>NC_058523.1:470830947-472080947 GCF_904849725.1 Hordeum vulgare subsp. vulgare
GATCTCATTCGGGAATCCAAACAACTTTCGGTTACCAACACCTATAACTCAACTATACCGAAACGTCATCGAACCTTAAGTGTGCAGACCCTGCGGGTTCGAGAACTATGCAGACATGACCGAGACACCTCTACGGTCAACAACCAATATTGGGACCTGGATGCCCATATTGGCTCCTACATATTCTACAAAGATCCTTATCGGTTGAACCTCTATGTCAAGGATACAGTTAATCCTGTATGTTGTTCCCTTTGTCCTTCGGTATGTTACTTGCCCGAGTTTCGATCATCGGTACCTCTATACCTAGTTCAATCTCGTTATCGGCAAGTCTCTTTACTCGTTCTATAATACAAGATCTCGTGACTAACTCCTTAGTCACATTGCTTGCAAGGCTTATTATGATGTTGTATTACCGAGTGGGCCCCGAGATACCTCCCCGTCATACGGAGTGCCAAATCCCAGTCTCGATTCACGCCAACCCAACAGACACCTTCAGAGATACCTGTAGGGCACCTTTATAGTCACCCAGTTACATTGCGACGTTTGATATACACAAGGTATTCCTGCGGTGTCCGAGAGTTACATGATCTCATGGTCATAGGAACACATACATTGACATGAAGAAAAGAGTAGCAATAAACTAACACGATCATATGCTACGTTTATAGTTTGGGTCTTGTCCATCACATCATTCTCCTAATGTTGTGATCCCGTTATCAAGTGACAACACTTGTCTATGGATAGGAAACCTTAACCGTCTTTGATCAATGAGCTAGTCAACTAGAGGCTTACTAGGGCTAGTGTTTTGTCTATGTATCCACACATGTACTTGAGTTTCCAATCAATACAATTATAGCATGGATAATAAACGATTATCATGAGCAAGGAAATATAATAATAACCAATTTATTATTGTCTCTAGGGCATATTTCCAACACAATGGGCTATGGAGATGCCCAATAGTAGATGCCAATGCAAGGAGTAGGGATTGCCATGCAAATGATGCACTAGAGCTATAAGTGTATGAAACCTCAAATGAAGTTAACTTGGGTGTGCATCCAACGTGCTTGCTCATGAAGACCTCGGGCATTTGAGGAAGCCCGTCATTGGAATATGCAAGCCAAGTTTATAATAATGATAATATGATTCCCACTAGCACATTGAAATGACATATCATGAGACTTTCTATGAGGAACATGGTGCCACATTGAGGCACAAGTGTGGTAAAGTATAGTAGCAAAGTCCCTTCTCTCTTTTTCTCTCATTCATTTTTTCATTTTTATGGTGGTCTCATTTGACCTCCCGCATTTTTTATTTTCATACGGAGTCTCTTCCCGACTTGCGGGGGAATCATAGTCTCCATCATTCTTTCCTCACTTGGACAATGCTCTAATAATGATGATCATCACACTTTTATTTACTTACAACTCATGACAGCTCGATATGGCTCAATATTAATGCCTCTAGAAGTGTACCAGGATGTGCAATGATCTAGCATGACATGTATCAGCAATATAATGAATGACGGATTTTCCACAAATGCTATGTGAGCTATGTATGATCATGCAAAGCAACATGATGATGAATGAACGAGTCATATGATGTAACGGTGGAATTTGCATGGCAATATATCTTGGAATGGCTATGGAAATGCCATGATAGGTAGATATGGTGGCTGTTTTGAGGAAGATAAAGAAAAGTTTAGTGTAACAAAGCATTGCTACTTCTCAAACAACAACGCCAGAAATTGACACGTTGACGGAGACTTGCTTGTGTTGGTTTTTCCCTTCAAGAGGAAAGGGTGATGCAGCACAGGAGCAGTAAGTATTTCCCTCAGTTTGAGAACCAAGGCATCAATCCAGTAGGAGAATCTCGTCAAGTCCAAAGTACCTGCACAAACATAAAAGAGCTTGCACCCAACGCTATAAAGGGGTTGTCAATCCCTTCAAGATTGATTGCAAAGTGAGATCTGAAGGCGGAAAGTGCAACGAAGAAAAAGAGTAAGGCTGAAAATATGGTGTGGAGTAGACCCGGGGTCCATAGTGTTCACTAGAGGCTTCTCTCAAAATAGCAAATATTACAGTGGGTGAACAAATTACTGTCGAGCAATTGATAGAACCGCGCAAAGTCATGACGATATCTAAGGCAATGATCATAAATATAGGCATCACGTCCGAGACAAGTAGACCGATACTTTCTGCATCTACTACTATTACTCCACACATCGACCACTATCCAGCATGCATCTAGTGTATTGAGTTCATGATGAACAGAGTAACGCCTTAAGCAAGATACATGATGTAGAGGGATAAACTCAAACCAATGATGAAAACCCCATCTTTTTACCCTTGATGGCAACAACACGATGCGTGCCTCGCTACCCCTTCTGTCACTGGGTGAGGTCACCGCACGGTATGAACCCAAAACCAAGCACTTCTCCCATTGCAAGAATCATAGATCAAGCTGGCCAAACAAAACCCACAACTCGAAAAGAATTACAAGGATATGAAATCATGCATAAGAGAGATCAGAAGAAACTCAAATAAGATTCATAGATAATCTGATCATAAATCCACAATTCATAGGATCTCGACAAACACACCGCAAAAGAAGATTGCATCGGATAGATCTCCATGAAGATCATGGAGAACTTTGTATTGAAGATCCAAGAGAGAGAAGAAGTCATCTAGCTACTAGCTATGGACCCGTAGGTCTATGGTGAACTACTCACACATCATCGGAGAGCTCATGGTGTTGATGAAGAAGCCCTCCGTATCTGAATCCCCCCTCCGGCAGGGCACCAGAACGTGCATGTTGGGGATGTTACCTGTTGGTAACCCGCCCTTAATGGGCCGGGTCACCAAAGGGGCGACTCACCCTCGGCCATGTGTCTATTGGCCCAGAAGTTGTAGGGCGGTTCAAGAAGACCGTATGGATGATGGAACATCGAGGAAGCTTTGAGTCGTGAGGAGCATGGCGACTTAGAGATAAGGAAAACTACCAAGTGTAGGATAGCAGGACTTTGTAAACCGTAGGGCCTCGACCTGCATATAAAGGCGAGTCCCGGGGAAAGGTCAGCCGAGTTAGAGAGAATTGAGAGCTAGGTCAGGCGAGTTATGCCCTCCTTGTAATCGAAACCATCATCAATCTACACAAAGCAGGACGTAGGCTTTTACCTCCTCACGAGGGGCCGAACCTGTTAAATCTGAGTCTCGCTTTTGCTCAGCCCCTTTGAGTCGCCACCAAGGTGTGATGGCTCCATCTTTAAGTCCTTTCACGAGGAAATCTGCCGTGACAAAACCATGACAGTTGGCGCCCACCGAGGGCTAGCGCACGGTGGAGTTGAGTTCTTGAAGGGAGCCCTATCAGGGTTAGAAAGCTACCTTGTCGGCATCATGACCAAGAGTCGTCGTGGGAAGTACTACATCGACAACTCACTATGGGAATCGGAGGCCGATTCCGTCGAATCTGGCTATCGAGTCCCCTTCGGCAAGATCAACATCTTCATCGGCATGATAGGGACGCCTATTCCTGAGCCGAACACCTCCATTGACATCGTCGAGCCGGCCAGGTACGTCCTCCCCGTCACACGGCGGAACAAGAGCCGCCAGGTTTTCATCGGCTTTATGCAGGGAGGCGACTCGCAAGATGAAAAGGGGGGCCAGGACGTCACCCCCGTCAACTCCGATGGCGAGTCATCCATGTGCGAGACGACGTCGATCCACCCCCTTGAAGAAGGGCAGCTCGGAGGGCTATCACTGGCGATGGATCCCGAAGTCCTCGAGAGATCTCAACGACAAATTGCCATGTACATGGCGGGATCAGCACAGCCTCCTCAGAACCCAACTGGCAACAACGAGACCGGAGGAACGTCCAAACCACCAGCGCAGACCATGACAGAACTGGCAACGGAGATTGCTAACCTTATGGCAACCCCGGTCATGTCTGAGAATCAGGAGTCGGTCAATGCTGAGTTGGCCAAGCTGCGGGAGGCAATGGCTAAGGCACAGTGCGACATGGAAGCTGAAGCCGCCAGGATCGAGACGCAACGAGCTGCGGTCGCCGAAGACATCGATCGGCTGAACACCGAAGGCTGGCGGCTCGGGATACAGCAACGCGCGTGAGACGCCGTCCACCAAACAAGACACGGCGGGCATGTCCCGACGGACTTACACCCAACTCGCCTCTTTGACACCCCCCGCACCCATGGGGCGGTCCTGATCGGCCTCTGCAAGCCGTCCCGAGGGGAGGAACGATTCCGCCACCCAATCTGCCGCCAAATCAGCCCATGGATGCTCATGCGACTCGATTCCAGACACCATGGGGTCACTTCTCAAACCCCGTCGACAACGTGTTGGCCGCAACCCGCCACCTAGAGTCTCTTCCGATTTACGGAAACACCCCAGCCGAGATAGAAGCTAGAAACGCCATCGAGATGCTGAAAACGGCCGTGGTCCAGCACGTGCAGTATTCCCATAGCCTTGATCGACTCCACTCTACGCCTCAGGCGAGTCACACCAGAAGTCACCACGAGGATTTCCCCGCAGTGACCAGCGGGCCGCGGCGGGTGCCCCAACATGATCTGCTTGGGATGCCCGACACACGAGCCCAGGATATTGTGGATGTAGCACGAGCCACGCGGCACATGGAGCCAACGGCCATGGCTGGTCAAATCTATCCGGCCTACGTGCCACCGACGCCCGCACCTCTGGACGGTGGAGGCAAGCACATTGGAGTGTCGTGTCTTGCGTCGGCTTTGCGCAACGAGCGCATGCCAAAGGACTTCAAAGGACCCAGGAAGGTTCCCAATTACTCGCCAGATCTCGAGCCCGGGTCATGGATTGAGAGTTATGAGCTTGCAATGGATATGTTGGACGTTAGCGAGGTGGTTTGCGTGAAATACTTCACCGTGATGCTCGAAGGGACGGCACGCACTTGGTTGAAAAATTTGCCGCCTAACTCTATCAACACCTGGGCGGAACTGAAGGAGCGCTTCATCAAGAACTTCAGAGGGACCTGCAAACGCCCGATAACCATCGTCGACTTACAGCATTGCATTCAGCGGCCGGATGAGTCGGCCCACCACTGGACCTGGCGAGTCGCGGAAATTATTCATTCGTCGGAAGGTATTTCCGCGGCTCAGGCGGTGTTGATCCTGGAGAAAAATTGCCACTACGAGCCTCTGGTGCTGAAACTAGGGAGACTCGAGCAAAAGGTACAGGACATGGGCGAGCTGATGGACGCCCTTACCAGATATGCTGAGTCGGACGACACTAAGGATCCCGGGGAGGGCGACGACAAAGTCGGAGCTGCCCGCAAGGGCGAGTTGCAAAAGGGCCAATCCCAGTTCCAGAACCGGGGAAATAACCACCATGGCGGGCATGGCAAGAAGCGGCAACAGGAGGGTGCTGTAGAGTTTGTAGCTAATACTAATACTGGCAATTCAAACCCGCGTCAGAAGAAACGGGGTTTCAGTAAAAAGAAACCGCATAACTACCATGAAATGCTCAAAGGCCCGTGCCCACAGCATGCCACAGCTGGTGGACCGGTGACTCACTCATGGGAGGATTGTTATGTGATGCAAGAGTTCTGGCTGAGGCGCTCAAAAGGAGCCAAGGCGGCGAGCAGGGTCAGCGGCAGGAGCAACCCAACCCCTCTGGGTCACGGCAGGTCACCTTCACGGGCTTCCCCAACCAAGGACCACAGGGCGGGTCACAGCATAACGCCGGTCAATACCAAGTTCATAACCAGCAATATCACCCACCGGGAATATTCCAACAACCCCCCCCCCCCCCCCCGCAAGGAGATCCCCTGTGGCAGGAGGACCGGGGCGGGTTCCAAAACAAACCCAAGGAGTTGAACAGCGGGCAGTACCACGTGTTCACCACTAACACCTGTAAACGGGATCGCAAGGTAAAGCACAGAACAGTCGACGCTTCCTCGATACCATCACTGGTCAGAGCAACCCATAACGTGGAGCCGGGAGGACCATCAGCCCCGGGTCGACAACCCTGGCGACTTAGCCCTAGTCGTGGCTCCTCAAGTCGGAGGATACACCCTCTCCAAAGTCCTTATGGACGGGGGCAGCAACATCAACATCTTATACTTCGACACTTTTGGGCGGATGAACCTCCTCGAGAAAGACCTGATGCCATCATCCATGGTCTTCCACGGTATTGTGCCTGGTAAGTCGGCGTACCCCATTGGGCGGATCAAACTTAATGTGGCTTTTGGCACAGAATCAAACTACATGAGCGAGTCTCTCTTGTTCGAGGTGGTCAAGATCAAAAGCCCCTACCACATGCTGTTCGGACGACCGGCTTACGTCAAGTTCATGGCCCGCCCATGTTATGTTTATCTCAAGCTCAAGATGCCTGGACCCAAGGGTCCCATCACCGTCCAGGTGACAGAAAGATAGCCCAAGAATGCGAGGAAGGAAATGCCGCCTATGCCGAGTCAGCTTGTGCGGCCGAGGAGCTTATGTTTCACCAATCCCGCGTCGACCCGGCCGACATGATGCCGCTCAAAAAGCCGACTATCGATTCTGAGCCGCCCCTCAAGTTCAAACCAGCAGACGACACCAAGGTCATTGATTTTACGCCGGGCGACTCAACCAAGCAGTTCACTATTGGGGCGGGTCTTGACCCCAAATAGGAAAGTGCGCTCATCGAATTCATCCGTGAGAATCGGGACATCTTTGCATGGAAACCTTCTAACATGCCGGGTGTGCCGAGAGAATTCGCTGAGCACTATCTCAATACTGACCCCAAGGTTAAGCCGGTGCGACAGTACCTCCGCCGGTTTAACGAAGAGCATCGTAAGGCGATTGGAGAAGAAGTGGCCCGGCTCCTTGCCGCCGGTTTCATCATCGTGGTTTTTCACCCGGAGTGGCTAGCTAACCCGGTCTTGGTACTCAAGAAGAACGGCACTTTCCGCATGTGCATCGATTACACGGACCTTAATAGAGCCTGCCCAAAGGATCCGTTCGCCCTTCCTCGCATTGATCAAATCATTGGCTCGACGGCGGGTTGCGAACGTGTGTGCTTCTTGGACGCCTACTCAAGATACCACCAGATAAAAATGGTGGTGGCGGATCAGGAAAAGACATCCTTCATAACCCCTTTAGGAGCTTTCTGTTATGTGTACATGCCATTTGGGCTAAAAAGTACAGGGGCGACTTACCAGCGCTGCATCCAGAACTGCCTACATAGCCAGATAGGCCGTAACGTCCACGCTTGCGTGGACAACATCGTGGTCAAATCTCATCGCAAGGAATCGCTATTGGAAGATCTCAAAGAAACATCCGACAACCTGCGTGTTTACCAGATGAGGCTCAACCCCACCAAGTGTGTGTTTGGTGTCCCGGCGGGGAAGCTGTTGGGTTTCTTGGTGTCAGAACGAGGAATCAAGGCCAACCCAGAGAAGATTGTCACGATTACTTCGCTTGGGAAACCAGCCAACGTCAACCAAGTACAGCGCATGGAGGGTCGAATCGCGGCTTTGAGCCATTTCATAAGTCGCCTTGGGGAGAAGGCCATCCCTCTCTATCAGCTACTCAAGAAGACCGATCATTTCGTGTGGATGGATGAGGCCAATGATGCTTTCGAAGCCTTGAAGCAGCAATTAGCTAACCCGCCAGTGCTAGCGGCCCCGGCAGACAAAGAGCCTATGCTCCTGTACATTGCGGCCAATTCCAGAGCCGTCGGCGTGGCAATAGTTGTCGAGCGAAAGGAGGAAGGGAAGGAATACCCCGTCCAAAGGCCGGTATACTTCATCAGCGAAGTACTTACTCTCTCCAAGCATCGTTACCCGCATTGGCAAAAGTTGGTTTTGGAGCGTTCATGGCGAGTCAAAAGTTGAAGCATTACTTTCAGGAACACCCGGTCACGGTCGTCAGCTCTGCTCCCCTCGGCGACATTATACATAACCGAGAGGCCACTGGACAGATTGCTAAATGGGCCTTCGAGATGGGTCCTCATCAGATTCGGTATACACCGCGGATGGCTATCAAGTCTCAAGCGCTCGTGGACTTCATCAATGATTGGACCGAGTTACAAATCCCTGAGGAAAGACCAGACCTTACATATTGGACCATCTACTTTGATGGGTCCAGACAGTTGGGAGGCTCGAGGGCTGGCGTGGTGATAACCTCGCCTCACGGTGACAAGTTGTGCTATGTCCTCCGACTCATGTTTCCATGCACTAGCAATGCAGTAGAATACGAAGCTTTGCTTCATGGTTTGCAACTCGCCAAGGAGATGAACCTCACAAGAGTGAGATGCTTGGGCGATTCAGATCTGGTGGCGCAGCAGGTTTCTGGCACTTGGGATTCATGAGACCCTTTGATGGCGGCTTACAGACGGGTTGTGTCGGACTTGGCGGGTCATTTCAGTGGCTACCAAGTTGACCACATCGATCGACGACTTAATGAAGCAGCGGACGCTCTTTCCCGCCTCGGTTCACAGCATAAGCCGGTTCCTCCCAATGTCTTTTTGGATATATTATATAACCCGTCAGTCAAACTGCCTTCGGAAGAAAACCTGGCAGTACCAGACCCCGAATCTCAACTTGTGGCGGCTCTTCACGCTACTCCGGATTGGGCAATTCCCTATATGGCGTATCTCACAGAGGCGAGTTACCTATCGATGAGTTGCTAGCTCGCCAAGTTATCCTCCGGTGCAAATCTATGGTCATACATAATGGCGATTTACATAAGCGTAGCACCTCCGGAGTATTCCAAAGACGCGCTTCTTCTGAGGAAGGTTGTATGATCCTCAATGAGATTCATGCGGGCGAGTGTGGTCATCATGCTGGATCGCGATCCTTGGTTTCTAAATCCTTCAGGCATGGGTTCTATTAGTTGACGGCTCACGCAGACGCAGAGGAAATCGTTCGCCGATGTGATGGCTGCCAAAAGTTTGGGCGACAGACGCATGTGCCGGCTCAGGAATTGCGGATGATACCAATCACTTGGCCGTTTGCAGTCTGGGGGCTCGATATGGTCAGCCCTTTCAAAATGTCATCTAATAAAAAGACTCATCTGTTGGTGGCGGTTGACAAATTTACCAAATGGGTGGAAGCAGAACCTGTTAGCAGTTGCGACGCCGAGACGGCTGCCAAATTCTTGAAGAAGCTAATTTTCCGGTTTGGATATCCACATAGTATCATTACAGATAATGGTACCAACCTTTCCAAAGGTGCAATGCAAGAGTTTTGCTCACGGGAGCATATCCGACTTGATGTTTCTACGGTGGCGCACCCCCAGTCTAATGGACAGGCAGAGAGGGCGGATCAGGAGATATTACGAGGGATTAAGCCCCGACTCATGGTGCCCTTGGAACGCACGCCAGGATGTTGAGTGGAGGAATTGCCATCAGTTCTGTGGAGTATCAGGATGACTCCAAACCGCTCCACGGGTTTTACTCCCTTCTTCCTGGTCTATGGGGCAGAGGCGGTGTTACCAAGCGACATCAAACATGATTCTCCGTGAGTCGCCGCTTACGTGGAGCAGGATAAGGAGTCAGCACGACAATACTCGCTGGACGCGTTGGAGGAGGAACGTTACTTGGCCGCGTCACGGTCGGCGATTTATCAACAGGATCTACGCCGTTATCATAGCCGCTGGGTCAAGAGCCGAACTTTCCAAGAAGGCGACTTAGTGCTCCGTTTGATTCAAGATCATACTGGTATGCACAAGTTGTCGCCTCCATGGGAGGGACCGTTTGTCATCAGCAAGAATCTTCGGAACGGCTCCTACTATTTGATGGATCTTCGTCCAGATCGACCAACCACGGAGGTTGAGGCAACTCGCCCCTGGAACATAGCCATCTGCGGCCTTATTATACATAGAGCCATGAGCTCCCTTTTTTCTATTTTATCAAGTTTTGGAATACATGAATTATTAAAACAATAAAGCCGGCACCCACGAATTTTGGGGTCCTTTGCCGTTTTAGCTTTTGAAAGCATGAGTCTTTATTGTTCTATAAGTCGCCCAAACATGGACGCTATCACCATCAGAGAGCATAAGTCGCCATGCTGCACTTATTTCAAAACTGGATGCTGGTAAGCCAAAGAGGACCAAAAGTTGCCATGTCGCACGGTTCAAACATAGGCGCCTTATATGATTTTTTGAGAAGTAAACCGGCTTACTTGGGGGCTACTAGTCCCCAAGTTGTTTTGCAGTAAGAGCGTATACGCTTCTGTAATCCTATGCCTGGTTTCTTCCTAAACCGTAGGTCACTTGGGGACTTCCACTCATTGAGTTCAGCCTGAATACCCTCTTGGCTAGCGAAAAATTACCGCATTACAAATGGTTATACTGGACTATGTGTTGAACAAGTCGCCACATGGACCTATGTACTCAAGGCGAGTCAATCTGTTATTTGGACCCTGAACTCGTCTTGGTTAAAACATAAAAGGTACCGGCCAGAGTCACACATGGAAAATAGAGAAACCATTGGTTCACTGAACCCGCTTCACAGAAGCATGACTCGCGCCTGATCAGCCAGTCTAAAATAACAAAGCTCTCTTAAAAAGCTTCCTAAGGGTAACACTAGAGTTATTTAAACTCGTCTTATCCTATCGAAACTCATTGAGTCGATAAACTTTTCTTTGCACTGGCCTTGATTATTACTCGCCCCGGCTCATGTTTTTTCCTAACCCGGGGGCTGATTTATCCCTCACCATGATTCAGGGGGCTGGTTTATTCCTGGACATACACTTGCTAAAGTAAAGGTATTGTTTTCCTAACAGACTAGGACACATTTGGAGCCATTGCTTCATTCACGCAAAAGTCGCAGGCGAGTCATAAAAAGGTTCAGGGACTACAAGTAGGTTCCATCCAGAAGACAATATGGCATGTTTTGTGTTTCACACACACTAGCAAGATAAATTACATGGCTCTCATGGCCAAAATGGGCATCATTCCCCAGCAAAGGAAGAATCCATGGGCGAGTCAAGCCGCCGCCGAGTTGCCTTGCCTTGAGCTTTCGCCGCTTTCAATTCATAAGTCGCCCAGTTCCCAGTTACACTTGGACAAGGCGATGAACTCATCCTCCTCAGCCAGGAAGTCAGACAAGTCCAAGTCAAGGTTAAAAGGATTCCTGGGGCGGCTGGGAACCAAGCTAGCAAACTGATATGAAGGAGGCGTCACTTTCTTTTTATTTTCATCATAGGTGGATTGATGCTTCTTCAGGTGAAAACTCACCGCCAATTGAGTCGCCTCGTAGCGCGATTCTACGATGGTCTGCTTATAATCCACTTCGGTGAATTCTGTGCCATCAACCTTCAGCTCAGGTTAGTCGGCGACTATTTCCTCGGTCTTAAGTTCCGGGGCATACGCAAGGCACCGACTTAGGGTGTTCAAGACACCTGTTCGGGCGGCTGATCTCTTCAATTCTTCTACTTGGGGAGGCAGCGTGGAAAAGAAGCCGAGCATTTGCTTGATGGTCATTGTTGGCTCCTTACTGCCCATCACTGCCTTGATTGATAACACGCCTCCCGTGTACAGCTGCTCAGCAAAAGTGTATATGGCCCTCAATTTAGTCATACAGTCGTCTAGCAGCTTGACGGCTCGGGCACCTGCAACAGGGGCATAAGTATTTGGCGATTTCTAAATCCCAACATGGTTAATCAAAAGGCATTCAACGATCAAACTTACCAAACATGGCGGCTGTCATATTGGATATATGCTTTTTCAAGCCAGTCAGCTCGTGTTGGGCGGCTTTCAGTTTTTCTTCTGCCTGTTCAGCACGCTTCAAGATGGCGGCTTGGTCAGCATTGGCTTTCTTCTCAAACTTCTCCTGGTTGGCCTTCATTTTTTCTAACTCGGCCTGCAGCAAGCGGAATTTAGCTTCTAGCCCAGAGTAAGCATCCTGTTGACCAGTCAAATTCTTGTTTAGGTCTGCTACCGCCGCCTCACTCTGGGCCATAGACTCCTGCACATAATATTTGGGGAGACAAGTCTCAGAATTTTTGCAAGCAATACTCCTGACACTTGGGGGCTAATGTATGATTTTTTATCAAAAATTCATACCACATACAAGACCCGGCTCATCTTTTACAAAGATGACCCGGCCCTTGGGGGCTACAGGTTGAAGTTTTTCTATTTCAAGACCCGGCTCATCTTCTAAAAAGATGACCCGACCCTTGGGGGCTACAGGTTGAAGTTTCTCTATTTCAAGACCCGGCTCATCTTCTAAAAAGATGACCCGTCCCTTGGGGGCTACAGGTTGAAGTTTTTCTATTCCAAGACCCGGCTCGTCTTCTAAAAGATGATCCGGCCCTTGGGGGCTACAGGTTGAAGTTTTCTACTGCAAAGACCCGGCTCATCTTCAAAAAGATGACCCGGCCCTTGGAAGGCTAATGAGTATAGGAACATATATCCACATACCTCGTGTTTGGTCTTCATAAGTCGGAGCAGGCCTTTGTTCAGCTCAAAGTCCTTCTCCAGGTGAGTTGTGAAGCCGGAGCATAGCTGGTCGAATTCCAGCTTCTCGTATTGAGGAAGTTTGAGGTGTTCTAAGTCGCCGTCACGAGAAAGACGACTTCCCTTCGATGTATGTTTGGAGAGCACGGTAGTTGGAGGAGTAGAGTAACCAAAGCCGGTAACCACGATGTCTGGGTCGTCGGTCGCCTTGAGAGAGCTTGGTGGGTTACTCGGGCCAGCAGTTTCTTTCAAAATGACGGGCGAGTCATCCCGGGCATCGGGAATGTCGCCCGCAGGAATGACGCCTGCAGGAATGTCACAAGCTGCCTTTTGCTCCCCTTCAGTATCAGGAATAGGTGTATCTGCACCTAAGGCATCGGATGATTGTTGTGCAAGAGGAGAGTCGCCGGTTTTCCTTTTCTTTGCTTGTGCCCTGCGATAAAGCGCCAAGGTTAAAAGCACATGTTATGGTTTAAAGAGCTTGGGTTAACGGTGTAAACTTACCCTTGCACGCGAACCATCGGCGGGAGAGCAGAGATAGCCGAGTCGCCAGATGTGGGAGGAGAAGTCTGACAGGACAAAGACTTGAAAGTCATAAAAATGGTGGGTTATATTTCACACGTCAGAAGATATAACAAAGACAGGCGTACCTCACTGGTCCGTTTGCGACCGGTCGTTTTCTCGGGCAGTCCTGTGACTAAGTCGCCAGAGCGACTGCGGGTCTTGCGTGAGGGGGTGAATCTTGCTTTCTTCAAAAGGAAATCAGGGTCCATATAAGCATGAGGATGAGATATGGGCACTTTTCCACAGATCCGCCTGGCTGGTCTAGGGGAAGAAGAAGGTGAGTCGGAAGAAATGGAAATTACCTCGACTGCATCATTCTTGCTCTCATCGTCATCACCCTACATGAAAACATATATGGTATAAAATTAAGTCGGAACATGTAGAGAAGGGATAAGGGAAAAGCCTTACCTCAGAATTTGCTTCGTCTGCATGAGAGTCGCCAACGAAAGATGAATCTTTGATGGCGGTTTTCTTCCTGCTCTTCGTCTTCTTTTTCTTGGGTGGCGCCTTGGTGGACTTTGGGGGGACGGCTTTGGGACCCCTCCTCCAAAACACATTAGTTTTCTGACAAACAAAGGTAGGTCTTTGACCACGAAAGTCGCTAAAGTATAAACAAGACAAATGGCAGTTTAGATTCTTACTGGAGGCACCGGGTTGGCACGGCAGAAGCCTCTAAGGCCGACTTTGGCACATTCTTCCAGAGACTCGCCGGTTAATCTCTTGATGACTCCGACGATTTCGCTCTCTAAAAGTTGGCGGCGACTGGCACGTTGTGGATGCTCTAAAGTGCCATCATAATCATACATCAATCCGTCGCGGCGGCTCAAGGGAAGGATGTTCCACTCTATCCAGCAACGGAACAGGTCGATTCCGATGAGCCCGTTGTTGTACAAGAATTTCAGATCTGAAAAAAGTGGAATGAACTCCGACTCTTCTTCTTCAGTAAGCTTGTCAGGGACTTTGAAATCCATAGGCAAGCGATCCGCTCTGAAACCCGGAAGAGGATTCTCGTCTGGTGGAGTAGTGTTCTGGCAGTAGAACCATGACTCGGCCCATCCTTTGGGGTGGCTGGGCAAAAGAACTGCCAGAAATCCAGGCTCGCGGCGCCTCTGAACGTTGACTCCTCCGAGCTCATGGTTAGGACCGTTGGAGAACTCGGTCTGGCGGTTTAAGTGGAAGAAGTTCCAGAACAAAGGGATCGAGGGTTCTTTTTGTAAGTACGCTTCACAGAAGACCTGGAATTGGCATAGATTGGTGATGGAGTTGGGTCCTAGGTCCTGAGGATGAAGGTTGAGGAAGTGCAGGGCGTCTCGGAAGAACTTTGATCCAGGCGGCTTGAGAATCCGCACTCGAGGTAGTCGCTAAAGATCACCACTTCTCCTGGTCCCGGGTTGGGAATCGGCTCGCCCGGAGCGATTCTCCAACCAATAACCTCTTTACTGTCAAGGAGACCCGCCTCGACGTATTTCTCGAGGGTGGCATCGTCGACTTTGGTTGGCAACCAATCACACTTCGTGATGGTCATGACTACAAAAAAATGGAGTGTAAGGCGACCCAGCAAAGATTAGAAAGTATTCTAACCCGCTGGTACGGGTCCCTGGTGTTCACAAAGGATTTAGTAACTCGCCTATTAGACTGAAAAGAAGGGACGTCTTGACTACCATAATCAAACTGAGTCGCCATGAGGACTGAAGTGAAAAGGAGACTCTTGAAAACGCTCTTGTCCTTAGAGATATTCTCGATGGGTGAAAAAATATGTTCCTATGGACAGGCGGAAAGCTATAGATCTACGGACAGGTAAAAAATACGGAAATATCACCCGAGGTAATGACGATTAACTGCGCGCACAGTACAACTACAGAGCTGGTAAGCACAGCGTGGGTTTTGAACTAGCAGGAGTTTGAGATTAAAGTGGTCGATGCCTATTGTAATCTGAAGCTAATCATGGCAACGAAGTGCGGATCTAACATATCTAGAGGTGTTCGTCCTGTCATGGAGTTAAGGCTACGGCCATGGACATCTTGGTCTACACCTAAGAGAGGGAAGAAGCGTACTTGACAACAGCGATCGCCGCCGGGAATGGAGGCTCGGGCCTTCGTGTTCCTTGCCGACAGGAGAGCCGCGGTCGATGGAGGAAGACTCCGGGAGCCGAGGATGGTGCCAGGCGATGGAGCCGAGGACGACGTCAGGACGCTGGAGCTCGGAGACGATGTCGGGAGGCCGGTGCGCGGAGACGAAGACGAAGACGAAGGAGGAATGGGGGTATGTGATGAGGCTCCTCTTCCCCCCATTTCTCTCGTTATTGAAGGAGCACGAACGGGAAACGAGGCTGTTGATGCGGGAATCGAGGCGACAAGTCATTAAACGTAATGATGGCGCCTAGATTTTCGGGATAAACAATTATGGGCGAAATATTCATTGACAGTTACAGTGTTTGGGAACTGGAGCCGAGGAGCTGAGGTAACACCCTTTAATACTGTATGGCGACTCAGGTTAGAGTGCCACGAATGGCGGCTCAACGTTCACCGAAGGCTAGAAACAAGTAGAGTCGCCCCAAGATTGAAGGGAGTTTATTGGCACGAATGAATTCATGACAATCTAGGGCCTAATGTTGGGGATGTTACCTGTTGGTAACCCGCCCTTAATGGGTCGGGTCACCAAAGGGGCGACTCACCCTCGGCCATGTGTCCAGTGGCCCAGAAGTTGTAGGGCGGTTCAAGAAGACCATATGGATGATGGAACGTCGAGGAAGCTTTGAGTCGTGAGGAGCACGGCGACTTAGAGATAAGGAAAACTACCAAGTGTAGGATAGCAGGACTTTGTAAACCCTAGGGCCTCGACCTGCATATAAAGGCGAGTCCCAAGGAAAGGTCAGGCGAGTTAGAGAGAATCGAGAGCTAGGTCACGCGAGTTACGCCCTCCTTGTAATCGAAACCATCATCAATCTACACAAAGCAGGACGTAGGCTTTTACCTCCTCGCGAGGGGCCGAACCTGGGTAAATCTGAGTCTCACTTTTGCTCGCCCCCTTTGAGTCGCCACCAATGCGCGATGGCTCCATATTTAAGTCCTTTCACGAGGATATCTACCGTGACAAAACCACGACAGTGCCCCAGATGGGATCTTGCGGAGACAGAAGCTTGCGGCGGCGGAGAAGTACTTTCGATGATCTCCTGATTTTTTCTGGAATTTATGGGAATTTATAGGCGAAAGACCTAGGGAAGAGGTGGCCGAGGGAGCCCACAAGCCTGAGAGGCGCGGGGCCCCCGTGGTCGCGGCTAGGGGGCTTGTGGGGTCCCTGGTGGCCCCCTGCCTTGGTTCTCAAGCTTCCTGATCTTCTTCTGTTTCGGAAAAAATCTTTTCGGAAGTTTATTCCGTTTGGACTCCGTTTAAAATCCTCCTGTGAAAAGGGTCAAAAACACAGAAAAAACAGGAACTGGCACTTGGCACTGAGTTAATAGGTTATTCCCAAAAAAGATATAAAAGGCACACAAAACATCCAAAGTTTGGCGGGATAATAACATGAAACCATCAAAAATTATAGATACGTTGGAGACGTATCAAGCATCCCCAAGCTTAACTCATGCTCGTCCTCGAGTAGGGAAGTGATAAAGACTGAATATTTGATGTGGAATGCTACCTAGCATAGTTGTCCTTTGCAACTTCTTTTGTGTGACATGAATGTTCAGATCCGTAAGATTCAAAACAATAGTTTGCTATTGACATGAAAACAATAATAGTTCAAGCAAACTAGCAAGGTAATCATGACTTTTGAAATAACAAGGCCAAAGAAAGTTATCTCTACAAAATCATATAGTTTGGCTATGCTCCATCATCCCCACACAACTAATTTAAATCATGCACAACCCCGGTATTGGCCAAGTAATTGTTTTCGCACTCTTACTTTCTCAAACCTTTTACAACTATCACGCAATACATGAGCGTGAGCCATGGATATAGCACTATAGGTGGAATAGAGTGTGGTGGTGGTTGTGAGACAAAAAAGCAGGAGATGGCCACATTGACTCGGCATATCAAAAGGCTATGGAGATGCCCATTAATAGATATCAATGTGAATGAGTAGGGATTGCCATATAAAGGATGCACTGGAGCTATAAGTATGTGAAAGCTCAAAAGGAGAACTAGTGGGTGTGCATCCAACTTGCTTGCTCACGAAGACCTAGGGCAATTTTGAGGAAGCCCATCATTGGAATATATAAGCCAAGTTATAAAATGAAGATTCCCACTAGCATATGGTGGTGACGAAACGAGAGGCTCTCAATCATGAAGAACATGGTGCTTTTATGAAGAACAAGTGTGGAAAAAGATAGTAGCATTGTCCCTTCTCTCTTTTTCTCTATTTTCCTTTTTTTTGGGCTCTTAGGCCTCTTATTATTATTATTTTTGGGCTCTTTGGCCTCTTTTTTTCCCTCACATGGGACAATGCTCTAATAATGATGATCATCGCACTTTTATTTACTCACGGCTCAAAGCTCAAAACGATGATGACTCTATAGGAAATGCCTCCGACAGTGTACCGGGATGTGCAACGATCTAGCTTGGCGTCGTTGAAACATCTCGCTAGCTATCTTAAAATCATGCAATGGCAATATGAGAGTGACGGCATAAGTCATGAGATGGAACGACGGGAGTTGCATGGCAATGTATCTCGGAATGGCTATGAAAATGACATAGTAGGTAGGTATGGTGGTTGTTTTGAGGAAGGCATATGGTGGGTTTGTGCACCGGCGAGAATTGCGCGGCACTAGAGAGGCTAGCAATGGTGGAAGGTGAAAGTGCATATATACCATGGACTCACATTAGTCACGAAGAACTCACATACTTGTTGCGAACGTTTTTATTAGTAATCGAAACAAAGTGCTAAACGCATACTCCTAGGGGAAGGGTTTGTAGGTGTTAACCATCGCGCGATCCCGACCGCAACACAAAGGATGACAATCAATAGATCAATTATGCTCCGACTTCCTAACATAGCGGTTCACCATACGTGCATGCTACGGGAATCACTAACTTCAACACAAGTATTTCTAGATTCACAACACCCTACTAACATAACTCATAATATTACCAAATCCACGTCTCAAAACTAATTGAGAGGAATCAAAACTTCTCTTTCTACTCAATGCACATGAAGATGGAGGTTTTTGTATCCTCTTTGGGTACCTATCACCTTTGGGGCTACTTTCATGGCACAAGCTAACTACCAAGTTACGCACCACCGTGCTCTAAAAGATCTAATTGAAGCACATAGAGCAAAATTATCTAGCTCAAAAGATATAAGTGAAGCACGATGAGCATTCTAGCAAAATCACGATGAGTGCATGTCTCTCTCAAAAGGTGTGCATCAAGTATGATTGTGACACAACAAAAGAAAAGACTCCTACGATACAAGACGCTCCAAGCAAAACACATATCATGTGGTGAATAAAAATATAGCTCCAAGTAATGTTACCGATGGATTGAAGACGAAAGAGGGGATGCCTTCCCGGGGCATCCCCAAGCTTAGGCTTTTTGGTGTCCTTGAATTTGGCTTGGTATACCTTGGGCATCCCCAAGCTTAAGCTCTTTCCACTCTTTATCTCTTTGTCCATTAGAACATCACCCAAAACTTGAAAACTTCACAACACAAAACTTAAACAGAAACTCGTGATAACATTAGCACAAGAAAACAAACTACCACCTCTTTAGGTACTGTAGCAATCTTGATTTCTATTTAATCGGGATAATAGTATGAAACCATCAAAAATTATAGATACATTGGAGACGTATCAATCATATCATGCCTCGGGGTTTGGATGCACTAGCGAAGTTCGCACCGATCCTCAAGGTAAGCATGGGCAATGCACGGTACCAAAGAGGCTAGCAAAATACAAGGAGATGAGATTGCGTATGTCCATGGCTTCACATTAGTAATGAAGAACTCATATACTTGTTGCAAAGTTTAATTAGCTTCATCACAAACCAAAGCACTACCCACATCCCTCAAGGGAGAGGGTTGGGAGGAGTTAACCATCGCGTGACTCCGACTTGAAACAACACTAGGATTTCAACGAGGAATAGAAATGCTCACACATCCCCGCCATGCCTTTTTAATATCCAGAGAAACAAGGAATTAACACCTCTTCATACTTGTACTTCTACGAATCATCAATGATGCAATCACACCTTTTTCATATTACCACATCAATATCGTTAACCCGCAATTTTTCTTTATGTGCTACATGATGGTTTTTATTATCATTAATTGAATACCTATTATTTTTGGACTAGCTTTATGACCCATGAAAAATTACCGCTGTTGTTCATTAACTCTCAAACAAATATAAGTGAAGAACGAGAGTTCAAATATTTCTATGAAATCTACATGCCATCGTGCTCAATAATATATAAGTGAGGTACTAGAGCAATTGTTTAACTCAAAAGATATAAGTGAAGCACAAAGAGTATTCTAACAAATCATGATAAATGTGTGTATATCTCAGGTTGGTGTGTCCAAAAAAGATGATTGTGGCAAACTAAAAATGAAAAGCAAATTAAATCAAACGATGTTCCAAGCAAAACTCATATCATGTGATGAATAAAAATGTAGCTTCAAGTGACATACTGATGGACTGAGACGGAAGAGGGGATGCCTTCGGGGGCATCCCCAAGCTTAGACGCCTCGGTCTTCCTAGAATATTACCATGGGGTGCCTTGGGCATCCCCAAGCTTAGTCTCTTGTTTCTCCTTATTCCTTTGTCCATCACGATAACACCCAAAACTTGAAAATTTCAATCACACGGAACTCAACTTCACGAGATCCGTTAGTATAAGCAACATAACAAATACTTAGGTACTGTTGTAAATTGATTATTATTTTCATAACAGGTACTATATTCTAACCTCTCCATGGCTTATACCCCACGATACAATCCATAGCATCATCAAAATAAGCAAACTATGCAAACAAAAATAGAATTTGTCTAAAACAGAACAGTCTGTAGTAATATGTAATGAACCTATACTTCTGTAACTACAAAAGTTCTGAAAAAATAAGAAAACCTGAGAAATTTGTACAGAAATAATGTGTAAAACATTTCATCTTAAAAAGACGTTCCAGTAAAATCAGAGAAATTCTGCACTAGACGTCAAAGTTTTTGTTTTTGCACCATATCAATTATACTTATCATGCACAGCAACAAAGCAACATTGAATCGGGCATGAAAGCGATATAACTATTCTGAAATAAAAAGATCATCAAGGCTTGATAGACTTCTAGTCATAAACATGTGTAAGCATGTGCCAAGTCAATCCAAAAAACTCTCCGAAGGGAAATACCACTTCAATACGCGAGACCATGAATCAATGAATGCATGCAAATCATTTCGATAACACATTATGCACTCCAGCTATTTGAGACTAGTCACAAAGAAAGCATGAACTACTGGAAAGCATTGTAAGCATAGCACTATGTCGCTACAAGCTGGTCTCTAGATCATAAGTACATGCATATGTACAAAGTAGAAACAATAGTGTTCATACCGGCTTTCCTTGTTGCCACTAGTAGGAGAAAGGCTACCAGTAGCGCTGGTTTTACCCTTACTAGTAGCGTTGGGCCAGCGTGTAACATCCCAAAATTATAAATTTTGGAATGTTAATATAATTATTAGAATGAGAGTTTGTTTGTTTGAGTCATTGAAACTTGAGTGGAATTTGAAACTTTTTTTAAAACTTTTGAATGAGAGGGAATAAAATGACTTTCCCATTTTCTTTTGAATTAAAATTCATCCATTTAAAATCACTGAGAGAAGATAACATGACTTCTTCAACTATAAAGAATTTGAATGAATGTGGCATTATATTTTTTCCCTTGGTTTTGATTTGAATTTTTATTTTTGGCACAAGATTTCAACCACAATTTTTTTTCTTGACAATATACTTGCCAAGCAAGAAAGAGAGGAGGTAACATGACACCCCCCAAAAAAATAAAAGTCAGAAGAAAAATAGTGCCAAAAAATTTTAAAGAGAAAATTTGGATTTTATTGAATTTAAAAATAAATAAATTTTTATAAAGTTTTTATTTTGTGAAAAATAAAATGTTCATGTTGTAGAAAATTTTATTCTGAAAATTTTGATATATAATATGCCTATATAAAATATTTTATTATTCCCTTTCTTCTGTTGTTTAAAAAAACGAAAAAGAAGCTCACGTGGCCATGCACGTGTGTGTGCGCGCCATGTGCAGTGGCCGAATTGTTTTGGCCCATTCGGCACTTCTATTTCCTTCCTTTTTTTCTAGTTTGCCTATATTGCGTATATGTTTAGTCCCACATTGCCTATCTATGGACCTTTACACCTCCCTTTCACCTATAAATATAGACCCATAGGAGCATCCAAAAAATCATCTATTTCGGGTTAAATCAATCTTTTGGTTTGACTAGGTTTATTAAATAAAAATATTCTTTTCTCTTCGGCGGGATTTCTCGAAGTCGTCTCCTCATTGGAATTAATTCTTACTCTGCATTCTAAAGGTATTTCTCTTCGTTTTTTTTACTCCCGTAGTTTATTATTTCACACTAGTATTCCTACACTAGCATACGGTAGAGTAATTAGATATATTAATTAGTCTTCGTATTTACACATTAGTACTAGAATTCTTTTAGACATAGCACATTTCTTCCGTAAAACAGCTTGGCCCTAATGTTTCAAATAGCCATAACTTTTTACTCTTTATCCGAATTAGATGAAACCAACGCCTAGAGTTTCGTCTTGATCCCACCTATCCGGTGAACCTATCATATCAACTTTTTGAAATTTTCAAATTTCGACATTTGTTCGCACTGATATTCAAACTTCTTTTGATCATATCTTTTTATCCGTAACTCCGTTTTAGATAAATCCAATTGCGTCGGATTTGTATCAAAGTAATCTTCCCGTTTGTATCATTAGTTTTAACTTTTCAACTTATAATTTTGATCAAATCAGCTTTATCTATTAGTGCCCAAAAGTGTTCACATCGTTCTAAGCCGATTCAATGTTATATTGAAGTATTTGTATCTTTTGATCCGCTATTTCAAATCTAGTAATTCTTTTTTCTACACGCTCATATTGATCTCCTATATCCAATAGCATCATTAGTTTCGACCTTTGAACCTTAAAAATTTGAGCGATTCAAATTTGTATTCGAACATTCATTTGATCTTATCTTGCAAATCGTACCACCTTTTCAATTGATTCCTTTTACCCCTAAACACGCATGTCATATATTTTTGTATGTAACCATCGTACTTCAGTTCAACTTCTCTTGACCTTTTTAATGTAAATTCAATTCATACTTCAATTCGCAATAACTTGCGTTGTAGTGCTCCATTTCAAGAAATTCTTTCTACAAATAAATTCTTATGTCTTATACTATTTGTCAAACAACATTCATGTTGTTCTCCCAATATTTTTTATCATCTCCCATAGTGTATGCAAGTCGAGCTTATATAGCGATAGTTGATCATCCTTTGACTCTTTTGAGTTGACCCCTTTCACCGTTCCTTTTACAACACCATAAGGCCCTATCTTTTTTTATTAAACCTTAGTACGTTGTTATTTTGCACCAAGACATGCTTTGTTCTTATGTTCTCTTGGTTCTTCCGTTTTGGCATGAATGTTTATTGAACGCTATTTGTTTACGATAGATTGCTCAGAGTGTGGCGAGTAGAATTATCAGGATTATGAGAGCGACTATCTTCATCAAGTAATACCAGGCAAGTCATTTGATCATGTATCACCTATGTTTTATGCATCGTAGTTCTACCATCCTATGCCCAATTTGCATGCTGACTAGGTACTTGGAAATTATGGTTACATATTGTAGTATCATGTGGTAGGCACCCAACAACCCCGTTACTTGTCCCGGGACGACAAATTTCATATTGCTATGCTTGAGTAGACGGGATTCTGGTTGAGAGTTTATCACGAGTGATGCGAGAATAATCTAATAACCAAGACCGGTTAAGTCAAGATTTTCAAGACCTCGTGATGCAATGCAACTCTGGGTGAAGGACAGTTGATCGGCTCCCTGGAGAAACCAGTGGATGACCCGGGATGCTGGAGATGTGCCATGACATCTTGCGGAAAGCTTCACCCAGGCTCAAAGAGACGGATGGATATTTTCAAGACCCAAGGCTTACCTGCACAGCCACAAGTCATTATGGGCTCTGGCTTGGTTGGACAACGCGGCGACTCTGGACAGGTGGTGCCAGCGGATGTAGAAGAATGGTAGGATTGGATTGGCACCGACAAGGATTCAGAGGGACCCGTTGAAAGACCATGTTTTGATCATCCGGTCTTCAAACACCCTGAAGTGCGAGGACATACACGGAGGCGGTCAAATCTTGTGGGGAACGTGTGCAAAACTCTGCAGAGTACTCAAACCTAATCGATTAGCCGTGTCCACGGTCATGGACAACTTGAGCCAAAGGAACTGAAGTTATCTGAAATTCTCAACACCATTATATATATTTGATGTGGGTAATATTGTTAACTTGGGTAAGAGAACTCGTTGGCGGAACCATCTCATTAACAACCAACAGTGTAGTAACATTTTGCTTTTAGCCCCTCTCTTGATGTAGGAGAAAAGTTTGCTTTTCGCTAAAAACTTATAGCCCCACCTGCCATATATGCATATAGTATAGATTATTACTTTTCACCCCTCTCTTATGTGACTTGCCGGCATATTCAATATGCTGACCTACATGGCTGCAACCTCTTATTTTGCAGATATTTTCCTCGACGAGTAAGAGTACGATTCAGGGTTACGGTCCGCACTCAACTTGTCGTTGGTGTTTATTGGGACTCCACTCCCTTGACTGTTTCCGCTGAGATATTTAAGGTATATATCAGTTTTACGCTATTTACATGTGATTGCACTTTGATATATACATTGATGTATTGTGTGTGCCAGCATACTGATCCAGGGATGGTACAGATACACAGAGGCTTGACTCGTTTTGAGTCGGGTCGCTACACCAGTGCTATGCTACTTCTCAAACAACAGCGCCAGAAATTGACACGTTGACGGAGATTGGACTTGCGTTGGTTTTTCCCTTGAAGAGGAAAGGGTGATGCAGCACAGGAGCAGTAAGTATTTCCCTCAGTTTGAGAACCAAGGTATAGATCCAGAAGGTGGGTCTCATCAAGTCCAGAGTACCTGCGCAAACACAAACAAGATTGCACCCAACGCTTCAAAGGGGTTGTCCATCCCTTCAAGATTGTTTGCAAAGTGAGATTTGAAGGCAGAAAGTGCAACGAAGTAAAAAGTGTAAGGCTGAAAATATGGTGTGGAGTAGACCCTAGGGGCCATAGTGTTCACTAGAGGCTTCTCTCAAAATAGCAAGTATTACGATGGGTGAACAAAATACACCCGAGCAATTGATAGAACCGCGCAAAGTCATGACGATATCTAAGGCAATGATCTAGCATATAGGCATCACATCCGAGACAAGTAGACCGATACTTTCTGCATCTACTACTATTACTCCACACATCGACCGCTATCCAGCATGCATCTAGTGTATTGAGTTCATGACGAACAGAGTAACGCTTTAAGCAAGATGACATGATGTAGAGGGATAATCTCAAACCAATGATGAAAACCCCATCTTTTTACCCTTCATGGCAACAACACGATACGTGCCTCGGTACCCCTTCTATCACTGGGTGAGAACACCGCACGGTATAAACCCAAAACCAAGCACTTCTCCCATGGAAAGAATCATAGATCTAGTTGGCCAGACAAAACCCACAACTCGAAGAGAATTACAAGCATATGAAATCATGCATAAGAGAGATCAGAAGAAACTCAAATAAGATTCATAGATAATCTGATCATAAATCCACAATTCTTCGAATCTCGACAAACACACCGCAAAAGAAGATTACATCAGATAGATCTCCATGAAGATCATGGAGAACTTTGTATTGAAGATCCAAGAGAGAGAAGAAGCCATCTAGTTACTAGCTATGGACCCGTAGGTCTATGGTGAACTACTCACGCATCATCAGAGAGGTCATGGTGTTGATGGAGAAGCCTTCCGTGTCCGAATCCCCCCTCCGGCAGGGCACCAGAACGTGCCCCATATGGGATCTTGCGGAGACAGAAGCTTGCGACGGCGAAAAAGTGATTACGATGCTCCCCTGATTTTTTTGGGAATATTTGGGAATTTATAGGCGCAAGATCTAGGTCAGGGGACCTCCAGGGGGGCCACAAGCATGCATGGTGCCCCCTGGCCGCGGGGTGGGGGCTTGTGGGGCCTTGGGGCTCTTCTGGCTTGGCCCCCAAGCTCTCCGATCTTCTTCCATTCCAGAAAAAATCTTTTCGGGGATTTTCTTCCGTTTGGACTCCATTTCAAAATCTCCTCTAAAAGGGATCAAAAACATGGAAAAAGATAGGAACTGGCACTTGGCACTGGATTAATAAGTTAGTCCCAAAAAATAAATAAAAGGCATGCAAAACATCCAAAGTTTGACAACATAATAGCATGAAACCATCAAAAATTATAGATACGTTGGAGACTTATCAAGCATCCCCAAGCTTAACTCCTGCTCGTCCTCGAGTACGGAAGTGATAAAGAATGAATTTTTGATGTGGAATGCTACCTGGCATAGTTGTCCTTTGCAACTTCTTTCACGTGGCTTGAATGTTCAGATCCGTACGATTCAAAACAATAGTTTGCTATTGACATGAAAACAGTAATACTTCAAGCAAACTAGCAAAGTAATCATGAACTTTCAAAATAACAAAGCCAAAGAAAGTTATCCCTATAAAATCATATAGTCTGGCTATGCTCCATCATCCTCACACAACTAATGTAAATCATGCACAACCCCGGAATTGGCCAAGTAATTGTTTTCACACTCTTACTTTCTCAAACCTTTTATAACTATCACGCAATACATGAGCGTGAGCCATGGATATAGCACTATAAGTGAAATAGAGTGTGGTGGTGGTTGTGAGACCAAAAAGGAGGAGATGGTCATATTGACTCGGTGTATCAATAGGCTATGGAGATGCCAATTAATAGATATCAATGTGAATGAGTAGGGATTGTCATACAAGAGATGCACTAGAGCTATAAGTATGTGAAAGCTCAAAAAGGAAAACTAGTGGGTGTGCATCCAACTTGCTTGCTCACGAAGAAGCCCATCATTGGAATATACAAGCCAATTTATAAAAAACGATTCCCACTAGCATATGGTAGTGACAAAGCAAGAAGCTCTCAATCATGAAGAACATGGTGCTAGCATGAAGCACAAGTGTGGAAAAAGATAGTAGCATTGTCCCTTCTCTCTTTTTCTCTCATTTCCTTTTTTTTATTTGGCTCTTAGGCCTCTTTTTTCTTTTCTCTTTTTTTTGTTTTTGGGCTCTTTAGCCTTTTTTTTTATTTCCTCACATGGTACAATGCTCTAATAATGATGATCATCGCACTTTTAGTTACTCAAAGATCACAATGATGATGACTCCATAGGAAATGCCTCCGACAGTGTACCGGGATGTGCAACGATCTAGTATGATCATGCAATGGCAATATGAGAGTGACGGCACAAGTCATGAGACGGAACGGTGGTAGTTGCATGGCAATATAGTAGGTAGGTATGGTGGCTGTTTTGAGGAAGGAATTTGGTGGGTTTGTGCACCAGCGAGAATTGCGCGGCACTAGAGAGGCTAGCAATGGTGGAAGGTGAAAGTGCATCTATACCATGGGCTCACATTAGTCATGAAGAACTCATATACTTATTGCGAAAGTTTTTATTAGTAATCGAAACAAAGTGCTAAACGCATACTCCGAGGGAAAGGGTTGGTAGGTGTAAACTATCGCGTGATCTTGACTTCAACACAAAGGATGACAATCAATAGATCAATTATGCTCCGACTTCCTAACATAGCGGTTCACCATACGTGCATGCTACGGGAATCACTAACTCCAACACAAGTATCTCTAGATTCACAACACCCTACTAACATAACTCTCAATATTACCGAATCCACGTCTCAAAACTAATTGAGAGTAATCAAAACTTCTCTTTCTATTCAATGCACATGAAGATGGAGGTTTTTGCATCCTCTTTGGGTACCTTGCAAATTTGGGACTACTTTCATAGCATAAGCCAACTACCAAATCACGCACCGCCGTGCTCTAAAGATATAAGTGAAGCACAAGAGCAAAAGGTATCTAGCTCAAAGGATATAAGTGAAGCACTAGAGCAAAAGTATCTAGCTCAAAATATATAAGTGAAGCACTAGAGCAAAAGTATCTAGCTCAAAAGATATAAGTGAAGCACTAGGGCAAAAGTATCTAGCTCAAAAGATATAAGTGAAGCACTATGAGCATTCTAGCAAAATCACGATGAGTGCATGTCTCTCTCTCTCAAAAAGGTGTGCAGCAAGGACGATTGTGACACAACCAAAAGAAAAGACTCCTAAGATACAAGACGCTCCAAGCAAAACACATGTCATGTGGTGAATAAAAATATAGCTCCAAGTAATGTTACCGATGGATTGAAGACGAAAGAGGGGATGCCTTCCCGGGGCATCCCCAGGCTTAGGCTTTTTGGTGTCCTTGAATTTGTCTTGGGATGCCTTGGGCATCCCCAAGCTTGAGCTCTTTCCACTCCTTTTCTCTTTGTCCTTGAGAACGTCACCCAAAACTTGAAAACATCACAACACAAAACTTAAACAGAAATTTGTGATAACATTAGTACAAGAAAATAAACTACCACTTCTTTTGGTACTATAGCAAACTTGAATTCCATCTATATTGATGATGGGCTACTGTATTCTCACTTTTCCATGGCTAGTACCCCCCGATACTAACCATAGTTTCATCAAAACAAGCAACCAACTCAACAAAAACAGAATCTGTCAAAAACAGACCAGTCTGTAGCAATCTGTATACTTCGTATACTTCTGGTACCTCAAAAAATCTGAAAAATTACGACGGTCTGGGGAAAAATCATATAAATCAGCATAAGAAAGAATTAACTCAAAATATCTTTCTGAATAAAAATGAAAAATCATCTCGTGAGCGAAAACTTTTTGTCTTTTTCCAGCAGGATCAAACAACCATTACCAAGACTAGTCATAAAGGTTTTGCTTGGCTCAAACACAAAAAGAAACACAAAAAAACACAATCACAACAGAATTATGATAGTGTGGATGCAATAGAACAGAAAGAAAAAGATAAATTCATTGGGTTGCCTCCCAACAAGCGCTATTGTTTAACGCCCTTAGCTAGGCATTGATAATTCAATGATGCTCACACAAAACTCAAGAATAGAAGCACAACGAGAGCATTATAAAGCATGTAAAATCACATATAAGTCTAACATACTTCCTATGCATAGGCATTTTATAGGAAAACAGATTGTCAAGACAACCAATAGTTACCAAATGCAAGGAAGAAGAAAGAGACAATAGCAATCTCAACACAACGAGAGGTGGTCTAGTAACATTGAAGTTTCTACCACAATATTTTCCTCTATCATAATAATTACATGTGGGATCATATTTAAATTCAACAATATAGCTATCCCATAGGATATTATTTTCATGACCCACATGCATGCAAAGTTGACGCTCTTCAAAAATAGTGGGATTATCATCAACTAAAGCCATGACTTCTCCAAACCCACTTTCAATATTATTCAAATATCATAATCATCATGAGGCTTAAACAAATTTTCAAGATCATAAGAAAAAATGTCACCCCAATCACGATCATTGCAACAAGTAGTGGACATAGCAAAACTAGCATCCCCAAGCTTAGGGTTTTGCATATTTTTAGCATGATTGACACTAATAGGATTTATAGTGAAACCATTGCAATCATCTTTTCATTCAAGGAGCCCTCGTGAATCACTTCATAAATTTCTATATCACAATTTTCAGATTCACTCATCTCAAGCAAAACTCCATAGAGAAAGTCAAGTGCACTCAACTCACTAGCAATTGGATCAACATAATTGGATCTCTTAAAGAGATTAGCAAGTGGATGAGGATCCATATCAATAGATTTTCAGCAAGCGAAGATGCAAGCATATTGAAGCCACATGGCAACACAAGCGAACAGAAAGCAAGCGAGAGAAAAGGGAGAACTAAAAAGGCAAATTGGTGAAGTGGGGGAGAGGAAAACGAGAGGCAACTGACAAACAAAGTAAATGCAAGAGATGAGTTTGCGACACTTACTTGGATAGGTTCTTGACTTGATCTTCCTCCCCGGCAACAGCGCCAGAAATCCTTCTGCTACTTCTCAAACAACAACGCCAGAAATTGACACGTTGACGGAGATTGGGCTTGCGTAGATTTTTCCCTTGAAGAGGAAAGGGTGATGCAGCACAGGAGCAGTAAGTATTTCCCTCAGTTTGAGAACCAAGGTATCGATCCAGAAGGAGGGTCTCATCAAGTCCAGAGTACCTGCGCAAACACAAACAAGCTTGCACCCAACGCTTCAAAGGGGTTGTCAATCCCTTCAAGATTGTTTGCAAAGTGAGATTTGAAGGCGGAAAGTGCAACGAAGTAAAAACTGTAAGGCTGAAAATATGGTGTGGAGTAGGCCCTCGGGGCCAAAGTGTTCATTAGAGGCTTCTCTCAAAATAGAAAGTATTACGGTGGGTGAACAAATTACTGTCGAGCAATTGATAGAACCGCGCAAAGTCATGACGATATCTAAGGCAATGATCTAGCATATAGGCATCATGTCCAAGACAAGTAGACCGATACTTTCTGCATCTACTACTATTACTCCACACATGGACCGCTATCCAGCATGCATCTAGTGTATTGAGTTCATGACGAACAGAGTAACGCCTTAAGCAAGATGACATGATCTAGAGGGATAATCTCAAACCAATGATGAAAACCCCATATTTTTACCCTTGATGGCAACAACACGATACGTGCCTCGCTACCCCTTCTGTCACTGGCTGAGGTCACCACATGGTATGAACCCAAAACCAAGCACTTCTCCCATGGAAAGAATCACAGATCTAGTTGGCCAGACAAAACCCACAACTCGAAGAGAATTACAAGGATATCAAATCATGCATAAGAGAGATCGGAAGAAACTCAAATAAGATTTATAGATAATCTGATCATAAATCCACAATTCATCGGATCTCGACAAACACACCGCAAAAGAAGATTACATCGGATAGATCTCCATGATGATCATGGAGAAGTTTGTATTGAAGATCCAAGAGAAAGAAGAAGCCATCTAGTTACTAGCTATGGACCCGCAGGTCTATGGTGAACTACTCACGCATCATCGGAGAGGTCATGGTGTTGATGGAGAAGCCTTCCGTGTCCGAATCCCCCTCCGGCAGGGCACCAGAACGTGCCCCAGATGGGATCTTGCGGCGACAGAAGCTTGCGGCGGCGGAAAAGTGATTACGATGCTCCCCTGATTTTTTGGGAATATTTGGGAATTTATAGGCGCAAGATCTAGGTCAGGGGACCTCCAGGGGGCCCACAAGCCTGCATGGCGCGGCCCCCTTGGCCGCGGGGTGGGGGCTCTTCTGGCTTGGCCCCCAAGCTCTCTGATCTTCTTCCGTTCGAGAAAAAATCTTTTCGGGGATTTTCTTCCGTTTGGACTCCGTTTCAAAATCTCCTTTGAAAGGGGTCAAAAACATGGAAAAAACAGGAACTAGCACTTGGCACTGGATTATTAAGTTAGTCCCAGAAAATAAATAAAAGGCATGCAAAACATCCAAAGTTTGACAAGATAATAGCATGAAACCATCAAAAATTATAGATACGTTGGAGACGTATCACGCTACTGCTAACACGCTACAGCTAACCTGTTAGCAGTAGCGCCCGATTGATAGCGGTACTGGTATCTACGTTAGTAGTAGCGCTGGAATAAATAAAGCACTACTGCTAAGCCAACGCTACTGTTAATATTCCAGTGCTACTACTAATATTCCTGCTTTTAATATTTAATTCGCATCGTATTTATGTCCCCCCTACGTATTTGTGCATGCTCTATACACTGGTTTCATCATATCATAATAAACATGCATAATTTGCATCACATCATACACATAAAGTATCATGTCATATAACTCATCATAATCTTACGTACTCATTTAACAACTCATCATCATCTTAATCATATACCAAGTTAAAATCTCATAAAACAGAAAAACATCATAATAGTCATCATATGCATGCATCCTAATCGATCATGTCAAGTTAATATAAACCAGAATAACTTGTCTCTCATAAGACCTAGTCCTCGCTCCTAGGTATAATGTCATAAAATAGAATAACACCTATGTCTCCATGATGAAGCACATAGATCCAACGGTCTCCAACTTGTGGCTTGCGATCCTTCTTAATTTCTCTCCATGCTTCAATTTGGAGACTTTTTTATTTTGATTTGCGGTTACTCGAGTATGGAGCATCGAACTCAGCCCTCAGCGGGCTTTTAATTTTTATATGACCTTCTGGGTGCATCAACAGAGGCACTACATCATTTGGCAGTTGATGTTGAAGAACATAATAATAACCTAGTTAGCAATGTAACCAACACCATTTATGCAATAGTAGAGCGTACTTAATTAGCAAACTCTTACCAAGATATTTCAGCGAATGTCATTCGGCCTCAACCTATGCACTAGTGGCATGTAAAATGTATAATTTTGGCCAATTCCCAAATTATACGGGAAGTTATCCCTAGAAACTAGGACACCAACAAGAAAGTAGAGAAGAACATCCTTCTCCTCCCAAGTTAGACGTGATCCATACGTGTAGTGTGTCGCGTCAATTAATTTCCATAATTCACTCGAAGAAACGAAATAAGTTGTAAATTATAATTTAACAAATTTACTATATGGATGAACACCAACTATTTCTAAATATAGAATGCAAATTACTTGACAAATATGGTTGAGGAACTCACATGGAGGTAAAACAGGAAGCATATCGACAACCACCCAAATGTCGATGTTGCCTAGCATATTATCTTCAGGGCGAAGATCGACGGTTATTTCCATACCCTCCTGAAATCCATATGCCTTGCAAAGATCTTCCCAATTTGGGCACCCTATTTTTGTGTGAAAACTGAATTAAATACTTTGATAACAAATGTGTGACCATGTATAGTCCTCAGGTTAGCGCTCCTCGTCTCCATTCTCTTGTGGTCTTCGAAACCGAGCCTCTCCAACACATATCTTCTTGCATGGCAAGGGAGGAACATATCTCCATTCTCATCCAGCTTCATGCTGAAGAACCTATCGTCTCGCAGGTGAGGCGTGTCGCACATACCCCGACAGTCGCCGCACTATTCACACTCCCAATATTCATCGTCAGACATTTCCTGTTTTAATGTGGTAATTTAACTTATAATCCATGGAACATGTTTGTACATGTGTAAACAACAACCGTGACACTATATAGAAAGAATTGAACATCTATATATAAACAGAAGCATGAGTAATAAAAAAGGGACCTATATATGGTCGGAATGTTGATTCATTACCCTTTCCGGCAATTCCCAAGCACTCCATATGTCCTAGTTTCTAGCACTAGTCATGTCGAAATTCATGGAAATTTTTGGCATGACCTTTGATAAAAAGTGGACATATGGAGCGCCTGAAATTTGCCGGAACGGAAATGAATCAACATTCCGGCAAAACATAGGCTACTCCGACATTCCGGCAAAACTTAGCACAACTTAGCAAGCAAACGTGAGAAACTCACTACTGTTTTATGCATTAACACCAACAAAAGGATGATATTTGTAGTCTTCATTAATTGATTAATTAAATAATTAGTTAATTAGTTGGTTAGTAAGCTCATTCATCATCTTTGTGTGACTCTTTCTATCCCTTGGATGAACAGTGTCCAACCTAATGTGCCTACTTACATGAAATTTACAAAGAGGAATGATTTATTTCACATTCTTTACATAATATTCAAGTGTGAACCATAGGATTTTTTTCCTTCTTTCTAGTTAGCCCATCGAAAGATCTTCAACAAACATATCTTGATTTTCTTATTAACATGTATCTCAAGATGACATCTTGAACCATAAACTCCGCTAGAACTATAGCTCCTACTCATTAGCTCATCATTCCAGGTTCACGTGGTTCGTGCTCATTTTATTTTAATAGTGTAACATAAAAAAATCATTAGTGTAACCATCAAAACTGTCCTAAACACCACTGTCCTAAACATAAAAAATCATTAGTGTAACCAAAAACACCACTGGAAGCGTAAACACCATTTGAACATTAGTGTAACATAAAAAATTCATCAGCTCCAACCATGGAATTAAAACTGTCCATCTCACCAAACCGATGGCCCTAAAATCAAAATGGCAGCAGCCTTGGGGTGCCTAGAGCGTGAGGCGAGGGGGGCGGCGGGGCTTACCGGAGCGGGATGGGGAGGGGCTTACCGGAGCAGGAGGGGAAGGGGGCTTACCCGAGCGGGAGGGGAAGGGGGTTTACCAGAGTGGGAGGGGAGGGGCCAGTGGCGACAACGAGGGAGGCGGCGGCGGCGACGACGACGGTGGCAAGGGAGGCGGCGATGGCTTGAGATCGAGGAGAGGGGGTGGGGGAGTGGGGGAGTTAGGAATTTTTGAGCACGCGGTGGGGTGTTAATTCAACATAGGAGTAGCACTGGTTCCGGAGGAGCGCTACTCCTATTGTACTTAGCAGTAGCGCTTTTACCATGCCAGCGCTGCAACTACAGATACTGTCGGTTACCTCGTTGGGCCCCTTTTAGCAGTAGCGCTGGATGCAACGCAGCGCTACTTCTATGGACCTTAGCAGTAGCGCTGGATTAGGACCAGCGCTGCTACTATAGCTAATACGGGTGGCCTCGTTGGGCCCGGTTTATCAGTAGTGCAGAATATAAGGCCGGCGCTACTGCTAAGGACATTAGCAATAACGCGTTGTATTTCCAGCGCTACTGCTAAGTAGCAGCAGCGCTTGCTATTTTCCAGCGCTACTAATAGGCTCCTACCTATAGGGTTTTTCCTAGTAGTGTGCATCCATTCAATCGATCTTCGTCGTCGTCACTTGAACGATCGAATGTAGAAAGGTATAATTGAGTGAAATTGCAACCATGGACGCGAGCTAAACTCTGCAAACAAAGCAAATTGGAAAGGGGACCAGGTGGGCTCAGGTGACCTGTGGGCACGGCCACGGGCCAGGTTGCGCTACCTGGTCGCCTGGACCAGGGGTGCCCCCCTGGTTGGCCCCAGGTGCTTCTGCGTCTCTTTTTTGATGGAAATTTTTATTATGATTTTTCTGGAATTTTTCTAACAACTTCACTTTGAAAAAAATTCGAAGTACCGAAAGCTGCAAAACTTCCGGAAAGCTCGAAACAATTGTTAAACATATGAAGCTTCAAAAACATAAAACTTTGGTACAGCAAGGAGGATGAAAGATAAAAGAAATGAAAACATAACAAGCTTCTCTTTTTACTCATATAAAATATATTTGTTAGCAAGGTTGATCAAGTCTTACTACCAAACAGTTGTTATACCGAGCAAAAAGTTTCACTTCTTATAAAGCAATCACGGTACCTTTATTTTAATGGATATTGTCCCCACCATAATGGTTTTGTATTTGTGGTGCACATGTACAGGACAATCCCACTCTCTAACCTTCGCGGTCTCAATATTCTCAATAGAATTAAGGCCGTGCCTTTTATCAATCTTCTTCGGAAAATATACCGTGTGCTCCTTCTCATTAATATTGAAAGTCACCTTTCCTTTATTGCAATCAATAATAGCACCTGCGGTGTTAACAAAAAGGTCTACCAAGAATAATAGACATGCTCCCATACTCGGGCATGTCAAGCACAAGAAAGTCAGTAAGGATCAAGCAATTAGCAACTTCAACAGGAACATCCTCACAAATACCAATAGGAACGGATGTTGACTTATCAGCCATTTGAAGAGAGATATCTGTAGGGATTAGTTTATCTAAACAAAGCCTTTTGTAAAGAGAGAAAGGCATAACACTCACTCCTGCACCAAGATCACATAAAGCAGTTCTGACATAATTATTTTTTATGGAGCAAGGAATGGTAGGTATACCTGGATCACCAAGCTTCTCAGGAATCTTACCACTAAAAGAGTAATTAGCAAGCATACTAGATATTGCCTCATTAGGAACTTTTATTTTATTAGTAACAATATATTTCATATACCTCGAGTACGGAGGCAACTTAATAGCATCAATCAAAGGAATTTGGAGAAAAAGAGGTTTCATCCATTCACAAAATTTATTGTAATGCTCTTCTTCTTTGGTTTTGAAAGACTTACCTGGGAAGGGCATTGATTTATGTATCCATGGTTCTCTTTCCTTCCCATGTATTCTTGCAACAAAGTCTTCCCTAGCATATCTCTTGCGCTTGTCGGGTGCTTCTTCTTCTTGTACTTCAGGAGGATCATTCTTCTCATTATCTTTATCAGGTTTAGCACCATCTTCAGTTTCAGCATCGGAAATAGATATACTATTAGGATCAACAATAGGTTCTTCGTCAATTATGGGATCACTGGAGTTGTCACCTTCCTTGTGTTTCTTCTTCTTCTTCGGGGAGCTGACAATGTCTTCTTCCTGCATTTGAGAATCTTGCTCAATCCTCTTTGGATGCCCCTCCGGATAGAGGGGGTCCTGGGTGTGTGTACCACCTCGGGTCTTTATACCATATGTCTGCGTATCAACTAGTTTGGTATTGTTAGCAAGCAAATATTTTTGCACATTAGAAATTTGTTCAAGCTCAGTCTAAACCATATGAAAATCCTTAACAAGACCTTTAACATCATTAACAGTTCTACTTAAAACATCACACAAACTTTTTATATCAAGGGAATTATCATGCAACCCGCTTTGAATCCTCTCATTAAAGTGATTTTGCTTGATAATGAAATTATCAAGCTCATCTAAGCATTGATCAGGGGGCTTACCATGAGGGATGTCACTTGCATTGAATTCTAAAAGAGAGTGTACCTCTACCATAGGTGGGTGAGTGGTAGGCTCACATAATTTCTCAATAGGAGGTAAATTCTTCACATCTTCAGCTTTAATACCTTTCTCTTTAATAGATTTCTTGGCTTCTTGCATAACTTCGAGGCTCAAAAAAACCATACCCCTCTTCTTGGGTGGTGGAGGTGGTTCAGGAACGGACCAATCATCATGATTTTTAGCTATTTTGCCCATTAGTTCTTCAGCATCGTCCAGTGTTCTTTCCCTGAAAACACAACCAGCACAACTATCCAGATAGGTTCTGGATTCATCGGTTAGACCAGCATAAAATATATCAAGCAATTCATTCTTAGGAACTCCATGTCCTGGTCTAGCCTTGAGTAAAGTGCAATACCTCCCCCAAACTTTAGGGAGGTGCTCATCCTGCAACTGTTTAAAGTTATATATTCTTTGTAAAGCAACATGTTGCTTATGAGTAAGAAAATATTTAGCAACAAAAGATTGAACTAAATATTGAGGACTCTTAATGGAACCACATGGTAGTGTATCATACCATGCTTTAGCATCTTCCCTCAAAGAGAAAGGAAGTAGCTTAGTAACATAATAATTTCTCTTCTTGTCCTCTGTAGTGAATAAGCCAACCAACTCAGTGAGTTTGGTAAGGTGTGCAATAGCGCCGTCATTTTCTCTCCCATACAAGGGGTCAACTTCAACGGTGGATATAAGTGAAAGATCGACAGAGAAATCAAAATCAGCATTCTCAATGCAAATAGGAGATGACGCAAATTTAGGATCAGGAGTAAATTTGTTCTTCATAGAATACTTTTCAAGCAGCTTCTTAACAGAAGCAGGGTCAGCGTCAACACACTCTGTAAGCTCCCTGCATAAATCATCATCAAGTTCAATATAATCATCATCAAGAATTCTTTCCCTGAGACTACTCAAGTATGGGTAACCAAAGGATATACCAATGGGGTAGCGTGTAATAGGAATTTCAATCCCAGACTGCTTCGCAGCCTTGGAAATCTGAGACTCAATAAAATAACCCAGTAAACCAGTCTCATCAATAGTAGTAGAAGCATCATCAATACTATCAGACATAGCGACAGACTCGATAGAAGCAGCATGTAGTGGTGGTGAAGTAAACTTACTCATAACGGAAGGTGAATCAAGCGTAGCACTAGTACTAAGAACAATATCTTTTTCTTGTGGTGGATGGTAAAATCAGAACCTTGGGGTATCCTTTCTTACCCATAGCGGATAAATTGCAGCAAGCAAAATAACTCCAAGTAGACTTGTAAATAAAGCTATGCTCCCCGGCAACGGCGCGAGAAAATAGTCTTGATAACCCACAAGTGTAGGGGATCGCAAGAGTCTTCGCGGGTAAGATAACCCAATTTATTGATTCGACACAAGGGGAGCCAAATAATATTTATAAGCTTTAACAGTTGAGTTGTCAATTCAATCGCACGTGAAAGATACTTTCTTGGCAACAAAATATTAGTAGCAACGGTGATGTGAAAGTGATTGTGGCAACGGAGATATGGTGGCAAAGCAACGAAAGTAAAACAGTAAAGTAGAGCAACTCGTGACTAGCAGGATTAAAGCATTGTAGGCTAGGGAGATGGATGGTTGGTCATGGATGAGAGATATCATGTATTTAACCTGGGGCAAGGCACATAGAAAAGTAATGATCATATAGGCAAATATCAAACATTAGGCATGTATCCCAAGGTAGTCGTGTGTGCTTGCAATAATAACTTGCACGACATCTTTTGTCCTACCATCCCGCTACCAACAGGGCCAAAAGGAACTTATGGAGATTAAGGTGCTCCTGTCAAAGAGCACCGGAACAAAGCATTAACAATCAATGGATACATGGAATCCTCAAACTATAGTCTATCCCCTTTGGTGTCCCAAGCTGTCACCATTGGGATCGCCGGTTCCGGACTATAATAGGTGCATACTACTCATAGATAGGATCAAGAACACAAATATATTCATGAAAACATAAGGTATTCAGATCTGAAATCATGGCACTCGGGCCCTAAGTGACAAGCATTAAGAGTAACAAGTACTAGCAAAGATGATAAACACCATAGTAGATGATAGGCAACATGCCCCCAACAATCCGACGAACTATTACATAATCTAACTCATCCAATCCCTACCATCCCCTTCACCTACAACAGGGAATTACTCACACATGATGGGGAAAACCATGCAAGGGTGATGGAATGGTCATGATGATGACGATTTCCCCTCTCCGAAGGCCAAGGCATCCTCCAGATTGGCTCTCCCGGAGAAGAACCGAGGGTGGCGGCGGCTCCGTGTCGAGAACTTGCAAAACAACTTCTGTTCTGGGATTTTTCCATCACGGGTAAAAATAGGGGCCAAAGTAGGGCACCAGAGGAGGTGGACCCCACCCAGGCGGCCTCCTAGTGCGGCCAGAGGGCAGGTCGCGCCCACAGGTCGCCTGGAGGCCTGGTGGCCCCCCTGTGGCCCATCTTTTGGCCCAGTGTTCCTCCCGGTGCGTGGATTTTCTCTATTTTTTATTGGAATTTTCCGGGACGCCTAAATATCCATTTTCCGGCACATAAGAAAACCATACAGGCGGCTGTGCTGAAAACAACGTCAGTACGGGTTAGTTTCATTCAGATCATGCAAGAATGAGGCCAAAACAATACCAAAAGTGTTTGGAAAAGTCGATACGTTCGAGACGTATCAGTCTGTCCTGGCACCTCTTATAGAAGAACAATGCTTACGCGAACCACTCGGGCACGTGCCGCTCCATTGCTGACATCTCCAGAGCTTCAGCTGATAGTACGACGTCGAGTACCCATAACTTCTCCCACATGAAGATTAGTGCGGAAAGGTCAACGACAACTCAGATCAAATACCCAAATCCCTTTATCATTTTAATTAACACTTCAACGACGATCAGCAATCCACGATATGTGGCCCCGTCGCCCTGTCTCGAGGGTGTGTGGCAAGGGCCAAGAATGCCCGACCACGCCTTGTCACATCCACGCAGGAATCCACCCACAACACACCTTTCATGTACCTAGTAGTAAGGTCAAGTAACTGTGTGGCTGTAACATCACAGGGATCCGAGGTGTCACCCTCGATAGATTTCGACTGATGTAACCGTCAAGGTGATGAGGGAGGAATCTTTAACGCCCAAGATGCGATCCTATCCTTACTTTGGCACGAGGGCCTCAACAGGGATAGAAGCGCATCTCGTCGTTTCACAAGAATGAATATCGTTACAAGTACATGTACTGAAGAGATGAGTATATGGAATTGGCTTACACTCGCCACAAGCTACATCAAGATCGCATCAATACAATAATATAATCAATCATCATGAAGAAGATCAGGATCCGACTACAGACGAAAACAAACAATAAAAGAATGACATCCATCCTTGCTATCCCAGGGTGCCAGCCTGGAACCCATCCTAGATCGAAGAAGAAGAAGAAACTCCAAATAGAACAATCATCGCGCTCACGTCAAAGTATTTCTTTACCTGTACCTGCAACTATTGTTTGTAGTAATTTGTGAGCCACACAAATAGCTTGAATTGAATCCACCGGAGAAGAAAACAAAAATTAATAATGATGAACTAGAAACTCCTGAAAATCTTCACAATGAATCACCGGATAGAATACAGAAGAGAAGATAGCGGAAGCATCATGAAAAGAAATGCACTTGCATGATAATTGAATCACTGAAGAAAAAGGGCAGGAGGGCGGGAAAAAACAAAGACAAGTTGGGACAAATGAGAGGAACTCGAGAAAGAAATGATATATTGATCTTGCAAATATTTGGAGAGGATTGAATTACTTGAAGATAAGCACACCGGTTGAAAGGAATTTAACATGATAAGTCGGGTTGAAAACAATTGATAGGACAATTTGATTGAGCAAAAGAATCAACACTCTCATAGAACTATGAGAACACCACTTAGAAAAGATATGAAAGCCATTTGACATGAAAGCACCATTTGACATCAAAGCAACTCGAATTACCATACTCCAACAAAACAAAAGATGAGGCTTGAAAAATAAGCCAGGAAAAATTCATGACAGAGATTCCGTTCAATATTTTCGTGGTAAGATTCGCACGGGCTCAATCGTACATTGGATTGTCATATTGAAATGACGCTCGAATATGATCCCTAGGCGTAGCGAACTACACGGCTTGTCGAAGCATACTGATGACATATATCGAGATTGTCCTTTGTAAAAATGACCGTCAACAAACGAATCCACTAGATGTCGAATCCCAACCTCACATCATGCATATGTTGGAAGATTCTCCTATAGGTAACTACTTGAATTCCCATCTAAGAACTCCCGAAATTTTTGGTCATGCAATCGGGTGCACGGATACAAGGAGTAAAATCCATCACCCAACTCATAGCAATAACACTACTCGTCAAGTGTATCACATCCGTCAACACATAACCAGAGACCTCGAAAACACATATGTCTCATATCCTCGAAAACACAACAATAATAAGTATGGCAGTACATCCACATGCTCTCCACCAGTACTGGAGATGTCAGACTCCTCTCGCCACTACTAGTATTGAAGCAATTTCAAACATCCTCCGTCCTGAGATACTAAGAAATCTAAACGATAACGATGTGCTCAAGAATCCCCTGGAGCTCAACTCCTCGGAAGAAATCAAGTCACACAGGAGGCACCAAAACAAAACTCCATCACATCAACATAATATAGATTCCAAAATACCCACGCGATCCTAAATCTTTTTGAGTGAGAAGAGGAGTATAATTAAAATTCCTACGTCAAGATTCCTCACTGCAGTATAGAATAGGAGTAAAAAGAATCCTACTCTTCGATATATAACTAGACTCAAAGCATTTTTTCACTAGACTCGACTCGGCCAAGTTGGATCACTCAAGGGGGATCATAGGTCAGAACCTGGCTCTGATACCTAGATGAAAAAGATGAGGAGGAGAGCGAAGAACAAAAGGAGGAAGAGCGGACTAGCTACCCATGCCCGCCTTCTAATGAGAGTAACTCTTCAACTCATACATTGTTTAATTTCCCTTCGTTCTTAATGAAGGATGAATGATATGATCCCTTGGATTCATTTGAAATATTCCTTTTTGATGAACTTGATGCTTGTGGCCATGATACCAATATGAATTATGCTTATGGAGCTGGACTTGCTATAGTTCCTTATGTTAAGCATGAAATTGTTTCTATTGCATCCACACATGATAGTCCTATTATCTTTTTGAATTCTCTCAACTACACTATATCGAAGAAGTTTGCACTTATTAAGGATTATATTGATGGGTTGCATTTTACAACTACACATGATGATTTTGCTAAATATAATATGCATGTGCTTGCTTCTCCTACTTGCAATTATTATGAGAGATGAACCAAATCTTCACCTCTCTATGTTTCCAATACAATAAAGTTACAGAAAACTACGTATGTTATGTATTGGCCTTTACTTGATATGCATGAATTGTTTTTTATAACATGTCAATGCATAGGAAGAGAGTTAGACTTCATTGCTACATGATATATATCACTTTGTACGCACTACTAAATTACAAATCATTATTAATTAAAATTGGCTTTGATATACCTTGGGATCCCGGTGGATCAATTACTTGAGCACCATATGCTAGCTTAATGGCTTTAAAGAAAGCGCTGCGAGGGAGACAATCCGGAAGTTTTAGAGAGTCATTTATTTGTCTTGTCTGCTTTGAAAATAAATAAAAACAAAAAAATTAAGTGGGGAACCTAAAAGAATTCAAAAAGAAAAGTGGAAGTGAGAAGGACGAGCATCGTTGAAGTGGGGGCTAGCCTTGAACTTTGTTCATGCCCATGGAAACTTTATGAATCTTAATTACAGAAACTTTTCAAAAAAATAATTACCCTCTTGTAGAAATCCATCGTATTACTAAAAGAATGTACCAAGATTTACCTTTAGAATGTTCATTACTAAAAGAAAAGTTTCTATTTTTGCACAACACATATCAATCAAATCCATTGTATTGCTTGTTTGATATGTGTTCTGCAAAAATAGAAACTTTGATTGTACTGTTTGATTTTTCATATTTTAATGCAACATCAAAAGTTTTTGAATTTTTTACACAGTAATGTTATACAATTTTTTACCACATCCTCATTTTCCAGAATTTTTTGACTTACATCAGTATGGTATGCATCTGCATCTTTATAGACTGTCTTGTTTTTCACAGATTGTTGTTATAAATGTTTTGTCTCCTTATCTTTGAGTTCTTGTTGAGCCTCATTGACTTGGGAGTCATATAATTGTGATAGAATACAATAGGTAATGTTGGATTATAATTATACAATAATATTATGACAAGACATGATGGGATTTGATGTTACATGTACTAACTTTTCTAATGAAAGTTCTGTTAGGTTTTGTGTCGATGAAGTGTTCGAAGATCGAGGATGTATCAATATGAGAAGAATAAGAAGAGACAAGAGTTCAAGCTTGGGGATGCCCAAGGCACCCCGAGTAAATATTCAAGGAGACTCAAGCGTCTAAGATTGGGAATGTCCCGGAAGGCATCTCATCTTTCTTCTTCAACAATTATTCGGTATGTCTCGATTTTTGTTTTGTTCACATGATATGCGTAAATTGTTAAAGCGGCGTGTGCCTTTTATTTTTCTTTTAGCAATGCAAAATGGTAGTATGGGAAAGTCCATGGTTGATTTATAGAATGCTTTTTGTACTTCACTCATATCTTTTGAGTATAACTTTATAGAATGCTTCATGTGCTTCACTTATATCATTTGAAGTTGGATGTCTATTTCTCTAAATATAGAAAACCGTTATTTGTAGAATGCTCTTTTGCTTCACTTGTATTTATTAGAACGCGGTCTTTTGTAGAAAGAATTAAACTCCCATGCTTCACTTATACCTATTTAGAGAGTTAACAATAATTAGTCATTTACATGGTTAGTCATAAAATCCTACATAAAACTTGTAGGTCATTGAATATGATATGTTTGATTCCCTGCAATAGTTATACGACATTAAAATAGTAATATGTGGGTGCACTAGTGAATGATTATGGATTAGTATTGAATATTGATGTCAAGGTTTGTGATTACCGAAGCATCCAGGTATAGTCTCTAGTCACGCGATGAAGATTGGAGCATAATTTATCCTTGATTGAAATCCTTTCTGTTGTTATAATCAGAGGCACGCGATGGTTAACTCCTACCAACCTCCGCCCTAGGGGCATGCGAGTAGTGTTTTGCTTCGAGAGAGCTAATAAAATCATAAAAAGGCTATGCTCGATGCTTTGAGGTCTTCTTTTGGTCCAGAAAAATCATAAAAAAGTATCGGGACAATTGGACTTCATTTGATATTGTAAACCTAAAGACTCCAAAACATGGAGAAAACAACAACTCACACTGACACTGGTTCAATAGGTTGGTGCTTAATAATAATAATAATTGTTATATAAACACCCAAAAAGCATCCTAAAATGATAATATTATAGCATGGAACAACAGAAAAATAAACATACGTTGGAGATGTATCACACTCCAACTCGACATCGACCATGTCGTTCTTCGCACGGCTATTCTGACCACGGCTACACCATCCTACGCTCTCGGCTAACTTGACACACAAAAGGCTACAACGTTGCTTCAGAATCCTCGTCGGATTCCAATCTAGCCACAACTTCCGCGATGCATCGCCGTTACGACTGGGGGATGTCCGTCGGTTTACCTTCGAACTCTTCTCTAGTCTCATCGTGTTCATCGCTATCATTGTGACTGTGGTGGGATGTTGAGTATCGTGATTAGTTAAGAAACATAAGATAGACTAGAAATTATTCTGACGTGTCTTATACTCTAAATTGATCATGTACTTATATATATATGTCCACGAGGCTCAAGCAATAAACATCGATTACACCAATTCCTATTTACCCCTTCCAACAGGCAGAATACATCTAGCAGTTAGCTTGACCTAGCCAGCCTTGCTACCTACATACAAACATTGCCCACGACGAGAAGCATATCGGGCAAGTGGGGGCTGGGCGGGCCATGCACTAAGGCTCTTTCGAGTGCTCCATGATGGACAAGTGATAAGTATGCTACATAAAAAAAAATGACATGACATAATAGTTAAGAGGAGAAAGAGCACTTTGATAACGTCAGAAAGAACCAATGCCAAGTACGTAAACTTACGCAGACTACTTAAATGAAAAATGCTTACCAATGCACGAAAGAATTTAGGTGCTAAATTGTTAAACAAAATAAGCTTGGTAACAAAAAATGTTAATTATCTATGCATTAAAAGTTAAGTTGCTAAGCTATTTAATACACTTATCATCTCATGTAAGCACATTTGCATTGAAATAGGCCAAATGATGCTCTCCTAGAGTGTGTGGCGAGAAAAAATGACTCACCAAACTTTTCTTACTAGATGATGCCCCGCACGTTGCTGCGGGGACATTGCTAAAATATGGATAAATAGTTGTTATAAAAATTCTAAAAGTAATGAAAAGCCAATGTAAGCTTAGAAACAATAAAATACAAAGCACATAAAAATAGAGTGAAAATTATAGTTAAAATATAATTTCTAACACAATATGAAGGATAAACTCTAATGTAAAAAACTACTCATGACTAATATGCATGAATTGATTATGTGACACCATTGCATGTGTAGAGTAATACAAAAAATATTATTTATGTCTTGCATGCATACTTGCTTATGTGTCATGGTTGCATGGCTACGAAAATTACGTAGTGGGTGAATTGATTATGTGGCACCATTGCATGTGTAGAGTAATACAAAAGATGTTATTTATGTCTTGCATGCATATTTGCTTATGTGTCATGGTTGCATGGCTAGAAAAATTATGTAGTGGGTTATAACTATTTAGTAATAGAGGATTTCAGTCACCTAACGTGTAGCCACGTCCTAATTTTCAGGAGCTCCTACATGCCGCCCTTTGTGGCAAGGAGTTCCGGCACGCAAGGGGGGGGGGCGTCCCCAACTCGGTTGGCCAGTTTTTTTTCTCACAAAAATCTGATAATTAACTTTTTTTTAATATTTTTCTCTTTCTCTTTTTTCCTTTCCTTGTCATTTCCTTTCTTTTTTATTTTATGGTTCTTTTTATTTCTTTTTTATTTTGTTTAATTTTTTATGAAAATGAACAAATATTATATTTGCCATCATTTTTTTGAAAACATGAACATTTTTTAAAACGGAAAACAAATTTGAAAGCCAAGCAAACATGAATATTTTTTGAATCTTGAGAACAACTTTTGAAACTCAGAACAATTTTGAAAATCCTGAACAAATTTGGAAGCGCAGACATTTTTTTTAAACACGAACATTTTTTTTAATCTTGAGGACAGAATTTTAAAACGGAGAACAATTTTGGAAAACCGTGAACAAATTGGAAGCGCAAACTTTTTTTGAATCTTGAGAATAAATTTTGTAACCAAGAATAAATTTGAAAAATCCTGAACAAATTTGGAAGCGCGAGCAATTTTTTAAAGCATGACATTTTTAGATCTTGAGAAACAAATTCTGAAACCAAGAACAATTTTGAAAACCCCAAGCAAATTTGGAAGCGCAAACAATCTTTTAAAGCACGAACATTTTTTGAATCTTGAAAACAAAATTTGAAACCGGGAACTATTTTGTAAAATGCTGAACAAATTTAGAAGCACGATTTTCTTTCGAAAATCCCGGACATTTTTGAAGTTATGTATGTTTTTTTAAAAAGAGCAAATATTCAAAATTTAAAATATTACAAAATAAAAACATGTTTTGTCTTTAAAGTTTTTTTTGAAATTCAGAACGTTTTTTGAAGTAGAAACAAAAAAGAAAAAAAGAAACAAAAAAGAATAAAGAAAAATAAAACAACAAAAAAGGAAAACCTATTCAGGAAACCTTTTAGAAGTTTTCGGAAACTAAGAAAAACCGACCGAAACTTCTAGAAGGTTCCCAAATCCGGGATCAATGACAAGCGTTAATGGGCTAGCTCATTAAAATCCCTGAACCGGGATCAGTTGTGCGTTTGCCTGACAACTCACCGCAGCGAGCGAGAAATAAAAGATTCCCAATTTTCCATACCCGAAAGTTGCGAGTCACTAGTTAGCGAGCGCTCCTTCGAGACATTCGCGCAGAGCACTCCCACACGTCGTCACTTGGCGCGCTCTCAGCCGCTGTCATATATCACGCTCTGGGCGCTTCCTTCTTATTTTTTTTCGCACGCGTTTTTAGCTTTTTAGATTTTCTGTTTTTTTTTTGGTATTTCTGTTTTTCATTTGCCTTTCTTTGTTTATTGATGAAAAAAATTATTTTTTCATTAAAAAATGGATTTTTTGTTTTTTCGCGATAGACACGGTTTTGCTTTTGTAAGAGGCACGGATTTGCCTTTGCGAGAGGCACGACCGTGCCTCTCGGAAATGAAAAAACTCATTTTTTGCGAGAAACACGGTTTTGAATCCGCGAAAGGCACGATTTTGCTTTTGCGAGATGCACGGTTATGCTTTCACGAGAGGCACGACCGAGCCCCTTCGAAAGGGAAAAAATAACGCATTTTTTTCATTAGAGGCACGGTCTTGTTTCTGCAAGAGGCACAATTTTGCCTTTGTGAGAGGCACACCCGTGCCTCTCGAAAATGACAAATAATGTTTTTTTTCTGCGAGAAATATGGTTTTGTTTTTACGAGAGGCATGATTTTGCCTTCATGAGAGGCACGACCGTGCCTGTCGAAAAGAAAAAGAACACGTTTTCTATTTTGTTTCTATCGCGAGAGGAACAGTTTTTTTGTCCTTTTTTTGTGAAAAAAAAGTTTATCAAAACCTATCAAGATGGGATCTAGTTTGAAGATCTCAACGCGATGAATTCAATTGTGAAAAACGGTTTAAGATTTGGATGCATGATTTAGAAGATAAAATGTTTTAAAAATAAAATATATGAAAAAAAAAGCTAAACTCTCATGTTGCAACAAGTGACACACATTGAGTATACCACTTGCCGCATTCTAGAAAGGTGGAAGTTATCTTTGAAGGAAATACACCCTAATTAGTGATTTTGAGAAAAAGATGGCTATTTTTTAAAATATTTTCTTAAAAAAATTATTGTGCCGTTAGATAATTTTTAAAAAATAATTGGTCATGGCTAGGCCGATTAGTACTAATTAATCACGACTAGGCCGATTAGTACTAATTGGCCTAGCCAAGGCCGATAGGAGCCTGCATGCAAACCCGACAGGCCTGTCGGCTTAGCCATAACCGACACGGACTAATTGGTCTTCGCTAGGCCGACACGATCACATTTTTGAAAATTTCTCAAATGACGCAATATTTTTCAAAAACAATAAAAAATGCAATATTTAAAAAAAAATGAAAAGATGGACGGTGTTTAAACCAGGCCGACAGCAGCAAAACCTCTGTTCCAAAAAGAAAAAGGCAATAGCAAAAGGTGGGTTCCAAAGTTCAAACAGCTACACATGCGTGCCGCGGAGTGCACAGAGCCCCGGTCTTCGGAGGCGGCGGGGATCGATCCAAACCGTCCGTGAACCAATCGCCACAGCACGCGCCACGCCACGCCACGCCAGGCATGGAGATCCACTCTCGCAAGCCACAGTGACGCACCACCGGGGGGCGCCGTTGCGATCAGCAGACCAGACACGCCCCGACCCAGCGCGCCGCAAAGCAGATCTATGTGATCCAACGCGCGTGAGCACGCGCATGCAGCCGCCGCCCATCACGCGCTATCACTTCCGCCTGTCTGCCCATTCGTCCTTTCCGGTATACCAGCGAGCTCTTTTCCAGCCTCAGGGCCCATCACCCTTGACCGCCGGCCGACCCGTAGCAATCGAGATTTGGAAACACCCACCCACGGCGCCAGCCATTTTTGCCTAACCCCGAAAAGACCACAGCTCGTCTTCCCGGTTTCGATCCAAACCCAACCCACTGTTATAGACGGACGAGGCCAACTCGGGATTTACTAATTAATCACAGTTCGATCCAAACCCAACCCACAGTTCGTATATGAGGCCAACTCCAACCCACTGTTATAGACGGACGACCGTTTTGTTTGGATTTAAGAGCAACTCCAACTGACCGATCCAAACAGATGTCGGTTTTGTTTTTTTTGTTCGTTTGGGTCGATCATACGGACACGAACATCTGCTTCGACGTTTGAGTCAACGCATGCGTCCAACGCTGGCTTGATCTATTTTTATCGGCATGCACCAAACATGCATAATTTATACATTAAAAAACCGGCCACAAAGACCGACGAGAGTCCACACGTTACATTATTAATGGAAAAAAGGAAAAAAGCCTAGACGTCTTCGGCAACGGCGGCGAGGTCGGGCTGTGCCGGCACGGATAATGCTGGTGTCGGCGGTGGCGCAGCACGGACGCGCTCGTGCCCCTGGTGCATCGCCATCTTAGCTTCAAGGTAGGCGGCCTCCTCTGAAAGAAACGCGCGGGGGTGGACGACGAGGGTGTTCTGAAAGAAGCCGGACGTAGCACGGGCGCGCTCGTGCGCGTGGTGCAGCGCCCTCTTAGCCTGCAGCTAGGCGACCTTCTCCAACAGCATCGGGCGGGCATAGACAACGAGGTTGTCGCCGTTGTCCATGGCCGTTGGGTCGTCAACGAGGAAACAAAGGGCTGACGAGATGGGGACGGGGGAGGGTTCTGAAAGCAGATGGCCGAACCCCACCGCACGCTCGAATTAAAAAGGCCGATCGCGGTAGCTGACGCGTGGGCCCGAGGATGGTGGCCGTCATAAATTATATTGACCGTGGTGGTTGGGGACGGACACCGAGGGGGCGCGCGCGTCCGCGCCGACGCATTTCAGTCCCAAATTTGGGCCGAAAATGGGTCGGCACGGACGCGAAGCGGACGCGTTTTGGCAATGGATCGGCGCGTTGGGCCATCATTTTTGTCCGACCGACCCAAACGGATGGCGGAGGACGGAATGGGTCGCCCCATTGGAGTTGCTCTAATGTGTTTGGATAGGTAATGAGGCGATGATCGACGGTTTCACTGAATGCGCTGATCATGCGCCCAACACGTTGTCGAGAATTGTTTGCAAATAAAATATTATCACCACGGCCATAGTTCATACCAGCGTCCGTATTTCACGCCGACAACAAAGCCAATGGTCGGCATACATATGTCAGCCTACAAAATGATCAACCCCCAACATCTCTCGTTGACAACGAAACCAACGGCCGACACCCTTGCCATCCATTATAATGAACCCCAAGTTTTGTCGCTAGCAACACAGCCAATGACCGACACACTTGCGAGCCTTTAAAAATGATCATAGTTGATAATCCATGGAGGAGCCTTCCCTAGTTCATACTTACTCGGTGGACCATCTTGTGTTGCTGGCTCTCGAACCAACTTCTTCTCTTCGGCGACATGTTGGTCAAGTCCACGTTCATGATTGCTAGCGACACCTCTTTTGTTTTGGTCTCGACATTGGTGGTCTCGATTGCAAGCTTCTTCGTTTGGGCGACCTCCCCAATGTTGAACCTTTTCTTCTTGGTGGCTTTCTCCATGTCAAGCTTCTTCGTTTGGAGCTCCATGCATATCTTCATTTGCTCCTCCTTTCCTTGACGCTTTCTCTCGTCCCTCACTTCCTTTTGAGTCATCATGTCGTGTAAAGATTCTTGCAAGGTGGAAGATGTCGCATCATGCTTTTCGTCAATGTTCGAGTTGGTCTTGGACCTCGGCCTCTTCACCAAATCTTCATCCCCAGCCACGGCCGCATTTCCTCCTTCCTTCTTTAGAACGGCATATTGATCTTTAAATTTGGGACAACCTTTGATGAACAACTAAAATGTGTGAGAGTGGATGACTTCTTATACTGGATCTTGAAGGCTTCTAAAGATTGGAATACCTACACAATAAAAGAGAAGGCCACAGATGTAATAGTAAGGACACAAGATACGATAAACATGAAGATGGCATAGCAATGAAAGAGGAGTGGTCATACCAAGTCGCCCACATCGAGGCCACTCATGGGATGGGCTTAAACGCTCTCAAGCGCGGCACAATACTTGTTACATTCGTGTTGAATGAACCCTTATTTCTTTTGAACTGAGTTGATGTCACAGTCACTCGCAAACTTGTAGTACGCAAACTTCCTCCGACGGTGAAAGGTTTTATGAACTATCGTCCAAAAAATGGTTCTTTTTGCTCAACACCGGTCTTGGGATCTTGCCCAATCTCCATCCAACTCTCGCTAATAAAAGTGTCTTCATCTTTGAAGTATGGTCCCATGCAAAATGCTTTGCCTCCTCCTTTGTGCTTCGGTTATTTGTGTGAGCTCATCGATAAACAATGGCTCCTCTCTAATGTCCGCGCCCACTTTTTCCTCATCATCATAATAGATGTCCGCATCTTTATGCCATGAGTTGCCATGGTCGTTGGCCTCTTCTTCTTCGTCGACACCATCTTGGCCGCCGACGTCTTGGCTTTGGGCCGCGTCAGGATCGTAGCCTTGGTCTTGACCCTCCGTGTGGAAGGCCTGGCCCACGACCACTGAATAAAAACATTAAAATGAAGGCCCAGACAAAATGAGCACCTAAGAAAAAAAGACCATATGCAGATAATGTAGAAACCATAAGACTGGGTGACTTGCGATGTTTGTGCCCACAAGAAATCTCGAAACCACCCATTAATCCTAAAAGAACTCGGTGCAAAGTTTCCCATGTAATATGAGTTACCACCCCCTAATCAGTTATGGTACCCCAAACATCCAACTGCATTGTCCACCTGAAATGGAAAATGACTACTGAAATTTAATTGTACATCAAGAATAAACATAAAAAACATGATCCCAGGCAAATACTTGACATGTTCCCCTTCGGCCAGCATGGCCCTCGAAGATTCATAAACGCGTTGTAGTATGGGTCAACGACCGTAGGCATAGGGATTGGCATTTCGTCGAACAAGTTGTGGTCCTCGGAAAGACTGGCCATAGCAATCGATTGTTCCTTTGCATCCCAGTGAAGGACTGGTCGGGGCCACTGTACCCAGGCATGGTATTAAGGTCGATGACAGATGTAGAACCAGGGGTGGCCGGTGTGATCACATTGTCGTCCGGCGATGTGGAGAACTGGGTCTGAGCATGGTACCTAGAGGGAAACCGCTCGTCTTCGGTGTTATAGAGGAGCTGGGCGACGCACGCTGCGGAAGGCGAACAACTGACGAGTCTGTGCTAACCGCGGCCATGGCAGCAACAAAGAGGATGGCCGGAAGGCGTATGCGTTGGTGATGATGGCCTCGACAACGGCCTTGTGCTACGCAACCTGCAACGCGACGGCGAAGTCAGCAACGACTTTCTTCTTCGTCGGGCCCTCCTCTTGGCCGATTCATGGTCGAACCGCGCCCAGCTCCATCTCACAACTTCATAGGACCCTTCTTTTTCGCTGCGGGGCGCACGGGTCATTGGGTTTTTTTGGGGTGTGGACCATGGAGGAGAGGGGGAGTGCGGGAGGGTTTTGAAAGAATGAAGGAAAGTGAAGACGACGTGTCCCTGACTAACGGGTCAGGGAAGGACAAAGGCGCGCGTCAACCCAATTTGAATCAAAATGAGTTCACGTCGGACACAAACAAACATTTGTCTATTTGCTTCCGCATATTGGGCCGAGTTTTATGTTCATTTATCCCAAACAAAAGCGGCGCAGATTGGGCCGAGTTTTATGTTCATTTATCCGAAACGAAAGCGGGCGGACCATTTGGGTCATGTGTTGGAGTTGGACCGACCCCCATCGGAAACGCTTGGCTATCAAAAAGATCAAAAATCTATACCTAATAATAAAGCAGCTATTGCTTCCGTCGGAAAACCCACCACGGCATTTTTATAATAAAGCCCCTGTAATTTTTGTTATTCAACCCGCGCTCCATCATTTACTGCAACGCAAAAGGAAAAAACGATTCGCTGCAAAAATTATACCCGTACGCATCGCCTCCTCCCGTCGACCCTCGGCCACCCTGGCCTGTGCCCACGCCGTCGCCACACCACTCGCCGCCGTGGCCGACCTCAACCGCCACCGCTGCCGATCTCAACCCACCCGCCTCCGCGGTTGTACCTCTCCCCGCTCACTGCCCCCGTTGCGGCGCTCGAGCGCATCGCGTTGACCCTGGTCCACCCTGGCCTGTGCCCAGACCGCTGCCACACCACTCGTCGCCGCGGCCGACCTCAACCGAACTCATCATCTGGTGAGAGGCCCTCCCCATGCCTCCAACCGTGTGCCAAGCACCGGCAAAAAAATTTGTTTTGTGAGAATTTGTTTTGCTGATGAATGAATGTATTGAATGTAAGATTGCATTGTTGTAGAGAGAGAGAATGGAACACCACCTTCAGTTTGTCATCTGATCCCACATTCTCTACCCCATGAGTGAAATAAGATAACAGTCCATTAATCAATTCAGGTAGCCTCTTTGTTTTGCTTTGCTTGTCACGCTCAATTTCTCATCATAATGGAATTAACAATGAACGAGTTGATTTTTCAACAAAATAGGATAGGACTTACTACATTAGTTAGTTAGCTTATTATTTTAATAAATTAAAATGATTATAAAAATTAAAAGCGTGTGATATTTTTTCTTCCGTTGCAATGCACGGACCTTTTGCTAGTGATGTAACAACAAGCAGAAACGCCTTACTTTTTGGCACTTTGTATGTGACCCCAGAAGATGAAATAATCTAGCAGTAGTAAAAAGCCAACATCATCAGTTTACACAGATCTAGGGGTATCTATCTGCAAACGGATGTGGGGGACAAGCATGAAAAGGTGAAGAGAAAGAAGACGCAGTAAAAAAAGCAGATCTGAGAGAACCAACTTTACATGAAAAGGTGAAGAGAAAGAAGGGCAGCCCAAAGAAAAACCAAAACTTTACACCAGCCGACCTGCCCTGCCTCTAAATAAAACAGGCTCTCCCCTGCACTTATCAGCTAAGACTGAGAGTTCCACAAGAACCAGGCATCCATCCTAAAGAAACATCAGCGTATATGTACCCAGCAGCCAGCAGTCACCTCCCAGCCGCTGTTCGTTATGTATGAGACAACGATCCGATGGTTTCGTTCTCGAATCGCCTGATCTCGCCGGCGAGGCGCTTCATGGTGTCGTCGTACACGTAGGGGACGCCCTCGAACATGACCTTGCGGCCGCGACCAGGCCTCGGCACGAACTCCTGGCACGGCTCACCCAGCACGTTGATGGAGTTGTGGTAGTGGTAGTACCTGATCAGGGTCTCCGTCTTGTGCGTCGACCTCCCGTACACGTTCTGCGACATGTGCACCCCGGTCGCGTATGCGTTCCGCGCCTGGATCGCGTACTTGCGGTCGCGCCGGACCCTGGTTATCGAGTTGCGGAAGACAAACTTCTCAAATCCCCATTCCCTGCATCATCGATGGCATGTGCCCGTTAGTTCAGATTACACTGTTGCTATACCCTTATTTAGAATGGAAGATGAAATGCCGATTAGACTGAAATGTAAAATCGACAACAAGGACAAAAACTATCTTCAAATTTATTTGTGGAACTTGGTATATATTGAGGATTAGGCTCAATTCATCTTTGTTTTCGGGCGGGTAGAAAGCAATGACCATTAATTGTGGAAGCAAATCATGCTGGAGAACAAAATGTATAAAAGCACTGATGTTTGTTTGTAGAACCAAATGATGCTTTCCTAATCTCAAATAAATAAATAATTAATTAATGATGCTTTCCTAAGATCTTTGGCTCAATGGAGAGTGTCTTTAAAGTAATGACCTTTGTTTGTGAAACCAACTGGTGCTTTACAAATATTGTTGGTTCAATGGTGAAAGGTGCAGAACAGAATTTCTTACAGTAATGACCTTTGTTTGTGAAACCAACTGGTGCTTTACAAACATTGTTGGTTCAATGGTGAAAGATGTTGGAGAACCAAATTTGCTTAAGTAATGACCTTTGGTTGTGAAACCTAATGATGCTTTATCTATGCAAAGAAATTTGTTCAGTGATGGAAGCTGGAGAACAAAAGGAGAAGGTGTCAACCGCCATGTTGCCCTAGAGGACTCAATTTGACCAAAGGAAATCTAACCGATTTTTAATTAAAAAGTGAGCAAGGTGAAATCAAGCAGCTCACTGCCCAATTGATCAACAGACTGCATAAACAAGTAACCGCTTTGAGAATGTTTGTTTGTTGGATTAAACAACACAACCAAGGTCCAACGGCTAAAATATATATCTGGGAATGCTACCAAACCGGCAGGACAAATTGTATTTCCTACCACCCTGAACCTGATACTACATCTGAAGCTAAATTTGGGAGGTGGCGTGACAGAGATCTCGCAATCATAAACATAAAATTAAATCGGGAATGGACGAGGCAAGCAGAAATTACTCCAGATACGGGACAGAAATCAAATTACGAACCTTGAGTAATCATTCCTCGGATTCTTGACGCAGAGCTTGGTGGACATGGGATTCTGCTCGATGGTGAACTGCGTGTAGCCCGAGAGCTTGGCGAGCACCTGGTCCAGAGCCTGGCCGTCTGGCAGGTAGAGGTACTCGTCGACGTCGAAGAAGAAGGTCCAATTGGCGGCGTGCCGGTACCGGTGCAGGCAGTCGTTCACCACCAAGAACTGGTTGTAGTAGTAGCTGTCGAACTCGGCCTGCGCCCGGATGTCCTGCACCGTCACCCGCCCCGCCCTGATCCACGGGTCCAGCACCGCCCTCACCTCCGGGCTGACGCCGCCGGCGTCGTGGAAGACGAAGTGCGACCTGGGCCCGAAGAAGTGCGCGTGGTACGCCATCCACTCGCGCATGCGGCTGGCGCTGAGGTTGCCGTAGAGCGAGGAGCCGCAGTAGAGGTAGTCGTGCTGGAACGGCGGGCTGAAGATGGACTCGTCGTAGGAGCCCGGCGCCTCCTCGAGCGCGACGAAGCGCTCGTACCGGCGGGAGGCGGTGGAGTAGTAGGCGTGGACGAGCAGCTTGCCGCCGGCGTTGGCCGCGTTGGGGTTGGCGGGGAAGGTGCAGTTGACGACGACGGTGGTGTAGACGCGGCCGTACCCCCAGTCCGGGAGGATCTTGTAGGCCTTGGTCCGGACGGTGCGCGGCGCCGGGTCGGCGGCGCTCGGGTTGGGCTGCCACTCGCACTTGAAGTAGGGGGTGCCGAACACGTGGGTGGGCTTGGACGCCAGCCCCACGACGGCGAACGTCCGCGGCCCGCCCCGGTACGCGCCCATCTGGACGAACAGCGCCGCCGCGCTGCCGTACGGACGGAGCACCCGCTTGTTTGGGTCGTCCGGGCGCACGGCCGCGTTGCCGGACGGCCGGGGCACCAGCCTTTTCGGCTTCTCCACCCGTGCCACCGCGTTGCCGGACGGCCGGGGCACCGGCCTTTTCGGCTCCTCCGCCCGCGCCACCGCGCTTACATGCGGCCGAAGGAACACCGGTTTGTTCGGCTCCTTCGCGTGCGCCGCCGCGCTTTCGTGCGGCCGAGTGAGCACCGGCTTGGTTGGGTCCTCGGTCCGCGCCGCCGCGCTTTCGTGCGGCCGAGTGAGCACAGGCTTGTTCGGATCCTCCGGCCGCGTCGCCGGCCTCGCCAGCCGCATCGGAACAGTGCCGACGGCGGGGGTGTCCGGAGCCGACGTCGTCCCCGGTGTGCTTTTTGTGGCCGTGTCGGAGGACGTCGAGTTGGCGGAGTGGACCTCCGTGTTGTTGTTGCTGATCCTAATACCGGCGGCGGAGGTTGTGGCGAGTGGGAGGGCGCAGGGCGGCGCGGAGGCGGAGGAGCGTGCGGCGGCGAGGAGGGTGCCGTAGGGCTGGAGCTGCCACAATGCGACGAAGAGCGTGAGGAAGGCGAGCGAGGCGACGAAGAGCTTCATGTCCACGCACGGGACGGCCACGAACGCTCCACCGCCACCGCCGCCTCCTCCCGCGTCTTTCTTCTTCATGGCACGGGCACGACCACGAGCACGGGCACGACCCTGCAATCCAAACGACCACCAACTCGCCGATCCGCCCGCGCGGCCGGCGGTCCGCGAAGACGGGCCGTGCTCCGGTTGCGCGCCGCGCTTTCCCTCCACCGTCCGTCCTCCTTCCTCGTTATCTTTCCCGGGAACGGGCTCGGGTACGGGCGCAGGAGGCTCGGTGGGCTGTAGTAAAAGGCAAGAGGGGGCCGAGATGCGGGGAATGTGGGGGGTGACGGGGGGGAGAGGAAGGTGGCGGGAATCGACGGGGTCGGTGGGTTGTCGACGGGAGAGGGGATTGTTCTGGGCGCTGCGGGTGAGAGTAGGGGAGGCGGGGGGCGGCGCCGCGAAGCAACAGTCAAGGCTGGCTGGCTGGCTGGCTGTGGCTGGATCGGGGCAGGGGAAGGAAGAAATGAAGTCAGTGGTTTAACCGCCGATCCGCGCGGTTCGTAACGCAGCCCACCAACCGCGTTCGTAGGGCGTCGTGGCCGGCTGGCGGTGAAGAAGTTTTCGGAAGGAAATCAAGGCCCGCGGCCGGACAACGCGGTGCCTCAACGGGCGCCACTTCGGCGCGGACCCGTCGCAAGCAACAGCGCGACGCGCCTCCCTGGATTCGTCTCCGGTAGAAAAGCCGTCGCCGCCTGCACGGTCTCGCCTCAGGCAGTACGCACGCACGCACGTGGTTGATAACCAGCTCGTCTGTGCGTTCACAACAATGGGCTTGCGTATGTATACACTTACGTCTGTATTTTTTTTATAACACACCCGCTTTATAAATCATGACATAATGTCCATACAAATAGTTTCTCGGATGCATTCCGGAGACACATCACGCCAAACACGTCACCCTAGCTGATTATAAGATCGAGCCAACAAATGTGCAACAACATTTTGTTCCCGACGTACATGAAATATAGAATAACTAGTGAACGAAGTTCTAAGTTGCTTGATGTCTTGAATCACAGGACCACAAAAAGATCGATCCAGGCTCGGCGAATTAATACGTTGAACAACCGTCAAACAATCAGAAGCAAGTAAGACCTCCTGTAGACCTTCACTCAATACAAATTGCAAGCCTCTCTCGATTGCAATTGCCTCCGCTAGCTCAGGAAGGATTACCTCAGGAACACCAATACCACAACAAACAATGTAAGAACCCGAATGCTCTCGCATCATCACACCTGCCCCCATGCTCCTCGCATTGGTAAAAAGGGCAACGTCAACGTTTATCATCATCTTACCTGGCGGCGGCGGAACCCAGGATGCTGTTGTATAGGGTTCACGCCTATGGTTGGTTTTGGTATTGAACAAATGCTCCACTATCATGTCAACATATGCTTTAATTTTCAGAGCAAGACTAGAAGGATGCTGATTAATATTTTCTTCTTGGAGTTTGTTACGAGCATCCCAAATATGCTAGCACATGACCGCAAGAACTGTAGCAGCAAGATCATAGCAACGAGCCATAAAATCAAAGATCCATGTTTTACAATTTGTGAACCCTTTCCGACAAAGATGCACGTTGAAGTAATCTTTGACATCAGACCAAACAGCTCGTGCATATGGGCAAAAAAGCAATCCATGTTCAATGTGCTCATCAGCAGAACAATGGACACAAACCTTAGATGCAGGAATATGTCTCCGGTGTAGCTGCATTCCCGTTGGCAAGCAATCATGAGCGAACCTCCATATAGTTATCAACATTTTCCCCGGCGCCTTGATCGCCCAAATTTTGTTCCAGGAGGTGGCTTCACTTTGGAGATTAGACGGCATACCACGGCCCGTATTGCTACAAGAGGAAATCATCTTTGTCATCCTGGCCAACTAATATGCAGACCGGACCGAGTATGTGCCAGAACGAGTATGCGACACGATACAAAGTGAGTGTCACCAAAACGACTGATGGGAAGTTGAAGCACTTGATCCGCAATTGATTCCTCGACGACTGATCAGACCAGATGTATGTTCCAAGTAAAACCATCATCATCAAAGAGAGAGTTCACCTTCTGCCGTCCGAGAGAGGAGATAGCAAATGCAAAAACTGAGGTCTCACTCCAGGAGTCCAATTATCCTCCAGGATCTTGATTGTGGCACCATTACCCACACCCCATCGGACTCCTCTTTTGACAAGATCCATGCCATGAAGTATGCTCCGCCAAGTATAGGAAGCAGACCGTGGACATTTAGCATCCCAGAAGTCTGTATTTGGGAAAATAACGTCCCTTAAGAACACGAGTACAAAGGGAATTTGGTTCTGTGAGTAACTGCCAACATTGTTTGCCTAACATTGCTTGATTAAACATGCTCATATCTCTGAAACCAAGACCTCCCATAGCTTTTGGACATGTCAGCCAGTCCCATGATCGCTAATGCATCTTCCTTTTACCATCAGCAAAACCCCACCATTGATTAGCAATAGCTCTCCTCATTTGCTCACATGTACCAACAGGTATAAGGAACATCTCATCACGTATGTTGGAATCGCCTGAATCACAGATTTTAATAAAATCTCCACTCCTTTCCTAGATAATGGTCGATCAGACATACCGTTGATGCGCTTCCACATCCGATCATACAAATATCTGAACGTCATGGTAGTTGATCGCCCCACTTCGGTTCGCATACCAAGATATGAATCTTGGAGAGACTCATTAAAGACGCCAAGTATATGTTTAACCTCATTCTTGATCACCTCCGGGCAACCATTACCAAAGAATATAGATGATTTATCCGGATTAATCTTTTGTCCAGAACCCTCACAATAGAGATGAAGGGTATGTTTCAAAGCTTCCACACTCCTCCTGTCACTTCTTCCAAAGAAGATGTTGTCATCTGCAAACAGTAAATGGGAAATAGCAGGGCCAAGTCGGCCATTTTTAATACCATGTAGCACACCTTGATCCTCCTGATGTTTGAGAAGACATGACAGCCCTTCAGTACAAAGAAGAAAAAGATAGGGGCTGATTGGATCACCTTGACATATACCCCGGGTTGGCACCACAGGCTCTGTGAGATCTCCGTTGACACGGAGAGCATAACAGGAAGAAGTAACACACCTCATAACCGAGTGTATGCATGAATCAACAAAACCCAAACGAGAGAGGCAGCCACGAAGAGAATTCCACTCAACACGGTCATATGCTTTCATCATATCGATCTTGAGAGCAAAGTAAGACTTCTTCACTCTTTGAGATCTTATCGTATGTAAACTTTCAAAAGCAATAAGAGCATTATCCGTGATAAGACGACCAGGAATGAAGGCACTTTGATTCTCTGAAATCACCTCGGGCAGAAAAACTTTAAGTCGATTTGAGAGTACCTTCGAGGCGATCTTGTAAAGGACATTGCACAGACTGATTGGCTGGAAGTTCTTGAGATGTTGTGGGTTATTAATCTTCGGAATGAGCACAATCACTGAATCACAAAACCAGCAGGGATGGTTCCTCCATTCAAGAAACTTCGGATAGCGCTACAAATTTCCGTCTGCAGGAAGTCCCAATGTGTTTGATAAAAAAGAGTCGGGAAACCATCCGATCCAGGTGCCTTCGTGGGGCCCATTTGAAACAAAGCGGTATTGATTTCATCATCCGTATACTCTTTGCAAAGAGCCTCATTCATCTCATTAGTGATCTTGCGAGGAATAGCATCAAGGACAGAAGCAGCTGATGGACATGGTTCCGAACTGAATAAATGACCATAAAAATGGTGGACCATACCTTTGATCTCGTCCATATCATCAAATTTGGATCCATCATCACGGGAAAGGCTGGTAATTCTATTAGTGCACCTCCTCACTGAAGCCCGTGCATGAAAGAACGCAATATTTTTATCTCGATTATCACATGTGGACTGCAGGGACATAGAGTTGTCCCGCCCTTCAACCCAAGCATTTTCCATTACTTCCCTATAATCTGGTGCTCTAAGCCAAGCCGCTTCAAACCAAAATTGTTGTTGCACCGGCGTTGCTCGCACCTCCTCAGCTAGTGTAGATAGCTTGACTGAAATGGCAAAATGGTCAGACGAAGTAGTGATTACATTTTCCACCCTGAAATTGTTGAACAGTTCCATGAATTCGCCATTTGCCACAGCTCTATCAAGCCTGACCCTCACCAGACCATCTCCAACCTGTCTATTATTCCATGTATATTTTGGGCCAGTGAACCCCAAATCCACCAATCCGCACTCATCCAAACAATCACGGAACAGAGACATTTGAGCATCTGATCGGTCGGTGGCCCCAAGATGTTCGTCACCGCAAAGGACCTCATTAAAATCTACGCAATAAATCCACGGACCCCTCCATTCTGAGCACAGCCGAGATAACAACCTCCAAAAATCATGACGCAAATCACGGCGAGGCTCGCCATACACAAAAGTTCCACGCCAGGGAGTGCAATCTTCCTTTGATATTACCACATCAATACAATGAGATTAAAACCCTTAAGAGATACAATGTATGCATGTTGACAGAATAAAGCTAAACCTCCAGTGAGACCAACACTGCTAACAGCAAAGCTACCCGAATATCCGAGAGACCACATGAAATTTTGAACCCTAGAATCCTTCATCTTCGTTTCGGAGAGGAAGAGGAAGGAAGGTCGGAAGAACCTCACTAACTAGCGAAGCTCACCAACTGTCGAGTCCGACCCAAGCCCTCGACAGTTCCAGCATAATAGATTCATTGCGTCTCGCAGGGCTGCACCGCAGCCTCTCCTTGATTTGTCGATCGGGTTGATGTGGAAGTTCTCTGCTTCTTGTTAGTCTCTACCGCTGGAAGCTGGCCATCCTCAGTCGTGGCGGGCTGAACGGCGGCCTGTGTCCCCCTTGCTACTAACCAGAACCATGGGCAGTGGGGAAGTTTCCTGCTCTTCTTGCGGCACCTGCACTTTCGGCTCATACACCTTACGTTTATGTCCACTAATCTGAGCCAGTTTTCCTGAACCCGCGCTGCCTGTCGTGCCATCTAACATCAACTTATTCATATCCGTAGATGCAGTGATCTTAGCACGATGAGCCCTTTGCTTCCTTGGTTTCGGAGTTGGATTACCCTCACCCGCAGTCTCCTTACCACGCGCCCTAGACGGCGCATTATTTGGTGCATGATGGGGTTATAGTCCTAGGGTAGGGTCATAGGCCTGCCCTGTAAGTCCTACCCAAGGACTACCCCCCATAAGGGACAAGGCCCTTAGTCGGTTCCGACTGAACTAAGGAGTTTCCATCATCCAGTCAGTAACAGGCCCTCGACCACCCAGTCGGAGACTAGCATTCGGAGAATATCAAACTAACCGACTGGATTCCACTCCGTACGTCGTAACCCCCGTGGAGGGAAACGGTCGTACGTTTCCAGGTGCATTTATTAGCATTTAGGACGTGCGTTACCTATAACGTAGGCATTCAATCGCCACTACTCCACCCCTGTATCAGAACCGTTGTGGAGGGCAGCACACTCTATATAAGCCACCCTCCCCCGCTGGTGCAGGGGTTAGCAAATCATTGTATTCCATATTCCACTCGACAACAAGCTCCCAGAGCACTGAGACGTAGGCTATTACCTCCACCGTAGAGGGGCCTGAACTCATACAACCTCGCCGTAGCTGGGACTCTGCCCATCCTTTTCGTACCCTACACATCTACTGTCAGGCTTATACCCACGACAGTTGGCGCCCACCGTGGGGCACTCGTCTAAGCGACTTCCGACGAGTTTGCGACTACTTCCTTTCGTCATGTCGTCCGGTGGTGATTCGAGCATGGGTCGTCAAATCTTCTTCGGCGCTCTCTCCTTCATCGTCGACGATTCGGCGTGGCTTCGGGATGCTCCTTTAGACGTCGAGGCGCTTCCCCGTCATGGGGCTACGCACTTCCGTGCCGGCGCCCGCGGCATTCTTCTTCTCCAGCAGTCGGCTCCGGTGTCGATCTTCACCATCGTCACGCGCCGCAACAAGCGGTCTCGCCGTCCGCGGCTCCAGCGTTGGGTGCAACATGCCCAGGCGCGTCAGAACGCGTCTTCACAAGTGGCGGTTCTAGAGTCTGTTGTGGTTGCCCCGCTGTCCCAGCACTCGGACTCGGTTTCGACTGAGTTTCCTTCCGAGTACGCGGGTCGCGGGCCTGCGACAGAAGTACACATGGCCAATTCTCATGAAGACCCCCGTCAAGCTGGCCGGAACGAGCACGAGGTCGGCGAAACATCCGGCGCGCGACGTCCACCTCGCCGTTCTGCCAGTCGACACACTCGGCGGAGCAACGTGGAGTTGTTCCATACACCCCTCCTCAACTTGGCTGCGGCTATCAAGATCGCCGATTCCCTCGAGCCGACTGATTCAGAGGCTGGTAGAGGGATCGAGCAAATCCGCGCCCTGTTGCACACGGCACAGCAGCAGAATTCGGCAGTCTCCCAGTCGCACAACAGGATCCACAATAGTTCTGTTCATGCGAATACGCATCGGTCAGTTCACAGCCCTGGCTCCCAGCAGCGGCACAGGGGAGGCAGTCGTTCCATAAATCACGAAGATCGTCGCCGTTCACGCACCCCTTCGCGGGGTGGGCCCTACGGGCCCCGACTTCATGATGATCGGTGTTCAGTCGACAACACTTACGACCCAAGGCCCGACGCAAGAGGGCGTATCACCCAGCGAAGGGTCGACAGGGGCCGAGCCCACCGCAATGGTTACGATATGGACCGTCCGAGTGGAAGCAGGACCATCGTGTCCGGCCCCGAGTGTTTCAGTCGAGTCATCCGTTCGGCTGACATCCCGCCCAACTTCCGATTGGCGACGGGAATCAGCAAGTTTACAGGAGAGTCCAAGCCAGAAACATGGCTGGATGACTACCGAGTGGCAGTCCAGATCGGAGGGGGGACGACCATGTCGCCACGAAGCACCTCCCTCTGATGCTCGACGGCTTGGCGCGGGCATGGCTGAATCAGTTGGCCCCCTCAAGCATCTACAGTTGGGCAGATCTGGCCCGAGTGTTCATCAGGACCTTCGAAGGGACGTGCAAGCGCCCTGCGGGCCTCGTGGAGCTCCAGCATTGCGTCCAGAAGCAGAATGAGCCCCTGCGTCACTTCATTCAGCGTTGGACAACTCTCTACCACACGATGGAGAACGTCACCGAGCATCAAGCAGTCTGCCCCTTCAAGGCAGGCGTGCGGTACAGGGATCTGTACCTAAAGTTCGGCCGAACAAGTGACATCTCCATGAGCAAGATGATGGAGATAGCAGCACGCTATGCAAATGGCGAAGAAGAGGACCGCATCCGAAGCGGCAAGCACAAGACAGTCGGTGATGGAGATGGGAGTAACACTCGGAAGCAGAAGCAGAAAGCTCCATCCACTCCGCACGCGGAAGCTGCAGCTGTGACCAATGCTAAGTTCAAGGGCAAAGGGAAGGCGCAGTTTACCCCCAAGAAGAAGCAGTTCAATAATCCCATCCTGGACCAGCCATGTCCGGTTCATACGAAGACGGACGAAGAAGGCAACCCCATATATCCAAAGCATACCACTCGACAGTGTCGCCTCCTGATCCAGGGGTTCGGCGAAGGGCAACCGACTGAAAAGGACAACGAACAAGATGAAGAGGATAAGGAGGATCCGTTCCCCCAAGTCCATGCAACACTCATGATTTTTGCTGACGTTGAGAGCAAGAGTCGACTGAAGCTGGTGAACAGGGAGGTGAACATGGCCACCCCTACCAACCCCAAGTTCCTCAAATGGTCTCAGACTGCGATCACCTTCGACCAGTCGGATCATCCGGCACATGTACCCACCCCGGGGAGACAGGCTCTGGTCGTCGACCCGGTGGTGGAAGGAGTCCGACTGCGCAAAGTCCTCATGGATGGCGGCAGCGGCTTGAACATCATGTACGCCGACACACTCAACGGGATGGGCATCCCGATGTCCAAACTCAGCGAGAGCAGCATGCAGTTCCATGGAGTCGTCCCTGGACGGAAGGCCAAGTCACTTGGCCAGATCGCGTTGGGCGTCGTTTTCGGCTCCGACAAGAACTTCCGCAAGGAAAAGCTGACGTTCGAAGTGGTGGACTTCCAGACCGCTTACCACGCAATTCTGGGCCGCCCAGCGTATGCGCGTTTCATGGCCCGTCCATGTTACGTATACCTGAAGCTGAAGATGCCAGGCCCGAAAGGCGTGATCACCATCACGGGCAATCGACAGCGAGCTGAAGAGTGTCTGCGGCAGGGATCAAGAATCGCCGATCAACAGATGGCCATCCTCGAGCTCGACGAGTACAAGAAAGCAGTCGACCCCGCCGACCTGATGCGCTCGAAGAAGCCAGCTTCAGAGTCTGCATTCCAGTTGGCGGGAGAAACGAAGAAGGTCGGCATCCACCCGACGGACGACACTGCTGCCCCGACGAACATCTCCACCACTCTCGATCCTAAATAGGAAGCCGAGCTCACCCAATTCCTCCGTGAGAACTGGGACATCTTCGCATGGAAACCCTCTGACATGCCAGGTGTACCCAGGGAGTTGGCTGAGCACCGACTGCATGTGGATTCCACCGCTCGGCCCGTCCGAGAGCGCCTGCGCCGGTCCGCCGCGCACAAGAGGAAGGCAATCGGGGAAGAGGTGGCGAAGCTGCTGGCAGCCAACTTCATTCGCGAGGTTCACCACTCCGAGTGGCTCGCCAATGTTGTCATGGTGCCCAAGAAGGACAAGTCGCTCCGAATGTGCATCGACTTCCAGCATCTCAATAAGGTCTGCCCGAAAGACCATTTTCTGCTCCCCCGCATAGATCAAATTGTCGATTCGACTGCGGGTTGCGAGCGTTTGTCATTTCTTGATGCCTACTCGGGCTATCATCAGATCCGTCTGTATGGCCCCGATGAATTAAAAACAGCCTTCATCACCCCATTTCGGTGCTTCTGCTACATCACTATGCCATTCGGTTTGAAGAATGCAGGAGCTACCTTTATGCGCATGATCCACAAATGCCTTCTCGACCAGATCGGTCGGAATGTGGAGGCATATATGGACGATATCGTAGTCAAGTCACGCAAAGGTTCCGACCTGCCGACTGACTTGGCAGAAACATTCGCCAACCTTCGTAGGTACGATATCAAGCTCAACTCCGCCAAATGTTCATTCGGCGTTCCCAGCGGGAAGTTACTCGGTTTCTTCGTTTCCGAACGAGGGATCGATGTCAACCCCGAAAAGATCGGGACCATCGTCCGAATGGAGAGGCCGGTCAGAATACACGATGTTCAACGGCTCACAGGTTGCCTAGCGGCTTTGAGCAGGTTCATCAGTCGACTTAGCGAGAAAGCACTTCCTCTGTACCGACTCATGAAGAAATCAGATACTTTCGAGTGGACAGACGAAGCCCAAGTCGCATTCGACGACCTCAAAGTCCTACTTTCCACCCAACCGGTTCTTACTGCTCCGCTCAGTAAAGAGCCTCTTCTTCTGTATATCGCGGCTACAAATCAAGTCGTCAGTACTGTTCTTACAGTCGAACGAGAAGAAGAAGGCAAAGCATACAAAGTTCAACGGCCAGTGTACTACGTCTCCGAAGTCCTGACTCCTTCCAAGCAGAGGTATCCCCACTATCAAAAACTTATCTACGGGATCTACATGACTGCGAAGAAGGTGGCCCATTATTTCCAAGACCACTCGGTGTCTGTCGTTTGTGATGCTCCGTTGTTAGAAATTCTCCACAATCGAGACGCGTCAGGCCGAGTGGCGAAGTGGGCAATGGAGATGTTGTACTGCGATATCAAGTTCGAGGCCAAGAAAGCTATTAAGTCTTAAGCTCTGGCTGACTTCATAGCAGAATGGGTAGAACAACAGCAACCGACCCACATCTACTTGGCCCATTGGACAATGTTCTTCGATGGGTCCAAGATGTTGAATGGCTCCGGCGCTGGCGTTGTGATCATATCGCCAAAGTGCGACAAACTCAAGTACGTGCTACAGATACACTTCGATTCCTCCAACAACGAGGCAGAGTATGAAGCTCTCCTCTACGGATTGCGCATGGCCATCTCACTCGGCGTCCGTCACCTGATGGTCTACGGCGATTCGGATTTGGTGGTCAATCAAGTGATGAAAGAGTGGGACGTGAGGAACCCCACCATGACCACATACTGCAATGCAGTGAGAAAGCTTGAGAAGAAGTTTGAAGGTCTAGAACTTCACCATGTTCCGAGACTGAAGAACCAAGCAGCCGATGAGTTGGCAAAACTCGGATCCACTCGGAGACCTGTCCCGAGTGACGTCTGCCTCAAGCACCTTCACCTTCCCTCAGTCAAAGAAGATCCTTTTACAGAGGAACCAGTACAACCAAAGAGTTCAACAGATCCGACTGAAGTCGATGTACCTGCTGTGGTTGATCTGGTCATGGAGATTCTTGCTGTCATCCCCGATTGGACTGTGCCGATCATTGCATCTATCGTGAGGCAGGAACTACCAGAAGACGAAGTCCAGGCCAGGCAGATAGTCCGCAGGTCAAAGTCATTCACTATCATTGATGGCCAATTGTACAAGGAAAGCGTTTTAGGCGTTCTTCAACGATGCATCTCCCCAGAGGAGGGGCATCTAATCCTGGAAGATATTCACTCAGGAACCTGCGGTCATCACGCCTCTTCGAGAGCAATCGTCACCAAGGCATTCAGGGCTGGTTTCTTCTGGCTGCATGCAAACGAGATGGCTAAAGATATGGTCGACCGATGTGAGGGCTGTCAGTTCTACTCGAACAAGTCCCACAAGCCGACATCTGCGTTGAAGACAATCCCTCTTGTTTGGCCGTTTGCAGTATGGGGATTAGATATAGTCGGTCCATTCAAGACATGCCAAGGAGGATACACACATCTGTTGGTGGCAGTCGACAAGTTCACAAAATGGATTGAAGCCAAGCCCATCAAGAAGCTCGACGCCCTAACAGCCATCAAGTTTGTTAGGGACATCATCTCCAGATTCGGTGTGCCTCACAGCATAATCACGGACAACGGAACAAACTTTGACTCGGACAGATTCAAAGGTTTCTGTGCAAGCCAAGGTATTCGAGTGGATTTTGCTTCCGTAGCACATCCTCAATCCAATGGACAAGCAGAGCGGGCGAATGGACTTATTCTGCAAGGTTTGAAGCCCCGACTCCTGTGAGAGGTGGGACATGCCGCTTGCGCATGGGTCATCGAGTTACCTTCAGTGCTTTGGGGTCTCCGCACAACCCCGAACAGATCTACAGGACGATCACCGTTCTTCCTCGTTTATGGAACAGAAGCGGTCCTTCCGAGTGACTTGCTTCACAATGCTCCACGAGTCGAACTCTTCTCCGAAGCTGAAGCAGAACAAGCAAGGCAAGACGGAGTGGACCTTCTAGAGGAGGAGCGCGAGATGGCACTGACTCGCTCAACCATTTATCAACAAGATCTGCGGCGTTTTCACGCGCGACACATCACGAGTCGTACGTTCCAAGCAGGCGACCTGGTGCTCCGAGTAGATCAGCAAAGACCTCACAAGTTGGCTCCTGCCTGGGAAGGACCCTTCATCATCTCAAAGGTGCTGAACAATGGAGCATACAGACTCTACAACGTCGACAGGGAGATAGACGAGCCGCGAGCATGGAACGGAGATCTCCTGAAGCGCTTCTACACGTGACCGTCGACTGAAGCAATGCAAAGAACAAGTATTGGTGAAATAATATAAAGCAGATTGAGTTTTTTGCAGGTTCAAAGTTCTTCCGCGGTCGCACACTCCGGTCTCAAAAAAAAAACTTAGCTGCGATCCAGAATCGCCTAAGTATTAACTTTCTCCGAGTGTGCACTTAACGTCACACTTGGGGACTTAGCTGCGATCCAGAATCGCCTAAGTATTAACTTTCTCCGAGTGTGCACTTAACGTCACACTCGGGGACTTAGCTGCGATCCAGAATCGCCTAAGTATTAACTTTCTCCGAGTGTGCACTTAACGTCACACTCGGGGACTTAGCTGCGATCCAGAATCACCTAAGTATTAACTTTCTCCGAGTGTGCACTTAACGTCACACTCGGGGACTTAGCTGCGATCCAGAATCGCCTAAGTACTAACTTTCTCCGAGTGTGCACTTAACGTCACACTCGGGGACTTAGCTGCGATCCAGAATCGCCTAAGTATTAACTTTCTCCGAGTGTGCACTTAACGTCACACTCGGGGACTTAGATGCGATCCAGAATCGCCTAAGTATTAACTTTCTTCGAGTGTGCACTTACCGTCACACTCGGGGACTTAGCTACGATCACGAATCGCCTAAGTATTAACTTTCTTCGAGTGTGCGCTTAACGTCACACTCGGGGACTTAGTTGCGATCACGAATCGCCTAAGTATTAACTTTCTCCGAGTGTGCACTTAACATCACACTCGGGGACTTAGCTGCGATCCAGAATCGCCTAAGTATTAACTTTCTCCGAGTGTGCACTTAACGTCACACTCGGGGACTTAGCTGCGATCCAGAATCGCCGAAGTATTAACTTTCTCCGAGTGTGCACTTAACGTCACACTCGGGGACTTAGCTGCGATGCAGAATCGCCTAAGCACCCACATGCCTTCGACTGTATCCTACAGGTACACTCGGGAACTCCACAGACCCTCATTGAGGCTCATGTGGATGTCAAAACAACTAACAACTACATGAGTTGCAGACCCTTATTGAGACTCATGTGGATGTCAAAACAACTGACAACTACATGAGTTGCAGACCCTCATTGAGGCTCATGTGGATGTCAAAATAACTGACAACTACATGAGTTGCTGACCCTCATTGAGGCTCATGTGGATGTCAGAACAACTGACAACTACATCAGTTGCGGCCCCTCATTAAGGCTCATGTGGATGTCAAAACAACTGACAACTACATCAGTACCAACTCGCCCCGAGTGCGACCTGATAGTCGCACTCGACAACCTAGCTGGGATCCCGCATCGCCCTAGTACTCTTTGACCTCCGAGTACGTCCTACCGATCCACTCGGCGATCCTACCGATCCACTCGGTGATAATACATATCCAGTCGGAAATTCCACGGATCCTCTATGAGTCTCATGCAGATGTCAAGACAACTGACATGTTCCGAATGTTTGCCTTTGGCTTCACCAAGAAACGCCAAACAAAAACTCGAGTCAAAATTGCAACAGAAGAGCAAAGGATTCGATTCAATGTTCAAACAAAGATAGTGGCTCGGTGTGGATCAAGCTTACCCACACTAAAACAAGAATGTGACGGCCAACAGCAGTGGCCAAAGTTTCTTACAAATCAACACTCGGCATACCGAGGATAAAGTTTTCTTATGCGTCGTCTGGATTGGCGCCAGGACTGGAGGGCTCCACGAAGGTGTCCAGGTCGATTCCGTTGGCGATGCGGGTGGCACTTTCAAGGAAGGTTTCCATGAAGTCTTCGAATCGAAGTTTCTTCGTGTTGGCGACCTTCAACGCTTTCAGCTTCTCCTCGCGCACCTCCTTGCAATGCACTCGGACCAAGGACAGAGCAACATCTGCACCACAGCGAGCCGCAGATTTCTTCCATGACTGCACTCGGTTGGGGACCTCCTCCAGTCGACTCATCAAGTTTTCCATCTCGTGCCGCGACTCATCTTCCGGCCAAAGCTCCTTGTCGATCCGGCCAACGACTTCTCTCAGTCGACCGATGAAAGGACCAACTTTGCCCACGCGAATGTGCGCTGCGAGCAGGTCTCGATTGGCGTCCTCGCCGAGTGGAATGTTCTCGCGAATCGACCGCTCCACGTCAGCTGCTTCAGCTTCAGCGTCGACGCAAAAATCTGCAAACACACGGCAAGCAAACAAACAGCGCCGAGTGTAACGCACGTACCACAAGCACTCGGAAAAACATGACTTACCACCCAGACGCGTCATCATCTGCCGAGCCCAGTCACTGACGTATTTCTCCTGCGCTATACACCGTTTGTTCAGCACATCCATTTGTCCCATCAGCGTGGAGCTTTGCTTCCCCATCTTCTCAACTTCAGCAGTCAGCGCTTTGTTCACTTCACGAGCCTGCTCCAACGACTTCTCTCGTTCCGCCAGCACTTCCTTCATTCCAGCCATTGCAATCAGTGCCGCATCCAGCTCACCACCAAATTGCACCTTTTCTGCCCTGAGAGTCTCATATGTTGTCCCCATCTCGCAAGTTTTCTGCCAGTCAGCACCAAGAGACGATCAGACAAATCCAACAATACCAAGTCTAAGTTCTTCAGACCCCTGCCAACGCAAGCAGTCGACAGCGGTCTCGGGGACTACACCCAGTGGGTTCACTGAGAGTGACCCCACTGGCATGCAACTCAAACAGGTCCGCCCTATTGAGATTAATGACAACACCTACGCCTACAAGGCTAATACCACCCGACCTGAGTAAAATTACTCTCGGAGACTCTTACAGTAGGTGCACTCCGAGTGCCCCAACTGTTAGCAGTCGACCATATTATTTACAAATATGACTAAGTCAGAGACAATATGCATAAAGACAACTCCCGGTGCAAGCACTCGACAGAAGTCTCGGGGACTACACCCACTCGGTTCACTCAGAGTGAACCCATTGCAAACATCATACGGTATCCGAGCACACCGAGTGGGTTACAAGAGAAACAAGATAAAAGCAAATACTTACTAGACTACTTACTCGGATATCGTCCCGCAGCTCCAAGCTTCGCTGGTACAGAGAGGCGATGGAGTCGTACGCCTTCTTGGCTTCTCCCGCCATCAGCTCTGCCGGCACCATGGCTCCCTTGGCCGCTCTCACCTGATCCTCCGGGAGGTGTTCGATGTTGAACTCGACATTTGACGGGCCTGGCATCGTTGGAAGCTCCTTGGGCATCCCAAGGCCCGTTCCAGTCGGTTCAGCAGCCACCAGCGCCTCCTCAGTCGGCGGCATGACCGCGGCGAGAGCAGTAACTAGCGGGGCAGCCTCAAGGACAGGCTCCGCAGCTTGCTCAGGTCTCCCCTGGTCACCTACATCCACATAAATCGCCCCTGCCGGACCGAACGGCGCGGGATCTCAGAAAAAGAAAGGGGCAAGACCAAAGACAGAATCCGCGATGCGATAATATAAAAATCTCGGAATCGCTACAACGCACCTGGCTGGGACGAGACGACGTTGTCCGCGTCCATGGGATCATCCTCCTGGCGCGTCGGAGAGGTGGCAGAGGTGGCAACCCTGTCGAGTGAAATTCTTTGACCAATAAAACAGCAGTCCAATCAGATATCAGAGGAAGTTAGAGGAACAGTACACTTACGTCGAGGTGACGGGAACGACGACCCTTATCCGCGGCAAAGCCTTCCGAGGTTTAGACCCACTCGGTTTGGCCACCTTGGAAGGCTGACCCACGGGCTCTACAGCAACATCCCTGACCCTCTTGGTGCTCCGAGCACTCGGAACCACGGGAGCAGCAGGCGGAGCACTCGAGGATGCCGGAGGGGCCGAGGGAACCGCAGGTTCATGTCGGCGCTTGGTCTGGTGCTCTGGCAGCGGAGGCGGCGAGTCCTGCTCTTCGTCTTCCTCCTCTTCTTCACCAGACTCCTCCTCCGTCTCCCCACTGTCGGAGACATACTCGCCGCTCTCCACACTGCCCTCCTGGCTGCCTTCTTCCTCCTCCTCGGCCGGGTTCCCGTTCGAGACAGGAGAAAACCAGTTGGTCCACTTCTGCGTAAAATACAGTCGGCGACATCAGACGACAAGCAGAGATTCAAGAAAGCGATAAAACTAAGACAGATACGTGCACTCGACAAATAGTACTCACCTGGTTCGGAGGAGGATTGTCCGCGCTGAAAGCCCTCACTCGTCGAGACCCTCTGGGGTTCTCACAGGCGCGTGTGATCTGGAGCACCCACGACGCCACCTTCTCCTCGGTCACGCTCAAGACGTTGGTCCGAGTGGAGTCTTCGGGCCCCGTGTAGTGCCACATGGCGTGGTCGCGAGCATGCAGTGGTTGTATGCGCCGACCAAGGAAAATCTCCAGCAAATCTATGCCGGTGACTCCCCTTCTGACGACGTCTGCGAGTGCGTCGACCAGGGGCTGGATGTCGATCTTCTTCGCCTTCGTGAGCGCAAGCTGCTTAGGTGGAGAGGGATGATCTAAGCTAAAGGGAGGCAACCCTGTCGAGGCATTCGGGCAGGCAACGTCTTGGCAGTAGAACCACGTCGACTGCCAGTTCCTAACCGACTCACTCAGCTGAAGAGCGGGATAACTACTCCGACTCTTTTTCTGGAAACCTAAGCCTCCGCAGAGTTGGAGAAGATGTGTTTTATCATCCGACTGGCTGAGTCGTTTGATAGTTTGAGATCTAGCAGAGAATATATGTTTGAACAGCCCCCAATGGGGAGGGCAGCCGATGAAGCACTCGCACAGAACTATGAAAGCGGAGAGATGGGCAATAGCATTCGGGGGAAAGTGGTGAAGCTGTGCCCCGAAGTGGTTCATAGTGCCCTTGAAGAAAGGATGTGGGGGCAGAGAGAAACCTCGATAGACATGGTTGAGCAGCAGGACGCGCTCCCCCTCCCGGGGCGCCGGCTCGACCTCATTCTCCGCCGGCAGCCTCCAAGACCTGTGCACGATCATCCCGTGCTCCACCAGCTGCAGCAGATCCCCCTCCGTCACCGTGGAGGGGAGGAAGTCGCCTTGGATCCACCCCGACGGCAACGGCCGCTGCCGCCGCTGAGCAGGAGCCGCCGCCTTCCCTTATTCATCCTCGCCTCCATCTTGCTGGTCTGACCCTTGGTCATGGCGGAAGCTGCTAATCCGCGGAGGGGAAGGAGGAGTGGGGAGGTTAGGTGCGCTGGAGGCGGCGAGAAGGGCGAAGAAAAGGCAAAAGATCCGGCGGGCGTAACGAAAAACCCTTGCCGCTGGGATTTATGTAAGGTTCCGACTGGGTCGCTAGCAGGTGGCCCCGAAACCTTATCCCCCGACCGACCGCGGCGATATCAGTGGAGAGGATGAAGGCGCGAGAATCGAGACGTCATGCGCTACTCGAGCGTGCTGGCGTCATCCCCGCTGAGCGCGCGGAAACCGAAATTTGAGGATCCCGGAAAATCCTCCGCTGTCAGTTGACTGGTCTCGTCAAGAGATACCCTGGAAGCACTCGGATTCCGACAGTTTGTTCCACAAAGATTTCCACTCGGATCGTTGGTCAGAGAAGATAAAATGGATCGAGGCAAGCAACGTCAAAGTCACATCCGTTCGAGTCGGATCCAAACTTCAAGCATCGCTTCGTCGTTCCAACCCCAATCCATTCGGGGACTAATGATGGGGTTATAGTCCTAGGGTAGGGTCATAGGCCTGCCCTGTAAGTCCTACCCAAGGACTACCCCCCATAAGGGACAAGGCCCTTAGTCAATTCCGACTGAACTAAGGAGTTTCCATCATCCAGTCGGTAACAGGCCCTCGACCACCCAGTCGGAGACTAGCATTCGGAGAATATCAAACTAACCGACTGGATTCCACTCCGTACATCGTAACCCCCCTGGAGGGAAACGGTCGTACGTTTCCAGGTGCATTTATTAGCATTTAGGACGTGCGTTACCTGTAACGTAGGCATTCAATCGCCACTACTCCACCCCTGTATCAGAACCGTTGTGGAGGGCAGCACACTCTATATAAGCCACCCTCCCCCGCTGGTGCAGGGGTTAGCAAATCATTGTATTCCATATTCCACTCGACAACAAGCTCCCAAAGCACTGAGACGTAGGGCTATTACCTCCACCGTAGAGGGGCCTGAACTCATACAACCTCGTCGTAGCTGGGACTCTGCCCATCCTTTTCGTACCCTACACATCTACTGTCAGGTTTATACCCACGACAGTGCATGTACACCATCACTTGGCCCTGGAGTGGTATTCTTAGAATACGAGCTCTGGCCTGATTGAGCCCGTGAAGGTTTCTTCTTCTTGTCATCTGGGACACAAAGTCTGGAACTATGATACGGAAGGAGACCCTCAGCATCACGTTAACCTGACGTTGGACACACAACAAACGAGTGCCCCACACAGCCACAGGAAAAGCAGAATAACGGCAGTCGCTCATACTTCACCTGGTAAACCTCAGTAACTTTCCGCTTCTGAGAGAACACTGACACACATCGCATCAAGGGTTGATTGACATCAACAGAGACCCTTACACGCAGGTAGTCACCCCATGCATGCCCTTTGTCATTGACATCCATCTTCTCCACCTTGCCCAACGTGGATGCCAAAGCTTTGTCTCGATCATCATTCATTAGGTAAAATGGGAGATTCAGAATATGAACCCACATCGTGAGAGTATCAAAACAGACATCACTGGGTGACTGGGTCTGAGGGCTGGATGAAAATCCTTCAACAAGATACAATGCTTGCTAATCGTCCATGGCGATCCCCCACTCACCCGATCCTTGTCTCCCTTACTCCCAAATTCAGCCAGAAATCTGTTTGCTCCCAACGGGTGGAACTCAAGACCCCTAGGGTTACCCCACACATGCCTTAGAACATCCTTGATCGTTGAAATATGAAGGGTGTTAGGAGCCAAAACCTTTCCAACTAGCGCCCATGTCGGACAACGTGGGTATTCTTCATCATCTTCCTCGAGAACAAACGCCGTAGATTCCTGAGTTGTGAGGTTGAGACCATCAAGCATCGCCACAACGTTGTCTCGCGCAGAAGATGATGCAGGGTCCTTTGCAACACACGCTTTACCCCTCCCAGCCTGATCCAAAACACGGATCGACAAATCTTCTCTTGGCACCGGGGCACCACCAGGAACATAAACTCCATAGTTCGCATCCTCCTCCGCCATCTTGGGGACGACCACACACGACTGCGCGTAGACGTCGGAAAGAGCAGAAGTGTGGAAGCGGCGGAGAAAGAGGAGAGACGGGATCGTGGGGATCACCGTCCTCAAACGGAGCCGAGGGACCTAGGGTTACGCCGCCATCGCCTGCGGGATCGCAGGAGCCCTACGTAACCGACTCAGGCTAAACTTACATCTGTATTGTGTTTAAAAAAATAACAAGATCGGGGCATTTGTACAGAGCATATGTTCTGCAAAGATCTCTCTCAACGAAAAGGCAAAAAAAGAACTCCAACTCACCAAAAGGATGCAGGTCGGTGTGCATGAGACGCCGCCAAGACACCAATCACCATCAAGCTCGAGCGACCGCATCGACGTGTCCACCTGGTGCCGAAAAGCGCCATGCTCTCACTGAGTAAAAAACAAGTTGTTTCAACGGGCCACTGCCACGATTCGAACCATGCACTGCTACTCTCTGAATAAAAATAGTAGGAATATCTCGGTCCTTGGATCTGCCTGCCGGCCGGACGCTGGCATCATCTCGTCTCGTCTTCTCCTTGCCTTTCTCGCTGGCGCCTGGGCCGTGCTCTGGTGCCTGCACCTGTGCCATGCAAAAGCATAGGTCATCCATGGCGGAGTGGAGGGACCGTGTCCGTCTCGGTTTTCTTCTCCTCTCTTCTCGGCAGCAGCAGCGCTGGTGCGACTTGAATACTGCTCACCTTATCCTGCGTTATGAGCAGCAGATGTGCTACTACTCTAGGTGCATGATCATCGCGTGGACGTGTGCCATACCGCCACACAAGCGGTGTGAAGGTGACGAGTCCATTTTCCTTCGACTAAGAGCAACTTGAACGTGTCGACCCAAACTTGGATAACTTTTTTTTTTTGGTTTTTGTCTATTTAGATCCGTCGTTCGCTAGACGTCCGACTTGTTTAAGATTTCAGTTGACATTGTATTTAACGTCCAAGACTCATTTTATGTCCGCGTTCATTTTTAAAAAGTAGACAATCCAACGACCATGCCATCGTTCAAAGATCATATCGATACCATAGTAACCGTCGGCATACAGTGCGAGTTTCACAAAACAGTTCATACTAACGCACTTGTTATCAGCCGACACACATGTCAGCACACCGAAAAAGACCGGAGTTTGACCGCACCATCACACACGTGGTCATGCCAGCACACTTGCCAGCATAAAAAAAGATGGAGCTCGACGTCACAGACCACTCGTCGTTGAACTTAAGCATGTCTGCCTACATCTTCTCGAACCACGACCTCTTCTTTGGCGACACGGTGTTGAGATCCATCTTCATGATCTCCATCCCCATCATCATGCTAGCGAGAACCACATCTTTCTTCTTGGTCTTGGCATTGACGACATCAATCTCTAGCATCTTGGTTTGCTTCTCTGCCTCCATCTCAAGCATCCAAACTTGTTTCACCGCCTCCATCTCAAGCCTCCTCCTTTGGATCTTCATGATGGCGTTCATTTGCTCTTCCTTGTCTTGCCGACCCTTCTCTTTCCTTAAATCTTTCTTGGTCATCATGCCCTCTACGGTTGCGATCAAAGCGTTCGATGCCGTATCCCGCTTGTCCTCCTTCTTGGAGTTGGTCTTTTCCCGCCTGTGTGGCTTCTCACTCTCCCCAACCTCCTCCACGGCTTCCTCCCCCATGCATTGTCAGGGTGGCATATTAGAGCTTGAACTTCTCCTCGTATTTGATGATCCTTCAACAATGAGAAAGGTTGAATGACTTGCCTTTGTCTTGGATCTTGAATGCCTCCAAAGCTTGGCATGCCTACAAATGAAATAACCACAAGCATATTAGCAAACGAACATGAAAACAAAGAAAGGTGTATGCATGCATACCATCATTTGTATGCCGATGCCGCTCACGGGGTGTGCCTTGATGCTCTCATAAGTGGCACAAAACTTATTGCATTGTTGTTGGATCACATTCCATCTCTTTGAAATGGACACCCACCCACGCGTGCTTTGCATTTGGTACGACGGAAACTTCTTGCATTCGTGAAACTCACGATGGACACGAATCCAAAAGGTTGATGTCTTTTGTTCGGCGCCGAACTTGGGGTCTTGCCGAATGACGGGGGGATAACCCCGGGGTAGGCTCATCGAGCCTACTCCTTTGCCTTCTATCTTGAAGGAACAGTACAACTCATTCTATGAAGTTCAATCCCCCTGGCCGGCTAGGAAGCTCCTGCCGGCTAGGGGAGAGACGGTCGAATCTCTCTGGCCGGCTAGGAAGCTCCTGCCGGCTAGGAGCAAGATGGCTACCTCCCTTTGGCCGTTTAAGCCGCGCAGGCCGGCTAGAGGCGAGACGGCCATTCCCAGACGGGCTAGTGAAGCGACTAGCCGGCTAGGGAGCTCAAGTCACATCAGGCCGTAGCTCATGACGAGACCCTACGGTTAGAGGTGGCTACGCGTCAGCCAAGGTACTGGATTGGAGCGCACGACAGGTACAACGTCGGCGACCATGCCGCTGACCTACTCCGGCTCTGATCCATCATCCTGCACAGTGTCGGCCCGTCAAACTCCCACTCCATTACTACACTCGGCGTGGGACCAGTGGAGACGGCCGTACTGGCACCCCATGATGAATCTTGCAAGACGACGCCAGACGTATTACACGTGTCCTACGTCGGCCTTACGCGAGAGCCTTACTGGCCAGCCGGCGGGTCCCATAGCCAGATGGGACCTCACAGCCGGCAGGCCCCTCCAGCGACCAGACAAGACCCCCATGGCCCCCCTGGCCAGCCGGCGAGGCTCCCAGCCGGACCCCACTCATGTAGTTTTATCCTTATTGTAGGTCGGTGGGTTCGCCTATAAAACCCCCCGACCCCTCCATGCAGAGGGCCGGTCAATCCTTCATACAGACACATTCATACACGAGAGGTAGACGCAAGTCGGCTGCTCCTTCTTCCTCCTCCGCTCCAGGAGTACATTGTAACGTCTTTGGTGCATTATACACTCCGACAGGATTAGGGGTGTTATCTCTATGGAGAGCCCTAAACCTGGGTACATCGTGCGTTCCATGCTTGTAGCAACGTCGTCCCCAGTGTCCACCGGTGTCACTTCGGTTCCCACCATCTTTAGCCTATCCATGGCATATGTTGTGAGTAAACACCGACATTTGGCGCCCACTGATACGTCTCCGCCGTATCTACTTTTCCGAACTCTTTTGCCCTTGTTTTGGACTCTAATTTGCATGATTTGAATGGAACTAACCCGGACTAACGCTGTTTTCAGCAGAATTGCCATGGTGTTGTTTTTGTGCACAAATAAAAGTTCTCGGAATGTCCTGAAAATTTATGGAGAATTTTTCTGGAATTAATGAAAAATACCTGCGCAAAGATCCACTGGAGGAGGTGTGCCAGTGGGCCACAAGCCCACAGGCCGCGGCCACCCCCTGGCCGCGCCGTGAGCGCTTGTGGGGCCCATGTGGCGCCACCGCCTCCAAACTCAGCTCTATATCTTCCGTCTCGGTCGGAAATTTTTTGGAGAGAAAGATTCATCGCGTTTTACGATACGGAGGCGCCGCCACCCCCTGCTCTTCACCTGGAGGGCAGATCTGGAGTCCGTTCTGGGCTCCGGAGAGGGGAAATCGTCAACATCGTCATCATCAACCTTCCTCCATCGCCAATTCCATGATGTTCTTCATCGTTCGAGAGTAATCTCATCGTAGGCTTGCTGGACGGTGATGAGTTGGATGAGATCTATCATGTAATCGAGTTAGTTTTGACGGGGATTGATCCCTAGTATCCACTATGTTCTGAGATTGATGTTGCTACTACTTTGCCATGCTTAATGCTTGTCACTAGGGCCCGAGTGCCATGATTTCAGATCTGAACCTATTATGTTGTCGCCAATATATGTGTGTTTTAGATCCTATCTTGCAAGTTGTAGCCACCTACTATGTGTTATGACCCGTCAACCCCGGAGGGACAATAGCCGGAACCACTCCCGGAGATGACCATAGTATGAGGAGTTCATGTATTCACCAAGTGTTAATGCGTTGGTCCGGTTCTTTATTAAACGGAGAACCTTAATATCCCGTAGTTTCCATTAGGACCCCGCTGACACGGGAGGGATGGACAATAGATGTCATGCAAGTTCTTTTCCCTAAGCACGTATGACTACATACGGAATACATGCCTACATTAGATTGACGAATGGGAGCTAGTTACATATCTCTCCGTGTTATAGCTGTTACATGATGAATCACATCCGTAATACTCATCCATCACCGATCCACTGCCTACGAGTCTTTTACTACTGGTCCATTCTATGTTACTTTGTCGCTACTACTGTCACTACTGTTGTTACTTGCTGCTGCTGTCACTACTGCTGTTCCTTGCTACTTCTGTCACTACTGCTGTTACTCGCTACTTTGATGTTACTTGTTGCAAGACTTTTCTAGAGCCATTGCCGGGGAAGATTAGTTCCCCGTCCACGTGCTATTTACTGGCACCATTGATACAACAAGTTAGGAATAGTCTGCCGTCAACAGATCTTTTTCTAGCACCGTTGCTATCATAGTACTTTGCTAGTGATACTTTGCTTGCAGACACTAATCTTTCAGGTGTGATTGAAATTGACAAACTCAGCTGCTAATACTTGAGAATATTCTTTTGCTTCCCCTTGTGTCGAATCAATAAATTTGGGTTGAATACTCTACCCTCGAAAAGTGTTGCGACCCCCTACACTTGTGGGTTATCAAGACTATTTTCTGGCGCCGTTGCCGGGGAGGCACAACTATATTGTCTTAAGTCACTTGGGATTTACGTCTGCTGGTCACTATGAAGAATCTGAGAGATCCAATAACTAAAGTCTTGCCCTCAACTACGAGGACAGGTAAGGAACTGCCATCTAGCTCTGCACTTGATTCACCTTCAGTTATGAGTAAGTTTGCGACACCACCTCTTGCTAGGAATCTTGATATGTCGCCTGTGCTTGATGATGCTACTTTTGCTGCCCATGATGCTTATGATGATGCTATGCTTGATACTATGCCTGATGATGCTATGCTTGATACTTCTTTGCCACTTGGTGCATTCCTTGATACACAAATTGCTAGAGTTGTTGCTAGATGTGATGATACTTCTGAAACTGCTGATACTATTGAAGTAGAACCTGCTATTTTGCCTGCTAGAACTAGCTCTCCTGATATGCCTAAATTGCCTGATACGCGTTATGTTATGGAGGGAGAGATAGCTGAGGATTTTCTTGCGTGTAAGTATAGCTATGATGTTGACGATTTACTGCGCAATTGGAAAGAAAAATCTCTGAACGCTAGGATGAAATACGACCCGAAGTTTGCTACTTCGCCTATCTTTGTGACCGATAAGGATTATGAATTCCCTGTCGACCCTGAGTTAATCACTCTGGTCGAATCTGATCCTTTTCACGGTTATGAGTCTGAAACGGTTTTAGCCCATCTTACCAAACTCTACGATATAGCCACCCTATTCACTAGTGAGGAAAAGATCCGCCACTACTATATCCTCAAGTTGTTTTCTTTCTCGCTAAAGGATGATGCTAAGACCTGGTTCACTTCTCTTGCTCCTGGTTGTGTGCGTAGCCCCCATGATATGGTCTACTACTTCTCTGAAAAATATTTCCCTGCCCATAAGAAGCAAGCTGCCTTGCAAGAAATATACAACTTTGCTCAAGCTGAAGAAGAGAGTCTCCCACAAGTTTGGAGGAGGCTCATCCAGCTACTGAATGCATTGCCTGACCACCCTCTTGAGAAGAACGAAATACTTGATATCTTCTATAATGGACTTACTGATGCTTCCAAAGACCACCTATATAGTTGTGCCCGTTGTGTTTTTAGGGAACGAACCGTAGGACAAGCTGAGATTCTGTTGAATAACATCTTGTGCAATGAGAATGCTTGGACTATTCCCGAACCACCTCCTAAGCCAACTCCGAACAAAAGAGGTATTATATTCCTCAGTCCTGAAGATATGCAAGAAGCTAAAAATCTATGCGAGAGAAAGGCATTAAATCTGAAGATGTCAAAAATCTACCACCTATCGAAGAGATCCATGGTCTTGATAACCCGATACAGGTAGTAGAAGTAAATTCTCTGCATAGGTTTGATGAGAGTAATATTCCTTTTGATAAACCTGCTAGCCTATGCATGGATGAATTTCATAACTTCGTTGCCAAACAACAAAGTTTCAATGATTATGTTAGCAGACAATTGGAATAGAACGCTCGTATGCTTAGTCATTTAAGTGCTTGTGTGGACAGAAATGTCAATGATCTTAAGCTTCTGAGTAAACATGCCTCTATGGTTACTACTCAAGTAGAACAAGTACTTAAAGCTCAGAATGACTTGCTCAATGAGTTGAATGACAATTCTGTCAGAGTCATTACTAGAGGCGGTAGAATGACCCAGGAACCCTTGTATCCTGAGGGTCATCCTAAGAGAATTAAACAAGATTCTCAAGGAGTTAGCACTGATGCACCTACTCATCCTAGAAATAAGAAGAAAGATGATAGGAACCTGCACGCTAGCAACCCTGTTGATGCTACACCTGAGAGTCCAAAAGACGCCTCTGTCTCTGATGCTGAAACACAATCTTGTGATGAACATGAGCCTGATGATGATATCAATAGTGATGTTCATGAAGATGCTCAACCTAGCAATGATAAGGATGTGGAGATTGAACCTAGTGTTGATCTTGATAACCCACAACCTAAGACTAAGAGATATGATAAGAATGACTTTGCTGCTAGGAAGCACGGTAAAGCTAGGGAACCATGGGTTCAGAAACCCATGTCCTTTCCTCCCAAACCATCCAAGAAAAAGGATGATGAAGATTTTGAGTGCTTCGTTGAAATGATCAGACCTGTCTTTCTGCAAATGCGTTTGACAGATATGCTCAAAATGTCTCCGTATGCTAAGTACATGAAAGATATTGTGACTAATAAGAGGAGGATACCTGAGGTTGAAATTTCCACCATGCTTGCTAATTATACCTTCAAGGATTGAACTCCTAAGAAACTAGGTGATCCCGGAGTGCCCACTATACCTTGCTCCATTAAAGGTAACTACGTTAGAACTGCTTTATACGACCTTGGAGCTGGTGATAGTGTTATGTCTCATTCTCTTTATCGTAGACTTGAATTGGATAAGTTGACACCCACTGAATTCTCTGTGAAATTGGCCGACAAATCAACTGCTTTCCCTATCGGCATTTGCGAGGACGTGCCTGTTGTGGTTGCTAACGTCATTATCTTAACAGACTTTGTTATCTTGGATATTCCCGAGGACGATGCCATGGCTGTCATCCTCGGAAGACCCTTTTTGAACACTGCAGGGGCTGTTATAGATTGCAACAAAGGCAATGTCACTTTCCATGTCAACGGTAATGAGCATACGGTACACTTTCCGAAGAAACAATATCGAGTACATTGCATCAATGCTACCGAAAAAACTTCATCAATTCTTATTGGGAGCTTTGAATGCCCTATTCCTCGTGTCAAGATGAAGTATGATTTGCTTGTTGGGGAGATACATATCCCCATTGAGGTGACCTAGTGACTGTTCGAAAATTCTCCTTCTTCTTTTGCGATTCGAAAAGGATTGTCAAGGAGACTTGATCAACCTTATTGACGGATTTCTTTCGATGACCATGAGACGGATGAATCGAGGAGTCACAAACCTCTGTTCCAAGCTTTCACTTTAGGTTGGTTAGAAGAAAAATGATAGATTTAGTTTATTTTTCCCTGTTTTCTGTTTTAGCGTCTAGTAGAAAAATACCCCGAAAATAAAAGTTCTCCGAACGTCATGAAAATAAAGTATGATTTTTCATGGATTATTTGAAAAATACTGAGATGAAGAGCTTGTCTCGGGGCTGTACCAGTGGGCCACAAGCCCTGAGGGCGCGGGCACCCCCTGGTCGCATCACCCGGGCTTGTGGGGTTCACAGGCACCCCTTCCACTCATTTTTGCTCTCATCTGGTTCTCCTACCTCCAGAAAAAATCGTTTCGCAGCTCAAACCAGTGTTCTTGCTCCTCTTGCTGGGATTTTCGATCTCTTTGCTCAAAGCACCATTCTCCGAACTGTTTTGGGGAAATTACTCCTTGGTAAGTGACTCCTCCACTGGTCCAATTACTTTTTTCTCTAGTGCCTTATACTCCGCGTATTTTTGCTACCTTGGTGACCCTGTTCTTGAGCTTTGCATGCTAATTTTAGATGGTCCCAAGTAGTTTTGATGCGTAATATGGCCTCTAGGCACTTGTGGGAGTAGTTGCTACAAGTTTAGTTGAACCTTGTTCACCTTTCCTTTGGGTCACTGAAAATTTCAGAAAGGATGATGTTCAGGAGAGACTTTCATGGTGGTTCCTCAAGCAAGAGAGGTCCCCGTCTTGCGATTCGGAAGCCGATCCTTACCAACCAAGGGATGCGTAGGTACAACCATGAATTTATTATTGAGGCAGGTTTCAAAGATGAGTTTGATGCACTTGTTCGCAACATCGGACTCGAAGAATTCATCTCCGATAAATGTGAACAGTATGTTGCTCTCACTGCCTCTTTTGTTCATAGATTCAAATTTTCAGTTGGCCGTGACACTTCGATACTGTTTGATCTCTATGATAAATCGTATACCATGGATTTAGAGGATTTTAATAGAATTTGCAAAATACCTATTTGGGGTAGCCTCAATGATCCTCCCAAAGCTTCGGTTAGAGATTTCTTCTCTGGTATTACTGTTGGAGAAACTAGAGACATTACGCAAGCTACCATGGGGAGTATTCATTTTCCTGCCTTGCATTATTTTGCCCTCTTCATAGGCAGATGCATTAATGGCAAGATTGAGCATTGTCACCTCTGCGCATCCGACCTCAGTATCCTTAAGAGCGCAGTAATGGATGACAAGATTTTCAATATGGGAGCTATTATAGCAAGGAGGTTGAATAATAGTGCTAATGAAGGGGATTTCTTTGGTGGGATCTATGCCACTCGCATAGCAAATTTTCTTGGAGTACCTATCCGCGAATCGCGTCGCTTTGACACGGTACCAGTTCCTTGAGAGGGATGGCCAACCCCTCCTATACCGTTTGATATTTAACCGGCAGCGTGTTTTCCATATTACCCTTGCTGCTCCTGTCTTCTTTAACTTTCAGGTAAAACGGAGATATTACATAACCAGAGGAGAGGTAGAGGAGTATGAGAGGGAGGCAAAGGTTGCTCGTCTCCGTGAGGCAGCTATTCAGGCAGTGGCTGCAGCGCTCCCGTATAACCCCCATTATGATTTTGGGTTTCGCTAGGACCATCCTTGGGAGTAGACCAACTTAGGCCAAAAGCCTAAGCTTGGGGGAGTACGTGTTCTCACCGACTTTACATTCTTGCTTATGCTTTCACTTTGTTCGTCGGTGTTCACACTTTGCCACAGTATCATCCATCCTAGTTTATTTTCTTTTTCTCATTTTCTTTTCGTGTGTCTGTCTAGTTTGAGAAAACCCAAAATGATTTTCTTTTTCTTCTTTTGCTGGTTGGGAGCTTTCCCATGTAAATAGTTTTCTTTTTCTTTGGGTCAAGGTAGAAGATATTGGTTACAATGTTTAGTGGCTCTTGCATGCATACCTGTTTAGCTTTCAAAGAGCCATATTACTTTGTCTTCTCCTTTGTGTTTGCCTGCAGATTTCAGCTTTAGTCCAATGCACGAGCACGCTTATTATTGTTCACATCGTTCGGTCATGCAAGTGAAAGGCAATAATGACGATATATGATGAAGTGACTGAGCCTGGAAAATCTGGTATGAACTCGATCTATTTTGTTTTTCTAAATATGACTAGCTCACTGTTCCTAGTTCAACTTTTTTGTGAGAGAAACATGTTCGCAATGACAACTTAGAGATCATAGTTGTTTATGCCATGCTTACTTAGCTAGGAGCTTATAATGGTTTGTCTTGGATGCCCACATGAATGTTGAGATGACTGTGTTGTAGTATGATTGGATGGTATCCTCCTTTGAATGATTCAAGTGGCTTGACTTGGCGCATGTTTACGCATGTAGTTGAAACAAAATCAACATAGCCTCTATAATATTCATGTTCATGGTGATTTATGTCCTACTCATGCTTGCACTCAATGCTAGTTAATCTCAATGCATTTTGATGACTCTTGTCACTCTCTAGTTGGTCGCTTCCCAGTCTTTTGCTAGCCTTCACTTGTACTAAGCGAGAATACTGCTTGTGCATCCACTTCCATAAACCCAAAGTTGTTCCATATGAGTCCAACATACCTACCTATGTGCGTAATCTACCTGCCGTTCCAAGTAAATTTGCATGTGCCACTCTCTAAACCTTCAAGAAATAATTTGTTTTGCGTGCCCGGACCGCTCATGTAGTGACATGGGGCTACTAGTATCTTACATGCTAGGCGTGTTATCCTCGATATGTGTTTATTCACTATCATTCACGAGAAAGGGGCCGGTAATTGGAATTCTCAGTTCCATGCTCAAATCGAAAAGATAATTGCAAACAAAACTCCCCCAGGATTGATGTTTTTATGGACGGTACCCGAGGATTCGATTAGCCGTGGAGTGTGATTGATTGGTGGTCGGGGAGTCAAAACTTTACTTTTCTGTTTGGGAACCGCCTATAGCATGTGTAGCGTGGAAGATGTTGAGAACTCTTAGTCATTGCGTTGACAATGAGAGCATGCCACCCAAAACTATTATCTCTGTTTTCAAAGCCTCAACTCTGGCACCTATGCAAATCAATGCTTCCCTGTGCGAAGGGCCTGTCTATTTATGTTCCTATCGAGTCATCCTCCTCTTATAAAAGCACCAATTAGAGAGCACCTCTGTCGTTTTTTATGCTTTGCTTTTAACTGTGTTGAGTATGAGTGTGACTGGATCTTCTTTGCCATGAGTTACAATGTTTAGTGAGCCCTTGGTCTTTGTAGGTGCTCTGCATTTATGTTTTGCGATCTCAGAAAGAGTTAGGGAGATACCATCTGTTCGTACTACTTCATGTTGTTTTGATTGAAGTGTTGACATTTGAGGCTTATTATTATTTGCTCGCTAGCTGATTCTGCCATAGATATGAGTTTACCATGAGATCTAGATGTCATTTGCTTATGTGGTTAGCTTGTGATCTTGCTGAAATTCTGGTTATGAGTTAGACATAGTTGCAACAACAAGATCAAACAAAGTTCGTCAAAGTTTTTCTTTTGTCTCTTTCAGATTGTCAACTGAATTGCTTGAGGACAAGAAAGGCTTTAAGCTTGGGGGAGTTGATACGCCTCCGTCGTATCTACTTTTCCAAACTCTTTTGCCCTTGTTTTGGACTCTAATCTGCATGATTTGAATGGAACTAACCCGGACTAACGCTGTTTTCAGCAGAATTGCCATGGTGTTGTTTTTATGCAGAAATAAAAGTTCTCGGAATGACTTGAAAATTTACGGAGAATTTTTCTGGAATTAATGAAAAATACCTGCGCAAAGATCCACCAGAGGAGGTGAGCCAGTGGGCCACAAGCCCAGGAGGCGCGACCACCCCGCCAAGCCGCACCTACCAGGCTTGTGGGGCCCACAGAGCTCCACCGCCTCCAAACTCAGCTCTATTAGTCCGTGTCGCCCGGAAAAAAATCAAGGAGAAGGATTCATCGCGTTTTATGATACGGAGGCGCCGCCATCTCCTGTTCTTCATCTGGAGGACAGATCTGGAGTCCGTTCTCGGCTCTGGAGAGGGGAAATCGTTGCCATCGTCATCATCAACCCTCCTTCATCGCCAATTCCATGATGCTCTTCACCGTTCGTGAGTAATCTCATCGTAGGCTTGCTGGACGGTGATGAGTTGGATGATATCTATCATGTAATCGAGTTAGTTTTGACGGGGATTGATCCCTAGTATCCACTATGTTCTGAGATTGATGTTGCTACTACTTTGCCATGCTTAATGCTTGTCACTGGGGCCCGAGTGCCATGATTTCAGATCTGAACCTATTATGTTGTCGCCAATATATGTGTGTTTTAGATCCTATCTTGCAAGTTGTAGCCACCTACTATGTGTTATGACCCGTCAACCCCGGAGGGACAATAGCCGGAACCACTCCCGGAGATGACCATAGTATGAGGAGTTCATGTATTCACCAAGTGTTAATGCGTTGGTCCGGTTCTTTATTAAACGGAGAACCTTAATATCCCGTAGTTTCCATTAGGACCCCGCTGCCACGGGAGGGATGGATAATAGATGTCATGCAAGTTCTTTTCCCTAAGCACGTATGACTACATACGGAATACATGCCTACATTAGATTGATGAACGGGAGCTAGTTACTTATCTCTGTGTGTTATAGCTATTACATGATGAATCATTCCGGCATAATCATCCATCACTGATCAAATGCTTATGAGTCTTTAACTACTGGTCCTTGCTTTGTTACTTTGCCCTACTGCTGTTACTGCTGCTGCTGTTACTCTGTTGCTACTACTGTTACTTTGCTGCTACTGGTTACTGTTGCTACTGCTGCTATCACCCTACTTTGCTACTGATACTTTGCTCTAGATACTAAATCTTTCAGGTGTGGTTGAATTGACAACTCAGTTGCTAATACTTGATAATATTCTTTCGCTTCCCCTTGAGTCGAATCAATAAATTTGGGTTGAATACTCTACCCTCAAAAACTGTTACGATCCCCTATACTTGTGGGTCATCAAGACATTTTTCTGGCGCCGTTGCCGGGGAGGGCCAAGTCAAGAATATTCTCCCATCAACGTGCCATTCTGGCGCCGTTGCCGGGGAGGCACAACTATATTCTCTGAGTCACTTGGGATTTACGTCTGCTGGTCACTATGAAGAATCCGAGAGATCCAAGAACTAAAGTCTTGCCCTCAGCTACGAGGACAGGTAAGGAACTGCCATCTAGCTCTGCACTTGATTCACCTTCAGTTATGAGTTAGTTTGCGACACCACCTCCTGCTAGAAATCTTGATATGTTGCGTGTGCTTGATGATGCTACTTCTGCTGCCCATGATGCTTATGATGATGCTATACTTGATACTGCTTTGCGTGATGATGCTATGCTTGATACTGCTTTGCCTGATGATGCTATGCTTGATACTGCTTTGCTAGATGATGCTATGCTTGATATTGCTTTGCCACTAGGTGCATTCCTTGATGCACAAATTGCTAGAATTGCTGCTAGATGTGATGATACTTCTGAAACTGGTCATACTATTGAAGTAGAACCTACTATTTTGCCTGCTAGAACTAGCTCTCCTATGCCTGAATTGCCTGATATGCCCGAGCGTTATGTTATGGAGGGAGAGATAGCTAAGGATTTTCTTGCGTGTAAGGATAGCTATGATGTTGAGAAATTACTGCGCAAGTGGAAAGAATAGTCTCTGAACGCTAGGATGAAATACGACCCGAAGTTTGCTACTTCGCCTATCTTTGTGACCGATAAGGATTATGAATTCTCTGTGGACCCTGAGTTAATCACTCTGGTAAAATCTGATCCTTTTCACGGTTATGAGTCTAAAACGGTTGTAGCCCGTCTTACCAAACTGCACGATATAGCCACCCTATTCATTAGTGAGGAAAAGATCCGCCACTACTATATCCTCAAGTTGTTTCCTTTCTCTCTAAAGGATGATGCTAAGATCTGGTTCACTTCTCTTGCTCCTGGTTGTGTGCGTAGCCCCGAGGATATGGTCTACTACTTCTTTGAAAAACATTTCCCTGCCCATAAGAAGCAAGCTGCCTTGCAGGAAATATACAACTTTGCTCAAGCTGAAGAAGAGAGTCTCCCACAAGTTTGGGGGAGGCTCACCCAGCTAATGAATGCTTTGCCTGATCACCCTCTTGAGAAGAATGAAATACTTGATATCTTCTATAATGGACTTACCGATGCTTCCAAAGACCACCTAGATAGTTGTGCTGGTTGTGTTTTTAGGAAACGAACCGTAGAACAAGCTGAAATTCTATTGAATAACATCTTGTGCAATGAGAACGCTTGGACTATTCCCGAACCACCTCCTAAGCCAACTCCGAAGAAAAGAGGTATTCTATTCCCTAGTCCCGAAGATATGCAAGAAGCTAAGAAATATGCGCGAGAGAAAGGCATTAAATCTGAAGATGTCAAAAATCTACCACCTATCGAAGAGATCCATGGTCTTGATAACCCGATACATGTAGTAGAAGTAAATTCTCTGTGTAGGTTTGATGAGAGTGATATTCCTTTTGATAAACCTGCTAGCCTATGCTTGGATGAATTTGATAACTTTGTTGCCAAACAACAGAGTTTGAATGATTATGTTAGCAGACAATTGGAACAAAATGCTCGTATGCTTAGTCATTTAAGTGCTTCTGTGGACAGAAATGTCAATGATCTTAAACTTCTGAGTAAACATGCCTCTATGGTTACTACTCAAGTAGAACAAGTACTTAAAGCTCAGAATGACTTGCTCAATGAGCTGAATGACAATTCCGTTAGAGTCGTCACTAGAGGCGGTAGAATGACTCAGGAACCTTTGTATCCTGAGGGTCATCCGAAGAGAATTGAACAAGATTCTCAAGGAGTTAGGACTAATGCATCTAGTCATCCTAGGAAGAAGTAGAAAGATGATAGGAACCTGCACGCTAGCAACCCTGATGCTGATACACCTGAGAATCCAAACGATGTCTCTGCTTCTAATGCCGAAACACAATCTCGTGATGAACATGAGCCTAATGATGATATCAATAGTGATGTTCATGATGATGCTCAACCTAGCAATGAAAAGGATGTGGAGATTGAACCTGTTGATCCTGATAACCCACATCCTAAGAATAGAAAATACGATAAGAATGACTTTGCTGCTAGGAAGCATGGTAAAGAAAAGGAACCATGGGTTCATAAACCCATGCCCTTTCCTCCCAAACCATCCAAGAAAAAGGATGATGAGGATTTTGAGCGCTTCGTTGAAATGATCAGACCTGTCTTCCTGCAAATGCGTTTGACAGATATGCTCAAAATGTCTTCATATGCTAAGTACATGAAGGATATTGTGACTAATAAGAGGAGGATACCTGAGGTTGAGATTTCCACCATGTTTGCTAACTATACCTTCAAGGGTGGAACTCCTAAGAAACTAGGTGATCCCGGAGTGCCCAATATACCTTGCTCCATTAAAGGTAACTACGTTAGAACTGCTTTATGCGACCTTGGAGCCGGTGTTAGTGTTATGCCTCTTTCTCTTTATCGTAGACTTGAACTGGATAAGTTGACACCCACTAAAATCTCTCTGCAAATGGCCGACAAATCAACTGCTTCCCTATTGGCATTTGCGAGGATGTGCGAGTTGTGGTTGCAAATGTGACTATCTTAACAGACTTTGTTATCTTGGATATTCCCGAGGACGATGCCATGGCGGTCACCTCGGAAGACCCTTTTTAAACACTGCAGGGGCTGTTATAGATTGCAACAAAGGCAATGTCACTTTACATGTCAACGGTAATGAGCATACGGTGCACTTTCCGAAGAAACAATATCGAGTACATTGCATCAATGCTATCGAAAAAACTTCACCGATTCTTATTGAGAGCTTTGAATGCCCTATTCCTCTTGCCAAGATGAAGTATGATTTGCTTGTTGGGGAGATTCACATCCCCATTGAGGTAACCTAGTGACTATTCGAAAATTCTCCATTCTCTTTTGCGATTCGAAAAGGTTTGTCGAGATGGCTTGATCAACCTCATTGATGGATTTCTTTCGATGACCATGAGATGGATGAATCGAGGAGTCACAAAGCTGTGTTCCAAGCTTTCATCGTCGGTTGGTTAGAAGAAAAATGATAGATCTAGTTTAGTTTTCCCTATTTTCTGTTTTAGCGTCCCGTAGAAAAGTACCCCGAAAATAAAAGTTCTCCGAACGTCCTGAAAATCAAGTATGATTTTTTCTGGAATTTTTGAAAAATACTGAGACGAAGAGCTAGTCTGGGTGCTGCACCAGTGGGCCACAAGCCCTAGAGGGCGGGCACCCCCTGGCCGCGCCTACCTGGCTTGTGGGGCCCACGTGCACCCCCTCCACTCATTCTAGCTCTCATCCACTTCTCCTACCTCGAGAAAAAATCGTTTCACAACTCAAACCCATGTTCTTGCTCCTCTTGTTGGGATTTTCGATCTCTTTGCTCAAAGCACCATTCTCCGAACTGTTTTGGGGAAATTACTCCTTGGTAAGTGACTCCTCCATTGGTCCAATTAGTTTTTTCTCTAGTGCCTTATACTTCACGTATTTTTGCTGCCTTGGTGACCCTCTTCTTGAGCTTTGCATGCTAATTTTAGCTGGTCCCAAGTAGTTTTGATGCGTAATATGGCCTCTAGGCACTTGTGGGAGTAGTTGCTACGAGTTTTGTTGAGCCTTATTCACTTTTCCTTAGAATCACTAAAAGTTTCAGAAATTTTCAGAGATAGGAAAGGGAAAATATGAGGAGGTTCTTAAGAGGCTCTTCAAGCCGTGACCCCAAGGATGAAAGTAGTGAGAAGAAGCCCAAGTATCTGGTTGCTCGAGTCACAGAAGTTCGAGCGTGCGAATGGCCAAGCGATGTGTTCTTACGCGCCGCCGAACTTTATGAGGACTTTTATCACTTGGTGGAGAATGCAGGCCTTACCGCCTTCGTTGAAGATAAGTGTCTGCAATACCTCCTCCTCACTAATGTCTTCGTACAAAGCTTTAACTTCTATCCGAGGAAGAATCCTCCTATGGTTGAGTTCAAACTTTATGATATCCCCCAGCGCATGTCACTCTAGGATTTTTGCAATGTTTGCAAATTACCTTACGTTGGGGATATTCATGAACATCGTCCACGGGACTTGGAAGCTTTCATTGATACAATTGGTGTAGGAGAGGAGAGAGGAGTGTCTTGCGCTAGAGCTGCTAGCATACATTTTCCCGTGCTTCAATACTTCTCACTATTTGTGGGAAAATGTTTGATTGGCCGTGGGAAAGTTGGGTCCCTTAGTTCCCCGGATGTTGCGGTCTTGCACAAAGCCCTTTATAACGATAAAATTTATAGCTTGGGCGCTATAGTAGCTCAACGGTTGAACACGAACCGTTCTAAGGGCATTGTCTATGGAGGTATCTATGCTACTCGTCTTGCTAGACACTTTGAGATACCTATTAGACTAGAAGAGGAAGAAGATATTCTTCTTCCCGAGAGATATCTAGATTACGATAGCATGGTTCGCCATGACTTTCTTGATAGAGATATAAATAGAAGGATGATTTATAACTTGGTATTTAGTCAGGGTACTCGTGAGACTATTACTTTGCCTGCTCCTTCTCTGTTCAATCTTCATGCAGGCAGGTACATTATTATGCCCTCAGACATCTATGCATATTGGGGCTTAGCCCAACCACAGGTGCCCGTGCCCGAGCCACCAGTCGAGTACCAGACGCCAGTTTATCAGTGGGAGCCAGAGGAGCTCACATAGCAGTGGCATCCTCAGTCCACTCCGGAGTACCCCGGAGCTGGTTATTTCCCTCCTTGGGAGTAGACCAACTTAGGCCAAAAGCCTAAGCTTGGGGGAGTACGTGTTTCTCACCGACTTTACATTCTTGCTTCTGCTTTCACTTTGTTCGTCGGTGTTCACACTTTGCCACTGTATCATCCATGCTAGTTTATTTTCTTTTTCTAGTTTTGTTTTCGTGTGTCTGTCTAGTTTGGGAAAACCCAATTTTTTTTCATTTTCTTATTTTGCTTGTTGGGAGCTTTTCCGTGTAAATAGTTTTCTTTTTCTTTGGGTCAAGGTAGAAGACCATGGTTACAATGTTTAGTGGCTCTTGCATGCATACCTATTTAGTTGTCATAGAGCCATATTACTTTGTCTTCTCCTTTGTGTTTGCCTGCAGATGCCAACGTAGTCCAATGCACAAGCACTCTTATTATTGTTCACATCATTCGGTCGTGCAAGTGAAAGGCAATAATGACGATATATGATGAAGTGACTGAGCCTGGAAAAGCTGGTATGAACTCGATCTATTTTGTTTTTGTAAATATGACTAGCTCACTGTTCCTAGTTCAGCTTTTTTGTGAGAGAAACATGTTTGCAATGACAACTTAGAGATCATAGTTGCTGATGCCATGCTTAATTAGCTAGGAGCTTATAATGGTTTGCCTTGGTTGCCAACATGAATTTTGAGATGACTATGATGTAGCGTGATAGGATGGTATCCTCCTTTGAATGATTCAAGTGGCTTGACTTGGCGCATGTTAACGCATGTAGTTGAAACAAAATCAACATAGCCTCTATGATATTCATGTTCATGGTGATTTGTGTCCTACTCATGCTTGCACTCAATGTTAGTTAATCTCAATGCATTTTGATGACTGTTGTCGCTCTCTAGTTGGTCGCTTCCCAGTCTTTTGCTAGACTTCACTTATACTAAGAGGGAATACTCCTTGTGCATCCACTTCCATAAACCTAAAGTTGTTCCAGATGAGTCCACCATACCTACCTATGTGCGGTATCTACCTGCCGTTCCAAGTAAATTTGCATGTGCCACTCTCTAAACCTTAAAAAATAATCTGTTTTGCATGCCCGGACCGCTCATGTGGTGACACGGGGCTATTAGTATCTTCCATGCTAGGCGTGTTATCCTCGATATGTGTTTATTCACTATCATTCACGAGAAAGGGTCCGGTAATTGGAATTCCTAGTTCCATGCTCAAATCGAAAAGATAATTGCAAACAAAACTCCCCCAGGATTGATGTTGGTATGGACGGTACCCGAGGATTCGGTTAGCCGTGGAGTGTGATCGATTGGTGGTGGGGGAGTCAAAACTTTACTTTTCTGTTTGGGAACCGCCTATAGCATGTGTAGCGTAGAAGATGTTGAGAACTCTTATTCATCGCGTTGACAATGAAAGCATGCCACCCAAAATTATTATCTCTCTTTTCAAAGCTTGAGCTCTGGCACCTCTGCAAATCAATGTTTCCCTCTGCGAAGGGCCTGTCTATTTATATTCCTGTTGAGTCATCCTCCTCTTATAAAAGCACCAATTAGAGAGCACCTCTGTCATTTTTTATGCTTTGCTTTTAACTTTGTTGAGTATGACTGTGACTGGATCTTCTTTGCCATGAATTACAATGTTTAGTCACCCTTGGTCTTTGAAGGTGCTCTGCATTTATGTTTTGCGGTCTCAGAAAGAGCTAGCGAGATACCATCTATTTGTACTGCTTCATGATTGTTTTGATTGAAGTGTTGACGTTTGAGACTTATTATTATTTGCTCGCTAGTTGATTATGCCATAGATATGAGTTTACCATGAGACCTAGATGTCATTTGCTTATGTGGTTTGCTTGTGATCTTGTTGAAACTCTGCATATGAGTTAAACATAGTTGCAACAACAAGATCAAACAAAGTTCGTCAAAGGTTTTCTTTTGTCTCTTCAGTTCGTCAACTAAATTGCTTGAGTACAAGCAAGGCTTTAAGCTTGGGGAGTTGATACGCCTCCGTCGTATCTACTTTTCCGAACTCTTTTGCCCTTGTTTTGGACTCTAATTTGCATGATTTGAATGGAACTAACCCGGACTAACGCTGTTTCTAGCAGAATTGCCATGGTGTTGTTTTTGTGCAGAAATAAAAGTTCTCGGAATGACCTGAAAATTTACGGAGATTTTTCTGGAATTAATGAAAAATACCCACGCAAAGATCCACCGGAGGAGGTGAGTGATACATCTCCAACGTATCTATAATTTTTGATGGTTCCATGCTATTATCTTGTCAACTTTGGATGTTTTATATGCATGAATATGCTATTTTGTATATTTTTTGGGACTAACCTATTAACTCAGTGTCAAGTGCCAGTTTCTGTTTTTTCCGTGTTTTTGACCCTTTTTCAGACGGAGTCCAAATGGAATAAAAATTTACGCTGATTTTCTTGGACCAAAAGAGACCCCCGAAGGTTTGGAAGAAGGCAAGAAGAGCCACGATGGAGTCACAAGCCCGGGAGGCGCGACCACCCCCCAGGCCCCACCTACCAAGCTTGTGACCTCCTCGTAGGCCCAACCGACGTAATTCCATAGCCATAAATTCCTGTAAATTCAGAAACCCCCAGAAAGAAACCTAGATCCGGAGTTCCACCGCCACAAGCCTGTGTAGCCACCAAAAACCAATCTGGATCCCGTTCCGGCACCCTGCCGGAGGGGGAATCTATCTCCGGTGGCCATCTTCATCATCCCGGCAATCTCCATGACGAGGAGGGAGTAGTTCTCCCTCGGGGTTGAGGGTATGTACCAGTATCTATGTGTTTGATCTCTCTCTCTCTCTCTCTCGTGTTCATGAGATGTCTTGATCTCGATGTACCATGGGCTTTGCTACTATAGTTGGAACTTATGATGTTCTTCCTCCTCTCCCTTCTTGTAACGAATTGAGTTTCCCCTTTGAAGTTATCTTACCGGATTGAGTCTTTGAGAACACTTGATGTATGTCTTGCACGTGTCTATCTGCGGTGATCAACTTGCGGGTTTGTGACACTAGGAACCTATGCATATGGGTTGGCACACATTTGATTCATGTGAGTACTCGATGTATGTTTTGGTGATCAACTTGCGGGTTCGTGACATTGGGAACCTATGCATAGGGGTTAGCACACGTTTTGACTCTCCGGTAGAAACTTCGGGACACTCTTTGAAGTTCTATGTGTTGGTTGAATAGATGATTGTGAGATTGTGTGATGCATATCGTATAATCATGCCCACGAATACTTGAGGTGATAATAGGGTATCTAGGTGACATTAGGGTGTTGGTTGATATGTATCTTAAGGTGTTATTCTAGTACGAACTCTATGATGGATCGAGCGGAAAGAATAGCTTCGTGTTATTTTACTACGGACTCTTGAATAGATCGATCGGAAAGAATAACTTTGTGGTGGTTTCGTACCCGACAATAATCTCTTCGTTTGTTCTCCGCTATTAGTGACTTTGGAGTGACTCTTTGTTGCATGTTGGGGGCTAGTTATATGATCCAATTATGTTATTATTGTTGAGAGAACTTCACTAGTGAAAGTATGAACCCTAGGCCTTGTTTCCACGCATTGCAACACCTTTCGTGCTCACTTTTGTTACTAGTTACCTTGCTGTTTTTGTAATTTCAGATTACAAAAACCTACATCTACCATCCATATTGCACTTGTATCACCATCTCTTCACCGAACTAGTGCACCTATACAACTTATCATTGTATAGGGTGTGTTGGGGACACAAGAGACTCTTTGTTATTTGGTTGCAGGGTTGCTTGAGAGAGACCATCTTCATCCTACGCCTCCTGTGGGTTGATAAAAATTAGGTCACCCACTTGAGGGAAAATTGCTACTGTCCTACAAACCTCTGCACTTGGAGGCCCAACAACGTCTACAAGGAGAAGGTTGCGTAGTAGACATCAAGCTCTTTTCTAGCGCCGTTGTCGGGGAGGCTAGGTAAGCGACACTCACCTCCCGTCAACGAAGCTATTTTCTGGCGCCGTTGCCAGGGAGGTTAGCGCTTGAAGGTATCTTTATATCTTGCAATCGAATCTTTTTGTTTCTTGTTCTTTCTCTAGAAAACTACAAAAAAATGGAATTGAGGATGCCTCATATGCTCCATCTTTTCAATGTCTTTCGTGAGCATGATGGGAAGGAAAATTGTGCTCAAGTGTTGAAAGAAGAATTACATAGAATGCTTGGCATAGAATATGTGAATGATGAGCACGATTGAAATGTTGTGAGCATGAATTCTTTGAAGACCCATGATGCTAATGATATGCGAAGCCACAAGCTTGGGGATGCTATAGTTGATGAAGATGATCTTTTTAGTTCTTCCACTTTGAATGATCAAAATCATTTTGATGAAAGCATGCCCCCTATCTATGATGATTATTGTGAGGATACTTATGCTATAAATAATAGGGATGAAAACTTGTCATACTCTCAAGAACCCCTTTGGTAAACCTTGCTTTTTCATTGTGGACACAATTTGTAGTGCCCAAGTCTTTTACGATACTCCCACTACTATTCTTGAGAATATATTTCCTTATCTAGAGAGTAGTAAAATTCCTATGCTTGTAGATCATGAAAATAAAGCCTTAGGTGCTGGTTATATTGTTGAATTCATTCATGATGCTACTAAAAATTACTATGAGAGAGGATCATATGCTTCTACTTATTGCAATAGTATCAAGCTTCCTCTCCATGTGTTGAAATGTTTGAAGCTATGCTTGTTTTGCCTTCCTATGCTAGTTGATTCTTGCTCCAACAAGTTGTTTGTTCACAAAATACGAATGCATAGGAAGTGGGTTAAACTTAAATGTGCTAGTCATATGCTCCATGATGCTCTCATTGTGCTTCAATCCTTATCTTTTATGCGAGCATCATTGAAATCATCATGCCTAGCTAAGGGCGTTAAACAATAGCGCTTGTTGGGAGGCAACCCAATGAATTTATCTTTTTTTCTTTTTTGTTGCGTCCACACCATCATAATTATGTTATGATAGTGTCTTTTGTTTTTCTTTTTGCGTTTGAGCCAAGCAAAACCTTTATGACTAGTCTTGGGGATGGTTGTTTGATCCTGCTGGAAAAAGACAGAAACTTTTCGCTCACGAGATTATTTTTCATTTTTATTCAGAAAGAGATTTTGAGTTGATTCTTTTGGATGCTGGTTGATATGCCTTTTTCCCAGGCAGTCGTAATTTTTCAGAATTTTTGAGGTACCAGAAGTACACGAAGTAGACAAATTACTACAGACTGGTCTGTTTTTGACAGATTCTGTTTTTGTTGAGTTGGTTGCTTGTTTTTATGAAACTATGGATAGTATCGGGGGTTACTAGCCATTGAAAAGTGAGAATACAGTAATCTAACACCAATATAAATAGAAATCAAGATTGATATAGTACCTAAAGAGGTGGTAGTTTGTTTTCTTGTGCTAATCTTATCACGAGTTTCTCTTTAAGTTTTGTGTTGTGAAGTTTTCAAGTTTTGGGTGATGTTCTCATGGACAAATAGATAAGGAGTGGAAAGAGATCAAGCTTGGGGATGACCAAGGTATCCCAAGCCAAATTCAAGGACTCCAAAAAGCCTAAGCTTGGGGATGCCCCAAGAAGGCATCCCCTCTTTCGTCTTCAATCCATCGGTAACATTACTTGGAGCTATATTTTTATTCACCACTTGATATGTGTTTTGCTTGGAGCGTCTTGTATCATAGGAGTATTTTCTTTTTGTTGTGTCACAATCACCCTTGCTGCACACCTTTTGAGAGAGACATGCACTCATCGTGAATTTGCTAGAATGCTCATTATGCTTCACTTATATCTTTTGAGCTAGACCATTTTGCTCTATGTGCTTCACTTAGATCTTTTAGAGCAAGGCGGTGCGTTACTTGGTAGTTGGCTTGTGCTATGAAAGTAGTCCCAAAGGTGATAGGTACCCAAAGAGGATACAAAAACTTCCATCTTCATGTGCATTGAGTAGAAAGAGAAGTTTGATTCCTCTCAATTAGTTTTGAGACATTGATTTGGTAATATTAAGAGTTATGTTAGTAGGATGTTGTGAATCTAGAAATACTTGTGTTCAAGTTAGTGATTCCCGTAACATGCACGTATGGTGAACCTCTATGTTAGGAAGTCGGAGCATAATTGATCTATTGATTGTCATCCTTTGTGTTGCGGTCGGGATCGCGCGATGGTTAACACCTACCAACCCTTCCCCTAGGAGTATGCGTTTAGCACTTTGTTTCGATTACTAATAAAAACTTTCGCATTAAGTATGTGAGTTCTTCATGACTAATGTGAGTCCATGGTATAGATGCACTTTTACCTTCCACCATTTCTAGCCTCTCTAGTACCGCGCAACTTCCGCCGGTGCACAAACCCACCATATACCTTCCTCAAAACAGCCACCATACCTACCTATTATGGCATTTTCATAGCTATTCCGAGATATATTGCCATGCAACTCCCACCGTTCCGTCTCATGACTTGTGCCATCACTCTCATATTCCCATTGCATGATTGTAAGATAGCTAGTGAGTCATATGCCAAGCTAGATCGTTGCACATCTCGGTACACTGCCGGAGGCATTTCCTATAGAGTCATCATTGTTCTAGCATTGAGCTTTGAGTAAATTAAAGTGTGATGATTGATACGTCCATTTTGCGTCATGATTTCATGTTGATATTTATCGCTTTATGGACTGTTATATTACTTTGTGGTACCATACTTATGCCTTTTCTCTCTTATTTTACAAGATTTATTTGAAGAGGGAGAATACCGGCAGCTGGAATTCTGGACTGGAAAAGGAGCAAGTCTGAGTCCTCTATTCTACACAACTCCAAATGCCCTAAAAATCAACGTGGAATTTTTTGGGAATATATAAAAAATACTTGGTGAAAGAAGTGCGAGAGGGGAGCTGCCAGGGGCCCACAAGCCTGGTAGCCGCGGCTGTAGGGCTTGTGGGTACCCTGGTGGCCCACTCGCCCCCCTCTTCTGCTATATGAAGGGTTTCGTCCGGAAAAAAAATCGAGGTGGAGCTTTTTCAAGGAGGCGCCGCCGCCACGAGGAGGAACTTGAGCAGAACCAATCTAGAGCTCCGGCAGGACGATCCTGCCGGGGAAACTTCCCTCCCAGAGGGGGAAATCGTCGCCATCGTCATCACCAACACTCCTCTCATCAGAGGGGACTCATCTCCATCAACATCTTCATCAGCACCATCTCATCTCCAAACCCTAGTTCATCTCTTGTAACTAATCTCCGTCTCGCGACTACGGTTGGTACTTTTAAGGCTGCTAGTAGTGTTGATTACTCTTTGTAGTAGATGCTAGTTGGATTACTTGGTGGAAGAGTTTATGTTCAGATCCTTGATGCTACTCATTACACCTATGATCATGATTATGATTATGCTTTGTGAGTAGTTACTTTTGTTCCTGAGGACATGGGATAAGTCATACTAATAATAGTCATGTGAATTTGGTATTCGTTCGGTATTTTGATATGTTGTATGTTGTTGTTCCTCTAGTGGTGTTATGTGAACGTCGACTACATAAAACTTCACCATTATTTGGGCTTAGAGGAAGGCATTGGGAAGTAGTAAGTAGATGATGGGTTGCTAGAGTGACAGAAGCTTAAACCCTAATTTCATCAAAAGTTTTATCCTATGCATTTAGTACATCATGATCGGAATTATATTTATAACTTTTGGCCTCGTGACAGGAAAGCATAGCTCAAGCTTGGGGGAGGCTTAAATGAATGCTATATTCATTCCCCAATCATGAGCTCTCGAGAGAAATTATCACTCAAAACTTTTATGCTCGGCTTTCTCATGAAGATCGTACCATGCTTGACACTTCTTGTACCGGTTCTTTTATGAAGAAGGATATTGACCACAAGTGGAATTTATTGGAAAGAATCAAACGTAACTCTGAAGATTGGGATCTTGAAGAAGGTAAGGAGTCAGGTATGAATTTCCAGTTTGATTGCGTTAAATCTTTTGTTGAAACAAACACTTCTAGAGATTTTAGTGCTAAGTATGGACTTGACTCTGAGATAGTAGCTTCTCTATGTGAATCTTTTGCTGCTCATATTGATCTTCCCAAAGAGAAGTGGTTTAAGTATCATCCTCCTGTAGAAGTCAACATAGTTAAACCCAATCTAGTTGAAGAGAAAGTCATTGCCTATAATGATCCTATTGTTCCTTGTGCCTACACTGAGAAACCACCTTACCCTTCTAGGAAAAAGAATTATTCTAAAGCTCCAACTGTGATACGTAGGGGTTACATTAGACCACTTGCACCCCCTGAGGAAATTAGAGTTGAACCTAGTGTTGCTATTATCAAAGATCTCTTAGCCGAAGACATAGACGTGCATGTTATCAAATTCTGTGAGGACTCCGCTAGAATTGCTAAACCTCACATGAAAGACAAATACAGACCTGTAGTTGGCCTGCCGGTTGTTTCTATCAAGATAGGAGATCACTATTATCATGGTTTATGTGATATGGGTGCTAGTGTTAGTGCAATACCCCCGTCCCAATATGATGAAATCAAAGATGAGATTGCACCTGCTGAGTTAGAACCCATTGATGTCACTATTACGCTAGCTAATAGAGACACTATCTGCCCTGTGGGAATTGTGAGAGACTTAGAAGTACTGTGTGGTAAGATGAAGTATCCTACTGATTTCCTCGTCCTTGCTACTGCACAAGATAGCTTTTGTCCCATCATATTTGGTAGACCCTTTCTCAACACCGTCAATGCTCACATTGATTGCGTTAAATAGATTGTCACTTTTAGTTTCGAGGGTGTGTTTCATGAATTGAACTTCTCCAAGTTTGGAAGACAACCCCATGAAAAAGAGTCGTCTGGTAGGGATGAAATCATTGCTCTTGCCTCTATTGCCATGCCTCCTATGGATCCTTTAGAGCAATATGTGCTTGAGCATGAAAATGATACGCATATGGATGAAAGAGATGAGATAGATAAAATTGTTTTAGAACAATATCCTATTCATAAGAATAATCTGCCTGCTGAACTGCTTGGGGATCCTCCCCCACCAAAGGGTGATCCTGTGTTCGAGCTTAAATAGTTACCAGATACACTTAAGTATGCCTATCTTGATGAGAAGGAGACATATCATGTTATTATTAGTGCTCACCTCTCGAATCACGAAGATAAGAAGTTATTAAAAACTTTGAGGAAGCACTGTGCTGCTATTGGATATACTCTTGATGATCTTAAGGGTATTAGTCCCACTCTATGTCAGCACAAGATTAAAACCGATCCTGATTCTAAGCCAGCCGCTGATCATCAACGGAGGTTAAATCCTAAGATGAAAGAGGTCGTGAGAAAAGAAATATTAAAGCTTCTGGAAGCATGAATCATTTATCCTGTTGCTCATAGTGATTGGGTAAGTCCAGTACATTGCGTACCTAAGAAGGGAGGTATCACCGTCGTTCCTAATGATAAGAATGGACTAATCCCACAGAGGATTATTACTCGCTATAGGATGGTGATAGACTTCCAGAAACTGAACAAGGCAACCAGGAAAGACCATTATCCTTTGCCGTTTATCGACCAAATGCTAGAAAGGCTATCTAAACACACACACTTCTGCTTTCTAGACGGTTATTCAGGTTTCTCGCAAATACCTGTTGCACAATCTGATCAGGAGAAAACCACTTTCACCTGGCCCTTCGGTACCTTTGCTTATAGATGTATGCCTTTTGGCTTATGCAATGCACCTGCCACCTTTCAAAGATGTATGATGGCTATATTCTCTGACTTTTGTGAAAAGGTTGTTGAGGTTTTCATGGATGATTTCTCCGTTTACGGTTCTTCCTTTGACGATTGCCTCAGCAACCTTGATCGAGTCTTACAGAGATGCAAAGATACCAACCTCATCTTGAACTGGGAGAAGTGCCACTTCATGGTTAATGAAGGCATCGTCTTAGGACACAAAATCTCTCAGAAAGGCATTGAAGTTGATAAGGCTAAGGTTGATGCAATTGAGAAAATGCCTTGCCCCACATATATCAGAGGTATACGAAGTTTCCTAGGTCATGTTGGCTTCAATAGAAGGTTCATTAAAGACTTCTCTAAGATTTCTAGGCCTCTTACCAACCTCTTGCAGAAGGATGTTCCTTTTGTTTTTGATGAGGATTGTGAGGAAGCTTTCGAAATACTTAAAAATGCCTTGATAATCGCACCTATTGTTCAACAACCTGATTGGAACTTGCCCGTTGAAATCATGTGCGATGCTAGTGATTATGCTGTTGGTGCTGTTCTAGGACAAAGAGTTGACAAGAAGTTGAATGTCATTCACTACGCTAGTAAAACTCTAGACAGTGCCCAAAGAAACTATGCCACTACGGAGAAGGAATTTTTAGCACTCGTGTTTGCATGTGAAAAGTTCAGATCTTATATAGTTGACTCCAAAGTCATTATTCACTCTGATCATGCTGCTATTAAGTACCTTATGGAGAGGAAGGACGCTAAGCCTAGGCTAATCAGATGGGTTCTCCTGCTACAGGAATTAGATTTGCACGTTGTTGACCGAAAGGGTGCTGATAACCGTGTAGCAGATAACTTGTCCAGGCTAGAGAATGTCCTCGATGACCCACGACCTATTGATGACAGCTTTCCCGATGAGCAATTGAATGTCATCCGCACTTCACATAGTGCACCGTGGTATGCTGATTACGCAAACTATATCGTAGCCAAATACATACCACCCAGTTTCACCTACCAGCAAAAGAAGAAATTCTACTTTGATTTGAGACACTACTTTTGGGAATATCCTCACCTTTATAAGGAAGGAGTAGATGGTGTTATTAGACGTTGTGTGCCTGAACATGAACATGGACAGATCCTGCAGAAGTGTCATTCCGAAGCCTACGGAGGACACCATGCTGGAGATAGAACTGCTCATAAGGTATTGCAATTAGGTTTCTATTGGCCCACTCTCTTCAAGGATGCCCGTAAGTTTGTCTTGTCTTGTGACGAATGCCAAAGAATAAGGAACATCAGTAAACGTCAGGAAATGCCTATGAACTATTCACTTGTCATTGAACCATTTGATGTTTGGGGCTTTGATTATATGGGACCCTTCCCGAGTTCCAATGGGTATACTCACATCTTAGTCGTTGTTGATTATGTCACTAAGTGGGTAGAAGCTATCCCCACTAGAAATTCTGATCACCACACCTCTATTAAGATGCTTAAAGAAGTCATTTTCCCAAGATTATGAGTCCCTAGATATCTGATGACTGATGGCGCTTCACACTTCATTCATGGTGTTTTCCGCAAGATGCTCACTAAGTATGATGTCAACCATAGAGTTGCATCTCCTTATCATCCTCAGTCTAGTTCTCAAGTGGAGTTGAGTAATAGGGAGATCAAATTGATCTTACAAAAGACTGTCAATAGATCTCGAAAGAATTGGTCTAGCAAACTTGACGATGCACTATGGGCTTATAGGACTGCTTATAAGAATCCCATGGGCATGTCGCCATATAAAATGGTTTACGGTAAGGCGTGTCATTTACCGCTTGAGCTAGAACACAAAGCTTATTGGGCAATCAAAGAGCTCAACTTCGATTTCAAACTTGCCGGTGAGAAGCGGTTGTTTGATATCAGCTCATTAGATGAATGGAGGGGCCAGGCATATGAGAATGCCAAGTTGTTCAAGGAAAAGGTTAAGAGATGGCATGATAAAAGAATACAAAAATGTGAGTTCAATGTAGGTGATTGCTAGCAGTCCCTGGCAACGACACTAGATGCCTCCGCGGCAACAGAGCCAAAACTGCTCCAAGTTGCTCAACAATTAGCAATTGTCTTGCAATGGCCCACCAGCGAATGGGTTCGCGGCAGTTTTCGAGGGTAGAGTATTCAACCCAAATTTGTTGGTTCGCCCGACAGGAAGTGAAAGGATACTCTCAAGTATTAGCAGTTGAATGTGTCGGATTCAACAGCACCTGAAAGATTAGTATCTGCAAGCAAAGTATCAGCAGCAAAGTAGTATGATAACAACGGTGTCAGAAACGATCTGTTGACAAGGCAGACTATTCCTAAATGTCGTATCAATGGCGCCAGAAGTTGACCGTGGACGGAAAATATTCTTTCCCATCAACGGCGCGAGAAAAAGTATTGTAGAGGTAGCAGCAGGGTAACGAGTAATAGCAGTGGCAAGGAACAGCAGTAGTGACAGCAGTAGCAAGTAGCAACAGTAGCAAGTAACAGCAGCAGAGCGAAGCAAGTAACAGCAGCAGAGCAAAACAAGTAACAACAGCAGTGGGACAAACTCGTAGGCAATGGGTCTGTGATTTGTTTGGATGACATTCATCATGCAATAGTTATAACACGGAGAGATATGTGGCTAGCTCCCGTTCATCAATGTGATGTAGGCATGCATTCCGTGTGTAGTCATACGTGCTTAGGGAAAAGAACTTGCATGACATCTAGTGTCCATCCCTCCCGTGGCAGCGGGGTCCAAAAGGATACTACGGGATATTAAGGTTCTCCTTTTAATAAAGAACCGGAACAACGCATTTGCACTTGGTGAACACATGAACTCCTCAAACTTTGGTCATCACCGGGAGTGGTTCCGGTTATTGTCACTCCGGGGTTGCCGGGTCATAACACATAGTAGGTAACTACAACTTGCAAGATCGGATCTAAAACACACATATATTGGTGACAACATAATAATTTCAGATCTGAAATCATAGCACTCGGGCCCTAGTGACAAGCATTAAGCATGGCAAAGTAGTAGCAACATCAATCTGAGAACATAGTGGATACTAGGGATCAATCCCCGTCAAAACTAACTCGATTACATGATAGATCTCATCCTACTCATCACCGCCCAGCGATCCTACGAATAGATTACTCACGAACGATGAAGAGCTTCATGGAATTGGAGAGGGAAGAAGGTTGATGATGACGATGATGACAATTTCCCCTCTCCGAAGCCCAAAACGGACTCCAGATCTGCCCTCCAGATGAAGAACAGGATGTGCCGGCGCATCCTTATCGCAAACGCGATGAAATCTTCTCTCTTTATTTTTTCTGGACGGAAGTGAATTCATAGAGATGGAGTTGGGGGCGACAGACCCACTTGGGCCCCACAAGCTTGGTTGCCGCGGCCCGGGGGGGGGGGGGGGGCGGGGGCGGGAACAGGGCTTGTGGCCCACTCGCCAATCCCCTCCGGTGGATCTTTGCGCAGGTATTTTTCATATTTTCCAGAAATTTTCTCCGTAAATTTTCAGGACGTTTCGAGAACTTTCATTTTTGCACAAAAAAAAACCCATGGCAATTTTGCTGAAAACAACGTCAGTCCGGGTTAGTTCCATTCAAATCATGCAAATTAGAGTCCAAAACAAGGGCAAAAGAGTTTGGAAAAGTAGATACGATGGAGACGTATCAACTCCCCCAAGCTTAAAACCTTGCTTGTCCTCAAGCAACTCAGTTGACAAACTGAAAGAGAAAGAAAAACTTTGAGAAACTCTGTTTAGTCTTGTTGTTGCAACTATGTCTAACTCATAACCAAAATTTCAGCAAGATCACATGTTAACCACATAAGCAAGTGACACAAAGGTCTCACGGTAAACTAAAATCAATGGCATAATCAGCTAGCGAGCAAATAATGATGAGTTTCAGCTACCAACAATTCAATCAAAACAAGCATGAAGCAATATGAATAGGTGGTATCTCGCTAGCTCTTTCTGAGACCGCAAAACATAAATGCAGAGCACTTTCAAAGATCAAGGGTTGACTAAACATTGTAATTCATAGCAACGAAGATCCAGTCATAGTCATACTCAATATCAATCAAAAGCAAAGCATAAAAGTGACAGAGGTGCTCTCTAATTGGTGCTTAAATAAGAAGAGGATGACTCAACAGGAAAATAAATAGACATGCCCTTCGCAGAGGGAAGCATTGATTTGCAGAGGTGCTAGAGCTCAAGCTTTGAAAACAAAGATAATAATTTTGGGTGGCATGCTTTCATTGTCAATGCAATGACCAAGAGTTCTCAATATCTTCCATGCTACTCATGCTATAGGCGGTTCCCAAACAGAAAAGTAAAGTTTTAACTCCCCCACCACCAATCAATCACACTCCACGGCTAGCTGAATCCTCGGGTACCGTCCATACTAACATCAATCCGGGGGGAGTCTTCTTTTACAGTTATGTTTTCGATTTAAGCGTGGAACTGGGCATTCCAATTACCGGCCCCTTTCTCGTGAATGACAGTGAATAAACACATGTCGAGGATAACACGCCCAACATGTAAGATACCAATAGCCCCCTGTCACCACATGAGCGGTTTGGGCATGCAAAAAAGATTATTTCTTGAAGGTTTAGAGAATGGCACATGCAAATTTACTTGGAACGGCAGGTAAATACCGCAAATAGGTAGGTATGGTGGACTCTCATGGAAAAACTTTTGGGTTTATGGAAATGGATGCACAAGCAGTATTCCGCTTAGTACAAGTGAAGGCTAGCAAAAGACTGGGAAGCGACCAACTAGAGAGCAACAACGGTCATCAAGATGCAATGAGTTTGACTAACATGGAGTGCAAGCATGAACAGGATATAAATCACCATGAACACGAACATCATAGAGGCTATGTTGATTTTGTTTCAACTACATGCATGAACATGCGCCAAGTCAAGCCACTTGAATCATTCAAAGGAGAATACCATCCTATCATACTACATCATAGTCATCTCAAAATATACGTTGGCATTCAAGACAAACCATTATAAGCTCCTAGCTAAATAAGCATGGCATCAGAAACTATGATCTCTAAGTTGTCATTGCAAACATGGTTCTCTAACAACAAAGCTGAATCTGGGATGACAAGCTAGTCATATTTACAAAAACAAAATAGATAGAGTTCATACCAGCTTTTCCAGTCTCAGTCACTTCATCATATATCATCATTATTGCCTTTCACTTGCAAGATCGAACGATGTGAACAATAATAAGAGTGCTCGTGCATTGGACGAAGCTGAAATCTGCAGGCAAACACAAAGGAGAAGACAAAGTAATATGGCTCTTTGAAAGCTAAACAGGTATGCATACAAGAGCCAATAAACATTGTAACCAATATCTTCTACCTTGACCCAAAGAAAAAGAAAACTATTTACACGGGAAAGCTCCCAACAAGGAAAAAAGAAGAAAGGAAAATCGTTTTGGGTTTTCTCAAAAGGACACAAAACAAGAAAACAAGAAAACGAAAATAAAATAGCATGGATAATACAGTGGCAAAGTGTAAACACCGGCTAACAGGGTGAAAGCATAAGCATGAAAGTAAGGTCGGTGAGAACACGTACTCCCCCAAGCTTAGGCTTTTGGCTTAGCTTGGTCTACTCCCAAGGACGGTCCTGACGAAACCCGAAATCATAATCGGGGTTATACGGGAGCGCTACAGCCACTGCCTGAATAGCTGCCTCACAAAGACGAGCAGCCGTCGCCTCCCTCTCATACTCCTCTACCTCTCCTATGGTTATGTAGTATCTCCGTTTTACCTGAAAGTCAAAGAAAGCAGGAGCAGGAAGGGTAATATGGAAGACACACTGCCGGTTAAATATTAATCGGTATAGGAGGGATTCATCATCCCTCTCAAGAAACTGGTAGCGTGTCATAGCGACGCAGTCAAGGAAAGCTGTATGGAGCGAGGGATCTCCTGCGCGGATGGGTACTCCAAGAAAATTTGCTATGCGAGTGGCATAGATGCCGCCAAAGAAATCCCCCTCAATAGCGTTCTTATTCAGCCTCCTTGCTATAATAGCTCCCATGTTGAAGCTTTTGTCACCCGTAACTGCGCTCTTAATGATATTAAGGTCGGATGCGCATAGGTGACAATGTTCAACCTTACCGTTAATGCATCTACCTATGAAGAGGGCAAAGTAGTGCAAGACAGGGAAATGAATGCTTCCTATGGTAGCTTGCGTGATGTCTTTAGTTTCTCCAACAGATATACTAGAGAAAAAAAATCTCTAACCGAAGATTTAGTAGGATCTTTAAGATTACCCCCATCGGGTATTTTGCAAATTCTGTTAAAATCCTCCAAATCCATGGCGTAGGATTTATCATACAGATCAAACAGTATGGATGAGTCATGGCCTACTGAAAATTTAAATCTACGAACGAAAGAGGCAGTGAGCATAGCATACTGTTCACATTTATCTGAGAGGAATTCTTCTAACCCGGCATTGTGGACAAGTGTATCAAACTCATCCTTGAAGCCTGCTTCGATCATGAACTCATCGGAAGGCCATTCACATGGTTGTACCGGTGCGTCCCTTAGTTGATAAGGATCGGGCTCCCGAATAGAAATACGGGGACCCTTCTTACTTGAGGAACCACCGTGAAACTTCCTCCTGAACATAATTTCTTTTTGCTGATTTTTTTGAAGTTCAAGAGAAGAGTGAATAAAGACCAACCATACCTTGTAGCAACTACTCCTACTAGTGCCTAGAGACTGTATCATGCGCTAAAACTACTTGGGACCAGCTACAATCAACATTTCAAGCTCAAGAACAAGGTCACCAAGGTAGCAAGAATACACGAAGGATAAAGCACTAGAGCAAAAACTAATTGGACCAATGGAGGAGTCACTTACCAAGGAGTAATTTCCCCAAAACGGTTCGGAGAATGGTGCTTTGAGCAAGGAGATCGAAAATCACAGCCAGATGAGCAAGAACACGGGTTTGAGCTGCGAAACGATTTTTTCTGGAGGAAGAAGAAGAGGATGGGAGCTGGAATGAGTGGAGGGGGTCCCTGTGGGGCCCACAAGCTTGCTTGTCGCGGCCAGGGGGGTGGCTGCGGTGACAGGGCTTGTGGCCCACTGGTGTGGCCCCGAGGCCAGCTCTCAGTCCCAGTATTTTTCAAATATTCCAAAAAAAATCATACTAGATTTTTAGGACCATCGGAGAACTTTTATTTTCGGGGTATTTTTCTACGGGATGCTAAAACAAGAAACAGGGAAAACTAAACTAAATCTATCATTTTTCTTCCAAGCAACAGAAAGTGAAAGCTTAAAACAGAGGCATGTGACTCGTTGATTCATCCATTTCATGGTCATCGAAAGAAATCCGTCAATGGGGTTGATCAAATCCCCTCGACAAAACTTTCTCGAATCGCAAAAGAGAACGGAGAATTTTCGAATAGCCACTAAGTCACCTCAATGGGGATATGTATCTCCCGAACAAGCAAATCATACTTCATCTTGACACGAGGAATAGGGCATTCAAAGCTCCCAATAAGAATCGATGAAGTTTTTTCGATAGCATTGATGCAATGTACTTGATATCGTTTCTTCGGAAAGTGCACGGTATGCTCATTACCGTTGACATGGAAAGTGACATTGCCTTTGTTGCAATCTATAACAGCCCCTGTAGTGTTTAAAAAGGGTCTTTCGAGGATGACAACCATGGCATGATCCTCAGGAATATCCAAGATAACAAAGTCTGTTAAGATAGTGGTATTAGCAACCACAACACGCACATCCTCGCAAATGCTGATAGGGAAAGCAGTTGATTTGTCGGCCATTTGCAAAGAAATTTCAGTGGGTGTCAACTTATCCAGTTCAAGTCTACGATAAAGAGAGAGAGAGGCATAACACTAACTCCGGCTCCAAGGTTACATAAGGCAGTTCTTACGTAGTTTTCTTTAATGGAGAAAGGTCAAGCGGGCACTCCGAGATCACCAAGTTTCTTAGGAGTTCCACCTTTGAAAGTGTAATTGGCAAGCATGGTGGAGATCTCAAGATTTGGTATCTTCCGTTTATTAGTTACGATATCTTTCATGTACTTGGCATATGGAGACATTTTGAGCATATCAATTAACCGCATCTGTAGAAAGACGAGTCTTATCATTTCAATAAAGCGCTCAAAATCGTCATCATCCTTTTTCTTGGATGGCTTAGGTGGAAAGGGCATAAGTCTCTGAACCCATGGCTCCCTTTCTTTACCATGCTTCCTAGCAGTGAAGTCATTCTTATCGTATCTCTTAGGTTGTGGGTTATCAGGATTAACCGTACGTTCATTCTCCACATCCTTATCATTGCTAGGTTGAGCATCATTATGGACATCGTTGTCCATATTGTCACCAGGTTCATGTTCATCACCAGATTGTGTTTCTGTATCAGAAGCAGAAATATCATTTGGTTCTTCAGGTGTGACAGTATTTGGTGAACTAACATGCAGGTTTCTATCATCCTTCTTCTTCTCCTTAGGATGACTGGGTGTATCAGCATTAATTCCTTGAGAATCTTGATCAATTCTCTTAGGATGGCCTTGAGGATACAAATGTTCCTAAGTCATTTTGCCTCCTCTAGTAATGACTCTGACAAAGTTGTCATTTAATTCATTGAGCAAGTCATTCTAAGATTTAAGTACTTGTTCTACCTGAGTAGTAATCATAGAGGCATGTTTACTCAGAAGCTTCAGATCATTGACATTTCTGTCTACACAAGCACTTAAATGACTAAGCATACGTGTACTTTGTTCCAAATGTCTGCTAACATAATCATTGAAACTCCGTTGTTTGGCAACAAAGTTGTCGAATTCATCAAAGCATAGGCTGGAAGGTTTATCAAAAGGAATATCACTCTCAACAAACCTACGCAGAGAATTTACTTCTACTACCTGTATCGGGTTATCGAGACCATGGATCTCTTCGATCGGCGGTAGATTTTTGACATCTTCAGATCTAATGCCTTTCTCTTGCATAGATTGCTTGGCTTCTTGCATATCTTAGGGACTGAGGAATAGAATACCTCTTTTCTTTGGAGTTGGCTTAGGAGGTGGTTCGGGAATAATCCAAGCATTATCATTGATCAAGATGTTATTCAGTAGGATCTCAGCTTGTTCCACAGTTTGTTCCCTAAAAACACAACCGGCACAACTATCTAGATGGTCTCTAGAAGCATCGGTAAGTCCGTTATAGAAGATATCATGTATCTCATTCTTCTTAAGAGGGTGATCAGGCAAAGCATTCTGTAGCTGCATGAGCCTCCCCCAAGCTTGTGGGAGACTCTCTTCTTTGAGTTGAGCAAAGTTGTATATTTCCTGCAAGGCAGCTTGCTTCTTATTGGCAGGGAAATATTTCTCACAGAAGTAATAGACCATATCCTGGGGACTACTCACACATCCAGGAGCGAGAGAAGTGAACTAGGTCTTAGCATCATCCTTTAGCGAGAAAGGAAACAACTTGAGGATGTAGTAGTGGCGAATCTTTTCCTCGCTAGTGAATATGGTGGCTATATCGTGTAGTTTGGTAAGAAGGGCTACGACCGTCTCAGACTCATAACCGTGAAAAGGATCAGATTCGACTAGAGTAATTAACTCAGGGTCGACAGAGAATTCATAATCCTTAGCGATGATAAAGATAGGTGAAGTGGCAAACTTCTGGTCGTATTTCATCCTAGCTTTCAGAGATTTTTCCTTCCACTTGAGAAGTAATTTCTCAGCGTCATAGGCATCCTTATACGCAAGAAAATCCTCAGCTATCTCTCCCTCCATAACGTAACCCTCAGGTATATCAGGAAATTCATATCTAGGAGAGCTAGATCTAGCAGGAGCAAAAGCAGGTTCTATCTCAATAGTATCGGTAGTTTCAGAAGCATCACGAGCATTGGAAGTAACTCTAGCAATATGAGCATCAAGGAATACCCCTAGTGGCATATCAGGCAAAGTAGTATCTCTAGCAGTATCAAGCATAGCATCATCAGGCAAAATAGCATCTCTAGCATCATCACGCAAAGCAGTATCAGGAATAGTATCTCTAGCAATATCAGGCATATCATCTCTAGCAGTATGAGGCATAGTAGAATTATAAGCATCATCAAGCACAGGCGACATATCAAGATTTTAGCAGGAGGCGATGTCGCAAACTTACTCATAACTGAAGGTGAATCAAGTGCAGAGCTAGATGGAAGTTCCTTACCTCCCCTCGTAGTTGAGGGCAAAACTTTGGTTCTTGGATCTTTCAGATTCTTCATAGTTATCAACAGATATAAATCCCAAGTGACTAAGAGAATATAGCTATCCTTCCCCGGCAACGGCGCCACAAAAAGTGCTGCTAGCAGTCCCCAGCAACGACACTAGAAAAATGTTGTTGACGTGTTCCTGACTTGATGCCTCCGCGGCAACAGAGCCAGAACTGCTCCCAGTTGCTCAACAATTAGCAATTGTCTTGCAATGGCCCACCAGCGTGTGGGTTCGCGGCAGTTTTCGAGGGTAGAGTATTCAACCCAAATTTGTTGGTTCGCCCGACAGGAAGTGAAAGGATACTCTCAAGTATTAGCACCTGAATGTGTCGGATTCAACCGCACCTGAAAGATTAGTATCTGCAAGCAAAGTATCAGCAGCAAAGTAGTATGATAACAATAGTGTCAGAAACGATATGTTGACAAGGCAGAGTATTCCTAAATGTCGTATCAATGGCGCCAGAAGTTGACCGTGGACGGAAAATATTCTTTCCCGTCAATGGCGCGAGAAAAAGTATTGTAGCAGTTAGCAGCAGTGTAACGAGTAATAGCAGTGGCAAGGAACAGTCGTAGTGACAGCAGTAGCAAGTAGCAACAGTAGCAAGTAACAGCAGCAGAGCGATGCAAGTAATAGCAGCAGAGCAAAACAAGTAACAGCAATAGTGGGACAAACTCATAGGCAATGGGTCGGTGATTTGTTTAGATGACATTCATCATGCAACAGTTATAACACGGAGAGATATGTGGCTAGCTCCCATTCGTCAATGTGATGTAGGCATGCATTCCGTGTGTAGTCATACATGCTTAGGGAAAAGAACTTGCATGACATCTATTGTCCATCCCTCCCGTGGTAGCGGAGTCCAAAAGGATACTACGGGATATTAAGGTTCCCCTTTTAATAAAGAACCAGAACAACGCATTAGCACTTGGTGAACACATGAACTCATCAAACTATGGTCATCATCGGGAGTGGTTCCGGTTATTGTCACTTCGGGGTTGCTGGGTCATAACACATAGTAGGTAACTACAACTTGCAAGATCGGATCTAAAGCACACATATATTGGTGACAACATAATAATTTCAGATCTGAAATCATGGCACTCGGGCCCTATTGACAAGCATTAAGCATGACAAAGTAGTAGCAACATCAATCTGAGAACATAGTGGATACTAGGGATCAATCTACTCATCACCGCCCAGCGAGCCTACGAATAGATTACTCACGAACGATGAAGAGCTTCATGGAATTGGAGAGAGAAGAAGATTGATGATGACGATGGCGACGATTTCCCCTCTCCGGAGCCCAAAACAGACTCCAGATTTGCCCTCCAGATGAAGAACAGGATGTGGCGGCGCCTCCGTATCGCAAACGCGATGAAATCTTCTCTCTTTATTTTTTCTGGACGAAAGTGAATTTATAGAGCTGGAGTTGGGGGCGGCAGACCCACATGGGCCTCACAAGCTTGGTTGCCGCGGCCAGGGGGTGCCGCGGCAACACGGCTTGTGGCCCACTGGCCCACCCCCTCCGGTGTATATTTGCGCAGGTATTTTTCATATTTTCCAGAAATATTCTCCGTAAATTTTCAGGACGTTCCGAGAACTTTCATTTCTGCACAAAAACAACACCATGGCAATTCTGCTGAAAACAACGTCAGTCCGGGTAAGTTCCATTCAAATCATGCAAATTAGAGTCCAAAACAAGGGCAAAAGAGTTTGGAAAAGTAGATACGATGGAGACGTATCAGTGATTATGTCCTGCTATACAATTCTCACTTAAGATTCTTCGAAGGCAAGCTTCTCTCTAAATGGGAAGGTCCCTACGTTGTCGAGGAAGTATATAGTTCTGGTGCCATCAAAATCAATAACACGGAAGGTAATTTTCCTAGAGTGGTAAATGGGCAAAGAATCAAGCATTATATCTCTGGTACTCCCATAAATGTTGAGAGCAATATCGCCAATATCATAACTCCAGAGGAGTACATAAGGGATGTTTATCAGCCTGTTTCATACTCTCAAAACGAAGAGGTATGTGTTTCGGTAAGTAATTGGACTCCAAAACTTTTCCAGTAGGAAACTTTCTCTGTTTTGGAATTTATGGAAAATTAGAAAAATAAAAAGCAGTCTGGAGAGTGTACGAGGCGGCCACAAGCTTGGTAGCTGCGGCCTCCCCCCTGGCCGCGACTACAGGGCTTGTGGGCACCTCGTGTGCCTCCCGGACTCCGTTTTCTTGCGGAGCACTCCTTCTGGTCCAGAAAAAATAATTATATATACGCCCGAGGGTTTTGATCTCGGCATCGCGTAGTTTTCCTCTGTTTTTCGTTTCGAGCCTGTTTCTGTTGCAGATCTAGATCGTCATGACTTCCCCAAAAGCTCCTAAGGACAAGATCTTCGAGAAGGTCATCAATCCCTACTTCACGGAAGTGCTGCAACACCCTCAATCTATTGAGATGCGTGAGGGGATGTTGCACATCCGTGATGTTGAGGGGCCTAAGAAGACCGGAAGCATGGAGATGAGGCTCGAAGCAATGAAGCAACAAGTCCTCAAGTGCCAAGGGATGATGGAGCGTGGACTCAACGCCAACCACATGATGATCACGGAGTTCACCAACAAGCACAAGATGGATGCCAATGACATTGGGAATCACCTCTCCAGGCTCTATGACAGGGTTGATCAACTCCAGGGCCAGATCTATGACCTGCAGAACCAAAACTGTGAGTATGAGTATAGATTTAAATCAATACGGTTGGCTGCAGATTTGAGGATTCCGGCGACTCGTTCATCCTGCCATGATGGAGCACCTATGCCTTGGAATACGGAGGATCAAACTGATGTTGCAACTCCTCCATCACCACCACCAAAGGAAGACAACTGAGCATTGGTATGGGCAATCCCCTTGGCTTTTGGCAAGCTTGGGGGAGTTGCCCTCATATCGTATCACCTTTATATCTTTTGCTTTTACCTTTGTTTTAGTTCTTTCTGTTTCAGTTTTTACTTTCTTCTCTTAGTGGGATAAGTCTTTAGTGTTTAGTTTGAGTCTTTTGCCTTGTGTCTCCCCCGATGTATTCGAGCTTGCGAGTTATATAATAAAGAGTATCTTAGTCAAGGGCTTTGTTTTGTGTCTTGATCAAAAGTATGAAAAGAACGATAGCATGAAAGATCATGAGATGATCTTATGGAAAGTGATAGCTTCACATATAACAAGTATGATGATTGAAACTTGTTGAGAATAGACCAACATAGACCCCAGCCATTGTTGCAATTAATAAGAAGTAATAAGGAAAGAGAGGTTCACATATAAATATATCATCTTAGACACTTTTTACAATTGTGAGCACTCACCAAACTATTACATGCTTAGAAGTAGACGTTGGACAAGGAAGACAACATAATGAATTGTGTTTGCTTGATTCCAAGCAATGTTATATGATTAGAGATCCCTTAGAATGTGACGATTGCTTCCACCTCATATTAGCCAAAACTCCTGTACTAAGTAGAAATACTACTTGTGCATCCATAAACCTTCAACCCAGTTTTGCCATGAGAGTCCACCATACCTATCTATGGATTGAATAAGATCCCTCAAGTAAGTTGTCATCGGTGCAAGCAATAAAAAATGCTCTCTAATATGTATGATCTATTAGTGTGTGGAAAATAAGCTTTATACAAACCTGTGACGAGGAAGACATAAAAGCGACAGACTGCATAATTAAATTCTTTATCACAGGAGGCAATATAAAGTGACGTTCCTCCGCACTAAGAGGACACGCATCCAAACCTCATAAGCGCATGACAACCTCTGCTTCCCTCTGCGAAGGGCCTATTTTTTACCTCTACTTTTGTCCTTGTGAAAGTCATGGTGATCAACACCAATTCCCTATTCTGTCTTCATCTTGGTGAACATCATATGCTAGGGAAAGATCTATATTCATATATCAACTTGGAGATGAGTACTTCTGCTTTATTATTGTTGAATTTACCCTTGAGCTAAATGGTTGGGAGGCAAAATTATAAGCCCCTATCTTTCTCTGTGTCCAACTGAAACTTTGTTACCATGAGTACCACGTGAGTTGTAACAATTGTGGAAAACAAAAGAGATGATTGAGTATGTGGATTTGCTTTACAAGCTCTTATTTGACTCTTTCTGATGTTATGATAAATTGCAATTGCTTCAATGACTATGGACTGTTGTTGGCTACTTCTCGGTAAGGTTTTTGATTCATACTTTGCTTTGTGAAGGAAATGTTACTTTCCCATAAGAATCTTTATGATATATTGTTGTTCTATGTGTGATCATGATGCCCTCATGTCCGTATTATGTTTTATCGACACCTTCATCCCTAAACATGTGGACATGTTTATGGATCTTGGTTTTCGCTTGAGGACAAGCGAGGTCTAAGCTTGGGGGAGTTGATACGTCCATTTTGCATCAGGCTTTCATGTTGATATTTATCGCTTTATGGACTGTTATATTACTTTGTGCTACCATACTTATGCCTTTTCTCTCTTATTTTGCAAGGTTTATTTGAAGAGGGAGAATACCGGCAGCTGGAATTCTGGACTGGAAAAGGAGCAAGTCTAAGTCCTCTATTCTGCGCAACTCCAAATGCCCTGAAAATCAACGTGGAATATTTTGGGAATATATAAAAAATACTGGGCGAAAGAAGTGCCACAGGGGAGCTGCCAGGAGCCCACAAGCCTGGTAGCCGCGGCCTACCCCCCTAGTCGCGGCTACACAGCTTGTGGGCACCCTGGTGGCCCACTGGCCCCCCTCTTCTGCTATATGAAGGGTTTCGTCCGGAAAAAAAATCAAGGTGGAGCTTTTTCGAGGACGCACCGCCACCACGAGGCGGAACTTGAGTAGAACCAATCTAGAGCTCCGGCAGGACGATCCTACCGGGGAAACTGCCCTCCCGGAGGGGGAAATCGTCGCCATCGTCATCACCAACACTCCTCTCATTGAAGGGGACTCATCTCCATCAACATCTTCATCAACACCATCTCATCTCCAAACCCTAGTTCATCTCTTGTAACCAATCTCCGTCTCGCTACTCCGATTGGTACTTGTAAGGTTGCTAGTAGTGTTGATTACTCTTTGTAGTTGATGCTAGTTGGATTACTTGGTGGAAGAGTTTATGTTCAGATCCTTGATGCTACTCATTACACCTCTGATCATGATTATGATTATGCTTCGTGAGTAGTTACTTTTTTTCCTGAGGACATGGGATAAGTCATGCTAATAATAGTCATGTGAATTTGGTATTCGTTCGGTATTTTGATATGTTGTATGTTGTTTTTCCTCTAGTGGTGTTATGTGAACGTCGACTACATAGCACTTCCCCATTACTTGGGCCTAGAGGAAGGCATTGGGAAGTAGAAAGTAGATGATGGGTTGCTAGAGTGCCAGAAGCTTAAACCCTAGTTTATGCGTTACTTCGTAAGGGGCTGATTTGGATCCACTAGTTTAATGCTATGGTTAGACTTTGTCTTAATTCTTCTTTCGTAGTTGCGGATGCTTGCGATAGGGGTTAATCATAAGTGGGATGCTTGTCCAAGTAAGGGAAGTACCCAAGCGCCGGTCCACCCACATGTCAAACTATCAAAGTAACGAACGCGAGTCATATGAACATGATGAAAATTAGCATGAAAGAAATTCCTGTGTGTCTTCGGGAGCGTTTTTCCTCCTATAAGACTTTGTTCAGGCTTGTCCCTTGCTACAAATGATATTGGGCCACTTTGCTGCACCGTTTCTACTACTTGTTACTTGTTACTTTTCACCTGCTACGTTTCACCTCACTACACCATCACTTGTTACCGTTACTTTCAGTGCTTGCAGTTATTACCTTGCTGAAAACCGTTTATTTGAGCCTTCTGCTCCTCGTTGGGTTCGACACTCTTACTTATCGAAAGGACTACGATTGAACCCCTATACTTGTGGGTCATCAATGATCATCATTATTAGAGCATTGTCCCATGTGAGGAAATAATAATTAAAAAGAGGCCAAAGATGGCCACCAAAAAAAAAAGAGGCCAAAGAGCCCAAACAAAAAAGAGAGAAAAAGAGAGAATGCTATAATCCTTTTCCACACTTGTGCTTCAAAATAGCACAAAGTTCTTCATGATTGAGAGTCTCTTGATTTGTCACCACCATATGCTAGTGGGAATCTTCATTATATAACTTGGCTTGTATATTCCAATGATGGGCTTCCTCAAAATTTCCCTAGGTCTTCGTGAGCAAGCAAGTTGGATGCACACCCACTAGTTCTTCTTTTGAGCTTTCACATACTTATAGCTCTAAGTGCATCCTTTGTATTGAAATCCCTACTCATTCACATTGATATCTATTAATGGGCATCTTCATAGTCCTTTGATACGCCGAGTCAATGTGACCATCTCCTTCTTTTTGCCTCACAACCTCCACCACACTCTATTCCACCTATAGTGCTATATCCATGGCTCACGCTGATGTATTGCGTGAGAGTTGAAAAGTTTGAGAAAGTAAGAGTGCAAAAACAATTACCTGGCCAATACCGGGGTTGTGCATGATTTAAATTCGTTGTGTGGGGATGATGGAGCATAGCCAGACTATATGACTTTGTAGGGATAACTTTCTTTGGCCTTGTTATTTCAAAAGTTCATGATTACTTTGCTAGTATGCTTGAAGTATTATTGTTTTCATGTTAATAGTAAACTATTGTTTTGAATCTTACGGATCTGAACATTCATGCCACAAGAAAGAAGTTACAAAGTACAAATATATTAGGTAGCATTCCACATCAAAAATTCGGTCTTTATCACTTCCCTACTCGAGGACGAGCAGGAGTTAAGCTTGGGGATGCTTGATACGTCTCCAACGTATCAATAATTTTTGATGGTTCCATGCTAGTATCTTGTCAACTTTGGATGTTTTATATCCATGAATATGCTATTTTGTATCTTTTTTGGGACTAACCAATTAACTCAGTGCCAAGTGCGAGTTTCTGTTTTTTCCGTGTTTTTGACCCTTTTTCAGACGGAGTCCAAATGGAATAAAAATTTACGATGATTTTTTTGGGACCAAAAGAGACCCCGGAAGGTTTGGAAGAAGGCGAGAAGAGCCACGAGGGAGTCACAAGCCCGGGAGGCGTGACCAACCCCCTGGCTGCACCTACCAGGCTTGTGACCTCCTCGTAGGCCCAACCGACGTAATTCCATCGCCATAAATTCCTATAAATACAGAAACCCCGAGAAAGAAACCTAGATCGGGAGTTCCGCCGCCGCAAGCCTCTGTAGCCACAAAAAACCAATCTGGAGTCCGTTCCGGCACCCCGCCGGAGGGGGAATCCATCTTCGGTGGCCATCTTCATCATCCCAACGATCTCCATGACGAGGAGGGAGTAGTTCTCCCTCGGGGCTGAGGGTATGTACCAGTAGCTATGTGTTTGATCTCTCTCTCTCTCGTGTTCTTGAGATGTCTTGATCTCGATGTACCGTGGGATTTGCTAATATAGTTGGATCTGATGATGTTCTTCCCCCTCTCCCTTCTAGTAATGAATTAAGTTTCCCCTTTGAAGTTATCTTATCGGAATGAGTCTTTGAGAACACTTGATGTATGTCTTGCACGTGTCTATCTGCGGTGATCAACTTGCGGGTTTGTGACATTAGGAACCTATGCATATGGGTTGGCACACATTTGATTCATGTGAGTACTCGATGTATGTTTTGGTGATCAACTTGCGGGTTCGTGACATTGGGAACCTATGCATAGGGGTTGGCACATGTTTTGACTCTCCGGTAGAAACTTCGGGGCACTCTTTGAAGTTCTATGTGTTGGTTGAATAGATGATTCTGAGATTGTGTGATGGATATCATATAATCATGCCCACGGATACTTGAGGTGACAATGGAGTATCTAGGTGACATTAGGGTCTTGGTTGATATGTATCTTAAGGTGTTATTCTAGTACGAACTCTATGATGGATCGAACGGAAAGAATAGCTTCGTGTTATTTTACTACAGACTCTTGAATAGATCGATCAGAAAGAATAACTTTGTGGTGGTTTCGTACCCGACAATAATCTCTTCGTTTGTTTTCCGCTATTAGTGACTTTGGAGTGACTCTTTGTTGCATGTTGAGGGCTAGTTATATGATCCAATTATGTTATCAGTGTTGAGAGAACTTCACTAGTGAAAGTATGAACCCTATGCCTTGTTTCCACGCATTGCAATACCTTTCGTGCTCACTTTTGTTACTAGTTACCTTGTTGTTTTTGTAATTTCAGATTACAAAAACCTATATCTACCATCCATATTGCACTTGTATCACCATCTCTTCGCCGAACTAGTGCACCTATACAACTTATCATTGTATTGGGTGTGTTGGGGACACAAGAGACTCTTTGTTATTTGGTTGCAGGGTTGCTTGAGAGAGACCATCTTCATCCTACGCCTCCCGTGGATTGATAAACCTTAGGTCACCCACTTGAGGGAAAATTGCTGCTGTCCTACAAACCTCTGCACTTGGAGGCCCAACAACGTCTACAAGGAGAAGGTTGCGTAGTAGACATCAGTGAGCCAGTGGGCCACACGCCCAGGAGGCACGGCCACCCCCAGGCCGCACCTAACAGGCTTGTGGGGCCCACAGAGCTCCACCGCCTCCAAACTCAGCTCTATTTAGTCCGTGTTGCCTGGAAAAAATCAAGGAGAAGGATTCATCGCGTTTTACGATACAGAGGCGCCGCCAGCTCCTCTTCTTCATCTGGAGGACAGATCTGGAGTCTGTTCTGGGCTCCGGAGAGGGGAAATCGTCGCCATCGTCATCATCAACCCTCCTTCATCGCCAGTTCCATGATGCTCTTCACCGTTCGTGAGTAATCTCATCGTAGGCTTGCTGGACGGTGATGAGTTGGATGAGATATATCATGCAATCGAGTTAGTTTTGACGGGGATTGATCCCTAGTATCCACTATGTTCTGAGATTGATGTTGCTACTACTTTGCCATGCTTAATGCTTGTCACTAGGGCCTGAGTGCCATGATTTCAGATCTGAACCTATTATGTTGTCGCCAATATATGTGTGTGTTAGATCCTATCTTGCAAGTTGTAGTCACCTACTATGTGTTATGACCCAGCAACCCCGGAGTGACAATAGCCGGAACTACTCCCGGAGATGACCATAGTATGAGGAGTTCATGTATTCACCAAGTGTTAATGCGTTGGTCCGGTTCTTTATTAAAAGGAGAACCTTAATATCTCGTAGTATCCATTAGGACCCCGCTGCCACGGGAGGGATGGACAATAGATGTCATGCAAGTTCTTTTCCCTAAGCACGTATGACTACATACAGGATACATGCCTACATTAGATTGACGAACGGGAGCTAGTTACTTATCTCTCTGTGTTATAGCTGTTACATGATGAATCACATCCGGCATAATCATCCATCACCGATCCAATGCCCACGAGTCTTTTACTACTGGTCCTTGCTCTGTTACTTTGCCGCTACTGCTGTCACTCTGTTGCTACTGTTGTTACTTTGCTGCTACTGGTTACTATTGCTACTGCTGCTATCACCCTACTTTGCTACTGATACTTTGCTGCAGATACTAAATCTTTCAGGTGTGGTTGAATTGACAACTCAGCTGCTAATACTTGAGAATACTCTTTCGCTTCCCCTTGAGTTGAATCAATAAATTTGGGTTGAATACTCTACCCTCGAAAACTGTTACGGTCCCCTAAACTCGTGGGTCATCAGCCGCGCAGCGCGAGTATAACTCCGCTTACGGCTTCACTCCGGTTGCTGATGGTCCTAGCCAGCTCGGCGCGGTCCGTGGCCGCATCCGGGTCATTGACGAAATCCTAGGCGGCAAGCAGCCCGTCTACGATACCCCCGCGGCCAACTTGCGGGCTGCTCAGGCGGCCCTGGCAGAAATGCCAGGTCTGGAGGGCGAGGAGCGCGTCCTTCAGGAGAAGCGGGTCCAGGATCTCCTTGACGCCGCGAATGAGCAACAGTCACTGCTTGATCTTGGTCAGGCACAATCGGAGTCTCCGGGAGCCGACCCCGCAGCACGCCGTAACCCCAGCGGACGTCATCAAGCCGAGGGATCTTCCTCGCATCGCACTTCTGGCTGGAAGGGCGAGGGCAGCCAGGACAGGCGTTCTCTATGCCAGAGCGAGCCAACTTCAAGCCGGCGTCGCAGAGATGGTGGCGACGAGGGGGATTCGGTGCGTGAGGTTCCGCCTCCTAAGTATCGGGAGGGGGCCAACGCCACGAGCTCCCAAGACACCCTTCTGATCACGGCTCGGATCGACCCGCACGTCCCACACAGTGACAACGATGCTCGCAGGCGCCTCAACCTTCTGGAGCAGTTGGCTCTTCTGGAAGAGGATGGTCCCATCGGTCCGGCGTGCTTCGGCCCGTGGATCCGAGGGGAGCCGTTCTCCCGAGGCTTCACTCTCCCTCGGGACACCCCCAAGTACAATGACACAACCAAGCCAGTAGACCGGCTGATCGACTACACCACCGTTGTTGGCATTGCTCGGGGCAACAAGCACGTAGTCGTCCGCTACGTGCCTCTCATGTTGGCCGGCTCGACTAGAACATGGCTTAGCAGCCTTCCAGCCGGCAGCGTCAACTCATGGATTGACTTCGAGGAGGCGTTCATCCGCAACTTCACTAACACCTACAAGCGCCCTGGCCGACCTCGCGAGCTGGCCATGTGCATGTAGAGGCCCGACGAACCCCTTCGCGACTACGTCACGCGTTGGACCGAGCTGCGCAACTCCTGCGAGGGAGTGCATGAGGTACAAGCCATCCAATACTTCATTGATGGCTGCCGAGACGGCACTCTTCTCAAGCACAAGCTCATGTGCTTCGAGCCCAACTCTCTAGCGGTGCTCATGGCCAAGGCGGACAAGTACGCCATGTCCGACTCTGTGATGCGGGTCAAGGTCACCACTTTCGACAAGATTATCCCCACGCCGACTACTCCCAAGCTGGCTGGCGATAACCGAGGCGGCCAGAACAACAAGTGCAAGGCGGATCAATTTGATTCGTGCTCCAACGGCAAGCAGGTGGCTAGCGTGGAGGAAGACGTGCCGGCTACTCAAGACGTCTCTCAACGGCGGCGGACCGGCAAGAACAATTGGCAGCCCAAGCTCACCTCCGAGAAAATGCTCGACGCGCCATGCAAGATGCATACTGGGGCAAAGATGGCCACTCATACCCTCCGACAGTGCAGCTTTGCACAGCGACTGTCGCGAGGAGAGGGTCTGCCGACTGCCCCAGAGGCAGCTGTTGTGCCTCGTGCTCCGGCTCCTAGGCCAGCTCCGGCTCCACCACCGCCGCCTCACAACGACGGCCGTATCCACGACGACTACCCCCATCAAGACGGAGCTTATGTCATCTTCACCAGCGAGGGTGATGACAAGCACAACCAGCGACAACATCGGCGCGAGGTGAACGCCACAGTCCCCCGGTTCCCCAATTCATGCATTGGTCTAAAAAGCCAATTACGTGGAGCCGGGCTGACAATCGTGCGGTGATGCCAAACCCTGGCTCATACACGCTTGTCCTCGACCCCACTTTCGCCTCCAAGAGGCTCACCTGCTGGTTCTCCCGGGTATTGGTCGACAGCGGCAGCAGCATCAACATCCTCTACCACGACACCGTACTCAAACTTGGGCTAAAGGAGAAGGACCTCCAGCCGACCAGCACTGTCTTCCACGGCATTGTGCCGGGGCAGTCCTGCTCGCCGATCGGCAAAATCCAGCTCGACGTTCTTTTCGGTGACAAGGCGCACTTCCACCGAGAGCCAATATGGTTCGAGATGGTGGATCTCAACAGCCCGTATCACGCGCTATTGGGCAGACCGGCTCTGGCCAAATTCATGGCTATCCCCCACTACGCCTACCTCAAGATGAAGATGTCGGGTCCAACGGGCATCATCACTGTTGCTGGCGACTATAAGAAGTCGCTCGAGTGCGCACAAGAAAGCAGCCATCTGGCCGACGCCATGGTGATTGCTGAGGAGAAACGGCAGATCGACCGGCTCGTGGCTCAGGCTACCGAGCAGTTGCTTTCTGCTCGTCTGTGTGGGATAGTCTATCCTGATGGCTAGATCCACCACTTCGAACGATACTATCGAGAGCGAAGCTCTCAATTTCAAACAAACTGAGGGAGAAAACTTAAAGGACGCTTGGTATAGGATTTGCAATGCTCAGAGTAGATCTACTCATAAGCAATCCACTACCGTCCTGATTCACAGTTTTTATGTGGGTATTTCTCCTTGGAATAGGTATATTCTTGACACCATCGTAGGTGTTAATTTCTTGGGTAGCCATACCGTTGATTCTTACGGAGCTGTGATAAATTTGGTAGGCTCACCACCACTCATGGTTAATGGAACTACCTTAACTGTGGAACATGTGATGCGTAGGCTGGACGCTATTGAAAATAAAGTTGCTACGATTGAACTCATTGAGAATTTGGATAAAAAGATCCACAATCAAATCACTCAGTACGGATCCAAGGTGGGAATGGTTTTGAAAAATTTAAAGGAGAAGGAATCCACAGTCAACGAAAAGCTAGGTCATGATTCCGCTAGGATTGGCAAACTAGAGGATGTTATAACCAACTTGGGTTCCGCTTTTTCCGCTGTGCAGAATACTCCAAATTTTGCCCACAATAAAATCACCAAGTCCGTCTTTGTTCCTAAAAGTAGTGGTGAATCATCTAGCAAGAAAGATGAAAACCTCAAGATGATAAGGGATCACGTCACTTATGGTTTGAGCACCAAAGACGACGATACATGATTCTATCGCTTCTATGCCTAGCTAAGGGCGTTAAACAATAGCGCTTGTTGGGAGGCAACCCAATGAATTTATCTTTTTCTTTCTGTTTTGTTGCGTCCACACTTTCATAATTCTGTTGTGATTGTGTTTTTTGTGTTTCTTTTTGTGTTTGAGCCAAGCAATGCCTTTATGATTAGTCTTGGTAATGGTTGTTTGATCCTGCTGGAAAAAGACAGAAACTTTTCGCTCACGAGATGATTTTTAGTTTTTATTGAGAAAGAGATTTTGAGTTGATTCTTTTTTCTGCTGATTGATATGCTTTTTCCCCAGACCGTGGTAATTGTTCAGATTTTTTGAGGTACAGAAGTATACGAAGTATACAGATTGCTACAGACTATCGGTTTTTGACAGATTCTGCTTTTGTTGGGTTGGTTGTTTGTTTTGATGAAACTATGGTTAGTATCGGGGGTTACTAGCCATGGGAAAGTGAGAATACAGTATCCCATCATCAATATAGATAGAATTCAAGTTTTCTACAGTACCAAAAGAAGTGCTAGTTTGTTTTCTTGTACTAATGTTATCACAAGTTTCTGTTTAAGTTTTGTGTTGTGAAGTTTTCAAGTTTTGGGTGATGTTCTCATGGACAAAGAGATAAGGAGTGGAAAGAGCTCAAGCTTGGGTATGCCCAAGGCACCCCAAGACAAATTCAAGGACACCAAAAAGCCTAACCTCGGGGATGCCCCGGGAAGGCATCCCCTGTTTCGTCTTCAATCCATCGGTAACATTACTTGGAGCTATATTTTTATTCACCACATGATATGTGTTTTGCTTGGAGCGTCTTGTATCTTAGGAGTCTTTTCTTTTTTTTGTGTCACAATCATCCTTTCTGCACACCTTTTTGAGAGAGAGAGAGAGACATGCACTCATCGTGATTTTGCTAGAATGCTCATAGTGCTTCACTTATATCTTTTGAGCTAGATACTTTTGCTCTAGTGCTTCACTTATATTTTTTGAGCTAGATAATTTTGCTCTAGTGCTTCACTTATATCTTTTTGAGCTAGATACTTTTGCTCTTGTGCTTCGCTTATGTCTTTAGAGCACGGCGGTGCATTATTTGGAAGTTGGCTTATGCTATTAAAGTAGTCCCATGTGTTAGGTACCCAAAGAGGGTGCAAAAACCTCCATCTTCATGTGCATTGAGTAGAAAGAGAAGTTTCGATTCCTCTCAATTAGTTTTGAGACATGGATTCGGTAATATTAAGAGTTATGTCAGTAGGGTGTTGTGAATCAAGAAATACTTGTGTTGAAGTTAGTGATTCCCGTAGCATGCACGTATGGTGAACCGCCATGTTAGGAACTCGGAGCATAATTGATCTATTGATTGTCATCCTTTGTGTTGAGGTCGGGATCGCGCGATGGTTTACACCTACCAACCCTTCCCCTCGGAGTATGCGTTTAGCACTTTGTTTTGATTACTAATAAAAACTTTCGCAACAAGTATGTGAGTTCTTTATGACTAATGTTGAGTCCATGGTATAGATGCACTTTCACCTTCCACCATTGCTAGCCTCTCTAGTGCCGCGCAATTATCGCCGGTGCAGAAACCCACCAAATTCCTTCCTCAAAACAGCCACCATACCTACCTACTATGGCATTTTCATAGCCATCCGAGATATATTGCCATGCAACGACCACCGTTCCGTCTCATGACTTGTGTCATCACTCTCATATTGCCATTGCATGATCATACTAGATCGTTGCACATCCCGGTACACTGCTGGAGGCATTTCCTATGGAGTCATCATCATTGTGATCTCTGAGCTTTGAGTAACTAAAAGTGTGATGATCATCATTATTAGAGCATTGTCCCATGCGAGGAAATAAAAAAAGAGGCCAAAGAGCCCCAAAAAAAGTGAGAAAAGAAAAAACAGGCCTAAGAGCCCAAATAAAAAAATGAGAGAAAAAGAGAGAAGGGACAATGCTACTATGTTTTTCCACACTTGTGCTTCATATTAGCACCATGTTCTTGATGATTGAGAGCTTCTTGCTTTGTCACTACCATATGCTAGTGGGGATATTTTATATAACTTGGCTTGTATATTCCAATGATGGGCTTCCTCAAAATTTCCCTAGGTCTACGTGAGCAAGCAAGTTGGATGCACACCCACTAGTTCTCCTTTTGAGCTTTCACATACTTATAGCTCTAGTGCATCCTTTGTATGCCAATCCGTACTCATTCACATTGATATCTATTAATGGGCATCTCCATAGTCCTTTCATACGCTGAGTCAATGTGACCATCTTCTCGTTTTTGTCTCACCACTTCCACCACACTCTATTCCACCTATAGTGCTATATCCATGGCTCACGCTCATGTATTGCGTGAGAGTTGAAAAAGGTTTGAGAAAGTAATAGTGCAAAAACAATTATTTGGCCAATACCGGGGTTGTGCACGATTTAAATTAGTTGTGTGGGGATGATGGAGCATAGCGAGAATATATGATTTTGTAAGGATAACTTTCTTTGGCCTTGTTATTTTGAAAGTTCATGATTACTTTGCTAGTTTGCTTGAAGTATTACTGTTTTCATATCAATAGCAAACTATTGTTTTGAATCGTACCGATCTGAACATTCATGCCACGTGGAAGAAGTTGCAAAGGACAACTATGCTAGGTAGCATTCCAAATCAAAAATTCATTCTTTATCACTTCCCTACTCGAGGACGAGCAGGAGTTAAGCTTGGGGATGCTTGATACGTCTCCAACGTATCTATAATTTTTTATGGTTTCATGCTAATATCTTGTCAAACTTTGGATGTTTTGCATGCCTTTTATTTATTTTTTGGGACTAACTTATTAATCCACTGCCAAGTGCTAGTTCCTGTTTTTTCCATGTTTTTACCCCTTTCAGAGGAGATTTTGAAACGGAGTCCAAACGGAAGAAAATCCCCGAAAGGATTTTTTGTCGAACGGAAGAAGATCGGGGGACTTGGGAGTCAAGCCAGAAGAGCCCTAGGGGCCCCACAAGCCCCCACCCCGCGGCCAGGGGGGTCACGCCATGCAGGCTTGTGGGCCCCCCGGAGGTCCCCTGACCTAGATCTTGCGCCTATAAATTCCCAAATATTCCCAAAAAAAATCAGGGGAGCATCGTAATCACTTTTCTGCCGCCGCAAGCTTTTGTCTTCGCAAGATCCCATCTGGGGCACATTCTGGTGCCCTGCCGGAGGGGGGATTCGGACACGGAGGGCTTCTTCATCAACACCATGACCTCTCCGATGATGCGTGAGTAGTTCACCATAGACCTACGGGTCCAAAGCTAGTAACTAGATGGCTTTTTCTCTCTCTTGGATCTTCAATACAAAGTTCTCCATGATCTTCATGCAGATCTATCCGATGTAATCTTCTTTTGCGGTGTGTTTGTCGAGATCCGATGAATTGTGGATTTATGATCAGATCATCTATGAATCTTATTTGAGTTTCTTCTCATATCTCTTATGCATGATTTCATATCCTTGTAATTCTCTTCGAGTTGTGGGTTTTGTCTGGCCAACTAGATCTATGATTCTTGCAATGGGAGAAGTGCTTGGTTTTGGGTTCATACCGTGCGGTGACCTCACCCAGTGACAGAAGGGGAGCGAGGCACGTATCTGTTGTTGCCATCAATGGTAAAAAGATGGGGTTTTCATCATTGGTTTGAGATTATCCCTCTACATCATGTCATCTTGCTTAAAGCGTTACTCTGTTCGTCATGAACTCAATAAACTAGATGCATGCTGGATAGCGGTCGATGTGTGGAGTAATAGTAGTAGATGCACAAAGTATCAGTCCACTTGTCTCGGACGTGATGCCTATATGCTAGATCATTGCCTTAGATATCATCATGACTTTGTGCGGTTCTATCAATTGCTCGACAGTAATTTGTTCACCCACCGTATTACTTGCTATTTTGAGAGAAGCCTCTAGTGAACACTATGCCCCCTAGGGTCTACTCCACACCATATTTTAAGCCTACACTTTTTACTTCGTTGCACTTTCCGCCTTCAGATCTCACTTTGCAAACAATCTTGAAGGGATTAACAACCCCTTTGAAGCGTTGGGTGCAAGCTTGTTTGTGTTTGCGCAGGTACTCTCGACTTTATGAGACCCTCCTTCTAGATCGATACCTTGGTTCTGAAACTGAGGGAAATACTTACTCCTCCTGTGTTGCATCACCCTTTCCTCTTCAAGGGAAAACCAACGCAAGCCCAATCTCCGTCAAGGTGTCAATTTCTCGCGTTGTTGTTTAAGAAGTAGCACGGGCCACCAGGGGACCCCACAAGGCCCCTAGGTGCGACTAGGGGGGCCCGCGCCTAGCAGGCTTGTGGGCCCCGTGTGGCTCGTGTGCCCTACATCTTCCGCCTATATATTCAGAAAAATTCCAAAACTGCGCGAGAGATCCACGAAAATATTTTTCCGCCGCCGCAAGCTTCTGTCGCCGCAAGATCCTATATGGGGCATGTTCTGGTGCCCTGCCGAAGGGGGGGATTCGGATACGGAGGGCTTCTTCATCAATACCATGACCTCTCCGATGATGCGTGAGTAGTTCACCATAGACCATCGGGTCCATAGCTAGTAGCTAGATGGCTTCTTCTCTCTCTTGGATCTTGAATACAAAGTTATCCATGATCTTCATGGAGATCTATCCGATGTAATCTTCTTTTGCGGTGTGTTTGTCGAGTTCCGATGAATTGTGGATTTATGATCACGTTATCTATGAATCTTATTTGAGTTTCTTCTGATATTTTATATGCATGATTACATATCCTTGTAATTATATTCGAGTTGTGGGTTTTGTTTGGCCAACTTCATCTATGATTCTTGCAATGGGAGAAGTGCTTGGTTTTGAGTTCATACCATGCGGTGACCTCACCCAGTGACAGAAGGGGTAGCGAGGCACGTATCGTGTTGTTGCCATCAAGGGTAAAAAGATGGGGTTTTCATCATTGGTTTGAGATTATCCCTCTACATCATGTCATCTTGCTTAAGGCGTTACTCTGTTCGTCATGAACTCAATACACTAGATGCATGCTGGATAGCAGTCGATGTGTGGAGTAATAGTAGTAGATGTAGAAAGTATCGGTCTACTTGTCTCGGACGTGATGCCTATATGTATGATCATTGCCTTAGATATCCTCATGACTTTGCGCGGTTCTATCAATTGCTCGACAGTAATTTGTTCACCCACCGTATTATTTGCTATTTTGAGAGAAGCCTCTTGTGAACACTATGGCCCCCGGGTCTACTTCACACCATATTTTCAGCCTTACACTTTTACTTCATCGCACTTTCCGCCTTCAGATCTCACTTTGCAATCAATCTTGAAGGGATTTACAACCCCTTTATAGAGTTGGGTGCAAGCTCTTTTGTGTTTGCGCATGTACTCTGGACTTGGCACGATTCTCCTACTCGATTGATACCTTGGTTCTCAAACTGAGGGAAATACTTACTGCTCGTGTGCTGCATCTCCCTTTCCTCTTCAAGGGAAAAACCAACGCAAGCTCAAGAGGTAGGAGAAGGATTTCTGGCGCCGTTGCCGGGGAGGATCAAGTCAAGAACTCATCCAAGTAAGTGTCGCAAACTCATCTCTTGCATTTACTTTTTTGCCTCTCGTTTTCCTCTCCCCCACTTCTGAAAAACAAAAATTTACAAAAATATTTGCTTTTTTTTCGTTTGCCTTTTTCGTTCGCCCTTTTCTCTCGCTTGCTTTATGTTCGCTTGTGTGCTTGCTTACTTGCTGAAGTCACCATGACTGAAAACACCAAACTTTGTGACTTCTCTAATACTAATAATAATGATTTTATTAGTACTCCGATTGCTCCCACCACTAGTGCGGAATCATACGAAATCAATGCTTCTTTGCTAAATCTTGTTATGAAAGAGCAATTCTCCGACCTTCCTAGTGAAGATGCCGCATCCAATCTTAATGCTTTCATTTAGCTTTGCGATATGCAAAAGAAGAAAGATTTGGATAATGATGTGATTAAATTGAAGCTTTTTCCGTTCTCGTTGCGAGATAGAGCAAAAACTTGGTTTTCGTCTTTGCCCAAAAATAGTATTGATTCTTGGAACAAGTGCAAAGGTGCTTACATATCCAAGTATGTTCCGACGGCTAAGATTATCTCTCTCCATAATGATATCATGAATTTTAAGCAACTTGATCATGAACATGTTGCACAATCTTCGGAGAGGATGAAATTGATGATTAGAAATTGTCCCACTCATGGCTTGAGTCTTTGGATGATTATACATATCTTCTACGCTGGCTTGAATTTCGCTTCTAGAAATAACTTGGACTCTGCCTCAGGTGGAACGTTCATGGAAATCACGTTAGGAGAACTAACAGAACTCCTAGACAATATCATGATGAACTACTCTCAGTGGCACACTGAAAGGTCACCTACTAGTAAGAAGGTACACGCTATAGAAGAAATTAACTCGTTGAGTGCTAAGATGGATGAGTTAATGAATTTTGTTGCTAGTAGAAGTGCTCCTTTAGATCCTAATGACATGCCCTTGCCTTCCTTGATTGAGAATAGCAACGCTAGCTTGGACGTTAATTTTGTTGGTAGGAATAATTTTGGCAACAACAATGCTTTTAGAGGAAACTATGTTCCTAGGCCTTTCCTAGTAACCCCTCTAATAACTTTCGCAACTCCTACAACAATACTCATGGAAATTACAATAGATTACCCTATGATCTAGAGAGTAATATCAAAGAGTTTATCAACTCGCAGAAGATTTTCAATGCGTTCATAGAGGAAAAACTACTCAAAATTGACGATTTGGCTAGGAGCGTTGATAGAATGTCTAGTGATATTGATGCTTTGAAAGTTAGATATGCTCCTCCCAAGATCAATGTGGATGAAATTTTGAAAGCTATCCGTGTTTCCATGAGTGAGAGCAAAGAAAGAACCGCCCAAATTCGTGCTAGACATGAATGGCTTAAAAGGGCGTGTTCTCGTGATAAGAATCACGAAGATCTTAAAGTGCTTGGTGTGACTCCAATTGAATCTATGTTTTGTTGTGTGAAACCTAATGATGATGGGGCTGGATATGAATCCACTTTGGTTTAAAAACGCTCCAATGATTCGGAGTCCATCTATCTTGATGCTAAAAGCATTGAAAGTGGAGTAGAAGATATTAAAACCTTGAGTAGTAATGAAACTACTACTTTGGATTTCAAGGAATTCAATTATGATAGTTGTTCCTTGATTGAATGCATTTCCTTGACGCAATCCATGCTAAACTCTCCACACGCTTATAGCCAAATCAAGGCCTTTACCGATCATATCGTCGATGCTATGATAAAATCTTCTGAAGAGAAACTTGAATTGGAAGTTTCTATGCCTAGAAAGCTTCATGATGAGTGGGAACCTACTATCAAAATCAAAATCAAAAACTATGAATGCAATGCTTTGTGTGATTTGGGTGCTAGTGTTTCCGCGATTCCAAAGTCTTTATGTGATGTTCTCGGTTTTAATGAGATCGAGGAGTGTTCTCTTAATTTGCATCTTGCGGATTCTACTGTCAAGAAACCCATGGGAAGGATCAATGATGTTCTTATTATTGCAAATAGGAACTATGTACCCGTGGATTTCATTGTGCTTGACATTGATTGCAATCCTACATGCCCTATCATTCTTGGTAGACCTTTCCTAAGGACTATTGGTGCTATCATCGATATGAAGGAAGGGAATATTAGATTTCAATTTCCTTTAAAGAAAGGCATGGAGCATTTTCCTAGAAAGAAAATAAGATTGCCTTATGAATCCATGATGAGGGCTACTTATGGTTTGAGCACCAAAGATGACGATACGTGATTCTATAGCCTTATGCCTAGCTAAGGGCGTTAAACAATAGCGCTTGTTGGGAGGCAACCCAATGAATTTATCTTTTTCATTCTGTTTTTTTGCGTCCACACTATCATAATTCTGTTATGATTGTGTCTTTTGTGTTTCTTTTTGTGTTTGAGCCAAGCAAAACCTTTATGACTAGTCTTGGTGATGGTTGTTTGATCCTGCTAGAAAAAGACAGAAACTTTTCGCTCACGAGATTATTTTTCAATTTTTTTCAAAAAGAGATTTTGAGTTGATTCTTTTTTATTCTGGTTGATATGCCTTTTTCCCACGCAGTCGTAATTTTTTTAGAATTTGTGAGGTACCAGAAGTATACGAAGTATACAGATTGCTACAGACTGGTCTATTTTTGACAGATTCTGTTTTTGTTGAGTTGGTTGCTTGTTTTGATGAAACTATGGATAATACCGGGGGGTACTAGCCATGGAAAAGTGAGAATACAGTAATCTAACACCAATATAAATAGAAATCAAGATTGCTATAGTACCTTAAGAGGTGGTAGTTTGTTTTCTTGTGCTAATGATATCACGAGTTTGTGTTTAAGTTTTGTGTTGCGAAGTTTTCAAGTTTTGGGTGATGTTCTCATGGACAAAGGGATAAAGAGTGGAAAGATCTCAAGCTTGAGGATGTCCAAGGCATCCCAAGCCAAATTCAAGGACACCAAAAATCCTAAGCTTGGGGATGCCCCGGGAAGGCATCCCCTCTTTCGTCTTCAGTCCATTGGTAACATTACTTGGGGCTATATTTTTATTCACCACATGATATGTGTTTTGCTTGGAGTGTCTTGTATCGTAGGAGTCTTTTATTTTTGTTGTGTCACAATCATCCTTGCTGCACACCTTTTGAGAGAGACATGCACTCATCGTGAATTTGCTAGAATGCTCATCGTGCTTCACTTATATCTTTTGAGCTAGATAATTTTGCTCTATGTGCTTCACTTAGATATTTTAGAGCACGGCGGTGCGTGACTTGGTAGTTGGTTTGTGCTATGAAAGTAGTACCAAAGGTGATAGGTACCCAAAGAGGATACAAAAACTTCCATCTTCATGTGCATTGAGTAGAAAGAGAAGTTTTATTCCTCTCAATTAGTTTTGAGACGTGGATTTTGTAATATTAAGAGTTATGTTAGTAGGGTGTTATGAACCTAGAAATACTTGTGTTTAAGTTAGTGATTCCTGTAACATGCACGTATGGTGAACCGCTATGTTAGTAAGTCGGAGCATAATTGATCTATTGATTGTCATCTTTTGTGTTGCGGTCGGGATCGCGCGATGGTTAACACCTACCAACCCTTCCCCTAGGAGTATGCGTTTAGCACTTTGTTTCGATTACTAATAAAAACTTTCGCAACAAGTATGTGAGTTCTTCGTGAATAATGTGAGTCCATGGTATATATGCACTTTCACATTCCACCATTGCTAGCCTTTCTAGTACCGCGCAATTTTTACCGGTGCACAAACCCACCATATGCCTTCCTCAAAACAGCCACCATACCTACCTTCTATGGCATTTTCATAGCCATTCCGAGATATATTGCCATGCAACTCCCACCGTTCCGTATCATGACTTGTGCCGTCACTCTCATATTGCCATTGCATGATCGTAAGATAGCTAGCGAGATGTTTCAACGTCATACGCCAAGCTAGATCGTTGAACATCCCGGTACACTGCCGGAGGCATTTCCTATAGAGTCATCATCGTTCTGAGCTTTGAGCTGTGAGTAAATAAAAGTGTGATGATCATCATTATTAGAGCATTGTCCCATGTGAGAGAAAAAGAGGCCAAAGTTTCCCCATAAAAAAAGAGAAAAAAAGAGGCCAAAGAGCCCAAATAAAAAAGAGAGAAAAAGAGAGAAGGGACAATGCTACTATCTTTTTCCACACTTATGCTTCATAATAGCACCATGTTCTTCATGGTTGAGAGCCTCTTGTTTTGTCACCACCATATGCTAGTGGGAATTTTCATTATATAACTTGGCTTGTATATTCCAATGATGGGCTTCCTCAAATTGCCCTAGGTCTTCGTGAGCAAGCAAGTTGGATGCACGCCCACTAGTTCTCCTTTTGAGCTTTCACATACTTATAGCTCTAGTGCATCCTTTGTATGGCAATCCCTACTCATTCACATTGATATCTATTAAGGGGCATCTCCATAGCCCTTTAATACGCCGACTCAATGTGACCATCTCCTCCTTTTTGTATCACAACCACCACCACACTCTATTCCACCTATAATGCTATATCCATGGCTCACACTCATGTATTGCGTGAGAGTTGAAAAAGGTTTGAGAAAGTAAGAGTGCAAAAACAATTACTTGGCCAATACCGGGGTTGTGCATGATTCAAATTAGTTGTGTGAGGATGATGGAGCATAGACACACTATATGATTTTGTAGGGATAACTTTATTTGGCCTTGTTATTTTGAAAGTTCATGATTACCTTGCTAGCTTGCTTGAAGTATTATTGTTTTCATGTCAATAGCAAACTATTGTTTTGAATCTTACGGATCTGAACATTCATGTCACATGAAAGAAGTTACAAAGAACAACTATGCTAGGTAGTTATCACTTCCCTACTTGAGGACGAGCAGGAGTTAAGCTTGGGGATGGTTGATACGTCTCCAACGTATCTATAATTTTTGATGGTTCCATGCTATTATCTTGTCAAACTTTGGATGTTTTGTATGCTTTTTATATCCTTTTTGGGACTAACATATTAACTCAGTGCCAAGTGCCAGTTCCTATTTTTTCCGTATTTTTGACCCTTTTTAGAGGAGGATTATAAACGGTGTCCAAACGGAATAAAACTGCCGAAAAGATTTTTTTTCGGGATAGAAGTTACACACAAGACTTGAGAACCAAGGAAGGGGCCACCAGGGGACCCCACAAGCCCCCTAGGCGCGGCCAGGGGGCGCCTAGCAGGCTTGTGGGCCCCCTGTGGCTCGTCTGCCCTACCTCTTCCGCCTATAAATTAAGAAAAATTCCAAAACTGCGCGAGAGTTCCACGAAAATACTTTTCCGCCGCCACAAGCTTGTGTCTCCGCAAGATCCCATCTGGGGCACGTTATGGTGCCCTGCTGGAGGGGGGATTCGGATACAGAGGTCTTTTTCATCAACACCATGACCTCTCCGATGATGCGTGAGTAGTTCACCATTGACCTTCGGGTCCATAGCTAGTAGCTAGATGGCTTCTTCTCTCTCTTGGGTCTTCAATACAAAGTTCTCCATGATCTTCATGGAGATCTATCCGATGTAATCTTCTTTTGCGGTGTGTTTGTCGAGATCTCCTGAATTATGGATTTATGATCACATTATCTATGAATCTTATTTGAGTTTCTTCTGATCTCTTATATGCATGATTTCATATCCTTGTAATTCTCTTCGAGTTGTGGGTTTTGTTTGGCCAACTTGATCTATGATTCTTGCAATGGGAGAAGAGCTTCATTTTGGGTTCATACTATGTGGTGACCTCTCCCAGTGACAGAAGGGGCAGCGAGGCACGCATCGTGTTGTTGCCATCAAGGGTAATAAGATGGGGGTTTCATCATTGGTTTGAGTTTATCCCTCTACATCATGTCATCTTGCTTAAGGCGTTACTATGTTCGTCATGAACTCAATACACTAGATGCATGCTGGATAGCGGTCGATGTGTGGAGTAATAGTAGTAGATGAAAAAAGTATCGGTCTACTTGTCTCGGACGTGATGCCTATATGTATGATCATTGCCTTAGATATCGTCATGACTTTGCGCGGTTCTATCAATTGCTCGACAGTAATTTGTTCACCCACCGTATTATTTGCTATTTTTAGAGAAGCCTCTAGTGAACACTATGGCCCCCGGGTCTACTTCACACCATATTTTTTCAGCCTTACACTTTTACTTCGTTGCACTTTTCGCCTTCAGATCTCACTTTGCAATCAATCTTGACGGGATTGACAAGCCCTTTATAGCGTTGGGTGCAAGCTCTTTTGTGTTTGCGCAGGTACTCTGGACTTGGCGCTATTCTCCTACTAGATTGATACCTTGGTTCTCAAACTGAGGGAAATACTTACTGCTCCTGTGTTGCATCACCCTTTCCTCTTCAAGGGAAAAAACCAACGCAAGCTCAAGAGGCAGCACCGGCTCGCTCGACGGCGGAGGCGGTTTCTTCCACCACGTCTTCTACCTCCATGCGAAGAGCTATTTTGAGGAACCTATTGCTACGGCAATAGACAACAGCACCAGAAATTGACACGTTGACGGAGACTGGGCTTGCGTTGGTTTTTCCCTTGAAGAGGAAAGGGTGATGCAGCACAGGAGCAGTAAGTATTTCCCTCAGTCTAAGAACCAAGGTATCAATCGCGTAGGAGAATCTCGTCAAGTCCAGAGTACCTGCACAAATACAAAAGAGCTTGCCCCCAACGCTTTAAAGGGGTTGTCAATCCCTTCAAGATTGATTGCAAAGTGAGATATGAAGGCAGAAAGTGCAACGAAGTAAAAAGTGTAAGGCTGAAAATATGGTGTGGAGTAGACCCGGGGGCCATAGTGTTCACTAGAGGCTTCTCTCAAAATAGCAAGTATTACAGTGGGTGAACAAATTACTGTCGAGCAATTGATAGAACCGCGCAAAGTCATGACGATATCTAAGGCAATGATCATACATATAGGCATCACGTCCGAGACAAGTAGACCGATACTTTCTGCATCTACTACTATTACTCCACACATCGACCGCTATCTAACATGCATCTAGTGTATTGAGTTCATGACGAACAGAGTAACGCCTTAAGCAAGATGACATGATGTAGAGGGATAATCTCAAACCAATGATGAAAACGTTGGAAATATGCCCTAGAGGCAATAATAAATTAGTTATTATTATATTTCTTTGTTCATGATAATCGTTTATTATCCATGCTATAATTGTATTGATTGGAAACACAGTGCATGTGTGGATACATAGACAAAACACTGTCACTAGTAAGCCTCTAGTTGACTGGCTCGTTGATCAAAGATGGTCAAGGTTTCCTGACCATAGGCAAGTGTTGTCACTTGATAACGGGATCACATCATTAGAAGAATCATGTGATGGACTAGACCCAAACTAATAGACGTAGCATGTTGATCGTGTCATTTTGTTGCTACTATTTTCTGTGTGTCAAGTATTTGTTCCTATGACCATGAGATCATATAACTCACTGACACCGGAGGAATGCTTTGTGTGTATCAAACGTCACAACGTAACTGGGTGACTATAAAGATGCTCTACAGGTATCTTCGAAGGTATTCGTTGAGTTAGTATGGATCGAGACTGGGATTTGTCACTCCGTGTGACGGAGAGGTATCTCGGGGCCCACTCGGTAATACAACATCACACACAAGCCTTGCAAGCAATGTGACTTAGTGTAAGTTGCGGGATCTTGTATTACGGAATGAGTAAAGAGACTTGCCGGTAAACGAGATTGAAATAGGTATGCGGATACTGACGATCGAATCTCGGGCAAGTAACATACCGAAGGACAAAGGGAATGACATACGGGATTATATGAATCCCTGGCACTGAGGTTCAAACGATAAGATCTTCGTAGAATATGTGGGATCCAATATGGGCATCCAGGTCCCGCTATGGGATATTGACCAAGGAGTCACTCCGGTCATGTCTACATAGTTCTCGAACCCGCAGGGTCTGCACACTTAAGGTTCAACGTTGTTTTATGCGTATTTGTGTTATATGGTTGGTTACCGAATGTTGTTCGGAGTCCCGGATGAGATCACGACGTCACGAGGGTTTCCGGAATGGTCCGGAAACGAAGATTGATATATAGGATGACCTCATTTGATTATCGGAAGGTTTTTGGAGTTACCGGGAATGTACCGGGAATGACGAATGGGTTCCGGGTGTTCACCGGGGGGGCAACCCTCCCCGGGGAAGCTCATAGGCCTTGGGGGTGGTGCACCAGCCCTTGGTGGGCTGGTGGGACAGCCCAAGAAGTCCCTATGCGCCAAGGATAGAAAATCAAAGAGAAAAGAAAAGAAAAAGAGGTGGGAAAGGAGAGAAGGACTCCACTTTCCAATCCTAGTTGGACTAGGATTGGAGGAGGACTCATCCTCCCTTGGTGGCGCGGCCCTTGGGGCTCCTTGAGACTCAAGGCAAGCCTCCCCTCCCTCCTCCTATATATATGGAGCAATTAGGGCTGAGTTGGGACAACTTTTTCAAGGCAGCCCGACCACATACCTCCACGGTTTTACCTCTAGATCGTGTTTCTGCCGAGCTCAGGCGGAGCCCTGTCGATATTAGATCACCACCAACCTCCGGAGCACCATCACACTGCCGGAGAACTCATCTACCTCTCCGTCTCTCTTGCTGGATCAAGAAGGCCGAGATCATCGTCGAGCTGTACGTGTGCTGAACGCGGAGGTGCCGTCCGTTCGGCACTAGATCGTGGGACGGATCGCGGGACGGTTCGTGGGACGGTTCGCGGGGCGGATCGAGGGACGTGAGGACGTTCCACTACATCAACCGCGTTCTCTAGCGCTTCTGCTGTGTGATCTACAAGGGTACGTAGATCGGAAATCCCCTCTCGTAGATGGACATCACCATGATAGGTCTTCGTGCGCGTAGGAATTTTTTTGTTTCCCATGCGACGTTCCCCATCAGAAAACCCCATCTTTTTACCCTTGATGGCAACAACACGATGCGTGCCTCGCTACTCCTTCTGTCACTCGTTGAGGTCACCGCATGGTACGAACCCAAAACCAAGCACTGCTCCCATTGCAAGAATCATAGATCTAGTTGGCCAGACAAAACCCACAACTCGAAGAGAATTACAAGGATATGAAATCATGCATAAGAGAGATCAGAAGAAACTCAAATAAGATTCATAGATAATGTGATCATAAATCCACAATTCATCGGATCTCGACAAACTCACCGCAAAAGAAGATTACATGGGATAGATCTCCATGAAGATCATGGAGAACTTTGTATTGAAGATCCAAGAGAGAGAAGAAGCCATCTAGCTACTAGCTATGGACCCGTAGGTCTATGGTGAACTACTCACGCATCATCGGAGAGGTCATGGTGTTGATGAAGAAGCCCTCCGTATCCGAATCCCCCCTCCAACAGGGCACCAGAACGTGCCCCAGATGGGATCTTGCGGAGACAGAAGCTTGCGGCTGCGAAAAAGTACTTTCGATGATCTCGTGATTTTTTCTGGGATTTTAGGGAATATATAGGCGCAAAACCTAGGGCAGAGGTGGCCCAGGGAGCCCACAAGCCAGGGTGGCGCGAGCCCCCTGGCCGCGCCATGAGGGCTTGTGGGTCCCTGCAGGCCCCCTGTCCTGATTCTCCGGCTTCCCAATCTTTTTCTGTTTCGGAAAAAAATCTTTTTGGCAGTTTCAGTCCGTTTGGACTCCGTTCAAAATCCTCCTCTGAAAGGGGTCAAAAACATGGAAAAAAATAGGAACTGGCACTTGGCACTGAGTTAATAGGTTAGTCCCAAAAAATATATAAAAGGCATACAAAACATCCAAAGTTTGACAAGATAATAGCATGAAACCATAAAAAATTATAGATACGTTGGAGACGTATCACCTATCCTCACGCAACAAATCAAAAAGAGATAACAAAGGACTCTTACCCTGCCACGACGGGCACCCGCTTCCTACCGGCGCCGGCGCGGTGCTTCTTGGCGCCGCCTCCTCGTCCTCCGGTTGGAGGTCCCGTTGTGGCATGCTTGGGGGCCGGCTTGGATGTGGCCACCCCCTTGCCCTTGTTCCTGGCCGTCTCGCCACACGCTACTGTCTCACCAGCCTTGCGGCAGCCCCGCGTCAATGAAGGGCTGGTGACTTCCTCCAGATCCTCCCCGAAGGCTTCATCAGGCGGAGTGGGTGGCGTCTCGTCATCATTCGTCTAGTCAAGAAGGGACGGCTTTAAGTGCTCACCAGGCGGCTCGGAGCCCTCCGACTCAAGCGCTTCCTCCAAACCTTCGGGGACGGAGGCTCGCGGCTCGATCACCCCCTCATCCTCGATTTCCGAGGGGTCTGACGTATCCACATTGGCGGCTGGCGGGTTGAGCACTTGCAGGTTCTCGAACAGCTGAGCAATGGAGTCGATAGCCGGCTCAAAAGAGAGAACAACAAGTTCAAATAAAAACAAAGCAAGATTTGGGAAGGTACTAACCACTGGGGCCGGATGGGCTCGGTCGTAAGGGGTCATCCCCCATTCCCAACCTCCACATTCGTCCATATTGGCGGAGGAGATCAGGTTCACATTCAGAGCCACCGCGTCGGCTCGGAAGTTCTTGGTGGAGAGCCGGAAAGGATCGTGTCGGCCGCCCATTTGACAGAATAGATGTAGCCGCCTGTGCAGAGGCAGGATCCGGCGGGTCATCATGGTGGTGAGCAAGTCGCGGCCCAGGAGGTCGCGAGTCTTCATGGTCTCGAGGTAGGCACATATCTGCTCTAGCTTGGCGACCGGCTTCGGATACGAAGCCTTCCAGTTCCTCCTCGCCGTTGGAGGGGCGATGATAAAGGGGGGCAAGTTGAGGCCGTCGTGGGAGGCGTCGACGTTCTTCACATAGAAGAATCGCCTCTGCCACAATTTATGGAGTCCCGGAGCGGCATCTGGGGGAAGTCACACGACGTCCGATGATGCACCAGTGCCGCGCCGCACGGGGTCATTGGGCGGGGGCCCTTGAGCTTCTCCGCCTCGCCTTTGTCCATTTTTATGGACTACGGCTTGAAGAAGAACAACTTTTTCCAAAGGTCGAGGCGGGGCTCAATACCCAGAAAGCCCTCGCACAGGACGACGTAAGCAGCGAGTTGAAGAATGGAGTTAGGCGCCAGGTGGTGTGGCTGCAAGCCGAAGAAGATGAGAAAGTTGGCAAAGAAGTTGCTCGTCGGGAGCCCGAAGCCGCGGTAAAAGTGTTCATCGAACACGACTACCTCTCCCTCCCTTGGCGTCGGGGGGGTTCGGCTCCTGGCACCTGCGCCGCCACAACAGATGCGGGAGGCAGCACGCGGCGTTGGCGGAGCGCCTCAATATGGCCGTCGCAGATGTTGTTGCCGAGCCAAGCAACGTTGTGCTGTCCCTTCTTGGGGGCGCTGCTCGACATGGTGGCGGACGGAGAAATCTCGAGGTGGTTGGCGGCGACGGTCTGCGCGACGATGAAGACGAAGTGAAACTCTTTCTTTCTCTGGGCTCATGAATGGAAGGAGCGCAAGTGCGGGGCGAGAAGGGGGCGAATGGCCTCCTCGGTACTACCGCACCCCGTTTAAACCCCCATGACAGATCATGGAGAGGGGATCCGGTGCGCATAGGGCCCACCTCCCCCGATTGTTATGGGCACATTAACGACTCCCGAAACCCAACCGTTGCGGAGTAAATCCACAGAGGATCCACCGCGCGGGGGCCGTGGGGGCTTCATGGCGGGACCCAGGGCTGAGGCCCAGTCCCGTCATCTGAGCAAATCATCATCACGCCAGGCCCGGGGCCTGGCACGTGGCGCAATCTGCGCAACTTACGATGAAGCCAAGGCGTCCCTTGGAAGCCAGTAGGCTTCTGAGCCGGCATCTCCTGCAGCAGGCGACGGCGTAGGAAGATCGACAGCAAACAACTCAAGCCGGCGAGGACTTCTGCTCTAAGGTGGCGGGCCTCCCCTGCTTCGGGGACTACTGGCGGGGGGGATAACCCCGGGGTAGGCTCATCGAGCCTACTCCTTTGCCTTCTACCTTGAAGGAACAGTACAACTCATTCTATGAATCCCAATCCCCCTGGCCGACTATGAAGCTCCTGCCGGCTAGGGGCGAGATGGTCGAATCTCTCTGGCCGGCTGGCTAGCCGGACCCCACTCATGTACTTTTATCCTTATTGTAGGTCGATGGGTTCGGCTATAAACCCCCCGACCCCCCTCCATGCAGAGGGTCGGTCAATCCTTCATACACACACTCATACATGAGAGGTAGACGCGAGCCGGCTGCTCCTTCTTCCTCCTTCATAGAACAGCTCCAGGAGCACATTGTAAACTCTTTGGTGCATTATACACTCCGGCAGGATTAGGGGTGTTATCTCTATGGAGAGCCCTGAACCTAGGTACATCGTGCGCTCCATCCTTGTACCAACCTCGTCCCCAGCGTCCACCAGTATCACTTCGGTTCCCACCATCTTTAGCCTACCCATGGCATATGTTGTGAGTAAACACCGACACCCAATGTCCCTCCAACACTCACAAAGGAGCTTGTCCTCAGTCGTCGTGTATGCCTTCGTCTGTCTCCTCTTTTTCGCTTGAGCTATACCCCGACGACATGGGTGGCGAGCTCGTCCTCGAACAAAGGCTCTTTGTCGATGTCCACCTCATCCTCTTCCTCAAGGCCGTATTCATCCGGAAACATGTGGTCGAGCGGGAAGCCGTCTAGGTCCAGGCCAACGTGATCTTGCATGAAGGCGGATTGCATGCCAGCTTGGTCATAGGTTGACGGCATTAACGGTCCGCCTCAGCCGTCCTGGCTTTGGGTCTCTTCAAGATCGTAGCCCGCACCACCTGCGACCGCCGGAGCACCCTCGAAGATGTTGCTCTGTATGAAGCGGTAGGCCCTCTTGTGGTTGACGGCTGTCCGAATACGCCAGGTCGGCCGACCCATAGTCCGACACCACGGTCGTCGAGGAGGCGTGGTCGGAGGCGGGGCCCGTTGGCTGGCCCACGACACGAGCAACACTGAATCCTGACAGTGGTCCAAGGGCCAACTGAGCCCATCCACCAGAGGGGGTTGCCGGCGGCGAGGCGACCTCGACGGGTACCTACTGAAGGGAAACACCTTCTCATCAAAGTAAACGTGTCATGAGGTGAAGACTCGGTGAGAGACGGGGTCATAATAGCGGTATCCTTTGGTGTTAGGTCGGTATCTAAGGAAGACACACGCAACGGAGCGAGGTGCAAGCTTATGAGGCGCGGTAGCGGTGATGCTAGGGTAGCAGAGACAACCGAAAATGTGAAGCTCATCATAAGAGGGTGGTGAACTGAAAAGAAGATGGTGAGGTGCAAAGTTTCTGCGAGTACGACAAGGCCAAATGTTAAGGAGGAGTGATGAAGTGTCAAGCGTGTCAGGTCAGAAACGCGGAGTCACATTGGCATGAAAGAGAAGCGTACGAACGCGGTCGTTAAGACTGCGAAGGACGCGTTGAGCGTGACCCTTCTTTTGCGAAATGTAGGGGTAGGTAAGATGAAATATCGTGCCATGTGTGGTGAGGAGAGTACGAGCAACGAAGTTGTCGAACTCCTTCCCTTTTTCATTTGGAATGCAAGAATGGGACGCCCAAACTACGTAGAAACGTAGGAATAAAAGGTAGCAAGAGAGGTTATGACGTCGTACTTGCGCCGCAATGGGAAGGTTCACACAAAATGCGAAAAATCGTCAAGGATGACAAGATAGTAGGAGTAGCCCATATTACTTGCAATAGGAGAGGTCCATACATCACTATGAATTAACTCAAACGGATACGATGAAACATGAAAAGAAGCCCGAAAGGGAAGACGAGTATGGTTACCAAGGCGACAAGCATGACAAGAGTGATCCTCGATCTTATTATATGTGAAAGAAAAACTCTGAAGAATATGACGAAGGGTGGCGGGGTTGGGATGACCCAAGCGAGCATGCCAAAGGTCCACACCGGTGGCGAGGGCAACATGAGCGGTGGAGGTGGTGGAGCCAGTGGAGCAAACCGGGTATAGGTCGTCAGGACTGTCACATAGGTGGAGCACCATCTGAGTACAAGCTTCACTGACAGAAAAACCAAACATGTCAAATTCAACGGTAACGGGATTTTCTCGTGTAAATTAGTGAACGAAAACAAGGATTTTGATAATACCAGGTGAAACTAAGGTGTTAGATAAAGAAAGTGGCATGGATGAAGAAAGAAAAGATGCATGTCCTATATGAGTAATGGGAAGAGAGGAACCGTCACCAACGGTGATACGAGTAGAAGTGTTGACGGGATAGGAGGTGTGGAGGGTACCGGGATGAGCGGCCATGTGCGTCGTAGCACCAGTATCCATGTACGAGTCGCCGCCGCCGGTGTAGTTTGACGGTTTAGGGGCGGAGTGCAGCGCCGCCAGCAGAACCGGGTCCCACAGTGCTGGGGGAAGTGCGGGAGTCGAGGGCAGGGGCGGCAGCCCTCCTGGCTGCGGTGGCTGTCCGAAGGAGAGGGGCCCGTAGGGCGGCACATAAGGCTACGACGCAACATAGAACGCCTGATGCGAAGAAGGAGGCCGTGCGCTGAGGATACCAGGAGCATGTGCACGTGGAACGGACATGGAATAAGCATGCACGACGCGGGTCCATGGATTCTGCCGGCATACCACGATGCCGGCTGTTGCTGCTGCAGAGGACGGGTTGCTCCTCTCTGAGTGTCGTTCAGCTGCTGCTGCTCGCGCCCACCGTGTCGATCACCGCGGCGACGGTCCTTGCCAGGTGGATCCGGCTGGAAAACCGGTTGCTGCGCTGGGCGCGACTGAGGTGCGGGCGGCCCGATCCACCACGGGTGGCGGTGGTGAGAGCCGTGTGCGTGGCCAGTATCCGCGCCATCTTCATCCGCCTCTCCTCAAGCTTGTGGTACATCACCACCTTAGCGAAGGTAGGCTTCGGGGTGAGAGCAAGGTTGGAGGCAGCGTTCCCAAAGTCATCGTTGAGGCCAGCGGCTCATCGCCAATCGTCTCGCCACGATCACGGAACTCATCGGCAAGCTTTTTAAGGCGCATGCAAAAAGCATCGATAGATGAGTCAAGTTGCTGGCACCCATAGAACTCGCCGAAAAGGACCTTGCGCTGAAGTTTGTTGTCGATGAAGAGGCCGTTGAGCTTGGCCGAGACGGCGTAAGCGTCATCATCATCGCACATCACCGTGTGGAAGAGATCCTTGGAGATGGTGAGGTAGAATCAGCGAATGATAGTGGCGTCGAGGATCATCCAGTCCTCGTCGTTCACCATGAGACGAGAGTCCACGGCGTCATCGATGTGACCATGGAGCAGCTACTCGCGGAACACCAAGGAGAAGTACCTCTTCCAGGCGGAGTAGAAGCGGTGGACTGGTCAAGGATCACCGGAACATGGGCGAAGATGTTGAGTTCGCGAACGAGGGTGATGTCCGGGTAGGCGAACGGATTGTTGCCGGAGGAGACCGAGGAGCTCGAACAGACCATGGCAGCGGGCGAGCGGCGGCGTCGGAAGGTGTGGGTGAGGGTGGCAGAAGCGCTGGAGGTGGGATGTGGCGACACGCGGCGGCGGCTGTGAAGAGCGGCTGCAGCGGCGGTGTGTGGCGGCAGGAGGATGCGGCGGCCGCGGTTGCGCGATGGAGGTGGGGAGGCGACGACGGTGGCGGCGGTTGCGCGATGGAGGTGGGGTGGCGACGACGGTGGCGGCGGTTGCGCGATGGAGGTGGGGCGGCGACGACGACGGCAGCGCAGGGAGGGCGCGAGGGCGACTGTACGATAGATGGCGCGGCGGCGGTGGTGCAGGGAGGGCGCGAGGGCGGCTGTACGATAGATGGCACGGCAGCGGTGGGGGAAGGAGGGCGCGAGGGCGGTTGTACGATAGATGGCGCGGCGGCGGCGGTTAGGTTTGGAACGTGGAGAAAACTGATACCATGTAGAGACTTAGGTTTGAGCTGTGCAACTCTTAATATTGATTGTGTGCATCAGACAAGTATATATAAGGTATATGATGTGCATCAACCTCAACTATACAATAAACTAGGAGATGAATCTATGACACCATATACATGCATAAATATATACTCAACATACGGTGTGAGCGAACATTTAAAACGGGTTTGAAAGGTAGATGATGTACTAAAATATCACTAGAGATTCCTAACAATTTCGTTGTTGTTGTTTTTCGCTGACTTTTGTGGTTGATTTGATGCGCCAGACACATGCTTCTTTTTTGTTGTTTCGCCACACAGCCAATACGGTGGTTTCGATGCAGTGGAAGCAAACTTTTTTTTTCCTCCTGCTGATAGTGGAAGCAAACATTCGACGAATCTGACTTTGCAGCTAACCGGTGAAATGGGATGGGGGGGGGGGGGGGGCAGAGCTTGTGTTTGACGCTTTGACAGGCTGAGAACAAACCTGCTTTGCTTATTTGGGTTACATGTGGTTGAAACCGCCAATATATACTCGCTGTAGAGCCTGCCAGTCGGTGTAGAGACGGAATTAATTAAGCACCAGACACCATTTTGTGCAGATAGCAGAAAAACACAAACCATAAACCTTCGTGTACAATGTGTCGAACGAGAATGCATGATCCACCACCGACTCACTGGAAGTACACCAACCAATGATTTAGGTTCCATCTATACAGTTGTATAGAAAGAAAGGAAAGAAGAAGGTGAGGGAAAGGAAAGAAAGCGAAGATGGCCATGGATCCTTTGTCTTCAAGGTAGGGGTAGCTGTCACGGCGAGTGGTCTCTGCTCTGGCTAAGCTAGCGCGTCCGTGCTCGTGGCATACTCTACGTGCGAAACAGGTCGATGCGCCATGCAGATGGCGACACGGATACGCCACACGGTCGGTAAGACGGATAGGGACGCTTCATTTGGTGGCCACCCCGAGCCGATTAACATCACGACGGAAACAGGGTATGACCTGCTGGTTAACTTTCTCCTTTAAAGAAAGGTGCAAATATGCATATACTTCCGGCCGGCTACAGCTACCCCATGTCGGCTCTCGGCAACGAATGGGACGGAACTATCTTTTGGGCTTGGAGCGTGCGCTAGGATGTATCTTCGGCTCGAGTACTCGACCGCGACGCGAGTGCGAACGACTACAAGATAGGCGGGTGGGGCAGACGAGCGAAGCATCCATGAAGGAAGGTGGCGTATGGCAAGCCACGCATGGCGCTACTGTGCGAGGGCGGGGCCAGCGGCAACGGTAACCTGGCCGGCAGCGGCTGGCGTCTCGCCGCCCGTGACGACGGGCTCCGCGTGCCGGTATGGGGCTGTTCCAGTTCCACAGCCCCGGTCTTGTCTTTTGTTCACGTCTGCAGGATCGTCTCCCGGCCGTTGGCACACCTTTTCCTGGTTTTGCGTGCCGCAAAGCGCGGCTTGCATCGACCGCGGTGCCTCTTTTGTGAAAGAGCACCGGGAGTCAAGGCCAACTCCATCGGCCGACCTCATCATGTCCGGCCTCTTTCGTTTGAGGTAAAATGAATAAACCGCGAAATGTTTAGACCCATTCTTATCTGTTTTGTGTCTGGAACGATCCATTTCGAACGCAAACTCACGCGGGGTTTGGGTCACGGCGGACATCAAACGGACGCGCGTTCGCCCGCGTCGGGGCCGCGTAGCAGACGACCACCTATCTCCAACCCGTCCACATCAATGCGCACGAGCGGCCAGGCCCGCCTGTCATCCGCCCAGGGAACGGTCGCGGTCCTTCTTAAATGAGGAAGCCGTGGGCCGATCGTCGTTCATAGTTTCCATCGCCACCCCGCGGCCTCCTCGAAACCCGGCAGCCAAACCCTAGCCTCCTCGAACTCGCCGGCCGCCCAGCTCACAACCATGGGGCTGTGGAACTACAGCCGCAAGGGGAAGCATGACCGCGAGGCTGGCTCCTCGTCGGGACGCTGTCGCGGCTCCGTGAAGGAGGAGGCCACCAGGGACCGCCGGCCCACCTCTGGACGCCGCCGGCCTACGTCGACCTCGTCAGCGACGGCGACGAAGACGACACCGACGGCCAGTGAAGACGGCGACGGCCACTGCATCGACGGGCTTTTTTTATGTTAATTATGTCAAGCTGAGTCGTTTTGTGGCCCTGAAAACTAAGTCTTTTTATGTTAATGTTATTATATTTTAAGTTTTTTAACTACGTTTATTCACTTTTGACTTAAGTTTTTCTATTTTTAATCATGTCCAACACGGACATGATTTGGGGTGCGGCCGCGCGGTGGGCGCACGCACGATCCAACGGACAGAAGCGAAGATGGACGAACCCATTACCGTCCCAAATGGACAAAATTCGACCAAACCGGACATCCATTTAGGATCGTGCGGTGGATTTGACCTCATACAACTTGATCCGCCAGCTACTGTTGGCAAAACAAACATGACACATTTTGCAAGTTCCTAGCTCTCTTCTTGCTAGGGTGTACTCAAGGCTAGATACTTCAATGGCAACTCAATCCTGACAGCTACTTGCCCCTTTAAGAGCATCTCCAATAACCACCTAACGCACGGCGTATAAAATTTTTGTTGACAACACGCATATCATAAAATTTATAGCGCCGTCGAGTGCTGGCTCCAACGAAAGCCTAAAAATTAGGCACGCGTGCGGCACTTCAGTAGACGCGTAAAATTCAGCGCATGCAAGATGTATTTTTTATATAAAAACGACACATAGCATAGTTATATATATATATAGTCTAGATAGTTAAAAAACTACATAACACACCATAGATAAAAAACCGATAAAAAAGCTACTACTCATCGTTGTGGTCGGACTCCGACGCGTCGGTGTTCGATTCCTCCGTTGTGAGGAAGGCGTCAACCCAACATTCATCGTCGGAGGACCAAGTCGACGCTTCCTTCAGCTCAATCTCGAAGAGTACGGCTTGCTTCTGCGTACGCCTATCGTGAGCCTATCTCCACGGTAGACGGCTTGCTCCGCCCTCCTCTTCGCCCTCCTTTGCGCGAAGAATTGGCGCTCGTCGAGGACGTCTGGCGGGAACTGTCGGTGCCACTCCGCCATGGCATGCTCGTCCATCTTAGCAATGCTGAGGCGGCGCTGCTGCCTCCGGTTCTGACGACGGTCTTCGTCGATGACTACGCATGGACGAAGCGCGACGTTCTACACCCACTCCATCGTCATCACCTCGGGAAAGTTCATCTCCTTTCGAGGCCTGTTCAGGCGCCACGCCGCCGCGTCGTACGCGCGGGCGACATCCTCTACGGTGTCGAACGAGCCGAGGCCGAGGCGCATCTTGCCGGATCGGATCTTGGCGTATAACGTGCCGGAGGGGCGTGATAACCCACAAGTATAGGGGATCAATTGTAGCCTTTCTCGATAAGTAAGAGTGTCGAACCAACGAGGAGCTAAAGGTAGGACAAATATTTCCTCAAGTTCTATCGACCACGGATACAACTCTATGCACACTTTACGTTCGCTTTACCTAGAACAAGTATGAAACTAGAAGTACTTTGTAGGAGTGAAAGGATAGACTTGAAAGAAAGTAAAGAACAAGTAAATAAAACTAGGGGCTGGTTAGATAAAGAAACAACTACGAGTGTCTAACGAATGTGGAAAAGTGGTGGTAGGAGTTGCGGAATTGTCCCTAAGCAATTGACTACGGTACTAGATCGATAGCAAGTATCATGTGGGAGAGGCCTCTGCTAGCATGTCATCCCTTACTTGAAATTCTATGCACTTATGATTGGAACTATTAGCAAGCGTCTGCAACTACTAACGTTCATTAAGGTAAAACCCAACCACAGCAACAAGATATATTGGTCCCCCTTCAATCGCAAATGCTTCAATTTCTATGCTAGGTTTGAAGCTTCTGTCACTCTAGCCTGCCAATACATAGTCCTATCAACATACAACTAACCCTATGGTGTGATCCACGCGCGCGATCATATGATGGGCACCAAAGGACAGCAACATAACCACAAGCAAATTAAAGCAATCATAGCAATTCATTAATCACCGATAGGACAACGATAATCTACTCACACATCATAGGATAGCAACACATCATTGGATAATAATATGTAGCATAAAGCATCATGTTCAAGTAAAGGGTACAGCGGGTTGCGGGAGAGTGAACCGCTGAATATAGATGGGGGAAGATGATGGAGATGTTGGTGAAGATGACGGAGGTGTTGGTGTAGATCGCCGTCACACGATGATGTCCCGGGCGGCGTTCCGGCGCCGCCGGGAGAGAGGGGGAGAGAGCCCCACTCCTTCTTCTTCTTCCTTGACCTCCTCCCTAGATGGGAGAAGGGTTTCCCCTCGGATCCATGGTCTCCATGGCGGCGGAGGGGCGAGAGCCCCTCCGAGATTGGATCTCTCTCTCTGTGTCGTTCTGTTTCAGCGCTCCCAGATTCTGCGTTTCACCGTTTCTTAAATTTCCGGAGATCCGTAACTCCGATTGGGCTGAAATTTTAACACGATTTTCTTGCGGATATTATCTTTCTTGCGGCGAAAGAAGGTCTCCAACCGCCTTAAGGAGTGGCCACAAGCCTGCCAGCCGCCGCCGTACCTCCTGGTGGCGGCTACAGGGCTTGTGGGCCCTCCGTACATCCCTTGCGTTGATTCTTCTTCCCAAAAATCATAAATATTCCAAAACAAATCCCCGTAAGTTTTTATTACGTTTAGACTTCGTTTGGTATGGATATTCTGCGAAACAGAAAACATGCAACAAACAGGAACTGACACTGGGCACTAGATCAATATGTTAGTGCCAAAAATAGTATAAAAAGTTGCCAAAAGTATATGAAAGTTGTAGAATATTGGCATGAAACAATCAAAAATTATAGATACGACAGAGACGTATCAGGGCACGCGCGGACGCCGCGGTAGCCAGAAGTTCCCCGGCAGCTCGACGGCGGCGAGGCGAGAAAGGAGGCAGAGGGGCATGTGACAAGGCAAGGGAGGGCGCATGGCGAGACGAGGGGGCGACTGATTCGGTGGAAGGGCGTGTGGCGAGCGCTGCATTTTATAGGCTCGATGGACGCCACATGCCAAATCTAAAGCGTGCCCCCCCCCCCCCGCTTCCCCCCTCCCGCGTGCATCCGTTTTCCGCATGCCTAACTTTTCCGCTTCCGCTGGAGCGCGCGAAACCGTCGCGTGCGCGTTAAAATGGGGTTTTAGCACGTAGGCGCGTTTTTTGGTGTGGATGTTGGAGATGCTCTAATGCGTCGTTTCAGAAGTGTGTTGCATGGCCGAGATTTGCTACGGGAAGGAATTCTATGGAGGATAGGTGATGGCTCCAAGGTACTGCTTCATCATGATAAGAGCATATGCAATCGAACTCCTCAAACCCTTCTCAAACGTCTTGATAGGCCATCCGGTCACTAACCGGTCACGAAAAAGCGATTCAGATGGACCCCTCAAACAGGCCTCAAACGCCCCGCCTGGCCGACATCCCTCATATACAACCCAAATATGAGATAGATATGGGGGAGCCGAGGCACGCCCATGTGACCCGGAGTGGCCCGCGCTGGCGCGCCGCATCTACCCCACGTATATTCATCCCCATCCACTCACCCGGCCAAACCATAGCCACTTTACTCTACTCCCCTCCACTCCCATCCGTCACCCAAGCTCACGTGCGGCATGACGGGAAACGGATCTGAGATCTTTACCTCCATATTCGTCGACCACGAGTTCGTCCCACGCGCCCCCGAGGAGGAGATGGCCGTCCAGATTGCGCTCCGCCACACTTGGGAGGCGACCGCACGACGACAACGTCCGGACTCGCAACATCAGGAATCCATTGCGTCGGCACAACCGGTGCTTGGGTCGGGCGTCGGAGCCTCACCTGAGGCGGTGTGGTTCGTCTGGTGCCCAAATGCCATGGTAGAAGTGCAACCCTTCCGTTGATGTGCCAAGCATGAAGCATGACCGCCCTTGGACGATGCCATGGAGTTGCGTGCCTGCCATGCGAGGCAACATGCACGGGATGCGGTGGAGGCCCTTGTGATGGTGGATGTTGGAGAGGCGGAGTCACACTCTTCGGTGCCCCGTAGGGTGGACTAATGCGGGCGACGCACCGCATCGTGGTGGACGTCGGATCCTCCCATGAAGGATCCGTCATCGACCTCACGTCGACTTGCACCGTCCGGGTTACCGACCCCAACGAGGAAGAGTAGGGCATGGGAGATGACGGGAGCTCAACTCCCGTGAGCCGGCTAGTGTCCCATATCCTACTCTACCTAGCCGGAGACTGGACCGACACGGTCAGGGGCGCAACCAGCCACAGGACATGGGCACAGCGGAGTCAGACAAGCTCCGCTTAGTATTAGGTTTACGTTGCATGTAATAATATGGATTTGAGGTTTCTAATTTTAGTTATCCGGATGTAGAATGCATTATTTGAGGCGTGACCGGTTTTGAGGGGGCGGATTTGCAAGATCTGGTTGTAGATGCTTTAATTGGATATACGGACAAGGATGCTTCAAGCCACTCGGCGAATAATTTGTACATGGTATAACAAGGGTAAGGCCAACTCCAACGCATGACCTCGGACGAACGTTTGTTTCATCCACTTGTCGCTCGTTTGGGGGTAGCAATGGGCCAGTGTCAGCCCGGATTTGTAGATGCGTTGGTCGTGCGTCCAACGCGCGGTTGCATTTGGGACACATCTTGTGTGCATACAACTTTTGCAGCACATTTTTCATTGTTTTCATCATCGGTTTTTCAAATACATTGGACTGCATCATCAATTTTTGACTAGAATAACAAGATCAAAGAAAACAAGAATTATAAGAAGACATTTTAGAAGATATGCAACTTCTACAACTACTCCCGTAAGTTGAATTAGTGCCTTCTCGATGCATTCATTGTTGATGTGCGGAGTATAGTGGCGTTCTCACGACTGATGCCATGGGGTGGCTTATCGAGAGTGGTTGGGGTCAACATGCATCGGTGGGTTCCGGAGGTGAGATTGGGGACAAACGATGCGTGACACACGGTGTACCCAAGTTCGGGACCCTTCGTGGGAGGTAACACCCCTTGTTGGGGATATACCCCACGTGTAACCCGGCTTGAAGTTTGACCCGCCAAAGACGTGGCGACTCAGCAATGACCTCGTGGGCGACTCATATTTGACCCCATAAGGCGACTCAGATGAATGACGAAGGCCCAAGGCCCGACGTACACCGTGGTATAAGGCGACTCATAGAGAGGCCGAGAGGGTCGGGTGACAAGAGAAGGCCCAAGAAGAGGAAAGACTCCCACAAAAAGAAAACAAGACCTGGATTAGAATTCAAGAGAGACTAGTACTATTCCTATTCCTAGTAAGACTCTACATGTAAACCTACCCTTTCCACCTATATAAGGAGGGGTAAGGCGCCCCAAGAAGGAGAAGATTCACAACTTAGATCTAGACAAGACAAATCATGAGATAGACAGATTAGACACCCACGAGATTAGAGGTGACGAGTCTGCACCCTTGTAATCGAGATCATCGTCTTCATCAATGAAACATAAGTAAGACGTAGGCTTTTACCTCCATCGAAGGAGCCGAACCTGGATAAACTCGCGTCTCTCGATTCCGACCAACCTCTCTCAAGCCGCCACATGGTTGCGATGGCCTCATACCTAAGTTCTCTCACGAGAACATCTGTTGTGACAAAACCACGACAGTTGGCGCCCACCTTGGGGCTCATCGCACGGTAAAATTGTGTTTTTGGAGGAAATTTTTTTAGGAATCAAGATGCTCGTGATTTATCAGATGAAGAAGAAACGGATGAAAGGATCTACGTCACGGATAATCAGTCGGAAACTGTGAGTATAAGTTTGAGATGAGAAGATTAGGGTTGCGTGCACCGCCGCATGCGTCGCTCAGCGGCCAGTCGATTCTGACTTTCTGTTGTTTTGCTACCGCGCGCGATCGGGCGATCCGTTCAAATCAATCTTTTCTGCCGTGCCCTACCAAGAAACTGAGTCGCGGTTGTCGACTGGCTTTTCCATTGCACATAAATTTGAGTCAATCGATATCAAGTTGCCAGCTCCTCTGTCGTGTACTATTCTGCTGGTTTACGTCCAAAGGCGACAACAACACACTATTTTGCGGGTGGCCTAGACCTGTCCAATGTGGCTGCACAACACCAGTATTAAACTGGTTCAAGTCCTAAACAAAGAACAACGCAACATCCCACTATGGATTTTGATAGATCATAGTTGTTACTATTTTCCTGAGTGAACCAGAGATGATTGTTGCTACTCCAAAGCTACAATTATGTGCTGATCCACCGAGTTGGAGACGATAATTTATTTATTTATTGTGAGGACTGCCTTCCGGGATCCGTCAGTCCAAGGCTGCACCGAGACAAATACGAAAATTCCACTGCAGCCGTTCTTTCCAATCCGATGAGTTGCAGCTGTTGTTTTACGCCTCCAAGTCTGATTCGAAGTCCATAGGTGATGTGCTAAATGCTTCTTCGTCCCGATTGAAGGCCGAATAAATCAAGATCTAACGAGCTTGCTCCAAGGCAACATGCGTCTTCGAGGATAGGGCGTCGTTCCCGGCAGGCGCGCTAGGGAGGCGGCCCGGTTCGGTCCACCATGTCCAACTCCTGCTGTGTCGCGCCGCTCCGGTCAGCTCTGCCTCGCCTCAGCCGCACGCCCAGCTCCCGCTGGGCCCCTCGGTCGCTCTGCCCCGCCTGTTGCGCTGCGCCATATTCCGCGCCTACCTCTGCCCGTTGGCTCCTGTTGCACCTTCGCCCAGTCGCAGTACTGCGAGCCGCCGCATCATCGGCCTTCACTTGCCACGATTCAAGCCGCCGCGCCTTCACTTCGAGCTGGCCTCATCTCTGTCGCCGCACTCGGAACTGAGCGGTCCAAGCTATGCTGCACGCGTCGTTGCTGATTCAAGAAATCTATCCACTCACGTGGGGATCAAGGAAGAAATAAAAAAAATGGCATGGACAAAAATCAGTAAACACGTACCCTATCTATTTTTTGTCCAACTGCGTCCAAGGAATTATTCAGTGTCAGCGTCCCATTCATCCGACAAAAATCTCAGGTGTTATCCGTCCTATCTATTTTTTAATACATATTATTGGTTCAAAGAACAATTATTCCGTCTTGTAATATTTTTACAAGACTATTATTCATTACAAAGGTTGCGTCATATTATGCACACGAAGCCCACACAATGTCGATAGTGCCGCAACCGCCTCACCGGCGTACAATACCGAGGTCGACTCGCATCCGCATCGGTTTTGAATGTTGTAACTACAAAGGTTATATAATATTGCAGATATAGAGATCGTGCCAATATTATCAGTGTCGGCATCTGTCCACGCCTCGTCTTTCAACGGACGCGTGCAAGCCGCCACCCCCGCAGTACGACCTTCATCAACTCGTCGCGCCTGGCTCACCGTCCAAGGCGACTTACAATGACGCGGTCAACTCTCACGTCTGCGTAACCAAGACGGCTTACAATGACGCGACCAACTCTCACATTCGCGTAACTAAGACGATTTACAATGACGCGACCAACGCTAACGTCCGCCGACTGCACCGGTTTACAAGGCTTTAATCAACTCACCGATCATACCGGTTTACAACGCCTCGACTCATTCACCGCCGTGTTGTCTTACAACGCCACTAACTCGCCGTCCGTGCAATTTTCAAATAATGCGGCTGACCCGCCGTTAGTGCCGGCTCGATGGCCAACTTGCTATCCACACTGGTTTCAAACGCCACGACGACATCAACCCATCAGTGCAGTGCTCACTTATACGAGCCGCCCAATATACGGATACAGGACGCCGCCCTCACGGTCCGGACGCCATCAACATATCGGTGCAGGGCTCATCTTTATGAACCGCTCAACAGACGTGCGCAACCATCAACATTATACTGGCTTATTCCACAGTCAAATATGGAGGCTCTCAGGCCGCCTCCCTGAGTCGACTTAAGACTTGGGGGCTACACAGACATGGCTTGCCAGATCCAACCAGGCTGAATAATTCAAGAACCCCGGGTCGTTACAGAAAAATTAACCCAATCTCGAGGGCTAATGCTTCATTGACGAGGAGATTTAAAGATCACCTAAGAAGACAAGTCGCCATGATGCGACCGCCCAAACATGGGTGCCCGACCTTATTGGCGGATGATTCACAAAGTCGTCCAAGCATGGATGCTATCAGTATCAAAGAGCATAAGTCGCCATGCTGCACTTATTTCAAACTGGATACTGGTAAGCCAAAGAGGACCAAAGTTGTCACGTTGCACGGTTCAAACATGGGCGCCTTATATGATTCTGAGAATTAAGCCGACTTACTTGGGGGCTACTAGCTTCCAAGTCGTTTTGCAGTAAGAGCGTATACGCTTCTGCAATCCTATGTCTGGTTTTTCCCTAATCATAGGTCACTTGGGGGCTTCCTCTCACTGAGATCAGCCTGAATACCCTCTTGGCTAGCGAAAAATTAATGCATTACAAATGGTTATACTGGACTGTGTGTTGAACAAATCGCCCCATGGTCCCATGTACTCTTGGCGAGTTATTCCATTTCTGGACCCTGAACTTGCCTTGGTTAAAACATGAAAGGTACCGGCAAGAGCCAACACATGGAAAATAGACAAACCATTGGTTCACCGAACCTGCTTCAGTGAAGTTTGACTCATGCTTGATCACCCGGTCTAAATAATTCAGGCTGTTGCAAAAGCCTTCTTGGGGGTAACACTAGAGTTTTGCAAACTCGTCTTGTCTTGTCGTGACTCATCGAGCCGACGAATTTTATGATTATCTTTGTGGCACTGCCATGAAATTTTCATAAAAAGTTTTGTAACTCGCCGCGACTCACTAAGCCGGCCGCCGTGACTCACTAAGACGGCTTAACTTCTTTTGGGTACCACTAGATCCTTGAGAGCTCGTCTTACCCGTCGAGACTCACTGAGCCGGCTATGGTGTAACCAACACTATTCAGTCATATACATGCATTATCTTGCATTGCATCATGTATCATACATGCATATCATGCCGGTCTTCAAACCGGATCAAAGCATAAATTCTTGCAGGTGCAAGTTGATCTTTGAATAGCCAATTTAGCTGGATATTCATCATGGTTTATCATAACCAATGTTAAATGATTGTGGTTTTTAAGCCAGCTCGGAAGAATTGATTATTATCTAAGAGCCGCCCTATCACATATAATGCCGAGTCATCTAATTGACCGACCCTTGGATCTCTTCAACATTGTGCTCTGTAGTAAACTACAACACTTATGGATTTCTCAAAAATATGGATTTCTCAAGGATATATTTGCCGGGTTACATTGCAAACCGCGGTCAAGGATTTCTTTTATCACAAAGGCATCATCAGCTCACAGAGTGGATATGATTTTATTCTACAATGGAAGGAATAGTCCCGAGTCGCCGCCAGGCACACAACCCGGCACTTGGGGGCTACATTATTCAAATCAAGATTACATCAAGGTATGGAAGTCCCATGTCGCTGCAAGCATGCACCATGACACTTGGGGGCTAATGCAAACTGCTCTTTCAAATAATCATATCATCTTCAGACCCGGCTACCTCAAGGAGGTAAGCCGGCTCGACATTATTCAAGCATGGATTCAAGGAAGAACCGGCTCATCATTTTTATAATGACCCGACCCTTGGGGGCTACACATTGCCGCTCAAGTTTACATAGTCAGATTTACAAAGTCTCTGCTCATTTTTGCATAATGACCCGACCCTTGAGGGCTACATCACATGAAGTTTTATTTTCAAAGGAGAAGAACGTGGAAGTCCCGAGTCGCCGCAAGCAATCAACTCGTCACTTGGGGGCTACACTATTCAGATCAAAATTTCTAAAGTCCCAGGTTGCTGCAGGCAAGACAACCCGGCACTTGGGGGCTACAACACTGAGTTGTTTCACAGATCATGAGGTCCAAATTGAAGACCCGACTCATCACACGCTGATGAGCCGGCCCTTGCGGGCTACACCAGCTGAAGCTTTATAAGTATAAGATGATTACAAGTCCCAGGCTGCTGCAGGCAAGACAACCCGACACTTGGGGCTACATGGTCAAAGATATTATTGCAAATCTCCAAGTCATCATGAGCTGCTAAACTTGGAGCTTGGGGGCTACAGGTAATATGGATATATCAAAAAATTGAAGAGGGCATTTCATTTCGTCATGGAGGTGAACTATTGGGAGATCGGCTCAACATCACACGGATTTCTTTATCCCCAATAATTCGATATAGTCAATTGGAGTCCAATTGTTTGACGGGTCACTACCAATAATCATGACCCGCCATTAGCAATCATGACCCGCCATTGTCAATCATAACCCACAGAAGTAAGAGAAGCTGGTTCAACATTGTGTGGATTTCTTATTTTCCCAAATTTTCATCAAGCCAAAGCATTGGAGACCGACTCAATGGCATATGTATTTTATTGCGAAGGACACGTATCAACAACATGATTGTGAAGACGGATCGTTAATATGCAGAAGAAACCCGGATTTTCAAAGGAGCCACTTCAGTAAATCAAGCCGGCCAGTGGAGAAAGCTGTCCCCTTCACATATTTATTATTATTATTTTAGGAGCTTACCATGAATAAACTCAAGCTAACCTGGGGGCTAATTGTAGTGCCCGATATGTAAACCTTCCCTACTTTGGAACCTATTGTAAGTGGACCCACCTTGTCAGAGTTATGATGATGTCATTTGTGCCATGAGTTCTTGTGATGACCTTTGTATTTTTTTTCCTTCCTTCCCATGCATGCATGCATAGTGTCGTGGGTATAAGCCTCACAATAGATGTGTAGGGTACGAAAAGGATGGGCAGAGTCCTAGCTACGGCGAGGATGTATGAGTTCAGGCCCCTCTGCGGTGGAGGTAATAGCCCTACGTATCAGTGCTCTGGGAGCTTGTTGTCGAGTGGAATATGGAATACAATGATTTGCTAACCCTTTTACCAGTGGGGGAGGGTGGCTTATATAGAGTGCGCTGCCCTCCACAACGGTTCTGGTATAGGGGTGGAGTAGTGGCGATTGAATGCGTACATTACAGGTAACGTACGACCTAAATGCTAATAAATGCACCTGGAAACGTACGACCGTTTCCCTCCAGGGGGGTTACGATGTACCGAGTGTTATCCAGTCGGTCAGCTTGATATCCTCCGAATGTTAGTCTCCGACTGGACGCCATCGAAGACCTGTTACCGACTGGATGATAGGGACTCCTTAATTCAGTCGGAACTGACTAAGGCTCTTGTCCTTTGTGAGGGGTAGTCCTTGGGTAGGACCTACAGGTCAGGCCTATGACCCTACCCTAGGACTATAACCCCATCATTAGTCCCTGAATGGATTGGGGTTGGAACGACGAGGCAATGCTTGAAGTTTGAATCCGAGTGGAACGGATTTGGCTTGGGCGTTGCTTGCCTCGATCATTTTATCTTTTCTGACCAATGATCCGAGTGGAAATTTCCGTGGAACAAACTGTCGGACACCGAGTGTTTTCGGGGTATCTCTTGACGCGACCCGTCAACTGACAGCGGCGGATTTTCCGGGATCTTCAAATTTCGGTTTCCGCGCACCCAACGGGGATGACGCCGGCGCGCTCGAGTAGCGCCTGACGCCTCGATTCTCGCGCCTTCAACTCCTCCACTGATATCGCCGCGGCCGGTCGGGGGATAAGGTTTCGGGTCCACTTGCCAGCGACCCAGTCGGAGCCTTACTTAAATCCCGGCGGCAAGGGCTTCTGTTACGCCCGCCGGATCTCTTGCCATTGCTTCGTCCTCCTGGCCTCTTCCAGCGCACCCGCCATTGCTTCATCCTCTTCGCCTCTTCCAGCGCACTTAACCTCTCCACTCCTCCTTCCTCCCCGCGAGCTCGCAACTTCCGCCATGACCAAGGGGCAGACCAGCAAGATGGAGGCAAAGAAGAAGAAGGGGAAGGCGGCGGCTCCTGCTCAGCGGCGGCAGCGACCGTTGCCAGCGGGGTGGATTCAAGGCGACTTCCTCCCCTCCACGGTGACGGAGGGGGATCTGCTGCAGCTGGTGGAGGACGGGATGATCGTCCACAAGTCTTGGAGGCTGCTGGCGGAGAGCGAGGTCGAGCCGGCACCCCGGGAGGGGGAGCGCGTCTTGCTCCTCAGCCATGTCTACCGAGGTTTCTCCCTGCCCCCGCATCCTTTCTTTAAGGGCATCATGAATCACTTCGGGGCACAGCTTCACCACTTCCCCCCGAATGCTATCGCCCATCTTTCCGCTTTCATCGTTATGTGCGAGTGCTTCATAGGTTGCCCCCCATTGGGGGTTGTTCAAACATATATTCTCCGCTAGATCTCAGACTATCAAACGACTCAGCCAGTCGGATGATAAAACGCATCTTCTCCAACTCTGCGGAGGCTTAGGTTTCCAGAAAAAGAGTCGGAGTAGTTATCCTGCTCTTCAGCTGAGCGAATCGGTCAGGAACTGGCAGTCGACGTGGTTCTACTGCCAAGACGTTGCCTGTCCGAATGCCTCCTCAGGGTTGCCTCCTTTCAGCCTTGATCGTCCCGCTCCACCTAAGCAGCTCGCGCTCACGAAGGCGGAGAAGGTCGACATCTAGCCCCTGGTCGACGCACTCGTAGACGTCGTCAGGAGGGGAGTCACCGGCATGGATTTGCTGGAAGCTTTCTTTGGTCGGCGCATACACCCGCTGCAGGCTCGCGACCACGCCATGTGGCACTACTCGGGGGTCGAGGACTCAACTCGGACCAACGTCTTGAGTGTGACCGAGGAGAAGGTGGCGTCGTGGGTGCTCCAGATCACTGGCGCCTGCGAGAACCCCAGGGGGTCTCGGCGAGTGAGGGCTTTCAGCGCGGACAATCCTCCTCCGAATCTGGTGAGTATTATGTGTCGAGTGCACGTATCTGTTTTAGTTCCTTTGCTTTCTTGAATCTCTGCCTGTCGCTTGATGTCGCCGACTGTTTTTCACGCAGAAGTGGACCAACTGGTTTTCTTCTGTCTCGAACGGGAACCCGGACGAGGAGGAGGAAGAAGGTAGCCAAGAGGGCAACGTGGAGAGCGCTGAGTATGTCTCCGACAGCGGGGAGTCGGAGGAAGAGACTAGCGAGGAAGAGGAGGAAGACGAAGAGCAGGACTCGCAGCCTCCGCAATTAGAGCATCGGACCAAGCGCCGACATGAGCCTGCCGTCCCCTCGGCTCCTCCGGCATCTTCGAATGCCCCGCTCGCTGCTCCAGTGGTCCCGAGCGCTCGGAGTACCAAGAGGGCCAGGGATGCTGCCGCTGAACCCGCGGGTCAGTCTTCCAAGGCAGCCAAACCGAGTGGGTCCAAACCTCGGAAGGCTCTGCCGCGGATGAGGCTTGCTGTCCCTGTCACCTCCACGTAAGTGTATCGATCTTCTAATTTCTTCTGATATCCGAGTGAACTCCTGTTTATTGGTCGGATGGATTTCATTCGACAGAGTCGCTACTTCTGCCACCTCTCCAGCGCACCAGGAGGATGACCCCATGGATACGGACAACGTCGTCTCGTCCCAGCCAGGTGCGTTGTAGTGACTTCGAGTGTTTTGTATTATCGTGTCTCGAATTCCATCTTCGGTCTTGTCCTTCTCTTTTCTGAGATCTCGCGACATTCGGTCTGGCAGGGGCGATTTGCATGGGCAAGGGTGACCAAGAGGAACCTGAGCCAGCCGCAGAGCCTATCCTTGAGGCCGTCCCGCCAGTTGCTGCTCTTGCCGCCGACGTGTTGCCGACTGAGGCGCTGCCGCCGACTGAACCGGTGCTGGTGGTTGAGGAGCCGACTGGAGCGGACCTTGGGATGCCTCAGGAACTTCCGACGATGCCAGGCTCGTCGAATGTCGAGTTCAACATCCAGCGTCTCCCGGAGGAGCAGGTGGAGCGGCCAAGGGAGCCATGGTGCAGGCGGAGCTGATGACTGGAGAAGCCAAGAGGGCCTACGACTCCGTCGCATCTTTGTACGAGCGGAGCTTGGCGCTGCGGGATGATATCCGAGTAAGTGGGCTAGTAAGTATTTACTTTTCTCTTGTAACCCGCTGGGTGTTCTTGGATAGCATCTGTTGTTTGCAATGGGTTCACTCTGAGTGAAACCAGTGGGTGTAGTCCCCGAGACTTCTGTCGAGTGCTTGCACCGGCAGTTGTCTTTATACATATTGTCTTTACTTTGGTCAGGTCTGTAAATAATATGACCGACTGCGAGCAGTTGTGGCACTCGGAGTGCTCTTACTGTAAGAGTCCCCGAGAGTAATTTGTACTCAGGTCGGGTATTGTTGGCCTCATAGGCGTAGGTTGTAACAGCATCTCAATAGGGCGGGCCTGCTTGAGTTGCATACCAGTGGGGTCACTCTCAGTGAACCCACTGGGTGTAGTCCCCGAGACCGCTGTTGACTGCTTGCGTCGGCAGGGGTTTGAAGAACTTAGACTTTTATTGTTGAATTATCTGATTGCCTCTTGATGCTGGCTGGCAGAAAACTTGTGAGATGGGGACCGCATACGAGACTCTGAGGGCACAGAAGATTCAGTTTGCTGGTGAGCGGGATGCGGCACTGCTTGCAATGGATGGTATGAAGGTGGTGCTGGCGGAGCGAGAGAGAAGGCACTGGAGCAGGCGCGTGAAGCCAACAAAGTGCTGACGGAGGAAGTTGAAAAGATGGGGAAACAAAGGAGTGTTCTGATGGGGCAAATGAACGTGCTGAACAAACGCTGCAGAGCACAGGAGAAATACGTCAGTGACTGGGCTCGGCAGATGATGACGCGTCTGGCTGGTAAGTCTTGCTTTTTCTGAGTGCTTGTGGTATGTGCGTCAGCAGTCGGCGCTTATTGTTTGCTTGTCTTGTTGTCGCAGATTTTTGTGGTGACGCTGAAGCTGAATCAGCTGATGTGGAGCGGTCTATTGTTGAGAATGTTCCACTCGACGAAGATGCCAACCGGGATCTGCTCCGAGCGCACATCCGCGTGGGAAAAGTTGGTCCTTTCATCGGTCGACTGAGAGAAGTCGTCGGCCGAATCGACAAGGAGCTTTGGCCTGAAGATGAGTCGCGATAGGAGATGGACAACTTGCTGAGTCGACTAGAGGAGGTCCCCGACCGAGTGCAGTCATGGAAGAAATCCGCGGCTCGTTGTGGTGCAGATGTTGCTCTGTCCTTGGTCCGAGTTCATTGCAAGGAGGTGCGTGAGGAGAAGCTGAAAATGTTGAAGGTCGCGAACACGAAGAAACTTCAATTCGAAGACTTCATGGAAACCTTCCTTGAAAGTGCCACCCGTATCGCCGACGGAATCGACCTGGACACCTTTGTGGAGCCCTCCAGTCCTGGCGCCGATCCAGCTGACGTGTAAGAAAACTTTATCCTCGGTATGCCGACTGTTGATGTGTAAGAAACTTTGGCCACTGCTGTTGGCCGTTACATTCTTGTTTCAGTGTGGGAAGCTTGATCCACACCGAGCCACTATCTTTGTTTGAACTTTAAATCGAATCCTTTGCTCTTCTGTTTGCAAATTTGACTCGAGTTTTTGTTTGTCGTTTGTTAGTGAAGCCAAAGGCAAACACTCGGACCATGTCAGTTGTCTTGACATCTGTATGAGCCTCATTGAGGGTCCGTAGAATTGCCGATTGGATCCGTAGTAGCACCGAGTGAATCGGTAGGATCACCGAGTGGGCCGAAAGGTCGGACTCGGAGGTCGTAGGGTACTTGAGCGATGCGGGATCACAGCTAGGTTGTCGAGTGCAACTATCAGGTCACACTCGGGGCGAGTTGGAACTGATGTAGTTGTCAGTTGTTTTGATATCCACATGAGCCTCAATGAGGGTCTGCGACTCATGTAGTTGTCAGTTGTTTTGACCTCCACATGAGCCTCAATGAGGGTCTGCAACTCATGTAGTTGTCAGTTGTTTTGACATCCACATGGGCCTCAATGAGGGTCTATAACTCATATAGTTGTGCGATTCTGGATCGTAGCTAAGCCTCCGAGTGCGGGCGCGGAGGAAGTTGATACTTAGGCGATTCTTGATCACATCTAAGTCTCCGAGTGCGACGTTTTGTGTGCACTCGGGGAAGTTTATTCCTTAGGTGATTCTTGATCATAGCTAAGTCCCCGAGTGTGACGGTAAGTGCACACTCGGAGAAAGTTATTTGTTAGGTGATTCTGGATCACAGCTAAGTCCCCGAGTGCGACGCTTAGTGCACACTCGGAGGAATTGATTACTTAGGTGATTCTTGATCACATCTAAGTCCCCGAGTGCGACGCTTAGTGCACACTCGGAGAAAGTTAATACTTAGGCGATTCGGGATCGCGGCTAAGTCCCCGAGTGCGACGCTTATTGCACACTCGGAGGAATTGATTACTTAGGTGATTCTTGATCACAGCTAAGTCCCCGAGTGCGACGCTTAGTGCACACTCGGAGAAAGTTAATACTCAGGCGATTCGGCATCGCGGCTAAGTCCCCGAGTGCGACGCTTAGTGCACACTCGGAGGAATTGATTACTTAGGTGATTCTTGATCACAGCTAAGTCCCCGAGTGCGACGCTTAGTGCACACTCGGAGAAAGTTAACACTTAGGCGATTTGGGATCGCGGCTAAGTCCCTGAGTGTGACGTTTAGTGCACACTCGGAGAAAGTTAATACTTAAGCGATTCGGGATCGTGGCTAAGTCCCCGAGTGTGACGTTAAGTGCATGCTCGGAAAAATGGATTACTTAGGTGATGCTGGATCACAGCTAAGTCCCCGAGTGTGACGTTAAGTGCACACTCGGAAAAATGGATTACTTAGGTGATTCTGGATCACAGCTAAGTCTCCGAGTGCGACATTTAGTGCACACTCGGAGGAAGTTAGAACTTAGGCGATTCTGGATCGCAACTAAGTTTTTTTTTGTGTGTGTGTGACCGGAGTCGGCAACCGCGGAAGAATTATGAATCTGCAAAAACTGAATCTGCTTTATATTATTTCATAATACTTGTTCTTTACACTGCTTCAGTCGACGATCATGTGTAGAAGCGCTTCAGGAGATCTCTGTTCCACGCACGCGGCTCGTCAGTCTCCCTCTGGATGTTGTAGAGCCTGTATGCCCCATTGTTCAGCACCTTGGAAATGATGAAAGGTCCTTCCCAGGCCGGAGCCAACTTGTGAGGTCTTTGCTAATCCACTCGGAGCACCAAGTCGCCTGCTTGGAACACGCGACTCCTGACGTGGCGTGCATGAAAACGCCGCAGATCTTGCTGATAAATGGTTGAGCGAGTCAGTGTCATCTCGCGCTCTTCCTCCAGAAGGTCTACTCCATCTTGCCTTGCTTGTTCTGCTTCAGCTTCGGAAAAGAGTTCGACTCGCGGCGCATTATGAAGCAAGTCACTCGGAAGGACCGCTTCTGCTCCATAGACGAGGAAGAACGGTGATCGCCCTGTAGATCTGTTCGGGGTTGTGCGGAGACCCCAAAGCACGGAAGGTAATTCGGTGATCCATGCACCAGCGGCGTGTCCCACCTCTCGCAGGAGTCGGGGCTTCAAACCTTGAAGAATAAGCCCGTTCGCCCGCTCTGCTTGTCCATTGGATTGAGGGTGTGCTACGGAAGCAAAATCCACTCGGATACCTTGGCTTGCACAGAAACCTTTGAATCTGTCCGAGTCGAAGTTTGTCCCGTTGTGCGTGATTATGCTATGAGGTACACCGAATCTGGAGATGATGTCCCTGATAAACTTGACGGCTGTTGAGGCGTCGAGTTTCTTGATCGGCTTGGCTTCGATCCATTTCGTGAACTTGTCGACCGCCACCAACAGATGTGTGTATCCCCCTTGGCCTGTCTTGAATGGTCCGACTGTATCTAATCCCCAAACTGCAAACGGCCACACAAGAGAGATCGTCTTCAACGCGGATGTTGGCTTGTGGGACTTGTTGGAGTAGAACTGATAGCCCTCACATCTGTCGACCATATCTTTAGCCATCTCGTTTGCCTGGAGCCAGAAAAAAGCAGCCCTGAATGCCTTGGCGACGATTGCTCTCGAAGAGGCGTGATGACCGCAGGTCCCCGAGTGAATATCTTCCAGGATCAATTGCCCCTCCTCTGGGGAGATGCATCGTTGGAGAACGCCTAAAACGCTCTCCTTGTATAATTGACCATCAATGACAGTGAATGAGTTCGACCTGCGGACTATCTGCCTGGCCTGGACTTCGTCTTCCGGTAATTCTTGTCTCACGATATATGCAATGATCGGCACAGTCCAATCGGGGATGGCAGCAAGAATCTCCATGACCAGATCAACCACAGCAGGTACATCGACTTCAGTCGGATCTGTTGAACTCTTTGGTTGTACTGGTTCTTCAGTAAAAGGATCTTCTTTGACTGAAGGGAGGTGAAGGTGCTCGAGGCAGACGTCACTCGGGACTGGTCTCCGAGTGAATCCGAGTTTTGCCAACTCATCAGCTGCTTGGTTCTTCAGTCTCGGAACATGGTGAAGTTCTAGACCTTCAAACTTCTTCTCGAGCTTCCTTACTGCATTGCAGTATGTGGTCATGGTGGGGTTCCTGACGTCCCAATCTTTCATCACTTGATTGACCACCAAATCCGAATCGCCGTAGACCATCAGGCGACGGATGCCGAGTGAGATGGCCATACGCAACCCGTAGAGGAGAGCTTCGTACTCTGACTCGTTGTTGGAGGAATCGAAGTGTATCTGTAGCACGTACTTGAGCTTGTCACCCTTTGGTGATATGATCACAACGCCAGCGCCGGAGCCATTCAACATCTTGGACCCATCGAAGAACATTGTCCAATGGGCCGAGTAGATGTGGGTCGGTTGCTGTTGTTCTACCCATTCTGCTATGAAGTCAGCCAGAGCTTGAGACTTAATAGCTTTCTTGGCCTCGAACTTGATATCGCAGTACAGCATCTCCATTGCCCACTTCGCCACTCGGCCTGACGCGTCTCGATTGTGGAGAATTTCCGACAACGGAGCATCAGAAACGACACACACCGAGTGGTCTTGGAAATAATGGGCCACCTTCTTCGCAGTCATGTAAATCCCGTAGATAAGTTTTTGATAATGGGGATACCTCTGCTTGGAAGGGGTCAGGACTTCAGAGACGTAGTACACTGGCCGCTGAACTTTATATGCTTTGCCTTCTTCTTCTCGTTCGACTGTAAGAACAGTACTGACGACTTGATTTGTAGCCGCGATATATAGAAGAAGGGGCTCTTTACTGAGTGGAGCAGTAAGAACCGGCTGGGTGGAAAGTAGGACTTTGAGGTCATCGAATGCGACTTGGGCTTCGTCTGTCCACTCGAAAGTATCTGATTTCTTCATGAGTCGGTACAGAGGAAGTGCTTTCTCGCCGAGTCGACTGATGAACCTGCTCAAAGCTGCTAGGCAACTTGTGAGCCGTTGAACATCGTGTATTCTGACTGGCCTCTCCATTCAAACGATGGTCCCGATCTTTTCGGGGTTGACATCGATCCCTCGTTCGGAAACGAAGAAACCGAGTAACTTTCCGCTGGGAACACCGAATGAACATTTGGCGGGGTTGAGCTTGATATCGTACCTACGAAGGTTGGCGAATGTTTCTGCCAAGTCAGTCAGCAGGTCGGAACCTTTGCGTGACTTGACTACGATATCATCCATATACGCCTCCACATTCCGACCTATCTGATCTAGAAGACATTTTTGGATCATGCGCATAAAGGTAGCTCCTGCATTCTTCAAACCGAATGGCATAGTGATGTAGCAGAAGCACCCGAATGGGGTGATGAAGGCTGTTTTTAACTCATCGGGACCATACAGACGGATCTGATGATAGCGTGAGTAGGCATCAAGAAATGACAAACGCTCGCAACCCGCAGTCGAATCGACAATTTGATCTATGCGGGGGGAGCGGAAAATGGTCTTTCGGGCAGACCTTATTGAGATGCTTGAAGTCGATGCACATTCGGAGCGACTTGTCCTTCTTGGGCACCATGACAACATTGGCGAGCCACTCGGAGTGGTGAACCTCGCGAATGAAGTTGGCTGCTAGCAGCTTGGCCACCTCTTCTCCGATTGCCTTCCTCTTGTGCGCGGCGGACCGGCGTAGACGCTCTCGGACAGGCCGAGCGGCAGGATCCACATGCAGTCGGTGCTCAGCCAACTCCCTGGGTACACCCGGCATGTCAGAGGGTTTCCATGCGAAGATGTCCCAGTTCTCACGGAGGAATTGGGTGAGCTCGGCTTCCTATTTAGGATCGAGGGTGGTGGAGATGTTCGTCGGGGCAGCAGAGTCGTCCGTCGGGTGGATGCTGACCTTCTTCGTCTCTCTCGCCGACTGGAATGCAGACTCAGAAGCTGGTTTATTTGAGCGCATCAGGTCGGCGGGGGCGACTGTCTTCTTGTACTCGTCGAGCTCGAGAACAGCCATCTGCTGGTCGGCGATTCTTGATCCCTGCTGCAGACACTCTTCGGCTCGCTGAGGATTGCCCGTGATGGTGATCACACCTTTCGGGCCTGGCATCTTCAGCTTCAAGTAGACGTAACACGGACGGGCCATGAAACGCGCATACGCTGGGCGGCCCAGGATAGCGTGGTAAGCGCTCTGGAAGTCCACCACTTCGAACGTCAGCTTCTCCTTGCGGAAGTTCTTGTCGGAGCCGAAAACGACGTCCAACGCGATCTAGCCGAGTGACTTAGCCTTCCGTCCAGGGACAACGCCATGGAACTGCATGCTGCTCTCGCTGAGTTTGGACATCGGAATGCCCATCCCCTTGAGTGTGTCGGCGTACATGATGTTCAAGCCGCTGCCGCCGTCCATGAGGACTTTGTGCAGTCGGACTCCTTCCACCACTGGGTCGACGACCAGAGCCTGCCTCCCCGGGGTGGGTACGTGTGCTAGATGATCCGACTGGTCAAAGGTGATCACAGTCTGAGACCATTTGAGGAACTTGGGGTTGGTACGGGTGGCCATGTTCACCTCTCTGTTCACCAGCTTCAGTCGACTCTTGCTCTCGACGTCAGCAAAAATCATCAGGGTTGCATGGACTTGGGGGAACGGATCCTCCTTATCCTCCTCATCCTGTTCATGGTCCTTCTCACTAGGTTGCCCTTCGCTGAACCCCTGGATCAGGAGGCGACACTGTCGAGTGGTATGCTTCGCATATATGGGGTTGCCCTCTTCGTCCATCTTCGTGTGAACCGGACAAGGCTAGTCCAGGATGGGATTGTTGAACTGCTTCTTCTTGGGGGTAAACTGCGCCTTCCCTTTGCCCTTGAACTTGGCATTGGTCACGGCTGCAGCTTCTGCTTGCGGAGTGGACGGAGCTTTCTGCTTCTGTTTCCGAGTGTTATTCCCGTCTCCATCTCCGACTGTCTTGTGCTTGCCGCTTCGGATGCGGTCCTCTTCTTCGCCATTTGCGTAGAGAGCCTCTATCTCCATCATTTTGCTCATGGAGATGTCGCCTGTTCGGCCAAACTTCAGGTACAGATCCCTGTACCGCATGCCTGCCTTGAAGGCGCAGACTGCTTGATGCTCGGTGACCTTCTCCACCGTGTGGTAGAGAGTTGTCCATCGCTGGATGAAGTCGCGTAGGGGTTCATTCTGCTTCTGGACGCAGTGTTGGAGCTCCACGAGGCCCGCAGGGCGCTTGCACGTCCCTTCAAAGGTCCTAATGAACACTCGGGCCAGGTCAGCCCAGCTGTAGATGCTTGAGGGAGCCAACTGGTTCAGCCACGCTCGAGCCGAGCCGTCGAGCATCAGAGGGAGGTGCTTCATGGCGACATGGTCGTCTCCTCCTCCGATCTGGACAGCCACTTGGTAATCATCCAACGATGTTTCTGGCTTGGACTCTCCTGTGAACTTGCTGATTCCTGTCGCCAATCTGAAGTTTGGCGGGATGTCAGCCGAACGGATGGCTCGACTGAAACACTCGGGACCAGACACGATGGCCCTGCTTCCACTCGGACGGTCCATATCATAAGCATCGCGGTGGGCTCGGCCTCTGTCCACCCTTCGCTGAGCGATACGCCCTCTTGCGTCGGGCCTTGGATCGAAAGTGCCGCCGACTGAACGCCGATCATCATGATGTCGAGGCCCGTAGGGCCCACACCGTGGAGGGGTGCGTGAACGGCGACGACCTTCGTGATTTATGGAACGACTGCCTCCTCTGTGCCGCTGATGGGAACCAGGGCTATGAACCGACCGATGTGTATTCGCATGAACGGAACTATTATGGATCCTGTTATGCGACTGGGAGACTGCCGAATTCTGCTGCTGCGCTGTGTGCAACAGGGCTCGGATCTGTTCGATTCCCCTACCGGCCTCTGAATCAGTCGGCTGGAGGGAATCGGCTATCTTGGCAGCCGCAGCCAAGTTGAGAAGGGGTGTGCGGAACAGCTCCACGTTGCTCCGCCGAGTGTGTCGACTGGCAGAACGGCGAGGCGGACAACGTGCACCAGACGTTTCACCGATCTCATGCTCGTTTCGACCAGCTTGACGGGGATCTTCATGGGAGTTGGCAATGTGTACTTCTGCTGCAGGCCCGCGACCCGCGTACTCGGAAGGAAACTCAGTCGGAACCGAGCCCGAGCGCTGGGACGGCGGGGCAACCACAACACACTCCAGAACCGCCACTTGAGAAGACGCGATCTGGCGCGCCTGGGCGTGCTGCACCCAACGCTGGAGACGCGGACGGCGGGACCGCTTGTTGCGGCGCGTGACGGCGGAGTAGGTCGACACTGGGGCCAACTGCTGGAGAAGAAGAATGCCGCGGGCGCCGGCACGGAAGTGCGTAGCCCCACGACGGGGAAGCTCCTCAACGTCGAGAGGAGCCTCCCGAAGCCACGCCGAATCGTCGACGATGAAGGAGAGAGCGCCGAAGAAGATCTGGTGACCCATGCTCGAATCTCCACCGGACGACATGACGAACGGAAGTAATCGCAAACTCGTCGGAAGTCTCTTAGATGCCTGCCCCACGGTGGGCGCCAACTGTCGTGGGTATAAGCCTGACAGTAGATGTGTAGGGTACGAAAAGGATGGGCACAGTCCTAGCTACGGCGAGGATGTATGAGTTCAGGCCCCTCTGCGGTGGAGGTAATAGCCCTACGTCTCAGTGCTCTGGGAGCTTGTTGTCGAGTGGAATATGGAATACAATGATTTGCTAACCCTTTTACCAGTGGGGGAGGGTGGCTTATATAGAGTGCGCTGCCCTCCACAACGGTTCTGGTATAGGGGTGGAGTAGTGGCGATTGAATGCGTACGTTACAGGTAACGTACGACCTAAATGCTAATAAATGCACATGGAAACGTAAGACCGTTTCCCTCCAGGGGGGTTACGATGTACCGAGTGTTATCCAGTCGGTCAGCTTGATATCCTCCGAATGTTAGTCTCCGACTGGACGCCATCGAAGACCTGTTACCGACTGGATGATCGGGACTCCTTAATTCAGTCGGAACTGACTAAGGCTCTTGTCCTTTGTGAGGGGTAGTCCTTGGGTAGGACCTACAGGTCAGGCCTATGACCCTACCCTAGGACTATAACCCCATCACATAGCATATCTTTGTTTGCCTTGTCTTGTGTTGTGTTATATGATCTTAGCATTTCTTGATATGTGGTGATCTTGTGGTTAGCTACTTTGTGATGTTGTGTATGTGTTGGGGGTGATCTATGTTTTCTTGTGTGTGTGACTAGTTCTAAATGATGTGGGCTTGTCATATTTGCAAACCTCTCTCTCTCTCTTAATTCGCCAATTCAAAATTCACTTGTCCCAACCTTATTTCAAAAATGCCCATGATTTAGTATATTTTGTGGTGGATGTCAAGATGTGTTTTTGCTGTTTTGTAACTTAGTTTTAAGGGTGCAACTATTCACAAAACAGACCCAACAAATTCTGTTTTGTAAATATTTATTTGCTCCAAATATTTCTTTTCTATTTTATTCATTTAGGTCATAATTCCTTATGACGAGGGGCATTTTTGTTTTGTTTTTAACCCAACTGATTTGTCTGTGATTTACATCCTTTTCCCTGTTTGCTTTAAATAGAAAAACCCCTCAGGTTTTTCTCCTCTCCTATCTGGCGCCAACTAGTGGGCCTCCTCCCACTAGCACGCCCAAATCCCCTCTCTCGCGCGTGGCCTCCCTGTAGACGGCGTGCTCGTTCCCCCCTTCTGCCGTCAGTGCTCCACTCCAGCAGGATTCAGAGCAGCGGCGATTTGACGGCGTCACGGACGTCGAGGAACGTTCCTCGCTCCTTCCCTCCATAAAGGCGACCCCCTTGGCGTCCGTGCAGTAGGGTTTCCCTCTCTCGCGCCGCCACCTCCTTTCCCCTCTCCACCTTGCTCTCTGAAGGTCCGCGTCAGGTAAGGTAGAGTTCCTCCGCCATGGTCGTGGATTGAGGTCCTCCTCGCCGCCGCGTACGAGCTTCTTCTCCCTCCCCGACGACTCGGCGACCACGCGGGGTCATCCACGAATCCATCCCCGCGGCTAGATCGACGCGAAGTCCCTTGCTTCCTCTTCTCCACGACGGCAACAAACCTCTCCGACGAGCAGGCCAGAACGACGACCACCTCTTCTTCCCCTGCTTCCTCTCCGTCGCGGCCGAGCTCTCCTACCGTAGGGTGAGTAGATCCATCTCCTACCCCCTTCCCTGAAGTAGATCGTCGCGTAGGAGCAGTAGCACGTCGACGTACTGCGCCTCTATCACCGGCGCCGCCGTTCACCGTAGCTAGGTTGCTGTGATACGTCTCGGTCTGTATTAGCACCGGAAATGAGTTCGTGTGTGTGCGGGCTCCCTCCCCTCCACGAGCCGGAGCTGGTTTTGGCTCGCATCGCCGGCGAGAGCCCTCCCCTGTTCCGGTGTGCCGCCGGTAGTAGTTCAGCAGAGGGGACCCCCTTTAGTTGATTCTTTGCGCGATATGGTTCATACATCGTAGCGTAGCCCAGTGGTATGTGGTGTGGTGTGCCAGTGGTGAGGGCGTGGGTTCGATCCCTCCCCTCGGCAACCCTTTTCCTTTCTCGTGTATTTTTCTTTGACACAGTAGCAGGCAGATCAACCATACCTGGAGAGAACCTCCTCTCTGGTCAGATCAGTGACCGTAGCAGGGTGGTGGCTGACTTGTGCATGTGTGTGCTCGAGCAGCAGGTCTGTTGTTCGACCCCCAGTACCTCCCTTTTTTTCTGCCCTTGTTCTCTGTTTCACTATTTTTCTTGCAGCCTTGTTCTTGGTAGTGGGGTAGCCATTTTGTTGCACATTTTTGTTTGTGCTACCTCCTCTCATAATCTGCAAATATGTCCATTTGTTGGTGGCTTGTGAATAAGTGGTGATTCACTTGTGTGTGTGAACATGCACTTAGTAGAGTGGTGGATGCATGTGCTTGTAGTCTTGTGATTATCACTTTAGTTGAGATTGGTTTTTATTTCCTTGCTTGTGTTGTATAGTAGTGGAGGGTGATGTGGTGTATGATTGGGTGCTTGTGAGAGGTGCATGTGTGTGTGTGTGTGTTGCACACACATGAGGGTTGCTAGTGTAGGTATGCATGTGTGTGTGATTGCCATATGCATGTGTTAGCATTCTTTGTGTTGCTAGCATTTGTAGGTGGTGCGATTTTCTACTAGATGACATGCTTATGAGTTGATGATATGCATGTGGTGAAAACATCCCCACCTTGCAACACTTGTGCACCTTCACATGTTCATATGTGAGAGGGCATGGTGATTTGTATGTATGGGTAGCTTGGTAGAAGGGGTTGTGAAGTTGATGTGCATGACACAAACATGGGGTTCAAACCCCCATCTCACTTTGTCATTGTGCACATGAGCTCAACCTTTGTAGTTGTTGTTTTAGTAGGAACTACATGAATTGATGCCCACTCCCTAGGCATGATTTGGAGTAGTTCCCTCTCCCTTAATTTGTGGTCACTTGTTCCAAGTAGGTGCCCACATTTTATATATGATTTTAGGGTAGAAACTCCCAAGGAATCCAGTGGTGAAGTTAGTTTTTCCATTGGGATACTTTATGGAGTGGACATATCCAGATTTGTTGCAAGTTTGATCTTGGTTTCCATCGAATAGGTGGAGCCCAAGGGCATGTGTTTTTGTGTGATAGAAGTAGGGGTTTTGCTCTACACCATAGTGGTGTCATTTATCACTTGGTGTTATTTGCATGCAAACTATGCCTAGACAAAGTGGGCATGTGGCTGAAAAAGTCCAGCTTAGTGAAATCTGGAATTTCACTAAGTCTGGGAATCCTGGAAACATTTTCTTCTCCTATAGATGAGGATGTGCTTGTCATTGTGTTGAGAACTAGCCTTAGTTTAGTGCTAGGATTTTGGACCTGATATGTTTGTGAACCTCCCTGTCAAATTTCATATCATTTGAAGTCCAGTAGGTTGTGTTTTGATTGCTGCGAAAAAGCTTCAGAACAAAGACAGAATTTCAGGTGCAGGAATTTTCACAAAGTCCCTGAGATCTGATGGTTTTGGGAATGTTTGTGGCCTTGTATCTTCTAGAGTTTAATTCCTTTTGCTGTGATTTTTGCTGGTGCTTGTAGTGTTCTTGGTTGGCTACAGCCATATATATCATTTGTCATATTTAGAGGGTTGTAGCTAAGTTGCATGTAGCTCACAAAGAGCTAAGATGCAGATTGGGGCAGATTGAGTTGTATAGTCATTTTGATCATTGTGTGTGCTTAGTTGAGGTTGTGGTGTTATTCCTTGCTCCAATCCATTCATGTTGGGTTGTTATAGGTCTTGGCAACCTGGGAATACCAGATTTGTGCCAATTGTGAGTGTGGTGTTGATTCTTCCACATAGAGCTTCATATCTTGTTTCGTTGATTCCCGTTGAACCGTAGCTCCGTTTGCAATGTTCTTTATATGGTTTTGCATCGTTTTCACGAGACACATCTGTTCATGCCATCCTCATGCATGTCAAAATAGCTTAGTTTACAGTTTTGTCCACAAACTTGCAGTAGTTTATTTTGCTTGTGCTAGTGATAGAAATAGTGGTGCATGCTCAATTTTCATCTCATGCATCATGTGATTGTTGCATCTTGTGGTGATGCTGTTCATTAGTTTTTATTCTTATGCTGGGTAGCACCAGGATCGGGGAACGAATACGTGGAGTCACGAGAGTACGTGCATGACGAGCCAGAACCATTCCAAGCCGAGGATATCACACGCAAGATGATATGACCTTGATTCCATCTCTACACTTGGTATGCTAGTTTCGTTTCCTTGTCATATTGCTCGCTGCCTACCACTAAAATTAAATTGCCTCTTCATATGCCATGAGCCCAAACACCGTTCCCCTTCCTAGCAAAACTTGTATGGCTAAGTAGGCTTTGCTCAGCTACTAATGTTAGCATTGCTAGTTGCAGGTGCTTTGACTCATGTGATAACATGAGCTTGATATCATTATCTTATATTCTGTTATTAAATTAATGCACCTATATACTTGGTAAATGACGGGAGGCCTAGCCTTTTGCCAGGTGCTTTGTTTCGTTATTGCCACCTTAGTTACCAGTTACCGATGTTTGATTCCATTATGATTGCTCCTAACACGTTCGGGCTTGTTATGGGGACCCCCTCGATAAATCGCGTAGTGCTAAGGCTTGTCCGGCAGGACCCAACATTGGTTTTATTTGCTAATCACCTAATAACCTACATAGGGAATAGCTACCCCGAGGAATTTAATCAACAACCCGGGCCAGTGCTCCTCATGAGTGTTGGTCCAATCACCTAGCAGTCGGCAAGACCATCCCAGGGAAACTTGAGGTTTGGTCCTTGTCCACTTTGCATAGACGGTGTTGTCCTGAGACTGAGATACGCGGCTCTTATCGGGTCGTCGACACACCGGGAGGTCCTGCTAGCCTTGCCTTACCTTAGTGGTATATCTTGCGTATAGGAATCCCAGTGAAGCTTTGGTTTCCCCCAGAGTTGAGGTTTTCTTCTAAGGAATCCGACGAGATCACGAGATTCGTGATAGAGGATGCCTTTGCGGCCTGTGTTCGTTTGTGATGGACTAGTTGGAGCACCCCTGTAGGGTTTAATCTTTCGGAAAGCCGTGCCCGCGGTTATGTGGCAACTTGGAATAGTTTGTTAACATCTGTATTAGAGAACTTTAACATAAACTAATAAAATTGCCAACTGTGTGCGTAACCGTGACTGCCCCCCTCGAAGATCTCTCTTCGATCGGGAACACGGTGGGGTTATGAATGCCGTAGGTAGGTGTTCAGGATCACTTAGTGATCAAGTAATCCCGACCGCTAGTGTAGACCACCTTCACAATTTCTTTGCGTAAGTTAGCCACTTAATCAAGCTTAGGATGCTGCACCCTTATACACTTCACCCTTACCCTACCTAATAACACGACTAGTTCTAGCACCAAGGTCTTAGATTACTGAGTCCCCGTGGCTCACGAATTCCTCCGAAACTCCCAACCGGTACAGGTACCCCAGAGATAGATGATCCCGACGGCACCCAGCTGGCGTGGCAGTACGACGAGGAGACAGACCGCCTCTACGTGAACTATCCAGAGGACTGAGGCATGGTCGTGATCGTGGGCCTGCAGGCAGGGTAGCATAGCATTTTCATGTTTTGTAGTCCGTAGGGGAACTACCTTGATTGTATCTGTGATGTACTCTGAGTTATTAATGAGAAGACAGTTGAATCCCGAATTGTCTATTTTTATTAATATTTGTGCTATGTTACTTGCTTGCGAAACGCTTAGATGCTCTTCTTTCCTATTCGGGGGCCTCGACCCCCAGATCGGAAAGGACCGCATCTTGGTCCTTACACTAATGTTTGGGATATACCCCACGGTGTAACCCGGCTTGAAGTTTGACCCGCCAAAGACGTGGCGACTCACCGGCGACTCAGCAATGACCTGGTGGGCGACTCATATTTGACCCCATAAGGCAACTCAGATGAATGACGAAGGCCCAAGGCCCGACGTACACCATGGTATAAGGCGACTCATATAGAGGCCGGGAGGGCCGGCTGACAAGAGAAGGCCCAAGAAGAGGAAAGACTCCCACAAGAAGGAAAGAAGACCCGGATTAGGATTCAAGAGAGACTAGTCCTATTCCTACTCCTAGTAGAACTCTACATGTAAACCTACCCTTTCCACCTATATAAGGAGGGGTAAGGCGCCCCAAGAGGGAGAAGATTCACAACTTAGATCTAGACAAGACAAATCATGAGATAGAAAAATTAGACACCCACGAGATTAGAGGTGGCGAGTCTGCACCCTTGTAATCGAGATCGTCGTCTTCATCAATGAAACACAAGCACGACGTAGGCTTTTACCTCCATCGGTGGGGCCGAACCTGGGTAAACTCGCGTCTCTCGATTCCGACCAACCCCTCTAATGACCCACAAGCGTATGGGATCGCAGCAGTTTTCGAGGGTAGAGTATTGAACCCAAATTTGTTGGTTCGCCAAAGAAGAAGCGAAAGAATATTCTCAACTATTAGCAGCTGAGTTTGTTAGATTCAACCACACCTGAAAGATTAGTGTCTGCAAGCAAAGTATCAGTAGCAAAGTAGTATGATAGCAACGGTGTGAGAAACGGCATGTTCACGGCAGACTATTCCTAACTGTTGTATCAATGGCGCGAGAAGGTTGCACGTGAACGAGTAACTATTCTTCCCCGACAACAGTGTCGAAAATGATCTTGCAACAAGTAATAGCGAGGTAGCAAGGAACAACAGTAGCAGCAGCAGAGTAACAACAGTAGCAATAGTAGTAGCAAAGTGAGAGCAGTAGCAGCAAAGTGGCCCAATCCCTTTTGTAGTAAGGGACAAGCCTAGACAAAGTAACGTAGCAAGGACCAGTAGTAAAAGACTCATAGGCAGTGGACCGGTGATGGATGAGTATGACGGATGTGATTCATCATGTAACAACTATAACACAGAGAGATAAGTAACTAGCTCCCGTTCGTCAATCTAATGTAGGCATGTATTCCGTATGTATTCATACATGCTTAGGGAAAAGAACTTGCATGACATCTATTGTCCATCCCTCCCTTGGCAGCGGGGTCCTAATGGAAACTACGGGATATTAAGGTTCTCCTTTTAATAAAGAACCGGACCAACGCATTAACGCGTGGTGAATACATGAACTCCTCATACTATGGTCATCTCCGGGAGTGGTTCCGGCTATTGTCACTCCGGGGTTGCCGGGTCATAACTCATAGTAGGTGACTACAACTGGCAAGATAGGATCTAACACACACATATATTGGCGACAACATAATAGGTTCAGATCTGAAATCATGGCACTCGGGCCCTAGTGACAAGCATTAAGCATAGCCAAGTAGTAGCAACATCAATCTAGAACATAGTGGATACTAGGGATCAATCCCCGTCAAAACTAACTTGATTACATGAGAGATATCATCCAACTCATCACCGTCCAGCAAGCCTACGATGAGATTACTCACAAACGATGAGGAGCATCATGGAATTGTCGAGGGAGAAAGGTTGATGATGACGATGGCGACGATTTCCCCTCTCCGGAGTCCGAACCGGACTCCAGATCCGCCTTCCAGATGAAGAGCAGGATGTGGCGGCGTCTCCGTATCGCAAAACGCAATGAAACCTTCTCTCTAATTTTTTCCGGGCGAGACGGAATATATAGAGATGAGTTTGGGGGCGGTGGAGCCACGTGGGCCCGACAAGCCCTCACGATGCGGCCAGGGGGGTGGCCGCGGCTTGTGGGCTTGTGGCCCACTGGTCCACCTCCTCCGGTGGATCTTTGCGCAGGTACTTCTTTCATTCCAGAAAAAATCTCCGTAAATTTTCAGGACATTCCGAGAACTTTTATTTCTGCACAACCATGGCAATTCTGCTGAAAACAGTGTCAGTCCGGGTTAGTTCCATTCAAATCATGCAAGTTAGAGTCCAAAACAAGGGCAAACAAGTTCAGAAAAGTAGATACGACGGAGACGTATAAATGCCCCCAAGCTTAAAGCCTTGCTTGTCCTCAAGCAACTCAGTTGACAAACTGAGAGAGACAAAAGAAAAACATTGGCGAACTCTGTTTGATCTTGTGGTTGCAACTATGTCTAACTCATTACCAGAATTTCAGCAAGATCACAAGTAAACCACATAAGCAAATGATATCTAGGTCTCACGGTAAACTCATATCAATGGCATAATCAACTAGCAAGCAAATAATAATAAGTCTCAAACGTCAACACTTCAATAAAAACAACATGAAGCAGTACGAATAGATGGTATTTCGCTAGATATTTCCGAGACCGCAAAACATAAATGCAGAGCACCTTAAAAGACCAAGGGCTGACTAAACATTGTAATTCAAGGCAATGAAGATCCAGTCATAGTCACACTCAACACAGTTAAAAGCAAAGCATAAAAATGACAGTGGTGCTCTCTAATTGGTGCTTTTGTAAGAGGAGGATGACTCAACAGGAACATAAATAGACATGCCCTTCGCAGAGGGAAGCATTGATTTGCAGAGGTGCCAGAGCTCAAGCTTTGAAAACAGAGATAATAATTTTGGGTGGCATGCTTTCATTGTCAACGCAATGACTAAGAGTTCTCAACATCTTCCACGTTACACATGCTATAGGCGGTTCCCAAACAGAAAAGTAAAGTTTTGACTCCCCCACCACCAATCAATCACACTCCACGGCTAGCCGAATCCTCGGGTACCGTCCATACCAACATTAATCCTGGGGGAGTTTTGTTTGCAATTATCTTTTCGATTTGAGCATGGAGCTGGGAATTCCAATTACTGCCCCCTCTCTCGTGAATGGTAGTGAATAAACACATATCGAAGATAACACGCCTAGCATGGAAGATACCAATAGCCCCCTGTCACCACATGAGCGGTTTGGGCATGCAAAACAGATTATTTCTTGAAGATTTAGAGAGTGGCACATGCAAATTTACTTGGAACGGCAGGTAGATACCGCATATAGGTAGGTATGGTGGACTCATATGGCACAACTTTGGGTTTATGGAAGTGGATGCACAAGCGTTATTCCCGCTTAGTACAAATGAAGGCTAGCAAAAGACTGGGAAGCGACCAACTAGAGAGCGACAAGAGTCATCAAAATTCATAGAGATTAACTAGCATTGAGTGCAAGCATGAGTAGGAAATAAATCACCATGAACATGAATATCATAGAGGCTATGTTGATTTTTTTTCAACTACATGCATAAACATGCGCCAAGTGAAGCCACTTGAATCATTCAAAGGAGGATACCATCCTATCATACTACAACACAGTCATCTCAATATTCTGTTGGGCATCCAAGACAACCCATTATAAGCTCCTAGCTAAGTAAGCATGTCATAAGAAACTATGATCTCTAAGTTGTCATTGCAAACATGTTTCTCTCACAACAAAGCTGAATCAGGCATGATGAGCTAGTCATATTTACAAAAACAATATAGATCGAGTTCATACCAGCTTTTCCAGGCTCAGTCACTTCATCATATATCATCATTATTGCCTTTCACTTGCATGACCGAACGATGTGAACAATAATAAGCCTGCTCGTGCATTGGACTAAAGCTGGAATCTGCAGGCAAACACATAGGAGAAGACAAAGAAATATGGCTCTATGAAAGCTAAACAGGTATGCATGCAAGAGCCACTAAACATTGTAACCAATATATTCTACCTTGACCCAAAGAAAAAGAAAACTATCTACACGGGAAAGCTCCCAACAAGCAAAAGAAGAAAAAGAAAATCTTTTTGGTTTTTCTCAAACTAGACAGACACACGAAAAGAAAACGAGAAAAAGAAAATAAACTAGCATGGATGATACAGTGGCAAAGTGTGAACACCGGCTAACAAAGTTAAAGCATAAGCAAGAATGTATAGTCGGTGAGAACACGTACTCCCCCAAGCTTAGGCTTTTGGCCTAAGTTGGTCTACTCCCAAGGATGGTCCTGGCGAAACCCAAAATCATATTCGAGGTTATACGGGAACGCTGCAGCTACTGCCTGAATAGCTGCCTCACGGAGACGAGCAGCCTTCGCCTCCCTCTCATACTCCTCTGGTTATGTAATATCTCCGTTTTACCTGAAAGTCAAAGAAAGTAGGAGCAGGAAGGGTAATATGGAAAACACGCTGCCGGTTAAATATCAATCGGTATAGCAGGGATTCATCATCCCTCTCAAGGAACTGGTAGCGTGTCAAAGCGACGCGGTCAAGGAAAGCTGTATGGAGCGGAGGATCTCTTTCGCGGATGGGGACTCCAAGAAAATTTGCTATGGCAGTGGCATAGATCCCACCAAAGAGATCCCCTTCAATAGCATTCTTATTTTGCCTTCTTGCTATATTAGCTCCCATGTTGAAGCTTTTGTCACCCGTCACTGTGCTCTTAAGGATACTAAGGTCGGGTGCGCAGAGGTGACAATGCTCAATCTTGCCATTAATGCATCTACCTATGAAGAGGGAAAAGTAATGCAAGGCAGGAAAATGAATACTCCCCATGGTAGCTTGCGTAATGTCTCTAGTTTCTCCAACAGTAATACCAGTGCAAAAATCTCTAACCGAAGATTTAGGAGGATCATTGAGGCTACCCAAGTAGGTATTTTGCAAATTCTATTGAAATCCTCTAAATCCATGGTATACGATTTATCATAGAGATCAAACAGTACCGATGGCTCACGGCCAACTGAAAATTTGAATCTACGAACAAAAGAGGCAGTGAGAGCAACATACTGTTCACATTTATCGGAGGTGAATTCTTCAAGTGTGATGTTGCGAACAAGTGCATCAAACTCGTCTTTGAAACCTGCCTCAATCATAAATTCATTAGAAGGCCATTCACATGGTTGTACCCGCGCGTCCCTTGGTTGGTAAGGATTAGGCTCCCGAATCGCAAGACGGGGACCTCTCTTGCTTGAGGAACCACCATGAAAGTTTCTCCTGAAAATCTTCCTTTTCTGAAATTTTCAGTGACCCAAAGGAAAAATGAACAAGGCCCAACTAAACTCGTAGCAACTACTCCCACAAGTGCCTAGAGACCATATTACGCATCAAAACTACGTGGGACCAGCTAGAATCAGCATGCAAAGCTCAAGAACATGGTCACCAAGGCAGCAAAAATACGCGGAGTATAAGAAACTTGAGCAAAAACTTTTATTTTTGGGGTACTTTTACCGGACGCTAAAACAGAAAACAGGGAAAACTAAACTAAACCTATCATTTTTCTTCTAAGCAACCGAAGGTGAAAGTTTGGAACAGAGGTTTGTGACTCCTCGATTCATCCATCTCATGGACATCGAAAGAAATTCGTCAGTGAGGTTGATCAAGCCTCCTCGAAAAACCTTTTCGAATCGCAAAAGAGAACGGAGAATTTTTGAATAGTCACTAAGTCACCTCAATGGGGATGTGTATCTCCCCAACAAGCAAATCATACTTCATCTTGACACGAGGAATAGGGCATTCAAAGCTCCCGATAAGAATCGATGAAGTTTTTTTGATAGCATTGATGCACTGTACTCGATATTGTTACTTCGGAAAGTGCACCGTATGCTCGTTACCGTCGACATGGAAAGTGACATTGCCTTTGTTGCAATCTATAACAGCCCCTGCAGTGTTTAAAAAGGGTATTCCGAGGATGACAGCCATGGCATCGTCCTCGGGAATATCCAAGATAACAAAGTCTGTTAAGATATTGGTGTTAGCAACCACAACAGGCACATCCTCACAAATGCTGATAGGGAAAGCAGTTGATTTGTCGACCATTTGCAGAGAGATTTCAGTAGGTGTCAACTTATCCAGTTCATGTCTACGATAAAGAGAGAGGCATAACACTAACACCGGCTCCAAGGTCGCATAACGCAGTTCTAACGTAGTGGCCTTTAATGGAGCAAGATATAGTGGGCACACCGGGATCACCTAGTTTCTTAGGAGTTCCACCCTTGAAAGTGTAATTGGCAAGCATGGAGGAGATCTCTACCTGAGGTATCCTCCTCTTATTAGTCACAATATCTTTCATGTACTTAGCATACGGAGACATCTTGAGCATATCTGTCAAACGCATCTGCAGAAAGATAGGTCTATTCATCTCAACGAATCGCTCAAAATCCTCATCATCCTTTTTCTTGGATAGTTTAGGAGGAAAGGGCATAGGTTTCTAAACCCATGGCTCCCTTTCTTTACCATGCTTCCTAGAAGTGAAGTCATTCTTATCGTATCTCTTAGTCTTAGGCTGTGGGTTATCAAGATCAACACTAGGTTAAATCTCCACATCCTTATCATTGCTAGGTTGAGCATCAACATGCACATCACTATTGATATTATCATTAGGCTCATGTTCATCACTAGATTGTGTTTCAGCATCAGAGACAGAGACATCATTTGGAATCTTAGGTGTAGCAGCAACAGGGTTGCTAGCGTGCAGGTTCCTATCATCTTTCTTCTTCTTTCTAGGATGACTAGGTGCACCAGTGCTAACTCCTTGAGAATCTTTTTTCAATTCTCTTCGGATGACCCTCAGGATACAGAGGTTCCTGGGTCATTCTTCCGCCTCTAGTAACAACTCTAACAGAATTGTCATTCAACTCATTGAGCAAGTCATTCTGAGCTTTAAGTACTTGTTCTACCTGAGTAGTAACCATAGAGGCATGTTTACTCAGAAGCTTAAGATCATTGACATTTCTCTGCACACAAGCACTTAAATGACTAATCATACGAGCATTCTTTTCCAGTTGTGTGCTAACATAATCATTGAAACTTTGTTGTTTGGCAACAAAGTTATCAAATTCATCCAGGCATAGGCTAGTGGGTTTATCAAAAGGAATATCACTTCCATCAAACCTACGCAAAGAATTTACTTCTACTACCTGTATCGGGTTATCGAGACCATGGATCTCTTCGATAAGTGGTAGATTTTTGACATCTTCAGATTTAATGCCTTTCTCTCGCATAGATTTCTTGGCTTCTTGCATATCTTCAAGACTGAGGAATAGAATACCTCTTTTCTTCGGAGTTGGCTTAGGAGGTGGTTCGGAATAGTCCAAGCATTCTCATTGCACAAGATGTTATTCAGTAGAATCTCAGCTTGTTCTACAGTTTGTTCCCCAAAAACACTACCAACACAACTATCTAGGTGGTCTTTGGAAGCATTGGTAAGTCCATTATAGAAGATATCAAGTATTTCGTTCTTCTCAAGAGGGTGATCAGGCAAAGCATTCAGTAGCTGGATGAGCCTCCCCCAAGCTTGTGGGAGATTCTCTTCTTCAGCTTGAGCAAAGTTGTATATTTCCTGTAAGGCAACTTGCTTCTTATGGGCAGGGGTATATTTTTCAGAGAAGTAGTAGACCATATCCTGGGGGCTACGCACACAACCAGGAGCAAGAGAAGTGAACCAGGTCTTAGCATCATCCTTTAGCGAGAAAGGAAACAACTTGAGGATGTAGTAGTGGCGAATCTTTTCCTCGCTAGTGAATATGGTGGCTATATCGTGTAGTTTGGTAAGATGGGCTACAACTGTTTCAGACTCATAACCGTGAAAAGGATCAGATTCGACTAGAGTAATTAACTCAGGGTCGACAGAGAATTCATAATCCTTATCGGTCACAAAGATAAGCGAAGTAGCAAACTTCGGGTCGTATTTCATCCTAGCGTTCAGAGATTTTTCTTTCCACCTGCGCAGAAGTTTCTCAACATCATAGCTATCCTTACACGCAAGAAAGTCCTCAGCTATCTCTCCCTCCATAACATAGCGCTTATCAGGCATAACACGCAATTCAGGCATAGTAGGAGGTTCTACTTCAATAGTATCAGTAGTTTGAGAACTATCATCATGTCTAGCAGCAACTCTAGCAATTTGTGCATCAAGGGCACGAAGTGGAAAAGTAGTATCAGTCATAGCATCATCAGGCATAGTATAAAGCATAGCATCATCAGGCATAGTATCAAGCATAGCATCATCAGGCATAGTATCAAGCATAGCATAGTCAGGCATAGTATCAAGCATAGCATCATCAGGCATAGTATCAAGCATAGCATCATGGACAACAGAAGTAGCATCATCAAGCACAGGCGACATATCAAGATTTCTAGCAGGAGGCGAAGTCGCAAACTTACTCATAACTGAAGGTGAATCAAGTGCCCAGCTAGATGGCGGTTCCTTACCTCTCCTCGTAGTGGAAGGCAAGATTTTAGTTCTTGGATCTTTCGGATTCCTCATAGTGATCAGCAGATGAAAATCCCAAGTGACTCAGAGAATATAGCTGTGCTTCCCTGGCAACGGTGCCAGAAAAAGCCTTTGATAACCTACAAGCGTATGTGATCGTAGCAGTTTTCGAGGGTAGAGTATTCAACCCAAATTTGTTGGTTCGCCAAAGAAGAAGCAAAAGAATATTCTCAAGTATTAGCAGCTGAGTTTGCCAGATTCAACCACACCTGAAAGAATAGTGTCTGCAAGCAAAGTATCGGTAGAAAAGTAGTATGATAGCAATGGTGCCAGAAACGATCTGTTGACGGCAGACTATTCCTAACTGTTATATCAATGGCGCCAGAAGGTTGCACGCGAACGAGTAACTATTCTTCCCCGACAATAGTGTCAGAAAAGATCTTGCAACAAGTAACAGCAAGGTAGCAAGGAACAGCAGTAGCAACAGCAGCAGAGTAACAGAGTAGCAACAATAGTAGCAAAGTGACAGCAGTAGCAGCAAAGTGGCCCAATCCCTTTTGTAGCAAGGGACAAGCCTAGAAAAAAGTAACGTAGCAAGGACCAGTAGTAAAAGAGTCGTAGGCAGTGGATCGGTGATGGATGAGTATGACGGATGTGATTCATCATGTAACAGCTATAACACAGAGAGATAAGTAACTAGCTCCCGTTCGTCAATCTAATGTAGGCATGTATTCCGTATGTAGTCATATGTGCTTAGGGAAAAGAACTTGCATGACATCTATTGTCCATCCCTCCCGTGGCAGCGGGGTCCTAATGGAAACTACATGATATTAAGGTTCTCCTTTTAATAAATAACCGGACCAACGCATTAACACGTGGTGAATACATGAACTCCTCATACTATGGTCATCTCCGGGAGTGGTTCCGGCTATTGTCACTCTGGGGTTGCCGGGTCATAAGACATAGTAGGTGACTACAACTTGCAATATAGGGTCTAAAACACACATATATTGGCGACAACATAATAGGTTCAGATCTGAAATTATGGCACTCAGGCCCTAGTGACAAGCATTAAGCATAGCCAAGTAGTAGCAACATCAATCTAGAACATAGTGGATACTAGGGATCAATCCCCGTCAAAAACTAACTCGATTACATGATAGATCTCATCCAACTCATCACCGTCCTGCAAGCCTACGATGAGATTACTCACGAACGATGAAGAGCATCATGGAATTGTCGATGGAGAAAGGTTCATGATGACGATGGCGACGATTTCCCCTCTCCGGAGCCCGAAACGGACTCGAGATGTGCCCTCCAGATGAAGAACAGTATGTGGCGGCGCCTCCGTATCGCAAAACGCGATGAAACCTTCTCTCAATTTTTTTTCCGGGCGAGACGGAAGATATAGAGCTGAGTTTGGGGGCCGTGGAGCCAAGTGGGCCCCACAAGCCCTCACGGCGTGGCTAGGGGGGTGGCCTCGGCCTGTGGGCCTGTGGCCCACTGGTCCACCTCCTCCGGTTGATCGTTGCGCGGGTAATTTTCTTTTATTCCAGAAAAAATCTCCGTAAATTTTCAGGACATTCCGAGAACTTTTATTTCTGCACAAAAACAACACCATGGCAATTCTGCTGAAAACAACGTCAGCGTTAGTTCCATTCAAATCATGCAAGTTAGAGTCCAAAACAAGGGCAAAAGAGTTCGGAAAAGTAGATACGATGGAGACGTATCACCCTCTCAAGCCGCCACATGGTTGCGATGGCCTCACACCTAAGTTCTCTCACGAGAACATCTGCCGTGACAAAACCACGACACCCCTAGTCCTGCCGGATCAAGAATATGGGGGATGAGTGGTACAATGGTGCTCCTTGAGATGTTCGGTGGAGAAGGAAGAAGGGGATTGCTTGCTCTCTCTTTGTTTCTCCTGTGGGGGGGTGTGCAAGATTGTGGAAGTTGTGGGAACCTCACGAGCTAGGAGGGCTGCTGTTTTTATAGGCCACCCCCAACTTACAATATGCGGAGATAATAAGGGTGGGCCCCAACTGGCACCCTCTCTAACTGTCCATGGGGCCCGCCCGCTGTACGATGTTGTCGCTTGTAGGGGCCTTCGGCTGCAGGGTCCCGTTGTTACGGGGGCTCGATGGCTGGCTGCCACAGTAGCCATGTGTCAATGACATTATGGAGTGGTTGGCGCTATGTAACCACTGTGCCGCTTCACTCGCTCGCAGTCGGCTCCGGTCAGCGATACAGTTGCCTCCACTATAGCCATTGGTGCCCCGGTCAGCGGTACCAGGACCACAGTAGCCACGCCTCACTGTCGTGGTAAGGTCTTATCGTACGGAGCAACAAGATGGTCGCTCACTTGCCGGTTGCCGGGTCCAGACAAATCCACACATATTGAACGTTGTTTCCGTTCTCTTTTTTTCGTCTTCTAGCTACACAAACACCAATTAATGATAAGATGAGACAATTTAAAGCATCATACGTGCATATATAAAAGAACAGTGTGATATTTTTTGTATCAAACCATATAGGTAGGCGAGGCCGACAAACTCCCAGTTGTACCCTGCATCCTTGTCCTTTCGGAAGTCGAGATACATCCATAGGGCAGCGTCCCCTGAGCAATTTTGAAACACGACCTCTGTGATAAGATACCACAGGTAGTCCCTCACATACCACTCTACGGTCTGATCATCGTCGTCTTCCGGGCATTTTCTTCGGTTCTTTAGGAGCCAGTGTAGCAGTACACGGGATGTCCGATTATCCCTAGCATGGGCGGGGGGGGGGGGGAGGGTGGTGGGGGCTTGCGCTGAGGGAGATAACCCTATCATGCAAGTTCTTCCTCTCGACTTGATAAGTGGGAGCATGGCCCTCAATCGGTAGGGTTGTGATCATCCCCCAATCCTCGAGGGTCACCGTCATCTCACCACATGAGAGATGGAAAGTTTGTGTCTTGGGCCGCTACCGGTCCACCAAAGCTGTGAGAGCTTAGTGAATGAGTGTCGGTGACAAATGCTTGAACTGCAGCATGAAACCTAATCGTCGGGCTCTCCTCAAGTACGGCATGTAACGCTCGTCGTACTGCATCTGAACGGCCTTCGTGTGACCCCTCATCCGAAGTGGCGGGAGCATCTATCGAAATGTAGATGCAAATAATTATAAGTTATTTTCATCAATTCGAAAGCTTTGGTTCAATGTTTTAATCATAGTAATTACCACTATAGTTTTTATGAAACGGATATGATGACCCTTGTCAAACGCACGATCAAGCATGAAGTACTTAGTGTCGATGTTGTTCGCAAGAGGGGCCTCCTATTTTTTTTGCAAATGAACATGTCATATATAAAAAACACATGCATCATATTATTTTCATCAATTATCTCATATTCAACAAACATTCATATCATATTCAACTAATATTGTAAAATAAATATCATCAGCATAATTCATTTTGCATGAGCATAATACATTCATTCATTTTGCATAATTCAGTCATTCATTCATTTTGCATAATTCGTTATGTAAAAAAATGTTAATATGATTCATTCATTTATTCAACATTTGTAAAAAATAGTAGAATAACCATAATTCCTCCAACATCCACTATACGCATATGATTCACCCATATCACCAACATGCATCATATCAAAACGAACCTAGGGTTCATGCATCATAGCACCATTTAAAAAAACATGAACTAGGTTTCATGTTCACACTACATACAATCATTCCAACTAGCGGCTAGAGTTCACATTCAACCCCATGCAACATCTAGAATCAATCCAAACAAACCTAGGATAAAAAATCTAGTACAAAAATAGGGTTCACTTGTAGCAAATAATGCATCAAATCGAAAGCTAGTTGACTAAAACTAATTGGAGGGACCGAAAGAGCTTACTTTTCTCTTTCCGGATCCATATCGATTCGCAAACACAATCAAGAATGAAAAGAGATCCGACGGGGGAGTGGAGGAGATGAGAGAGGAAGCAAGAGGGCTCTTCCTTTGTTCTAAGTTCTAATGGTGGGAGGGGGTAAAAAAATAAAAATAAAAGATGGGAGGGGGTCGGAAGATATGGGGAGGGCGAATCGGTGCCCCGGGCTTACAACTGCCCAAACCCTATCGTTAGGGTCCCTGGCGGTAGGGTTTCACCACTTACCACCAGGCCCTATAGCGGTAGGGTAGAACGGAGGTCACGACAGCCGTCAGTTATTGCTGACATGGATTAGTCATCTACCGTCGGATTCCTTGATGATAGGCTAACTTTCTTTTGTGGGTCCTACTGCCAGGTCCCTAACGGTAGGAATAAAAGGTCAAATGTAGATATTTTTTTGAATCGGGGTCATATCTCGCTAAACTAACTACAAATGGGTCAAAACATGAAATTTTGTCGTCCTTGATACTTTGACACAGTGAGGACAAACCTACTTGGCTGTTTTTTAACATTAGAAGGGCTCGAAAGGACCCAACATTGCATTGATTAAAGCGGTGGAACATCCCAATTTACAACAAAGACCCTGAAGAAACTAGTAAATACAAAGAAGTCCCTGCATTTTGCAAAAAAGACCCCACTAAGAAAAGTGAAAACGTGATCGGGTCCTTGCTGCACGTTGCTGGATCCAATCGTCGCCGATGCTGGGGACGGACCACTTGGTCCGGCGAGACCTCTGCAATACACCACAGACTCCAGCTTGGCACAACACTTCCTCCCTTTTGGCATCTTGGCCAGGAGGAATGAAAGTGGCTGCCTATCGGCCCGAAGATTCGATGGATCGGAGGAGGCCGTCCAGCCACCATGGGCGTCGTAGCTCCTCGAATGCCACCATCGACTAAGCTCAGGATCTCCGTCATCAAATACCAAGTCGTTGTCACGGGGCCTTCTCTAGCTTTGGGGACAAAAACACCTACACCGGAAGCTGGGATCCGACGAGGTCCAACGCCAGGAGGCCAGATGGAAGCAAGCCATCCCATCCATCCTCCAACCGCCACCACGAGGGTGAGAAGAAAGGGGGACGACCACCACAACCGCACCTCCCAGCAAGGCAACACACTTATTGTTGTAGGAAACACCAGACCCACCCTCCAAGCTCCACCTCCACCATGGAGGAGAGGTCGAGGACAACTCAAATGAGCATCGGGTGAGATGCGCACGCACCCGATCACTGTATACTAACGGCATAATGCTATTTCGCAAAGGAGCAAGACTATAACTACCTCTACTAAATACATACTCATCATCGAGCCTCACAGTTGGTGAAGTAGAGACCGAAGCGGCACGCACCATTTTGTCCAGGCAGCAGAAGAAAAAAAAATCATAGCCCTTCGTGCATGAGGCTGGCCATAGTGGGGGTATCATAGTCTTGGGACTAGCCAACATGCTGATGTGGCAAATAACTAAAGAAGAGAGAGGGGGTTAGAGTAACATAGGTAGACACCGTATCATGTTAAATGCTATGCTACTATGTGTCCTGCATGTCAATAAATGAGATCACATATAATACTAGTATATGATACTATGCGTTATGAAGGTAATATCATACAATAGTAACATATGCATGATACTACTGTATGTTACTCCCCACTATGAGCATCCTGATGTGCACAGACCGAAGCAGCATGCACCATTTTCAAAATGTAAACTGTTGATCCTGCATTCTCCCAAACGACATGAGGAAACCTAGCTATCGGCCTCCGGCACCCAACTCTTCCCCATCGCCCTCTCGTGGCCGCCAAAAGATGCGACCAGGCTAAGTCCGCGCTGCAGACGGCAAAGACGGGGCTCCCGTGTGCGGCGGCGTGATTCCTCGATGGTGGAAGGGTGCTCCTTCCTCCGGCTTGGCAGCTATGTGATACGTCCATTTTGCATCATGCTTTCATGTTGATATTTATCGCTTTATGGGCTGTTATTACATTTCATGGTACAATACTTATGCCTTTTCTCTCTTATTTTATAAGGTTAACATGAAGAGGGAGAATGTCGGCAGCTGGAATTCCGGCCTGAAAAAGGAGCAAGTTTGAGATACCTATTCTGCGCAACTCCAAAAGCCAAGAAAATCAACAAGGATTTATTTTGGAATTTATAAAAAATACTGGACCAAAGAAGTACCAGAGGGGAGCCAGTAGGAGGCCACAAGCCTGCTAGGCGCGGCCTCCCCCCTTGGCCACGCCTAGGGGGCTTGTGGGCTCCCAGCTGGCCCTATGGCCCCCCTCTTTTGCTACAAGAAGGGTTTCGTTCCAGAAAAAATCAAGAGGAGGCTTTCGGGAGGATTCGCCGCCGCCACGAGGCGGAACTTGAGCAGAACCAATCTAGAGCTCCGGCAGGACGATCCTGCCGGGGAAACTTTCCTCCCGGAGGGGGAAATCGTCGCCATCGTCATCACCAACACTCCTCACGTTGGAGGGGACTCTTCACCATCAACATCTTCATCAGCACCATCTCATCTCCAAACCCTAGTTCATCTCTTGTAACCAATCTCTGTCTCGCGACTCCGATTGGTACTTGTAAGGTTGCTAGTAGTGTTAATTACTCTTTGTAGTTGATGCTAGTTGGATTACTTGGTGGAAGATTATATGTTCAGATCCTTGATGCTACTCATTACCTCTCTGGTCATGAGTATGATTATGCTTTGTGAGTAGTCACTTTTTTCCTGAGGACATGGGATAAGTCATGCTATAAGTAGTCATGTGAATTTGGTATTCGTTCGATATTTTGATGTGGTGTATGTTGTCTCTCCTCTAGTGGTGTTATGTGAACTTTGACTACATAACACTTCACCATTATTTGGTCCTAGAGGAAGGCATTGGGAAGTAGTAAGTAGATGATGGGTTGCTAGAGTGACAGAAGCTTAAACCCTAGTTTATGCGTTGCTTCGTAAGGGGCTGATTTGGATCCACTAGTTTAATGCTATGGTTAGACTTCGTCTTAATTCTTCTTTCGTAGTTGCGGATTCTTGTGAGAGGGGTTAATCATAAGTGGGATGCTTGTCCAAGTAAGGGCAGTACCCAAGCTCCGGTCCACCCACATATCAAACTGTCAAAGTAGCGAACGCTAATCATATGAACATGATGAAAACTAGCTTGATAGAAATTCCCATGTGTCCTCGGGATCGTTTTACCTCCTATAAGAGTTTGTACAGGCTTGTCCCTTGCTACAAAAGGGATTGGGCCACCTTGCTGCACCGTTGTTACTTTTGTTACTTGCTACTTGCTACGAATCAGCTTGTCACACAACTACTTGTTACCGATAATTTCAGTGCTTGCAGACATTACCTTCCTGAAAACCACTTGTCAGATCCTTCTGTTCCTCGTTGGGTTCGACACTCTTACTTATCGAAAGGACTATGATAGATCCCCTATACTTGTGGGTCATCAAGACTCTTTTCTGGCGCCGTTGCCGGGGAGTGAAGCGCCTTTGGTTAGTGGAATTTGGTAAGGAAACATTTATATAGTGTGCTGAAATTTATTTTCACTTGTTTCTATGGAAACTAATCCTTTGAGGAGCTTGTTCGGGGTATCTTCACCTCGCACGGAAGCACAAGCAGTTTCTCCTCAACTTGCTGCACCTACTGAAAATATTTGCTTTGAATTTCCTTCGGGTATGCTTGAGAAACTGTTGGCTAATCCTTTTACAGGAGATGGAACATCACGTCCAGACTTGCATCTAATCTATGTAGATGAAGTTTGTGGTTTATTTAAGCTTGCAGGTTTGCCCGAGGATGAGTTCAAGAAGAAGGTATTTCCGTTATCTTTGAGGGATAAGGCGTTGACATGGTATAGGCTATGTGATGATACTGGATCATGGAACTACAATCGGTTGAAATTGAAATTTCATCAAAAGTTTTATCCTATGCATCTAGTACATCGTGATTGGAATTATATTTATAATTTTTGGCCTCCCAATAGAGAAAGCATCGCTCAAGCTTGGGGGAGGCTTAAATCAATGTTATATTCATGCCCCAACCATGAGCTCTCGAGAGAAATTATCATTCAGAACTTCTATGCACGGCTTTCTCATGATGATCGCACCATGCTTGACACTTCTTGTACCGGTTCTTTTATGAAGAGAGATATTGACTTCAAATGGAATTTATTGGAAAGAATTAAATGCAGCTCTGAAGATTGAGAGATTGATGAAGGTAAGGAGTCAAGTATGAATTTCAAGTTTGATTGCGTTAAATCCTTTGTTGAAAGAAATACTTTTTGTGATTTTAGCCCTAAGTATGGACTTGACTCTGAGATAGTAGCTTCATTGTGTGAATCTTTTGCTGCTCATATTGATCTCCCTAAAGAGAAGTGGTTTAAATGTCATCCTCCCTTAGAATTCAATGTAGTTAAACCCAATCCAGTTGAAGAGAAAGTCATTGCCTATAATGATCCTATTGTTCCTAGTGCTTACATTGACAAACCACCTTTCCGTGTTAGGTTAAAGGATCATTCTAAAGCTTCAACTGTGATACGTAGGAGCTACATTAGAACACCTACACCCCCTGAGCAAATTAGAGTTGAACCTAGCATAGCTATTATCAAAGATCTCCTGTCCGACAATGTTGATGGCCATGATATTCACTTCTGTGAAGATGCTGCTAGAATTGCTAAACCACATGCTAGAGACAAACATAGGTGTGTTGTTGGCACGCCTGTTGTTTCTGTTAAGATAGGAGATCATTGTTATCATGATTTATGTGATGTGGGTGCTAGTGTTAGTGCAATACCTCGATCCTTATATGATGAAATCAAAGACGAGGTTGCACCTGTCGAGATAGAACCCATTGATGTCACTATTCAGCTTGCCAATAGAGATACTATCTGCCTTGTGGGAATTGTTAGAGATGTTGAAGTCTTGTGTGGTAAAATGAAATATCCTGCTGATTTCCTCGTTCTTGCTACCACACAAGATAGCTTTTGTCCCACCATATTTGGCAGACCTTTTCTCAATACTGTCAATGCTCATATTGACTGTGAGAAGCAAAATATCACTGTTGGCTTTGAAGGTGTGTCACATGAGTTCAATTTCTCTCAGTTTGGTAGACAACGTCATGAAAAGGAGTTCTCTAGTAAGGATGAAACTATTGCCCTAGCTTCTATTGCCTTGCCTCCTACTGATCCTTTAGAGCAATACTTGCTTGAGCATGAAAATGATATGCATATGGATGAAAGGGATGAGAAAGATAGAGTTGTCTTTGAACAATATCCTATCCTTAAGAATAATTTTCCTATTGAACTACTTGGAGATCCACCCCCACCAAAGGGTGATCCTGTATTCGAGCTTAAACAGTTGCCAGATACTCCTAAGTATGCTTATCTTGATGAAAAAGAGTTATATCCTGTTATTATTAGTGCTAGCCTCTCAGAGCATGAAGAAAAGAAGTTATTAAAAACTCTGAGGAAGCACCGTGCTGGTATTCGATATACTCTTGATGATCTTAATGGCATTAGTCCCACTCTATGCCAGCACAAGATTAAAATTGATCCTGATTCCAAACCAGTTGCTGATCATCAAGGGAGATTAAATCCTAAGATGAAAGAGGTAGTGAGAAAAGAAATACTAAAGCTCCTGGAAGCAGGTATTATCTATCCTGTTGCTCATAGTGATTGGGTGAGTCTGGTGCATTGTGTCCTTAAGAAGGGAGGTATTACCGTTGTCCCGAATGATAAGGATGAATTGATCCCACAGAGGATTATTACTGGCTATAGGATGGTGATCGATTTTAGGAAATTGAATAAAGCCACTAGGAAAGATCATTACCCTTTGCCCTTTATCGACCAAATGCTAGAAAGACTGTCTAAACACACATACTTCTGCTTTCTAGACGGTTATTCTGGTTTCTCCCAAATACCAGCTGCACAATCTGATCAGGAGAAACCCACTTTCACATGCCCTTTCGGTACCTTTGCTTATAGACGTATGCCTTTTGGCTTATGTAATGCACCTGCTACCTTTCAAAGATGTATGATGGCTATATTCTGTGACTTTTGTGAAAAGATTGTTGAGGTTTTCATGGATGACTTCTCCGTTTACGGGTCTTCTTTTGATGATTGCCTTAGCAACCTTGATCGAGTCTTGCAGAGATGTAAAGACACCAATCTTGTCTTGAATTGGGAGAAGTGCCACTTTATGGTTAATGAAGGCATTGTCTTAGGACATAAAAATTATGAAAGAGGTATTGAAGTCGATAAGGGTAAGGTTGATGCAATCGAGAAAATGCCATGCCCCACGGATATCAAAGGTATAAGAAGTTTCCTTGGTCATGCTGGTTTCTATAGAAGGTTTATTAAAGACTTCTCTAAGATTTCTAGGCCTCTTACCAATCTCTTGCAAAAGGATATTCCTTTTGTTTTTGACGATGATTGTGAGGAAGCCTTCGAAATACTTAAGAAGGCTTTGATAACTGCACCTATTGTTCAACCACCTGATTGGAACTTACCTTTTGAAATCATGTGTGATGCTAGTGATTATGCTGTTGGTGCTGTCCTAGGACAAAGAGTTGATAAGAAGTTGAATGTTATTCACTATGCTAGTAAAACTCTGGACAGTGCCCAAAGAAACTATGCTACTACTGAAAAGGAATTTTTAGCAGTCGTGTTTGCATGTGAAAAGTTCAGGTCTTACATAGTTGATTCCAAAGTCACTATTCACACTGATCACGCTGCTATTAAGTACCTCATGGAGAAGAAAGATGCTAAACCTAGACTAATCAGATGGGTTCTCTTGCTACAAGAATTTGATTTGCATGTCGTCGATAGGAAGGGTGCTGAGAACCCAGTAGCAGATAACTTGTCTAGGTTGTAGAATATTCTTGATGACCCACAACCTATTGATGATAGCTTTCCTGATGAGCAATTGAATGTCATCAATGCTTCACGTAGTGCATCGTGGTATGCTGATAATGCAAACTATATCGTTGCCAAATATATACCACCTAGTTTGACATACCAGCAAAAGAAGAAATTCTTCTTTGCCTCGAGACATTACTTTTGGGATGATCCTCACCTTTATAAGGAAGGTGTAGATGGTGTTATTAGACGTTGTGTACCTGAACATGAACAGGGATAGATCCTACAGAAGTGTCACTCCGAGGCTTACGGAGGACACCATGCGGGAGATAGAACTGCACACAAGGTATTGCAATCAGGTTTCTATTGGCCCACTCTCTTCAAGGATGCCCGTAAGTTTGTCTTGTCTTGTGACGAATGTCAAAGAATAGGTAATATCGGTAAACGTCAGGAAATGCCTATGAATCATTCACTAGTCATTGAACCATTTGATGTTTGGGGCTTTGATTATATGGGACCTTTTCCAAAATCCAACGGGTATACTCATATCCTAGTTGTTGTTGATTACGTTACTAAGTGGGTAGAAGCTATCCCTACTAGTAGTGCTGATCACGACACCTCTATCAGGATGCTTAAAGAAGTTATTTTCCCTAGATTTGGAGTCCCTAGATATCTAATGACTGATGGTGGTTCACATTTTATTCATGGTGCTTTTTCGTAAAACGCTTGCTAAGTACGGTGTCAACCATAGAATTGCGTCCCCCTATGATCCTCAGTGCAGTGGTCAAGTAGAGCTAAGCAATAGAGATATTAAACTAATTCTGCAAAAGACTGTCAATAGGTCTAGAAAGAATTGGTCTAAGAAGCTCGATGATGCACTCGGGGCTTATAGAACTGCCTATAAGAATCCCATGGGCATGTCTCCGTACAAAATGGTTTACGGTAAAGCATGTCATTTACCTCTTGACATAGAGCATAAGGATTATTGGGTAATCAAAGAGCTCAACTTTGATTTCAAACTTGCTGGTGAGAAGAAGTTATTTGATATTAGCTCACTTGATGAATCACCTCGTGCACCTCCCGGACTCCGTTTTCTTGCGGAGTACTCCTTCTGGTCTGGAAAAAACCATTATATATTCTCCCGAAAGGTCTGACCCTCGTATCACGCAAATTTCCTCTGTTTTTGTTTCGAGTGTGTTTTCTGCCGTAGATTTAGACCAAGATGTCGTCTTGTGGAGGAGAACGATCTCCCTCAAGTCTATGGAGAAGTAAATGCTGATCTGAAAAGAACGGAGGTCATGGAGGCCCAGGAAAGGCTACCTAAAGAAACCAAGGGAAAAACTAAGGAGGAGAATCAGGATTGGGACGAGGGGCAATCTGTGTTCAACAAGGAAGAAGTTGAAGAAGTGGATTTCCTTCAACCCTACCTGCACCTACTGTCTCCATCCTTGATTGAACTCTTAAGGTTTTGTGAAACAACTCGTGTTCGCAATACTTTTCTTACTCATGAAGTTGTTTTGCTGGAGAAACATATCACAGAGCTCCAAGGTATAAATCAAAGATTGATGGCCCTCTTGGAATCGAAAGACAAAACAACTCCACCACCGTCACCTCCAAAGGAAGACAACTAAGCACGGGTATGGGCAATCCCCTTGGCTGGTGCCAAGCTTGGGGGAGTTGCCCCGGTATCGTATCACCATCACATCTTTTGATTTACCTTTTCTTAGTTCGATCCTTTTTGGTTTTATCTTTCTCTATTAGAATAAAGGTCTTAGTGTTTTGGGCTTGAGTTTTGCTTTGTGTCACCCCTGATGTATTCGAGCTCGTGAGTCATATAATAAAGAGAGTTTTAGTTAAGGGCCTTGCTTCATGCCATGATCAAGAGAATGATAAAAGAACAAAAGCATGAAAGATCATGTAATGATCTTATGGGAAGTGATGGCTTCACTTATAGAAAGAATAATGATTGAAACTTGTTGAGGGTAGACAAACTTAGACCTTGGTCATTGTTGCAATTAATAGGAAGTGATAAAGAAGGAGAGGTTCACATATAAATATATCATCTTTGACACCATCTATGATTGTGAACACTCACTAAACTATTGCATGCTTAGAAGTAGATGTTGGACAAGGAAGACAACATAATGAATTGTGTTTGCTTGGTTCCGAACAATGTTATATAGATCCCTTAGCATGTGACAATTGCTTCCACCTCATATTAGCCAAAACTCCCGCACCAAGTAGAGACACTACGTGTGCATCCCTAAACCTTCAACCTAGTTTTGCCATGAGAGTCCACCATACCTACCTATGGATTGAATAAGATCCCTCAAGTAAGTTGTCATCGGTGCAAGCAATAAAAATTGCTCCCTAATATGTATGATTTATTAGTGTGTGGAAAATAAGCTTTGTACGAACCTGTGATGAGGAAGACATAAAAGCGACAGACTGCATAATAAAGTTCTTTATCACAGGAGGCAATATAAAGTGAAGTTCCTCCGCACTAAGAGGACACACATCCAAACCTCAAAAGCGCATGACAACCTCTGCTTCCCTCTACGAAGGGCCTATCTTGTACCTTTACTTTTTTCCCTTGAAAGAGTCATGGTGATATTCACCAATTCCTTGTTTCGCCTTTATCTTGGCTAACGTCATATGCTAGGGAAAGATCTATATTCATATGTCAACTTGGAGGTAAGTATTCATGAATTATTATTGTTGACATTACCCTTGAGGTAAGCAATTGGGAGGCAAAACTATAAGCCCCTATCTTTCTCTGTGTCCAGCTGAAACTTTGATCCCATGAGTACCACGTGAGTTGTAGTAATTGTAGAGAACGAAAAGATGATTGAGTATGTGGATTTGCTTTACAAGCTCTTATTTGACTCTTTCTGATGTTGTGATAAATTGCAATTGCTTCGGTGACTATAGGCTATTGGTTGTTAATTCTACGTGAGGTTCTTGATCCTTACTTTACTTTGTGAAGGAATTATCACTTTAGCATAAGAGATTTTATGTTGGTATTGTTGTTCTAATTAGGATCATGATGCCTGCATGTTCGTATCTTGTTTTGTTGACACCTCTCTCTCTCTAAACATGTGGGCATATTTATTGATCTCGACTTTCGCTTGAGTAAAAGCGAGGTCTAAGCTTGGGGGAGTTGATACGTCCATTTTGCATCATGCTTTCATGTTGATATTTATCGCTTTATGGGCTGTTATTACATTTCACGGTACAATACTTATGCCTTTTCTTTCTTATTTTGCATGGTTTACATGAAGAGGGAGAATGCCGGCAGCTGGAATTCTGGCCTGAAAAAGGAGCAAGTTTGAGATACTTATTCTTCACAACTCCAAAAGCCGTGAAAACCAACGAGGATTTATTTTGGAATTTATAAAAAATATTGGGCCGAAGAAGTACTAGAGGGGAGCCAGCAGGAGGCCACAAGCCTGCTAGGCGCGACCTCCCCCTGGACGTGCCTAGGGGGCTTGTGGGCTCCCAGCTGGCCCTCTGGCCCCCCTCTTTTGCTACAAGAAGGGTTTCGTTCCAGAGAAAAATCAAGAGGAGGCTTTCGGGAGGATTCGCCGCCGCCACGAGGCGGAACTTGAGCAGAACCAATCTAGAGCTCCGGCAGGACTATCCTGCCGGGGAAACTTCCCTCCCGGAGGGGGAAATCGTCGCCATCATCATCACCAACTCTCCTCTCGTCGGAGGGGACTCGTTACCATCAATATCTTCATCAGCACCATCTCATCTCCAAACCCTAGTTTATCTCTTGTAACCAATCTCCGTCTCGCGACTCCGATTGGTACTTGTAAGGTTGCTAGTAGTGTTAATTACTCTTTGTAGTTGATGCTAGTTGGATTACTTGGTGGAAGATTATATGTTCAGATCCTTGATGCTACTCATTACCTCTCTGGTCATGAATATGATTATGCTTTGTGAGTAGTCACTTTTATTCCTGAGGACATGGGATAAGTCATGCTATAAGTAGTCATCTGAATTTGGTATTCGTTCGATATTTTGATGTGGTGTATGTTGTCTCTCCTCTAGTGGTGTTATGTGAACGTCGACTACATAACACTTCACCATTATTTGGGCCTAAAGGAAGGCATTGGGAAGTAGTAAGTAGATGATGGGTTGCTAGAGTGACAGAAGCTTAAACCCTAGTTTATGCGTTGCTTTGTAAGTAGAGAACGCGAATCATATGAACATGATGAAAACTAGATTGACAGAAATTCCCATGTGTCCTCGGGAGCGTTTTACCTCCTATAAGAGTTTGTCGAGGCTTGTCCCTTGCTACAAAAGGGATTGGGCCACCTTGCTGCACCGTTGTTACTTTTGTTACTTGCTACTTGTTACGAATCATCTTGTCACACAACTACTTGTTACCGATAATTTCAGTGCTTGCAGACATTACCTTGCTGAAAACCACTTGTCAGATTCTTCTGCTCCTCATTGGGTTCGACACTCTTACTTATCGAAAGGACTACGATATATCCCCTATACTTGTACGTCATCACTATGGCATCCTCGTGAGCATGGCCGCATCCCCGGTGATTGACTGCCTCGACGGTCGTCCCTTGCTGATGTTGTTGCGAATTCGTGCGCTCAGTGGGTGGTTGCTCCCTGTGCAGTGGCGGAGCGTGACGAGCAACTAAGGGGGGCCAAAAAAATTTAAACAGAAAAACAAATATGTTTGAAAACCTGAAAACATTCATGAATTGCAGTGTAAATTACAAAAGATAATCATGCTTACATGGAACGATAATTTGGCAATTATTTTTTTTCAGATTCCAGTCTCTTTAATTGATAACAACCGAAAGTGGTTGGCCAATTTGACATCCGATTTTATGAATTATGTTTCTTTAGTTTATACAACTCATTAACATAGAGTTGGTTTCACCAAGACACATATATGTATAAAGCTCGCATCGCTAAGCAGGCAAGCAGGTGAATCGCTTCCGTCTACTAGATACGGTAGTTAGCTTTTAGTTAGCTAAGTATAGCAATCAACTCCACCGACGGCAGCGTATAGAACTCAACACACACGTATCAATCTGCAGTAGCACAACTCTACGATAACTCACGTGCATAAGACAATCGGGTTTATTTAACGAAGGTTGTTTGTCCATTTGATGGGCTATAATGCTTAGTACTAAGTTTTATTTTGCACATTTGGAAGGGGGCGGAGGGCGGTCGTGGCCCCCTTTGGCCCCAACGAGCCTCTGCCAGTGTCCTTGCGCAAGCCTTGCGGCTTTGGATCGGGCCAGCATGGTTGGTGAGGGGTGGAAGCCCTCCCACTCCTGCTCGTGGGATGCGGGCTAGTCGCATGTAGGTATCTGGCAGGGCGTCGTTGCCTCTTCTGGCTGCCCTTTGGTGGAGGATTGCCACATCTGGCAAACGGCTAGTTCTGGTTCGTCAGTGTTGTTGGCCGGCGGCGCGGTGAGATGGTGGTAAGTGTGTCGTGATCGGCGACTCGACGTATTTTCCGTGCATGGTTTGTGTCGGCCAGTGGAGGTGCTTTGCAACATGTGTGTGGTGGTTTTGCTACTCCGGGCGAATGCATGGACGGTGTTGTTGGCCGACGATGGCGGTGTCCATGAGCATTGTTATCCTCCTTGGAGGCATAGTTGGGGAGATACGTGCTTCCTCGACTCTTGGCTCAAGCTCTTCGGGCGAAAGCCAAGATAGTGTTGAAGGGTCGGGTGGCACCGGCGTCTTGAGCATTGTTTCCCTCTTTGGAGCACCGCCTTGAAGATATTGATCCCTTTTGTGCTTTCTTCGGGTTGGGCGTGAATGTTATCTTGGCCGGCAGGTGCCCCACAGGCGAAGGATGTGTGATGAGGATGGTGGTAACTAGGAGAGCAGGGACTCGCTTGGACCATTTTAATGAATTGGTCCCTAAGGGACCGTTGTAAGAGCACAATGTATCCTAAGAAGTTCTCGTGGTTGATGACAATTCCCGAGCGGACTAATCGTATAAATTAAGCTTTCATAGATTATCAGGTGGCACGAGACGGTTATTATCCCCTTAGTGGTTAAAATGAAAGACGATGTTTTTCCTATCGATTTAGTGTTGGTGGACTTGAGTCATAGGAAAATCCATACTATCAATTGGGGATCCGTGATTGGAAAGGTTGGCCGGAACAATCACGTACAAATTTGCACCCCATCCGGTTCGCGGCACTCTTGAGTCTTTGTTTTGTCCCTAAGGCCCTCAAAGGCATATAAGCGGAAGTATCGCTCCAAAGGGAGGTAGTATCGTCCCAACGGTATTGTCGTCCTCCAGTTCCGGCCTCTCTCCCGCTTATATTTTTTCTCCGGTGCCTTTGGTACCTTTGCCCATTTTGAGTGGAAGTACTGCTTGGAGCAGAGCGGTACTTCTGCCTTCCTCTTCCGGCCCCACTTCCGTTTTTTTGTTGTCTTCGGCACTCAAGGAGTTTTTGAGCGACAGTAAAACGCGGAAGTACCGCTGAGCGGTACTCACGTACTACCCCCTCATCTCTGCTAAGTTCGGGCGTTCTTCAGTGCCAAGCGGAAGTACCGCTCGCGGGAATGGTAGTACCACTCCGGCGGAACTACCGCCCCCCGGTCCCCGTCCATCGCACTATGTTGCCCAGTACTTTCGTGCAAGATAAAGTAGCTCTCCCTTGAGCGATACTACCGCTTATGCACGACTTGTGGGCAGAAAAATGGTCAGATTCGTCCCCCATATAAGTAGGTATTATTCTCTAAGAGACCTTACCTTTCTTCCTCAAAAAAGCTCCATAATTGCAACTAAACTTAATCTTGCGTAATCTCTATCCCTAGCTATCGATTCTTGTTGATTCTCTAGGATTTAGAGGAGAAGGCCTCGATCTACACTTCCACCAAGAGAAATGTTGGCCCCCATTAATCCCTTGTGAATCTTGTTACTGAAGGGTGTTTGAGCACCCTGGACGGAAGAGGTCACCTTGAAACCATATCCCATTTTGGTGAAGCTTTGTGGTTTCATTGGGAGCCTCCAATTCAGTTGTGGAGCTTGCCCCAACCTTGTTTGTAAAGGTTCGGTCGCCGCTTTCAAGGGCACCACTAGTGGAATCATGACATCTCGCATTGTGCGAGGGCGTGAGGAGAATATGGTGGCCTTAGTGGCATCTTGGGGAGCATTGTGCCTCCACACCGCTCTAACGAAGACGTACTTCCCTTCAAAGGGAAGGAACTTCGGAAACACATCCTTGTCTCAATCAGTTCCATTTGTGGCTACTTCTTACCTTTACTTGTATTTGTTACTTATTTGTTATTGTTGTTGTTGGCATCATATAGGTTGCTCACGTAGTTGCATATCTAGACAACCTATTTGTTGCTAAATTTAATTTATTAAATAATTTCTTAAAATTGGCAGTTGCCTATTCACCCCCTCCTAGTCAACCATATCGATCCATTCAATTGGTATTGGAGCTATGTCCCTTTGTTAAGGATTTCACCACCCAAAGAGCATGGTTGATGAAGGGGATCAGATTGTGGGGTCACTCGGGCTGTGGATGTGAACTCGATCTCCAGAGAGGATCTAAATGAGGCTATTTCCTCTCTTAGATCCTCAGTGGCTATCGAGGTCAATCCATGCTTAAATAGTTCCTTGAAGGCCTCAGAGTTCCTACCAATTCGTTGCGAGTGGTTAATTCCACAACTTCGAAGTCAGATGCCAACTCCGAGAAGGAGAAGGCTACTTGTGATAAGAATAAGTTTCCTCAAGGAACGAGCGTGGTGAATACCTATGCCTCAGTTCATCCTCCCGTGGTCTATGGAGGACAGGTTTACCCACCGCATATTATTAACCCCGATCCTCATCCTAAACTTGTTAAGAATGATTTTCCTAATTGGGGTGTTTTGTATCAAGGCTCATTTGAATCACAACTGAACACAACTTTGGAGAATCATTAAAGAGCCTATCAACTATGGTGCAGAGGTACGAATGAGGGGTGGAGTCTAGCTAGGGCGCATAGGATACACTAAAATGTACGAGTTCGGGCCCCACTGGAGAGTGGTAACGACCCTGCGTCTCGAGCCTCGGGGGCCGGTGTTGGATTATATAATATGAGATAGTACAAAATGTTGAACCCTTGCTCACAAGCCTGGGGGTGGCTTATATATAGTGCGCCATGACCGGACGGACTTCATTACAAGGGCGAGTAAATGCTAATAACTACGAAAGTTACTAGTAACGACATCTCTAACTCTCGCTTTACTGGTAACACGTGTCTTCACTGCACTCCATGTGATAGTTCAAGTCTGTGGCCGTCGTAGTCTCTTTGTTGCCCACGTCCTACTGCAGTCCGAGTGTTGAGGGACGTCCGACTGATACGAGATAGTCTGAGTGAAGTCATGTGAGCCGAGTGAACACACACTTGTCTGAGTGAGACTATGACTGCATAGCTGACTTTTGGGATCATGATGTCCATGTAGGGTCTTGGGAAGGCCTAGGGATGCAGGTCCATAGGACTACCCCTAATGTACAACCGCGTTAGTAGCCCCCGAATCAGTTGGGGTTTTACTGCCCGAGTGGAAGGCACTCAACCCTCGGCATATCAGGGGCGACGAGGTTGTAGCCCGGGGCTACATCAGTCGTGTTGGAAATATGCCCTAGAGGCAATAATAAATTAGTTATTATTATATTTCTTAGTTCATGATAATTGTTTATTATCCATGCTATAATTGTATTGATTGGAAACACAATACTTGTGTGGATACATAGACAAAACACTGTCTCTAGTAAGCCTCTAGTTGACTAGCTCGTTGATCAAAGATGGTCAAGGTTTCCTGGCCATAGGCAAGTGTTGTCACTTGATAACGGGATCACATCATTAGGAGAATCATGTGATGGACTAGACCCAAACTAATAAGACGTAGCATGTTGATCGTGTCATTTTGTTGCTACTGTTTTCTGCGTGTCAAGTATTTGTTCCTATGACCATGAGATCATATAACTCACTAACACCGGAGGAATTCTTTGTGTGTATCAAACGTCGCAACGTAACTGGGTGACTATAAAGATGCTCTACAGGTATCTCCGAAGGTGTTAGTTGAGTTAGTATGGATCGAGACTGGGATTTGTCACTCCGTGTGACGGAGAGGTATCTCGGGGCCCACTCGGTAATACAACATCACACACAAGCCTTGCAAGCAATGTGACTTAGTGTAAGTTGCGGGATCTTGTATTACGGAACGAGTAAAGAGACTTGCCGGTAAACGAGATTGAAATAGGTATGCGGATACTGACGATCGAATCTCAGGCAAGTAACATACCGAAGGACAAAGGGAATGACATACGGGATTATATGAATCCTTGGCACTGAGGTTCAAACGATAAGATCTTCGTAGAATATGTAGGATCCAATATGGGCATCCAGGTCCCGCTATTGGATATTGACCGAGGAGTCACTCGGGTCATGTCTACATAGTTCTCGAACCCGCAGGGTCTGCACACTTAAGGTTCGATGATGTTTTATGCGTATTTGAGTTATATGGTTGGTTACCGAATGTTGTTCGGAGTCCCGGATGAGATCACGGACGTCACGAGGGTTTCCGGAATGGTCCAGAAACGAAGATTGATATATAGGATGACCTCATTTGGTTACCGGAAGGTTTTCGTGCATTACCGGAAAAGTTTCGGGCTCATCGGTAGTGTACCGGGAGTGCCGGGAGGGGTACCGGGGACCATCGGGAGGGGTGTCACGCCCCAAGGGGTCTCATGGGCTATGGGAAGAGATAAACCAGCCCCTAGTGGGCTGGAATAAGTTCCCACTAAGGCCCATAAGGTTTGAGAAGGAAAAAACACAAGGTGGAAAGAGTTTCCAAGTGGGAAGGTGGAATCCTACTCCAAGTAGGATTGGAGTAGGACTCCTCCACCTCCAATTTCGGCCAAACCTTTAGGTTTTGAGGCTGCCTCCTCCCCTCCCTCCCACCTATATATACGGAGGTTTTAGGGCTGATTTGAGACGACTTTTCCACAGCAGCCCGACCACATACCTCCACGGTTTTTCCTCTAGATCGCGTTTCTGCGGAGCTCGGGCGGAGCCCTGCTGAGACAAGGTCATCACCAACCTCCGGAGCGCCGTCACGCTTCCGGAGAACTCTTCTACATCTCCGTCTCTCTTGCTGGATCAAGAAGGCCGAGATCATCGTCGAGCTGTACGTGTGCTGAACGCGGAGGTGCCGTCCGTTCGGTACTAGATCGTGGGACTGATCGCGGGATTGTTCGCGGGGCGGATCGAGGGACGTGAGGACGTTCCACTACATCAACCGCGTTCACTAACGCTTCTGCTGTACGATCTACAAGGGTACGTAGATCACTCATCCCCTCTCGTAGATGGACATCACCATGATAGGTCTTCGTGCGCGTAGGAAATTTTTTGTTTCCCATGCGACGTTCCCCAACAGTGGCATCATGAGCTAGGTTCATGCGTAGATGTCTTCTCGAGTAGAACACAAAAGTTTTTGTGGGCGGTGATGTGCGTTTTTCTGCCCTCCTTAGTCTTTTCTTGATTCCGCGGTATTGTTGGATTGAAGCGGCTTGGACCGACATTACTCGTACGCTTACGAGAGACTGGTTTCATCGCTACGAGTAACCCCGTTGCTCAAAGATGACTGGCAAGTGTCGGTTTCTCCAACTTTAGTTGAATCGGATTTGACCGAGGAGGTCCTTGGATGAGGTTAAATAGAAACTCATATATCTCCGTTGTGGTGTTTGCGTAAGTAAGATGCGATCCTACTAGATGCCCATGGTCACCACGTAAAACATGCAACAACAAAATTAGAGGACGTCTAACTTGTTTTTGCAGGGTATGCTTGTGATGTGATATGGCCAACGATGTGATGTGATATATTGGGTGTATGAGATGATCATGTTGTAATAGATAATATCGACTTGCACGTCGATGGTACGGCAACCGGCAGGAGCCATAGGGTTGTCTTTATAACTAACGTTTGTGCTTGCAGATGCGTTTACTATTTTGCTAGGACGTAGCTTTAGTAGTAATAGCATGAGTAGCACGACAACCCCGATGGCGACACGTTGATGGAGATCATGATGATGGAGATCATGGTGTGATGCCGGTGACAAGAAGATCGTGCCGGTGCTTTGGTGATGGAGATCAAGAAGCACGTGATGATGGCCATATCATGTCACTTATAAATTGCATGTGATGTTAATCCTTTTATGCACCTTATTTTGCTTAGAACGACGGTAGCATTATGAGGTGATCTCTCACTAAAATTTCAAGACGAAATTGTGTTCTCCCCGACTGTGCACCGTTGCTACAGTTCGTCGTTTCGAGACACCACGTGATGATCGGGTGTGATAGACTCAACGTTCACATACAACGGGTGCAAAACAGTTGCGCACGCGGAACACTCGGGTTAAGCTTGACGAGCCTAGCATGTGCAGACATGGCCTCGGAACACATGAGACCGAAAGGTCGAGCATGAATCGTATAGTTGATATGATTAGCATAGAGATGCTTACCACTGAAACTATTCTCGACTCACGTGATGATCGGACTTGAGATAGTGGATTTGGATCATGTACCACTCAAATGACTAGAGAGATGTACTTTTTGAGTGGGAGTTCTTAAGTAATATGATTAATTGAACTAATTGTCATGAACATAGTCTAATGGTCTTTGCGAATTACGATGTAGCTTGCGCTATAGCTCTACTGTTTTATATGTTCCTAGAGAAAATTTAGTTGAAAGTTGATAGTAGCAAACTTTGTAGACTGAGTCTGTAAAACCGAGGATTGTCCTCGTTGCTGCACAGAAGGCTTATGTCCTTAATGCACCACTCGGTGTGCTACACCTCGAGCGTCGTCTGTGGATGCTGTGAACATCCGACATACACGTTTCTGATGACTACACGATAGTTCAGTACAAAAATACTTAATGGCTTAGAAGCAAGGCGCCGAAAACGTTGTAAAACGTCACGGAACATAAGTGATGTTCTAAAGAGATGAAATTGTGATTTCATGCTTGTGCCCTTGTTAAGAGGTACAAGACCTCCGACAAGATTCTTTGTCCACAAAGCACAGGAGAAAAGGCTCAATCGTTGAGCATGTGCTCAGATTGTCTCAGTACGACAATCGCTTGAATCAAGTGGGAGTTAATCTTCCAGATGAGATAGTGATAGTTCTCCAAAGTCACTGCCACCAAGCTGTGAGAGCTTCGTGATGAACTATAACATATCAAGGATACATACAATGATCCTTGAGCGATTCGCGATGTTTGACACTGCGAAAGTAGAAATCAAGAAGGAGCATCAATAGTTGATGGTTTGTAAAACCACTAAGTTTCAAGAAAGGCAAGGGCTAGAAGGGATACTTCGTGAAACGGCAAAACAGTTGCTGCACTAATGAAGAGACCCAAGATTGAACCCAAACCCGAGACTAAGTGCTTCTGTAATGAGGGGAACAATCACTGAGGCGGAGCAACTCAAGATACTTGGTAGATAAGAAGGCTGGCAAAAGTCGAAAGAAGTGTATTTGATATACATGATGTTGATGTGTACTTTACTAGTACTCCTAGTAGCACGAGGGTATTGGATACCGGTTCGGTTGCTAGGTGATTAGTGACGCGAAATGAAAGCTACGGCATAAACGGAGACTAGCTAAAGGCGAGGTGACGATACGTGTTGGAAGTGTTTCCAAGATTGATATGATCAAACGTCGCACGCTCCCTCTACCATCGGGATTGGTGTTAAACCTAAATAATTGTTATTTGGTGCTTGCGTTAAGCATGAACATGATTGGATCGTGTTTATTGCAATACGATTATTCATTTAAGGAGAATAATGGTTACTCTATTTTCTTGAATATTCACCTTCAATGGTTTATTGAATCTCGATCGTAGTGTTACACATGTTCATGATATTGGTGCCAAAAGATACGAGTTGATGATGATAGTACCACTTACTTGTGGCACTGCCGCTTGAGTCATGTTAGTATAAATTGCATGAAGAGGCTCCATGCTGATGGATCTTTGTACTCACCTGATTTCGAATCACTAGTGACATGCGAATCATATCACATGAGCAAGGCCTTGTTTTCATTGAGATGAAATAAGATAGTAACTTGTTGGAAGTGATACATTTTGATGTATGCAGTCCAATGGGTGCTGAGGCACGTAGTGGATATCATTATGTTCTTACTTCACTGACGGTTTGAGTAGATACTAGAGTATTTACTTAATAAATCACAAGTCTGAAATATTGAAAAGTTCAATTCTGTTTCGGAGTGAAGTTCGTCGTAACAAGAGGATAAACTGTCTACGATATGATCATGGAAATGAATATCTGAGTTACGAGTTTTGGTACGCAGTTAAGACAATGTGGAAATTGTTTTGCAGTTCATGCCACCTGGAACATCATAGTGTGATGATGTGTCTGAATGTCATAGCCACGCACTATTTGGTATGGTGCATACGATGATGTCTCTTATCGAATTACCACTATCGTTTATGGGTTATGCATTAGAAACAACCGCACTCACTTTAAATAGGGCACCGCGTATTTCCGTTGAGATGACACAGTATAGATTGAGGTTTAGAGAAATCTAAACTGTCGTTTCTTGAAAGTTTGGGGCTTCGACACTTATGTGAAAAAGTTTCAGTCTGATGAGCTCGAACCCAAAGCGGATAAATGCATCTTCATAGGATATCCAAAAACAGTTGGGTACATCTCCTATCTCAGATCTAAAAGCAAAGTGTTTATTTCTAGAAATGGATCCTTTCTCGAGGAAAGGTTTCTCTCGAAAGAATTGAGTTGGAGAGTGGTAGAACTTGATGAGGTTATTGAACCATCACTTCAACCAGTGTGTAGCAGGGCGCAGGAAGTTGTTCCTGTGGCGCCTACACCAATTGAAGTGGAAGCTGATGATGGTGATCATCGAGCATCAGATCAAGTTACTACAAGCCTCGTAGGTTGACAAGGTCGCGTACTACTACAGAGTGGTACGGTAACCCTGTCTTGGAGGTCATGTTGTTGAGCAACAGTGAACCTACGAGTTATGGAGAAAGCGATGGTGGGCCCAGATTCCGACAAATGGCTGGAAGCCATGAAATCCGAGAGAGGATCCATGTATGAAAACAAAGTGTAGACTTTGGAAGAACTACTTGATGGTCAGAAGACTATTGAGTAAAGATGGGTCTTTAAAAGAAGACAGACGATGATGGTGATAAGTCACTATTAAGAAAAGCTCGACTTGTCGCAAAGATGTTTTCGACAAGATCAAACAGTTGACTATGATGAGACTTTCTCACTCGTAGCGATGCTAAAGGTCTGTTAGAATTATGTTAGTTGTTGATGCATTATTTATGAAATATTGCACGTAGGATGTCAAAACATTGTTTTCTCGACGGTTTCCTTGAGCAAACATTATATGTGATACAACCAGAAGGTTTTGTCGATCCTAAAGATACTAGCAAGTATGCAAGCTCCAGCGATCCTTTAATGGACTGGTGCAAGCATCTCGGAGTTGGAATATATATACTTTGATGAGATGATCAAAGATTTTGGGTCTGTACAAGGTTTATGAGAAACTTGTATTTCCAAAGAAGTGAGTGGGAGCACTATAGAATTTCTGATAAGTATATGTGGTTGACATATTGTGGATCAGAAGTAATGTAGAATTTCTGTAAAACATACAAGGTTGTTTGAAAGGAGTTTTCAAAGGAATACCTGGATTGAGCTACTTGAACGTTGAGCATCAAAGATCTACGGAGATAGATCGAAAGCGCTTAATGGAAGTTTCAACAAGATGCATGCCTTGACAAGTTTTTGAAGGAGTTCAAAATAGATCAGCAAAGAAGGAGTTCTTGGTTGCGTTGTGAGGTGTGAATTTGAGTAAGACTCAAAACCCGACCCCGACAGAATAAAGAGAATAGACGAAGGTCGTCTTCTATGCCTTAGCCGTAGAATCTAAAGTATGCCATGCTGTGTACCGCACCTGATGTGTGCCTTGACTCAAAATATACTGAGAGGTACAGAGAGTGATCCATGATTGAATCACTAGCAGCGGTCAAAATTTATCCTTAGTAACTAATGGACTAAGGAATTTTTCTCGATTATGGAGGTGGTTGAAGAGTTCGTCGTAAAGGGTTACGTCGATGCAAGCTTTGACACTAATCCGAATAACTATGAGTAGTGAAACGGATTCGTATAGTAGAGTAGATATTTGGAGCATTTCCGAATAGCACGTAGTAGCAGCATCTATAAGATGACATAAAGATTTGTAAAGAACGCACGGATCTGAAAGTTTCAGAACCGTTGACTAAAACCTCTCTCACGAGCAAGACGTGATCAGACCCCATAACTATATGGGTGTTGGATTCATTGGAATCACATGGTGATGTGAACTAGATTATTGACTCTAGTGCAAGTGGGAGACTGTTGGAAATATGCCCTAGAGGCAACAATAAATTAGTTATTATTATATTTCTTAGTTCATGATAATTGTTTATTATCCATGCTATAATTGTATTGATTGGAAACACAATACTTGTGTGGATACATAGACAAAACACTGTCCCTAGTAAGCCTCTAGTTGACTAGCTCGTTGATCAAAGATGGTCAAGGTTTCCTGGCCATAGGCAAGTGTTGTCACTTGATAACGGGATCACATCATTAGGAGAATCATGTGATGGACTAGACCCAAACTAATAAGACGTAGCATGTTGATCGTGTCATTTTGTTGCTACTGTTTTCTGCGTGTCAAGTATTTGTTCCTATGACCATGAGATCATATAACTCACTAACACCGGAGGAATTCTTTGTGTGTATCAAACGTCGCAACGTAACTGGGTGACTATAAAGATGCTCTACAGGTATCTCCGAAGGTGTTAGTTGAGTTAGTATGGATCGAGACTGGGATTTGTCACTCCGTGTGACGGAGAGGTATCTCGGGGCCCACTCGGTAATACAACATCACACACAAGCCTTGCAAGCAATGTGACTTAGTGTAAGTTGCGGGATCTTGTATTACGGAACGAGTAAAGAGACTTGCCGGTAAACGAGATTGAAATAGGTATGCGGATACTGACGATCGAATCTCGGGCAAGTAACATACCGAAGGACAAAGGGAATGACATACGGGATTATATGAATCCTTGGCACTGAGGTTCAAACGATAAGATCTTCGTAGAATATGTAGGATCCAATATGGGCATCCAGGTCCCTCTATTGGATATTGACCGAGGAGTCACTCGGGTCATGTCTACATAGTTCTCGAACCCGCAGGGTCTGCACACTTAAGGTTCGATGATGTTTTATGCGTATTTGAGTTATATGGTTGGTTACCGAATGTTGTTCGGAGTCCCGGATGAGATCACGGACGTCACGAGGGTTTCCGGAATGGTCCAGAAACGAAGATTGATATATAGGATGACCTCATTTGGTTACCGGAAGGTTTTCGTGCATTACCGGAAAAGTTTCGGGCTCATCGGTAGTGTACCGGGAGTGCCGGGAGGGGTACCGGGGACCATCGGGAGGGGTGTCACGCCCCAAGGGGTCTCATGGGCTATGGGAAGAGATAAACCAGCCCCTAGTGGGCTGGAATAAGTTCCCACTAAGGCCCATAAGGTTTGAGAAGGAAAAAACACAAGGTGGAAAGAGTTTCCAAGTGGGAAGGTGGAATCCTACTCCAAGTAGGATTGGAGTAGGACTCCTCCACCTCCAATTTCGGCCAAACCTTTAGGTTTTGAGGCTGCCTCCTCCCCTCCCTCCCACCTATATATACGGAGGTTTTAGGGCTGATTTGAGACGACTTTTCCACAGCAGCCCGACCACATACCTCCACGGTTTTTCCTCTAGATCGCGTTTCTGCGGAGCTCGGGCGGAGCCCTGCTGAGACAAGGTCATCACCAACCTCCGGAGCGCCGTCACGCTGCCGGAGAACTCTTCTACCTCTCCGTCTCTCTTGCTGGATCAAGAAGGCCGAGATCATCGTCGAGCTGTACGTGTGCTGAACGCGGAGGTGCCGTCCGTTCGGTACTAGATCGTGGGACTGATCGCGGGATTGTTCGCGGGGCGGATCGAGGGACGTGAGGACGTTCCACTACATCAACCGCGTTCACTAACGCTTCTGCTGTACGATCTACAAGGGTACGTAGATCACTCATCCCCTCTCGTAGATGGACATCACCATGATAGGTCTTCGTGCGCGTAGGAAATTTTTTGTTTCCCATGCGACGTTCCCCAACAAGTCGGGCTCTCAGTAAACCGCTACCGATTCAAGAGTGGAAGATTCGCTTCCAATTGGTGATAATTGAATACCTTTCGAGAAGGTATGTTCAATGATTCGGACGATCGCGATCTCGGGGCTTCGATCATCCAATCGATGGAGTTGGACGTGTCCTACTTGCGCCATGGAGCGGGCGATCTAATCGCCTTATTGTGTGGTCTGATGTTCGTGGTCCCGTGGAAGGACGAGCAGTAGAGTATTCATCTCCCCTCATTATGCGCTCCAGATAAGGAATTCATTCGGGCAATGAGGGGGAGTGGATTTTCTGCGATATTTTGAATCGATTGAGCATGCGGGGAAGCGGAAGCAGCGACGACGTGAGTAGTGGAAGTAGTGGAGGGGCGCCTCGATTTATGTGCGTGAAATTTCACCATCATGCTATAGGAACGCTGTCACCGGGATCGTGAAGATCTTCCTCCTGTAGGCGGAATACTCAATGGTGTATCTTCCTATAGCATATAAATAGGCCAGGACAGTGAAGGGAAGAAATCATGCCACCAGATCTGAGTTGCCCTTGTTTCCTTTGTTGAGCCTCGCGGTTTCCATCTCCGTAGTTCCTCCGCCTCGCGTGCCCCACCGTGCAGCACGGCGAAAGGCGCGACTACAGAAGCCGAGTGGGCCAAGAAGGGCTTGCGCAGTTCCTCTTCGAGTGTCGGGACGCTTCCACCAGGATGGATCTAGGGCGACGGGTTGCCGTCATGGGTCTCCAAGGATCGACTGCTGGACATGGAGAGGGAAGGCTTGGTGGTTCCGGGCAGCTGGCGGTTGCCGTATGAAGGCAAGCTGGAGCCTTCACCAAGGGGCGACGAGCGGGTGCTCCTGGTCACCCACATGGAAAGAGGTTTCTCCCTACCGCGCATCCATTCTTGTGAGCTTTCCTCGCCTTTCTTGGCGCACAGCTTCACCATCTCCCTCCCAATGACATCTCCTACTTAGCTGCTTTCATATCTCTGTGTGAGAATTTCCTTGGGTGCTATCTGCACTGGAGATTATTCAAGCACCTGTTCACATGCCGAATGATGACAATGAAAAAATCCTCGTAGTGAGGGGGGAAACGAATGTAGTGCAGCTCTACGGTGGTTTAGAAATTCAACTCAGGGGTAAGAGTAGTTTTCCTTAGATGTCCTTCCCCGATTCGTTGAAGGGTTGGCAAGACTCCTGGTTCTACTGCCAGGACGTCCCAATCGGTGAGGGTCATTTGGGCCTTCTGCCTTATTCATCCGAGCAAATCGGTCGGCTCCCTCATTGTCTATGTCGAAGGAAGAGAGGACAGAAGTAGATATCTTGGTGATAGCATTGGTTGCTCTGTTGTGGAAGAACATGAACGGGATGGACCTCCTGGAAGTCTTTTACCAGCGGAGGATACAACCTCTGCAAGCAAGGGCTTGTCCCATATTGATGTATAGCGTTCCAGATGATCCGACCTGCGCTCACCCGGAGGAGATTGGGGTAGAGCAGGTGGAAGAAAAGCTCAAGGCCATAACACATGTACGTGACAATCCCAGGGGCACTAGGTTGGTGCCACCCTTCTTAGCAGAGCTGCCTTCAAATGAGGTAAAGCTTCACGATCTTACACCGAATGAATTTAATCGATGATTGTTGTTTTCGTTTAATTTGACTTCGTCACTCAGCAAGCTTTTACAAGACTGGTCAGTTCCATACCGGCGGTTGACTGTGCAGCCATCAACGTGGCGAGTGACACCGAGCATCACGTGGACTCCGAAGGCGAAGAGGACGACGTGGTGACGCAGGAGAGCGGCTATGAACATGGGGATGATGTAGAGTCCTCCCCGTACGATGAAGTACCACCCGTGACTCGCTCGCAAGCGCGTCAGGACCCTGGGGCCCGTATCGGGGGCGCTAAAACTCTGAAGGTGGTGAAGCTGATTGTGTCAGCTATGCCGACCCGCAGTTCCAAGCACGGTCGGAGCGAGTCGGAGGTGTCGCCGGAGAAGGTTGCAAAACACCCCAAGAGCACGACCTCGAAACCCCGGAAGGCTGTCCTGCCGCGCATCAAGGTCGACGTGTCAGTTGCTTCACCGTAAGTACCTCTGTCGATTGATTCTTTCTTCGCTTGTCAACATATTGTAAATGATGACTGATACGTCTCCAACGTATCTATAATTATTAATGGTTCCATGCTATTATCTTGTCAACTTTGGATGTTCTGTATGCATGATTATGCTATTTTATATCTTTTTTGGGCCTAACCTATTAACTCAGTACCAAGTGCCAGTTTCTGTTTTTTTCCTGTTTTTGACCTTTTCCAGAGAAGAATATTAAACGGAGTCCAAATAGAATAAAACCTGTGGAATGATTTTTTCCATCACAGAAGATACGCATGGAACTTGAGAACCAAGGCAAAGGACCCCGGGGGAGGTCACAAGCCCCCTATCCGCGGCCTTGGGGGCGCCTACCAGGCTTGTGGGCCCCACGTAGCTCCTTTGCCCTACTTCTTTTGCCTATAAATTCCCTAAAAATCCAGAACCACCAGAGAGAGCCACGAAAACCCTGTTCCGCCGCCGCAAGCTTCTGTCTCCGCAAGATCCCATATGGGGACCGTTCTGGTGCCCCGCTGGAGGGGGATTCAGACACGGAGGGCTTCTTCATCAACACCATTGCTTCTCCGATGATGCGTGAGTAGTTCACCACATACCTTCGCGTCCATAGCTAGTAGCTAGATGGCTTCTTCTCTCTCTTGGATCTTCAATACAAAGTTCTCCATGATCTTCATGGAAATCTATCCGATGTAACCTTCTTTTGCGGTGTGTTTGTCGAGATCCGATGAATTGTGGATTTATGATCAGATTATCTATGAATATTATTTGAGTCTCCTCTGATCTCTTATATGCATGATTTCGTATCCTTGTAATTCTCTTCGAGTTGTGGGTTTCATTTGGCCAACTTGATCTATAATTCTTGCAATGGGAGAAGTGCTTGGCTTTGGGTTCATACCGTGCAGTGTCCTCACCCAATGACAGAAGGGGTAGCGAGGCACACATCATGTTGCTGCCATCAAGGTTAAAAAGATGGGGTTTATATCTATTGCATGAATTTATCCCTCTACATCATGTCATCTTGCTTAAGGCGTTACTCTGTTTGTTATGAACTCAATACACTAGATGCATGCTGGATAGCGGTCGAGGTGTGGAGTAATAGTAGTAGATGCAGAAAGGACCGGTCTATGCTACTTCTCAAACAACAGCGCCGGAAATTGGCATGTTGACGGAGACTTGGCTTGCGTTGGTTTTTCCCTTGAAGAGGAAAGGGTGATGCAACACAGGAGCAATAAGTATTTCCCTCAGTTTGAGAACCAAGGTATCAATCCAGTAGGAGAATCTCGTCAAGTCCAGAGTACCTGCGCAAACACAAAAGAGCTTGCACCCAACGCTATAAAGGGGTTGTCAATCCCTTCAAGATTGATTGCAAAGTGAGATCTGAAGGCAGAAAGTGCAACAAAGTAAAAGAGTAAGGTTGAAAATATGGTGTGAAGTTGACCCGGGGGCCATCGTGTTCACTAGAGGCTTCTCCCAAAATAGCAAATATTACGGTGGGTGAACAAATTACTGTCGAGCAATTGATAGAACCGCGCAAAGTCATGACGATATCTAAGGCAATGATCATACATATAGGCATCATGTTCGAGACAAGTAGACCAATGTTGAAAACCCCATCCTTTTACCCTTGATGGCAACAACATGATGCGTGCCTCGCTACCCCTTCTGTCACTGGGTGAGGTCACCGCATGGTATGAACCCAAAACCAAGCACTTCTTTCATTGCAAGAATCATAGATCAAGTTGGCCAAACAAAACCCACAACTCGAAGAGAATTACAAGGATATGAAATCATGCATAAGAGAGATCATAAGAAACTCAAATAAGATTCATAGATAATCTGATCATAAATCCACAATTCATCGGATCTCGACAAACACACCGCAATAGAAGATTACATCGGATAGATCTCCATGCAGATCATGGAGAGCTATGTATTGAAGATCCAAGAGAGAGAAGAAGCCATCTAGCTACTAGCTATGGACCCGTAGGTCTATGGTGAACTACTCACGCATCATCGGAGAGGTCATGGTATTGATGAAGAAGCCCTCCGTATCCGAATCTCCCCTCCGGTAGGGCACCAGAATGTGCCCCAGATGGGATCTTGCGGAGACAGAAGCTTGCGGCGGCGGAAAAGTATTTTCGCGGATCTCCTCATTTCTTTAGGGATTTTAGGGAATTTATAGGCGAAGGAGCTAGGGAAGGGGAGGCCCAGGGAGCTCAGAAGCCTGGGAGGCGCGGGCCCCCCTGGCTGCGCCATGGGGGCTTGTGGCTTCTCCCGAGACTCCCTGCCTTGGTTCCCAAGCTTTCTGCGTATCTTCTGTTCCGGAAAAAATCTTTTTGGAAGTTTTATTCCAATTGGACTCCGTTTAAAATCCTCCTCTGAAAAGGGTCAAAAACACGGAAAAAACAGGAACTGGCACTCGGCACTGAGTTAATAAGTTAGTCCCAAAAAAGATATAAAATGCATACAGAACATCCAAAGTTTGACAAGATAATAGCATGAAACCATCAAAAATTATAGATACGTTGGAGACGTATCAAGCATCCCCAAGCTTAACTCGTGCTCATCCTCGAGTAGGGAAGTGAATTTTTGATGTGGAATGCTACTAGCATAGTTGTCCTTTGTAACTTATTTCATGTGACAAGAATGTTCAGATCCGTAAGATTCAAAACAATAGTTTGCTATTGACATGAAAACAATAATAATTCAAGCAAACTAGCAAGGTAATCATGAAATTTTGAAATAACAAGGCCAAAGAAAGTTATCCCTACAAAATCATATAGTCTGGCTATGCACCATCATCCCCACACAACTAATTTAAATCATGCACAACCCCGTATTGGCCAAGTAATTGTTTTCGCACTCATACTTTCTCAAACCTTTTTCAACTATCACGCAATACATGAGCGTGAGCCATGGATATAGCACTATAGGTGGAATAAAGTGTGGTGGTGGTTGTGAGACAAAAAAGGAGGAGATGGTCACATTGACTCGGCGTATCAAAGGGTTATGGAGATGCCTATTAATAGATATCAATGTGAATGAGTAGGGATTGCCATACAAAGGATGCACGAGAGCTATAAGTATGTGAAAGCTCAAAAGGAGAACTAGTGGGCGTGCATCCAACTTGCTTGCTCACGAAGACCTAGGGCAATTTTGAGGAAGCCCATCATTGAAATATACAAGCCAAGTTATATAATAAAGATTCCCAATAGTATATGGTGGTGACAAAGCAAAAAGCTCTCAATCATGAAGAACATGGTGCTATTATGAAGCACAAGTGTGGAAAAAGATAGTAACATTGTCCCTTCTCTCTTTTTCTCTTTTTTTATTTGGGTTCTTTGGCCTCTTTTTTCTTTTTGTGGGAAACTTTGGCCTCTTTTTTTTTATTAATTCCTCACATGGGACAATGCTCTAATAATGATGATCATCACACTTTTATTTACTCACAGCTCAAAGCTCACAATGATGATGACTCTATAGGAAATGCCTCCGGCGGTGTACCGGGATGTGCAACGATCTAGCTTGGCGTATGACGTTGAAACATCTCGCTAGCTTTCTTACGATCATGCAATGGCAATATGAGAGTGACGACACAAGTCATGAGACGGAACGGTGGGAGTTGGATGGCAATATATCTCGGAATGGCTATGAAAATGCCATAGTAGGTAGGTGATACGTCTCCGTCGTATCTACTTTTCCGAACTCTTTTGCCCTTGTTTTGGACTCTAATTTGCATGATTTGAATGGAACTAACCCAGACTAACGCTGTTTTCAGCAGAATTGCCATGGTGTTGTTTTTGCGCAGAAATAAAAGTTCTCGGAATGACCTGAAAATTTACGGAGAATTTTTCTGGAATTTATGAAAATTACTGGCGCAAGAATCAGCGGAGGAAGTGGAACCGTGAGCCCACAAGCCCACCAGGCACGGGCCCCCCTGGCCGCGCCTGGCTGGCTTGTGGAGCCCACGACGCTCCACCGCCTCCAAATCCAGCTCTGTTTATTCCGTCTCGCCCGTATAAAATCAAGGAGAAGAGTTCATCGCGTTTTACGATACGGAGGCGCCGCCACCTCCTGTTCTTCATCTTGAGGGCAGATCTGGAGTCCGTTTTGGGCTCCGGAGAGGGGAGATCGTCGCCATCGTCATCATCAACCTTCCTTCATCGCCAATTCCATGATGCTCTTCACCGTTCGTGAGTAAGCTCATCGTAGGCTTGCTGGACGGTGATGGGTTGGATGAGATCTATCATGTAATCGAGTTAGTTTTGACGGGGATTGATCCCTAGTATCCACTATGTTCTGAGATTGATGTTGCTACTACTTTGCCATGCTTAATGCTTGTCACTAGGGCCTGAGTGCCATGATTTCAGATCTGAACCTATTATGTTGTCGCCAATATATGTGTGTTTTTGATACTATCTTGCAAGTTGTAGTCACCTACTATGTGTTATGACCCGGCAACCCTGGAGTGACAATAGCCGGAACCACTCCCGGAGATGACCATAGTAGGAGGAGTTCATGTATTCACCAAGTGTTAATGCGTTGGTCCGGTTCTTTATTAAAAGGAGAACCTTAATATCCTGTAGTTTCCATTAGGACCCTGTTGCCACGGGAGGGATGGACAATAGATGTCATGCAAGTTCTTTTACCTGAGAACGTATGACTACATACAGAATACATGCCTACATTAGATTGACGAACTGGAGCTAGTTACATATCTCTCCATGTTATAATTGTTGCATGATGAATAGCATCCAGCATAATCATCCATCATCGATCCAATGCCTACGAGTCTTTTACTACTGGTCCTTGCTATGTTACTTTGCCGCTACTGCTGTCACTACTGCTACTGTTACTCTGCTGCTACTGCTGTTACTCTGTGGCTACTGGTTACTGTTGCTACTGCTGCTATCATACTACCTTGCTACTTATACTTTGCTGCAGATACTAAATCTTTCAGGTGTGGTTGAATTGACAACTCAGCTGCTAATACTTGAGAATATTCTTTGGCTTCCCCTTGAGTCGAATCAATAAATTTGGGTTGAATACTCTACCCTCAAAAACTGTTGCGATCCCCTATACTTGTGGGTTTTCAAGACTATTTTCTGGCGCCGTTGCCGGGGAAGCACAACTATATTCTCTGAGTCACTTGGGATTTACGTATGCCAGTGACTATGAAGAATCTAAGAGATCCAAAAACCAAAGTCTTGCCCTCAACTACGAGGACATGTAAGGAACTGCCATCTAGCTCTGCACTTGATTCACCTTCAGTTATGAGTAAGTTTGCGACACCACCTCCTGCTAGAAATCTTGATATGCCGCCTGTGCTTGATGATGCTACTTCTTCTGCCCATGATGCTTATGATGATGCTATGCTTGATACTGCTTTGCCTGATGATGTTATGGTTGATATTGCTTTGCCACTTGATGCACAAATTGCTAGAGTTGCTCCTAGATGTGATGAGACTTTTGAAACTGTTGATACTATTGAAGTAGAACCTGCTATTTTGCCTGCTAGAACTAGCACTCCTAGATATGAATTGCCTGATATGCCTGAGCGTTATGTTATGGAGGGAGAGATAGCTGAGGATTTTCTTGCGTGTAAGGAAAGTTATGATGTTGAGAATTTACTGCGCAAGTGGAAAGAAAAATCTCTGAACGCTAGGATGAAATACGACCCGAAGTTTGCTACTTCGCCTATCTTTGTGACCGATAAGGATTATGAATTCTGTGTCGACCCTGAGTTAATCACTCTGGTCGAATCTGATCCTTTGCACGGTTATGAGTCTGAAAACGGTTGTAGCCCATCTTACCAAACTGCATGATATAGCCACCCTATTCACTAGTGAGGAAAAGATCCGCCACTACTATATCCTCAAGCTATTTCCTTTCTCGCTAAAGGATGATGCTAAGACTTGGTTCACTTCTCTTTCTCCTGGTTGTGTACCGACCCGACTCAAGACGAGTCAAGCCTCTGTGTTTCTGTGCCATCCCTGGATCAGTATGCTGGCACACACAGTACATCAATGTATATATCAAAGTGCAATCACATGCAAAATAGCGTAAAACTGATATATACCTTAAATATCTCAGCGGAAGCGGTCAAGAGAGTGGAGTCCCAATAAACACCAACGGCAAGTTGAGTGTAGACCGTAACCCTGAATTGTACTCTTACTCGTCGAAGAAAATATCTGCAACATAAGACGTTGCAGCCGTGTAGGTCAGCATATTGAATATGCCGGCAAGTCACATAAGAGAGGGGTGAAAAGTAATCATCTATACTATATGCATATATGGCAGGTGGGGCTATAAGTTTTTAGCGAAAAGCAAGTTTTCTCCTACATCAAGAGAGGGCTAAAAGCAAAATGTTACTACAAAGGTTGGTTGTTAACGAGATGGTTCCGCCAACCAGTTCTCGTACCCGAGTTGTCAATAATTACCGTCATCAAATATATATAATGGTGTTGAGAAATCCAGATAACTTCAGTTCCTTTGGCTCAAGTTGTCCATGACCGTGGACATGGCTAATCGATTAGGTTTGAGTACTCTGCAGAGTTTTGCACACGTTCCCCACAAGATTTGATCGCCTCCGTGTATGTCCTCGCAGTTCAGGGTGTTTGAAGACCGGATGATCAAAACATGGTCTTTCAACGGGTCCCTCTGAATCCCTGTCGGTGCCCATCCATTCCTACCGTTCTTCTACATCTGCTAGCACCGCATGTCCAGAGTCGCCGCGTTGTCCAACCAAGCCAGAGGCCATAATGACTTGTGGCTGTGCAGGTAAGCCTTGAGTCTTGAAGTCTCCGTACGTCTCTTCGAGCCTGGGTGAAGCTTTCCGCAGGATGACATGGCCTCTCCAGCATCCCGGGCATCCACTGGGTTTTCCAGGGAGCCGATCAACCGTTCTTCACCCAGTGTTGCATTGCGTCCGAGGTCTTGAAAATCTTGTCTTAACCGGTCTTGATTATTTAATCAACCTCGCATCACTCGTGTTATGCACTCAACCGAAATCCCGTCTACTCAAGCATAGCAATATGAAATTTGTCGTCCCGGGGCCAAGTATCGGGGTTGTTGTGTGCCTACCACATGATACTACAATCTATACTAGAATTTGCAAGTACCTACTCAGCATGCAATTCGGCATAGGATGGTAGAACTACGATGCATAAAACATAGGTGATAGTATGATCAAAGTGACTTGCCTGGTGATGTTGACGAAGAAGAATTTCTCGAGAAAATAACTTGATAGACTACTCGTCACTCTCCGATGAAATCTATATAACAAATATATCATTCACATAAGCACTCATACTAGCAATCATTCTAGCAGTCAAACAAAAGAGAGAGCGAATAGGAATCCGAAGGAAACTTCAAATAAGACTAGGGAGTCTTCTACTACATCAAACACTAAATAGTTTTTGTCCAACGGAAAATAATAACAGGGAAATAAGATATAAATTTAACTAAGATAAAATACAGTATTTTTCACAAAACTTTTTGAAAGCATTCCCAAACGGGATTTGAAACAACGGTGAAAACAATTGCACGTTACTACGGAGCTAGAATTGATTTCATTAAAACAAATAAATATAAAATAAAAACTTGTTGCAAAACTACTGTTAACTAACATAAAAAAAACAATAATAATCTTTCTGAAATAATAAATAAAATATTTTAAAACAAAAGTAGAAAATGAATTAGCCGAAATCCTAAATGCGGTGAAACAGAAATTGTTTCACATCAAATAATGAGTTAAAATACTCAAACAAATCTGAAATTTTTACCACTTATAAATAGGATCACTAGTGATCAGTACCAAAAGGAATCAAATTAGAAGCTATTTTTAAACTCCTCGAATAGGCAAAACAAGGTTTAAACTAAATCTGATCTAACTTATATTTAAAAATTTCAAACATAGACAAATTATATGTTTTTAAAAACTACAGGAAATTTGTGAGCTACTGGAAAAAGAATCAATGTCATTGGACTTCGGGATCAAAAGTTGTGGGCAAAACAAGATTGAAAGTTGCTGTTTTTTACTATTTTTGACAGAAAAACTGCAGCTATCTAGTACTAAAAAGAGGAGTATACGTGGCAAGTTTCTATTGGCTGTGGAGAACGTTTGTTTCTTGGTTTGGAGCAAACATCCTAAGGCTAGCAAAACCATTGGCTAAATCTTAAGTGAACAAAAGAACCGTTGGTTTTCTGAGTTAGACCGAAGAGTTACCTAGTGCTCTAATCTAGGCCTTGTATCAAGATCTAACGGCTAAAAACACCAGGACATGAAATACAGAGAGATGGAGGGGGAGATTACCGTGGCTGGGTGCTGGCAGCAGCTTGCTCCGACGGGGGATGGCTGGCCGGCGAGGGAGGGGGCTCCGGGGCGGTGGGGATGGGGCGGAGGCGGCGGCGGGGGTGCTCCTCCTCGGGGCGAGGCGCTCAGGGGAGACGGAGGGGCTCGGGTGCTGGCTCCTGGAGGCGAGGCCGAAGGGTGCAGTACTTGCACCGGCGGTAGCAGTGGCGAGGCTGCGAGGGGAGAGGGGAGGCGGCGGCGGGGGTGGGAACGAGGTGGCGGTGGAGGGGGCCGAAGGTGGGGGTGCAAGGGTGGCGACGGGGTGGGGTGACGGGGCGCTCCTGCGGGGTGGCCGAAGGTGGTCAGCGGGGCTGCTGCTGCTGCTCCGGCGAGCGGCAGTGGCGAGGGGGCGGGGCGGCTAGGTTAGGACGGGAACGGGGTCGCGGCGGTGGAGGGCTTTATATAGGCCATGGGGGAGGGGTACTAAGGAAAGGAGAGGGAGGCTCTCGGGGAAGAAATCGTGGCGGTGGCGCCTTCGTTCGGTCTCTGGTGCAGGAAGGAAAGAGAGGGAGGAAGAGAAAGAAAGGTGACGGGGAGGGAGAAGGCTTCGGGCGGCGGGGCCCTTGGGCAGTGAGAGGAGGGAGGGAGAGTTAAGGGAGGAGAGGGAGTACTGGGGTGAATCCCGTGGTTCTGGGAGGAGCTCGGTCGTGCAGCAGAAGAAAAAAGGAAGGAGACGAGGGAGGAAGAAAGGAGGCCGACGTGGGAGAGAGAGGGGCTCGGGTGGGGTCCACCCGGCAGTGAGAAGGGGAGGTGGCCGATTTTAAAGGAAGTGGGGATCGGGCTGGGCTAAGATACGCCCACGGCGGTGGCAAGAAAAAAATATATCCTTTCCTATTAGCTAACCTTTTCCAAAACAGAAATATAAAAGCTAAAAAAAGAAAGTAAATAAGAATATTTATATATGGTATTATATACCAAAAATATCAGAAAAAGAATCTCCACCCGAATAACATTTTTTTAAAGCCAAAATAAAAACTTTTTAAAAAAATGTTTTTTTTTCAGAAATTCCCAATTTGCTTTATTTCCTTTTTGCAATTATTTTTTTGCAAAAGAACTTTGGGTTTTCTTGGCTCCAACATTTAAAAAATTCCCGTACGGTGGAGGGTCATTTTCCTCCGCTCTCTCTCTTGCGTGCAAGAGAGTATTTTCTCCGGGCTTTTTCTCGCGCCATGGAAATGCAAAACAAAAGACGGAAGAATTTCCCGACATTTCTTGCACGAAGAACACGAATGGAAATGCAAAAAGAATTCGAATGCAAATATCTCCGTTCAAATTATTTATAGTTGAAGAAGTCATGTCATCTTCTCTCGTTGCTTTTGAATTCACCGGAGAAGGGGAAAGTCATTTTATTCCCTCTCATTCGAAAGTTTCGAAAAGTTTCAAATTTCACACAAGTTTCAATCACTCAGCAGTACAAACAAACAATCAATCTAATAATTATATTAACATTCCAAAATTTATAATTTTGGGATGTTACAAACTACCACACTTAAAATGAATCTCGTCCTCGAGATTCGAAGAGGCTAGAAAGAAAGGTTAGGGTTTGGGGTCTTCTAACAATCCAATCTCCGGCAAAGTGGGATGCTACCACACTTAAAATGAGAGATACTGGTCGCTCAAATTTCTTTAACGATCCTCTGGGTTTTGGCAACTGACATCGCACAGTCTTCATATTAAATCCTTTGGTGATGCTCTCCCGTTGATATAAGCTTCTTCCGTCACTGGGTCTTCTTCAACTGACAGTCTCGTGGTCCATAACATATCGATGGTTCTCATGGTGGTCTACCATTTGTGGTTATCCTGCAGATAGAGGGGTCTTGGTTTCATTCTCACCGTAAAATTTCCTACGTGTGACAACAAATGCCATGTACTTGGGGCTGTTCTTATACCATTCTAAGGCTTAAACAAGAGCTTCAAAGAACGTCGTCTCTCACTATGGGTAAGTCTCTCAGATTTACCATTCCGAATAGCAAGATAAATGATAAGAGTAAGTCGTCATGGTGATCAATCCATTCTGCACCAAATCATTTCTCTGTATAAGGTTTAGCGAATCTCGCATTCTAACACTAGGGCATCCTCACAAGCATTGCAGAATTTCTCTTGTCCACGAACGAAGTTCGGATAATCCATTGGTTCTGCAAGCTGAACGAAACATCTATCGTATCTTCACAACTCCCAGGTTTTCGTATGCTCCTAAGAAAAACGTTTGCTGATCCACCATAGCTTCTTCCATAAATCATATGCATTTCATAATCAATCCTTTATTACATCCTTAATTTATCCTCAAAAACTCCAATTCAAAAGTACTCTATTACAAATGCTGCCATCCACATGGTTCGGTATGGTCGAGCATTTCTGCCAACTTTATTCATCTGCCTCTCTTGGAGGTACTTTAGTTCCACTCGAACTTTCCGATGTGCTCCTTGAAATCATCCATCTTTTGCTTCATCATGGTGGCCATTAGCTTCATCTCCATCATCTCCGCACGTACTTCACTCAGGTATTCCTGGGTATGACGGAGTCTTGCTTCAAGTATTTCTCCAATCTGACGTATGGCTTCCATGGCAGCTTCACGAACTGCATTAAAGAAGGTTGCTCGTGGTACACGTGAAATGAAAAAGTATTGCCCCATAGTCTTTGGACAAACTCCTTTCACATGGTGGAGGTGTACTTCCACGTACCAAAGTTCCACTCCATTCTCCATGAATGGGTAGCCTTTGTAGACTGCATCTCCTTCAATGATTATGTTAGCAGACAATTGGAACAGAATGCTCGTATGCTTAGTCATTTAAGTGCTTGTGTGGACAGAAATATCAATGATCTTAAGCTTCTTAGTAAACATGCCTCTATGGTTACTACTCAAGTAGAACAAGTACTTAATGCTCAGAATGACTTGCTCAATGAGTTGAATGACAATTCTGTCAAAGTCGTCACTAGAGGCGGTAGAATGACCCAGCAACCTTTGTATCCTGAGGGTCATCCGAAGAGAATTGAACAAGATTCTCAAGGAGTTAGCACTGATGCACTTAGTCATCCTTGGAAGAAGAAGAAAGATGATAGGAATCTGCACGCTAGCAACCCTGTTGCTGCTACACCTGAGAGTCCAAACGATATCTCTGTCTCTGATGCTGAAACACAATCTGGTGATGAACATGAGCCTAATGATGATATCAATAGTGATGTTCATGATGATGCTCAACCTAGCAATGATAAGGATGTGGAGATTGAACCTGTTGATTTTGATAACCCACAGCCTAAGAATAAGAGATACGATAAGAATGACTTCGCTGCTAGGAAGCATGGTAAAGAAAGGGAACCATGGGTTCAGAAACCCATGCCCTTTCCTCCCAAACCATCCAAGAAAAAGGATGATGAGGATTTTGAGCGCTTCGTTGAAATGATCAGACATGTCTTTCTGCAAATGCGTTTGACAGATATGCTCAAAATGTCTGCATATGCTAAGTACATGAAAGATATTGTGACTAGTAAGAGGAGGATACCTGAGGTTGAGATTTCCACCATGCTCGCTAATTATACCTTCAAGGGTGGAACTCCTAAGAAACTAGGTGATCCCGGTGTGCCCACTATACCTTGCTCCATTAAAGGCAACTACGTTAGAACTGCTTTATGCGACCTTGGAGCCGGTGTTAGTGTTATGCCTCTTTCTCTTTATTGTAGACTTGAACAGGATAAGTTGAAACCCACTGAAATCTCTCTGCAAATGGCCGACAAATCAACTTCTTTCCCTATCGGCATTTGCAAGGATGTGCCTATTGTGGTTGACAACGTCACTATCTTAACAAACTTTGTTATTCTAGATATTCCCGAGGACGATGCCATGGCGGTCATCCTCGGAAGACCCATTTTAAACACTGCAGGGGCTGTTATAGATTGCAACAAAGGCAATGTCACTTTCCATGTCAACGGTAATGAGCATACGATACACTTTCCAAAGAAACAATATCGAGTACATTGCATCAATGCTATCGAAAAAACTTCATCGATTCTTACTGGGAGATTTGAATGCCCTATTCCTCCTGTTAAGATGAAGTATTATTTGCTTGTTGGGGAGATACACATCCCCAATGAGGTAACGTAGTGACTAATCAAAAATTCTCCGTTGTCTTTTGCGATTCGAAAAGGTTTGTCAAGAGACTTGATCAACCTCATTGACGGATTTCTTTCGTTGACCATGAGATGGATGAATCGAGGAGTCACAAACCTCTGTTCCAAGCTTTCACCTTCGGTTGCTTAGAAGAAAAATGATAGATTTAGTTTAGTTTTCCCTCTTTTCTGCTTTAGCGTCCCGTAGAAAAGTACCCCGAAAATAAAAGTTCTCCGAACATCGTGAAAATCAAGTATGACTTTTTTTCTGGAATTTTTGAAAAATACTGAGACGAAGAGCTAGTCTGGGGGCTGCACGAGTGGGCCACAAGCCCTGGAGGCGCGGGCACCCCCCTGGCCGCGCCTACCTGGCTTGTGGGTCCCACGTGCACCCCTCCACTCATTCTAGCTCCCATCAGCTTCTCCTGCCTCCAGAAAAAATCGTTTCGCAGCTCAAACCCGTGTTCTTGCTCTTCTTGCTGGGATTTTCGATCTCCTTGGTCAAAGCACCATTCTTCGAACTGTTTTGGGGAAATTACTCCTTGGTAAGTGACTCCTCCATTGGTCCAATTAGTTTTTGCTCTAGTTCCTTATACTTCGCGTATTTTTGCTGCATTGGTGACCCTGTTCTTGAGCTTTGCATGCTAATTTTAGTAGGTCCCAAGTAGTTTTGATGCGTAATATGGCCTCTAGGCACTTGTGGGAGTAGTTTCTACGAGTTACGTTGATCCTTATTCACTTTTCCTTAGAATCACTAAAAAATTCAAAAAAATTCAGAGATAGAATAGGGAAAAGATGAGGAGGTTCTTAAGAGGCTCTTCAAGTCATGACCCCAAGGATGATGGAAGTGAGAAGAAGCCCAAATATCCGGTCCCCCGAGTTGCAGAAGTTCGAGCGTGCGAATGGCCAAGCGATGTGTTCTTACGCGCCGCCGGACTTTATGAGGACTTTTATTACTTGGTGGAGAACGCAGGCCTTACCGCCTTCGTTGAGGATAAGTGTCCGCAATACCTCCTCCTCACTAATATCTTCGTACAAAGCTTTAACTTCTATCCGAGGAAGAATCCTCCTATGGTTGAGTTCAAATTATATGATATCCCTCAGCGCATGTCAGTCCAGGATTTTTGCAATGTTTGCAAATTGCCTTTTGTTGGGAATATTCATGAACCTCGTCCACGGGACTTGGAGGCTTTCATAGATACAATTGCTGTAGGAGAGGAGAGATGAGTGTCTTGCGCTAGAGATGCTAGCATACATTTTCCTGTGCTTCTGTACTTCTCACTATTTGTGGGAAAATGTTTGATTGGCCGTGGGAAGGTGACTCCATGACAGCAGACCTTCCCCTGCCACGGCACCAGAAGAATGCTGCTAGCACTCTCCGACAATCGAAACTAGAAGAATGTTGTTGACGGCCTACCAGCGCATGGGATCGCAGCAGTTTTCGAGGGTATAGTATTCGACCCAAATTTGTTGGTACGCTTATAGGAGGTGAGAGGATACTCTCAAGTATTAGCAGCTGAATGTGTCAGATTCAACCACACCTGAAAGATTAGTATCTGCAAGCAAAGTAGTAACAACAAAGTAGTATGATAACAACGGTGTCAGAAACGAACTATTGACGGCAGACTATTCCTAACGATTGTATCAATGGCGCCAAGTTGCCCGTTGACGGAAATTGTCTTTTCCTGTCAACGCCGAGCGAATCAAGATTGTAGCTGGTAGCAGCAGTGTAACGAGTAATAGCAGCGGCAAGGAACAACAGTAGTGACAGCAGTAGCAAGTAGCAACAGTAGCAAGCGACAGTAGTAGCAACACTAGCAGCAGAGCAAGACAAGTAACAGTAGCAGAGCAAGACAAGTAACATCAGCAGTAGGACAAACTCGTAGGCAATGGGTCGGTGATTTGTTTGGATGATATTCATCATGCAACAGCTATAACACGGAGAGATATGTGGCTAGCTCCCGTTCGTCAATGTGATGTAGGCATGCATTCCGTGTGTCGTCATACGTGCTTAGGGAAAAGAACTTGCATGACATCTATTGTCCATCCCTCCCGTGGCAGCGGGGTCCAAAAGGAAACTACGGGATATTAAGGTTCTCCTTTTAATATAGAACCGGACCAACACATTAGCACTTGGTGAACACATGAACTCCTCAAACTATGGTCATCACTGGGAGTGGTTCCGGTTATTGTCACTCCGGGGTTGCCGGATCATAACACATAGTAGGTAACTACAACTTGCAAGATCGGATCTAAAACACACATATATTGGTGACAACATAATAATTTCACATCTGAAATCATGGCACTCGGGCCCTAGTGACAAGCATTAAGCATGGCAAAGTAGTAGCAACATCAATCTCAGAACGTAGTGGATACTAGGGATCAATCCCCGTCAAAACTAACTCGATTACATGATAGATCTCATCCTACTCATCACCGTCCAGCGAGCCTACGAATAGATTAATCACGAACAATGAAGAGCTTCATGGAATTGGAGAGGGAAGAAGGTTGATGATGACGATGGCGATGATTTCCCCTCTCCGGAGCCCATGGCAATTCTGCTGAAAACAACACCAAGGCAATTCTGCTGAAAACAACGTTAGTCCAAGTTAGTTCCATTCAAATCATGCAAATTAGAGTCCAAAACAAGGGCAAAAGAGTTTGGAAAAGTAGATACGATGGAGACGTATGAACTCCCCCAAGCTTAAAACCTTGCTTGTCCTCAAATAACTCAGTTGACAAACTGAGAGAGAAAGAAAAACTTTGACAAACTCTGTTTGATCTTGTTGTTGCAACGATGTCTAACTCATAACGAGAATTTCAGCAAGATCACAAGTTAACCACAACAGCAATTAACACAAAGGTCTCACGGTAAACTAATATCAATGGCATAATCAGCTAACGAGCAAATAATAATGAGTTTCAAATACCAACACTTCAATCAAAACAAGCATGAAGCAATATGAATAGGTGGTATCTCGCTATCTCTTTCTCAGACCGCAAAACATAAATGCAGAGCACTTTCAAAGATCAAGGGCTGACTAAACATTGTAATTCATAGCAACGAAGATCCAGTCATAGTCATACTCAATATCAATCCAAAGCAAAGCATAAAAATGACAGAGGTGCTCTCTAATTGGTGCTTATATAAGAAGAGGATGACTCAACAGGAAGATAAATAGACAGGCCCTTCGCAGAGGGAAGCATTGATTTGCAGAGGTGCCACAGCTCAAGCTTTGAAAACAAAGATAATAATTTTTGGGTGGCATGCTTTCATTGTCAACGCAATGACCAAGAGTTCTCAATATCTTCCATGCTACTCATGCTATAGGCGGTTCCCAAACAGAAAAGTAAAGTTTTAACTCCACCACCACCAATCAATCACACTCCACGGCTAGCCGAATCCTCGGGTACCGTCCATACTAACATCAATCCGGGGGGAGTCTTGTTTTACAGTTATGTTTTCGATTTAAGTGTGGAACTGGTCATTCCAATTACCGCCCCATTTCTCGTGAATGATAGTGAATAAACACATGTCGAGGATAACACTCCTAGCATGGAAGATACCAATAGCCCCCTGTCACCACATGAGCGGTTCAGGCATGCAAAACATAATATTTCTTGAAGGTTTAGAGAGTGGCACATGCAAATTTACTTGGAACGGCAGGTAGATGCCGCAAATAGGTAGGTATGGTGGACTCTCATGGAAAAACTTTTGGGTTTATGGAAGTGGATGCACAAGCAGTATTCCGCTTAGTACAAGTGAAGGCTAGCAAAAGACTCGGAAGCGACCAATTAGAGAGCGACAACAATCATCAAGATGCAATGAGTTTGACTAACATTGAATGCAAGCATGAACAGGATATAAATCACCATGAACACGAACATCATAGAGGCTATGTTGATTTTGTTTCAACTACATGCATGAACATGCGCCAAGTCAAGCCACTTGAATCATTCAAAGGAGAATACCATCCTATCATACTACATCATAGTCATCTCAAAATCTATGTTGGCATTCAAGACAAACCATTATAAGCTCTCAGCTAAATAAGCATGTCATCAGAAACTATGATCTCTAAGTTGTCATTGCAAACATGGTTCTCTCACCACAAAGCTGAATCTGGGTCGACAAGCTAGTCATATTTACAAAAACAAAATAGATAGATTTCATACCAGGTTTTCAGTCTGAGTCACTTCATCATATATCATCATTATTGCCTTTCACTGGCACGATCGAACGATGTGAACAATAATAAGAGTGCTTGTGCATTGGACTAAGCTGAATCTGCAGGCAAACACAAAGGAGAAGACAAAGTAATATGGCTCTTTGAAAGGTAAACAGGTATGCATGCAAGAACCACTAAACATTGTAACCAATATCTTCTACCTTGACCCAAAGAAAAAAAACTATTTACACGGGAAAGCTCCCAACAAGAAAAATAAGAAAGGAAAATCTTTTTGAGTTTTCTCAAAAGGACACAAAACAAGAAAACAAAAATAAACTAGCATGGATAATACAGTGGTAAAGTGTAAACACCGGCTAACAAAGTGAAAGCATAAGCAAGAATGTAAAGTCGGTGAGAACACGTACTCCCCCAAGCTTAGGCTTTTGGCCTAGCTTGGTCTACTCCCATGGTGGGAAATAACCAGCTCCGGGATACTCCGGAGCATACTATGGATGCCACTGCTGTGTGAGCTCCTCTCGCTCCCACTGATAAATTGACGTCTGGTACTCGACTGGCGGCTCAGGCATGGGCACCTGTGGTTGGGCCAAGCCCCAATATGCGTAGATGTCCGAGGGAATGATAGTGTACCTGCCTGCATGAAGATCGAACAAAGAAGGAGCAGGCAAAGTAATAGTCTCTCGAGTACCCTGACTAAATACCAGGTTAAAAATCATCCGTCTACTAGCATCTCCTATCCAGAAAATCATGGCGAACCATGCTGTCATAATCCAGATATTTCTCAGGCAGAAACATCTCTCCTTCCTCTCCCAGTCTAATGGGTATCTCAAAGTGTGTGGCAAGACGGGTAGCATAGATACCTCCATAGACGACACCCTTGGAACGGTTGGTGTTCAACCGCTGGGCTACTATAGCACCTAGGCTATAAGTCTTATCGTTATAAAGGCCTTCGCGCAAAACCGCAAGGTCTGCAGAACTAAGTGATCCAGCCTCCCCACGGCCAATCAAACATTTTCCCACAAATAGTGACAAATACCGAAGCACAGGAAAATGTATGCAAGCAATTCTAGCGCGAGACACTCCTCTCTCCTCTCCAACAGCAATAGTACCAATGAAATCCTCCAAGTCCCGTGGACGAGGGTCACGAATATCCCCAACATAAGGTAATTTGCATACATTGCAAAAATCCTGTAGTGTCATGCACTCGGGAACATCGTATATCATGAACTCAACCATGAGAGGATTCTTCCTCGGATAAAAGTTGAAGCTTTGAACGAAAATATTGGTGAGGAGGAGATATTGTGAGCACTTATCTGCAACGAACGCACTAAGACCTGTGTTCTCCACCAAGTAATAAAAGTCTTCATAAAGCCCAGCGGCGCGCAAAAATTCAGCACTTGGCCACTCGCACGCTGTGACTCGAGGGACTACGTACTTGGGGTGGTTCTTCTCATCCTCCTTGGGGTTACGGCTTGAAGAGCCTCTCAAGAACCTCCTCATCTTTTCCTTTTTCTAGCTCTGAAAAATTCTGAAATTTTTAGAGACTTCGAAAGAAAAGTGAATAAAGATTAACCCAACTTGTAGCAACTACTCCTACTAGTGCCTAGATATTGTATCACGCGCTAAAACTACTTGGGACCAGCTAAAATCAACATTTCTAGCTCAAGAACAGGGTCACCAAGGTAGCAAGAATACGCGAAGGATAAAGCACTAGAACAAAAACTAATTGGACCAATGGAGGAGTCACTTACCAAGGAATAATTTCCCCAAAACAGTTCAGAGAATGGTGCTTTGAGCAAGGAGATCAAGAATCACAGCCAAATGAGCAAGAACACGGGTTTGAGCTGCGAAACAATTTTTTCTGGAGGTGGAAGAAGAGGCTGGGAGCTGGAATGAGTGGAGGGGGTCCCTGTGGGCCCCACAAGCTTGCTAGCCGCCACCAGGGGGTGGCGGTGGCAGGGCTTGTGGCCCACTGGTGTGGCCCCCACGCCAGCTCTCAGGCCCAGTAATTTTCAAATATTCCAGAAAAAATCATACTAAATTTTCAGGGCCATCGGAGAACTTTTATTTTCGAGGTATTTTTCTCTGGGACGCTAAAAAAGAAAACAGGAAAAACTAAACTAAATCTATCATTTTTCTTCTACGCAACAGAAAATGAAAGCTCAAAACAGAGGTATGTGACTCTTTGATTCATCCATTTCATGGTCATCGAAAGAAATCCGTCAATGGGGTTGATCAAGTCCTCATGACAAAACCTTCTCGAATCGCAAGAGAGAACGGAGAATTTTCGAGTAGCCACTAAGTCACCTCAATGGGGATATGTATCTCCCCAACAAGCAAATCATACTTCATCTTGACACGAGGAATAGGCATTCAAAGCTCCCAATAAGAATCGATGAAGTCTTTTTGATAGCATTGATGCAATGTACTTGATATCGTTTCTTCGGAAAGTGCACTATGTGCTCATTACCGTTGACATGGAAAGTAACATTGCCTTTGTTGCAATCTATAACAGCCCCTGCAGTGTTTAAAAAGGGTCTTCCGAGGATGACATCCATGGCATCGTCCTCGGGAATATCCAAGATAACAAAGTCTGTTAAGATAGTGGTGTTAGCAACCACAACAGGCACATCCTCGCAAATGCCGATAGGGAAAGCAGTTGATTTGTTGGCCATTTGCAGAGAAATTTCAGTGGGTGTCAACTTATCCAATTCAAGTCTCCGATAAAGAGAGAGCGGCATAACACTAACACCGGCTCCAAGGTCACATAAGGCAGTTCTTACGTAGTTTCCTTTAATGGAGCAAAGTATAGTGGGCACTCCGGGATCACGAAGTTTCTTAGGAGTTCCACCCTTGAAAGTGTAGTTGGCAAGCATGGTGGAGATCTCAAGATCTGGTATCTTCCGTTTATTAGTCACGATATCTTTCATGTACTTGGCATACAGAGACATCTTGAGCATATCTGTTAACCGCATCTGCAGAAAGATGGGTCTTATCATCTCAACGAAGCGCTCAAAATCCTCATCATCCTTTTCTTGGATGGCTTAGGAGGAAAGGGCATAGATCTCTGAACCCATGGCTCCCTTTCTTTATCATGCTTCCTAGCAGTGAAGTCATTCTTATCGTATCTCTTAGGTTGTGGGTTATCAGGATTAACCGAAGGTTCAATCTCCACATCCTCATCATTTCTAGGTCGAGCATTATTATGAAAATCACTTTCCATATTGTCACGAGGTTCATGTTCATCACCAGATTGTGTTTCTGCATCAGACGCAGAAATATCATTAGGTTCTTCAGGTGTGATAGTATTTGGTGAACTGGCATGTAGGTTTCTATCATCCTTCTTCTTCTCCTTAGGATGACTGGGTGTATCAGCATTGATTCCTTGAGAATCTTGATCGATTCTCTTAGGATGGCCTTCAGGATACAAAGGTTCCTGAGTCATTTTGCCTCCTCTAGTAATGACTCTGACAGAGTTGTCATTTAATTCATTGAGCAGGTCATTCTGAGCTTTAAGTACTTGTTCTACCCGAGTAGTAATCATAGAGGCATGTTTACTCAGGAGCTTCAGATCATTGACATTTCTGTCTACACAAACACTTAAATGGCTAAGCATACGAGTACTTTGTTCCAAGTGTCTGCTAACATAATTATTGAAACTCTGTTGTTTGGCAACAAAGTTGTCAAATTCATCAAAGCATAGGCTAGCAGGTTTGTTAAAAGGAATATCACCCTCATCAAACCTACACATAGAATTCACTTCTACTACTTGTATCGGGTTATCGAGACCATGGATCTCTTCGATAGGTGGTAGATTTTTCACATCTTCAGATCTAATGCCTTTCTCTTACATAGATTTCTTGGCTTCTTGCATATCTTAGGGACTGAGGAATAGAATACCTCTTTTCTTAGGAGTTGGCTTAGGAGGTGGTTCGGGAATAGTCCAAGCATTATCGTTGATCAAGATGTTATTCAGTGGGGTCTCAGCTTGTTCTACAGTTTGTTCCCTAAAAACACAACCGGCACAACTATCTAGGTGGTCTCTAGAAGCATCAGTAAGTCCGTTATAGAAGATATCAAGTATCTCGTTCTTCTTAAGAGGGTGATCAGGCAAAGCATTTTGTAGCTGGACGAGCCTCCTGCAAGCTTGTGGGAGACTCTCTTCTTGGAGTTGAGCAAAGTTGTATATTTCCTGCAAGGCAGCTTGCTTCTTATGGGCAGGGAAATATTTCTCACAGAAGTAATAGACCATATCATGGGGACTACTCACACATCTAGGAGCAAGAGAGGTGAACCAGGCTTTAGCATCATCCTTTAGAGAGAAAGGAAACAGCTTACGGATATAGTAGTGGCGGATCTTCTCCTCATTAGTGAAAAGGGTGGCTATATCGTGTAGTTTGGCAAGATGGGCTACGACCGTCTCAGACTCATAACCGTGAAAAGGATTAGATTCTACTACAGAGATTACCTCGGGATCGACGGAGAATTCATAATCCTTATCGGCGATAAAGATAGGTGAAGTGGCAAACTTCGGGTCGTATTTCATCCTAGCTTTCAGAGATTTTTCCTTCCACTTGAGAAGTAATTTCTCAGCGTCATAGGCATCCTTACACGCAAGAAAATCCTCAGCTATCTCTCCCTCCATAATGTAACCCTCAGGTATATCAGACAATACATATCTAGGAGAGCTAGATCTAGCAAGAGCAGAAGCAGGTTCTATCTCAATAGTATCGGCAGTTTCAAAAGCATCACGAGCATTGGCAGTAGCTCTAACAATATGAGCATCAAGGAATACCCCTAGTGGCATATCAGGCAAAGTAGCACCTCTAGAAGTATCAAGCATAGCATCATCAGGCAAAATAGCATCTCTAGCATCATCAGGCAAAGCAGTATCAAACATAGCATCTCTAGCAGTATCAAGCATAGCATCTCTGGCAGTATCAGGCATAGCATCATCAGGCACAGTATCAAGCATAGTATCTCTAGCAGTAGCATCATAAGCATCATCAAGCACAGGCGACATATCAAGATTTCAAGCAGGAGGTGATGTCGCAAACTTACTCATAACTGAAGGTGAATCAAGTGCAGAGCTAGATGGCAATTCCTTACCTCCCCTCGTAGTTGAGGGCAAGACTTTGGTCTTTGGATCCTTCAGATTCTTCATAGTGATCAGCAGATATAAATCCCAAGTGACTCAGATAATATAGCGATACCTCCCCGGCAACGACGCCAGAAAAATGCTGACTCCGTGACAGCAGACCTTCCCCTGCAACGGCACCACAAGAATGATGCTAGCACTCTCCGGCAATCCAAACTAGAAGAATGTTGTTGACGGCCCACCAGCGCGTGGGATCGCAACAATTTTCGAGGGTAGAGTATTCGACCCAAATTTGTTGGTACGCCTATAGGAGGTGAGAGGATACTCTCAAGTATAAGCAGCTGAATGTGTCAGATTCAACCACACCTAAAAGATTAGTATCTGCAAGCAAAGTAGTAACAACAAAGTAGTATGATAACAATGGTATGAGAAACGATCTATTGACGGCAGACTATTCCTAACGATTGTATCAATGGCGCCAAGTTGCCCGTTGACGGAAATTGTCTTTTCCCGTCAACGCCGAGCGAATCAAGATTGTAGCAGGTAGCAGCAGTGTAACGAGTAATAGCAGCGGCAAGGAAAAACAGTAGTGACAGCAGTAGCAAGTAGCAACAGTAGCAAGCGACAGTAGTAGCAACACTAGCAGCAAAGCAAGACAAGTAACAGTAGCAGAGCAAGACAAGTAACATCAGCAGTAGGACAAACCCGTATGCAATGGGTCGGTGATTTGTTTGGATGATATTCATCATGCAACAGCTATAACACGGAGAGATATGTGGCTAGCTCCCGTTCGTCAATGTGATGTAGGCATGCATTCCGTGTGTCGTCATACGTGCTTAGGGAAAAGAACTTGCATGACATCTATTGTCCATCCCTCCCATGGCAGCGGGGTCCAAAAGGAAACTACGGGATATTAAGGTTCTCCTTTTAATAAAGAACCAAACCAACGCATTAGCACTTGGTGAACACATGAACTCCTCAAACTATGGTCATCACCGGGAGTGGTTCCGGTTATTGTTACTCCGGGGTTGCCGGATCATAACACATAGTAGGTAACTACAACTTGCAAGATCGGATCTAAAACACACATATATTGGTGACAACATAATAATTTCAGATCTGAAATCATGGCACTCGGGCCCTAGTGACAAGCATTAAGCATGGCAAAGTAGTAGCAACATCAATCTCAGAACATAGTGGATACTAGGGATCAATCCTCGTCAAAACTAACTCGATTACATGATAGATCTCATCCTACTCATCACCGCCCAACGAACCTATGAATAGATTACTCACGAACGACGAAGAGCTTCATGGAATTGGAGAGGGAAGAAGGTTGATGATGACGATGGCGACGATTTCCCCTCTCCGGAGCCCAAAACGGACTCCAGATCTGCCCTCCAGATGAAGAACAGGATGTGGCGGCGCCTCCGTATCGCAAATGTGACGAAATCTTCTCTCTTGATTTTTTCTGGGACGAAAGTGAACTTATAGAGCTGAGATTGGGGGCGGCAGAGCCACGTGGGCCCCACAAGCTTGCCATCCGCCACCAGGGGTGGCGGTGGCAGGGCTTGTGGCCCACTGGCCCACCCCCTAAGGTGGATCTTTGCGCAGGTATTTTTCATATTTTCCAAAAATATTCCCCGTAAATTTTCAGGACGTTCTGAGAACTTTGATTTCTGCACAAAAATAACACCAAGGCAATTCTGCTGAAAACAGCGTCACTCCAGGTTAGTTCCATTCAAATCATGCAAATTAGAGTCCAAAACAAGGGCAAAAGAGTTTGGAAAAGTAGATACGATGGAGACGTATCAGAAGGCTGGGTCCCTTAGTTCCCCAGATCTTGCGGTCTTGCACTAAGCCCTTTATAATGACAAAACTTATAGCTTGGGCGCTATAGTAGCTCAACGGTTGAACACGAACCGTTCTAAAGGCGTTGTCTATGGAGGTATCTATGCTACCCGTCTTTATAGACACTTTGAGATACCTATTAGACTGGACGAGCAAGAAGAGATTTTTCTTCCTAAGACATATCTAGATTATGATAGCATGGTTCGCCATGACTTTCTTGATAGCGATACAAATAGAAGGATGATTTATAACCTGGTGTTTAGTCAAGGTACTCGTGAGACTATTACTTTGCCTGCTCCTTCTTTCTTCAATCTTCATGCAGGCAGGTACATTATTATGCCCTCGGACATCTATGCATATTGGGGCTTGGCCCAACCACACGTGCCCGTGCCCGAGCCACCAGTCGAGTACCACACGCCAGTTTATCAGTGGGAACCAGAGGAGCTCACAGAGCATGGGCATCCATGCTAGTTTATTTCTTTTTCTCGTTTTCTTTTCATGTGTGTGTCTAGTTTGAGTAAACCCAAAAACATTTTCTTTTTCTGCTTTTGCTTGTTGGGAGCTTTCTCGTGTAAATAGTTTTCTTTTTCTTTGGGTCAAGGTAGAAGACCATGGTTACAATGTTTAGTGGCTCTCGCATGCATATCTGTTTATCTGTTAAAGAGCCATATTACTTTGTCTTCTCCTTTGTGTTTGCTTGCAGATTCTAGATAGTCCAATGCACGAGCACTCTTATTATTGTTCACATCTTTCGGTCGTGCAAGTGAAAGGCAATAATGAGGATATATGATGAAGTGACTGAGCTTGGAAAAGTAGTATGAACTCGATCTATTTTGTTTTTGTAAATATGACTAGCTCATCGTGCCTGATAGTCAGGCGTCTTTTCAGTTCCTGAAAACTATGCTCACACTGTGGTGTCCACTCGAACTTTTTATCTTTCTTGAGGAGTTCAGTTAGAGGCTTTGCAACCTTGGAGAAATTCTCGACGAAGCGGCGACAATAGCTCGCTAGACCAAGAAAACTCCTAACTTGCTTACCCGATTCAGGTTGACTCCAATCAAGGACAGCTTGAACTCTCTCGGGATTGACAGCAATACCCTTACCAGAGATTACGTGGCCTAGATAGGTCACTTCTGGTATCCAGAATTCACATTTTGAAAATTTGGCATAAAGGCGATGCTCTCGAAGTTTCATCAATACCAGCCTTAGATGCTCGACATCTTCTTGTTCATTCTTTGAGTAGATGAGAATATCATCGAGGTATACTACGACGTATTTATCCAAATACTCCATGAAGATTGAGTTCATCAGCCGAGAGAAGGTGGCTGGGGCATTGGTTAAACCGAAGGACATAACGGTGTACTCATATTGGCCATAACGAGTAACAAAAGACGTTTTTGGAATGTCCCCGTTCTTAATCTTGATTTGATGGTATCCCAACCTCAAATCCATTTTGGAGAAGACTGAGGATCCAGCGAGCTGATCGTACAGGTCGTTGATCCTGGGGAGCGGATACTTGTTCTTAATGGTGACCAGATTAACTGGTCGGTAATCTACAACCATCCGATCCGTTCCGTCTTTCAGCTTTGTTGTGAGAGAAACATGTTTGCAATGACAACTTAGATATCATAGTTTCTGATGCCATGCTTAATTAGCTAGGAGCTTATAATGGTTTGCCTTGGATGCCAACATGAATTTTGAGATGACTATGATGTAGTATGATAGGATGGTATCCTCCTTTGAATGATTCAAGTGGCTTGACTTGGCGCATGTTCACGCATGTAGTTGAAACAAAATCAACATAGCCTCTATGATATTCATGTTCATGGTGATTTATGTCCTACTCATGCTTGCACTCAATGTTAGTTAATCTCAATGCATTTTGATGACTGTTATCGCTCTCTAGTTGGTCGCTTCCCAGTCTTTTGCTAGCCTTCACTTGTACTAAGCGGGAATACTGCTTGTGCATCCACTTCCATAAACCCAAAGTTGTTCCATATGAGTCCACCATACCTACCTATGTACGGTATCTACCTGCTGTTCCAAGTAAATTTGCATGTGCCACTCTCTAAACCTTCAAGAAATAATCTGTTTTGCATGCTCGAACCGCTCATGTGGTGACAGGGGGCTATCAGTATCTTCCATGCTAGGCGTGTTATCCTCGATATGTGTTTATTCACTATCATTCACGAGAAAGGGGCCGGTAATTGGAATTCCCAGTTCCATGCTCAGGTTTATGAATCCGTGGGAGGCGTAGGATGAAGATGGTCTCTCTCAAGCAACCCTGCAATCAAATAACAAAGAGTCTCTTGTGTCCCCAACACACCCAATATAATGGTAAATTGTATAGGTGCACTAGTTCGGCGAAGAGATGGTGATACAAGGGTAATACGGATGGTAGATATAGGTTTTTCTAATCTGAAAATATAAAAAACAGCAAGGTAACAAATAGTAAACAACGAGCAAAACGTTGTATAAATGCTTGGAAACAAGGCTTAGGGTCCATACTTTAACTAGTACAAGTTCTCCCAACAATACTAACATAGTTGAATCATATATAAGTCCCTCACGTGTGACAAAGAGTTCACTCTAAAGTCACAAATAGCAGAGAATAAACGAGGAAATTATTGTAGGGTACGAAACCACCTCAAAGTTATCTTTTCCTATCAATCTTATGAGCTATCCCTATAAGTGTCACGAACATCCCTAGAGTTCGTACTAAAATAACACCTTAAGACACACATCAACCATAACCCTAATGTCACCTAGATACTCCAATGTCACCACAAGTACCCATGGTCTTAATCATACGATAGGCATCACACAATTTCATATTCATCATGTTCAATCCAACACAAAGAACTTTAAAGAGTGCCCAAAAGTTTCTACCGGAGAGTCAAGACGACAATGTGTGCCAACTCCTATGCATAGATTCCCAAGGTCACAAAACCCGCAAGTTGATCACCAAAACATACATCAAGTGGATAAATAGAACATCCCATTGTCACCACAGATATCCCATCACAAGACATACATCAAGTGTTCTCAAATACTTAATTACTCAACCGGTAAGAAAACTTGAAAGGGAAAACTCAATTCATCAGAAGAAGATAGAGAGGGGAAAGCTCCATATGATTCATCTATATTAATAAAGCTCGCGATACATCAATATCGTGCCATCTCAAGAAAACGAGAGAGAGATAACACATAGCTACTGGTACATACCCTCAACCCGAGGGTGAACTACTCCATGCTCATCATGGAGACCGCCGAGATGATGAAGATGGCCTCCGGTGATGGTTTCCCCCTTCGGCAGGGTGCCGAAACAGGCTCCCGATTGGTTTTTCGTGGCTGTGGAGGCTTGCGACAGCGGAACTCACGATCTAGGTTTATTTTTGGAGGTTTGGGTATTTATAGGAGTACTTAGCGTTGGAATCACATTAGGAAGGTTCCCGAGGAGGTCACAAGCCATAGGGCCGCGGCCAGGGGGTGGCCGCACGTGGCAAGCTTGTGACCTCCTGGTCCACTTCCTGTCCTAGATCTTCGCTCCAGTATTTTTATATTTTCCAAAAATATACTCCGTAAACTTTCAACCCATTCTGAGAACTTTTATTTCTACACAAAAAACGACACCATGGTAGTTCTGCTGAAAACAACGTCAGCCCGGGTTAGTTCTAATAAAATCATACCAAAATCATATAAAATTGTTGTAAACATGGCATGAATACTTCATAAATTATAGATATGTTGAAGACGTATCAATGATCATCTCATACATCAAATATATATCATCATCTCTTTGGCCATATCATATCACAACATACCGTGCAAAAACAAATTAGACGTCCTCTATTTTGTTGTTGCATGTTTTACGTGGATGCTATGGGTGTCTAACAAGAACACTTCTTACCTACGCAAAACCACAATGGTGATACGCAAGTTGCTATTTAATTAACCTTCTACAAGGACCGCCTTTGTCGAATCCAGTTCAACTAAGGTGGGAGAGACAGACACCCGCCAACCATCTTATGCAACAAAGTTATATGTCATTCGATGGAACCGGTCTCTTGTACGTGGACGATAAAGTTGGTCCAAGCCGCTTCATCCCACAATATCGTTGAATCAAGAAAATACTAAGGAGGGAATCAATGTGAATATCAACGCCCACAAACTCCTTTGTGTTCTACTCGTGATGTCATCTACGCATAGATCTAGCTCATGATGCCACTGTTGGGGAACGTTGCATGGGAAACAAAAAAATTCATATGCTCACCAAGATCGATCTAGGAGATGCACATCTACGAGAGGAGAGATTGAATCTACATACCCTTGTAGATCGCTAAGCGGAAGCGTTAAAGAACGCGGTTGATGTAGTGGTACGTCTTTGCGATCCGATCACGATCCGTCTCACGAACTCCCGATCAAGCGCCAAACGAACGGCACCTCTGCGGTCAACACGCGTACAGCTTGATGACGCCTTCACCTCCTTGATCAGCACGAGTTCTCTGACAACACGAATGGTGAATTAGCAACCCGAGTCGTCCGACGGCACGACGACATGGTGAGGTGATGGTGGTGACAGCTGAGCACGGCTTCGCCGTGCGATGTTTAGAGGAGAAGAATTACGAGGGAGAGGAGGAGCAGCGTCGTGGCATGATGTCATGGTGTTTCCCTCTCTCTACCTCTATATATATAGGGGGAAGGGAGGAGGAGAGTGTGCCCTAGGGTTTCCCTTAGGGGCCGGCGGCCAAGGTGGGGCAACGGCTAGGGTTGGGTGGCCCCTCCCACTTGGGTGCCTTATCACCCAGGTTGGGATGGCCGAAGCCCTAGGAGGAGGCCAGCCTCCCTTCGGCCGAAGTGGGCAGGGGTGAGGGGCTGCGCCCAACCCTCTAGTGGGCTTCAGTGCCCCCTCTCCTTGGCCCATGAGGCCCCCAACAATTGTTGGGGCCTCCCGAAACTCCTTTCGGTATTCCATCACTTCCTAGATGTGCCCCGGAACACTTCCGGACTCTAATGGCCTTCATCCCATATATCATTCTTCATCTTCTGGCCATTTCGGAGTTCTTCGTCACGCCCGGGATCTCATCCAGGACTCTGAACAACCTTCGGTCTCCAACACAATGACTCAATTATGCTTATATCGTCACCGAACCTTAAGTGTGTAGACCATGCAGGTTCGAGAACTATGCAGACATGATCGAGACACTCTCCGGTCAATAACCAATAGCGAGACCTGGATGACCATATTGGTTCCTACATATTCTACGAAGATCTATATCAGTCGAACCTCGATGTCAAGGATTCAATCAATCCTGTATACTATTTCCTTTGTCCATCGGTATGTTACTTTCCCGAGATCCGATCGTCAGTATCTTCATACCTAGTTCAATCTCGTTACCGAAAAGTCTCTTTACTCGTTACGTAATACAAGATCACGTGACTAACTCTTTAGTCACATTGCTTTTAAGATTGTTGTGATGTTGTATTACTAAGTGGGCCCTGGGATACCTCTCCGTCACACGGAGTGACAAATCTGAGTCTTGATCCATGACAACTCAATAGACACCCTCGAAAATACGTGTAGAGCACCTTTATAGTCACCCAGTTACGTTGTGACGTTTGATACACACAAGGTACTCCTCTGGTGTTAGTGAGTTACATGATCTCATGGTCATAGGAATGGATACTTGACATGCAAACAATAATAGCAATAAACTGTCATGATCACATGCTACATTCATAGTTTGGGTTTTGTCCATCACATCATTCTCCTAATGATGTGATCCCATTATCAAATGACAACTCATGTCTATCGCCGGGAAACCTTGACCATCTTTGATCAATGAGCTAGTCCATTAGAGCCCCAGTAGGGACAGTGTGTTGTCTATGTATCCACACATGTATTTGAGTTTCCATTCAATACAATTCTAGCAAGGATAATAAACGATTATCATGAACAAGGAAATATAATAATAACCATTTTATTATGCCTCTAGGGCATATTTCCAACAAAAGTGTGGTCCATCAGATGCCTAATCTAAAAATGTGTGGTATTTGTTGAGTCGGTGCGTGAACGAGGGCAACTATATGTGGGGTTTAGGCAAACTTCATGCATGATTAACGGGTGAGCGACTTAGTTTTGAGTTTAATCGAGTATGTGCTTGGCTCGCACACATAAGTAGGCTACTATATACAAGAAAATATCATTAAATAAAGCTACTAGAAAAGATCATTATCCTTTACCTTTCATAGACCAAATGCTAGAAAGATTATCGAAGCACACACATTTTTGCTTTCTAGATGGTTATTCTGGTTTTTCTCAAATATGTGTGTTGCAACCTGATCAAGAGAAAACCACCTTTACTTGTCCTTTTGGAACCTATGTTTATAGACATTTGCCTTTTGGATTATGCAATGCACCTGCTACCTTTCAAAGATGTATGACTGCTATATTCTGTGTTTTTTATGAAAAGATTGTTGAGGTTTTCATGGATGATTTTTCCGTTTATGGAGCTTCTTTTGATGATAGCTTAAGCAACCTTGATTGAGTTTTGTAGAGATGTGGGCAAACTAACCTTGTCTTGAACTAGGAGAAGTGCCACTTTATAGTAAATGAAGGTATTGTGTTGGGTCATAAAATTTCCGAACGAGGTATTGAGGTGGATAAGGCTAAAGTTGATGCAATTGAGAAGATGTGATGTCCTAAAGATATTAAAGGTATCCGTAGTTTCCCTGGTCATGCTGGTTTCTATAGGAGGTTTATTAAAGACTTCTCTAAAACTTCTAGACCTCTTACCAGTTTATTGCAAAAGGATGTTCCTTTGGTGTTTGATGATGATTGTGTAGAAGTCTTTGAGACACTTAAGAGAGCTTTAACTTCTACACCTATTGTTCAACCACCTGATTGGAACTTGCCTCTTGAAATTATATGTGATGCTAGTGATTATGTTGTTGGTGCTCTCCTAGGACAAAGAGTTGATAAGAAATTAAATGGTATCCATTATGCTAGTAAAATTCTAGACATTGCAAAGATAAATTATGCTACCAGTGAGAAAGGATTCTTAGGAGTTGTATTTTCTTCTGATAAATTCAGACCTTACATTGTTGATTCTAAAGTAATTGTTCACGCTGATCATGCTGCTATTCAATATCTTATGGAAAATATGTTGGGGAACGTCGCATGGGAAACAAAAAATTTCCTACGCGCACGAAGACATATCATGGTGATGTCCATCTACGAGAGGGGATGTGTGATCTACGTACCCTTGTAGACCGTACAGCAGAAGTGTTAGTGAACGCGGTTGATGTAGTGGAACGTCCTCACGTCCCTCGATCCGCCCCGCGAACCGTCCCGCGATCAGTCCCACGATCTAGTGCCGAACGGACGGCACCTCCGCGTTCAGCACACGTACAGCTTGACGATGATCTCGGCCTTCTTGATCCAGCAAGAGAGACGGAGAGGTAGAAGAGTTCTCCGGCAGCGTGACGGCGCTCCGGAGGTTGGTGATGATCTTGTCTCAGCAGGGCTCCGCCCGAGCTCCGCAGAAACGCGATCTAGAGGAAAAACCGTGGAGGTATGTGGTCGGGCTGCCGTGGAAAAGTCGTCTCAAATCAGCCCTAAAACCTCCGTATATATAGGGGGAAGAGGGGGAGCCTTGCCTTGGGGCTCAAGGAGCCCCAAGGGGGTCGGCCGAGCCAAGGGGGGAAGGTCTCCCCCCCAAACCGAGTCCAACTTGGTTTGGTGGGTGGAGTCCTTCTTCCCTTTCCCACCTCCTCCTTTTTTTCATTTCTCTTTGATTTTCTTCTTATGGCGCATAGGGCCTTCTTGGGCTGTCCCACCAGCCCACTAAGGGCCGGTGTGCCACCCCCAAGGCCTATGGGCTTCCCCGGGGTGGGTTGCCCCCCCCCCCCCCGGTGAACTCCCGGAACCCATTCGTCATTCCCGGTAACTCCGAAAACCTTTCGGTAATCAAATGAGGTCGTCCTATATATCAATCTTCATTTCCGGACCATTCCAGAAACCCTCGTGATGTCTGTGATCTCATCCGGGACTCCGAACAACATTCGGTAACCAACCATATAACTCAAATAAGCATAAAACAACGTCGAACCTTAAGTGTGCAGACCCTGCGGGTTCGAGAACTATGTAGACATGACCCGAGAGACTCCTCGGTCAATATCCAATAGCGGGACCTGGATGCCCATATTGGATCCTACATATTCTACGAAGATCTTATCGTTTGAACCTCAGTGCCTAGGATTCATATAATCCCGTATGTCACTCCCTTTGTCCTTCGGTATGTTACTTGTCCGTGATTCGATCGTTAGTATCCGCATACCTATTTCAATCTCGTTTACCGGCAAGTCTCTTTACTCGTTCCGTAATACAAGATCCCGCAACTTACACTAAGTCACATTGCTTGCAAGGCTTGTGTGTGATGTTGTATTACCGAGTGGGCCTCGAGATACCTCTCCGTCACACGGAGTGACAAATCCCAGTCTTGATCCATACTAACTCAACGAACACCTTCGGAGATACCTATAGAGCATCTTTATAGTCACCCAGTTACGTTGCGACGTTTGATACACACAAAGTATTCCTCAAGTGTTAGTGAGTTATATGATCTCATGGTCATAGGAACAAATACTTGACACGCAGAAAAAACAGTAGCAAAAAAATGACACGATCAACATGCTACGTATATTAGTTTGGGTCTAGTCCATCACGTGATTCTCCTAATGACGTGATCCAGTTATCAAGCAACAACACCTTGTTCATAATCAGAAGACACTGACTATCTTTGATCAACTGGCTAGCCAATTAGAGGCTTGCTAGGGACAGTGTTTTGTCTATGCATCCACACATGTAAATGAGTCTTCATTCAATACAATTATAGCATGGATAATAAACGATTATCTTGATACAGGAATTATAATAATAACTATATTTATTATTGCCTCTAGGGCATAATTCCAACAAAATAAAGATGTTAAGCCTAGAATTATTAGGTGGGTTATTTTGCTACAAGAATTTGATTTGCATATCATTGATAGGAAAGGAGTTGAGAACCCCGTAGTTGATAACTTGTCTAAGTTAGATAATGTTCTTGATGACTCACTATCTATTGATGATAGCTTCCCTAATGAAAAACTAGTTGTGGTCAATGTTTCTCATAACATGTGGTGGTTTGCTGATTATGCTAATTACATTGTTGCTAAATACATACTACCTAGTTCACATATCAGCAAATGAAAAAAAATCTTCTTTGATTTAAGACATTACTTTTGGGATGACCCACATCTTTATATGGAGGGAGTACATGGTATTATTAGATGTTGTATACCTGAGCATGAACAGGAACAAATCCTTTGAAAGTGTCACTCCGAGGCTTATGGAGGACACCATGCGGGAGATAGAACTGCACATAAGGTATTACAGTCTGGATTTTATTGGCCTACTCTTTTCAAAGATGTTCATAAGTTTGTCCTCTCTTGTGATGAATGTCAAAGAATTGTTAATATTAGTACACGTCAATAAATGCATATGAATTATTCACTTGTTATTAAACCATTTGATGTTTGGGGATTTGATTATATGGGACCTTTTTCCTTCCTCTATTGGGTATGCACATATTTTGGTTGATGTTGATTATGTCACTAAGTGGGTAGAAGATATTCCAACATTAGTGTTGATCATAAAACCTCTATTATAATGCTTAAGGAAGTTAATTTCCCATGTTTTGGAATCCCTAGATACTTAATGACTGGTGGTGGTTCACATTTTATTCATGGTTCTTTTCGTAAGTTGCTTGCTAGATATGATGTTAACCATAGAATTACATCTCCCTATCATACTCGATCTAGTGGTCAAGTAGAATTAACCAATATAGAAATAACATTAATATTGCAAAATACTGTCAATAGGTCTGAAAGAATTGGTCTAAGAAATTAGGTGATGCATTGTGGGCCTACAAAACAGCTTATAAAAATCTTATGGGTATGTCTCCTTACAAAATGGTTTATGAAAAAGCATGTCATTTACCTCTTGAGTTAGAACATAAAGCTTATTGGGCAATTAAAGAACTCAACTATCATTTCAAACTTGCTGGTGAAAAGAGGTTATTTAATATTAGCTCACTAGATGAATGGAGAAGCCAAGCTTATGAAAATGCAAAACTATTCAAAGAAAAAGTTAAAAGATGGCATGACAAAAGAATCCAAAAGCGAGAATTTAAAGTTGGTGAATATGTTCTATTGTACAATTCTCGTCTTAGATTTTTGGAGGAAAACTTATTTCCAAATGGGAAGGACCATATATCATCGAAGAAGTTTACCGGTCTGGAGCTATTAAGATTAATAATCCTGAAGGCACTAACCCGAAGGTGGTCAATGGACAAAGAATAAAGCACTATATTTCAGGTACACCCATTAATGTTGAAAAAATATTATTCAAGCCATGACACTAGAGGAACACATAAAGCAAACCTTCGAGAACACTCCACAACCCTTAAAAGGAAGAGGTATCTGATACTGTAAGTAAACGGGATCCGAAAAATCCGCAAAATATTTTGTGATACTTTTGGAATATTGCAAAAAATAGGAAATTAATAAACACATGGGAAGGCAACCCAGGTGCCCACTAGGCACCACGGCCTGCCAGCCCCCCTGACGTGACCTGGTGGGTAGTGGACCCCTCGCGCACCTTCCTCGCTCTGTTTTCTTGTAGGAAAGTATTTCCCTGTATAAAAAATCTTTATATATATCTCCCGATGATTTGACCACAGTACCACGGAGAAATCCCCCGCTCTTTCTTCGTGTTGTTTTTCTAACAGATCTATATCACCATGGCCTTAGCAAGCTCCTCCAAGGACCGGTTCTTTGAGAGGTTCATCAACCCCTACCTGCCAGAGGTGATGAAGCACCCTCAAACCATTGAGATGCGTGAGGGGGTGCTCCACATCCGGGATGTTCAAGGACCCAAGAAGTCTGAAACCGTGGAGGCTAGGCTTGAGGCGGTGGAGCACGAGATCTTGAGGTGCCAAGGCATGGTGGAGCATGGACTCAGTGCCAATCACCTCATGATCACGGAATTCACCCATGATGAAAAGGTGATGGCAGGTCCTTGAAGGATATCGTCTTCACCCTCAACGAGCAAAAAAAAACTTTCTGCAGGCCAAATCTTCGATCTTCAAAACCAAATCTTTGAGTATGAAGCATGGTTTTAAGGTATGAGTTTAGCTACCAGCTGTAGGACTCGGGAGACTCGTGCCTGCTCTTATGATGGTGAGCCACTTCCATGGAAACCGTAGGACAAGTCTGCTTCTACTTCATCATCTGCACCACCACCACCTTCATCTTCAGCACCGAAGAAGAAGACTTGAGTACACGGGTATGGGCACTCCCCTTGGCTTGTGCCAAGCTTGGGGGATGTGCCCCGGGATCATATTACCATCACCCTTATTATCTTTATCCATATTAGTTCAATATTTAGTCATTTCGTGATTTAGTCAAATAAAGGTTTAGTTCGATCCATCTTTTCGAGTGCTAGTTTCGTGATCTATCTATCTATTTATCTATCTATGTAATTGAGTGAGAGTTATCTAATAAGGTTTAGTTTGAGATTTTGCTTCTTTACTTTCTTGTTGCAATCAAAATAAAGGAAAATAATTAAAAATATCATATGCTAATATTATACTAAGTACTGACATCACATAAGGAAAAGTATGAGTTGTTAAATTTGTTGAAGGTTGGCAAAAATAGCATTGGTCGGTGATGCAACACATGAAAGAATTAATAAGGGAAGAGAAGATTTACATGCAAATACACTGTCCTTGACATCTTTTGTGATTGTGAGCTCCCATTAATTATAATATGCCAAAACTGTTGATGTTGGACAAGGAAGACAACTTAATGATTTATGTTTGTTCACATTCACATAGAAGTTATATTGTTATAGATCCTCTAACATGTGGTGCTTTCCCAATATCTTTGCTAGCCAAAACTCCACACTAAGTAGAGATACTACTTGTGCTTCCAAAACCTTAAACCCAAATCCATGTTTTAAGAGTCCATCATACCTACCTATGGATTGAATAAGATCCTTCAAGTAAGTTGTCATCGGTGCAAAAGGCAATAAAAATTGCTTCTAAATGTGTTTGATCATTTAGTGTAAGGGAAGTTAAACGTTGTACGAACTTGTGATGGCGGTAATAAAAGCGACAAACCGCATAATAATGGTTGCCATCATAGGGGGCAATATAACATAACGTTCCTTTGCACTAAGAGATTTGACATACAACCAAAAAGTGCATGACAATCTCTGCTTCCCTTTGCGAAGGGCCTATCTTTTACCTTTATGTATTTACTTTTATGTAAGAGTCAAAGTATTCTTCTCTACTCCTATTTATTTTCTCTTTGGCAAGCTCATGTGGTGGAGAAAGATCTAGACATATATATCGAGTTGAATGTTGGTGGTCATGCGTTATTATTGTTGACTTCACCCTTGAGGTGAATGCGTCGGGAGGTGACACTTTAAGCTCCTATGTTTCTATGTGTCCGATTGAAACCTTTTGCTCATATGTATGTGGTGAGTGTTAGCAATCATATAAGACTAAATGATAGTTGAGTATGTAGACTTGCTTAAAAGCTCCAATATGTGACCCTTCCTGAAAATGCGATGAATTGTGTTGCAAAGTTGACTGAAAACATAGTTTGTTAGTTTTCAATAGAGTTTATGCTTCATACTTCGATGTTGTGATGGATTGTAACTTGCTTATGAGAAGGTTTTATGATGAAAATGATGTGATGAATTATTTTATAAAGTTTATTTGTTGTTATAATAATGAGCATGATGCTACTATGTTCGGTTTTTTTTATCATCACCTCTCTCTCAAAGCATGTGGTCATGATTTTTGTTATAGCCTTTCGCTTTAGGACAAGCGAGGTCTAACCTTGGCAGAGTTGATACATCCATTTTGCATCATGTTTTGCTACTGTTATTTATAGTGATTTTATGCATTATACCACTTTATGGAGTAATTCTAATGCCTTTTCTCTCATAATATGCAAGGTTTACACCAAGAGGGAGAATGCTGGCACATGGAATTCTGGACCTGAAAAAGCTGCGTGAGAGATATTATTCTGCACACCTCTAAATGGTTGAAAGTTCACGAGGATTTTTATGGAATAGATAAGAAATATTGGAGGAAAGAAGCACCAGAGGGGGGCTGCCAGGTGGCCACTAGGCACTAGGACGCACCAGCCCCCCTGGGTAGGAGCACTTTTGGCCTCCGGTGGAGCGATTCTGCAGGAGGAACTTCCCTCCCGGAGGGGGAAATCAAGGCCATCATCATCACCAACAACCCTCTCATCTTGGGGAGGCCAATCTTCATCAACATCTTCAACAACACTATCTCCTCTCAAAACCCTAGGTGATCTCTCGTGCTCAATCTTGTATTGGAACCTCACATTGGTACCTCGAGGGTGACTAGTAGTGTTGATTACATCTTGTAGTTGATGCTTTATGGTTTATTTGGTGGGAGATCATATGTTCAGATCCAATATGCTATTTAATATCTCTCTTATCATGAGCGCCTTTATCACTTGTGAGTAGTTAGTTTTGTTCTTGAGTCCATGGGAGAAGTCATGTTGCAAGTAGTCATGTGAAGTTGATATTCGTTCGATATTTTGATGATATGAATGTTGTGTTTCCGTGAGTGGTGTTATGTGAACATCGACTATATAACACTTCACCATATTTGGGCATAAGGGAATGCATTGTGGAGTAGTTATTAGATGGTGGTTTGTGAGAGTGAAAGAAACTTAAAACCTAGTTTATGCGCTATTTCGTAAGGGGCTGATTTGGATCCCTATGTTTAATGCTATGGTTAGAATTTCTTGTTAATACTTTTCTCATAGTTGCGTATGCTTGTGGGAGGGTTAATCATAAGTGGTAGGCTTGTTCAAGTAAGAACATCACTCAAGCACCGGTCCACCCACATATCAAATTATCAAAGTACCGAACGCAAACTAACCCGACATGATGAAAGTGACTAGATGAAATTCCCGTGTACCCTCAAGAACGCTTTATCAGTTATAAGAAACTGTTCCGGCATGTCCTTTGCCATAAAAGGATTGGGCTACCTTGCTGCACTTATTGTTACTATTGCTAGTCGTTGCCTGTTACAGTTATCTTGCTATCAAACAATTTGCTACCGCTATTTCAGTGCTTGCAGAAATTACCATATTGAAAACCGATTGTCATTTCCTTCTGCTCCTCATTGAGTTCGACACTCTTAATTATTGAAAGAACTGCGGTTGATCCCCTATACTTGTGGGTCATCACGGGTAACTATATTAAGTCGTGGGTGGACCGGTGCTAAGGTGTTGTTCTTACTTGAACAAACAACCAACTTATGATTACCCTCTCTCGCAAGCATCCGCAACTACGAAAAAAGAATTAAGATAAATCTAACCATAGCATTAAATGTGTTGATCCAAATGAGCCCCTGATGAAGCAACACATAAACTAGGGTTTATGCTTATGTCACTCTCGCAACCCATCATCTACTTGTTACTCCACAATGACTTCCCTTTGCTCGATAACATGGTGAAGTGTCATGTAGTCGGCGTTCACATGACACCACTAAGAGAAGTAACAACATACATATCATCACAATATCGAACAAATACCAACTTTATATGATTACTTATAACAAGACTTCTCCCATGTCCTCAGAAACAATAGTTACTACTCACACCTCATCAACATGTTCAAGATCAAAGGTGTAATAATAATAATAATAATAAAGGAAATGAACATAACATCTTCCACCAAGTAATCCAACAAGCATCAACTACAAGATATAATCAACACAACTAGTAACCCACATGTACCAATATAAGGTTTTGAGACAAAGATTGAATACAAGAGATGAACTAGGGTTGCAGATGAGATGATGATGTTGAATATGTTGATGAAGATTGGTCCTCCCACGAAGGAGGAAGAACTGGTGCTAATGTTGGCTTCGATTTCCCCCTCCTAAAGGGAAGTATCCCCAGCAGAATCTGTCGACTGAAAAGCAAAAGGGTCTCTGCCCAGGTTTCCGCCTCGATATGGCGACGCTTCATCCCGAAAGGTTATTTATAATTTATTTTTCTAGATCAAAACACACCATATAGGAGAAGGGGGACGTCAGAGGGCTAGGAGGGGGCCCACAAGCCATCAGGACGTGGCGAGCGGGGTGGTCGCGTCCTGTTGGCTTGTGACCAGCAAGTGCCCCCCTATGGTATGCTTTTGGCCCAATAATTGAAATATTTCAGAAAAATCTCCGTAAAGTTTCACAACATTTGGAGTTTGCTGATTTTCCTGTCTTTTTCACGGTTTTCTCATCCAAGATTCCAGTTTTCAGATATTTCCCTCTTTGTGATGTATCTTGCATATTCAAAGAGAAATGCTATAAGAATTGTATGATAATAAGGGAATGACGGACAAGAATAACATAAACATCAATAATAATGTATGATGCAAAATAAACATATCAGTTGGACCCACATATCTATATATCACGCTTCTCGAGGCGGTGGACGTCTAAGCTTCAGTCGCTCGCAACACGTGTATCGCGCAAGCTGTCGAGCATTTGGGAAATATTATATCTTGCTTCTTTTAGGGGTTATATCTGGCTTAATGCGAGCACCACACTGAACTCACCAATGTGCCTTGAGAAAATGATCCGACCTAGGCTACCCATTTTTCTTTTATTTTCTCGCACAATCGTGTGGACCAAAGGGCTGCTACGTTTTGTTTTTCATTTCATGTGCTCGCTCAGTTGTTAAAATTGTGGGATCGTAGGCGTACATACCTTTATTTTTTCCATGTCCATTTATTTTAACCATAATTTCTTTCGCCAATTTTATGATCCGATTTTTCTATTTTTTTGATTTTGTATTTCTTTACTTTTCTTGTTCCATTCCCTATTTTTATTTTAATTTTCAAATAGTTTTTTAGTTCTATATATTTTGTTTTATTATTTCCACCTTTTTGTTTTCGTCTCTCCATTCTATATTTCAATTTTAATTTACATTAATGGGAACAATGCATTTTTATATGAGTAATGCTTGTTCAACATACATTTAAAAATTGCTTATATTGTAAATTAAAAAAATATTATGGTGTATTCAAAAGTTGGCCTCTTTTTCAGCTTACGTTTTCTTTTTTCCTACTCCCATTTTATATTTCCTTTCCTATTTTATTTACATCTTTATGTTTCATTTTGGCTTGTTGAAATAAGTATTTAGTAAATCACTTTTTGGAAATAAGTATTAAATAAATCACATGTTTGAAATATGTATTTTCATGTATCTCAAATAATGATTATCATTTAAAAAACAAATATTTGAAAAAAGTATTTATTTTTTAGCTGGTTGAAATAACTGCCCATGTATATTTTAAAATATATTTGTGTATTGTACCTAACAGAATAGAGGGAAATAAAACAACGTTACTTTTTAGACAAACATGTCGGCTTTCTTTTAGAGCATACACACATTTAGTTTAGGGAAGCACATAATTTATTTAAGGTTTACCGGTATTTTAGTAAAACGAAAGAAATATTTTTTTTAAATGTGCGTCAATAAGAAATCGAACACCGAACCTTCACACAAGGCATGCTAGATGCCCAACAAACACTGGACTTGATAAGTGACACACATGTGACACGAATATATGGCAACTCTAAACATATTTTATGGCAAGTTTAGCAACATAACTGTTGTTGTAAAAACGGTCAAGGCCAGAGTGCTTCGTGCCATGCATGTGGCACTTATCATTTGAGTTTTCTATTCAGATGGCAACGTTAGCTCTGTAAAACAACATCAGGGCGGGGAGTGCTTTCGGCCACTCATGCGGTATTATCATTTGGGTTTTCTTTTCAGATGGCAACTTAAGTTGTAAAAAAGTCAAGGCCGGAGTGCTTCGTGCCACACGTATGACATTTACCATTTGGTTGAAAATTTAGGTCAATAACACTTTGTGCTAACAGTCTACATCCAAATAAAATGTGTATTCATTTGATGAGAGTCAAAATTTTGAAAGATTACCTTAAATAGTGTGGGTTTTGTCGCATATGAGGCGTTGAACTGACAGCCTCAATGGTTCTTCTTCTTTTATCTATACCTACTAATAAAAGAAATAGGTATTTTAGTCCGTCTTGCTATTTTATAGAAAACCCCTGATGTTTCTAACATTAAATCCGCAGTATATATTAAATGTTTTTTAAAATACTTATATCTTTTGAACCGTAACTCTAAATTTAACATGTTATATATGAAATTTGATTAGAAAAACTTGTAGAATTTAAATATGATTTTATTTTACATTTAATAAAAAATTATCTAGGATGCAATTTTAATAAATAATTCGTTATCCGTCTTTCTTTCATACCGGTACTAATCCGAATTGGGGATGAACACGTCAACAAAGTCAGGATTGAAGATGAAATTGAAGGTCACTTGCCCGTTTCTTTATATGCATTAAATCTAAATGCAAATCGTGTCAAAATAGAAGACCTGTGGAATCTTGATCTGAACTTTTGTAGGATAAGACCATACTGTTTGTGCCGTAACTACGAAGTCTCAGATTATATAACATTTTTTATAAACTAAAAGTGTATGGGTTTTTTTCTCTCGTTGCAACGCATGGGCCTTTTTGCTAGTAACTATCCTACGCATACATTGTAGCACAGATTTCCCGTATGGGCCAGCCCACACGAGCTCTTGTATGGTGTGCACATTTTTGGAAAACCCTATTCGCCGCTCTATGCGAAGCGGTGTCGGGGCTTCGCACATAGCGGAACGGGGTCGATTTTTAATGAGCTAGCCCGTTTAGCGGTGTTGCAGCACCTAGTTTTTGGAACCTTCTAGAGGTTTCCAGCTAGTTTTTTCAGGTTTTAGAAAACTTCTAGAAGGTTCCCTTAGTTTTTGTTTTTCTTATTCGTTTTTTTTCAGTTTCAAATAATGCTCTACATTTTTAAAAAAAACTTTTGGATTTTTAAAAAATGTTATATATTTTAAGAAAATGTTCTATATTATGAATTGTTCGCACTTCCAAATTTGTTCAGGATTTTTCAAAATTATTCTCAGTTTCAATTTTTTTATCAAAATTCAAATAATGATGATGCTTTAAAATTTTGTCCGTGCTTCTAAATTTGTTTGGGAATTTTCAAAATTGTTCTCCGTTCCAAAATTTTGTTCTCAAGATTCAAAAAATATTTGTGCTTTAAAAAACTTGTTCGCGCTTCCAAATTTGTTCATGATTTTTCTAAAATGTTCTCGGTTTCAAAATTTGTTCAAAATTTCAGAAAATGTTCGTGCTTTAAAAAATTGTTCGCGCTTTCAAATTTGTTCAGGGATTTTCAAAATTGTTTTCTTTTTCGAAATTTTGATCTCAATATTCAAAAAATGTTCCTGCTTTGAAAAATTGTTTGTGCTTCCAAATTTGTTCATGTTTTTGAAAATTGTTCTCGATTTCAAATATTGTTCACAAATTTCAAAAACTGTTTGTGCTTTAAAAATTTGTTCGTGCTTTCAAATTTGTTCGGATTTCTCAAAATTGTTCTCCTTTTTAAAATTTTGTTCTCAAGATTGAAAAAATGTTCATGCTGTAAAAAATTGTTTGCCCTTCCAAATTTGTTCACGATTTTTCAAAATTATTATTAAAATCTGAAAAATATTTTTTGCTTCAAATACAAAAATAAAAGGAAAAAAGGAAAGAAAAAACGAACCAAAATAAATGTTTTCATTTTGAAAATTTGTTCTCATGATTCCAAAAAAGTTCGTTCTTTTAAAATTTTCTTCACATTTCCAAATTTGTTTGTGGTTTTGAAAATTGTTCTCCATTTCAAAAGTTAGTTCTCAATATTCAAAAAAATTGTGCTTTAAAAAATTGTTCAGTATTTTTCAGAGTTGTTCTAGATTTTAAAATTTGTTATCAAGGTTCAAAAAATGTTCATGCTTTAAAAAAATGTTCGTGCTTTCAGATTTGTTCTCTGATTAAAAAACATTAGTGTTTTTGAAAAATGATTGAAAATTTCAACGTTTGTTCATTTTGATTAAAAAAGAAAATAAGGAAAACAGAAAGAAAAAGAGCCAAAAAAGGAAAAAGCCGAAAAGAAAAAAGAAATAGAAAAAAAGGAAATCATCCATTTTTTGTTAAAAAAAAAAGAAGGGCCGGTCCAGTCGGGCGCCCCTCTGTGCATGGGAGCGATCCCCTTGCGCAGCGAGCGACGGGTAGGAGTTCCCCACATTTTCACTACTTACCTTGCTTTACCGAAATCACTAATTAAAGGGTAGGCATTGAAAAGATCATTCCCATCTTTTTTGTTAGTGACAAATGAAGCACTAAATGTGTGCTGACAACCTGCAGGCACTACAACCTGCATGTGTTTGCCTTTCTCGTAAATTCATTTTTTAAGTGTTTAAATTTTAAACCGTGCGTTAAAATCCCGTTCGCCATTGGGTTTCCCACTTTAAGATCTTTGAATTGGATCCCATGCTAATAGTCTTGGATGAGTGTGCTTCACGCAGAAGCATAAATGTGTTTAACTTTACGAGAAGCATGAATGTGCTTCACGCAGAAGCATAAACGTGTTTCATCGTAAATCACACATCTGTTTTCACTTTTTGGAAACCACATGCGTTTTTACTATCCGAAAGCACATATGCGCTTCACGTGAAAGCACACCTTTGCTTTTTCACAATGTGTGGTTCATGTGATTTTTTCAGGAAAATCTAGAAAACCAAACATATTTCCAAGGCCCCAAAAAAAGCGAGCATAAAGTGCAACGCATGGCAGCATTGGTTTGCAGTACCTCATGGTTGGAAACGGTCCCTGCAGGCTTTAGTCCATCCCATTGGTGGGATAGGAAGTCCCCATAACATCGAGCAAACACTCACTTCACCTTCATGTTGGGCTCCTTCATGCTGCCCCTTTTTCATTTTCGTTCACTGATCTTTCAATACACTAATAAAAATTTAAATGTTCATTCATTCATATATTCACTAGTGGAGCAATTGTATGGGGCGTGCTTATGTCTCGCTTGTTACAAGATATAAGGCAGCCTCACTTAGAGAACGCTCTACTAGGCCAGCCCGATGCATGGTGGGCACGCCACATCCTCAATTTTCCTCATTTCATTTTTTCTTTGATTTCGCTATCCTTTTTCATTTTTATTACTTTTAAATATTTCAAATATATATTATAAAAAACACCTTCTCATGAAATATTTGAAAATTTTAATCAGCAAAAATGTTTCTCATGTCTATGAAAATGTAAAAAAAAGAATATATATGCAAATATTTATTGTGTATTTAAAAAATGTTAATCAAGGAATTGAATATTTTTAATCACTAATTTATTATTGTTAGCCAATCATTTGAAAAATGTTAAATATGTGTTGAAACAATGTTTCTCAAGTATATGAAAAATACACAATGCATATAAAAAACGTCATCATGTATTTACGAAATGTTAGTCAAGCATTAGCAAAACAATCTTAATAAGTATTTGAAAATTTTAATCAAGCATAATATTTCTCATCTATATGAATTATGTATACATAAAATATACTTGTATGAAAAAGTTTATCATATATTCAAAATATGTTAATTACGTATTTGACACATGTCAATCAAGCATTCTAAAAAATAATTTTGAATTGAAGAAATAATCTCATGTATACCATTGATGTATACAAAAATATACAATGTGTATAAAAATGTTGATTGTGTATTTGCAAAAGTTAAAACCATGCACAAAATATTCGTGGCATATGCGGAAAAAATATAGAGCGTATGTTCAACAAAGTGGGCATAAGAAAACAATATATTTTTGAAAAAATAACCCCGTATATAAATATATTGCTGATGTATACAAAAAATTATTCATTGTGTCTGAAAGAAATTTTATTGCCATTAGAAAATGTTCATCATGTATCGGAAAATTGGTCACCCTGGATTTTAAAAAGTGTTCAAGACTTGCATCTAACAAAAAATATAGATCACATATTCTAAAAATGTTCAACGTATGCTGTCAATATATACGTTGTGTACTGAGAAAAGTAGTCATATGTTAAATAAAAATAATCCAATAAATACCGAAAAGAAGCAAAGATAACCAACAAAAAGAAATAATTAAAAGCGAGAAAACCCAAAGAGAAACAAAGGGAAAAGGGAAAAGGGAAAATAAAAGCAGCAGAACAGCAATTAAAAGGAGTGAAAAGGTAAAAAACCAAAAAAGAAACCAAGAAAAAATGAAAACCAAAAAAGAAACAAAAATACAAAAAAAACATGAAGAAAACCAATGCAAAAGAATGAATACATTGAAAATGAGAAAAAACAAAGAAATACAAAGAAACTGATGAAAAACTTGAAAGGAACAAAAAAACTATGAAAATTGAGTAAAAGATAAAGAGAAAAAATCCACTCACAACGAAGAAATAAACAAAGAGAACCGTGGAAAAACCAAGGAAAAAGAAAATAAAAAAGCAATTAAAAAGAAAGAAAATTGCAAACAACAATGACTAATAAAAAAATAAAAGTGCAAATGAGGAAGAAATAAAGAATATCGTAAGAAAATTATTAAAAGAAAGCGAAAGAAAAACAAGTCGGTCCATGACAAACACAACAAGAGCGAAACAAAAATAAGTATGCAAGCCTGCTAGAGAGCTCCTTCCTAGCCCACCAATTGTAGGTAGGTCCGCAAAAGCACGAGCAGATTGCTTGGGGCACGTTTTGGTTACATTCTTTGCAGGGCCTGGCTAAGAGAAAAAAATGAGCCACGCTCAATAGGGCATGGTTATGAAAACGAGGCAAAAATACGACTTTTTCAAGTAGTTTGGTTGCCTCCATATGAGGCCTTGTCATCGTGAAACAATTTTCACCGAGTGCTTGATTCCATACATGAGTATGATTTGGAGTTAGCAATTATGCTTAACAACGATCAGGTTAGGCTTGACACTAACGGCCTTCATTTCCTCAAACAAGTTGAGGGTGACATCGAATTGGCCGGCTGTAGAAGCAGTTGTCAAGGACCAGCATCTGCAACACCTTGCACGCCTCCGTACCGGTCCACACCACTGTCAAGGCTTGACACTAACGGCCTTCATTTCCTCAAACCGACACTTCCTCCCCTCACTGTCGACGCTACCATGGCTGTGGCCGCGCCCACACCAGCTGGCTGCGGTCCACGTCGGTTGCACCCGCGCCTGGCTGCGATGGCCGTGCATGCGCCCACTGGAAGCACATATGCTCCCTTGGTGGTTTTGATAATTCATGACAACATACATTGTCTCTAGGGCTAATAATTTTACCTAGTGTACTTCAGATATAGTCCACAGAGAGGATTGGTTGAGGATTGTGAGGAGAAGCCCCAAGGAAGGAAAATAATAGGATTGGCCAAGCTTCTAGCTTCAAGACTCTATATTTTATATTTTGTCAGATATAATATTTCAGTCCATAGGAAAGCCAATACTATTAAAAGGGAATGATGTGACTATGATGATTTGGTTGCTCAAGTGCTTAGAGGTTAGACACCAAAAATACTAATGAATTCTACCATATATATTATGTCCAAAATCCTAAATATCGAAAATTTGGTGCCACCAATTTTTCCATTCGGCCCTACCAAGTTTTATCCCAGACATATCCTATGCAAAACGCTAGCTTCTCGGTCACACCAAGTCTTTTTTCGATTTGATCGAGAATCAGGGACCAACTCTGTGTCTACCTGTTTCTAAGAATCAGAATTTCTAAGTTTTAGGAATCGGTGCCATCGAGTCTGGCAACTGCCAAGGCCAGCCAAAAACGGACCCGCCGAGATTCATATATCCGTCTCACCGAAATGCCGAAAGTTGCCACATTTTGCACTAGTCGGTGCAACCGAGTTTTTATTTTGGTTTCACCGAGTTGGGCCATAATGTTGTAACAACTAGATATTTGGAGAGGCCTATATATACCCCTCCACCACCTCTCATTCATAGAGGAAGCACTCAGAACATACAAACACATGCCCCGTTCATTTATCTAAGAGATAGCCACCTACTCATGTGTTGAGATCAAGATATACCATTCGTACCATATGAATCTTGATTTCTAGCCTCCCCAAGTTGCTTTCCACCCAATCAATCTCTTCTACCCAAGCCAAATTTGTGAGATAGTGATTGAGTGTTGAGTAGATCTTTTGAAGCACAAGAGCAAGGAGTTCATCATACTACCACATCCATTACCTTTTGGAGAGTGGTGTCTCCTAAATTGGTTAGGTGTCGTTTGGAAGCCTCCTAATTCGTGTTCTGGAGTTCAACCAAGAAGTTTGTAAGGGAAAGGAGATCTCCTACTTCGTTATGATCTAGCTCAAGTGAGGCTAGTACTTCGTGAACGTAAGCCATGGTGGAATAGACAAGGTTGCTTCTTCTTGGACCCCTTGTGGGTGGATCCCTCCGTGGACTCGCACAGCCGTTACCCTCCGTGGGTTTAAGTGTCCAACAACGTGGACATATGATAGCACCACCTATTGGAACCACGCCAAACAATCACCATGTCAATCTTTGTGTTTGATCTTCCTAAACTCTACTCCTTACTTTACATGTGCATGTCTTTACTTTCACTCCTATACTCATAGACTTACATGTGTAGGGCGTGTTTGACTTGTTATAAATGCTAAAATCTGCCAACCATTAAAACTGGGAAAAGTCTAGGTCTTAATTCGTCAAGTAGTCTATTCACTCCCCTCTTGACATACCTTCTAGTGATCACACAATTGGTATCAGAGCTTTGGTCTCCATAGTCTCGGTTTAATCACCATTGGAGAAAGATGGATGTGTCTAGTTTGGAAATCTTAGTTGTAGAGTGCCTATTCTCAATGAGGGAGTACTGTAGTCAATGGAAAGGTGAAATTCTTGATTTATTTGATGAATTCCATTTGTGCAAGTATGTTGAAAATACCTATGTGCCTCCCATTGATCCCTTACATCCTTCACATCAGGAAGAAGTTCATATGCTTTTCAATCTTAACACTCTTTATCTTATCATCAAAGGATTGCCAAGAATTGTGCTTAATCAAATGAATAACTTTGAGTGTGCTTATACTTTGTGGAAAGATTTGGAGAAAAGATATCCCAACTACTCCTTGAAAATTCTTGATATCATTTTCCAAAAATCTGTCGCCATTCATAAAATGAAGCCCAATTATCCAAAATTTGATAATTATCTATTTTAACTTCATGACCTCATGCGTGCTAAAGGAGACGTCATTACCATTAATACCATCATTGTTGAAGCCATTCGTATTCATAAACTTGAACATTGTTATGGTCAAAATTCTAATGAATCTCTTGATTCTTGTGACGAGGATATTCCAGTTGACGATGACAATGTGGAGCATGGCTACTACGATGAAGATAAGAAGTCTGACAACGAATATGAGAAGACATGAGGATCCTAATTCTTATGGCAAACCTTAGAGACTACATAGCCGGAGGAAAGGAGTGGATTCTTAACAGTGGATGCACCGATCACATGACCGGGGATGAAGACATGTTTCAGGACATCACACCAAACTGTGGACCACGAAGTTATGTGTCTTTTGGAGACAACTCCAAGGGTAAGGTACTTGGTCTTGGTAAGGTGGTCATATCTCATGATAGTTCCATTCAGAATGTCATGCTTGTTGAATCTCTTGGCTACAATCTTATTTTCGTATCTAGACTAGCATACTTTGGTTTCAATGTGCTATTTCGGAAAGTTGATTGACAAGTGTTTCGACAAGATAATCATAACATGCTCTTTACCGGCTTTTGTAGAGGTGATATATACATTGTCTAGTTCACTAAAAAGTTCTAAACGTCATAGATGTCTTATTGCAAAATCTTCTAAAGGTTGGTTATGACATAGAAGGCTAGGACATGTTGGCATGTGTAATCTAGACAACCTTATCAAGGGTGATCATGTTATTGGTGCTAAAGATGTTATATTTCACAAAGATAGACTTTGTAGTGCTTGTCAAGCAGGGAAACAAGTTGGTGGAATTCATCCTGTGAAGAACATCATCAATACTAGAAGCCCACTCGAGTTTGTTCACATGGATCTCTTTGGTCCCAATGCTTACAAGAGCCTCGGCGGAAATTCTTTTGATCTAGTTATAGTTGATGGTTTTTTCAGATTTACGTGGATACTCTTTCTTGATGAAAAATCACAGGTACAAAATATCTTCAGGGACTTCGCTTGGGAAGCTCAGAATCAATTCATAGTGAAGATCAAGAAAGTTCGGAGCTTTAACGGATCGGAGTTCAAGAACACAAATGTGGATACTTTTGTTGACGAAGAGGGTATCTTGTTGGGAAACGTCGCATGGGAAACAATTTTTTTCCTACGCGCATATAAGATCTATACATGGTGATGACCATCTACGAGAGGGGAGAGTGTATCTACATACCCTTGTAGATCGCTAAGCGGAAGTGTATATACCGTGTTTGATGTAGTGGAACATTTTCGTGATCCAAATCGCAGTCTGTACCGCTATCTCACCACGACCCATCCCATGATCCCATCACGATCCATCCCGCGATCCCATCCCGATCCATCCCGATCTAGTGCCGAACGGACGACACGTCCGCATTCAGCACACGTACAGCTCGATGACGATGACCGCCTTCTTGATCCAGCAAGAGGGGCGTTTTGTAGGACAGTAGCAAATTTCCCTCTAGTGGATGACCTAAGGTTTATCAATCCGTGGGAGGCTTAGGATGAAGATGGTCTCTCTCAAGCAACCCCGCAATCAAATAACAAAGAGTCTCTTGTGTCCCCAACAGACCCAATACAATGGTAAATTGTATAGGTGCACTAGTTCGGCGAAGAGATGGTGATACAAGTGTAATATGAATGGTAGATACAAGTTTTTGTAATCTGAAAACATAAAACAACAAGGTAACAAATAGTAAACAATGAACAAAACGTTGTATAAATGCTTGGAAACAAGGCCTAGGGTCCATACTTTCACTAGTGCAAGTTCTCTCAACAATACTAACATAGTTGAATCATATATAAATCCCTCACGTGTGACAAAAAGTTCACTCCAAAGTCACAAATAGCGGAGAACAAACGAAGAAATTATTGTAGGGTACGAAACCACCTCAAAGTTATCTTTTCTGATCAATCTTATGAGCTATCCCTATAAGTTTAATGAACAACCCTAAAGTTCGTACTAAAATAACACCTTAAGATACACATCAACAAAAACCCTATTGTCACCTAGATACTCCAATATCACCACAAGTACCCATGGGCATGATTATACGATATACATCACATAATTTCAGACTCATCATGTTCAATCCAACACAAAGAACTTCAAATATTTCCCCAAAGTTTATACCGGAAAGTCGAGACGAAAACATGTGCCAACCCCTATGCATAGATTCCCAAGGTCACGGAACCAACAAGTTGATCACCAAAACATACATCAAGTGGATCAATAGAACATCCCTTTGTCAACAAAGATATCCCATCACAAGACATACATCAAGTGTTCTCAAATCCTTAAAGACTCAGTCCGATAAGAAAACTTCAAAGAGCAAACTCAATTCATCACAAGAAGATAGAGAGGGGAAACTCCGTATGATTCATCTATGTTAATAAAGCTCGTGATACATCAAGATCGTGCCATCTCAAGAACACGAGAGAGAGAGAGATTGAACACATAGCTACTAGTACATACCCTCAGCCCCGAGAAGGATTACTCACAGATTATCATGGTGAGAAAGAGAGATTTGTTGATGGAGAGGAGCAGCCCCGAAGAGATGGAGGCAATGGCGGCCACGACACCGACGACGGGCGACGACCCCTTGCCCCTCCTTGTTCTTTGGTCTTGGTGCTGCAATGGAGGAGGCTCTCCCCTTCTTGACGGTTGCCAAGGGAGAGACAAATTCGTGAGTCTTGGTGCTCTACCAAAATTAGGGTTTTTATCTCCTTATATGTGCCTCTGTGGTTCTCTATGGCCCTCCAATGGCTCTCGGGCACCTATAGAATCTTCCTAGGGGCTCCTCACAGCCCTCATGAATCTCCAAAGTCGTGGCTTGGCCGAATATATCAGATATGTTAAGAGTTGGACTCAATCACGTCAACAATTCTCCAGAAGGCATACGAACTCTGTTTTGGACGAATTTGTAGTCCAGAATCATTACCATAAAATTCCCCACACTTTCCTAGTTTTAGCCTTTTCCATTTGACGTCGTCTTCGAGGGTCAAACTCACGATCTCTAAACACTGTTTGTGGACATATTTCAGGAAAGTAGAGTCCTACTCCAACAAGCCTCCTTTTGCGTTTTTCGACAATTTGTAATTAATTCCTACAAATCAAAGTGTTAAACAAGAATTTGTGAAATTTTCTAACCACTAATAGGTTAGTACAAAAATAATATAAAGTTGTAGTAAAATGATTGTAAAACATCCAAGAATGATAATATAACAACATGGAACAAGCAAAAATTATAGATATGTTGGAGATGTATCAGGGCTACCTCTAATTCCTCTAGTATACATAGGAGGGAGGGAGAGGAGGAGGCAGCCAAAAGCCCCTCAAGGGGTTCGGCCGAAGTGCAGGTGGAAGAGTCTGTTGGAAATATTCCCTAGAGGCAATGATAAATAGTTATTATTATATTTCCTGTTTAAAGATAATCATTTATTATCCATGCTATAATTGTATTGAATGAAAACATAGATACATGTGTGGATACATAGACAAAACAATGTCCCTAGCAAGACTCTAGTTGGCTAGCCAGTTGATCAATGATAGTTAAGGTTTTCTGACTATATGCAAGTGTTGTCACTTGATAACTGGATCACATCATTAGGAGAATCATGTGATGGACTAGACCCAAACTATAAACGTAGCGTATTGATCGTGTCGTTTTATTGCTATTGTTTTCTGCATGTCAAGTATTTATTCCTATGACCATGAGATCATATAACTCACTGGCACCGGAGGAATACCTTGTATGCATCAAACATCACAACATAACTAGGTGACTATAAAGGTGCTCTACAGGTATTTCCGAATGTATCCGTTGAGTTAGTATGGATCAAGAATGAGATTTGTCACTCCGTGTGACGGAGAGGTATCTCGGGGCCCACTCGGTAATACAACATCACACACAAGCCTTGCAAGCAATGTGACTAAGTGTAAGTCACGTGATCTTGTATTATAGAACGAGTAAAGAGACTTGTCGGTAACGAGATTGAAATAGGTATGCGGATACCGACGATCAAATCTCGGGCAAGTAACATACCGAAGGACAAAGGGAATGACATACGGGATTATATGAATCCTTGACACTGAGGTTCAACCGATAAGATCTTTGGAGAATATGTAGGATCCAATATGGGCATCCAGGTCCCGCTATTGGATATTGACCGAGGAGTGCCTCGGGTCATGTCTACGTAGTTCTCGAACCTGCAGGGTCTACATACTTAAGGTTCGATGATGTTTTAGTATAGTTGAGTTATATGTGTGGTTACCAAATGTTGTTCGGAGTCCCGGATGTAACGAGGGCTTCCGGAATGGTCCGAAAATGAAGATTTATATATAGGATGGTTTCATTTGGTCACCGGAAAGTTTTGGGCAATTCCGGCAGTGTACCGAGAGTGACGAATGGGTTCCGGGTGTTCACCGGGAGGGGCCCACCCACCCGGGAGTGAGACCAAGGCCCTAGGGTGGCGCCAGAAGTCCTTATTGGGCTGGTGGAGTCATCCCAAGAGGGCTATGGTGCCACATAAGAAAATACCAAAAGAAAAGAAAAAGAAAAAGTAAAGACGGAGGTGGGAAGGAAGAGGAGGACTCCTCCTTCCCAAACCGAATTGGAGGAGGAGTCCTCCTCCTCCTGGCGGCCATCACACCTTGAGGGCCTTGTCCCTCAACGCTAGCCCCTCCCCCTCCCTCCTATATATAGTGGTGGTTTAGGGCTTTTTGAGAGACAACTTTGCCACGTGCAACTCTAGCCTATTCCACATAGTTTTACCTCTAGATCGGATGTCTGCGGAGCTTGGGCGGAGCCCTGTAGGAGTAGATCATCACCACCACCAGAGCGCCGTCACGCTGCCGGGGAACTCATATACTTCTCCGTCTTGCTTACTGGATCAAGAAGGCCGAGATCATCATCGAGATGTACGTGTGCTGAACGCGGAGGTGCCGTCCGTTCGGCGCTAGATTGGAACGGATCGTGGGACGGATCGCGGGACGACTCGTGGGACGGTTCGAGGAACGTGAAGACGTTCCACTACATCAGCCGCGTTTCTTAATGCTTCCCGCTGTGCGATCTACAAGGGTACGTAGATCTAATCTCCACACGTAGATGGACATCACCATGATAGGTCTTCGTGTGCGTAGGAAATTTTTTGTTTCCCATGCAGCGTTCCCCAACAGTGGCATCATGAGCTAGGTTCATGCGTAGATGTTATCTCGAGTAGAACACAAAAGGTTTTGTGGACGGTGATGTTCAATTTGCTGCCCTCCTTAGTCTTTTCTCGGTTCGGCGGTATTGTTGGATTGAAGCGGCCCGGACCGACATAACTCGTACGCTTACAAGAGACTGGTTTCATCGATTGACATGCAACCTCGTTTCATAAAGATGACTGGCGGGTGTCGGTTTCTTCAACTTTAATTTAATTGGTTTTGACCGAGGCGGTCCTTGGAGAGGTTAAATAGCAATTTGCACATCTCTGTTGTGGTTTTTGCGTAAGTAAGATGCGATCATACTAGATACCCATAGCAGCCACGTAAAACATGCAACAACAAATTAGAGGACGTCTAACTTGTTTTTGTAGGGTATGCTTGTGATATGATATGGCCAATGGCGTGATGTGATATATTGGATGTATGAGATGATCATGTTGTAATAGTTAATATCGACTTGCACGTCGATGCTACGGCAACCGGCAGGAGCCATAGGGTTGTCTTTAAACTAACGTTTGTGTTTACAGATGCGTTTACTATATTGCTAGGTCGTAGCTTTAGTAGTAATAGCATACATAGCACGACAATATCGATGGCGACACGTTGATGGAGATCATGGTGTGGCGCCGGTGATAAGAAGATCATGCCGGTGCTTTGGTGATGGAGATCAAGAAGCACAAGATGATGGCCATATCATGTCACTTATGAATTGCATGTGATGTTAACCCTTTTCTGCACCTTATTTTTCTTAGAACGATGGTAGCATTATAGGGTGATCTCTCACTAAAATTTCAAGACGAAATTGTGTTCTCCCTGACAATGCACCATTGCGACAGTTTATCGTTTCGAGACACCACGTGATGATCGGGTGTGATAGACTCAACGTTCACATACAACGGGTGCAAAACAGTTGCACACGCGGAACACTCGGGTTAAACTTGACGAGCCTAGCATGTGCAAACATGGCCTTGGAACACATGAGACCGAAAGGTCGAGCATGAATCCTATAGTTGATATGATTATCATTGGGATGCTTACCACTGAAACTATTCTCAACTCACGTGATGATCGGACTTGAGTTAGTGAATTTGGATCATGTACCACTCAAATGACTAGAGAGATGTACTTTATGAGTGGGAGTTTAGCAAGTAATTTGATTAGTTAAAATCTAATTATCTTGAACATAGTCTATGTCCACTTTGAAATATTTGTGTTGTAGATCAATGGCTCACGCGACAGTCAGCCTGAATTTTAATACGTTCCTAGAGAAAACTAAGTTGAAAGATGATGGAAGCAACTTTGTAGACTGCGCTCGTAATCTTAAGTTGCTCCTGCAAGCTGGGAAGAAGGATTATGTCCTTAATGCTGCACTAGGAGATGAACCACCCGCTATGGCTGACCAAGACGTTAAGAATGCTTTGTTAACACGTAAGGAGGACTACTCAGTAGTTCAATGTGCAGTCTTGTATGGCTTAGAGCCGGGACTTCAACGTCGCTTTGAGCGTCATGGAGCATATGAGATGTTCCAGGAGTTGAAGTTTATCTTTCAGAAGAACGCCCGGATCGAGAGGTATGAGACCTCCGATAAATTCTATGCTTGCAAGATGGAGGAGAATTCGTCTGTCAGTGAACATGTGCTCAAAATGTCTGGGTACTCAAACCGTCTAGCTGATCTGGGGATTGAACTCCCGCAAGAGGCTATCACTGACAGAATTCTTCAATCACTGCCACCAAGCTACAAGAGCTTTGTGTTGAACTATAACATGCAAGGGATGAACAATTCACCCGACGAGTTATTCGCGATGCTGAAAGTCGCAGAGTCAGAACTCCGAAAAGAGCATCAAGTGTTGATGGTCAATAAGACCACTAGTTTCAAGAGAAACGGCAAAGGCAAGAAGGGTAACTCCAAGAAGAGCGGCAAGCCTGTTGCCAATCCGACGAAGAAACCCACAGTTGGACCTAAGCCTGAAACAGAGTGTTATTATTGCAAGGGACTGGGTCACTGGAAGCGCAACTGCCCCAAGTATTTGGCTGATAAGAAGGCGGCCAAAGAAAAATCAGGTATATTCGATATACATGTTATTGATGTGTACTTAACCAACTCTCGTAGTAGTGCGTGGGTATTCGATACCGGTTCTGGTGCTCATATTTGCAACTCGAAACATGAACTACGGGATAAACGAAGGCTGACGAAAGATGAAGTGACGATGCACGTGGGAAATGGTTCCAAGGTTGATGCAATCGCCGTCGGCACAGTTTCACTTCAGTTACCATCAGGATTAGTTATGAACTTAAATAATTGTTATTTAGTGCCTGCGTTAAGCATGAACATTATATCTGGATCTTGTTTATTGCGAGACAGTTACTCGTTTAAGTCAGAGAATAATGGTTGTTCTATTTCTATGAGTAATATCTTTTATGGTCATGCACCCAATGTGAGAGCGTTGTTCATATTGAATCTTGATAGCGATGATACACATATACATAACATTGAGACCAAAAGAGCTAGAGTTAACAATGATTGCGCCATGTTTCTGTGGCACTGCCGCTTAGGTCATATTGGTGTAAAGCGCATGAAGAAACTCCATTCCGATGGACTTTTGGAGTCACTTGACTTTGATTCACTCTACACGTGCGAACCATGCCTCATGGGCAAGATGACTAAGACTCCGTTCCCTGGAACAATGGAGCGTGCAAGTGAGTTGTTGGAAATCATACATACCGATGTGTGCGGTCCAATGAGTGTGGAGGCGCGCGACGGATATCGTTATTTTCTCACTTTAACTGACGATTTGAGTAGATATGGTTATGTCTACTTGATGAAGCACAAGTCTGAAACATTTGAGAAGTTCAAGCAATTTCAAAGTGAAGTTGAAAATCATTGTAACAAGAAGATCAAGTTCCTACGGTCTGATCGTGGGGGTGAATATCTGAGTTTCGAGTTTGGTGCTCACTTAAGACAATGTGGAATTGTTTCACAGTTAACACCGCCTGGAACACCACAGCGTAATGGTATGTCCGAACGTTGTAATCGTACTTTGTTAGAAATGGTGCAATCTATGACGTCTCTTAACGATTTGCCGTTATCGTTTTGGGGTTATGCATTTGAGAGAACTGCATTCACTTTAAATAGGGCACCATCAAAATCCGTTGAGACGACACCATACGAACTATGGTATGGCAAAACACCGAAGTTGTCGTTTCTTAAAGTTTGGGGATATGATGCTTATGTCAAAAAGCTTCAACCTGAAATGCTGGAACCCAAAGAGGAAAAGTGCGTCTTCATAGGTTACCCAAAGGAGACAGTTGGTTACACCTTCTATCTCAAATCCAAGGTCAAATTGTTTGTTGCTAAAAATGGAGATTTTCTTGAGAAGGAGTTTCTCTCGAAAGAATTGAGTGGGAGGAAGATAGAACTTGATGAGGTTGTCGAACCTTTAATCCCTCTAGATGGTGGTGCAGGGCAAGGGGAAACCCCTGTCGTTGCGACGCCGGTTGAGGAGGAAGTTGATGATGATGATCATGAAACTTCGGATCAAGTTCCTATCGGACCTCGTAGGTCGACAAGATCACGTACTGCTCCTGAGTGGTACGGTAATCCTGTCTTATCAATTATGTTGTTAGACAACAATGAACCTGCGAATTATGAAGAAGCAATGGTGGGCCCGGATTCCAACAAATGGTTGGAGGCCATGAAGTCCAAGATAAGATCCATGTATGAGAACAAAGTGTGGACTTTGGAAGTACTACCTAAAGGCCGCGAGGCTATTCAGAACAAATGGATCTTCAAGAAGAAGAGGGACGCAGACGGTAATGTGACTGTTTATAAAGCTCGACTTGTGGCAAAGGGTTTTTCACAAGTTCAAGGAGTTTACTACGATGAGACATTCTCACCGGTAGCGATGCTTAAGTCCGTCCGAATCATGTTAGCAATAGATGCATTTTTTGATTATGAAATCTGGCAGATGGATGTCAAAACGGCGTTCCTTAACGGTTTTCTTAAGGAAGAGTTGTATATGATGCAACCCGAAGGTTTTGTCGATCCAAAGAATGCTAACAAAGTGTGCAAGCTCCAGCGATCCATTTATGGACTGGTGCAAGCATCTCGGAGTTGGAATAAACGCTTTGATGAGGTGATCAAAGCATTTGAGTTTATACAAGTGGTTGGAGAATCTTGTATTTACAAGAAAGTGAGTGGGAGCTCTGTGGCGTTTCTAATATTATATGTGGATGACATATTGCTGATTGGAAACAACTTGGAGTTTTTGGAGAGCGTAAAGGATTACTTGAATAGAAGTTTCTCTATGAAGGACCTAGGAGAAGCTGCTTACATTCTAGGCATTAAGATCTATAGGGATAGATCGAGACGTCTGATAGGACTTTCACAAAGCACATACCTTGATAAAGTTTCGAAGAAGTTCAAAATGGATCAGTCCAAGAAAGTGTTCTTGCCAGTGTTACAAGGTATAAATTTGAGTAAGACTTAGTGCCGAGCAACTACGGAAGATAGAGAACAAATGAGTTCCGTACCCTATGCTTCAGCCATAGGTTCTATCATGTATGCAATGTTGTGCACTAGACCAGACGTCAGCTTGGCCATAAGTATGGCAGGCAGGTTTCAGAGTAATCCAGGAGTGGATCACTGGACGGCGGTCAAGAATATTCTGAAGTACCTGAAAAGGACTAAGGAAATGTTTCTCGTTTATGGAGGTGACAAAGAGCTCGTCGTAAAAGGTTACGTCGACACAAGCTTTGACACCTATCCGGATGACTCTAAGTCGCAAACCGGATACATATTTATTCTTAATGGAGGTGCGGTAAGCTGGTGCAGTTCCAAGCAAAGCGTCGTAGCAGATTCTACATGTGAAGCGGAGTACATGGCTACCTCAGAGGAAGCAAAGGAGGGTGCTGGATGAAGCAGTTCATGACGGATCTTGGAGTTGTGCCGAGCGCACTAAATCCAATAACTTTGTTGTGTGACAACACTGGTGCCATTGCTCTAGCAAAGGAACCAAGGTTTCACAAGAAGACCAGACACATCAAACGAGCTTCAACCTCATCCGCGACTACGTCGAAGGAGAGGACTAAATATTTGCAAAGTGCACACAAATCTGAATGTAGCAGACCCGCTGACTAAACCTCTTCCACGGGCAAAATATGATCAACACTAGAACTGTATGGGTGTTAGATTTAATACAATGTAAATCGCATGGCGATGTGAGGACTAGATTATTGACTCTAGTGCAAGTGGGAGACTGTTGGAAATATGCCCTAGAGGCAATGATAAATAGTTATTATTATATTTTCTGTTTAAAGATAATCGTTTATTATCCATGCTATAATTGTATTGAATGAAAACATAGATACATGCGTGGATACATAGACAAAACAATGTCCCTAACAAGCCTCTAGTTGGCTAGCCAGTTGATCAATGATAGTCAAGGTTTTCTGACTATATGCAAGTGTTGTCACTTGATAACTGGATCACATCATTAGGAGAATCATGTGATGGACTAGACCCAAACTATGAACGTAGCATATTGATCGTGTCGTTTTATTGCTATTGTTTTCTGCGTGTCAAGTATTTATTCCTACGACCATGAGATCACATAACTCACTGGCACCGGAGGAATACCTTGTATGCATCAAACGTCACAACGTAACTGGGTGACTATAAAGGTGCTCTACAGGTATTTCCAAAGGTGTTTGTCGAGTTAGTATGGATCAAGACTGGCATTTGTCACTCCATGTGACGGAGAGGTATCTCGGGGCCCACTCGGTAATACAACATCGGACACAAGCCTTGCAAGCAATGTGACTAAGTGTAAGTCACGGGATCTTGTATTGCAGAACGAGTAAAGAGACTTGCCGGCAACGAGATTGAAATAGGTATGCGGATACCGACGATCAAATCTCGGGCAAGTAACATACCGAAGGACAAAGGGAATGACATACGGGATTATATGAATCCTTGACACTGAGGTTCAACCGATAAGATCTTCGGAGAATATTTAGTATCAAATATGGGCATCCAGGTCCCAATATTGGATATTGACCGAGGAGTGCCTCGGGTCATGTCTACGTAGTTCTCGAACCCGCAGGGTCTGCACACTTAAGGTTTGATGATGTTTTAGTATAGTTGAGTTATATGTGTGGTTACCGAATGTTGTTCGGAGTCCTGGATGAGATCACATACGTCATGAGGGTTTCTGGAATGGTCTGGAAACGAATATTGATATATAGGATGGTTTCATTTGGTCACCGGAAAGTTTTGGGCCATTCCGGCAGTGTACCGGGAGTGACGAATGGGTTCCGGGTGTTCACCGGGAGGGGCCCACCCACCCGGGAGTGAGCCCAAGGCCCTAGGGTGGCAACACAAGTCCTTATTGAGCTGGTGGATTAAGCCCAAGAGGGCTGTGGCGCCACATAAGAAAATACCAAAAGAAAAGAAAAAGAAAAAGGAAAGAGGGAGGTGGTAAGGAAGAGGAGGACTCCTCCTTCCCAAACCAAATTGGAGGAGGAGTCCTCCTCCTCCTGGCGGCCGGCGCACCTTGAGGGCCTTGTACCTCAAGGCTAGCCCCTCCCCCTCCCTCCTATATATAGTGGTGGTTTAGGGCTTTCTGAGAAACAACTTTGACACGTGCAACTCTAGCCTATTCCACATAGTTTTACCTCCCTAGCCGGCGCACCCTTGAGGGCTTGGCCTTCAAGGCAAGCCTCCTCCCCATCCCTCCTATATATAGTGGTGATTTAGGGCTGATTTGAGACAACTTCTGCCACGTGCAACTCAGATCTAGACACCATAGTTTTACCTCTAGATCATATTTCTGCGGAGCTCGGGCGGAGCCGTGCAGGAGTAGATCCTTCACCACCACCGGAGCGCCGTCACTCTGCCGGAGAGCTCATCTACTTCTCCGTCTTGCTTGCTAGATCAAGAAGGCCGAGATCATCGTCGAGCTGTACGTGTGCTGAACGCGGAGGTGCCGTCCGTTCGGCACTAGATCGGAGCGGATCGTGGGACGGATCGCAGGACGGTTCGTGGGACGGTTCGCGGGGCGGATCGAGGGACGTGAGGACGTTCCACTACATCAACCGCGTTTCTTAATGCTTCCTACTATGCGATCTACAAGGGTACGTAGATCTAATCTCCACTCGTAGATGGACATCACCATGATAGGTCTTCGTGTGCGTAGGAAATTTTTTTGTTTCCCATGCAACGTTCCCCAACAGAGTCCACCTCCAATCCTACTCCAAGTAGGATTCCTCCCACTTGGAATATTCCCCCTCTCCCTTTGGGATTTTCCCTCTTTGCTCCTTGGCTGAAATAGGCCATCTTGGCCTGGCCGCACCAGCCCACTAAGGAATGGTGCACCACCTTTAGGCCTATTAGGTTCTCTCCTGGGTGGGTGGTCCCTCCCAGGAAAACCCGAGAATCCATTCGTCACTCTCGGTACTTTACCGGTAATGCACAAAAACTTTCTGGAAGCCAAATGCAGCTTTCCTATATATTAATATTTACCTTCATACCATTCCGGAGCTCCTCGTGACGTCCGGGACTCCGAACAACTTTCAGTTACCAAACACACAAAACTCAATAATACCGAAACGTCACTGAACCTTAAGTGTGCAGACCGTGCGGGTTCGAGAACTATGCAGACATGACCTGAGACAATCTCCGGTCAATAACCAATAACAGGACCTGGATGCCCATATTGGCGCCTACATATTCTATGAAGATCTTTATCAGTTGAACCTCTATGCCAAGGATTCAGTTAATCCCGTATGATGTTCCCTTTGTCCTTCGGTATGTTACTTGTCCGAGATTTGATCGTCGGTATCTCCATACCTAGCTCAATCTCATTACCGGCAAGTCTCTTTACTCGTTCCGTAAAACAATATTCCATGACCAACTCCTTAGTCACATTGCTTGCAAGGCTTATTGTGATGTTGTATTACCGAGTGGGCCCCGAGATACCTCTCTATCATACAGAGTGACAAATCCCAGTCTCGATTCACGCCAACCCAACAGGCACCTTCGGAGATACCTGTAGAGCACCTTTATAGTCACCCAGTTACATTGCGACATTTGATACACACAAGGTATTCCTCCGGTGTCCAGGAGTTGCATGATCTCATGGTCATAGGAATGGATACATTGACATGTAGAAAAGAGTAGCAATAAACTGACACGATCATATGCTACGTTCATAGTTTGGGTCTTGTCCATCACATCATTCTCCTAATGATGTGATCCCGTTATAAAGTGACAACACTTGTTTATGGTCAGGAAATCTTGACCATCTTTGATCAACGAGCTAGTCAACTAGAGGCTCACTAGGGACAGTGTGTTGTCTATGTATCCACACATATATTTGAGTTTCCAATCAATATAATTCTATCATGGATAATAAAATATTATCGTGAACAAGGAAATATAATAATAACCAATTTATTATTGCCTCTAGGGCATATTTCCAACATATCTCACATGTGTTCTTGACAACGTACACACCTCAACAAAATGGAGTTGTTGAGAGGAAGAACCGGACTCTGGTAGTGATGGCTAGAACGATGTTCGATGAATACAAGACGCCAAGACACTTTTGGGCAGAGGCCGTGGAAACAGCTTGGCATGCCATGAACTGAATCTACATACACAAGTTTCTCGGTAAAACGACATACAAGCTACTCACCGGTAACAAACCCCAAGTTGGATACTTTCGGGTATTCGACTCAAAGTTTTACATTCTTGATAAGCATCGTCATTCTAAATTTGCTTCTAAATCTCATGAAGGTCTCCTACTTGGTTACAGATCAAACTCCCACACTTACCGTGTCTACAACAACTTCAATCGAAAGCTTGAAGAGACGGTAGATGTGAAGTTTGATGAATCTAATTGTTCCCAAGTCGAACAATTGCCAAATGATGTAGGAGATAAGGAACCTTCAGAAGCCATTCAAGACCTACCCGTCAGCAAGATTCGTCCTAATGAGGTGAAGAAAAGTACTTCATCAACACAACTGGAAGCCCCTACTTTGCATTAAGGCGAACCACAAAACGACATGGAGGCATCCACAAGCGGTACACGACAATATGAAGAGGAGGAAGAGGTACATCGTGATGATCCACCTCAACCTTCTTCAGGGTCACCTCAAGGAGACGACACCTTCAATGACAACAAAGGTGGAGATGATGATGAGGAAGCTCCACCATCCAACAAGAAAAGGATACCATGAGTTCGAGCAAGAGTGAACAAGAATCATCCCGTTGAACAAATTCTCAGTGACATACAAACCGGGAGAATCACTCGCTCTAAAACTTGTTTAGCTAACTTTGACCCTATAAAGGTAGAAGAAGCACTTCAAGACCAGGATGACGTGAATGCCATGCACACAAAGCTACACAATTTTGAGAGTAATGAAGTATGGACACTCCTTGAGAATCCCAAGCACAACATAATTGGTACAAAATGGGTGTTTCAGAACAAGAAAGATGCAAACGACCAAGTGGTACGCAACAAGGCACGTCTTGTAGCTCAAGGTTACACGCAATTCGAATGTATGGACTACGGTGAGATCTATGCCCCTATCGCTAGACTTGAAGTCATTCACATTCTTCTTTCTTATGCCAATCACCATGATATTATTCTTTACCAAATGGAAATGAAAATCACTTTTATAAATTGTGAAATTGAGGAGGAAGTTTATGTCAAACAACCTCCCGACTTTGTGAACACTAAGAAACCTAATCATGTTTATAAACTTTGTAAAGCTCTATATGTACTTAAACAAGCCCCTCGAGCTTGGTACAAATGCCTAATGAAGTTTCTCATTGAAAAGGGCTTTGAGATTGGTAAAACTGACATAACCTTATTTACTAAAAGAGTTAATGGCAAATTATTCATGTTTCAAATTTATGTAGATGATATTATCTTTGGATCTACTAACCCACATTTTAGTGAAAAGTTTGGAAGGTTGATGTCCAAGAAGTATGAGATGTCCATGATGTGTGAGCCGAAATTCTTTCTTGGTTTGCAACTCAAACAAACAAGAGAAAGTACATTTATCTCTCAAAGTAAGTATACCAAGGATTTAATCAAGAAGTTCAACATGCAATAGTGCAAAGGTGTGAAAACTACCATGCCAACTAGTGGACATGTTGACGTCACCGAGGAGGACACACCGGTTGATCAAAAGGTTTATCGATCAATGATCGATTCATTACTATATCTATGTGCCTCCCGTCTCGATATCATACTAAGTGTGTGCATGTGTGCTCGATATCAAGCGGCACCCAAGGAGTGTCATCTAAAGGCCGTGAAAAGAATTGTGAGATACTTGATACATACACCAAACTATGACATTTGGTATCCCAAGGGATCTTCCTTTAATCTTGTTGGCTATTCCGACTCGGACTATGCGAGAGACAAGGTTGATAAAAAATCCACCTCGGGTACATGTCAATTTCTTGGGAGATCTTATGTGTCTAGGTCATGCAAGAAACAAAACTCAGTATATCTATCTACTCCCAAAGCAGAATACATTGCCGCCGGATCATGTTGTGGGAAATTTCTATGGATGACGCAAACTCTTAAGGATTATGGCATTTATGTGATACATGTTCCATTGTTATGTGGCAAATAAAGTGTTATTAAAAATGCTCATAATCTCGTGCAACATTCTCGAACTAAACATATTCAAGTTCGATATCATTTCATTCGTGATCATGTTGGTAAAGGAGATATTAATCTCAAGCATGTTCGCATTGATAAACAATTGGTCGATATCTTTACCAAGACACTTGATGAGAAAGTGTTTTATCACTTGAGGAGTGAGTTGAACATCGTTGATGCTTCAACCTTGAGCTAGACTCACTCGGATGCATGCACGCGCATGAGCTTGTTTGAGTAATCCATGATGTTATTGATTTGACACTATATTATATTTTTGAAAACTATGCTCCCTTGTATTGCATCTAACATTTTGTAGGTACTTGTAAGAACTACAATCCACAAGATTGCCATCAACTCACATCAAAAGCAATCTTGTCATGTCCAAGTATCAACAGCCCTTTCTTTGGGGATGAAGGAAGAAGCCAACAAATCATATCCTTGACAACTATTTGATGAAGAAATTCACTCTTTTCATTTGGATATATTATGTTCTTCCTTGCATGATTAACCTATATAGGTGAAAAGTGAACCGAAACAACAAGGATTGCTTCCAATTCAAGATGAACTTCATCAACATTGATCATCCACAACAAGTTCACCTACATGTCACGTCATCAACATCATTCGAAGGTATGTACTCATATCCTTGATAAATCTTTACACCAAGTCATGATGTAAAGCAACTCAAGTGATATGAAGACATTAAAATGCTTAATGAAAATTGGCAACCCCATTTTGCGCTTAACAATGAGTATGACCTATGATCAAACATTCTTGCTTGGATCCTTAAGTCAATATACTCTAATATAGGGGACCTAGTCACTGACCAACATCTAGATGAAATTGCTTGTATGATTCATATTTCTATTGCATGCTTTCTTGGAACCATTCGATTCTCATCTAGCTGTGAAAATTCTTTGCAAATCATTTTGAAATTTTCTTGAAAATCATTTGAATACTTCCTCAGAGCTTTGGCCAAAATATCTGAGAATCATTATTGTCAAAATGGCTAAGAATGATTTATGTGTGTTTTGAAGAGGTCCCATATTTTCAAGTAGTTAAGATTCTATTTGCAACTCGGTCTCTACGAACTCGAAAAATCAGTCATACCAACTTCTCCCAAAGGCCTAAGATCATTCTCGGCTCTACCAAACCAATTTGCCTAGGAGACTCCAAAATTTGATGCTACCCGTGTTCTTAGTGATTATCTTAATTTTTTCCAATGGAGGATTCCTTCGACAAAGTTCTCAAAATTTTGAAGGGGAAGAAACATCTAGGATCCCTAGTGAAAGTGGGAGAAATTTCAAGAAAACCTTATCTACTTAAGGGGGATAAAGTTCAAGGAACCCCTATCTATACTGAAAGGGGGGGAAATTTCAAGGAAAACTTATCTACTAAGGGGGAGAGATTTCAAGGAACCCTTATCTACTCAAGGGGGAGAAACATCAAGGAATCCTTATCTATATGAAAGTAACAAAATATCCAGGATCCCTTACTCTCAAGGAACCCTTACCCTTTGACCTTTTTGGAAATTAATGCCAAAGGCACATAGATATATCAAAGCTTACACTTTCACGGGGAGAGAAATCCTTAAGGGGGAGAGTTATCAAAGCTTATGCTTACCCAAAGGGGGAGAACTACAAGAAGACATATATCTACATGCCTGTCAAAGCTTCTTGCATTGGACTTGTCTCACCCTACCTACTCCTAATATGTACATGATACAATTCAGGGGGAGAGGAAATACTACATATTCATACTTAGGGGAGAAAGTTCTAAATGTTTTTGGGGACATATGGATCCTAAAAAATAGGGGGAGAAAATATCTATCATGAAATCCTATTTTCAATATGTCTTCCATGTCTTGGTACTATTGAACCGCTTTGCATCTTCACAATAGAATATTGTTGTATTATCTAACAATTGTTTCTAAAGTGTGTTCCTACTACTAAGATGCTCAAGAACTTCAAGGTAAGTATATGCATCATATCCTTGCTCAGGATGATCTCTTGTCTCCCGAGCCGGCCCTGGCGTATGGCTAGAGGGGCAACGGCCTAGGGCCCCGGCCTTTGGGGGGCACGTTATTTGATTAGCATGCATAAGTGCCATAGATATGAAGAATAGAAAAGGTCAAACGAAGAAACGGGATAGACTGGCCCAATTGTTGATTGCTAGTGCTAGGAAACGGAAGCTTCGCATTCCACACGCTTTAATCGTAAAATCATTTGGTTGCTCTCGTGCTTGCAACGTGCCGCACTAATGCAGCTCACTACCTGGCCGAGGCATCAAGCGACCGACAGCCACTCAGTCACTCATGTCCGGTCATCCGTGAGACCGCGACCATGAGTTCATCATCACGTACGTATTCTTCTGTCCCTAATTTCAGTGTACTGAGTATATTAGGGTTTTCATATTCAAATTTCTAATTCTATGTATTCCCTTTTCTTGTTCTGAATTTTTAATTTATATTTCTTGTTCTAGGTATTCCCTTTTCTCGACAAATTCTACAAAGTACTAATTCTATGGAGTAGATATCTTGGATAATATTGATCTTCATATTAATGACTTTGCAACTTTGCATCAAGAAACATCCGAAAAAACTTATTTTTGAAGCACAAGCACATTATTGTTGTCGATAGAGTTATTTGAATATGGATCTTATTTGAGTTAATCATGTTAGTCTGTGTATCACAGAATGTCTTTGTCAACAATCATTGTTAAACATCTCAAACTAAATATTTATGGTTGAAAGCTTACTCTCAAGATTTTGCAAATGAATTTATGTAGCATGCATTATATAATCTGAGTGATTAGGGCCCATGTCATTGAGTTCGCCCTAGGGCCTTCCAAAACATAGGGCTGACTTTGCTTGTCTCTTGCACATATTGTTTGCAAGAGTGAGTCTTGAACATGTAGATTTTTCATTTATATATGCTTGATGCATATAGCCAAGATTCACATGATTTGTCTTGTCCCTTCTACTATGTGTGTGCCCATCCATTCCAAAGCAACTATCCTTAAAAGGGTATTGCACACATTTAGGGGGAGCTTGCATTAGCCATGTATCCTTCAAAGTTGTCATCAATTTCCAAAAAAGGGGCAGATTGAGAGCACATATGCTCCCTTGGTGGTTTTGATAATTCATGACAACATACATTATCTCTTGGACTAATACTTTTACCTAGTGTATTTCAGATATAGTCCATAGACAGGATTGGCTAAGGATTGTGAGGAGAATCCCCAAGGAAGGAAAGGAATACAATTGGCCAAGCTTCAAGCTTCAAGACTATATTTTATGTTTTCTGAGAAATCACATTTGAGTCCATAGGAAAGCCAATACTATTAAAAGAGGATGAGGTGACTATGATGATCTGGTTGCTCAAGTGCTTCGAGATTAGCCACCAAAAATGCTCATGAATTCCCCCACAATTATTCTGTTCAAAATCCTAAATATCCAAAATTCGGCGCCACCAACTTTTTCCATTCGGCCTACCGAGTTTAACTCAGACAAATCCTATGCCAAACCCTAGCTTCTCGGTGACACCAAGTCTTGTTTTGGTTTGACCAAGAATCGGTGACCAATTCTCTGTCTACCTATTTCTAAAAATTGGAATTTCCGAGTTTTAGGAATTGGTGCCACGGAGTCTGGTAACTGCCAAGGCCAGCCAAAATCGGACGCACCAAGATTCATATATCGGTCTCACCAAAACCCCGGAAGTTGCCACATTTTACACTAGTTGATGCAACCAATATTTTTACTTCATTTCACCGAGTTGGGCAATATTGTTGTAACGGTTCGATTTCTGGAGATGCCTATATATACCCCTTCACCACCTCATATTCGCACACGAATCACTCAGAACATATAAACACTTGCCCCATTCATTTTTCCGAGAGAGAACCACCTACTCATCCATTGAGATCAAGATATTCCATTCTTACCATATGAATCTTGATTTCTAGTCACCCCAAGTTGCTTTCCACCAAATCAATCTGTTCTATCCAAGTCAAATCTGTGAGAGAGCGAGTGAGTGTTGAGGAGACTATCTTTTGAAGCACAAGAGCAAGGAGTTCATGATACTACCACATCTATTGCCTTTTGGAGAGTGGTGTCTCCTAGATTGGTTAGGTGTCGCTTGGAAGCCTCCTACTTCATGTTGTGTGTAGGATCGAAAGTATGTCTAGAGGAGGGGGGGGGGTCATTAGACTACTTGACAAGATAAAAACTTAGCATTTTCCTAGTTTTAGTTGAGGGCCAGTTTTAACTCTTATGACAAGTCAAGTACACCCTACACATGCAGTTCTAAAAGTATGACAGCGGAATGTAAAACATGCAAGTGTAAAGTAAATGAGTAAGGTAGGAAAATCAAACGCATGAGGTTGACACAACGATTTTTGGCATGGTTCCGATAGGTGGCACTATCGTACGTCTATGTATGAAATAACAATCTTGTATTGTAGAAATTTTTAAGGATTTTAGAAAAATTAATAAATTTTACAAATATTCACAAATTTGAAAGTAATTAATATCAATTGAGAAAATCACGAATTTGCAAAACCATTCACAATTTTTTTAGGACCATTCATGTATTTTGGAAATGCTGATGAAGTAAATCTAGAAAAATAAAAAATAGGAGAAAATAAATTAACAACGTGTTGGAAAAATAGTGGAAAAATCTAAGACTGATAAAAACACATAAGTAATAAAAAATGGCAAATCCTTCATAGAACCAGACAGAAGCTTCCCAAAATTAGGGATAAGCTTCTCAAAAACGGAAAAAGGGCGTCCCACATATGGGCCGGAACATTGCGGTAGATCGGTGGGTGCAGTATGTGTTTGATTGTCATGCGAATAGGAAGTTCTAAAAAAACATGCAAATAGGATTTCCTAAAATAAAAAAATTATGGAATAGGTCCTCCGTCATATCATATCAAATATTCTTTCCATTTTTCATCCTGAATCGGCAATGATGACATCATTTTACCCACTCACCTCTCTTGTTCTCCTGTATGCCTGGCTCACGTGTCTTTAGCTGAGGGAGTATAGTTTGCATAAAGGAATAAAGCTGTTGGATTATAGAAGTAAAGAAAAATAAAATCCAAGGGACCCTGGAGTGGAAACAAGTCTGTCCAAGTTTACATCACCAGGACTGCACATCACGGTACATATTGTTGGTGAAGTGTGAGCAATTTTCTACTTCCTTCATTCTTAAATATAAGTTTTTTTTTAATTTTTACTAGAAAACTACATATGAATATATTTTAGAATATATTCACTGATTTTGTTTTGTATGTAGTTTTTTAATGAAATCTTTCAAAAAATTTATATTTAGAAACAAAGGGAGTATCTTTGTGTATATGGATCAGCTACGGTAGTGGTATTTTCTTCGCATGAAAAAAAGAAGCGAAGCTTCCATGCGTTCAGATGACATGTTGGACCACGGGAACTTTCGAGCAGCGCATGACCATTCAACGCCCTGAACACGTTTACATCAATAACTTTTGTGGTGGTATATACAGCATAACTACTACTCTACTAGTGTACTGGTAGAATATTACTCGTTCAACCCGTTTAACAAGGTACTCTGAACCCGCCCTTAAAAGAGAAGCATCTCCCTCATCAAAAGTATATGAGAAAAAGAAAGTACAGGAGTAAGAAGTATCTTTGAAAAGGCTCGTCAAGACTTTCAAACAAGGACAATAAATTATTCATCATGTGAAAAAAATGACCTCAATAGGTGGCTGACTTCCCCAGGGAATGGGATCCTCGCGAACTATCGTTCCATCTTTATTTTTTGAGAAATCTGCAGGCTTTCTTTACCTATTAATAAAGCACCTATTGCTTCTGTGATACGTCATGAAAAATTGTCTCTGAAGTTTGCATAAATTATCCACCATGCCACCGGTAAAAAATAGAAAACGTTTCACAAAGCGAAAAATCTCGGACTGGACCGGCCCATGTAAAAACCTCCTATATTACGCTCTGCACCCTGGGAGAATATCCAGCACACCGTATGGGCGGCCCATGCACAGGCTCAGTTTTTTAGTTCCGTTTATTTATTTCTCTTCAGTTCCATTTTATTTTTCTATTTTAAATAATTTAGAACTTCAAATAACCTTTAAACTTTTAATAAACTTAAAATTTTAAATCAACATATTTAAAAAAATAAAATGTTTGTGACTTCAAAAACTGCTCGGAGTTTTTGTAAAAAATGCTCGCATATACAATAAAATGTTTGTAAGTTTGAAAAAATCTTTGTAAAATAAGAAAAGTCCATGATTTCAAATCAAACTCCATGTATTATAAATTATTAAAAGCATTTAACAAAATGCTTTGTAATTCGAAATATGTTAATGCGTTTAAAAAATGTCCTAAAATTTTAAAAATAGCTAATGCCTGTTTTGGTAATTTCTTTTTTTATTTACATTTTTCAGTTCCATTTTTGTTTACTTCTAATTTAAATAATTTAGAATTACAAAAGCATTTGCATATAAAAAATAGGAATTTTGAATTAAAATGTTGACGAAAACAAAAAATGTTTGTGGATTCAAAAAAGGTGCCGGATTTTGTTTTTTTTTGCAAATTCCAAAACAATGTCCGTAAATTTAATAAATATATTACTGACTTATAAAAATGCTTGTTTATTCAAAAAAACTTCATGCGTTTCAAAAATGTTTGTGAATTTAAAGTAAAATCCTCCAACATAAAAAATTATGTTCGTCTTTTCTAAAATTGGTCGCCAATTCAAAAGAAAATATTTAAACCTATTTGAAATATAAAAAATATTCACGATTTTTAGTAAATGTTTGTAAATTATAAAAAATGTTCTCGATTTTAAAATTGTTCATGAAAGATCTAATGTATGTAGTTAAACATTAATGTTTCTAAGTCTTTGTGAAAATATACCCGTGTTATTTTTGAAGAATTAACTGTTGGATGGATTGGATTATTATTGTATGTTTTCTAAATTTTTTTTGAAATTAAGAATAATTCTTTGAGTTACCAAGATTTTTGACAATCATGATATTTTATTTTTTGAAAATGTAAAGATTACTTCATTTTGTGAATAGATTTAAAAGAAGAAACATTTTCTTGCATTTGTGCATAAAATTTCAAAATCAAACGATGATGTGTGAATGTAATATGGTCATCATCATTGAAGATTATGTTTTTTCTTCTGTTGCAACGCACGGGCCATTTTGCTAGTTATTAATCAAGTGGTATAGAAACCGGTATAACATTTGGATCGCGAGGTTGATCCATCTTAGATGTCGCCCTTGATCCAACATAAGAACATGGCTAGTTAGATTATGACCTAAAAGTTTGAGCTCCTAGATTCCTAGGATCCTCGAGAGCAACTAGTTAGGCTGCGCTTGGAATGTCGTTTTCTAACCCATTACATCCGTAAAATATGCACGTGTAAAAGTCACATATGATTGGATCGGTCATGCGATTGGAACGTCGTTTTAGGGGGTAATAATTACGCTGGTTTTTCCAAATTCGTCGGTATTAGGCTGGTATGTGATACACCTCTCCCCACATCTGTATTATAAATACAACTCGTGGGGGTATTCTGCTGGTGACCTGTAAATTACAGGCGTATAGATTTACACGGGTAGAAAATATCAAACCATCCAAGCGGGGCCTTAGGCAGCATTTCTTCGGTACCTTTGTTGAAATTAGAAGTGGGCCTTAGGCCCATAAGAGAATTTCAGAAAATCTCCAAGGGCCCATGTAGGTGGTGGCACGACAAGGTGGTGGTGGGTAGTTTAGTCCCACCCCGCTAGTGGAGGAGAAGTTGGATCCCTTTATAAGGGTCTCTCTTCCACATGCTATTGAAGAGTGAGAAGAGAAGGTGCCCTCACGCACTCCTCCTCCGTCGACCGCCTCGCCACGCCACGCCTTGTCACAACGCGGGTTGCGGGAATGAGCCGAGCCGAGATCATACCGTCTGTTACCCACTCGGACGTGGGTTCGGCCCACGTCTCTCCGCCCAGCCGTCACAAGAATCAGATCACATCTGCCTCACGCATTCGTTCCTTTTGCTGCCGCCGGCGACTCTGTCCCGTTTACCGCTCGACGGGAGAGCAGGCCTCCGAAACCCCGCCTCTCCGGTTCCTGTATGGGAGAGGGGCGATTAGGTTTTTGGGGAGCGAACATGAGACTGCTCGCCGCTATCCGTCTGCTTCGTCTACGTCCACGTCGTCCTCGTCATCGCCATGTCTTCACCATCCGAGGCCGATCGTCTCGCCCTTGAAGGTGAGAAGAAGAGGGCAGAGGATGCTGCTGCTGCTACGGCTGCGTCCAACGCCAACGCTGCTGCTACGTCCAACTGGCCTATTGGAGGGTATGACTCGTTTATCCTCACGTTCGTATATATCCTAGCAGTACTACTTGCTTGCATAGATGCATCAACTATATGCGTAGTATGTGCTAGGTTAGTTCAAGATCGGTACGTCATTAGTCTAGTCAATGCCATGCTAGTTATTATCTCATGGATTAATACACTCGGAAAATTGCCTATTTACTCAACAATCCAAAAACCTAATTTGTGTAGGAATTTTTCGAGTAATGGTTTTGCTGCTGCACTGAAACCGGACAAGTTTACCGGTACTTATTTCAAGCATTGGCAAACGAGAACCACCTTATGGCTCACGGCTATGAACGTGTTCTGGGTAGCCGGTGTCACTCCAATGGGAACGATCTCTCCTAAACAGGAGAAGATGTTCGCGGAGGCCACCGTCCTATTCCTTGGAGTAGTCATAAGAGTGATCGGAGATAAGCTGGTTGACGCATACTTACATATGCATGTTGCCAAAGACTTGTGGGAGGCGCTCGAATCTAAATTCGGGGCCACCGACGCTGGGAGTGAGATGTATGTTATGGAGCAGTTCCACGATTACAAGATGGTTGACAACCGTTCTGTATTGGAATAGGCTCATGAGATAATATGCATAGCTAAAGAACTTGAGGTTCTTAAGTGCAATTTGCCGGGCAAGTTTTTCGCGGGCTATATAATTGCTAAGCTCCCTAATTCCTATAGGAACTTTGCTACCACTCTGAAACATGAGAGGCGTGAGTTCTCAGTAGAGGACATCATCGGCCATCTGAGTGTTGAGTAGAACTCGAGAGCAAAGGACTCCAATGGAAAAGCGGTGGAAAGCTCTTCTGCTGCAAATATGGTACATCAGAGGAACTTCAATTCTCACAAGCCCAAGGGTAAGAATTCTGTCCAACAGAATACCGACTTCAAGAAGAAGGGAAAGAAGCCCTTCAAGAAGAATAAGAAGGGAGATGGCTGCTATACTTGTGGTTCAGAGGAACATTGGGCGAACAAATGCCCAAACAAGTACAAGAAGCCGGCGCAGGACTCCAAGTCTGCCAATATGATTGTGGGCAACAATGAAAGTGGTGCATCTGGGTACAGTAATTTACTTACTGTATTTTCAGTTTGTCGGTCCACCGATTGGTGGGTGGACACGGGTGCAAATATTCATGTGTGTGCTGACTTATCATTGTTCTCTTCTTATCAGGCCACCGGTCGCGGGTCCGTATTGATGGGGAATGGCGCGAGTGCTTCTGTTCTTGGTGTTGGCACGGTCGATCTGAAATTTACTTCGGGAAGGATCGTGCAGCTGAAGAACGTGCAACATGTCCCCGCCATCAAGAAGAACCTCGTTAGTGGTTCCCTTCTATGTAGAGAAGGGTTTAAGTTGGTATTCGAGTCTAATAAAGTAGTAGTTACGAAATATGGACTTTTTGATGGAAAAAGGTTATGAGTGCGGAGGTCTGTTTCACCTTTCCCTCGCAGATTTTTGTAATGAAGTTGTGAACAATATTCATTCGAGTGTTAATGAATCTGAAGTTTGGCATTCACCTCTTTGTCACATAAGTTTCGGTGTTATGTCGCGGCTAGCAAAACTGAATTTAATCTCGACTTTCACTTTAGCCAAAGGTTCTAAGTGCCATTCGTGTGTGCAAGCAAAGCAACCTCGCAAGCCTCACAAGGCTGCAGAGGAGAGACACTTGGCACCATTAGAACTCATACATTCTGATCTTTGTGAGATGAATGGTGTGTTGACTAAAGGTGGAAAGAAATATTTTATGACATTGATAGATGGTTCCACTAGATATTGCTATGTGTATCTGTTAAATACTAAGGATGAGGCTCTACACTACTTTAAAATCTATAAGGCAGAAGTTGAGAATCAACTTGAAAAGAGAATTAAACGAGTCCGGTCTGATCGTGGTGGAGAGTACTTCTCAAACGAGTTAGATTCCTTTTGTGCGGAACATGACATTATTCATGAGAGGACGCCTCCCTATTCACCCCAGTCAAACAGGGTTGCCGAGCGGATGATAATCCCACTTCTATTTCAGAAGCGTATGCTTCTCCAGATGCTGATTACTGGAAAGCTGTGGTCCGTAGCGAGATGGATTCCATCATGGCTAACGGGACATGGGAAATCACTCACCGTCCCTATGGTTGCAAACCATTGGGATGCAAGTGGGTGTTCAAAAAGAAGCTTAGGCCCGATGGTACGATTGAAAAGTACAAGTCTAGGCTTGTGGCCAAGGGCTATGCCCAGAAAGAAGAAGAATATTTATTTGATACTTACTCACATGTGGCTAGACTGACCACCATTCGAGTACTACTCTCATTGGCGGCCTCTCATGGTCTTCTCGTTCATCAAATGGACGTTAAGACGACTTTCCTGAATGGAGAGCTAAATGAGGAAATCTATATGCAACAGCCAGATGGCTTTGTGATAGAAGGTTAGGAAGGAAAGGTGTGTAAGTTGCTGAAATCTTTATATGGTCTAAGACAAGCACCTAAGCAATGGCATGAGAAGTTTAATACAACTCTGACATCTGTTGGCTTCGTTGTTAATGAAGCTGACAAATGTGTATACTATCGCCATGGTGGGGGCGAAGGAGTTATATTGTGCTTGTATGTTGATGACATACTGATATTTGGAACCAACCTCAAAGTAATTGAGGAGGTTGAGTCTTTTCTGTCTCAAAACTTTGAGATGAAGGACCTTGGGGTGGCTGATGTTATCTTGAACATCAAGCTTTTGAGAGATGATGAGGGTGGGATTACACTTCTGCAATCCCACTATGTTGAGAAGATTTTGAGTCGCTTTGGATATTCAGACAGCAAAATTTCTCAAAATGATCCTAGTGTGCTTATTCAAAAGTTTAAAGGCACAACTATAGATCAATTGAGATTCTCTCAAATTATCGGTTCGCTTATGTACCTAGCTAGCGCAACGAGGCCTGACATCACGTTTGTTGTGAGCAAACTTAGCCGGTTTGTTGCAAACCCAGGCGATGTTCATTGGCGTGCTGTTGAAAGAATTATGCGCTACTTGAAAGGTACCGTCAACCACAGACTTCACTATATGGGATACCCATCGGTACTTGAAGGGTATAGTGATGCGAATTGGATCTCTGATGCTGATGAGATGAAGGCCACTACTGGGTATATGTTTACTCTTGGGGGTGGTGCTGTTTCCTGGAAGTCTTGCAAGAAAACGATCATAACGAGATCGACAATGGAAGCATAATTAACAACATTAGACACATCTGGTGTCGAAGCAGAATTTCTTCGAGATCTCTTGATGGATTTACCTGTGGTTGACAAGCCGGTTCCGGCTATCCTTATGAACTGCGATAATCAGACGGTTATTGTCAAAGTGAAGAGTTCAAAGGACAATATGAAGTCCAACAAACATATAAGAATGAGATTGAAGTCTGTCACACGTTTGAGAAACTCCGGAGTGATAGCATTGGATTACATCCAAATGGCTAAGAATCTGGCAGATCCCTTTACTAAAGGGTTATCACGTGTTGTGATAGATAGTGCATCGAGGGAGATGGGTATGAGACCCACATGAGTTGCCATGGCAGTAACCCAACCTATATGATCGGAGATCCCGTGAAGTAGGACCTGGGAAAACAAGCCAGTGGTGAACTGAGGAGAGTAACTTTACTAACCCACTCCGTTGAAGATGCAATGCTCTCGGATACTATATGGTAGGATGACCACTGTCTTAATGTGTTCTAAAGCTTATGTGTAAGCAAGATGCTGTCCTATAGAGCGATCTTTGGAGGAACACACCTATATGAGCTTGACTGCTGGTCATAGTCTATGAGATTTGGGTGATCTCTAGTAAACTCATGAATAGGCCAGGAATGTGACTAATATGCTCCACCCGAGGGGTCACCTTCGGCAGTCTAGTACTAGTAAGACTTGTGGTGAAGCTCCTTTACGACAAACTAACAATTCAAGGCATAGTCCATTGTTCAGTTGTAAAGGAGTGTAGCTGCTTGCTCTAGGTGAAGCTCAACCTTAATAGGTCTTCACTGAAATACTGGTATATTAAAACAGTGATTGGCACGAGGGAACACGATGTGCCCTTGAGATCTGGTGGGGGATTGTTGAAATTAGAAGTGGGCCTTAGGCCCATAAGAGAATTTCAGAAAATCTCCAAGGGCCCATGTAGGTGGTGGCATGACAAGGTGGTGGTGGGAAGTTTAGTCCACCCCGCTAGTGGAGGAGAAGTTGGACCCCTTTATAAGGGTCTCTCTTCCACATGCTATTGGAGAGTGAGAAGAGAAGGTGCCCTTGCGCACTCCTCCTCCGCCGCCCGCCTCGCCACGCCTCACGTCATCACGACGCGCCGCGGGTTGCGGGAATGAGTCGAGCCGAGCTCATACCTACGCGCTTATTTTTGTCGGTCAGGAACGGAGAATACCTAACGGACACGGCACGATCCGAGACGTCGGATCATGGGCTGACGATCCGAGACGTCGGATCGTGGGCTGTTATCGACTCGGACGTGGGTTCGCCCCACGTCTGTCCGCCCAACCGCCTTTATAAGCAGGCCTCCGAAACCCCGCCTCTCCGGTTCCTGTACGGGAGAGGGGCGATTAGGTTTTTGGGGAGCGATCACGCGACTGCTCGCCTCCGTCCGTCTGCTTCGTCTACGTCCGCGTCGTCCTCGTCATCGCCATGTCTTCACCATCCGAAGCCGATCGTCTCGCCCTTGAAGCTGAGAAGAAGAGGGCAGAGGATGCTACGGCTGCGTCCAACGCCAACGCTGCTGCTACGGCCAACTGGCCTATTGGAGGGTATGACTCGCTTATCCTCATGTTCGTATTTATCCTAGCAGTACTACTTGCTTGCATAGATGCATCAACTATATGCGTAGTATGTGCTAGGTTAGTTCAAGATGAGTACGTCATTAGTCTAGTCAATGTCATGCTAGTTATTATCTCGTGGATTAATACACTTGGAAAATTGTCTATTTACTCGACAGCCTTCCAACGATTGCTCCCACTTGTCGTCGTTTAACGCGCTCTTAGCCCTCGTCACATGTCGCATTTTTTGTTGTTCTTATTTTTCCGCACATACGATAAGTAGCACACATGCAGTGTGTCATTTTTCATAACCTGAGAGATAAAAGTAATATTTTAAAAGAGTACTTGTAAATTAATGATTTTACGAATCCTCACAAACGATAGGTCGATCCAATCCGTTCACTGGAAGAACCACCCAAACGATAGGTCGATCCAATCCGTTCACTGGAAGAACCACCCAACATGGCCTAACAGCCCATACGTCTTTTAATTGGCCTCCACCATCAAGCATCATTTTTATGCTAAAATCAATAGTGCAAAAAAATAAATTGAAAGCCAGTCCAATAATGTATGGCATACAAAAAGATTTCTTATTATGCAAAACATGGAATTTCTAAGAAAAAACCAACAAAAATATGTGATCCAAAAAATTCAAACAAGAATAATCATACATGGCAAATTGGCATACTAATTAAAAGGAGTCATACAAAGGAATTTGCCATGCTTTATACTACGTTTAAGAAAAAACACCGGAAAATGCCATGATAGTAAATAAATACAATTGTCATGCCATTACAAATACAACTATCATGATCTTAATAATAAATTGCCATGCCATTTAAAGAAAAATTGTCATGGTAAGTAATAAAATTTCCATGATCTAATCGAAAAAACTACAATGGAATAAAAAGATGAAATCGCCATGCTACCTACAAAAAATTGCCGCGGTCTAAATAACTAAATTACCACGGTCTAATTAATTAAATTGCCATGAACTAATTAAAAAAATGAGATGCATTTTTCTATGCATGGTGAAAGCTATACACCCTGTGGCATAAGTGCCTTTTTTTATATATGTGGTGTCGGGTTTCTTATGGCATTGACACAAATGCATTTTGTTTTATAGAAATGACTTTTCTCATTTCTTGTTGTATTTTTATTAACTTTTTTACACAAGGGCCTTTTCGTTGTGTAGAAAAGGGTCTTTTATCACTTCTCTCAGTCTTTTCGCTAGCCATTTCGGCACAAATGCTTTGTTGATTCTCTGGCTGGTCCAGAGTCACCATATATTTGTTATACCGTGATGTGTAAACTATATTTGGCATAGATACATGGCAATTTTGGAATGATGCATGTGAAAAGAATTATCATGTTCCTAGCGAATGACTTTCAAAATTCGCATGCCTCCTATGCCATGCTTCAACATTCATGCGCACATTCGACGTCAGCTAGCACATTCGCTCGAAGGGAAAAATATTTTGACATTAGCGAGATAACATTTCTAGTTTGATTTTTGTAGGATAATGCAAATCAACTCGTCCATTCATAGCACCAAGCAACACACTATTTTGATTGATTATGTACTATGATCGCACACACAATTGTTTCCAAGACAAATGATATAGATCCATCACCCGAGAATCCAGCGGTGAATCTAGGAAGAAAATGGAGGGAGGGCTTAGAGTTCACAACCAGAAAATTAAACGCGCGTCTCCTAATCCGTTTGTTGAAATAAGCTGAAATTTTCTCACATTGCTGCTTGAAACATGTTGTAATTACGAGAATCTTTTAGATTTTTTTGAAAGCACATCATACTCACGAGGCAAATGTTCTTTGCGATCTTTCTTTTTATGGAATCGTATCATAATTTGATCATCAGGAGTACTTTTGAATATTTTTTTTATCATAGTAGCATACCATTAAATCATTGAGCCAATCATGTGATATCTTATTGCGCAAATTGGTTTTGATGATCTTCACAGCTGAAAATATCCGCTCAACAGATGAAGTTGCCGCTGTAAGAATTAATGTCAACTCAATGAGGCGACATACCAATTGGAAAGTTAGATATTTTGTTTTTTGAACCATCAACCGAGCAAGGGTAGAAACATCCGGACATCCATTAAATTCCTCACATCTCCTAATATTTGTAAGGATTGTTGGAAGCTCAGTTCTTAGCAACAACGTTCAGCTTGCGTAAAATCATCGGCATAAATTTCAGCAGGCCAAATAAGTTTGTCAATGTTAAACTTTGAGAAGATGTTTGCTCGATTAAGACAAGACATGCAATCCAATAACTCGATATTAACTTCATTGAATCGATGATTCATCTCAGTGAGAGTTGCAACAATGGCAACATTGAATATGCAAGCTTTTTAATAATGATGTCGAGTCACCTTATTGTTGGTACGAACGGATTTCCCCACAGCTCCAACAAGATCATCCATGTTTGGCACGTGAATGCCATGGTCCCCTGAAATTGCCTTTGTTGATGGAATTGGAGGATTCATCATGTCCAAGAAATCCCCCCTTGAGCTATGAGATACCTCGCACAATCCAATGATGCAGTCAAACATATTTTATATTTTATTTCAGCTTCTTTATTGTAAACATGGAGTTTGGTAGCCACATTTGATCTTTGATTGTTGAAATCATCACACAAGCCCCTAGCAATGTTGTGGTAACTAGATGGAGCACCAACATGTATTTTTTTTTTCAAAGCTGGTTTCCAACATTTGTAACCATCTATTATAAATACATCATTTTCAAATCTTGATGCTTGGGAGGTGATACGACTCCAACGTATCTATAATTTCTGATGGTTCCATGCTATTATCTTGTCAAACTTTGGATGTTTTGTATGCCTTTTATATCTTTTTTGGGACTAACTTATTAACTCAGTGCCAAGTGTCAGTTCCTGTTTTTTCCGTGTTTTTGACATTTTTCAAAGGAGAATATTAAACAAAGTCCGAACGGAATAAAACCTCCGAAAAGATTTTTTCCGGAACAGAAGATACGCAGGAAGCTTGAGAACCAAGGCAGAGGGCACCAGGGGAGGCCACAAGCCCCCTAGCCGCGGCCTGGGGGGGCTAGCAGGCTTGTGGCCCCCCTGTGGCTCCTCTGCCCTACTCCTTCTACCTATAAATCCCCGAATAATCCAAAACCACGGGAGAGAGCCACGAAAATACTTTTCCACTGCCGCAAGCTTCTGTCTCCGCAAGATCCCATCTGGGCCACGTTCTGGTGCCTTGCCGGAGGGGGGATTCGGACACGGAGGGCTTCTTCATCAACACCATTGCCTATCCGATGATGCGTGAGTAGTTCACCATAGACCTTCAGATCCATAGCTAGTAGCTAGATGGCTTCTTCTCTCTCTTGGATCTTCAATACAAAGTTCTCCATGATCTTCATAGAGATCTATCCGATGTAATCTTCTTTTGCGGTGTGTTTGTCGAGATCTGATGAATTGTGGATTTATGATCAGATTATCTATGAATCTTATTTGAGTTTATTCTGATCTCTTATATGCATGATTTCATATCCTTGTAATTCTCTTCGAGTTGTGGATTTTGTTTGGCCAACTTGATCTATGATTCTTGCAACGGAAGAAGTGCTTAGTTTTGGGTTCATACCGTGCGGTGACCTCACCCAGTGACAGAAGGGATAGCGAGGCACGCATCATGTTGTTGCCATCAAGGGTAAAAAGATGGGGTTTATATCTATTGCATGAATTTATCCCTCTACATCATGTCATCTTGCTTAAGGCGTTAGTCTGTTTGTCATGAACTCAATACACTAGATGCATGCTGGATAGCGGTCGATGTGTGGAGTAAAAGTAGTAGATGTAGAAAGTATCGGTCTACTTGTCTCGGACGTGATGCCTATATGTATGATCATTGCCTTAGATATCATCATGACTTTGCGCGGTCCTATCAATTGCTCGACAGTAATTCGTTCACCCACCATAATATTTGCTATCATGAGAGAAGCCTCTAGTGAACACTTTGGCCCCCGGGTCTACTTCACATCATATTTTCAGCCCTATACTTTTACTTTGTTGCACTTTCCGCCTTCAGATCTCACCTTGCAATCAATCGTGAAGGGATTGACAACCTCTTTGTAGCGTTGGGTGCAAGTTGCTGTTTTTGCAAAGGTACTTTGGAGACTTGGCTTGATACTCTTACTAGATTGATACCTTGGTTCTCAAACTGAGGGAAATACTTACTGCTACTGTGCTGCATCACCCTTTCCTCTTCAAGGGAAAAACCAACGCAAGCTCAAGAGGTAGCAAGAAGAATTTCTGGCGCCGTTGCCGGGGAGGATCAAGTCAAGAATAGTCTCCTGTCAACGTGCCAATTTCTCGCGCCGTTGCCGAGGAGCATCAAGTGAAGCTTATCCAAGTAACCGTCGCAAACTCATCTCTTGCATTTACTTTTTTGCCTCTCGTTTTCCTCTCCCCCACTTCCGAAAAAAATTACAAAAATATTTGCCTTTTTCGTTCGCCCTTTTATTTCGCTTGCTTTCTGCCTGCTTGTGTGGGATAGTCTACGTGTCCTCATGACTAGACCTATCGCTTCGAACGATACTCCCGAGAGAGAAGTTCTCAATTTCAAACAAAATGAGGAAGAAAACTTAAAGGATGCTTGGTATAGGATTTGCAATGCTCAGAGTAGATCTACTCGTAAGCAATCTACTACCGTCCTGCTTCGCAGCTTTTATGTGGGTATTTCCCCATGGAATAGGTATGTTCTTGACACCATCGTAGGTGGAAATTTCTTGGGTAGCCATACCGTTGATTCTTACGGTGCCTTAATAAATTTGGTAGGCTCACCCCCACTCATGGTTAATGGAACTACCTTAACTTTGGAACATGTGATGCGTAGGCTGGATATCATTGAAAATAAAGTTGCTACGATTGAACTCATTGAGAATATGGATAAAAAGATCCACAATCAAATCACTCAGTACAGATCCAAGGTGGGAATGACTTTGAAAAATTTAAAGGAGAGGGAACCCATAGTTAACGAAAAACTAGGTCATGATTCCGCTAGGATTGGCAAACTAGAGGATGTTATAACCAACTTGGGTTCCGCTTTTGCCGCTGTACAGAACACTCCAAAATTTGCCCACAATAAGGCCACCAAGTATGTTTTCGTTCCTAAAAATAGTGGTGAACCATCTAGAAAGAGAGATGAAGACTTTAAGATGATGAGTGTTCACCCTACTTATGGTTTGAGTACCAAAGACGACGATACGTGATTCTTTCGCCTTATGCCTAGCTAAGGGCGTTAAACAATAGAGCTTGTTGGGAGGCAACCCAATGAATTTATCTTTGCTTTTTGCTTTCTGTTTTGTTGCGTCCACACCATCATAATTCTGTTATGATTGTGTTTTTTGTGTTTCCTTTTGTGTTTGAGCCAAGTAAAACCTTTATGACTAGTTTTGGTGATGGTTGTTTGATCTTGCTGGAAAAAGACAGAAACTTTTCGCTCACGAAATTATTTTTCATTTTTATCCAGAAAGAGTTTTTGAGTTGATTCTTTTTTCTGCTGGTTGATATGCCAATTGCCCAAATTTTCGTAATTGTTCAGAATTTTTGAGATACCATAACTATACGAAGTATACAAATAGCTACAGTCTGGTCTGTTCTAGACAGATTCTATTTTTGTTGTGTTGATTGCTTATTTTGATGAAACTATGGATAGTATCGGAGGTACTAGCCATGGAAAAGTGAGAATACAGTAATCTAACACCAATATAAATAGAAATCAAGTTTGCTACAGTACCTAAAGATGTGGTAGTTTGTTTTCTTGTGCTAATGATATCACGAGTTTCTGTTTAAGTTTTGTGTTGTGAAGTTTTCAAGTTTTGGGTGATGTTCTCATGGACAATGGGATAAAGAGTGGAAAGAGCTCAAGCTTGGGGATGCCCAAGGCATCCCAAGCCAAATTCAAGGACACCATAAAGCCTAAGCTTGGGGATGCCCCGGGAAGGCATCCCCTCTTTCGTCTTCAATCCATCAGTAACGTCACTTGGAGATATATTTTTATTCACCACATGATATATGTTTTGTTAGGAGCGTCGTGTATTATAGGAGTCTTTTCTTTTTGTTATGTCACAATCATCCTTGTTGCACACCTTTTGAGAGAGACATGCACTCATCGTGAATTTGCTAGAATAATCATTGAGCTTCGCTTATATCTTTTGAGTTAGGAAATTTAGCTCACATGTGCTTCACTTATATCTTTTGAGCTAGATAACTTTGCTTTGAGTGCTTCACTTAGATATTTTAGAGCACAGCGGTGTCATATTTTGGAGAAATAAGAACTCTCGGTCTTCACTTATATCTTTTTGAGAGTGCTCTCTCTGAGTAGCTTGGTAGTTGGCTTGTGCTATGAAAGTAGTCCTAAAGATGATAGGCATCCAAAGAGGATACAATAAAACTTCCATATTCTTGTGCATTGATTAGAAAGAGAATGTTTGATTCCTCTCAATTAGTTTTGAGACATGGATTTGGTAATATCAAGAGTCATGTTAGTAGGGTGTTGTGAATCTAGAAATACTTGTGTTGAAGTTAGTGATTCCCGTAACATGCACATATGGTGAACCGCTATGTTAGGAAGTCGGAGCATAATTGATTTATTGATTGTCATCCTTTGTGTTGCGGTCGGGATCGCGCGATGGTTAACACCTACCAACCCTTCCCCTAGGAGTATGCGTTTAGCACTTTGTTTTGATTACTAATAAAAACTTTCGCAATAAGTATGTGAGTTCTTCATGACTAATGTGAGTCCATGGTATAGATGCACTTTCACCTTCCACCATCGCTAGCCTCTCTAGTGCCGCGGAACTTTCACCGGTACACAAAACCACCATAGACTTTCCTCAAAACAGCCACAATACCTACCTATCATGGCCTTTTCATAGCCATTCCGAGATATATTGCCATGCAACTCCCACCGTTCCGTCTCATGACTTGTGTCGTCACTTACATATTACCATTGCATGATTGTAAGATAGCTAGCGAGTCATACGCTAAGCTAGATCGTTGCACATCCCGGTACACTGCCGGATGCATTTCCTATAAGAGTCATCATTGTTCTAAGCTTTGAGCTGTGAGTAAATAAAAGTGTGATGATCATCATTATTAGAGCATTGCCCCATGTGAGGAAATAAGAAAAGAGGCCAAAGTTGCCCACACAAAAAATATATATATGGAAAGTGGCCAAAGAGCCCGAACAAAAAAAAGAGAGAAAAAGAGAGAAGAGACAATGCTACTGTCTTTTTCCACACTTGTGCTTCATAATAGCACCATGTTCTTCATGATTGAGAGTCTCTTGTTTTGTCACCACCATATACTAGTGGGAATCTTCATTATGTAACTTGGCTTGTATATTCCAATGATGGGCTTCCTCAAAATTTCCCTAGGTCTTCGTGAGCAAGCAAGTTGGATGCACACCCACTAGTTCTCCTTTTGAGCTTTCACATACTTATAGCTCTAAGTGCATCCATTGCATGGTAATCCCTACTCTTTCACATTGATATCTATTGATGGGCATCTCCATAGCCCTTTGATACGTCGAGTCAATGTGACCATCTCCTCCTTTTTGCCTCACAACCTCCACCACACTCTATTCCACCTATAGTGCTATATCCATGGCTCACACTCATGTATTGCGTGAGAGTTGAAAAAGGTTTGAGAAAGTAAAAGTGCGAAAACAATTACTTGGCCAATACCGGGGTTGTGCATGATTTAAATTCGTTGTGTGGGGATGATGGAGCATAGCCAGACTATATGATTTTGTAGGGATAACTTTCTTTGGCCTTGTTGTTTCGAAAGTTCATGATTACCTTGCTAGTTTGCTTGAAGTATTATTGTTTTCAAGTCAATAGCAAACTATTGTTTTGAATCTTACGGATATGAAGATTCATGTCACATGAAAGAAGTTACAAAGGACAAATATACTAGGTAGCATTCCATATTAAAAATTCAGTCTTTATCACTTCCCTACTCGAGGACGAGCACGAGTTAAGCTTGGGGATGCTTGATATGTCTCCAACGTATCTATAATTTTTGATGGTTCCATGCTATTATCTTGTCAAACTTTGGATGTTTTGTATGCCTTTTATATCTTTTTTGGGACTAACTTATTAACTCAGTGCCAAGTGACAGTTCCTGTTTTTCCGTGTTTTTGACCTTTTTCAGAGGAGAATATTAAACGGAGTCCAAACGGAATAAAACCTCCAAAAAGATTTTTTCCGGAACAGAAGATACGCAGGAAGCTTGAGAACCAAGGCAGAGGGCACCAGGGGAGGCCACAAGCCCCCTAGCCGCGGCCTGGGGGGGGGGGGCGCCTAGCAGGCTTGTGGGCCCCTTGTGTCTCCTCTGCCCTACTTCTTCCGCTTATAAATCCCCGAAAAATCCAAAACCACGGGAGAGAGCCACGAAAGTACTTTTCCGCCGCCGCAAGCTTCTGTCTCCGCAAGATCCCATATGCGGCACTGATTCCGTGACAGCAGACCTTCCCCTGCAACGACACCAGAAGAATGCTGCTAGCACTCTTCGGCAATCGAAACTAGAAGAATGTTGTTGACGGCCCACCAGCGCGTGGGATCGCAGCAGTTTTCGAGGGTAGAGTATTCGACCCAAATTTGTTGGTACGCCTATAGGAGGTGAGAGGATACTCTCAAGTATTAGCAGCTGAATGTGTCAGATTCAACCACACCTGAAAGATTAGTATCTGCAAGCAAAGTAGTAACAACAAAGTAGTATGATAACAACGGTGTTAGAAACGATCTATTGACAGCAGACTATTCCTAACGATTGTATCAATGGCACCAAGTTGCCTCGTTGACGGAAATTGTCTGTTCCCGTCAATGTCGAGCGAATCAAGATTCTAGAAGGTAGCAACAGTGTAACGAGTAATAGCAGCGGCAAGGAACAACAGTAGTAATAGCAGTAGCAAGTAGCAACAGTAGCAAGCGACAGTAGTAGCAATAGTAGCAGTAGAGCAAGGCAAGTAACAACAGCAGAGCAAGACAAGTAACAGCAGCAGTAGGACAAACTCGTAGGCAATGGGTCGGTGATTTGTTTGGTTGATATTCATCATGCAACAGCTATAACACGGAGAGATATGTGGCTAGCTCCCGTTCGTCAATGTGATGTAGGCATGCATTCCGTGTGTTGTCATACGTGCTTAGGGAAAAGAACTTGCATGACATCTATTGTCCATCCCTCCCGTGGCAGCAGGGTCCAAAAAGAAACTACGGGATATTAAGGTTCTCCTTTTAATAAAGAACCGGACCAACGCATAAGCACTTGGTGAACACATGAACTCCTCAAACTATGGTCATCACCGGGAGTGGTTCCGGTTATTGTCACTCCGGGGTTGCCGGATCATAACACATAGTAGGTAACTACAACTTGCAAGATCGGATCTAAAACACACATATATTGGTGACAACATAATAATTTCAGATCTGAAATCATGGCACTCGGGCCCTAGTGACAAGCATTAAGCATGGCAAAGTAGTAGCAACATCAATCTCAGAACATAGTGGATACTAGGGATCAATCCCCATCAAAACTAACTCGATTACATGATAGATCTCATCCTACTCATCACCGCCCAGCGAGCCTACGAATAGATTACTCACGAATGACGAAGAGCTTCATGGAATTGGAGAGGGAAGAAGGATGATGATGACGATGGCGACGATTTCCCCTCTCCGGAGCCCAAAACGGACTCCACATCTACCCTCCAGATGAAGAACATGATGTGGTGGTGCCTCCGTATCGCAAACGTGACGAAATCTTCTCTCTTGATTTTTTCTGGGACGAAAGTGAACTTATAGAGCTAAGATTGGGGGCGGCAGAGCCACGTGGGCCCCACAAGCTTGCCATCCGCCACCAGGGGGGTGGCGGTGGCAGGGCTTGTGGGCCACTGGCCCACCTCCTCCGGTGGATCTTTGCGTAGGTATTTTTCATATTTTCCAAAAATATTCCCCGTAAATTTTCAGGACGTTCAGAGAACTTTGATTTCTGCACAAAAATAACACCAAGGCAATTTTGCTGAAAACAACGTCAGTCCAGGTTAGTTCCATTCAAATCATGCAAATTGGAGTCCAAAACAAGGGCAAAAGACTTTGGAAAAGTAGATACGATGGAGACGTATCAACTCCCCCAAGCTTAAAACCTTGATTGTCCTCAAGCAACTCAGTTGACAAACTGAGAGAGAAAGAAAAACTTTGATAAACTCTGTTTGATCTTGTTGTTGCAACTATGTCTAACTCATAACCAGAATTTCAGCAAGATCACAAGTTAACCACAAAAGCAAGTAACACAAAGGTCTCACGGTAAACTAATATCAATGGCATAATCAGCTAACGGGCAAATAATAATGAGTTTCAAATACCAACACTTCAATCAAAACAAGCATGACGCAATATGAATAGGTGGTATCTCGCTAGCTCTTTCTGAGACCGCAAAACATAAATGCAGAGCACTTTCAAAGATCAAGGGCTGACTAAACATTGTAATTCATAGCAACGAAGATCCAGTCATAGTCATACTCAATATCAATCAAAAGCAAAGCATAAAAATGACAGAGGTGCTCTCTAATTGGTGCTTATATAAGAGGAGGATGACTCGACAGGAAAATAAATAGACAGGCCCTTCGCAGAGGGAATCATTGATTTGCACAGGTGCCAGAGCTCAAGCTTTGAAAACAGAGATAATAATTTTGGGTGGCATGCTTTCATTGTCAACGCAATGACCAAGAGTTCTCAATATCTTCCATGCTACTCATGCTATAGGCGGTTCCCAAACAGAAAAGTAAAGTTTTAACTCCCCCACCACCAATCAATCACACTCCACGGCTAGCCGAATCCTCGGGTACCGTCCATACTAACATCAATCCGGGGGGAGTCTTGTTTTACGGTTATGTTTTCGATTTAAGCGTGGAACTGGGCATTCCAATTACCGGCCCCTTTCTCGTGAATGACAGTGAATAAACACATGTCGAGGATAACACTCCTAGCATGGAAGATACCAATAGCCCCCTATCACCACATGAGCGGTTCGGGCATGCAAAACAGATTATTTCTTGAAGGTTTAGAGAGTGGCACATGCAAATTTACTTGGAACGGCAGGTAGGTACCACAAATAGGTAGGTATGGTGGACTCTCATGGAAAAACTTTTGGGTTTATGGAAGTGGATGCACAAGCAGTATTCCGCTTAGTACAAGTGAAGGCTAGCAAAAGACTGGGAAGCGACCAACTAGAGAGCGACAATAGTCATCAAGATGCAATGAGTTTGACTAACATTGAATGCAAGCATGAACAAGATATAAATCACCATGAACACGAACATCATAGAGGCTATGTTGATTTTGTTTCAACTACATGCATGAATATGCGCCAAGTCAAGCCACTTGAATCATTCAAAGGAGAACACCATCCTATCATACTACATCATAGTCATCTCAAAATCTATGTTGGCATTCATGACAAACCATTATAAGCTCTCAGCTAAATAAGCATGGCATCAAAAACTATGATCTCTAAGTTGTCATTGCAAACATGGTTCTCTCACAACAAAGCTGAATCTGGGTCGACAAGCTAGTCATATTAAAAAAACAAAATAGATAGAGTTCATACCAGCTTTTCAGTCTCAGTCACTTCATCATATATCATCATTATTGCCTTTCACTGGCACGATCGAACGATGTGAACAATAATAAGAGTGCTCGTGCATTGGACTAAGCTAAATCTGCAGGCAAACACAAAGGAGAAGACAAAGTAATATGGCTCTTTGAAAGCTAAACAAGTATGCATGCAAGAACCACTAAACATTGTAACCAATATCTTCTACCTTGACCCAAAGAAAAAGAAAACTATTTACATGGGAAAGCTCCCAACAAGCAAAACAAGAAAGAAAAATCTTTTTGGGTTTTCTCAAAATGACACAAAACAAGAAAACAAGAAAACAAAAATAAACTAGCATGGATAATACAGTGGCAAAGTGTGAACACCGGCTAACAAAGTGAAAGCATAAGCATGAATGTAAAGTTGGTGAGAACACGTACTCCCCCAAGCTTAGGCTTTTGGCCTAGCTTGGTCTACTCCCATGGTGGGAAATCACCAGCTCCGGGATACTCCGGAGCGGACTGTGGATGCCAGTGCTGTGTGAGCTCCTCTGGCTCCCACTGATAAATTGGCGTATGGTACTCGACTGGCGGCTCAGGCACGGGCACCTGTGGTTGGGCCAAGCCCCAATATGCGTAGATGTCCGAGGGCATAAAAGTGTACCTACCTGCATGAAGATCGAACAAAGAAGGAGCAGGCAAAGTAATAGTCTCTCGAGTACCCTGACTAAATACCAGGTTATAAATCATCCGTCTACTAGCATCTCTATCCAGAAAATCATGGCGAACCATGCTGTCATACTCCAGATATTTCTCAGGGAGAAGCATCTCTCCTTCCTCTCCCACTCTAATGGGTATCTCAAAGTGTCTGGCAAGACGGGTAGCATAGATATCTCCATAAACGACACCCTTGGAACGGTTGGTGTTCAACCGCTGGGCTACTATAGCACCTAGGGTATAAGTCTTATCGTCATAAAGGCCTTCGCGCAAAACCGCAAGGTCTGGAGAACTAAGTGATCCAGCCTCCCCACGGCCAATCAAACATTTTCCCACAAATAGTGAGAAGTACCGAAGCACAGGAAAATGTATGCTAGCAATTCTAGTGCGAGACACTCCTCTCTCCTCTCCAACAGCAATAGTACCAATGAAATCCTCCAAGTCCCGTGGACGAGGGTCACAGATATCTCCAACATAAGGTAATTTGCATACATTGGAAAAATCCTGTAGTGTCATGCACTGGGGAACATCTTGTTGGTGAACGTCGCATGGGAAACAAAAATTTTCCTACGCGCACGAAGACCTATCATGGTGATGTCCATCTACGAGAGGGGATGAGTGATCTACGTACCCTTGTAGACCGTACAGCAGAAGCGTTAGAGAACGCGGTTGATGTAGTGGAACGTCCTCATGTCCCTCGATCCGCCCCGCGAACAATCCCGCGATCAGTCCCACGATCTAGTACCGAACGGACGACACCTCCGCGTTCAGCACACGTACAGCTCGACGATGATCTCGGCCTTCTTGATCCAGCAAGAGAGACGGAGAGGTAGAAGAGTTCTCCGGCAGCGTGATGGCGCTCCGGAGGTTGGTGATGACCTTGTCTCAGCAGGGCTCCGCCCGAGCTCCGCAGAAACGCGATCTAGAGGAAAAACCGTGGAGGTATGTGGTCGGGCAGCCGTGGAAAAGTCGTCTCAAATCTGCCCTAAAACCTCCGTATATATAGGTGGGAGGGAGGGGGCCTTGCCTTGGGGTCCAAGGACCCTCAAGGGGGTCGGCCAAGCCAAGGGGGAGGACTCTCCCCCCCCAAACCGAGTTGGACTAGGTTTGGTGGGAGGGAGTCCTCCTCCCTTCCCACCTCCTCCCTTTTTTTTCTTTTCCTCTTGATTTTTCTTCTCTTGGCGCATAGACCACTTGTGGGATGTCCCACCAGCCCACTAAGGGCTGGTGTGTCTCCCCCAATGCCTATGGGCTTCCCCGGGGTGGGTTGCCCCCCCGGTGAACTCCCGGAACCCATTCGTCATTCCCGGTACATTCCCGGTAACTCCGAAAACCTTCCGGTAATCAAATGAGGTCATCCTATATATCAATTTTCGTCTCCGGACCATTCCGGAAACCCTCGTGACATCCGTGATCTCATCCGGGACTCCGAACAACATTCGGTAACCAACCATATAACTCAAATACGCATAAAACAACGTCGAACCTTAAGTGTGCACAGCCTGCGGGTTCGAGAACTATGTAGACATGACCCGAGAGACTCCTCGGTCAATATCCAATAGCGGGAATTGGATGCCCATATTGGATCCTACATATTCTACGAAGATCTTATCGTTTGAACCTCAGTGCCAAGGATTCGTATAATCCCGTATGTCATTCCCTTTGTCCTTCGGTATGTTACTTGCCCAAGATTCGATCGTCAGTATCCGCATACCTATTTCAATCTCATTTACCGGCAAGTCTCTTTACTCGTTCCGTAATACAAGATCCCGCAACTTACACTAAGTTACATTGCTTGCAAGGCTTGTGTGTGATGTTGTATTACCGAGTGGGCCCCGAGATACCTCTCCGTCACACGGAGTGACAAATCCCAGTCTTGATCCATACTAACTCAACTAACACCTTCGGAGATACCTGTAGAGCATCTTTATAGTCACCCAGTTACGTTGCGACGTTTGATACACACAAAGCATTCCTCCGGTGTCAGTGAGTTATATGATCTCATGGTCATAGGAATAAATACTTGACACATAGAAAACAGTAGCAACAAAATGACACGATCAACATGCTACGTCTATTAGTTTGGGTCTAGTCCATCACGTGATTCTCCCAATGACGTGATCCAGTTATCAAGCAACAACACCTTGTTCATAATCAGAAGACACTGACTATCATTGATCAACTGGCCAGCCAACTAGAGGCATGCTAGGGACGGTGTTTTGTCTATGTATCCACACATGTAAATGAGTCTTCATTCAATACAATTATAGCATGGATAATAAACGATTATCTTGATACAGGAATTATAATAATAACTATATTTATTATTGCCTCTAGGGCATAATTCCAACAGTCTCCCACTTGCACTAGAGTCAATAATCTAGCCCTCACATCACCATGCGAATTACATTGTAATAAATCTAACACCCATATAGTTCTGGTGTCGATCATGTTTTGGCCGTGGAAGAGTTTTAGTCAGCGGGTCTGCTACATTCAGATCCGTGTGCACTTTGCATATATTTATGTCCTCTTCCTCGACGTAGTCGCGGATGAGGTTGAAGCGTCGTTTGATGTGTCTGGTCTTCTTGTGAAACCGTGGTTCCTTTGCTAAGGCAATGGCACCCGTGTTGTCACAGAACAAGGTTATTGGATCCAGTGCACTTGGCACCACTCCAAGATCCGTCATGAACTGCTTCATCGAGACACCCTCCTTAGCCGCCTCCGAGGCAGCCATGTACTCTGCTTCACATGTAGAATCTGCTACGACGCTTTGCTTGGAACTGCACCAGCTTACTGCACCCCCATTAAGAATAAATACGTATCCGGTTTGCGACTTAGAGTCGTCCGGATCTGTGTCAAAGCTTGCATCGACGTAACCTTTTACGGCGAGCTCTTCGTCACCTCCATACACGAGAAACATCTCCTTAGTCCTTTTCAGGTACTTCAGGATATTCTTGACCGCTGTCCTGTGATCCACTCCTGGATTACTCTGGAACCTACCTGCCATACTTATGGCCAGGCTAACATCCGGTCTAGTGCACAGCATCGCATACATGATAGAACCTATGGCTGAAGCATAGGGGACGGAGCGCATATGCTCTTTATCTTCATCAGTTGCTGGGCACTGAGTCTTACTCAATCTCGTACCTTGTAAAACTGGCAAGAACCCTTTCTTGGACTGTTCCATTTTGAACCTCTTCAAAACTTTATCAAGGTATGTGCTTTGTGAAATTCCTATCAGGCGTTTTGATCTATCCCTATAGATCTTAATGCCTAGAATGTAAGCAGCTTCTCCTAGGTCCTTCATAGAGAAACTTTTATTCAAGTAACCTTTTATGCTCTCCAAAAGCTCTACGTTGTTTCCAATCAGTAATATGTGATCCACATATAATATTAGAAACGCCACAGAGCTCCCACTCACTTTCTTGTAAATACAAGATTCTCCAACCACTTGTATAAACCCAAATGCTTTGATCACCTCATCAAAGCGTTTGTTCCAACTCCGAGATGCTTGCACCAGTCCATAAATGGATCGCTGGAGCTTGCACACCTTGTCAGCATTTTTAGGATCGACAAAACCTTCGGGCTGCATCATATACAACTCTTCCTTAAGGAAACCGTTAAGGAACGCCGTTTTGACATCCATCTGCTAGATTTCATAATCAAAAAATGCAGCTATTGCTAACATGATTCTGACGGACTTAAGCATTGCTACGGGTGAGAAAGTCTCATCGTAGTCAACTCCTGGAACTTGTGAAAAACCCTTTGCCACAAGTCGAGCTTTATAAACGGTCACATTACCGTCAGCGTCCGTCTTCTTCTTAAAGATCCATTTGTTCTGAATAGCCTTGCGGCCCTCAGGTAGTATCTCCAAAGTCCACACTTTGTTCTCATACATGGATCCTATCTCGGATTTCATGGCTTCTAGCCATTTGTTGGAATCTGGGCCCACCATTGCTTCTTCATAATTTGCAGGCTCATTGTTGTCTAACAACATGATTGATAACACGGGATTACCGTACCACTCTGGAGCAGCGCGTGATCTCGTCGACCTGCGTGGTTCAACATAAACTTGAACTGGAGTTTCATGATCATCATCATTAACTTCCTCCTCAACCGGCGTCGCAACGACAGAAGTTTCCCCCTGCCCTGCGCCACCATCCAGAGGGATGAGAGGTTCAACAACCTCGTCAAGTTCTGTCTTCCTCCCACTCAATTCTCTCTCGAGAAACTCCTTCTCGAGAAAAGTTCCGTTTTTAGCAACAAACACTTTGCCCTCGGATTTGAGATAGAAGGTGTACCCAACTGTCTCTTTTGGGTAACCTATGAAGACGCACTTTTCCGCTTTGGGTTCCAGCTTTTCAGGCTGAAGCTTTTTGACATAAGCATCACATCCCCAAACTTTAAGAAACGACAACTTTGGTCTCTTGCCATACCACAGTTCGTATGGTGTCGTCTCAACGGATTTTGATGGTGCCCTATTTAAAGTGAATGCAACTGTTTCTAATGCATAACCCCAAAATGATAACGGCAAATCAGTAAGAGACATCATAGATCGCACCATCTCTAACAAAGTACGATTACGACGTTCGGACACACCATTACGCTGTGGTGTTCCAGGCGGTGTTAACTGTGAAACAATTCCACATTTTCTTAAGTGATCACCAAACTCGAAACTCAGATATTCACCCCCACGATCAGACCGTAGGAACTTGATCTTTTTGTTACGATGATTTTCCACTTCACTCTGAAATTGCTTGAACTTTTCAAATGTTTTAGACTTGTGCTTCATCAAATAGACATAACCATATCTACTTAAATCGTCAGTGAAGGTGAGAAAATAACGATATCCGCCGCGTGCCTCCACGCTCATTGGACCACACACATCGGTATGTATGATTTCCAATAAGTCACTTGCACGCTCCATTGTTCCGGAGAACGGAGTCTTAGTCATCTTGCCCATGAGGCATGGTTCGCACGTGTCAAGTGAATCAAAGTCAAGTGACTCCAAAAGTCCATCAGCATGGAGTTTCTTCATGCGCTTTACACCAATATGACCTAAGCGGCAGTGCCACAAAAATATGGCGCTATCATTGTTTACTCTAACTCTTTTGGTCTCAATGTTATGTATATGCGTATCGCTATCAAGATTCAATATGAACAATCCTCTCACATTCGGTGCATGACCATAAAAGATGTTACTCATAGAAATAGAACAACCATTATTCTCTGACTTAAAAGAGTAACCGTCTCGCAATAAACAAGATCCAGATATAATGTTCATGCTCAACGCAGGCACTAAATAACAATGATTTAAGTTCATCACTAATCCTGACGGTAACTGAAGTGACACTGTGCCGACGGCGATTGCATCAACCTTGGAACCATTTCCTACGCGCATTGTCACTTCATCTTTCGCCAGCCTTCGCCTATTCCGCAGTTCCTGTTTCGAGTTGCAAATGTGAGCAACAGAACCGGTATCGAATACCCAGGCACTACTACGAGAGCCGGTTAAGTACACATCAATAACATGTATATCAAATATACCTGATTTTTCTTTGCCCGCCTTCTTATCTGCCAGATACTTGGGGCAATTGCGCTTCCAATGACCCATACCCTTGCAATAGAAGCACTCTGTTTCAGGCTTAGGTCCAGCCTTGGGTTTCTTCGGCGGATTGGCAACAGGCTTGCCGCTCTTCTTCGAATTGCCCTTCTTTCCTTTGCCGTTTCTCTTGAAACTAGTGGTCTTGCTCACCATCAACACTTGATGCTCTTTACGGAGTTCAGACTCTGCGACTTTCAACATCGCAAACAACTCGCCGGGAGACTTGTTCATCCCTTGCATGTTGTAGTTCAACACAAAGCCTTTATAGCTTGGCGGCAGTGATTGAAGGATTCTATCAGTGATAGCTTCTTGCGGGAGTTCAATCCCCAGCTCAGCTAGACGGTTTGAGTACCCAGACATTTTGAGCACATGTTCACTGACAGACGAGTTTTCCTCCATCTTGCAAGCATAGAATTTATCGGAGGTCTCATACCTCTCGATCCGGGCGTTCTTCTGAAAGATAAACTCCAACTCCTGGAACATCTCAAATGCTCCATGACGCTCAAAGCGACGTTGAAGTCCCGGTTCTAAGCCATACAAGACTGCACATTGAACTATTGAGTAGTCCTCCTTACGTGCTAACCAAGCGTTCTTAACATCCTGATTAGCCGTAGCGGGTGGTTCATCTCCTAGCGCAGCATTAAGGACATAATCCTTCTTCCCAGCTTGTAAGATTAGCTTAAGATTACGAGCCCAGTCTACAAAGTTGCTTCCATCATCTTTCAACTTAGCTTTCTCTAGGAACGTATTAAAATTCAGGATGACTGTTGCGTGAGTCATGATCTACAACACAAATATATTCAAAGTGGACTTAGACTATGTTCAAGATAATTAGAGTTCAACTTAATCAAATTATATGCTAAACTCCCACTCAAAAAGTACATCTCTCTAGTCATTTGAGTGGTTCATGATCCACTTACACTATCCCAAGTCCGATCATCACGTGAGTTGAGTATAGTTTCAGTGGTAAGCATCCCTATGCTAATCATATCAACTATATGATTCATGATCGACCTTTCGGTCTCATGTGTTCTGAGGCCATGTCTGCACATGCTAGGCTCATCAAGCTTAACCCGAGTGTTCCGCGTGCGCAACTGTTTTGCACCCGTTGTATGTGAACGTTGAGTCTATCACACCCGATCATCACGTGGTGTCTCGAAACGACGAACTGTAGCAACGGTGCACAGTCGGGGAGAACACAATTTCGTCTTGAAATTTTAGTGAGAGATCACCTCATAATGCTACCGTCGTTCTAAGCAAAATAAGGTGCATAAAAGGATTAACATCACATGCAATTCATAAGTGACATGATATGGCCATCATCACGTGCTTCTTGATCTCCATCACCAAAGCACCGGCACGATCTTCTTGTCACCGGCGCCACACCATGATCATCCATCAACGTGTTGCCATCGGGGTTGTCGTGCTACTTATGCTATTACTACTAAAGCTACATCCTAGCAAAATAGTAAACGCATCTGCAAGCACAAACGTTAGTATAAAGACAACCCTATGGCTCCTGCCTGTTGCCGTACCATCGACGTGCAAGTCGATATTTCTATTAGAACATGATCATCTCATACATCCAATATATCACATCACATCGTTGGCCATATCACATCACAATCATACCCTGCAAAAACAAGTTAGACGTCCTCTAATTTTGTTGTTGCATGTTTTACGTGGTGACCAAGGGTATCTAGTAGGATCGTATCTTACTTACGCAAACACCACAACGGAGATATATGAGTTGCTATTTAACCTCATCCAAGGACCTCCTCGGTCAAATCTGATTCAACTAAAGTTGGAGAAACCATCACTTGCCAGTCATCTTTGAGCAAAGGGGGTTACTCGTAACGATGAAACCAGTCTCTCGTAAGCGTACGAGTAATGTCGGTCCAAGCCGCTTCAATCCAACAATACCGCGGAATCAAGAAAAGACTAAGGAGGGCAGCAAGACGCACATCACCGCCCACAAAAACTTTTGTGTTCTACTCGAGAAGACATCTACGCATGAACCTTGCTCATGATGCCACTGTTGGTGAACGTCGCATGGGAAACAAAAATTTTCCAACGCGCACGAAGACCTATCATGGTGATGTCCATCTACGAGAGGGGATGAGTGATCTACGTACCCTTGTAGACCGTACAGGAGAAGCGTTAGAGAACACGGTTGATGTAGTGGAACGTCCTCACGTCCCTCGATCCGCCCCGCGAACAATCCCGCGATCAGTCCCACGATCTAGTACCGAACGGACGGCACCTCCGCGTTCAGCACACGTACAACTCGACGATGATCTCGGCCTTCTTGATCCAGCAAGAGAGACGGAGAGGTAGAAGAGTTCTCCGGCAGCGTGACGGCGCTCCGGAGGTTGGTGATGACCTTGTCTCAGCAGGGCTCCGCCCGAGCTCCGCAGAAACGCGATCTAGAGGAAAAACCGTGGAGGTATGTGGTCGGGCAGCCGTGGAAAAGTCGTCTCAAATCTGCCCTAAAACCTCCGTATATATAGGTGGGAGGGAGGGGGCCGTGCCTTGGGGTCCAAGGACCCTCAAGGGGGTCGGCCGAGCCAAGGGGGAGGACTCTCCCCCCCAAACCGAGTTGGACTAGGTTTGGTGGGAGGGAGTCCTCCTCCCTTCCCACCTCCTCCCTTTTTTTTTTCTTTTCCTCTTGATTTTTCTTCTCTTGGCGCATAGACCACTTGTGGGCTGTCCCACCAGCCCACTAAGGGCTGGTGTGTCTCCCCCAATGCCTATGGGCTTCCCCGGGGTGGGTTGCCCCCCCGGTGAACTCCCGGAACCCATTCGTCATTCCCGGTACATTCCCGGTAACTCCGAAAACCTTCCGGTAATCAAATGAGGTCATCCTATATATCAATTTTCGTTCCCGGACCATTCCGGAAACCCTCGTGACGTCTGTGATCTCATCCGGGACTCCGAACAACATTCGGTAACCAACCATATAACTCAAATACGCATAAAACAATGTCGAACCTTTAGTGTGCAGACCCTGCGGGTTCGAGAACTATGTAGACATGACCCGAGAGACTCCTCGGTCAATATCCAATAGCGGGACCTGGATGCCCATATTGGATCCTACATATTCTACGAAGATCTTATCGTTTGAACCTCAGTGCCAAGGATTCGTATAATCCCGTATGTCATTCCCTTTGTCCTTCGGTATGTTACTTGCCCGAGATTCGATCGTCAGTATCCGCATACCTATTTCAATCTCGTTTACCGGCAAGTCTCTTTACTCGTTCCGTAATACAAGATCCCGCAACTTACACTAAGTTACATTGCTTGCAAGGCTTGTGTGTGATGTTGTATTACCGAGTGGGCCCCGAGGTACCTCTCCGTCACACGAAGTGACAAATCCCAGTCTTGATCCATACTAACTCAACTAACACCTTCGGAGATACCTGTAGAGCATCTTTATAGTCACCCAGTTACGTTGCGACGTTTGATACACACAAAGCATTCCTCCGGTGTCAGTGAGTTATATGATCTCATGGTCATAGGAATAAATACTTGACACGCAGAAAACAGTAGCAACAAAATGACACGATCAACATGCTACGTCTATTAGTTTGGGTCTAGTCCATCACGTGATTCTCCCAATGACGTGATCCAGTTACCAAGCAACAACACCTTGTTCATAATCAGAAGACACTGACTATCATTGATCAACTGGCCAGCCAACTAGAGGCATGCTAGGGACGGTGTTTTGTCTATGTATCCACACATGTAAATGAGTCTTCATTCAATACAATTATAGCATGGATAATAAACGATTATCTTGATACAGGAATTATAATAATAACTATATTTATTATTGCCTCTAGGGCATAATTCCAACACATCGTATATCATGAACTCAACCATGGGACGATTCTTCCTCGGATAAAAGTTGAAGCTTTTAACGAAAATATTGGTGAGGAGGAGATATTGTGAGGACTTATTTGCAACGAACGCAGTAAGACCTGCGTTCTCCACCAAGTAATAAAAGTCTTCATAAAGCCCAGCGACGTGCAAAAATTCATCACTTGGCCACTCGCACGCTCGAACTTCTGTGACTCGAGGGACTACGTATTTGGGGTGGTTCTTCTCATCCTCCTTGGGGTTACGGCTTGAAGAGCATCTCAAGAACCTCCTCATCTTTTCCTTTTTCTAGCTCTGAAAAATTATGAAATTTTTAGAGACTTCGAAAGAAAAGTGAATAAAGATTAACCCAACTTGTAGCAACTACTCCTACTAGTGCCTAGAGACCGTATCACGCGCTAAAACTTCTTGGGACCAGCTAAAATCAACATTTCTAGCTCAAGAACAGGGTCACCAAGGTAGCAAGAATACGCGAAGGATAAAGCACTAGAGCAAAAACTAATTGGACCAATGGAGGAGTCACTTACCAAGGAGTAATCTCCCCAAAACAGTTCGGAGAATGGTGCTTTGAGCAAGGAGATCGAAAATCATAGCCAAATGAGCAAGAACACGGGTTTGAGTTGCGATTTTTTTTTTCTCGAGGTGGAAGAAGAGGCTGGGAGCTGGAATGAGTGGAGGGGGTCCCTGTGGGCCCCACAAGCTTGCTAGCCGCCACCAGGGGGGTGGCGGTGGCAGGGCTTGTGGCCCACTGGTCTGGCCCCCAGGCGAGCTCTCAGGCCCAGTAATTTTCAAATATTCCAGAAAAAATCATACTAAATTTTCAGGACCATCAGAGAACTTTTATTTTCGAGGTATTTTTCTCCGGGACGCTAAAACAGAAAACAGGAAAAGCTAAACTAAATCTATCACTTTTCTTCTAAGCAACGGAAAATGAAAGCTCAAAACAGAGGTATGTGACTCTTTGATTCATCCATTTCATGGTCATCGAAAGAAATCCGTCAATGGGGTTGATCAAGTCCTCATGACAAAACCTTCTCGAATCGCAAGAGAGAACGGAGAATTTTCGAGTAGCCACTAAGTCACCTCAATGGGGATATGTATCTCCCCAACAAGCAAATCATACTTCATCTTGACACGAGGAATAGGGCATTCAAAGCTCCCAATAAGAATCTATGAAGTCTTTTCGATAGCATTGATGCAATGTACTTGATATCGTTTCTTCGGAAAGTGCACCGTGTGCTCATTACCGTTGACATGGAAAGTGACATTGCCTTTGTTGAAATCTACAACAGCCCCTGCAGTGTCTAAAAAGGGTCTTCCGAGGATGACAGCCATGGCATCGTCCTCGGGAATATCCAAGATAACAAAGTTTGTTAAGATAGTGGTGTTAGCAACCACAACGGGCACATCCTTGCAAATGCTGATAGGGAAAGCAATTGATTTGTCGGCCATTTGCAGCGAAATTTTAGTGGGTGTCAACTTATCCAATTCAAGTCTACGATAAAGAGGGAGCAGCATAAGACTAACACCGGCTCCAAGGTCACATAAGGCAGTTCTTACGTAGTTTCCTTTAATGGAGCAAGGTATAGTGGGCACTCTGGGATCACCAAGTTTCTTAGGAGTTCCACCCTTGAAAGTGTAGTTGACAAGCATGGTGGAGATCTCAAGATCTGGTATCTTCCATTTATTAGTCACGATATCTTTCATGTACTTGGCATATAGAGACATTTTGAGCATATCAGTTAACCGCATCTGCAGAAAGATGGGTCTTATCATCTCAACGAAGCGCTCAAAATCCTCATCATCCTTTTTCTTGGATGGCTTAGGAGGAAAGGGCATAGATCTCTGAACCCATGGCTCCCTTTCTTTACCATGCTTCCTAGCAGTGAGGTCATTCTTATCGTATCTCTTAGGTTGTGGGTTATCAGGATTAACCGTAGGTTCAATCTCCACATCCTCATCATTGCTAGGTTGAGCATTATTATGAACATCACTGTCCATATTGTCACCAGCTTCATGTTCATCACCAGATTGTGTTTCTGCATCAGACGCAGATATATCATTAGGTTCTTCAGGTGTGACAGTATTTGGTGAACTGACATGTAGGTTTCTATCATCCTTCTTCTTCTCCTTAGGATGACTGGGTGTATCAGCATTAATTCCTTGAGAATCTTGATCAAATCTCTTAGGATGGCCTTCAGGATACAAAGGTTCCTCAGTCATTTTGCCTTCTCTAGTAATGACTCTGACAGAGTTGTCATTTAATTCATTGAGCAGGTCATTCCGAGCTTTAAGTACTTGTTCTACCCGAGTAGTAATCATAGAGGCATGTTTACTCAGGAGCTTCAGATCATTGACATTTCTGTCTATACAAGCACTTAAATGGCTAAGCATACGAGTACTTTGTTCCAAATGTCTACTAACATAATCATTGAAACTCTGTTGTTTGGCAACAAAGTTGTCAAATTCATCAAAGCATAGGCTAGCAGGTTTGTCAAAAGGAATATCACTCTCATCAAACCTACGCAGAGAATTCACTTCTACTACCTGTATCGGGTTATCGAGACCATGGATCTCTTCGATAGGTGGTAGATTTTTGACATCTTCAGATCTAATGCCTTTCTCTTCCATAGATTTCTTGGCTTCTTGAATATCTTCAGGAATGAGGAATAGAATACCTCTTTTCTGAGGAGTTGGCTTAGGAGGTGGTTCGGGAATAGTCCAAGCATTATCGTTGATCAAGATGTTATTCAGTAGGGTCTCAGCTTGTTCTATAGTTCGTTCCCTAAAAACACAACCGACACAACTATCTAGGTGGTCTCTAGAAGCATCGGTAAGTCTGTTATAGAAGATATCAAGTATCTCATTCTTCTTAAGAGGGTGATCCGACAAAGCATTCTGTAGCTGGACGAGCCTCCCCCAAGCTTGTGGGAGACTCTCTTCTTGGAGTTGAGCAAAGTTGTATATTTCCTGCAAGGCAGCTTGCTTCTTATGGGCAAGGAAATATTTCTCACAGAAGTAATAGACCATATCCTGGGGACTACTCACACATCCAGGAGCAAGAGAGGTGAACCAGGCTTTAGCGTCATCCTTTAGAGAGAAAGGAAACATCTTAAGGATATAGTAGTGGCGGATCTTCTCCTCATTAGTGAAAAGGGTGGCTATATCGTGTAGTTTGGCAAGATGGGCTACGACCGTCTCAGACTCATAACTGTGAAAAGGATCAGATTCGACTAGAGAGATTATCTCAGGATCGACACATAATTCATAGCCCTTATCGGTGATAAAGATAGGTGAAGTGGCAAACTTCGGGTCGTATTTCATCCTAGCTTTCAGAGATCTTTCCTTCCACTTGAGAAGTAATTTCTCAGCGTCATAGGCATCCTTACACGCAAGAAAATCCTCAGCTATCTCTCCCTCCATAACGTAACCCTCAGGTATATCAGGCAATTCATATCTAGGAGAGCTAGATCTAGCAGGAGCAAAAGCAGGTTCTATCTCAATAGTATCGGCAGTTTCAGAAGCATCACAAGCATTGGCAGTAACTCTAGCAATATGAGCATCAAGGAATACCCCTAGTGGCATATCAGGCAAAGTAGCATCTCTAGCAGTATCAAGCATAGCATCATCAGGCAAAATAGCATCTCTAGCATCATCAGGCAAAGCAGTATCAAGCATAGCATCTCTAGTAGTATCAAGCATAGCATCTCTGCAAGTATCAGGCATAGTATCAAGCATAACATCTCTAGCATTAGCATCATAAGCATCATCAAGCACAGGCAACATATCAAGATTTCTAGCAGGAGGTGATGTCGCAAACTTACTCATAACTGAAGGTGAATCAAGTGCAGAGCTAGATGACAATTCCTTACCTCCCATCGTAGTTGAGAGCAAGACTTGGATCCTTCAGATTCTTCATAGTGATCAGCAGATATAAATCCCAAGTGAATCAAAGAATATAGCAATACCTCCCGGGCAACGGCGCCAGAAAAATGCTGACTCCGTGACAGCAGACCTTCCCTTGCAACGACACCAGAAGAATGATGCTAGCACTCTCCAGCAATCGAAACTAGAAGAATGTTGTTGACGGCCCATCAGCACGTGGGATCGTAGCAGTTTTCGAGGGTAGAGTATTCGACCCAAATTTGTTGGTACGCCTATAGGAGGTGAGAGGATACTCTCAAGTATTAGCAGCTGAATGTGTCAGATTCAACCACACCTGAAAGATTAGTATCTGCAAGCAAAGTAGTAACAACAAAGTAGTATGATAACAACGGTGTTAGAAACGATCTATTGACAGCAGACTATTCCTAACGATTGTATCAATGGCACCAAGTTGCCTCGTTGACGGAAATTGTCTGTTCCCGTCAATGTCGAGCGAATCAAGATTCTAGAAGGTAGCAACAGTGTAACGAGTAATAGCAGCGGCAAGGAACAACAGTAGTAATAGCAGTAGCAAGTAGCAACAGTAGCAAGCGACAGTAGTAGCAATAGTAGCAGTAGAGCAAGGCAAGTAACAACAGCAGAGCAAGACAAGTAACAGCAGCAGTAGGACAAACTCGTAGGCAATGGGTCGGTGATTTGTTTGGTTGATATTCATCATGCAACAGCTATAACACGGAGAGATATGTGGCTAGCTCCCGTTCGTCAATGTGATGTAGGCATGCATTCCGTGTGTCGTCATACGTGCTTAGGGAAAAGAACTTGCATGACATCTATTGTCCGTCCCTCCTGTGGCAGCGGGGTCCAAAAGGAAACTACGGGATATTAAGGTTCTCCTTTTAATAAAGAACCGGACCAACGCATTAGCACTTGGTGAACACATGAACTCCTCAAACTATGGTCATCACCGGGAGTCGTTCCGGTTATTGTCACTCCGGGGTTGCCGGATCATAACACATAGTAGGTAACTACAACTTAAAAGATCAGATCTAAAACACACATATATTGGTGACAACATAATAATTTCAGATCTGAAATCGTGGCACTCGGGCCCTAGTGACAAGCATTAAGCATGGCAAAGTAGCAGCAACATCAATCTTAGAACATAGTGGATACTAGGGATCAATTCCCGTCAAAACTAACTCGATTACATGATAGATCTCATGCTACTCATCACTGCCCAGCGAGCCTACGAATAGATTACTCACGAACGACGAAGAGCTTCATGGAATTGGAGAGGGAAGAAGGTTGATGATGACGATGGCGACGATTTCCCCTCTCGGGAGCCCAAAACGGACTCCAGATCTGCCCTCCAGATGAAGAACAGGATGTGGCGGCGCCTCCGTATCGCAAACGCGACGAAATCTTCTCTCTTGATTTTTTCTGGGACGAAAGTGAACTTATAGAGCTGAGATTGGGGGCGGCAAAGCCACGTGGGCCCCACAAGCTTGCCATCGCCACGAGAGGGGTGGCGGTGGCAGGGCTTGTGGCCCACTGGCCCACTTCCTCCGGTGGATCTTTGCGCAGGTATTTTTCATATTTTCCAAAAATATTCCCCGTAAATTTTCAGGAAGTTCTGAGAACTTTGATTTCTGCACAAAAATAACACCAAGGCAATTCTGCTGAAAACAGCGTCAGTCGAGGTTAGTTCCATTCAAATCATGCAAATTAGAGTCCGAAAACAAGGGTAAAAGAGTTTGGAAAAGTAGATACGATGGAGACGTATCAGGCACGTTCTAGTGCCCTTCCGGAGGGGGGATTTGGACACGGAGGGCTTCTTCATCAACACCATTGCCTCTCCGATGCTGCGTGAGTAGTTCACCATAGACCTTCGGGTCCATAGCTAGTAGCTAGATGGCTTCTTCTCTCTCTTGGATCTTCAATACAAAGTTCTCCATGATCTTCATAGAGATCTATCCGATGTAATCTTCTTTTGTGGTGCGTTTGTCGAGATCCGATGAATTGTGGATTTATGATCAGATTATCTATGAATCTTATTTCAGTTTCTTCTGATCTCTTATATGCATGATTTCATATCCTTTTAATTCTCTTCGAGTTGTGGGTTTTGTTTGGCCAACTTGATCTATGATTCTTGCAATGGGAGAAGTGCTTGATTTTGGGTTCATACCGTGCGGTGACCTCACCCAGTGATACAAGGGGTAGCGAGACACGCATCGTGTTGTTGCCATCAAGGGTAAAAAGATGGGGTTTATATCTATTGCATGAATTTATCCCTCTACATCATGTCATCTTGCTTAAGGCGTTACTTTGTTTGTCATGAACTCAATACACTACATGCATGCTGGATAGCGGTCGATGTGTGGAGTAATAGTAGTAGATGCAGAAAGTATCGGTCTACTTGTCTCGGACGTGATGCCTATATGTATGATCATTGCCTTAGATATCGTCATGACTTTGCGGGGTTCTATCAATTGCTCGACAGTAATTCGTTCACCCACCGTAATATTTGCTATCATGAGAGAAGCCTCTAGTGAACACTATGGCCCCCGGGTCTACTTCACATCATATTTTCAGCCCTACACTTTAACTTTGTTGCACTTTCCGCCTTCATATCTCACCTTGCAATCAATCATAAAGGGATTGACAACCCCTTTGTAGCATTGGGTGCAAGTTTGCTGTTTTTGCGCACGTAGTTTGGAGACTTGGCTTGATACTCCTACTGGATTGATACCTTGGTTCTCAAACTGAGGGAAATACTTATTGCTACCATGCTGCATCACCCTTTCCTCTTCAAGGGAAAAACCAACGCAAACTCAAGAGGTAGTAGGAGGGATTCTTGAAAAGAAAGCAAGGGAAACAAAAGGAAACCTCCTTTTTCACACTATATTCTAATGACCCACAAGTATAGGAGATCAATCGTTGTCCTTTCGAGCATTGCCGAATCCCTATTGTAGCAAGGGACAAGCGTGGACAAAGTCTTATAGGAGGAAAAACGCTCCCGAGGACACACGGGAATTTCTGTCATGCTAGTTTTCATCATGTTCATATGATTCGCGTTCGTTTCTTTGATAGTTTGATATGTGGGTGGAGCGGCGCTTGGGTACTGCCCTTACTTGGAAAAGCATCCCACTTATGATTAACCCCTCTCGCAAGCATCCGCAACTACGAAAGAAGAATTAAGACAAAGTCTAACCATAACATTAAACTAGTGGATCCAAATCAGCCCCTTACGAAGCAACACATAAACTAGGGTTTAAGCTTCTGTCACTCTAGCAACCCATCATCTACTTACTACTTCCCAATGCCTTCCTCTAGGCCCAAATAATGGTGAAGTGTTATGTAGTCGACATTCACATAACACCACTAGAGGAAAAAAACATACAACACATCAAAATACGAACGAATACCAAATTCACATGACTACTATTAGCATGACTTATCCCATGTCCTCAGGAACAAAAGTAACTACTCACAAAGCATAATCATATTCATGACCAGAGAGGTAATGAGTAACATCAAGGATCTGAACATAAACTCTTCCACCAAGTAATCCAACTAGCATCAACTACAAAGAGTAATCAACACTACTAGCAACCTTTCAAGTACCAATCGGAGTCGCGAGACGGAGATTGGTTACAAGTGATGAACTAGGGTTTGGAGATGAGATGGTGCTGATGAAGATGTTGATGGTGACGAGTCCCCTTCGATGAGAGGAGTGTTGGTGATGACGATGGCGACGATTTCCCCCTCCAGGAGGGAAGTTTCCCCGGCAGGATCGTCCTGCCGGAGCTCTAGATTGGTTCTGCTCAAGTTCTGCCTCGTGGCGGCAGCGAATCCACGAAAAAGCTCCTCCTTGATTTTTTTTGGACGAACCCCTTCATATAGCAAAAGAGGGCGGGCCAGTGGGCCAGCAGGCTGCCCACAAGCCCTCATGGCGCGGCCTGGGGGGGGGGGAGGGGTGGCCGCGCCGTGCAGGCTTGTGGCCACCAGCACGCGCCCCTCTGGCACTTCTTCGGCCCAGTATTTTTTATAAATCCGGAAAAAAATCCTCGTTGATTTTTACGGTGTTTGGAGTTGCGCAGAATAGGTATCTCAACTTTGCTCCACTTTCAGGCCAGAATTCCAGCTGCCGACATTCTCCCTCTTCATGTAAACCTTGCAAAATAAGAGAGAAAAGGCATAAGAATTGTACCGTGAAGTGAAATAACAGCCCAAGAAGCGATAAATATCAACATGAAAACATGATGCAAAATGGACGTATCAACTCCCCCAAGCTTAGACCTCGCTTGTCCTCAAGCGAAAGCCTAGCTCAATAAATATGTGCACATGTTTAGGGAGAGGGGTGTCGACAAAACAAGATACGAACATGCATGCATCATGATGAAGATCAGAACAGCAATACCAACATATAATCTCTCATGCTAAATTGATAATTCCATCACAAAGTAAAGCATGGATCAAGAACCTTACCGAGAAGTAACAACCGATAGCCTTTAGTCATTGAAGCAATTGCAATTTATCACAACATCAGAAAGAGTCAAATAAGAGCTTGTAAAGCAAATCCACATACTCAATCATTCTTTCATTCTCTACAATTGCTACAACTCACGTGGTACTCATGAGATCAAAGTTTCAGCTGGACACAGAGAAAGATAGGGGCTTACAGTTTTGCCTCCCAACTGCTTACCTTAAGGGTAATGTCAACAATAATAATTCATGAATACTTACCTCAAAGTTGACATATGAATATAGATCTTTCCCAAGCATATGACGTTAGCCAAGACAAAGGCGAAATAGGGAATTGGTGAAGATCACCATGACTCTTTCAAGGGCAAAAAGTAAAGGTACAAGATAGGCCCTTCGTAGAGGGAAGCAGAGGTTGTCATGCGCTTTTGAGGTTTGGATGCGTGTCCTCTTAGTGTGGACGAACGTCACTTTATATTGCCTCCTGTGATAAAGAACTTTATTATGCAGTCTGTCGCTTTTATGTCTTCCTCATCACAGGTTCGTACAAAGCTTATTTTCCACACACTAATAGATCATACATATTAGAGAGCAATTTTTATTGCTTGCACCGATGACAACTTACTTGAGGGATCTTATTCAATCCATAGGTAGGTACGGTGGACACTCATGGCAAAACTGGTTCGAAGGTTTATGGATGCACAAGTATTATCTCTACTTAGTGCGGGAGATTTTACTAATGTGAGGTGGAAGCAATCGTCACATGCTAAGGGATCTCTAATCATATAACATTGTTCGGAGCCAAGCAAACACAATTCATTATGCTGTCTTCCTTGTCCAACATCTACTTCTAGGCATGCTGTAGTTTAGTGAGTGTTCACAATCATAGATGGTGTCAGAGATGATATATTTATATGTGAACCTCTCCTTCTTTATCACTTCCTATTAATTGCAACCATGACCAAGGTCTACGTTTGTCTACCCTCAACAAGTTTCATGCTTTTGTTCTATTCTCACTCTTTTGATGATGGCAAGAGGCAAAGCCCTTCAACTAAGACACTCTTTATTATATGGCTCACGAGCTCGAATACATCGGGGGTGACACAAAGCAAAACTCAAGACTAAAACACTAAGATTTTTAATCTACTAGAGAAAGAGAAAACTGAAAAGGAAAACTAAAACAAAGGTAAAGGCAAAACATGTGATGGTGATACGATACCGGGGCAACTCCCCCAAGCTTGGCACAAGCCAAGGGGATTGCCCATACCAATGCTCAGTTGTCTTCCTTTGGCGGTGATGGTGGAGTTGTTGCAACATGAGTTTGATCCTCCGTCTTCCAAGGCGTAGGTGCTCCATCATGGAAAGATGGACGAGTCTCCGGAATCCTCAAATCTGCAGCCAACCGTATTGATTTAAATCTATACTCATACTCACAGTTTTGGTTCTGCAGGTCATAGATCTGGGCCTAGAGTTGATCAATACTGTCATAGAGCCTCGAGAGATGCTTCCCAATGTCATTGGCATCAATCCTGTGGTTGTTGGTGAACTCCGTGATCATCATGTGGTTGGCGTTGAGTCCATGATCCACCATCCCTTGGCACTCGAAGACTTGTTACTCCATTGCTTCGAGCCTCGTCTCCATGCTTCCGGTCTTCTTAGGCCCCTCAACATCACGGATGTGCAACATCCCCTCACGCATCTCGATAGATTGAGGGTGTTGCAGCACTCCTGTGAGGTAGGGATTGATGACCTTCTCGAAGATCATGTCCTTCGGAGCTTTTGGGGAAGTCATAGCGATCTAGATCTGCAACAAAAACAGGCTTGAAACGAAAAAAGAGGAAATCTGCGTGATGCAGGGGTCAGACCAAACATGAGTATATATAATGATTTTTTTCAGACCAAAAGGAGTACCCCGCATGAAAATGGAGCCCGGGAGGCGCACGAGGTGGCCACAAGCCCTCACGGCGCGGCCAGGTGGTGGGACCGCGCCGTGCAGGCTTGTCGCCTCCTCGCGCACTTTCCGGACTACTTCCAATTTTTGTATTTTCTCAAATATTCCAAAACGGAGAAAATTTCCTACTGGAAAAGTTTTGGACTCTGTTTCCTTACCGAATCACATACCTCTTTGTTTTCGGAGTCTGAAACAGGCTGATAAATATTCCTTAGGTATTCTTCCGGAGTTATGGTATTGATAATATTGCTTTCAACATTTATGGGAGTACCAGAGATATAGTGCTTGATTCTCTGCCCATTTACCACTCTCGGACAATTACCTTCCGTGTTGTTAATCTTGATAACACCGGAATGATATACTTCCGCAACAACATAGGGACCTTCCCATTTGGAGAGAAGCTTGCCTGCAAAGAATCTTAAACGAGAGTTATATAGAAAGACATAATCACCTACATTGAACTCACGCTTTTGTATCCTCTTATCATGCCACCTCTTACCCTTCTCTTTGAACAGCTTGGCATTCTCATATGCCTGAGTTCTCCACTCATCAAGCGAGCTAATGTCAAATAACCTCTTCTCACCGTCAAGTTTGAAATCAAAGTTGAGCTCTTTGATTGCCCAATAAGCTTTATGCTCTAACTCAAGAGGTAAATGACATGCTTTACCGTACACCATTTTGTACGGAGACATGCCCATGGGCTTCTTATAGGCAGTTCTATAAGCCCATAGTGCATCATCGAGCTTCTTAGACCAATTCTTTCTAGACCTGTTGACAGTCTTTTGCAGAATCAGTTTAATCTCTCTATTACTTAGCTCTACTTGACCACTGGACTGAGGGTGATAGGGAGACACAATTCTATGGTCGACATCGTACTTAGCAAGCGTTTTACGGAAAGCACCATGAATGAAGTGTGAACCACCATCGGTCATTAGATATCTAGCGACTCCAAATCTAGGGAAGATAACTTCTTTCAGCATCCTGATAGAGGTGTTGTGATCAGCACTACTAGTGGGGATAGCTTCTACCCACTTAGTGACGTAATCAACAACAACTAGGATATGAGTATTCCCGTTGGATTTTGGAAAAGGTCCCATATAATCAAAGGCCCAGACATCAAATGGTTCTATGACAAGTGAATAGTTCATAGGCATTTCCTGACGTTTGCTAATATTGCCTATTCTTTGACATTCGTCACAAGACAAGTTAAACTTACGTGCATCCTTGAAGAGAGTGGGCCAATAGAAACCTGATTGCAATACCTTGTGTGTAGTTCTAACTCCCGCATGGTGTCCTCCGTAGGCCTCGGAGTGACACTTCTGTAGGATCTGTCCCAGTTCATGTTCAGGTACACAACGTCTAATAACACCATCTACTCCTTCCTTATAAAGGTGAGGATCATCCCAAAAGTAGTGTCTCAAGTGAAATAAGAATTTCTTCTTTTGCTGGTACGTGAAACTAGGTGGTATATATTTGGCAACGATATAGTTTGCATAATCAGCATACCACGATGCACTACGTGAAGCATTGATGACATTCAGTTGCTCATCGGGAAAGCTATCATCAATAGGTTGTGGGTCATCAAGAGCGTTCTCCAACCTAGACAAGTTATCTGCTACTGGGTTATCAGCACCCTTTCTGTCGAGAATGTGCAAATCAAATTCTTGTAGCAAGAGAACCCATCTGATAAGTCTAGGTTTAGCATCTTTCTTCTCCATGAGGTACTTAATAGCAACATGATCAGTGTGAATAGTGACTTTGGAATCAACTATGTAAGACCTGAACTTTTCACATGCAAACACGTCTGCTAAAAATTCCTTCTCCGTAGTAGCATAGTTTCTCTGGGCACTGTCTAGAGTTTTACTAGCGTAATGAATAGCATTCAACTTCTTATCGACTCTTTGCCCTAGAACAACACCAACAACATAATCACTAGCATCACACATGATTTCAAACGGCAAGTTCCAATCAGGTTGTTGAACAATAGGTGCGGTTATCAAAGCCCTCTTAAGTATTTCGAAGGCTTCCTCACAATATCGTCAAAAACAAAAGGAATATACTTTTCCAAGAAATTGGTAAGAGGCCTAGAAATCTTAGAGAAGTCTTTAACGAACCTTCTATAGAAACCAACATGACCAAGGAAACTTCTTATACCTTTGATATCTGTGGGGTATGGCATTTTCTCGATTGTATCAACCTTAGCTTTATCGACTTCAATACCTTTTTCAGAAATTTTATGTCCTAAGATGATGCCTTCATTAACCATAAAGTGGCACTTCTCCCAATTCAAGACAAGATTGGTGTCTTTACATCTCTGCAAGACTCGATCAAGGTTGCTGAGGCAATCATCAAAGGAAGACCTGTAAATAGAGAAGTCATCCATGAAAACCTCAACAATCTTTTCACAAAAGTCAGAGAATATAGCCATCATACATATTTGAAAAGTGGCAGGTGCATTACATAAGCCAAAAGGCATACGTCTATAAGCAAAGGTACCAAAAGGACAGGTGAAAGTGGTTTTCTCCTGATGAGATTGTGCAACTAGTATTTGGGAGAAACCAGAATATCCGTCTGGAAAGCAGAAGTGTGTGTGTTTGGACAGCCTTTCTAGCATTTGGTCGATAAAAGGCAGAGGGTAATGATCTTTCCTAGTGGCCTTATTCAATTTCCTAAAATCGATCACCATCCTATAGCCAGTAATAATCCTCTGTGGGATCAATTAATCCTTATCATTATGGACAACGGTAATGCCTCCCTTCTTAGGGACGCAGTGCACCGGACTCACCCAATCACTATGAGCAGCAGGATAAATGATACCTTCTTCCAGGAGCTTTAGTATTTCTTTTCTCACTACTTCTTTCATCTTAGGATTTAATATCCTTTGATGACCAGCAACTGGTTTAGAATCAGGATCAGTTTTAATCTTGTACTGACATAGGGTAGGACTAATGCCCTTAAGATCATCAAGAGTATATCCAATAGCAGCACGATGCTTCCTCAGAGTTTTTAGTAACTTCTTTTCTTCATGCTCTCAGAGGCTAGCACTAATTATAACAGGATATATCTCTTTTTCATCAAGATAGGCATACTTAAGAGTATCCGACAACTGTTTAAGCTCGAACACAGGATCACCCTTTGGTGGGGGTGGATCCCCAAGCAGTTCAACATGCATATTATTCTTAAGGATAGGATATTGTTCTAAGACAACTCTATCTATTTCATCCCTTTCATCCATATGCATATCATTTTCATGCTCAAGCAAGTATTGCTCTAAGGGATCAGTAGGGGGCACGCAATAGAGGCTAAGGCAATAGTTTCATCCCAACTAGGAAACTCCTTTTCATGAGGTTGTCTACCAAACTTGGAGAAATTGAACTCGTGTGACACACCTTCAAAGCCACCAGTGAGAGTTTGCTTCTCACAATCAATATGAGCATTGACAGTATTGAGAAAAGGTCTACCAAATATGATGGGACAAAAGCTATCTTGTGCGGTAGCAAGAACGAGGAAATCAGCAAGATACTTCGTTTTACCACACAAGACTTCAACATCCCAAACAATTCCCACAGGGCAGATAGTATCTCTATTGGCAAGCTGAATAGTGACATCAATAGGCTCTATCTCAACAGGTGCAATCTCATCTTTGATTTCATCGTATAAGGATTGAGGTATTTCACTAACACTAGCATCCACGTCACATAAACCATGATAACAATGATCTCCTATCTTAACAGAAACCACATGCATGCCAACAACAGGCCTATGTTTGTCTCTAGCGTGAGGTTTAGCAATTCTAGCAGCATCTTCACAGAAGTGAATATTATGTCCCTCAACATCGTCGGACAGAAGATCTTTTGTAATAGCAATGCTAGGTTCAACTCTAATTTTCTCAGGGGGTGTAGGTGTTCTAATATAGCCTCTACGTATCACAGTTGAAGCTTTAGAATGATCCTTTATCCTAACAGGGAAAGTTGGTTTCTCAATGTAAGCACTGGGAACAACAGGAGTGGGTTTAACTACATTGACTTCTAAAGGAGGATGATATTTAAACCACTTCTCTTTGGGGAGATCAATATGAGCAGCAAATGATTCACACAATGAAGCTACTATCTCAGAGTCAAGTCCATACTTAGCGCTAAAGTCACAAAAAGTATTTGTCTCAACAAAGGATTTAACGCAATCAAACGTGAAATTCATACCTGACTCCTTACCTTCTTCAAGATCAAATCTTCAGAGTTGCGTTTAATTCTCTCCAATAAATTCCATTTGAAGTCAATATCTCTCTTCATAAAAGAGCCGGTACAAGAAGTGTCAAGCATGGTGCGATCATCATGAGAAAGCCGAGCATAGAAGTTCTGAATGATAATTTATCTCAAGAGCTCATGATTGGGGCATGAATATAACATTGATTTAACCCTCCCCCAAGCTTGAGCGATGCTTTATCTGTCACGAGGCCAAAAATTGTAAATATAATTCCTATCACGATGTACTAAATGCATAGGATAATTTTTTTGATGAAATTCCAATTTCAACCAATTGTAGTCCCATGATCCAGTATCATCACATGGCCTATACGATGTCAACGCCTTATCCTTCAAAGATAAAGGAAAGACCTTCTTCTTGACCTCATCCTCGGGCAAACCTGCAAGCTTAAATAAACCACAACCTTCATCTACATAGATTAGATGCAAGTCTGGATGTGATGTTCCATCTCGTGTAAAAGGATTAGCCAGCAGTTTCTCAAGCATACCCGAAGGAAATTCAAAGAAAATATTTTCAGTAGGCGCAGCAGGTTGAGGAGCAACTATTTGTGCTTCCGTTCGAGGTGAAGATACCCCGAACAAGCCCCTCAAAGGATTAGTATCCATAGTGACAAGTGGCAATAAATTTCAACACACTATATGCATGTTTCCTTACCAAGTTCCACTTACCAAAGGCGCTTCACTCCCCGGCAACGGCGCCAAAAAAGAGTCTTGATGACCCACAATTATAAGGGATCAATCATAGTCCTTTCGATAAGTAAGAGTGTCGAACCCAACGAGGAGCAGAAGGATCTGACAAGTGGTTTTCAGCAAGGTAAAATCTGCAGGCACTGAAATTGTCGGTAACAAGTGATTGTGTGCTGAGATGATTCGTAGCAAGCAACAAGTAACAACGGTGCAGAAAAGTGGCCCAATCCCTTTTGTAGTAAGGGACAAGCCTGGACAAAGTCTTATAGGAGGAAAAATGCTCCCGAGGACACACGGAAATTTCTGTCATGCTAGTTTTCATCATGTTCATATGATTCACGTTCGTTACTTTGATAGTTTGATATGTGGGTGGACCGGCGCTTGGGTACTACCCTTACTTGGACAAGCATCCCACTTATGATTAACCCCTCTCGCAAGCATCCGCAACTATGAAACAAGAATTAAGACAAAGTCTAACAATAACATTAAACTAGTGGATCCAAATCAGCCCCTTACGAAGCAACACATAAACTAGGGTTTAAGCTTCTGTCACTCTAGCAACCCATCATCTACTTACTACTTCCCAATGCCTTCCTCTAGGCCCAAATAATTGTGAAGTGTTATGTAGTCGACATTCACATAACACCACTAGAGGAAAAACAACATACAACACATCAAAATATCGAACGAATACCAAATTCACATGACTACTATTAGCATGACTTATCCCATGTCCTCAGGAACAAAAGTAACTACTCACAAAGCATAATCATATTCATGACCAGAGAGGTAATGAGTAGCATCAAGGATCTGAACATAAACTCTTCCACCAAGTAATCCAACTAGCATTAACTACAAAGAGTAATCAACACTACTAGCAACCTTACAAGTACCAATCGGAGTCGCGAGACGGAGATTGGTTACAAGTGATGAACTAGGGTTTGGAGATGAGATGGTGCTGATGAAGATGTTGATGGTGAAGAGTCCCCTCCCATGAGAGGAGTATTGATGATGACGATGGCGACGATTTCTCCCTCCAGGAGGGAAGTTTCCCCGGCAGGATCGTCTTGCCGGAGCTCTAGATTGGTTCTGCTCTAGTTCCGCCTCGTGGCGGCGACGAATCCACGAAAAAGCTCCTCCTTGATTTTTTTCTGGACGAAACCCTTCATATATAAGAAGAGGGGGGCCAGTGGGCCAGCAGATTGCCCACAAGCCCTCATGGAGCGGCCTGGGGGGGTAGCCGCACCGTGCAGGCTTGTGGCCACCTGCACGAGACCCTCTGGCACTTCTTCGGCCCAGTATTTTTTATAAATTCGGAAAAAAATCCTCGTTGATTTTTACGGTGTTTGGAGTTGTGCAGAATAGGTATCTCAACTTTGCTCCACTTTGAGGCCAAAATTACAGCTACCAGCATTCTCCCTCTTCATGTAAACCTTGCAAAATAAGAGAGAAAAGGCATAAGAATTGTACCGTGAAGTGAAATAACAGCCCAAGAAGCAATAAATATCAACATTAAAACATGATGCAAAATGGACGTATCATATTCCAACCAATCAAACCTATCTAGCTATTGTGGTTGAAAATATCTCCAAATTTTACCGTCCAATACCACTTCAAATGTATGCGTGGTACCTTTGTTTCTTCCTTTCAACAAATAAGCTCTTCCCACTTCACTTTGAATTTCACGGGCATAATCTTCTATTGGTATTCGGTCAACTGGATTACCAAATATGTGACTTTGATGGAATTCTAATACATGTTGCCTTGGTGGTTGGTTTGTACTCTCATTATTTGGGGGATTGGTACTCTGATTTGTATGGGGGGTAGTGCTCTCATGAGTTGACGGATTAGTACTCTCATTTGTCGTGGTGGGGGGGGCTAGTGCTCTCATTAACATCGGTTGAGGGGTTACTGCTCTCATTTGTTGGAGTGGGGTGAATTATGTTCTCAAATGGGGGTGCTAGAATTGTTTGCAAACCAACTATGCAAAGTCCTTTTTCTCTTCATTTCTACAAACAAAATATAAAGATGGATACATAGATTTATTTTAGGATGTTAACAACCACAAACACCAGCCATTGTATAACTAACTAGCTAATACGAATAAGACAATCAACAGTCAAATGTTAGCTAGCTAAATGAGACAATCAGTAATCAAATGCTACCTAGCTAATGCCTAAAATCTAAAAAAATTGAACGTGAAAATCTGAAGTTGAATACAACCTTCAGCCTTCCAAATAAGAGCAACAACAACAACCAACGACTGGTAGTAGCGGAGCTGACCTAACTACGCCGGAGGCTGGACCCATTGAATAGGCTGTGGTCGCCATGAGTAAGAGGTCGACCCAGGGCCACGGCCTCGTTGTTTCCGCCTGATCACGTGAGGATGCCACCCAACCTATTTGCTAGCTTTCGCTTGTACTAAGCAGGAATACTGCTTGCGCATAAAAATTCCTGAAACAAAGTTGTTCCAGATGAGTCCACTATATCTACCTATATGTGGTATTACCGTGCCATTCCAAGTAAATTTGCATGTGCCACCTCTAACACTTCAAATGAACTTTTGTTTTGTGTTCCTCGACCGCTCATGGAGCGAGAGGGGCGGTTAGTATCTTGCATGCTAAGAGGATTATTCTCATGATGAGTGTTTATCCACTCGTCCTTGCATGAGAGGGGCTAGTAAAAAGGGACTCCCAATCCCGAAATCATAAATCACAAATAATTAAACAAAACTCCCCCTGGATTGTTGTTGATATGGATGGCACCCGTGGAATCGGTTAGCCGTGGAGTGTGTTTGCTATTGGAGGGGGAGTAAACCTTAACTTTTACTGCTTGGGAACCGCCGCTAATTTTTTAGCATGGAATATACCGACAACTCTTGGTTGTAACATTGACACGAAGGGTGTACCTCCCAAAATAATTTATCTCTGATTTTTGCTATGAGCTCTCAAACCACTGCAAATCCCTGCTTCCCTGTGCAAAGGTACTTTCTATTTACTTTCATGTTATTTTATTTTTTACTTTGAGTCATCACCTTCTCAAATAAGTACTAGGTCTTAGAGCGCTGCTGTCATCCTCATGATTTGCGCCTAGTTAAACGTTGTTTGCAACATGACCGGATCTCCTCTACCATGAATTACAATGTCTAGTCGCTGCTCGAACTTTTGAGGTGCTCTGCATTTATGTTTTGCGGTCTCAAAAAGGGATAGCGGGATACCACTATTTTCATATTATATCATGATTGTTTTAACAAAGTGTTGGTGTTTGAGTTATCTTACTATTGCTTGCTAGTTGATTATGCCAATGATATGAGAAAATATAGTTTCCGTTGGTTATTGCCGATATGATTAGTCATGATTTATGTTGAAAACCCGAGTGCCCTCTAAGCATGTATATATAAACAGGAATAAAAGAGTTCGTAAAAGTTTTATGTTTTTCACTTTTAGTTTGTCAACTGAATTGTTTGAGGACAAGCAATGGGTTAATCTTAGGGGAGTTGATACGTCTCCATCGTATCTACCTTTCCTAATGCTTTAGCTCTTGTTTTAGTCTCTAATTTGGATGATTTGAATTAAACTAACCCACACTAATGTTGTTTTCAACAGAACTACCATGGTGTTGTTTTTGTGCACAAATAAAATTTCTCAGAATGGAACGAAACTTTTTGGAGATTTTTATGGAAAAAAGGAAAAATATTGGAACCAAGACCCACTCGAGGGGAGGCCCCACGTGCCCACTAGGCACCAGGGCGCACCAGCCCCCCTAGCGCGGCCTGGTGGCTAGTAGGGCCCATGGGGCTCGGCTGATCCTATCTCGAGCACTATAAATTCCTATTTCTAGAGAAAAATAGGAGAGGAAGTTTCATCGCGTTTCACGATAGGGAGCCGCCGCCACCTCATGTTTTTCATTGGGAGGCCAAATCTGGAGTCCGTTTGGGGCCCAGGAGAGGGGAATCTTTGGTCTTCGTCATCACCAACCCTCCTTCATCGCCAATTCCATGATGCTCTCCACTGGGAGTGAGTAATCCCTTCGTAGGCTTGCTGGTCGGTGAGGAGATGGATGAGATTCATCATGTAATTGAGTTAGTTTTGTTAGGGCTTGATCCCTAGTGTCTACAATGTTCGGAGATTGATGTTGCCATGACTTTGCTATGCTTAATGTTTGTCACTAGGGCCCGAGTGCCATGATTTCAGATCTAAACCGTTTATGTATTCACCATTATATCTATGTTTTTGATCTGTTCTTGCAAGTCATATGCACCTACTACGTGTTGGGATCTACATACCCTGAAGTGACAATAATTGGGGGTTCTTTACGGTGGTTACCGTAGTACGAGGAGTTCATGTATTCACTATGTGTCAATGCTTTGTTCCGGTTCTCTTTTAAAAGGAGGCCTTAATATCCCTTAGTTTCCTTATGGACCCCACTGTCACGGGAGGGTAGGACAAAAGATGGCATGCAAGTAGGACTATTTACGGAATGTATGCCTACAGTATATCGATGAACGGGAGCTAGTTCTGTGTTTCCCAATGTTATGACTGATACATGATGAATATCATCCAGCAATATCACCGACCCATTGCCTACGATTTTTCCACATACTGTTCTTGCTAAGTTACTATTGTTGCTATTCCTGTTACAACTGCTACAAAACTGCTATCACTATTACCGTGACTTCTATTACTATTAAAACTGCTATAGAAACTATCATATTATTGTGCTACCGATCACTGTGTTGCAGATACTAAATCTCCAAGTGTGGTTGAATTGACAACTCAGCTCCTAATATCTGCAAATATTCTTGGATCCCCTTGTGTCGAATCTATAAATTTGGCTTGAATGCTCTACCCTCGAAAATGATTGCGATCCTATATACTTGTGGGTTATCAGGCATGGAGGATTTACTATGAGTTTCTTCATGTACTTAGGAGTAACATATCTATACTCCTTCCATTCTTTGACCCATCTCCGCTCAATTTTCTGGATGCGCGTTTTGCGCTTCTCCTTGGTCTCCTTGCCATAAATTTCCTCATGAGGAGTGCAGTATTCATCATAGATATCCTCAGGGGTATCAAAAGCAATGTTCGTTTCTGCTTTCTTTCCTACTTTGTGAGGTCTTTTCCCTTCAGCCATTTTCTTCACTTGAGGACTTTGTACTTTTGATGATTCTGAGGAAGTGTGCAAATTTTCTTCAAGGAACGCTGCAAGTGAGTTAAGTTGATGAGAACCTGGAGATTCATGAGCGGACATTTTGTACCTGTGAACAGAGTATAGGTGCGACAAATTTGAAGAGGTCATATGCATTCTTAGATTTTTTCAAAAGTATATTAAGTTGAGGAATTTGACCATAAGTATCTTGAAGAACTTCACTAAGTGTTCTTGATTTAGGTTCCGGAGTTGTGCAGATTCTAAAATTTACACAATTGAGGAATCTATGAAGAAATTCATGACTTACTGAAACAGTTAAAGGGAAATGAGGTTGATTCACGTGTTTACTAGATTCATTGTGGAGAAATAAACACCTTTTTAAGAAATTGTGAAATCATAAAGATCAAATAGGGGCAGTAAAATTAGATTTTATTTATCCTTATCAAAGAACACAACGAACACGGAGTGAAGAGATGGAGTCCGTCGGTTCAGATCTCCTGCGCCCTAGCTCGGGGGCAGAAGGCAGCTACGACGGCGATTAGGTGAAGATTTCCACGGCCGGCGTGAGTACGACGACGAGGAGGTTGAGGTAGCTAAGCTCTTCCTCTCTGGCGACGATGAAGAGCAGTGGCGGCGCTGTTTTGAGCTCGAGTTGGAGGAGAGGCGAGGTCGAGCGACACAACTAAGAAAGTTAAGGGGGGTGAAGTGGTATTAATAGCAAAGGTAAAAACCATTCGGCCCGAAGATTTTGGACATCTTTACCCCTGACCCTTACTATCCATGCGACATATGTCAACCACGTACAAAGAGGTGGAGATCGTGGGGGATCGTGGGTTACCCAATCATGGGAAGTGCGATCGGTTTTGAGTGGCAACCGCTGTAAATTTGATAAGATATGTTAAGGTTTTGTTCACAAATTCTTGAGCTGACAAGGACCTAGTGAAGACTTTGAACAAGTTTTAAGTAGAACACATATCAAGAATTTAGCATAGAGCGGGAACAGGTCCGATCACATTCACTTAGAAGAAAGGACCTAGTGGGCACCCAAGTAATCTTACGACCGTTTCATAAATAAAATATATTTACCAATAGTTACATTAATATTGATTCATTACGTAAAATTTCATGTAAAAAACTTACAATATAAGTCATAAGACCAGAAAAATCGCATTTCATGTATATTTTACACTATGTTTTTATGTTTGTAATTTCACGTGACATAAAATATTTTTTATGGTGACTATATATTTTTCTTACGGACTCTTTTTATGTATGAAATAAGAAAAAAAATTGAAACATAAAATTACGGTGCATCAATGTAAAAATAGGTGAAGAATAACTATTCTTCACCCAGGGTGACGAATAGTCAATCCCTATATATATATATATATATATATATATATATTTCTTACGGACTATTTTTATGTATGAAATAAGAAAAAAAATTGAAACATAAAATTATGGTGCATTGATGTACCCAGAGTGACGAATAGTCAATCCCTAAATTTGAAGAACACATGTTGAAGAAGTTTGAACAATTTGAACATATTAAGGAATTTGCAAACTTGAGTAATTTGAAAAATTTGCAAAAATCTCAATTTTGAAGAATTTCAACTTTGGTTGGTGGCGTGATCCATCGTATAATAATGATGATTTCAGATACCGCCTACAATTGTCGTAGGGTTCCAAGGATCGAATTCTTCATTAATTTCTTCACACTCAAAGTGTTAGTCTTCATTTGTTGAAGAAAAACGTTACTTTGTGTGGTGCACATCTAAGTCATCAATTTTGCATAAGTGTTGGGATTTGTGTCCTTTCACAGAACATTCGAAGATTCTAAGATATTTGGCTCACACTACAGCTTGCAAAATCTCTTTTCATCCAAAGGCTTAGTGAAGATATCAGCAAGTTGTTCTTCAGTCTTCACGTGGTCGATGAAGATGCCGCCCTTGAGTACATGATCATGAGGAAAATGATGACGAAGCTGGATGTGCTTGGTCTTTTAGTGTTGACCTGGGTTGTGAGCAAACCTGATTGCACTCTCATTGTCGTAGTAGAGTGGAATTTTTTTCACCTTGATGCCGTAGTCCTTGGGGGTTTGCTTCATCCACAACAACTGAGCACAACACGAACCAACAACAATATACTCAGCTTCAGCAGTAGAAAGTAACACGCAGTTCTGTTTCTTCAAGGATTAGTAGAGTAAGGATCGTCCAAGGAAATTTCATGTGCGTGATGTTGACTAGCGATCCACATGATCAGCAACATAGTGAGAGTCAGAATATCCAACGAGATGAATATTTGAGCGCTTGGGGTACCATAATCCAAGCGTTGGTGTATGAGCTAGATATCAAAGAATATGCTTCATAGACTAATGTTGACTAGCGATCCACACGGTCACCAGCATAGTCAGAGTCAGAATATCCAACGAGATGAAGATTTGATCCCTTGGGGTACCATAATCCAAGCGTTGGTTTATGAGCTAGATATCGAAGAACATGCTTCACACCCTTTTGGTGTGATTCCTTCGATGTTGCTTGGAAATAGACACACATGCAAATAGTAAGCATAATATCTGGCCTAGATGCACATAGGTATAATAAGGAGTCAATGATGGAGCGACATACATTTTGATCAAAACCATTTTCGTTAGTGCAGAGGTGGCAGTTTGTGGGCATTGGAATCTTGATGCCATTGCAATCTTGCATGCCGAATTTCTTCAGGACATCATTGAGGTATCTCTCTTGAGAGATGAATATGCCATTGCATTGTTGATGACTTTAAGACTTTGGAAGAATTTCAACTCCCCCATCACGGACATTTGATATTCTTCACTCATCATGTAGCCAGATTCGTCACTATAACAGTTGTCAGTACAACCAAAGAAAATATCGTCTACATATATTTGTCACACGAAAAGTTCATTGTCATAGGATTTTGTGAAAAGAGTTGGGTCGAGTGAACCAGGTTTGAAGCCTTTCTTCATGAGGATTTCCTTCAGAGTATCATACCACACCCGATGGGCCTGTTTGAGGCCATAGAGAGCCTTGTTTAGTCTGAAGACTTTGTGAGGATGCTTTGGGTCTTCAAAACCTCAGGTCCGAGCAACATATACTTCTTCATCAAGCTTACCATCGAGGAATGCACTTTTCACAACCATTTGAAATAAGGTGATATTGTGATAGTTAGCATAAGCAAGCAATATACGAATAGATTCAAGTCTAGCAACAGGTGCAGATGTTTCATCAAAGTCAATTCCCTCAACATGTGTGTAGCCATGTGCTACAAGACGAGCCTTATTCCTCACCACTTGACCATTTTCTCTTGCTTTTTGCGGTAGATCCACTTGGTACCGATGCTCTTGTGCTTGTGAGGATCCGGCTGTTTGACAAGTTCCCACGCGTTTTTGAGCTTGAGTTGATGTAATTCCTCTTGCATTGCTCGAATCCACTCATGCTCCATAAAGGCTTCATCAACCTTTGAGGATTCTGTGATAGACACAAAAGAAAAGTGCCCACAAAAGTTAGTTAAATGTGAATCTAGGATTTTGCATTGCTGTCATCTAGGATTTTGTCAATCTACACTTCATTTTCCACCCTTGGATGAGCAGGTTGACGACTTTGTTGAGGTTAAGGATTTTCATCAACATCATTTTCCTCAGGTGCACTAGCATTAATTTCTTCATTGTTTCGAATGACTTCAACAACATGTAGAGGTTCTTCAGTGGGTATGATATCTTTAGTAGCCTTGAACCTAATTGATTCCCCAGGAGGCATTTCCTCCAACACAAGAGGTAGGTGCTCTCTTTGCAAGCCATTAGTTTCATCGAAACACAGATATAAAGTTGCAACAACTTTGTTGTGTTAGTTGTTGATGAATCTGTGGGTATGTGAGTACTTTTCATAACCAAGCATAAAACCTTCATGTGTTTTCGGTGCAAATTTTGAACTATGGTGAGGATCTCTAATCCAGCATCTTGCACCAAAGACTTTGAAATAACTTACATTGGGTTTCTTGTGAGTGATGAGTTCATATGAGGTCTTCTTGAGGAATTTGTTAAGATATACCCAATTAATGATGTGGCACGTAGTGTTGATTGCCTCAGGATAGAAACGACGAGGAGTCTGGTATTCTTCAAGCATGATGCGAGCCATCTCAACAAGAGTCCTATTCTTGTGCTCCACGATGCAATTGTGTTGAGGAGTATATGGTGCATATGGCTCATGAGTAATACCAAGTTCATCAAGATAATTATCAAGACTAGTGCTTTTGAACTCAGTCCCATTATCACTCATGCTGTGCTTGATGTTGACACCCAAATTTGTTGACGCCCTTGAGGAAAATCATCTGAAGACTTCCTGTACTTCAGTTTTGTAATAGATAATATGCACCCAAGTGTAACGTGAATAATCATCAACAATGTCACATCCATATAGAGATGCGACATTGGTTAGTGTGGCATAATGAGTAGGGCTAAAGAGGTCCATGTGAAGCAATTCAAAGCAGTGAGTTGTAGTCATGATAGTCTTTGAGGGATGCTTGGATTTGGTCATTTTTAGTGACTCACAAGCCCCACGCAAATGGTCTTTGAGGAATTTGACGCCCTCGATGCCAATGGCATGCTTCTTCTTCACCAGAGCGTGCAAGTTCCTCATGCTAGCATGACCATGTCGTTGATGCCATAGCCAACCTTCTCAAGCTTTTGCAAGTAGACATGTGGCTGGCTCTGGACCTATAGAGAAATCAACAATATACAAATCACCTCTCCTAAAGCCTTCAAAGACTTTGGATTTGTCATATTGCATGATGACTATGCAACAATATATGCCAAAGATGACAATCATATCAAGATCACAAAGCATTGAGACTGACATGAGATAGAATCCTAGGGATTCGACAAGCATGACTTTGTCCATGTGTCGGTCCTTCGAGATTGCAACCTTAGCTAGACCCAATACATTTTTTTCTTTGTCTCGGTAGGTGATATACTTTAGATGAGATGGAGTTAATAGAATGTTCATCAACATATTCTTGTCCCCAGTCATGTGATTAGTGCATCAACTGTCGAGGACACACTCAGTGGATTTAGGGGTTTCATCCTGCATACAAATTAGTACAAATTGCCATCTCATATGCTTCATAGTGAAGAATATGATATCAAATTCATCACACTTGAATTTCATCAAACACTCTAGAGGTAAGATAACATGAGGACGTGTGAAATGATTGTCTCATTTCATCATGATTAGCTTGCATCATTTCAAGCATTGATACATCCATTTTGCATCATGTTTGGTTACTCTTATTTATAGTTTTTAAGCATTATACCACTTTATGTAGTAATTCGAATGCCTTTTCTCTCATAATATGTAAGATTTACACCAGAAGGGAGAACGTCGGCAGATGGAATTCTGGACCTGAACAAACTACGTTAGAGATACCTATTCTGCACATCTCCAAATGGGCTGAAACTTCACAAGGATTTTTTTATGGAATATATCATAAATATTGGAGGGAAGAAGTACCGGAGGCGGGCTTCGAGGTGCCCACTAGGCACCAGGGCGCGCCAGCCCCCCTGGCGTGGCCTGGTGGCTAGTGGGCCACCCATCCCACCTCTAGCGACCATCTTCTGGTAAATACTCTCTTTTGACCTGAAAAAATCAGGAGAGGACTTTTAGGACGAAGCGCCCCTATCTCATGGCGGAACCTGGGCAGGAGCACTTTTCCCCTTCGGTGGAGCGATTCCGCCGGAGAAACTTCCCTCCGAGAGGGGGAAATCTAGGCCATCGTCACCACCAACAACCCTCTCATCTTGGGGAGGCCAATATTCACCGACATCTTCATCAGTACCATCTCCTCTCAAAACCCTAGTTCATCTCTTGTGCTCGGTCTTTTACTGGAGTCTCAGTTTGGTACCTAGGGTGTGACTAGTAGTGTTGATTACATCTTGTAGTTGATGCTTTATGGTTTATTTGGTGGAAGATCATATGTTCAGATCCAATATGCTATTTAATACCTCTCTGATCATGCGCATGTTTATCACTTGTGAGTAGTTACTTTTGTTCTTAGGGCCACGGGAGAAGTCATCTTGCAAGTAGCCATGTGAAGTTGATATTCATTCGATATTTTGATGATATGAATGTTGTGATTCCCTTAGTTGTGTTATGTGAAAGACTACTACATAAGATTTCACCGTCTTTGTGCCTAAGGGAATGCATTGTGGAGTAATAATTAGGTGGTGGGTTGCGAGAGTGATAGAAACTTAAACCCAGTTTATGTTATTCCATATGGGTCTGGTTTGGATCCCTATGTTTAATGCTATGATTAAAATTTATTCTTAATAGTTTTCTTGTAGTTGCGGATGATTGCAAGATGGTTAACCATAAGTGGGAGGCTTGTTCAAGTAAGAATAGCACCCAAGCACTGGTCCACCCACATATCAAATTATCAAAGTACCGAACGCGATTTAACCCGACATGATGAAAGTGACTAGATGAAATTCTTGTGTGCCCTCAAGTACGCTTTACCTATTACAAGAAACTATTTTGGCCTATCCTTTGTGACACCTATTGTTAGTATTGCTACTCGTTACTTGTTACAATTATTTTGCTATCAAACAACTTGTTACCATTATTTAAGTGCTTGCAGAAATTACCTTGCTGAAAGCCGCTTGTCATTTCGTTCTCCTCCTCGTCCAGTTCAACACTCTTACTTATGGAAATGACTATGATTGATCCCCTATACCTGTGGGTCATAAAGAGTCTTTTCTGGCACTGTTGCTGGGGAGTGAAGCGCCTTTGGTAAGCGCAATTTGGTAAGGGAAAATTGATATTATGTGCTGAAATTTACTATTACTTGTCACTATGGAAAGTTACCCTTTGAGGGATTTGTTTGGGGTTTCTTCACCTCGACCGGAAACACCAAGAGTTGATGCTAAACCTGTTGAACATACTGAAAATGTTTATTATGAAATTCCTTCGGGTATGATAGACAAAATGATAGCTAATCCTTGTGTAGGAGATGGAACAAAACATCTTGACATGCACCTAATCTATGTGGATGAAGTTTGTGGATTATTTAAGCATGCAGGTTTATCCGGAGATGAAGTCAATAAGAAGGTTTTACCTTTATCTTTTTGGGGGGGGGGAAGCATGGACATGGTATAGGCCATGTGATAATATAGTATCTTGGAACTGGAATCGATTACACTTGGAGTTTCACCAAAAAAATTATCCTATGCATCTTGTTCATCGTGCTCGGAATTTTATCTATAATTTTTGGCCTCGTAAAGGATAAAGTATCGCTATAGCTTGGGGGAGTCTGAAGTCAATGTTATATTCATACCCCAATCACGAGCTCCCGAGGGAAATTATTATTCGGAATTTTTATGCACTGCTTTCTCCTAATGATAAAACCATGCTCGATACTTCTTGTTCTGGTTCTTGTATGAAGAAGAATATTAAATTCAGGTGGGATCTTTCTTAAAGTATTAAACGCAACTCTAAAGATTGGGAACTCGACAAAGGTAAAGAGTCAAGTATAAAACTTAATTTTGATTGTGCTAAATATTTTATGAATATCGATGTTTTCAATGATTTTAGCACAAAATATGGACTTCACTCTCAGATAGTAGCCTCATATTGTGAAACCTTTGCTGCTCATTTTGATCTACCTAAAGAGAAATGGTTTAAATATCATCCACCTATTAAAGAAAAAGTTGAAGAACTAATTAAAGTTGAGGATGAAACTGCCATTTACAATGTTGACCCGGTTGTGCCTACTACTTATGTTGAGAAACCACCTTTCCGTGTTAGGTTAAAGGAACATGCTAAAGCTAAAACCGTGGTTAACAGAAGTTAATGTAAGAACAACCAAACCCTCTGAGAAAATCAAGGTAGAATCTAGTATTGCTATGGTTAAGGATCTCTTGGTCGATAATATTGACGGGCATGCTATTTATTTCTGTGATGAAGCTTCTAGAATTGACAAACCTGATACTAAAGATAAGACTAGACCCATTATTGGCATGCGTGTCATCTCAGTCAAAATAGGAGAACATTATTATCATGGTTTATATGATATGGGTGCTAGTGTTAGTGCTATTCCTTTTACCCTATATCAAGAAACAATGCATGATATAACACCCGCTCAAATAGAAGACATAGATGTTACTGTTAAACTTGCTAATAGAGAAACCATGACACCACTTAGGATTGTTAGAGATGTTGAAATCTTGTGTGGAAAAGTAAAATACCCAACTGATTTTCTAGTACTTGGCTCACGACTAGATGATTTTTGTCCCATAATATTTGGTAGACCCTTCTTGAACACTATCAATGCTTAAATAGATTGCAAAAGGTAAATTGTGAGTGTTAATTTTGGTGGTATGTCTCATGAGTTTCATTTCTCCAAGTTTAGTAAACAACACTAGATAAATAATTGCCTAGTAAAGATGAAGTAATTGGTCTTGTTTCTATTTCAATTCCTCCTACTGATCCATTAGACCAATATTTGCTAGACCATGAAAATGATATGCATATGCATGAAAGAAATGAACTAAACAATATATTCTTTAAGCAAAAGCCTATCCTTAAACACAACTTGCCTGTTGAAACTCTAGGAGCTCCTCCTCCACCCAAGGGTCATCCTGTGTTTGAATTAAAGCAATTACCTAACACTCTGAAATATGCTTATCTTGATGAAAAGAAGATATATCCTATTATTATCAGTGCTAACCTTATAGAGCATGCAGAAGAAAGATTGTTAACAACTTTAAGGAAGCACCAAGATGTTATTGGGTATACTCTAGATACTCTTGATAATTTATACCATTACTGATAGTAGATGGGCAAGTCCCATTCATCGTGTTCCTAAGAAAGGAGGTATTACTCTTGTCCCTAATGATAAAAATGAACTCATTCCACAAAGAATTGTAACTGGCTATAGAATGGTAATTGATTTTAGAAAATTAAACAAAGCTACTAGAAAAGATCATTATCCTTTACCTTTCACATACCAAATTCTAGAAATATTATCGAAGCACACACATTTTTTCTTTCGAGATGGTTATTCTGGTTTTTCTCAAATATCTGTGTCGCAACCTGATCAAGAGAAAACCAACTTTACTTGCCCTTTTGGAACCTATGCTTATAGATGTATGCCTTTTGGATTATGCAATGCACCTTCTACCTTTCAACGATGTATGACTCCTACATTCTCTAATTTTTGTGAAAAAATTGTTGAGGTTTTCATGGATGATTTTTTTCGTTTATGGAACTTCTTTTCATGATTGCTTAAGCAACCTTGTTTGAGTTTCGTAGAGATGTGAGCAAACTAACCTTGTCTTTAATTGGTATAAGTGCCCCTTTATGGTAAATGAAGGTATTGTCTTGGGTCACAAATTTTTCGAACGAGGTATTGAGGTGGATAATGCTAAACTTGATGCAACTCAGAAGATGCCATGTCCTAAAGATATTAAAGGTATCCATAGTTTCGTTGGTCATGTTGATTTCTATAGGAGGTTTCTTAAGTACTTCTCTAAAATTTCTAGGCCTCTTACTAATTTATTACAAAAGTATGTTCCTTTCATTTTTGATGATGATTGTGTAGAAGCCATTGAAACATTTAAGAAATACTTAACTTCTGCACCTATTGTTCAACCACGTGATTGGAACTTGCCTTTTGAAATTATGAGTGATGCTAGTGATTATGCTGTTGGTGCTGTTCTAGGACAAAGAGTCGATAAAAAATTAAATGTTATCCATTAGGCTAGTAAAATTCTAGACAGTGCCTAGAGAAATTATGCTACCACTAAAAAAGAATTCATAGCAGTTGTATTTGCTTGTGATAAATTTAGATCTTACATTGTTGATTCTAAAGTAATTGTTCGGACTGATCATGCTGCTATTAAATATCTTATGGAAAAGAAAGATGCTAAGCCAAGACTTATTAGGTGGGTTCTTTTGCTACAAGAATTTGATTTGCATATCATTGGTAGGAAAGGAGCCAAGGATCCTGTAGTTGATAAGTTGTCTAGGTTAGAAAATGTTCATGATGACCCACATCTATTGATGATAGCTTCCCTGATGGACAACTAGCTATGGTCAATGTTTCTCATAAGACACTCTGGTTTGCTGATTATGCTAATTACATTGTTGCTAAATACATAGAAACCTAGTTTCACCTATCAGCAAAAGGAAAAATTCTTCTTTGATTTGAAAAATTACTTTTGGGATGACCCATATATTTATAAAGAGGGAGTAGATGGTATTATTAGACGTTGTATACCTGATCATGAAGAAGAACAAATCCTTCGGAAGTGTCACTCCGAGGCTTATGGAGGACACCATGCGGGGGATAGAACTACACACATGGTATTACAGTCTAGATTTTATATGCCTACTCTTTTCGAAGATGCTCGTAAGTTTGTCCTCTCTTGTGATGAATGTCAAAGAATTGGTAATATTAGTAGACGTCAAGAAATGCCTATGAATTATTCACTTGTTATTGAACCATTTGATGTTTGGTGATTTAACTATATGGGACCTTTTCCTTCCTCTAATGGGTATACACATATTTTCGTTGCGGTTGATTATGTCACTAAATGGGTAGAAGCTATTCCAACCAATAGTGCTGATCATAACACCTCTATTAGAATGCTTAAGTAAGTTATTTCCCATGTTTTGGAGTCCCTAATACTTAATGACTCATGGTGGTTGACCTTTTATTCATGGTGCTTTTCGTAAGTTGCTTGCTAGATATGATGTTAACCATAAAATTACATCCCCCTATCATACTCAATCTAGTGGTGAAGAAGAATTAACCAATAGAGAAATAAAATTAATATTACAAAAGACTATCAATAGGCCTCGAAAGAATTGGTCTAAGAAATTAGATGATGCATTGTCGGCCTACAGAATAGCTTATAAAAATCCCATTGGTATGTCTCCTTACAAAATGGTTTATGGAAAAGCATGTCATTTACCTCCTGAGTTAGAACATAAAGCTTATTGGGCAATTAAAGAACTCAACTATGATTTCAAATTTGCTGGTGAAAAGAGGTTATTTGCATATTAGCTCATTAGATGAATGGAGAACCCAAGCTTATGAAAATGCCAAACTATTCGAAGAAAAAGTTAAAAGATGGCATGACAAAAGAATCCAAAAGCGGGAATTCAAAGTTGGTTAATATGTTCTATTGTACAATTCTCATATTAGAGTTTTTGCAAGAAAACTTCTCTCCAAATGGTAAGGACCATATATCATCGAAGAAGTTTATCGGTCTCGAGCCATTAATATCAATAATCCCGAAGGCACTAACCCGAAGGTGGTCAATGGACAAAGAATAAAGCACTATATTTCAGGTTCACTTATTAATGTTGAAACAAATATTATTCAAACCACGACATCGGAGGAACACATGAAGGAGACCTTCCAGAACACTTAAAAGGAAGAGGTATGTCATACGATAAGTAAACGGACTCCAAAAAATCTGCAAAAGTATTATTATTTTGTTATTTTTGGAATATTCGAAAAATTAGGAAATTGATAAACACATGGGAAGGCAACCGAGGTGCCCACTAGGCACGAGGGCGCACTAGCCCTCGCTGGCGGGACCTGGTAGGTAGTGGCCTCCTCGGGCTCCTTCCCAGCTCCATTTTCTTGTAGGACAAGTATTCCCATGTGTAAAAATTCTTTATATATACCTCCCGATGATTTGACCCCAGTACCACCACGGAGAAATACTTTCCTCTTGTTTCGTGCTATTTTTCCTGGCAGATCTGAAATTATGTCGTCTCAAGATTTGGAGGGTGAGAGCTACGTCGCTGATTTAATCGCAAACCCTAAGGTATGCGGAGATGTGGATCACTACGAATGGACTACATAGAAGGAGGAAGACGAGGATATGAAGGAAGCAAAGGGGAATAGCTTCGAGGAAGAGGAAGATCCACAACCTCAACCCGAAGATATGTACGTGGAATTCAAGAAGTCAAGCCTCCCCAACATGTACAAACCTAAGGTCCAATTTGTCACTTCCCGTTTTCTGCAGGAGAGCAAAGCAGCATTAGTGAAAAGATATTAAAGCTAGAGTTGGAGAATGAGAGTTTGAGGGAGGATAATTTCAGCCTCAGACACAAGTTGGAGAATAAAGACACACCACCACCACCTTCATCATCATTACCAAAGAAGGATACATGAGTACACGTGTATGGGCACTCCCCTTGGCCTGTGCCAAGCTTGGGGGAGGAGCCTCATTACCGTATCACAATCCATCTTAGTTCGATCTTTAGTTATTTCATGATTTAGTCGAATAATAGTTTAGTTCGATCAATCTTTTTGAGTGCTAATTTCGTGATCTATCAATCTATCTATATATTTAATTGAGTGATAGTTATATAATAAAGTTAGTTTGAGTTTTTGCTTCTTTACTTTCTTGCTGCAATCAACGTAAAGGAAAATAATGAAAAAGATCATATGCTAATCTTATAGTAAGTAGTGACATCACATAAGGAAAAGTATAACTGGTAACATTTGTTGAAGGTTAACAAACATATCATTGGTCGGTGATGCAACACATGAAAGAATTAATAAGGGAAGAGATGATTTACATGCAAATACACTATCCTTGACATGTTTTATGATTGTGAGCCCTCATTAATTATAATATGCCAAAACTTTTTACGTTGGACAAGGAAGAAAACGTAATGATTTATGTTTGTTCGCATTCACATAGAAGTTATATTGTTATAGATCCTCTAACATGTGGTGCTTTCCCAATATCTTTGCTAGCCAAAACTGCGCACTAAGTAGAGATACTACTTGTGCATCCAAATCCTTAAACCCGAATCCATGTTTTAAGAGTCCACCATACCTACCTATGGATTGAGTAGATCCTTCAAGTAAGTTTTCATTGGTGCACAAGGCAATAAAAATTGCTTGTATACGTGTTCGATCATTTAGTGTAAGGGAAATTAAGTGTCGTACGAACTTGAGATGGCAATAATAAAAGCGATAAACCACATAATAAAGGCTGCCATCATAAGGGACAATATAACAAAACATTCCTTTGCACTAAGGGATTTGGCATACAATCAAAAAGCGCATGACAACCTATGCTTCCTTCTATGAAGGGCCTATCTTTTACTTTTATGCAAGAGTCAAATATTCTTTGCTACTCCCCTTTATCTTCTTTTTGGTAAGCATCATGTGGTGGGAAGAGGTCTAGATATATATATCTAGTTGAATGTGTATGGTCATGAGTTATTATTGTTGACATCACTCTTGAGGTGAATCCGTTGGGAGGTGACACTTTAAGCCCCTATCTTTTTATGTGTCCGGTTGAAACCTTTTGCTCATATGTATGAAGTGAGTGTTAGCAATCATATAAGACTAAATTATGGTTGAGTATGTAGACTTGCTTAAAATCTATGATGTGACCCTTCCTGAAAATGTGATGAATTGTGTTGCAAAGCTAACTGAAAACACACTTTGTTAGTTTTCAATAGAGTTTATGCTTCATACTTTGATGTTGTGATGAATTGTTACTTGTTTATAAGAAGCCTTTATGATGAAAGTTATATGATGAAAATGTTGTGATGAAGTATTTTATAAAGTTTTATTTGTTTTTACAATAATGAGCATGATGCTACTATGTCCGTATTTTGTTTTAATCGACACGTCTCTCTCAAAGGATGTGGTAATGATTTTTGTTATCGGCTTTCGCTTGAGGACAAGCAAGTTCTAATCTTGGGGGAATTGATACGTCCATTTTGCATCATGTTTTTCTGTTATTTATAGTGTTTTTATGTATTATACCACTTTATGGAGTAATTCTAATGGCTTTTCTCTCATAATATTCAAGGTTTACACCAAGATGGAGAGTGTTGGCACATGGAATTCCCGACCTGAAAAGGCTACGTCAGAGATACCAATTCTGCACATCTCCAAATGGGCTGAAACTTCACGAGGATTTTTTATGGAATATATAAGAAGTATTGGTGGAAAGAAGTACCTGAGGGGGCTGCTAGGTGCCCACTAGCCACTAGGGTGTGCCATCCCCCCTTCCGCGGCCTTGTGCGTAGTGGACCACACAGCCAACCTCGAGCGACCATCTTCTGGTATATACTCTCTTTTGACCTAGAAAAAAAAATCAGGAGAGGACTTTTGGGACAAAGCGCCGCCGTCTCGAGGAGGAACCTCGGCAGGAGCACTTTTGCCCTCCGGCGGAGCGATTTCGCCGGAGGAACTTCCCTCTCGGATGGGGGAAATCAAGGCCATCGTCATCACCAACAACCCTCTCATCTTGGGGAGGCCAATCTTCGCCAACATCTTGATCAACACCATCTCCTCTCAAAACCCTAGTTCATCTCTTGTGCTTAGTCTTGTACCGGAACCTCAGATTGGTACCTGGGGTGTGACTAGTAGTGTTGATTACATCTTGTAGTTGATGCTTTATGGTTTATTTGGTGGAATATCGTACGTTCAAATCCAATATGCTATTTAATAACTCTCTAATCATGAGCATGTTTATCACTTGTGAGTAGTTACTTTTGTTGTTGAGGCCACGGGAGAAGTCATGTTGCAAGTAGTCATGTGAAGTTTATATTTGTTCGATATTTCGATGATATGAATATTGTGACTCCCTTAGTGGTGTTATGTGAACGTCGACTACATAACACTTCACCATCTTTGGGCCTAAGGGAATGCATTGTGGAATAGTAGTTAGATGGTGGGTTGCGAGAGTGACAGAAATTTAAACCCCAGTTTATGCGCTATTCCATAAGGGGAGGGTTAATCATAAGTGGGAGGCTTGTTCTAATAAGAATAGCACCCAAGCACTGGTCCACCCACATCAATTTATCAAAGTACCAAACGCGAATTAACCCGATATGACGAAAGTGAGATGAAATTCCTGTGTGCCCTCAAGAATGATTTGCCTATTACAAGAAACGGTTCCGCCCTGTCCTTAGCCCCAAAAGGATAGGGCTACCTTGCTACACCTATTGTTACTATTGCTACTCGGTACTTGTTACAATTATGTTGCTATCAAACAAGTTGTTATCGCTATTTGAGTGCTTACAAAAATTACCTTGCTGAAAACTGTTTGTTATTTCCTTGTGCTCCTCCTTGGGTTCGACACTCTTACACACCGAAAGGACTATGATTGTTCTGCTATACTTGTTCATCAAGCATTTCCTTAGGTCTTCAGCAAATTCTTCAGACGTTTAAGTTCGTCTCAAGATCCGACCTGCATAAATGGTTAGTTCATTTTCTTCAGCACCCACATTTGATGGGGTGGCAATGAGTTAATCATTCTGCGAGCACCATATGAAAATTTAGGTATTGAAGATAATGCACTTTGTTTCATAGCACAGGATTAGTGTACTCGAATGCATATGCATAGAAATTCTTCAAGGATTTATGAACAAAATGATTTGAAGAGTAATACACATATTCACCACCCTTGTAGTTTCCCTGCATAATAGAAGCATTAGCACGAGTATGAGCAGAACTTTAACCATATGAGGAATTTGATCCATGTGAAGACTTTGGTCCCCTTGAGGAATTTGCTCTTCTTGTTCTTCATGGATCGTGTCATGAGGACATTTACCTTAAGGTTTTCCAAACATATTTTGGGAACCCACATCTTCCTCAAGGGTGATCCATTCCCGAAGTTAGTTCCAACATATCTAGCAAATACTTCACCAGTCTGATTTTTGAATAGTTTATAGTTGGAGTCAAATGACTCATCAGAGGAATACGAAGATTCACATGTAAAGCCATATAATGTAGATGGATCTACAGGAGGTCCTTTTGCAGCAACCCACGAGGTTTTGGGATGTCGCTTGGGTTTCGAGTATGATCCATCAGCATTCAATTTCCTCTCACATGCAATACCCTCTTTCTTAGGGTTCCTATTCAGAATCTTCTTTTTGAGCACATTGCAAAGGGTTTGATTCCCTTTGAGACTTATGTATATGCCTGTCACGTACAATTCCTTCAACCCTGCATTTTCGTCAATGACATTTGTGGGTTCCTCAAGTGAAGAATTTGTGACCACATATACAGTTGAAGAAGTTGCAACAATAGAAGCATTTGAGCATTAAGGTGAAGAGTTAACAGATTCACAACCAATGCATTTCAAACATGGTGGAACGTATTCTTCCTGAGTGGAATAGATCTGTTGAGCTAGCAAAGAATCATTCCCCCCTTTGAAGATCATCATGAGACATTTTTAGTTTCTCAAGATCTTGCTTTCTTTGAAGAAGTTCATCAAAAAGTTTCTCATGATCAACTAAGATAGTTTCATGACGACTTTGAAGGCTTTCAAACTTTAATTGAAGATGTTTAAAGTCATCAGTTAGAATTTGTGTCCTATCCATTTCCTCATTCAACGGGTCATCACTTTTGTCTACAAGTTTCTCAAGCTTTTCAATAGCATTTTGTTGCCGAGTGGGAATATTAGCAAGTTTGTAGTATCTAGGTTTCTCATAATCATCAGGTTCATCACTTGAATTAGAAGAGGAAGCATGATTGAGTACCTTGGCACCTTTTGCCATGAAGCAATTGTTGGGGAATGTAGCACGAGAAACAAAAAATTTCCTACGCACACGCATGTTGGGTAACGTAGTAGTAGTTCAAAATTTTCCTACGTCATACCATGATCTATCTAGGAGAAACCAGCAACAAGAGAGGTTGTAGAGCATCTTCATACCTTTGAAGATCGCTAAGTGGAAGCATTACTATGAACACTGTTGATGGAATCATACTCGTAGCAATTCAGATCATGGAAGACTCTGATCTAAGCGCCGAACGGCGGCGCCACCGCATTCAACACACGTGCAGCCCAGTGACGTCTCCTTCACCTTGATCCAACAAGGAGAGAAGAGAAGTTGAGGGAGATCTTTGTTGCATGACATCGTGGTGACGGTGGAGCTGCGTGGTACTCCGGCAGGGCTTCTCCAAGCGCCACGGAGGACGTGGAGGAGGAGAGGTAGGGCTGCGCTGAGGGAGGATGAAACTTGTGTGTCTAGCAGCCACAAACCCTCACATATATATAGGGTGAGGAGTAGAAGGGTGCGCCACCCCTAGGGTTTCCCTAGGTGGTGCGGTAGCCCTTAGATGGGAGGGGCGGCGGCCCAAGAGGAGGAGGAGGCGACGCCCTAAGGTGGCTTGCCACCCAAGGCAGCCCCCACGCCTAGGGTTAGCCCTCCCTTGCCCTCTTGTGCGCCTTGGGCCAAGATGGGTGGCACACCAGCCCACCTAGGGGCTGGTTCCCATCCACTTTTGGCCCAAGTAGCCCTTCAGGGCTGGTGGTCCCTTCTTGTGGACCCCCGGAACCCTTGTGGTGGTCCCGATATAATACACACGATTCCCGAAACGTTTCCGGCGATCAAATCTCCACTTCCTATATATTAATTTTTACCTCCGGACCATTTCGGAGCTCCTCGTGATTTTCGTGATCTTATCCGGGACTCCTAACAACCTTTGATAACCACATAATATTTCCATTACAACTCTAGCGTCATCGAACCTTAAGTGTGTAGACCCTACGGGTTCGGGAACCATGCAGACATGACCTAGACACCTCTCCGGTCAATAACCAACAGGAGGGTCTGGATATCCATGTTAGCCCCCACATGTTCCACGATGATCTCATCGGATGAACCACGATGTCGGGGATTCAATCAATCCCGTATGCAATTCCCTTTGTCTACCGGTATGATACTTGCCCGAGATTCGATCATCGGTATCCCTATATCTTGTTCAATCTCATTACCAGCAAGTCTCTTTACTCGTTCCATAGCACATCATCCCGTGATTAAATCCTTAGTCACATTGAGCTCAATATGATGATGGATTACCGAGTGGGCCCAGAGATACCTCTCTATTACACGGAGTGACAAGTCCCAGTCTCGATTCGTACCAACCCAACAGATACTTTCGGAGCTACATGTAGTGCACCTTTATAATTACCCAGTTTTGTTGTGACATTTGATACACCAAAGAATTCCTACGGTATCCGGGAGCTGCACAATCTCATGGTCTAAGGAAATGATACTTGACATTAGAAAAGCTTTAGCAGACGAACAATACAATCTAGTGATGTGTTTAGGATTGGGTATTGTCCATCACATCATTCTCCTAATGATGTGATCCCGTTATCATTGACATCCAATGTCCATGATCAGGAAACCATGCCCATCTATTGATCAACGAGCTAGCCAACTCGAGGCTCACTAGGGACATGTTGTGGTCTATATATTCACACATGTATTACAGTTTCCGGTTAATACAATTATAGCATGAATAATAGAGAATTATCATGATATATGAAATATAATAATAACCACTTTATTATTGCCTATAGGGCATATTTCAAAAATTCCCCCACTTGCACTAGAGTCAATAATCTAGTTACATTGTGATGAATCAAACACCCTTAGAGTCCTGGTGCTGATCATGTTTCGTTCGTGGAAGAGGTTTAGTATACGGATCAGCGACGTTCAGATCCGTATGTACTTTACAAATATATATATATCTCCATCCTGGATGTATCCACGAATGGAGTTGAAGCGGCGCTTGATGTGCTTGGTCTTCTTGTGAAACTTGGGTTCCTTGGCAATGGAAATAGTTCCAGTGTTGTCACAGAAGAGAGTCATTGGGCCCGGCGCACTGGGAATCACTCCTAGGTCGGTGATGAACTCCTTCATCCAGACTCCTTCCTGTGCTGCTTCTGAAGCAGCTATATACTCTGCTTCACATGTAGATGTAGTCACGATGCTTTGCTTGCAACTGCACCAGCTGACTGCCCTACCATTCAATATATAAACATATCCGGTTTGTGTCTTGGAGTCATCCGGATCTGTGTCGAAGCTAGCATCGACGTAACCCTTTACGACAAGCTCTTCAGCACCTCCATAAATGAGAAACATATCTTTAGTACTTTTCAAGTACTTTAGGATATTCTTGACTGCTATCCAGTGATCCACTCCTGGATCACTTTGGTACCTTCCTACCAAACGTATGGCAAGGTTCACATCAGGTCTGGTACACATCATGGCATACATGATATAGTCTATGGCTGAAGCATAGGGGACGGTACTCATCTTCTCTCTAAATTCTGCTGTTGAGCTGTGCTCAACCTCACACTTTGTAATACAGGAAAGAACCCCTTCTTGGCCTTATCCATATTGAACTTTTTCAATATCTTGTCAAGGTATGTGCTTTGTAAAATACCTATGAGGCGTCTCGATCTATCTCTATAGGTCTTGATGCCTAATATATAGGCAGCTTCTCCAAGGTCCTTCATTGAAAAACTCTTATTCAAATAGGCCTTTATGCTTTCAAAAAGTTCTATATCATTTTCCATCAACAATATGTTATCCACATATAATATGAGAAATGCTACAAAGCTCCCACTCACTTTCTTGTAAATACATGCTTCTCGATAAGTCTGTACAAACCCAAACGCTTTGATCACCTCATCAAAGCGAATGTTCCAACTCCGAGATGCTTGCACCAACCCATAGATGGAGCGCCGGAGATTGCATACCTTGTTAGCATTATTAGGATCGACAAAACCTTCTAGCTGTATAATATACAATTCTTCCTAAAGAAACTCGTTCAGGAATGCCGTTTTGATGTCCATTTGCCAGATTTCATAATCATAAAATGCGGCAACTGCTAACATGATTCACATGGACTTCAGCATCGCTACGAGTGAGAAAGTCTCATCGTAGTCAATTCCTTGAACTTGTCGGTAACCCTTAGCGACAAGTCGAGCCTTATATATGGTGACATTACCATCCGCGTCAGTCTTCATCTTAAAGATCCATTTATTTTCTATGGCTCGCTGATCATCTGGCAAGTCCACCAAAGTCCATACTTTGTTCTCATACATGGATCCTATCTCAGATTTCATGGCTTCAAGCCATTTGCTGGAATTCGGGCCCGCCATCACTTCTTCATAGTTCGAAGGTTCACTGTTGTCCAATAACATGATTTCCATGACATGATTGTCGTACCACTCTGGTGTCGAACGTGTCCTTGTGGACCTTCACGGTTCAGTAGGAACTTGATCCAAAGATTCATCATCATCATCATTATCTTCTTCTCTAGTTGGTGCAGGCTCCACGAAAACATTTTCCTGCGCTGCGCTACTCTCCGGATCGAGAGGAGGTACAATTACCTCATCAAGTTCTACTTTCCTCCCACTTACTTCTTCCGAGAGAAACTCTTTCTCTAGAAAGGATCCGTTCTTGGCAACAAAGATTTTGCCTTCGGATCTAAGATAGAAGGTATGCCCAATAGTTTCCTGAGGGTATCCTATGGAGACGTATTTTTCCGCTTTGGGTTCGAGCTTATCAGGTTAAAGTTTCTTCACATAAGCATCACAGCCCCAAACTTTCAGAAACGACATCTTAGGTTTCTTGCCAAACCTATAAATCATACGATGTTGTCTCAACGGATTTAGACGGTGCCCTATTTAAAGTGAATCCGGCAGTTTCCAATGCATATCCCCAAAATGATAGAGGTAGGTCAGTAAGAGACATCATAGATCGCACCATATCCAATAAAGTGCGATTACGACGTTCAAACACACCGTTACGCTGCGGTGTGCCAGGCGGCGTGAGTTGTGAAACAATTCCACATTTTCTTAAGTGCGTGCCAAACTCGTGACTCAAATATTCTCCTCCACGGTCGGACTGTAGGAACTTTGTTTTCTTGTCACGTTGATTCCCTACCTCACTCTGAAATTCCTTGAACCTTTCAAAGGTTTCAGACTTGTGTTTCATTAAGTAGACATACCCATATCTGCTTAACTCATTAGTGAGGGTGAGAACATAACGATAGCCACCACGAGCCTCAACGATCATTGGACCGCATACATCGGTATGTATTATTTCCAACAAGTTGGTTGCTCGCTCCATTGTTCCGGAGAACAGAGTCTTGGTCATCTTGACCATGAGGCACGGTTCGCATGTGTCAAATGAATCAAAATCAAGAAACTCCAAAAGTCCATCTGTATGGAGTTTCTTCATGCGCTTGACACCGATATGACCAAGGCGCGAGTACCACAAGTATGTGGGACTATCATTATTAACCTTACATCTTTTTGTACTCACACTATGAATATGTGTAACATCATGTTCGAGATTCATCAAGAAAAAACCATTGACCAGCGGGGCATGACCATAAAACATATCACTCATATAAATGGTACAACCATTATTCTCAGATTTAAATGAGTAGCCATCTTGCATCAAGCAAGATCCCGATACAATGTTCATGCTCAAAGCTGGAACTAAATAACAATTATTAAGGTTTAAAATTAATCCCGAAGGTAGATGTAGAGGTAGTGTTCCGACGACGATCACATCGACCTTGGAACCATTCCCGACGCGCATCGTCACCTCGTCCTCTGCAAGTCTCCACTTATTCCGTAGTTCCCGTTTTGAGTTGCAAATGTGAGCAACAACACCGGTATCAAATACCCAGGAGCTACTACGAGCACTGGTATGGTACACATCAATAACATGTATATCATATATACCTTTGACGTTGTCGTCCTTCTTATCCGCTAAGTACTTGGGGAAATTCCACTTCCAGTGACCGGTTCCCTTGCAGCAATAGCATTCAATCTTAGGCTTGGGGTCCTTTCTTTGGCTTATTCCCGGCAACTGGTTTACTGGGCGCGGCAACTGCTTTGTTGTCCTTCTTGAAGTTCTTTTACCCTTGCCTTTCTTGAAACTAGTGGTCTTATTCACCATCAACACTTGATGTTCTTTCTTGATTTCTACCTCTGCAGATTTCAACATTGAATACAACTTGGGAATGGTCTTCTCCATCCCTTGCATGTTGTAGTTCATCAAAAAGCCCTTATAGCTAGGTGGAAGCGACTCGAGGATTCTGTCAATGACCGCGTCATCTGGAAGTTCAACTCCCGGCTAAGTCAAGCGGTTGTGCAACCTAGACATTCTGAGTATGTGCTCACTGACATAACTATTTCCCCCCATCTTATAGATGAAGAACTTCTCAGAGACTTCATATCTCTAGACCTGGACATGAGCTTGGAAAACCAGTTTCAGCTCTTGGAACATCTCATATGCTCCATGTTGCTAAAAACGACTTTGAAGCCCCAGTTCTAAACTGTAAAGCATGCCGCACTGAACCAGAGAGTAGTCATCACTCCGCGATTGCCAGACATTCATAATGTCCTAGGCTGCCACAGGAACAGGAGGGTCACCTAGCGGTGCATCAAGGACATATGCCTTCTTGGAAGCGGTGAGGATGAGCTTTAAGTTACGAGCCTAGTCCGCATAGTTTCTACCATCGTCTTTTAGCTTCGTTTTCTCTTGGAACGCGTTGAAATTGAAGTTGACATGTGCGTTGGCCATTGGATCTACAATATTTGTAAAGACATCTTTAGACTAAGTTCATGATAATTAAGTTCATCTAATCAAATTATATAATGAACTCCCACTTAGATAGACATCCCTCTCGTCATCCAAGTGTTACATGATCCACATCGACTAGCCCGTGCCCGATCATCACGTGAGACGGACTAGTCATCAATGGTGAGCATCTCCATGCTGATCGTATCATCCATACGACTCATGTTCGACCTTTTGGTCTCTTGTATTCTGAGGCCATGTTTGTACATGATAGGCTCGTCGAGTCAACCTAAGTGTTTTGCATGTGTAAATCTGGCTTACACCCATTGTATTCGAACGTTAGAATCTATCACACCCAATCATCACGTGGTGCTTCGAGACAACGATCCTTCGCAACGGTGCACACCTAGGGGAATACTTATCTCAAAATTTTAATGAGGGATCATCTTATCATTGCTACCATCGTTCTAAGCAATAAGATGAAAAACATGATAAACATCACATGCAATCATATAGTGACATGATATATGGCCAATGTCATCTTGCTCCTTTGATCTCCATCTTCGAGGCACGGCATGATCATCATTGTCACCAGCATGACACCATGATCTCCATCATCATGATCTTCATCATTGTGTCTCCATGAAGTCGTCTCGCCAACTATTACTTCTACTACTATGGCTAACAATTAGCAATAAAGTAAAGTAATCACATGGCGTTGCATCTCATACAATAAATTAAGACAACTCCTATGGCTCCTGCCGGTTGTCATACTCATCGACATGCAAGTTGTGAATCCTATTACAAGAACATGATCAATCTCATATATCACATATGTAACATCACATCCTTTTAGCCATATCACATCACATAGAAAACCCTGCAAAAACAAGTTAGACGTCCTCTAATTGTTATTGCAAGTTTTACGTGGCTGATTTGGGTTTCTAGGAAGAACGCTTCTTACCTACGTGACAACCACAATGTTGATATGCTAATGCTATTTACCCTTCATAAGGACCCTTTTCAACGAATCCAATTCGACTAAAGTGGAAGAGACAGACACCCGCTAGCCACCTTATGCAACAAGTGCATGTCAGGCGGTGGAACCAGTCTCATGCAAGGGTACGTGTAAAGTCGGTCCGGGCCGCTTCACCCCACAATACCCCCGAAAAATGATTGGACTAGTAACGACAAGCAATTGACAAAAGCATCACCCACAACTTGTGTGTACGCGTGCATGGAATCTACGCATAGAACCTGGCTCGGATGCCACTATTGGGGAACGTAGTAGTAATTCAAAATTTTCCTGCATCATACCATGATCTATCTAGGAGAAACCAACAACGAGAGAGGTTGTAGAGCATCTTAATACCTTTGAAGATCACTAAGCGGAAGCGTTACTATGAACGCGGTTCATGGAGTCGTACTCATAGCAATTCAGGTCGCGGAATATTTTGATCTAAGCGCCGAACAATTGCGCCTCCGCGTTCAACACACGTGCAGCCCGGTGACGTCTCCTTCGCCTTGATCCAGCAAGGAGAGAGGAGAAGTTGAGGGAGAGCTCTGGCAGCACGACGACGTGGTGACGGTGGAGGTGCGTGGTACTCTGGCAGGGCTTCGCCAAGCGCTACCGAGGACGTGGAGGAGGAAAGGTCACTACACCACAACACTGCATTCCCTACACACGGGTGTTGGGAAAAGTCAGTATCGCCGACCGACTGTTGGTCGGGAAACTTGTGACAAACAATTGGTCGGGAAATCATGCTAACAGTAACAAACAGTCGGTCAGCAATACCAAAATATTTCTTGTCAAACGGTCCGGTCGGGAAAGCTCTTGTGCCCATCGGTTCGTTGGTCAGTAAATAACCCCGACCAATAGTCGGACAATAAATGGGCCTCACGCGTGAATAGACAAATTTTAGCGCCAATTCTGGCCCAACGCGCGGTCTTTTTTCCCCAAATGACCTTATCTTCTCCAACCAAAAATCTTATCCTCCTAGTGCCCCGTTCTCGTGTCCGCCGCGCCGCCCATCGCCGTCCCGGGCCGCCCCGCGCCGTCCCCCGCCACCTCGTGTCTCCCCCGTCGCCCCGTGTCTTCCCCGCTGCCCCTGCCGGCCCGCGTCGCCCCCGTCACCCGGCGTCGCCCCCGTCGCCCCGCGTCTCGCCCATCGCCCCGTGTCTCCCGCGTTGCCCCATGTCTCCCCCTCCGCCCGGCGTCTCCCCCACTGCCCTGCGTCTCCCCCACCGCCCCTCGCCGTCCCGCGTCGCCCCTCGCCGCCCGCGCCATCCCCGCGCCGTCCTACGTCGTCCGTCTTTGGACCCGCTAGCACCGCTTCCGCGGCTCCGCACCTGCATGGTTTGGGTTGCCATGTTTAGGTATGGATTAGTTTGGTTATTAGGATTACTAGTTACTACTTACTGCATGATATATGAAGAGACATGATATATAATTTTACTTCAATAATTCATCATATTTTCTTTTGTGACGATGTACACATCGAGTATGCCTGTGCTGCCTTTTTCTATTACATGCAGGCCATGCGTTGTTTCTACATGATTCTGTTATTTGTGTAAATGCTAGTAGATGGTTCCTGTAATGATGACCGAATGATGGGGTTTGGGTTTTGTGGTTCATTCAAGGTGTGTGCTCGTGGACTGTATTTTTTTACCTAATCAAAAGCATGTTATGGAGTACTATAAACGTATTATTTTTTTGCTTCAGCAATTTGGTGTGGACATACTATTTAAATCTAGGGAACCTATTTATTATAAGGACTGTGTACTATCATACACTTTGTGGTTCTTTTTAGCACAAATTTTTAGGAGTTCATGGGATGGGTCCTATTATTTGCCTTGCAGCTCTCAAGTTTAGTTGTTGTAAGTTTTAATCCTGTACCTGTTTGTTATATCTTAATGAAGCCTCTCTTCAGTTATACCAGAATCTTAGTAACTTATATGAGGAGCCTGAAAAACTTGATGTGGTGAGGGGCAACTTAGAATTAGTAAATTGCAATTCAGTAAAATCAAGGGGGTGATATCTCTGAAGTACTTAATCACTATCATTTTTAATAGATGCACAATTTTAGTCAAAATAGTAAGAACACAGGAACTTCCAAGAAAGACTAATGATAACTTTCTAAAATAAAGGGTGTCCCAAATGATGAACAATTATACGTTGATATATGTACAGTGCAGTGAAGAACTTGACGGCTAGTGGATTTAATGCTGGTTAAGTTCTTTTGAATTTTTCTATTTTGGGATGTGTTGGTGCTATCATGGTTTCTCTCATAGGATGAAATGTAATACACACACTTAATCAAAATTATGTTGCTTTTGGGGAAACACAAAAGGATTGGAATTCTAACTTCCGATGTGTGAATTTTCCTATTTGGAATATTTGGGTTGAGGTATGGATTAGTTTTCAAACTTTCTCACATTTAGCTGAGGTACACCTCCTCTCTGTGACCTTACTTAAACTATCTTGTTTTCTTGCAGGTAGCACAGAGAACCACTACTTGTATTACTGAGCGAAGGAAGAAGATCTAGTAGCAGAATATTTGGTACTTAGCGATCAGCTTGTGATATTTGATTTTACCTAGCATAATATTTGCCAGTGAAATTGATGAGTTTAATAACAAATCTCGGCTCCAAGATTTACTGAAGTTGTTATCTTAGTGTATTCCTAACATAACCCAATGGATGTTGCGCGTGAACATAAATTGAAGGTTTTGCTTAGGCTTCAGTTCTTATGCAATTTTTTCTTCAGGAGGCTGCACCGTGGGAGCTCATCTTGAAGAGATCATCCATTGACGTGCTTACTACATCTACTCAAGTGAGTTCCTCTGCCCCACACAAGTCCATATGCCATCCATATGTGTGGATGCCATGAATATGTAGAGATGCCTCCTTATGTTTGAAACTAATTTTTATAGTGTGTAACTAGGTTGGTTATTAGGATTCTTGTTAACAAGTGTGAAGCTAGCTACCATGGAAAGAAGTTGGACGGATGCACATAGGTATAACGCCACATATATATTTTAAATTTCTTAGATGCCGAATCTTTATATAATACACTCAACATGTACACTTGCATGTAGGCATATAGATAAGTACTTACAAGGGCTCGCCAAATTCCTAGGCTATGCATTTACTAAATCATCAGTCGAGAATAAAATATTATGTCCGTGGAAAAACCGTGTAAACTCGTACTGGAGAGAAGAAGCTGAACTCCGTGAGCACGTGGTATGCGAGGGATTTGTAGATGGCGACAAACAGTGGTTGTTTCATGGAGAACGTGTCTCTTCTTCTCCCATTCCTCCAAATCTGGATGAGGGTGACCAAAGGGATGAGGACGATCATATATCTGATTTGCTAAGAGACCTTGCTGCTGGTTTGGATAAATGTGGAGATCTTGAAGATGATTGTGGTTTAAATCAGAATGATTCTTTTCTAGAATCTCTCCACAAACATGAAGCTGATTCTCGACAAGAGTTATATCTAGGCTGTAAGAATTTCTCAAAGCTTCGTTTCCTAGTGAGACTTCTTCACACCAAACTTCTTGGAGGGTGGTCTGATAGAAGTTTTGATCTGTTGTTAGATCTACTCAAAGATGCTTACCCTCAGTCCGCAATACCCAAAAACTCCAATGAAGCCAAAAAACTAGTCAAATGTCTAGGACTTGGGTATGTTAATATCCATGCATGTTAGAATGATTGCATTCTATTTTGGAAGAACAATGCCAATGCCAATTCATGCCCAAAATGTAAGGCTTCATGATGGAAATCAGAAAGGAAGAGTGCAGGTGGGAAATGTGTCCACAAGGTTCCTAAGAAAATTCTTCGTTACTTCCCAATAAAGAAGAGGCTTCAAAGGTTGTTTGTGTGCTCGAGAACTGCGGCTCTCACGAGATGGCATGCAGAAGAACCCACGGAAGACGACTTGATTAGACATCCTAAAGATTCTTTCCTTTGGAAAGATTTTGATGAAAAAATAAAGAGTTTGCAAAAGACATCAGAAATCTTAAGCTTGGTGTACGAGCCGATGGTTTTAATCCGTTTAGATCCATGAATGTCAACTATAGCATTTGGCCAGTATTATTGATTCCTTATAACTTTCCACCCTGGATGATTATGAAGCAATCAAATTTCATCCTATCATTGTTGATTCCTGGCCGAAATTCCCCTGGTAGTGATATTGATGTCTATCTTGAGCCACTAGTTTATGATATGGTAGATATGTTTCTCAATGGTGTTAGGACCTATGATGCTTCAATCGGAGAATATTTTCATTTGCATGCTGCCATAATATGCACAATTACGGATAAACCGGGTCATGGGTCTTTGGCTGCGTGTGTTTCCTCTAGAGAGGGAGCTTGACCTGAATGGCACTTTGATGTATGTTCTCTTAGGCTGAAAAATGGTAGCAAGACCTACTATATGGGGCATCGTAGGTTCTTATGTCCATATCAACCATTAAGGTATGATACACACACATTTGGTGACATAGAACGTGGGACAACACCCGTTCCACTTTCAGGTTGGCAAATCTTAGAGCTGACAGAAAATATGCAAACCAAGTTCGAGAAGGATCCTAAAATGATGAAGCCTAGAACTAAGAAACGCAAGAAAGGGGACCTGCTGATCATTTGGAAAAGAAAATCTATTTGGTTTAGACTACCATATTGGAAGGATTTGAAGATGGATCATAACTTTGATATCATGCACATAGAAAAAAACATGTGTGATAACATAGTTAAAAATTTGTTGGCTGTGAATGGAAAAACCAAGGATAACATTAATTCTCGATATGACCTTGAAGCACTCAATATTAGAAAGGATCTTTAACCTATTGATCTTGATGGTGATGAAGTTTTTTTTTCCTCCAGCACCATACACAATGGAATCTGATTAGCAGAGGACATTTTGGAAAGTATTTAAAAATACCATGTTTCCTAATGGTTATGCATCTGACGTACATTGTAATGTGCATGTTAAGGAGACAAATATAATTGGGCTAAAGAGCCATGACAGCCATGTCCTTTTGCAAGACTTGCTGCCACTTGCGGTGAGAAGAACATTACCACAAAGAGTGAGTGCAGTACTGATTTGTGTGAGCAGATTTTTCAAGCAAATGTACTCACAGGTTATTCGCATGAGTGACATGCAAAGGTTGCAGGTAGAAATAGCTGAGACCTTGAGCCTTCTTGAGGCTATATTCCTCCCATCATTTTTCAATATTATGGTGCATTTGATGGTTCATCTTCCAGCCCAAGCAATGATAGCTGGTCCAGTACATTTTCGCAGCATGTGGGATGTAGATAGGTATATAGGAAATCTCAAGAGACATGTACACACTAGAAGCCATGTGGAAGGATCAATTGCAGAGGGCTATTTGTTTGACGAGAGCTTAACATTTTGCTCACGCTATTTAGATGGTGAGAATCGGTTCAACCGAGTCTAGAATGATAAAGGTTTGGATATGGAAATTTATGATACAACTCCTTTCTTCCACAAATTGGTCGAGGGATCGCTGCCAAGTGCATGGTGATGTTAGATAACAAAACTTGGCTGCAAGCCCATATATACGTTTTGTTCAACTATGACCACATAGAACCATACCTAGAGTAAGATATCCCTACTATGTATTGCTATTAGGTTATTTCTCTCTTCCTTGTTGATTGATAAATATAACCTATATGCAGCAAACATATGGATTACCTTTCTTCTATTGGTGTTCGAAGTCATCGAGAAGTCGAGCGAGTGCATTACGAGACCTTTCATAAGTGGTTTAAATTGCACGTAAGTGGGCATGTGACTTTGTCAACCTATAAGACATATAATTCCATTCCATTTGTAGAGTAACAATAGCATTTCATAATCACAAGTGGAAGAAATGGGTGATGAAGCACCACATGAGATAAAAATATTAGCTAAAGAGCCAAACATGGTTGCGATGAAGTATAGTAGCTACACTATAAATGGGATAGACTTTCATACACAATCATATGATGAAGGCCGGTCATTTCAGAGTAGTGTAGTTGCTCTTATTGCACAAACCACATCCTTTGAAGAAGGAAAAGGTGACAATATTATTGTACGAAACAAGACCCATTATGGCATTATAAAAGAAATTCTTGAGTTGAACTATCAACATGAAGGGAAAGTAGTGTTGTTCAAATGTCACTGGGTTGATAATCGTGTAGGAAGTGAATGGGTACAAACTGATCAGTTTAGAATCACTTCTGTGAATTTCAAGCATTTGTTCAATACCGCTGAGAAAATATCAGACGAGCCCTTCATATTAGCCACACAAGCAACTCAAGTTTACTATGTTGAAGATCCCATTGATGCTGAGTGGTCTACTGTTGTTGTGCCATCATTATATGACATAGAAGAATCTCGAGACGATAATGGTAATGTTTTACGTGTGATGTTGCCTGATCCATGTACTATTATACATGTGAGTGTTGCGAATGGATGCATTGGTTCTACTAGGATAGATATAGATGGACTAGTTTTTAAAGCAAGTGATATTGAAAAAAGTAAGTGTTGTGTAGGATCCTCTAATATTTTGTATTTTCAGCTATGTACTAATATAGTGTGTCTTTTCCAGGAGGAAAAATGGAAAGTGCAAAATGAAAAGCTAAAAATGGTGGGGTCACGGAGGAACAACTGAAAGAGGTAGAGTATGAACTACAATGAAGTAATAACCTTGAAGGAAATAATAAACGGCTAGCAGCGGCACGACCAGCAAAAGCTTCTATGCAGGAAGATACGGAAGCAAACCAAGCCTCAAAAAAGAAAAGAAAGGCATGTAGCTTCCCTCACATTCATGTTCTACCTGAAGGAAGCAAATGTAGTTTGCAACACTAACCTATATATGTATGCAGGTGATAACCCACAAGTATAGGGGATCAATTGTAGCCTTTCTCGATAAGTAAGAGTGTCGAACCCAACGAGGAGCTAAAGGTAGGACAAATATTCCCTCAAGTTCTATCGACTACCGATACAACTCTACGCACACTTTACGTTCGCTTTACCTAGAACAAGTATGAAACTAGAAGTACTTTGTAGGAGTGATAGGATAGGCTTGAAAGAAAGTAAAGAACACGTAAATAAAACTAGGTGTTGGTTAGATAAAGAAACAACTACGAGCGTCTAACGAGTGTGGAAAAGTGGGGGTAGGATTTGCGGAATTGTCCCTAAGCAATTGACTATGTTACTAGATCGATAGCAAGTATCATGTGGGAGAGGCCTCTGCTAGCATGTCATCCCTTACTTGGAATTCTATGCACTTATGATTGGAACTATTAGCAAGCGTCCGCAACTACTAACGTTCATTAAGGTAAAACCCAACCATAGCAATAAGATATATTGGTCCCCCTTCAATCCCATATGCATCAATTTCTATGCTAGGTTTGAAGCTCTGTCACTCTAGCCTGCCAATACATAGTCCTATCAACACACAACTAACCCTATGGTGTGATCCACGCGCGTGATCATATGATGGGCACCAAAGGATAGCAACATAATCACAAGCAAATTAAACCAATCATAGCAATTCATCAATCACCGATAGGACAATGATAATCTACTCAAACATCATAGGATAGCAACACATCATTGGATAATAATATGTAGCATAAAGCACCATGTTCAAGTAGAGGGTATAGCGGGTTGCGGGAAAGTGAACCGCTGAATATAGATGGGGGAAGATGATGGAGATGTTGGTGAAGATGACGGAGGTGTTGGTGTAGATCGCCGTCACACGATGATGTCCCGGGCGGCGTTCCAACACCGCCGGGAGAGGGGGGAGAGATCCCCCCTCCTTCTTCTTCTTCCTTGACCTCCTCCCTAGATGGGAGAAGGGTTTCCCCTCTGGTCCATGGTCTCCATGGCGGCAGAGGGGCGAGAGCCCCTCCGAGATTGGATCTCTCTCATTGTGTCCTTCTGTTTCTGCGCTCCCAGATTCTGCGTTTCACCGTTTCTTAAATTCCCGGAGATCCGTAACTCCGATTGGGTTGAAATTTTAACACGATTTTCTTCCGGATATTATATTTCTTGGGGAGAAAGAAGGGCTCCAAATGCCTTAAGGAGTGGCCACAAGCCTGCCTGCCACAGACCCACCTCCTGGCCGCGGCGACATGGCTTGTGGGCACTCCGTGCATCGCCCCGCGTTGATTCTTCTTCCCAAAAACCATAAATATTCCAAAAACAAAATCCCCGTAAGTTTTTATTATGTTTGGACTTCGTTTGGTATGGATATTCTGTGAAACAAAAAACATGCAACAAACAAGAACTGACACTGGGCACTGGATCAATATGTTAGTCCCAAAAATAGTATAAAAAGTTACCAAAAGTATATGAAAGTTGTAGAATATTGGCATGAAACAATCAAAAATTATAGATACGACGGAGACGTATCAGCATCCCCAAGCTTAATTCCTGCTCGTCCTTGAGTAGGTAAATGATAAAAAAGATAATTTTTGATGTGGAGTGCTACCTAGCATAATCTTGATCATATAATATAATCATGGCATGAATACTAAAACACGAGTGATTCGAAGCAATAGTCTATCATTTGACATAATGACAATAATATTTCAAGCATACTAACAAAGCAATCATGTCTTCTCAAAATATCATGGCCAAAGAAAGTTATCCCTACAAAATCATATAGTCTGGCTATGCTCCATCTTCCCCACACAACGTATTTAAATCATGCACAACCCTGGTTTTAGCCAAGCAATTGTTTCATACTTTAGTGTTCTCAAACTTTTTCAACTTTCACGCAATACATGAGCGTGAGCCATGGACATAACACTATAGGTGGAATAGAATATGGTTGTTGTGGAGAAGACAAAAAGGAGGAGATAGTCTCACATCAACTAGGTGTATCAACGGGCTATGGAGATGCCCATTAATAGATATCAATGTGAGTGAGTAGGGATTGCCACGCAACGGATGCACTAGAGCTTATAAGTGTATGAAAGCTCACAAAAGAAACTAGTGGGTGTGCACCCAACTTGCTTGCTCATGAAGACCTAGGGCAATTTTGAGGAAGCCCATCATTGGAATATACAAGCCAAGTTATATAATGAAAATTTCCCACTAGTATATGGAAGTGACAACATAGGAGACTCTCTGTCATGAAGATCAAAGTGCTATTTGAAGCACAAGTGTGGAAAGAGGATAGTAGCCATTGTCCCTTCTCCCTTTTCTCTCATTTTTTTTGTGGTCTCTTTGGCCTCTTTATATATATATATATATATTGGTGGGCATCTTTGGCCTCTTTTTTGTAAATGGGCTTCGCTGGCCTCTTTTATTTCCTCACATGGGACAATGCTCTATTAATAATGATCATCACACTTACAACTCAATACTTAGAGCAATGATGACTCTATATGAAATGCCTTCAATAGTGTACCGTGACAATGATCTAGCATAGCAATGACATAAAAACGGACAAGCCATGGAAACATCATGCTAGCTATCTTACGATCATGCAATGGCAATATGGAAGTGGTGTCACATGTCATGAGACGGAACGATGGTAGTTGCATGGCAATATATCTCGGAATGGCTATGAAAATGCCATAATAGGTAGGTATGGTGGCTGTTTTGAGGGAGGCTATATGGTGGGTGTAATGCACCGGCGAAAGTTGCGCGGTACTAGAGAGGCTAGCAATGGTGGAAGGGTGAGAGTGCGTATAATCCATGGACTCAACATTAGTCATAAAGAACTCACATACTTATTGCAAAAGTCTATTAGTCATCGAAACAAGGTACTACACGCATGCTCCTAGGGGAAAGGTTGGTAGGAGTTAACCATCGCACGATCCCGACCTCCACACAAAGGATGACAATCAATAAATAAATCATGCTCCGAGTTCATCACATAACGGTTCACCATACGTGCATGCTACGAGAATCACAAACCTTAACACAAGTATTTCTAAAAATACACAATTACTCACTAGCATGACTCTAATATCACATATTCATGTCGCAAAAATGTTGTAAGGAATCAAACATATCATATTCAGTGATCTACAAGTTTTATGTAGGATTTTATGACTAACCATGTGAATGGCCAACTCCTGTTAACTCTCTAAATAGGTATAAGTGAAGCATGAGAGTTTAATTATTTCTACAAAATATATGCCCCACTCTAACAAATATAAGTGAAGCAAAAGAGCATTCTACAAATGGCGGTTTGCTATGTGTAGGGAAACAGGCAATCCAAACTTCAAATGATATAAGTGAAGTACATGAAGCATTCTATAAAGCCATACTCAAAGGATATAAGTGAAGTGCAAAGAGCAGTCTATAAATCCAACCAAGGACTATCTCATACCAGCATGGTGCATAAAATAAAACAGAAAAATAAACACAAAAGACGCTCCAAGCATTTGCACATATCATGTGACGAATTAAAATACAGCTCCGAGTAAAATTACCGATAGATTGTAGACGAAAGAGGGGATGCCTTCCAGGGCATCCCCAAGCTTAGACGCTTGAGTCTTCCTTGAATATTACCTTGGGGTGCCTCGGGCATCCCCAAGCTTATGCTCTTGCCTCTCCTTATTCCTTCATCCATCGTGCTCTCACCCAAAACTTGAAAACTTCAATCACACAAAACTCAACAAAACTTCGTGAGATCCGTTAGTATAATAAAATAAATCACCAGTTCAATTACTATTGTGAACTCATTCTAAATTCATATTAGCATTATATATACTGTAATCCAACTTCACCATGGTTCATACCCCCCGATACTAACCACAGATTCATCAAAATAAGAGAACAATGCATAGAAAACAGAATCTGTCAAAACAGAATAGTCTGTAGCAATCTGTATATTACGTATACTTATGATATCGCAAAAAATCTGAAAAATTAGGAACGTCTGTAAAATTTGCATATAAATCAGAAGAAAAAAGAATCAACTCAAAAGCTCTTCCATAATAAGAATTAAAATTAATTTCGTGAGAAGAAAGTTTCTGTCTTTTCTCAGTGTGATCAAACAACTATCACCCAAACTAATCGTAAAGGCTTTACTTGGCACATTATTTTTAAAAACACAAAGGAATTGTACAAGGGGATAATTATTTTTGTGATAAACTTCCATGAAAAATTCTACATTGTTTCCATGAGCATGAACACAAGTGTTCAAGGTCGACCCTCACTTCCGCAATGCATCACCTTTCAATCGCTTCTCTTTTTGAAAAAGTTTTAAGTTCCCCTCTATATATTTTTTGTTTTTAAACTAAATAAAAGCACTCAACAGAAATAAATGACTCTCTATAACTTTCGGGTTGTCTCCCAAGCATCGCTTTCTTTAAAGCCATTAAGCTAGGCATAAAGTGCTCAAGTAATGGATCCACCCGGATCCCAAGGTATATCAAAGCCAATTTTAATTAGCAATGATTTGAAATTTAATAGTGAGCACAAGGTAACATATATCATGCAATGACGAAGTCTAACTCTCTTCCTATGCATTGGCATGTCATAAAAGAACAATTCATGCACATCAAGTAAAGGCCAATACATAGCATAAGCAGTTTCTTGCAATTTTATCGTATTGGAAACATAGAGAGGTGGAGATGTAGTACCTTTCTCATAATAATTGCAAGTAGGAGCAGAAATCACATGCATATTATATTCATCAAAATAATCAAGTGTACCATAAGGAACTATAGCTAGCTCATCTTCATAAGCATCATTCATAATGGCATCATGGCCACAAGCATAGCAAGCATCAAGTTCATCAAAAAGGGATATTTCAAGCGAATCCAAGGGATCATAGCATTCATCCTTCGGTAAGAACGAAGGGCAATTAAATAATGTATGAGTATAAGAGTTACTCTCATTAGAAGGTCGACACGGGTAGCTAGTCCGCTCTTCCTCCTTTTGTTCTTCGCTCTCCTCTTCATCTTTTTCATCTAATGAGCTCACAATTTCAGCATTTTCATCTTCCATAGTTTCCTGCAAAATAATAGTCTCTTCTTGGGCAGCATAGGATTTCTCCTTAAATCGTTCAATATGGGCATTATATTCATAATTAGTATAACAATAACGAAGCATAGCCAAATTTTTAGATCGGTAAGGAGCATCATCATTATCATCACACCTTTTAAAGAGAGCCTCAATTTCATAAGCACCCATAAAAGCAACAAACTCTTCTATTTGATCCACATCATAGTAATCATATATACCATTAGCATAAGAACCCAAGGTTCTATGATCGTTAAACTCACAAGAAAAGGGAAGGTGTGGAGCCTTCATCCTAGAGAAACAAGTAACGCCATATCTCTTGCATAGTTCCCAAGCATACCATTTCAACAAATGGATTTGATCCCAGAAAAGTTTCCCTTTTTGAGTCAAGAGATAATCCCTAAAGTATCCACGTTGATCCAACGTGTATCCCATTATGTAATTGAATGGGGCTTTCTCAGGATTATTAAAGAAGTGCATAATATTTTCCACATAACGAGCCTCGAGGGTTTTAGGAGGTTCCCCATCTCCATGAGTAGCAAGTACACCTAATTTTTTTGGTATTTCGTGTTCCATATCCATAACTAAAGATAGAGAACAACTTAGAACAGCAAATAAATCTACTTAGTGATAAAGCAAACAAGCACACACGAGGATATTCACCCCACGCTATTGCTCCCCGGCAACGGCGCCAGAAAAAGGTCTTGATAACCCACAAGTATAGGGGATCAATTGTAGCCTTTCTCGACAAGTAAGAGTGTCGAACCCAACGAGGAGCTAAATGTAGGACAAATATTCCCTCAAGTTCTATCGACCACCGATACAACTCTACGCACACTTTAAGTTCTCTTTACCTAGAACAAGTATGAAACTAGAAGTACTTTGTAGGAGTGATAGGATAGGCTTGCAAGAAAGTAAAGAACATGTAAATAAAACTAGGGTCTGGTTAGATAAAGAAACAACTACGAGTGTCTAACGAGTGTGGAAAAGTGGTGGTAGGAGTTGCGGAATTGTCCCTAAGCAATTGACTATGTTACTAGATCTATAGCAAGTATCATGTGGGAGAGGCCTCTGCTAGCATGCATCCCTTACTTGGAATTCTATGCACTTATGATTGGAACTATTAGCAAGCGTCCGCAACTACTAACGTTCATTAAGTTAAAACCCAACCATAGCAATAAGATATATTGCCCCCCCTTCAATCCCATATGCATCAATTTCTATGCTATGTTTGAAGCTTCTGTCACTCTAGCCTGCCAATACATAGTCCTACCAACATACAACTAACCCTATGGTGTGATCCACGCGCGTGATCATATGATGGGCACGAAAGGACAACAACAAAACCACAAGCAAATTAAACCAATCATAGCAATTCATCAATCACCGATAGGAAAACGATAATCTACTCAAACATCAGCAACACATCATTGGATAATAATATGTAGCATAAAGCACCATGTTCAAGTAGAGGGTACAGCAGGTTGCGGGAAAGTGAACCACTGAATATAGATAGGGGAAGATGATGGAGATGTTGGTGAAGATGACAGAGGTGTTGGTGTAGATCGCTGTCACACGATGATGTCCTGGGCGGCGTTCCGGCGCCGCCGGGAGAGAGGGGGAGAGAGCACCCTACTTCTTCTTCTTCCTTGACCTCCTCCCTAGATGGGAGAAGGGTTTCCCCTCTGGTCCATGGTCTCCATGGCGGCGGAGGGGCGAGAGCCCCTCCGAGATTGGATCTGTCTCTCTGTGTCCTTTTGTTTCTGCGCTCCCAGATTCTGCGTTTCACCGTTTCTCAAATTCCCGGAGATCCGTAACTCCGATTGGGCTGAAATTTTAACAAGATTTTCTTCCGGATATTATCTTTCTTGTGGCGAAAGAAGGGCTCCAACCTCCTTAAGGAGTGGCCACAAGCCTGCCTGCCGCGTGCCCACCCTCTGGCCGCGGTGACATGGCTTGTGAGCACTCCGTGCATCGCCTCGCGTTGATTCTTCTTCCCAAAAATCATAAATATTCCAAAAAAAATCCCCGTAAGTTTTTATTACCTTTGGACTTCGTTTGGTATGGATATTCTGCGAAACAAAAAACACGCAACAAACAGGAACTGGCACTGGGCACTGGATCAATATGTTAGTTCCAAAAATAGTATAAAAAGTTGCCAAAAGTATATGAAAGTTGTAGAATATTGGCATGAAACAATCAAAAAATATTGATACGACAGAGAGGTATCAGCAGGCACCCTCCAGCGCACCTGTAAGCACGAATGAAGGACGTGTTTTGGGGTCTAGGGTATCAAAAGATCAAGATCATGTCGATCATGAGCATCAACCTTCCGAAGGTATTTGTAGTGGGTTATACTTGCTGATATTGTAGGCTATGACACTTGCTAGAATTGTTATATGACTATTAACTTTCTTGCATAAACAGATTACTCGTGAGCTTGATGATGAAGGTAGTTAAAAGAAAGGTGGAAGAAAAAAATACTCGAAAGGCTAACATATATGCAAGGCTGAATCAACCCAAAATCCATATTCCACTTAATTGGAATGGAAAGCCCGTTAGGCCAGATGCAACCGAATTTACTAATTTCATTGGCACTTTGGTGAGGAAGCATATACCACCTGTAGAGTTAGATTGGCGAGATGTTGATGTAGACAAAAAGTTGTTAGTGTGGGAGACCTTGAAGGTATAAATGAACATAATCTAAAACTTACACACTCTTCCTTAATGTTGTCCAACTGAGTTTCCTGCTTTCTCTCATTTTAATAGGCATTTTATGAGCTGGACTCAACTGCTTTGAGCTTTATTATCAACACTTCACACATAAAATGGAAGGACTGGAAGTCATATTTAAAGAGGTACAAGTTTGATGCTACTTTGATTGCTGCACAACTTATGAAAAGACGTGACAACAGAATTAGTGAAGCTGACTGGAAGACCTTATTACTTATTGGAGATCTTCGGTATTTGAAGTAAGTCATCATGCTAAATCAAAACTGTAGTATATCCTTGCAACAACATTTATTTTGGACATAGATAAACTAATATGTGTGATAAATCCCCTTCAGTTTTTTCTTGTAGTCTCATAGTGCTATCACCAAAAGGAATCACGCCAATGCAGTGCCTCATACATCTCGCAGCAAGAGTCATGCCCGTGTTGCTGATGAAATGGTAAAAACAATTAACCCAATTAAAAATGATATGCCACCGTGTCAGTGACTAATGCATAATGAAATAAATAAATGATTGTAGGCTGTCAAACTTGGGCATGATCCTCGAACAGATCAAGTTTATATCGAAACACATACATGCAAAAAAGGTGAAATGAAAGGGAGTTATGTGCCGCACGCAGCAGCAACAATTGTAAGTCTCCTTTTCTGGACTATTTTCAGTATTACTCAGAAATTGTACAAGTAGAATTTACATAGCAAGTAAATATCATTTTGTAGAAAGAACTCATAGAGAAAGCTGAAGAGCACCCGGAATGGAAGGAAAGAAGAATTACAGAAGGTGATCTGTTTGCACGTGTATGTGGAATGAAAGAGCCCAGGGGTCGTGTCCGTGTGTTAGGTCTAGGGCCAACACCTCAAGATTTGGGCACAACGGGTACACGGGGTAAATTCAGCACAAGAGTTCTAGTTGCAATGGAAGAGTGTCGAGAAGCTGAAAATCGCGTTAGCATGCTGGAGGGGCATGTGCAAGAAATGCATGAATGAATGAACCAAATGGAATTGATGTTAGCTTCACAAGGAGGGCATAATCTGGAAACTCCTAGCTCGTAGCACGCTTCCAATTCTCGACAAGTAATGAACTATTTCCACACCTTTTCATTGCATCAATAATCCATCTTGCATGCACCAACTCTATTTACATATTGTTGTCTCATGGAACTCAAGAGTTCAAGCTGAGGAAGATGATGAACGGGGTGATGAAGAGCCCTTTGTTCGTAGAAGAGTTGTTGCAAAGCCCCCTGGAAGAAGCCCATTAGCCCATGAAGATGAAAACCTTGTAAGCTTCGCATCCTTACCTATATGGTTAAATTCTGTTTTGTTTCTATGTTTCTAAAATAATCATGGACTGATTCAGATTGGTATGGACGTGCTTCTATATGCATGGACTGGTCCTGAAACTCCTGTTGCTAAGGCAACAATTATCTCAGTTGACCCAGACACTATTGTGGATCGAGAGCCTCTTGGACCAGGAACTTATGAGGTTCTTCTCAATGTTGCGATCAGAAGGGATGTGCTATGGTGCCTTTTGAATATGATGGTTTACAAATTATCGCTGATACTGTCACAAGGTCCATTCCATGGCCATCTAGCAAGGTAATTATCAAAAATGTGTGTTTTGTTCACTTATTTCGAATTGTTTGATGTGTGATATGTACTGACTCATGATCACTTTGCTAGATGAAACCCTACAAACCAGGGACATCTTCCTTGTCTCGCCGCTAAGGTATTTTTTGTTGGTTATTCCTACATCTTCCTTGTCTCGCTACTAAAGTCTTGCTTGATGAAACCCTACAAACCAGGGACTTTCTTTTGGTATTTTTGTTTTAATAGAGAAATAAAATTCTAACACAAGCAAACAACAACGAATTAAAAAGACATGAACATATATATAACTATCTAGCATTTAATAGAGGGAAGAAACAACACTATATATGACAGGGGATAGATGTTTCACATCACAAACACACACACACACACACACCGCGCGCATATATATCACAAGTACATGAGCTAACACAAGGACTACAAAATGTAACAAGGTTCTTAAGCAAGAATTACACAGGTCATATATATAGCCAATTATCAAGCATACAAACTAGTGACACATTTCATGGTCCGGTTCAGAGAACACCAACTTAACACTACAAGCACAAATCTGAAGCTGAACAAATCACTTCATTATGCAGTACTAGTAAATTTCAGAGATAGAGAGATGGAGATGGAGAGAGGGAGAGAGAGAACATCAACCGTTTGGAGAGGAGTAGCAACAAGACAAGGGAGAAGAAAGGGCAGCAACAACTTTGGGGAGTAGAAAGGAGAAGCGGCAAGGGCGAGATTGAAGGAGCAGAAGCAGCTTTGGGGAGAATAAAGGAGGAGCAACAGAGGGCGTTGGAGAAGAGAAGTAGCACGAGTTGGAGAGGAGAAAAGCAGCAACACGGACGTGGGAGAGGCAGCAACAAGGGAGGTGGTTGAGGAGCAGCAGTGTGCAGTAAGAGACAGGTTTAAAGAAGAAGTATAGTAGCATGGACGTGGGGAGAGGGAGTAGCAAAATTTTTGGGAGAAGAAGAGTAGCAAGAGGAGGTTGAGAGAAGAAGGTGCATCAGCGAGGAGTGGAGATAAGCGGCAGCAAGTAGCAGTTTGGATTCAGAGAAGGTTAGGACCAGCAGTATGCAACACCAAGGGAGGTGGTTGCAGATGTGTTGGAGATGGTGGCGCTGGTGCAGATGGATGCTGGTGGCTGGGTGGTGGCTGGAGATGGGTGGTGGCTGGCTGGTGGATGTAGATGTGTGGATGGATGGTTGTGTGGCTCATGGATGGTAGTGACAACAACTTCTCTTCATGTCCATAATAGAAGAAATTTGGGCCTTTTCGCCCTTTTCTACAAAGGAAATAAGTCACAAGTAAATGATCGCTTTATATGATTTTTATTCGAATATGCAACATTTCATAGCAGGAATGGATGAATATATCACAACAGATTCTATACTTGCGTGCTATAATATATATTGAAATGTACTTATCATCTACGGTTTAGTACATGTGAAGTGTGCGTGCGTAATGGTATTTTTTTTGCATGGAGCGATTGTCATGTGCTGGTTTGCATTTTGTCATCCTTGTGGAATATTCATCTATGTAATAATGTAACTTATTTTTAGAGTCATTTGTATGCCTACTAATTCTAGTGTTTATACAAGTTTTTATGGTGCCATTGTGTTTATGAATGTAAGAATGTAATCGCAACTTCTTTACATTTTGCATGAAAGACATGCAAGTGGACCAGGAACCATGAAGCCGACGGTTCAGGTTATTTTGTGTAATGGTGATTGAACCATTGGAGATGCATTTTACCTATCAGTTTGTAAACCCACATTGTGTTTGAGACAATGAACCATAATGTTTCCTCTAGTTAAGTAGCTACATTAGCTTATGGCAAATTTGGATGTTATGAATTGTGGTTATGGTTTATTATTGCTAGAGAATATGCTTGTTATGGTTTATTATTGCTGGACAATATGCTTGTTATGAAATATTGATTGATATATGGTTGGTAGCGCAAATGTAAGCTATGTGAGGGCTGTTGGTGTGGGATTTTTGAAAAGCACATGGGATGCCCAATAGACTATTTTTTGGGAATGCAGAACCCCGTCACATAGTCGGTCAGGAAAGGTTCAGGACATGCCCAATATACTGTTTCTTGGGAATGCAGAACCCCGTCAGATAGTCGGTCGGGAAAGGTTGAGGACATGCCCCAATAGACTGTTTGTTGGGAATGCAGAACCCTGTCACATAGTCAATCGAGAAAAGTTCAAGACATGCCCAATATTTGTTGGGAATGCATAACCCCGTCAGATAGTCGGTCAGAAAGGTTCAGGACATGCCCAAGAGACTGTCGGTCGGGAAAGGCCCTTGGTAGGCCCAATAGAATGTTGGTCGGGAAAGGTATGCCATAGTCGCCAAATGATCAGTTGGGAAAAATATGTCGGTCTGGAAAGACCTTTCCTGTTTGTACTTTCCCCACCTGACACTTTCGGTCGACAGGAATCTTTCCCGACCGACTATCTATCGATGGAAGTTGTTTTCCCGTCCAACCTAGTTGTTAGGGATGTACTGTTGTGGTGTAGTGGGTAGGGCTGCGCCGAGGGAGGATGAAATTTGTGTGTCTAGCAGCCCCAAACCCTCACATATATATAGGGGGAGGAGGAGGAGGGTGCGCCACCCCTAGGGTTTCCCTAGGTGGCGCGACAAACCTGAGATGGGAGGGGTGGCAGACCAAGAGGGGGAGGAGGAGGCGCCCTAAGGTGGCTTGCCACCCAAGGCAGCCCCCACGCCTAGGGTTAGCCCTCCCTTGCCCTCTTGTGCACCTTGGGCCAAGGTAGGTTGTGCACCAACCCACCTAGGGGCTGGTTCCCATCCACTTTTGGCCCACATAGCCCTTGAGGGCTGGTCGCCCCTTCCAGTGGACCCCCAGAACCCTTCCGGTGGTCCCGATACAATACACAAGATTACCAAAACATTTCTGACGATCAAATCTCCACTTCCTGTATATTAATATTTACCTGTGGACCATTCCGGAGCTCCTCGTGACATCCGGGATCTCATCCGAGACTCCAAAAAATCATCGGTAACCACATACTATTCCCATTACAACCCTAGCGTCATCGAACATTAAGTGTGTAGACCCTACGGGTTCGAGAACAATGCAGACATGACCGAGACATTTCTCCGGTCAATAACCAACATCGGGGTATGGACATCCATGTTGGCTCCCACCTGTTACACGATGAACTCATCGGATGAACCACGATGTCGGGGATTCAATCAATCTCGTATGCAATTCCCTTTGTCTACCCGTATGATACTTGCCTGAGATTCGATCGCCGGTATACATATACCTTGTTCAATCTCGTTACCGGCAAGTCTCTTTACTCGTTCTGTAACACATCATCCTGTGACTAACTCTTTAGTCACATTGAGCTCATTATGATGATGGATTACCGAGTGGGCCCAGAGATACCTCTCTGTCACACGGAGTGACAAATCCGAGTCTCAATTCATACCAACCCAACAAATACTTTCGGAGATACCTGTAGTGCACCTTTATAATCACCCAGTTACGTTGCGATGTTTGATACACAAAAAGAACTCCTACGGTATCCGGGAGTTGCACAATCTCATGGTCTAAGGAAATGATACTTGACATTAGAAAAGCTTTAGCAGACGAACAATATGATCTAGTGTTGTGCTTACGATTGGGTCTTGTCCATCACATCATTCTCCTAATGATGTGATCCCATTATAATTGACATCCAATGTCCATGATCAGGAAACCATGACCATCTATTGATCAACGAGCTTGCCAAATAGAGGACCACTAGGGACATGTTGTGGTCTATATATTCACACATGTATTACAGTTTCCGGTTAATACAATTATAGCATGAATAATAGACAATTATCATGAACTAGGAAATATAATAATAACCGCTTTATTATTGCCTCTAGGGCATATTTCCAACAACGCAATACCTATCCATGGTGATGATCTTTTATGAGAGGGGAGTTTGGATCCACATACCCTTGTAGATTGCTAAGAGGAAGCATAAATAACATGGTTAATGTAGTCGAACATCTTCGTGATCCAATTCGCAGTCCGTCCCACGATCTCATCACGAACCGTCCTGCAATCTCATCACGATCCATCCCCATCTAGTGGTGAACCGACGACACCAACGCATTCAGCACACGTACGAATTTATGACGATCTCCGCCTTCTTGATCCAGCAAGAGGGGTGGAGAGGTAGACGAGTTCTCCAACATGGCGGCGTGGTGGTGGTGGTGGTGAACTAATCCAGCAGGGCTTCGCCAAGCTTCTGTGGAACTAATTTAGAGGAGTAAACGATCTAGAGGGAGAGAGGGATGCACCTTGGATTGAGGTCCAAAAAGCCTCTCTACCCTCTAGTATATATACGAGGGAGGGAGGGGAAGAGGTAGCCAAAAGGCTCTTCCTTGGCTCGGCCGAATAGGTGGAGGTGGAAGAGTCCACCTCCCATCTTACTCCCACTAGGACTCCTCCTACTTAGAAACCTCCTCTCCTTTGGGTTTTTTCTCCTTCTTTTGCTCCTTGGCCGAAATTGGCCCTATTGGGCTGGCCGCACCAGCCCACTAAGGGTTGGTGCACCACCTTTAGGCCTATTAGGTTCTCTCCCGGGTGGGTGACCCCTCCCGGTAAAACCCAGGAACCCATTCGTCACTCCCGATACTTTACCGGTAATGCCTGAAAACTTTCCAGAAGCCAAATGCAACTTTCCTATATATCAATATTTACCTTCGGACCATTCCGGAGCTCCTTGTGACGTCCTGGATCTCATCCGGGACTCGGAACAACTTTCGGTTACAAACACACATAACTCAATAATACTCAATCGTCATCGAACCTTAAGTGTGCAGACCCTAGGGGTTCGAGAACTATGTAGACATGACCTCACACACTCTCCAGTCAATAACCAATAGCGGGACCTCGATGCCCATATTGCCTCCTACATATTCTACAAAGATCTTTATCAGTTAAACCTTGATACGTCTCCAACGTATCTACTTTTCCAAACTCTTTTGCCCTTGTTTTGGACTCTAATTTGCTTGACTTGAATGGAACTAACCCGGACTGACGTTGTTTTCAGCAGAATTGCCTTGGTGTTATTTTTGTGCAGAAATAAAACTTCTCGGATAGACATGAAATGTCACACCCTGTTTTTGCTATTACATGTCTGTGTTGTAAAATTCTGAGCCTGTTAATTTTTTTCAAAACTAATGTTGTGAGTGCCATGATCGACATTGAATGCTTGTATGCTTGATCATGTGAGGTTTCAAAACCCTAAACTCCTTTGGTATTATACTAATTTCCAAAAACCTTTGCTGACCAAAGTAAAACCACCTTGAGTTGCACTACATGTCCTTGATAGCAAGCAGTGCTTCTACTCATATTTGGTAATCTGATTTTTACCTATCTTTATATTTCAAAACCACAAAATAATTATTTTTGTGATTATATTTCTAATTAAATAACCTGTCCATTTTTGAGGCCAGAATTGGTATTCCAACATGGGAAAATACTTTACTACCTTGGAAAAATCTGATTAAATTTAGAGATGATGAGAAGGACATATATTTTTCATACATAGGATTTTAAACCCCATTTTATATTATATTTATTGATTAAAACTATAAAAGCTACTTTTGTCTGTTTCAGCATTTTGAAATATTTCCAAAGGAAATATTCTCAATAAATTCCTAGAAAATTCCAGTGGTATCCCTAAGCCTTGTTTGGTGTCCACATAAAGTTTCACCTTGATCAATGGTGGATAAGGTCCCCAAATAACCCAAAAACCCTATGTGTCCAGAATCAAGTTAGAGAAACTCTACATAACAAAGTTTGTCCAATGGGGCTAAAACTTTGCAGGAGTGCCTAATACCTCAAATGAGGGTTCTACACCAAAAATGGGATTTGTGGGACTTAGTTTGCCCACACTCCCTTTGGAAGGAACAGATCTGGTCATATTGGAGTAATTTCAAGTTTACAAAGCTAAACTTATCCTTTGGAGCTCAAATTTGGTGGAATCCATGGTTTACCACCAAAACCAAACCTATTAAGTCTCAGCACCAGTGGTGGGGTGCAACCCCCTAAACCCACTGTCGAACACCTTCTGACAGATAGGACAAAGCCACCTTAGCCATAGCTAAACCAAACTCCTTTGCTTCAAAGTCTTAGATTAAGTGGCCAGTACCTGTATCTAACCCCAGTCAACTGGCCCCTCACTGGTTCAAAGTGGAAAGGCCAAAATCCCCAATTTAGACCTCAGTTCATGACTGACATCACCAGTATTTCTTGCCTCCTTTGACCAGCCGAAGCTCCCACTAAAATCAAACGGCTAGCCACACCCCCAGCAAGTGCGAGGACATGCTAGACACGTCCAAAGTGCCTCAGAGCGCACCATCATGCCGTGGCATGCCAAAACTGCGCTCTGGGCGCGCTACAGGGAGTCACCGAGGTGGGGGCGACGCCCTCGGCCAGTTCCAGCCTCTCCCGAGATGTCCAACCTCTTCACCGACAACCCCTCTGCGTCGGGCAAGCCTCAGGGCCCCTCCTATCTCGCGCTAGAGCTCATGCGACGCGTGCCCACGCGCTCCAGAACCGGCCATGGTTGCGCGGCCATGAATGCACGACTCTCCTCTCTCTCTCTGTAGTAGATGGTTCAGGTGGTCCAATACCACGTCTTGAGACCATGGTTTCAACCCCAAGCGCTCTCCGCACCCCCATGCGTGCCACGGTGAGTCACCGGCGCTCCCAAATCTGCTCACCATCGCGGGCCTATAAATAGCCCTCCCCCTCGCTCCAGCACACCTCAGATAGCTTCGCCACGATCACTAGTACCTCCTTAGCCACCCCAGCAAACCAGCAGAGCCCCGGTGCTCGAGATCGACCGAGGCCCCTCCGCCTCGCAGCACCGATCGATCTCCGGCTACACGACGGCTCCTGCGCCCGTCGACCCACCAAACTGACCCTCTTGATCCCAGGAAGTTTTCCCCTAACTTGCCCGAGGTTTTTCGTGTCTCTAGCCACCCCCTCGACCACTTCCCGATACTCCTCTGCCACGGTCTCCTCGTCGCCGGCGAACCCCTGCCTCCCCGTCGTTGTTTCGACCACCAGCAGGTAGGCGACGGTCAGGCAAACCCATTCTCGTGTTCATTGGGGCATGAGCGCGTCGCCAACCTCGTCGGCGTCCTCCTCCTCCTCTCTGGCCGGAGGTAGGAGACGACCCCGACAGGTGTGCCCCACCTGTCGGTGGCCCAGCCTCCTCCCCCACGTTGGCCTCGGCCACTGACCACAGAGCCCCGCGCTTAAGGTTCAAACCTCACGGTGCGCGCACCTGGGCAGGCCGTCAGCTGGCCATGGGCCAGCCCAGCTCTGGGCCGAGCCAGGCCAGAGCTAGCCTGTTTTATTTTTATTTTTAAACCTGGATTTCTAAGATTTTTATAAAAACATTTAACCAGTGTGAAAATATAATTCTTCCACTGTTATTTTTCTAAAAATGTGTAATATTTAATGATATGCTTAGATAAATTTTTCCAGCAACTTTTCTATTTTATAATAATAAAAAGGGCTAAAATGAAATAGTTTTGCTTCTGCTTGGTTGTTTTCAAAAATATTCCTTCAAAGAAAACTAAGGCAAATATTTTTTAAATGATATCTTAGATTTATCAGAGATAGGGAACATTTTTAAAATAACTTTGTGGACTGTTTCTGTGTGAGCTATTTCTTATTTATTGTTTATTCGATGATGGAAAATCCGTGTGACGAGGGAATCGGAGCGGAAGACCTCGAAGACCCCGGATACTTAGCTGACCAAGGCAAGCAGCCCTTTGACTATGACTGAGCATATGCTACTTTGCATGTTAATAGCAAGTATTCCTGTTGCATATGATCATAAGTGCCGGTAATCATTTGATATGATTTTATCGAAGGCTCCTCCGGAGTAGTTTGCATTGAGCTTGACTCTACCCCTTATGGTCATGCTAATACCATGTTGACAAGTAAAGATAGCAGTAGTATTATCATGAGCATGATGTTGTCATAAAGCAAGAGTTTATGAAAACCCCGCCGGGTGCCACTAATGCCCAAGGGTGATGATGAGTTAGGTGGTCACTTTTTGTGAAGTGATGCACCCGGTATTTGTGTGAGTAAGGTTTCGGAAATGGGATTAGATTTATCATGTGTCGACCATCCCAACCTTGCCAGTACGACCACGTTACCCCTTATGGGACGGGGCTATGTTAATTACTCTGGTCGGTGCTAGCAAAGAGCCACATTAGTAGTGGCGGAAGTGATATGTGGTCACTCTCGTGATGGGGTCGTGCCAGGTAGGACGACTATGCCATTTTTATGAGTTCCAGTCACACCATTGGTCCCCGCATGGTTGGTACTGTCCAGAGTTGGTGCTCGTAAGACGTACAACATGTGGGCTGGGTACCAATCGAGTGGAACTCTTTGTCTAGTATCGTCAGGGGAAAGGCATTGATCGGGTACTTACCTTGGGTATGTGATATACTGCGAGTCGTGGATGACACGAAAGTTTCCCGGATCTCGTGGGTCCAACGTACTACCTCTGCAGAGTGTAAACTATTCGAATAGCCGTGTCCACGGTCAAGGACAGTTGGGTAATCCTGCTTAAACTACGTCATGATATTTCTGCATAAACCAAGTGTGCGTGAGTGAGTGTGTGTGTGTGGTGATGAGAAAGGTGTTTCTATGATAGCAATGATATGACAAAGTTCGGTGACTTGGCATATAGGGTGAACCCGGATGGTTGAGCCCTCGACAGATATATCGATATCTGTAACCTATTCTTCAAGAGTAATTCTTTAACTTGATGCATATTCATGATCATTCCACCCAGTGGAGTTACACTAGAGATGCATGCTATTGTTATCCTTCACTTTCATTGATTATATCATGGGTTGTTTGCGAGTACATTCAAAGTACTCATTGGCTTGCCACTGGTTATGTTATTGACCAGACATGGAAGGACCAGAGTTTGGAGATGAGTACGTCTTGGGAGACACCCCTACAAACTAGTACGCTTCCGAGTCAGAATGCCTGTCGGTGTAGGCTTGATGGCATGGGCACCCGCTTAGCCCCTTTGTTTTTCCGCTATTAGTGTACTCGTGTGATTTGGCCTTAGGCCCTGTCTTGTGAACTTGACCCTTCGGTCACGTGATGTAATAATCGGTACTTGGATGTAAGACTCTTTATTCAGTATCTGTGTTCGGTGAGCATTGATCTCTGGGATCACTGAGCACGGCGATTCTCGACTAGTAAGTCGAGGTCCCCACAGAGCTGGTATCAGAGCCATCTTGACTATAGGAAGCCTTAGGTAGCATGGGCGATAGCCAAAACAATTAGTGCACATAGGATGACCCGAGAACCGCACCCACTATATATTTATAACCCTCTCCTCTACATCTTGTAGAGGGCCGCCGTACCCGAGACGCTTATGGAAACAGGCTTTCCTCTGCTTTTGAGTGATAGCCTCGAGAAGTGTCAAGTGTGTCGCACGCCCATCTTTCTTTACCACGAACACTGGGTCAACACCGACACCAAGGAGTGTCACGTGGATGTGATAGTGAAGGCTAATGACTCCCCAACTAGCTGGTTCTTTGAAGGGCCACAAATGGAGGATCTGATCTTGGCCGTGGAGACTGCAGCACGAGAGGCACTCGTGCGGCTCCACGACATCCTTCCTGAGATGGCGGACGAGCCCACTACTCGTCACCTGCCTTTTGTTAAGGATAAGGTAGACGGGAGTTGGACACTCAACCCCTCATCCGAGGACGGGATGCCATTAAGGTTTCAGACCTACTTTAGCCTCTCCTCAGACACCTTGACGCATCTTTTGATCAAGGAGTCGACTAGGATCTGCCAAGAGCTGCACCAAGTCAAGGACCTACTTCATATGGAGAAGATGAAGAACCGCAAGGTGAAGAAAGAAGGAGCACCCGTAATATCACCTGGCTTTGCTTTCCGAGGAGGAATACCCCCGCTTCAGGTTGTTCCTCTTCAGAGTCATCGTTTAACCGTAGAAGAGTACACCGAGCTCTTCGCTACCTCGCCAACCAGGAGACGTTGTGATGGTCTGCTTCCTTCCCCTACTCCTTCGAGGAAGGGAAGCACTAATGAAGATGAAGACAGAGAGGAAGATGAAGACGAAGATCCCACCGAGCCGGCTTATGACACCGCGCAGTCGATCGCTTAGCGGCGTAGGATGTACCGAATGTAGGAGTTCTTGTATCAGGATTTTATGACCCAGATGTTGCGTGAACCTGTTGGATGCAAGTCGCATTCTGCCTTAAGCAGCTTGTGAGCGACTACATCACTTGTTTTAAATTAATGCAGTAGTTCTTTTTAAAACCTTTGTGATGAAAACCTTCCACACCAGCACAACACCAGACCCCCTCTTTACTAGAACATCATCCCCTTCGAAAGAAAACAGTGGCAAAGATTGACCTGTCTACTCCCCTGACAGGATGGTGAATGCAACTCGCAAGAGCACCTTCGGCAACCCCAGCTCTGCCTCTTCAGGACAGCAGCAGGGAACCGGAGGGGAAGCTCAAGCTGGAGATCACCATGTGCACAAGACGATGTTCCACTGCCGCCGCCTCCCCCTGAAAGCTTGACCAAGGCTCAGTTCCTTCAAGCTCTTCGGGGGGAGCGTCAACCAACAATGCCGCTATCCGGCAGCTGGCTCAAACTTTGGTAAACCACCCGCCGCAGAACGGGAATGGCAACGGTCGCTCAACTCTCTCTGAGTTTATGCGGACTACGCCGCGCATATTCACGGAGACGACTGAGCCCTTGGATGCCGATGACTAGATCCGCACTATTGAAGACCTTCTCGCACTGGTCAAGTGCACTGATGACAACAAGAAAGTCCTCTATGCAACCCACTGTCTCGGAGGCACAGCCAGAGCCTGGTGGGATGGATTTCAGATCATGCGAGCCGGGAAAGTCATCACTTGGGCTGTGTTCAAGGATGGATTCCACGTCTCTCACATTCGTCCGGGAATGATCACCATTAAGAAGCGGGAATTCCGAGCCTTAAGGCAAGGCAGTGGATCAGTCAAGGAGTATTTGCAGAAGTTCAACCTCCTAACAAGATATGCACCCGAAGACGTCAGCACTGAGGCTGCCAAAGTGGAGCGCTTTATGGAAGGACTGCAACAATCACTCCAATATCAGTTGGTTATTTGTGAATGTCGGACCTTCAGTGACCTGCTTAATATGGCTCTTATGTTGGAAGACAAGCGTCGTGCAATGGACGACACCCGTAAGCGCAAGCTAATGGGTAGTGGAGGACCGATTAGCTCGAAACCACGACCGTGGCAGTCAGCCCCAGCAAGACCTAACTATCAGCAGCAGCAGTACAAGCATCCAACATTTCGCCAGAATTACCAACCTTAGCAAGTCAGCGTCAAGCCAGCAAGCACTCCACCAAACAACGGTGGGGGCAAGACCAACCTTCCAGCGCAAGTTACCTGATTCGGGTGTGGACAACCAGGGCACTATTCCAGGCAGTGCCCCAATAAGAAACCCGATGCTCCGCGCCCCAATGCGCCAAATCTAGGCCAAGGAGCATGAGGCAGGAACCAGGATCCCCGCAATCAGCAGTATCGCAGCAAGGGGCGGATTAATCATATTTCCGCAGAAGAGGCACAGGAAGACCCGAACTGCATTCTGGGTACGTTCCTCGTCAACTCTACGCCAGCAACAGTATTGTTTGATTGTGGTGCTTCACATTCCTTTGTTACGCAAAAGTTTGCAGAAAAGTGTGGTCTAGAACCTACCTTTTTTCATGGGCATATGGCAATTCAAACCCCGGGAGCAATTTTGAGAACCAACCTAGGGTGTAGGAAGGTTGGGATAGTTATCAATGGGACGAGCTTCTCAGCGGATCTCATTGTGCTTAAGTCGGAAGGCCTAGAAGTAATTCTCGGTATGGACTGGTTGGCCAAGCATCAGAGTATATTGGACTGTGCTAACAGGGCCATTACCATGACAAGTGACCAAGGGGTCAAAGTCAAGTATGTCTCTGAGCCAGTACCCACTCGAGTGCCACGAGTTAACAGCCTATCAGAGGAAGGACTCGACCGCGTGCCAATAGTCTGTGAATACACGGACGTCTTTCCTGATGAGCTACCAGGGATGCCTCCTGACCGAGACATCGAGTTCATCATCAAACTCATGCCAGGATCAAGGCCTATCTATAAGAAGCCTTACAGGATGAGATCCAAAGAGCTAGCGAAGCTGAAGAAGCAACTGGATGAGCAACTCAGGAAAGGGTTTATTCGTCCAAGTGCGTCACCTTGGGGATCACCTGTTCTCTTCGTGTCCAAGAAGGATGGGACAATCCGACTTTGCGTCGATTACCGTTCTCCCAATGAGGTCACGATCAAGAACAAGTATCCACTCCCCAAGATTGAAGACTTGTTCGACCAGCTGAATGGAGCAAAGGTATTCTCCAAGATCGACCTCCGATCTGGATATTACCAACTAAAGGTTCGACCCGAAGACATTCCGAAGACGAAATTTGTGACCCGGTATGGTCTGTACGAATGCACTGTCATGTCCTTTGGATTGACGAATGCCCCAGCTTACTTCATGTACCTCATGAATAAGGTCTTCATGGAATACCTGGACAAGTTTGTCATCGTATTCATTGATGACATATTAATCTTTTCCAAGTCTGAAGACGAGCATGAGCAACACTTGAGGCTAGTATTGGAGAAGCTTCGAGAGCAAAAAATGTATGCCAAGTTCAGCAAGTGCCAATTTTGGTTGAACGAAGTTGGATTCCTCGGTCATACCATGACAACAAGTGGATTGGCAGTTGATCCCTCTAAGATTACCACGGTAACCAACTGGGAATCACCAATCGACGTGAAGGAAGTCAGGAGTTTCCTCGGACTCGCGGGATATGACCGCAAGTTCGTAGAAGGATTCTCCCGCATTGCGCGACCTATGACTCAGCTCCTGAAGAAAGGCAAGCAGTTCGATTGGACGCCGGAGTGTGAGGCAAGCTTCCAAGAGTTGAAGAATAGGTTAACCACCGCCCCGGTATTGGCCACTCCAAATATCAGCAAGGAGTTCGTGATATATTGCGATGCCTCAAGGACCGGGCTAGGTGGGGTTCTAATGTAGGATGGCAGGGTCGTGGCATACTTGTCACGACAACTGTGCCCGCATGAGGAAAATTATGCCACCCATGATCTCGAGTTGGCAGCAGTAGTACATGCACTGAAGACATGGAGACATTACCTTCTGGGGAAGCGATGTGAAATATACACCGGCCACAAGAGTCTGAAGTATATCTTCACCCAAAGGGAATTGAATATGAGGCAACGGAGATGGTTGGATTTAATCAAACACTACGACCTCAACATTCAATATCACCCCGGTAAGGCAAATGTAGTGGCTGATGCCTTGAGTCGGAAGACCAGGACCTTAAACGTCATGCTTAAGGAAAGGCAGCCCGCCTTTGTTGGAATTATGCCCTAGAGGCAATAATAAATATAGTTATTATTATAATTCCTGTATCAAGATAATCGTTTATTATCCATGCTATAATTGTATTGAATGAAGACTTATATACATGTGTGGATACATAGACAAAACACTGTCCCTAGAAAGCCTCTAGTGGGCTAGCCAGTTGATCAAAGATAGTCAGGGTCTTGTGACTATGTACAAGGTGTTGTTGCTTGATAACTGGATCAAGTCATTAGGAGAATCATGTGATGGACTAGACCCAAACTAATAGACGTAGCATGTTGACCGTGTCATTTTGTTGCTACTGTTTTCTGCGTGTCAAGTATTTGTTCCTATGACCATGAGATCATATAAGTCACTGACACCGGAGGAATGCTTTGTGTGTATCAAACGTTGCAACGTAACTGGGTGACTATAAAGATGCTCTACAGGTATCTCCGAAGGTGTTCGTTGAGTTAGTATGGATTGAGACTAGGATTTGTCACTCCGTGTGACGGAGAGGTATCTTGGGGCCCACTCGGTAATACAACATCACACACAAGACATGCAAGCAATGTAACTTAGTGTAAGTTGCGGGATCTTGTATTACGGAACGAGTAAAGAGACTTGCTGGTAAATGAGATTGAAATAGGTATGCGGATACTGACGACCGAATCTCGGGCAAGTAACATACCGAAGGACAAAGGGAATGCCATACGTGATTGTATGAATCCTTGGCACTGAGGTTCAAACGATAAGAACTTCGTAGAATATGTGGTAGCCAATATGGGCATCCAGGTCCCGCTATTGGATATTGACCGAGGAGTCACTCGGGTCATGTCTACATAGTTCTCGAACCCGCAGGGTGTGCACACTTAAGGTTCGACGTTGTTTTATGCGTATTTGAGTTATATGGTTGGTTACCGAATGTTTTTCGGAGTCCTGGATGAGATCGCAGACGTCACGAGGGTTTCCGAAATGGTCCGGAAATGAAGATTGATATATAGGATGACCTCATTTGATTACCAGAAGGTTTTCGGAGTTACCGGGAATGTACCGGGAATGACGAATGGGTTCCGAGTGTTCACCGGGGGGCAGCCCACCCCGGGGAAGCCCATAGGCTTTGGGGGTGGTGCACCAGCCCTTGGTGGGATGGTGGGACAGCCCAAGAAGGCCCTATGCGCCATAGATAGAAAATCAAAGATAAAAGAAAAAAAAGGAGGTGGGAAGGGAGAGAAGGCCTCCACCTTCCAATCCTAGTTCGACTAGGATTGGAGGAGGACTCCTCCTCCCCTTGGTGTGCAGCCCTTGGGGCTCCTTGAGCCTCAAGGCAAGCGTCCCCTCCCTCCTCCTATATATATGGAGCTATTAGGGCTGATTTGAGACAACTTTTTCAAGGAAGCCCGACCACATACCTCCACGGTTTTACCTCTAGATCGCGTTTCTGCGGAGCTCGGGCGGAGCCCTGCTGAGATTAGATCACCACCAACCTCCGGAGCACCGTCACGCTGCCGGAGAACTAATCTACCTCTCCGTCTCTATGGCTGGATCAAGAAGGCCAAGATCATCGTCGAGCTGTACGTGTGCTAAACGCGAAGGTGCCGTCCGTTCGGCACTAGATCGTGGGACGGATCGCAGGACGGTTCGTGGGTCGGTTCGCGGGGTGGATCGAGGGATGTGAGGATGTTCCACTACATCAACCGCGTTCACTAACGCTTCTGCTGTGCGATCTACAAGGGTACGTAGATCGGAAATCCCGTCTCATAGATGGACATCACCATGATAGGTCTTCGTGCACGTAGGAAACTTTTTGTTTCCCATGCGACGTTCCCCAACAGTGGCATCATGAGCTAGGTTAATGCGTAGATGTAATCTCGAGTAGAACACACAAGCTTTTGTGGGCGGTGATGTGCGTCTTGCTGCCCTCCTTAGTCTTTTCTTGATTCCGCGGTATTGTTGGATTGAAGCGGCTTGGACCGACATTACTCGTACGCTTACGAGAGACTGGTTTCATCGCTACGAGTAACTCCGTTGCTCAAAGATGACTGGCAAGTGTCGGTTTCTCCAACTTTAGTTGAATCGGATTTGACCGAGGAGGTCCTTGGATAAGGTTAAATAGCAATTCATATATCTCCGTTGTGGTGTTTGCGTAAGTAAGATACGATCCTACTAGATACCCATGGTCACCACGTAAAACATGCAACAACAAATTAGAGGACGTCTAACTTGTTTTTGCAGGGTATGCTTGTGATGTGATATGGCCAACGATGTGATGTGATATATTGGATGTATGAGATGATCATGTTGTAATAGATAATATCGACTTGCACGTCGATGGTACGGCAACCGGCAGGAGCCATAGGGTTGTCTTTAAACTAACGTTTGTGCTTGCAGATGCGTTTACTATATTGCTAGGATGTAGCTTTAGTAGTAATAGCATGAGTAGCACGACAACCCCGATGGCGACACGTTGATGGAGATCATGGTGTGGCGCCGGTGACAAAGAAGATCATGCCGGTGCTTTGGTGATGGAGATCAAGAAGCACGTGATGATGGCCATATCATGTCACTTATGATTGCATGTGATGTTAATCCTTTTATGCACCTTATTTTGCTTAGAACAACGGTAGCATTATGAGGTGATCTCTCACTAAAATTTCAAGATGAAATTGTGTTCTCCCCGACTGTGCACCGTTGCTACAGTTCGTCGTTTCGAGACACCACGTGATGATCGGGTGTGATAGACTCAACGTTCACATACAATGGGTGCAAAACAGTTGCACACGCGGAACACTCGGGTTAAGCTTGACGAGCCTAGCATGTGCAGACAGGACCTCGGAACACATGAGACCGAAAGGTCGATCATGAATCATATAGTTGATATGATTAGCATAGGGATGCTTACCACTGAAATATACTCAACTCACATGATGATCTGACTTGAGCTAGTGTAAGTGGGTCATGAACCACTCAAATGACTAGAGAGATGTATTTTTTGAGTGGTAGTTTAGCAAGTAATTTTATTAAGTTAAACTCTAATTATCTTGAACATAGTCTAAGTTCACTTTGAATATATTTGTGTTGTAGATCATGGCTCACGCGACAGTCACCCTGAATTTTAATACGTTCCTAGAGAAAGCTAAGTTGAAAGATGATGGAAGCAACTTTGTAGACTGGGCTCATAATCTTAAATTGATCCTACAAGTTGGGAAGAAGGATTATGTCCTTAATGCTGTGCTAGGAGATGAACCACCCGCTACGACTGACCAAGATGTTAAGAACGCTTGGTTAACCCGTAAGGAGGACTACTTAGTAGTTCAATGTGCAGTCTTGTATGGCTTAGAGCCGGGACTTCAACGTCGCTTTGAGCGTCATGGAGCATATGAGATGTTCCAGGAGTTGAAGTTTATCTTTCAGAAGAACGCCCGGATCGAGAGGTATGAGACCTCCGATAAATTCTATGCTTGCAAGTTGGAGGAGAATTCGTCTGTCAGTGAACATGTGCTCAAAATGTCTGGGTACTCAAACCGTCTAGCTGAGCTGGGGATTGAACTCCCGCGAGAGGCTATCACTGACAGAATTCTTCAATCACTGCCGCCAAGCTATAAGGGCTTTGTGTTGAACTACAACATGCAAGGGATGAACAAGTCACCCGGCGAATTGTTTGCGATGCTGAAAGTCGCACAGTCTGAACTCCGTAAAGAGCATCAAGTGTTGATGGTGAATAAGACCACTAGTTTCAAGAGAAACGGCAAAGGGAAGAAGGGTAATTCAAAGAAGAGCGGCAAGCCTGTTGCCAATCCGACGAAGAAACCCAAAGCTGGACCTAAGCCTGAAACAGAGTGCTACTATTGCAAGGGTATGGGTCACTGGAAGCGCAACTCCCCCAAGTATCTGGCTGATAAGAAGGCGGCCAAAGAAAAATCAGGTATATTTGATATACATGTTATTGATGTGTACTTAACCGGCTCTCGTAGTAGTGCCTGGGTATTTGATACCGGTTCTGTTGCTCATATTTGCAACTCGAAACAGGAACTGCGGAATAGGCGAAGGCTGGCGAAAGATGAAGTGACGATGCTCGTAGGAAATGGTTCCAAGGTTGATGCAATCGCCGCCGGCACAGTTTCACTTCAGTTACCATCAGGATTAGTTATGAACTTGAATAATAGTTATTTAGTGCCTGCGTTGACCATGAACATTATATCTGGATCTTGTTTATTGCGAGACGGTTACTCTTTTAAGTAAGAGAATAATGGTTTTTCAATTTCTATGAGTAACATCTTTTATGGTCATGCACCCAATGTGAGAGGATTGTTCATATTGAATCTTGATAGTGATAATACACATATACATAACATTGAGACCAAAAGAGTTAGAGTTAACAATGATAGTGCCATGTTTTTGTGGCACTGCCGCTTAGGTCATATTGGTGTAAAGATCATGAGGAAACTCCATATCGATGGACTTTTGGAGTCACTTGACTTTGATTCACTTGACACGTGCGAACCATGCCTCATGGGCAAGATGACTAAAAATCCGTTCTCCGGAACAATGGAGCATGCAAGTGACTTGTTGGAAATCATACATACCGATGTGTGCGGTCCAATGAGCTTGGAGGCACGCGGCGGATATCGTTATTTTCTCACCTTCACCGACGATTTGAGTAGATATGGTTATGTCTACTTAATGAAGCACAAGTCTGAAACATTTGAAAATTTCAAGCAATTTCAGAGTGAAGTTGAAAATCATCGTAACAAGAAGATCAAGTTCCTACGGTCTGATCGTGGGGGTGAATATCTGAGTTTCGAGTTTGGTGCTCACTTAAGACAATGTGGAATTGTTTCACAGTTGACACCGCCTGGAACACCACAGCGTAATGGTGTGTCCGAACGTCGTAATCGTACTTTATTAGAGATGGTGCGATCTATGATGTCTCTTACCGATTTGCCGTTATCATTTTGGGGTTATGCATTGGACACAACTGCATTCACTTTAAATAGGGCACCATCAAAATTCGTTGAGACGACACCATACGAACTGTGGTATGGAAAAAGGCCAAAGTTGTCGTTTCTTAAAGTTTGGGGATGTGATTCTTATGTCAAAAAGCTTCAGCCTGAAAAGCTGGAACCCAAAGCGGAAAAGTGCATCTTCATAGGTTACCCAAAAGAGACAGTTGGGTACACCTTCTATCTCAAATCCGAGGGCAAAGTGTTTGTTGCTAAAAACGGAGCTTTTCTCGAGAAGGAGTTTCTCTCGACAAAATTGAGTGGGAGGGAGATAGAACTTGATGAGGTTGTCGAACCTCTCATCCCTCTGGATGGTGGCGCAGGGCAAGGGGAAACCCCTGTCGTTGCGACGCCGGTTGAGGAGGAAGTTAATGATGATGATCATGAACTCCGGTTCAATTTCCTATCGAACCACGCAGGTCGACGAGACCACGTGCTGCTCCAGAGTGGTACAGTAATCCAGTTTTGTCAATCATGTTGTTAGACAACAATGAACCTGCAAATTATGAAGAAGCAATGGTGGGCCCAGATTCCAACAAATGGCTGGAGGCCATGAAGTCCGAGATAGGATCCATGTATGAAAACAAAGTGTGGACTTTGGAAGTACTACCTGAGGGCCACAAGGCTATTCAGAACAAATGGATCTTTAAGAAGAAGACGGACGCTGACGGCAATGTGACCGTTTATAAATCTCGACTTGTGGCAAAGGGTTTTTCACAAGTTCAAGGAGTTGACTACGATGAGACATTCTCCCCCGTAGCGATGCTTAAGTCGGTCAGAATCATGTTAGCAATAGCTGCATTTTTCGATTATGAAATCTGGCAGATGGATGTCAAAACGGCGTTCCTTAATGGTTTCCTTAAGGAAGAGTTGTATATGATGCAACCCGAAGGTTTTGTCGATCCTAAAAATGCTAACAAGGTATGCAAGCTCCAGCGATCCATTTATGGACTGGTGCAAGCATCTCGGAGTTGGAACAAATGCTTTGATGAGGTGATCAAAGCATTTGGGTTTATACAAGTGGTTGGAGAATCTTGTATTTACAAGAAAGTGAGTGGGAGCTCTGGGGCGTTTCTAATATTATATGTGGATGACATATTGCTGATTGGAAACAACGTAGAGTTTTTGGAGAGCGTAAAGGATTACTTGAATAAAAGTTTCTGTATGAAGGACCTAGGAGAAGCTGCTTACATTCTAGGCATTAAGATCTACAGGGATAGATCGAAATGCCTGATAGGACTTTCACAAAGCACATACCTTGATAAAGTTTTGAAGAGGTTCAAAATGAAACAGTCCAAGAAAGGGTTCTTGCCAGTTTTACAAGGTACGAGATTGAGTAAGACTCAGTGCCCAGCAACTGATAAAGATAGAGAGCATATGAGCACCGTCCCCTATGCTTCAGCCATATGATCTATCATGTATGCAATGATGTGCACTAGACCAGACGTTAGCCTGGGCATAAGTATGGCAGGCAGGTTCCAGAGTAATCCAGGAGTGGATCACTAGACAGCGGTCAAGAATATCCTGAAGTACCTGAAAAGGACTAGGGAGATGTTTCTCGTGTATGGAGGTGACGAAGAGCTCGCCGTAAAGGGTTACGTTGATGCAAGCTTTGACACAGATCCGGACGACTCTAAGTCGCAGACCGGATACGTATTTATTCTTAATGGGGGTGCAGTAAGCTGGTGCAGTTCCAAGCAAAGCGTCGTAGCTGATTCTACATATGAAGCGGAGTACATGGCTGCCTCCGAGGCGGCTAAGGAGGGTGTCTGGATGAAGCAGTTCATGACGGATCTTGGAGTGGTGCCAAGCGCACTGAATCCAATAACCTTGTTCTGTGACAACACGGGTGCCATTGCCTTAGCAAAGGAACCACGATTTCACAAGAAGACCAGACACATCAAACGACGCTTCAACCTCATCCGCGACTACGTCGAAGGGGAGGACGTAAATATATGCAAAGTGCACACCGATCTGAATGTAGCAGATCCGCTGACTAAACCTCTTCCACGGGCAAAGCATGATCAACACCATAACTGTATGGGTGTTAGATTTATTACAATGTAATTCACATGGTGATGTGAGGGCTAGATTATTGACTCTAGTGCAAGTGGGAGACTGCTGGAATTATGCCCTAGAGGCAATAATAAATATAGTTATTATTATAATTCCTGTATCAAGATAATCGTTTATTATCCGTGCTATAATTGTATTGAATGAAGACTTATATACATGTGTCGATACATAGACAAAACACTGTCCCTAGCAAGCCTCTAGTTGGCTAGCCAGTTGATCAAAGATAGTCAGGGTCTTCTGACTATGTACAAGGTGTTGTTGCTTGATAAGTGGATCACGTCATTAGGAGAATCACGTGATGGACTAGACCCAAACTAATAGACGTAGCATGTTGATCGTGTCATTTTGTTGCTACTGTTTTCTGCGTGTCAAGTATTTGTTCCTATGACCATGAGATCATATAACTCACTGACACCGGAAGAATGCTTTGTGTGTATCAAACGTCGCAACGTAACTGGGTGACTATAAAGATGCTCTACAGGTATCTCCGAAGGTGTTCTTTGAGTTAGTATGGATCGAGGCTGGGATTTGTCACTGCGTGTGACGGAGAGGTATCTTGGGGCCCACTCGGTAATACAACATCACACACAAGCCTTGCAAGCAATGTAACTTAGTGTAAGTTGCGGGATCTTGTATTACGGAACGAGTAAAGAGACTTGTCGGTAAACGTGATTGAAATAGGTATGCGGATACTGACGATCGAATCTCGGGCAAGTAACATACCGAAGGACAAAGGGAAAGACATACGGGATTGTATGAATCCCTGGCACTGAGGTTCAAACGATAAGATCTTCGTAGAATATGTGGGATCCAATATGGGCATCCAGGTCCCGCTATTGGATATTGACCGAGGAGTCACTCGGGTCATGTCTACATAGTTCTCGAACCCGCAGGGTCTGCACACTTAAGGTTCGACGTTGTTTTATGTGTATTTGAGTTATCTGGTTGGTTACCGAATGTTGTTCGGAGTCCCGGATGAGATCACGGACATCACGAGGGTTTCCGGAATGGTCCGGAAACGAAGATTGATATATAGGATGACCTCATTTGATTACCGGAAGGTTTTCGGAGTTACCGGGAATGTACCGGGAATGACGAATGGGTTCCGGGTGTTCACCGGGGGGGGGGGCAGCCTACCCCGGGGAAGCCCATAGGCCTTGGGGGTGACGCACTAGCCCTTGGTGGGCTGGTGGGACAGCCCAAGAAGGCCCTATGCGCCATAGATAGAAAATCAAAGAGAAAAGAAAAAAAAAAGGAGGTGGAAAGGGAGAGAAGGACTCCACCTTCCAATCCTAGTTGGACTAGGATTTGAGGATGACTCCTCCTCCCCTTGGTGCGCAGCCCTTGGGGCTCCTTGAGCCTCAAGGGAAGCCTCCCCTCCCTCCGCCTATATATATGGAGCTATTAGGGCTGATTTGAGACAACTTTTTCAAGGCACCCCGACCACATACCTCCACGGTTTTACCTCTAGATCGCGTTTCTGCGGAGCTCGGGTGGAGCCCTGCTAAGATTAGATCACCACCAACCTCCGGATCGAGGGACGTGAGGACGTTCCACTACATCAACCGCGTTCACTAACACTTCTGATGTGCGATCTACAAGGGTATGTTGATCGGAGATCCCCTCTCGTAGATGGACATCACCATGATAGGTCTTCGTGCGCGTAGGAAAATTTCTGTTTCCCATTCGACGTTCGGAAAGGCAGCCCGCCTTGTATGAAGAATTGGAAAACTTCGGATTGGAACTGGTGGAACCAGGGTTCCTAGATAACCTCGAAGTTAAGCCAGCACTAGAAGACGGCATCAAGGGAGCCTAGAAGGGTCACAAGAGCACCGAAGGTATCAAGAAGAAGATTCCAGAAGGCAAGGCCCCAGGATTCTTGGAGGATGATCAAGGAGTGGTGTGGTTTGGAAACGTTTATGCATACCCAACAAGGCTGAACTAAAGGAACTCATCCTATGGGAAGCTCATGATACACCCTACTCCATCCACCCCGGTGGTACCAAGATGTATTAAGATTTCCGAGAGAGATTCTGGTGGCACGGCATGAAGAGGGAAATTGCATCGTATGTGGCCAAGTGAGTTGTGTGTCAGCAAGTTAAAGCTGAGCATTAGCGACCCGCATGACTGCTACAACCTCTCCAGGAGCCGGAATGGAAGTGGGACAAGGTAGGGATGGATTTCATTACCGGCCTACCAAGGTCTAGCAAGGGCCATAACTCGATATGGGTTGTTGTCGACCATTTGACCAAAGTGGCCCATTTCGTCCCTGTCAACACCACTTATGACGGGAACAAGTTGGCTAGTCTCTATATCGAGCGCATAGTAAGCCTTCATGGAGTTCCCAAGGAGATTGTATCTGACCAAGGCATGCAGTTCGCCTCAAGGTTTTGGAGGAAACTTCAGGAGGCCCTCGATACCAAGCTCTCTTTCAGCATCACCTTCCACCCGTAGACGGGAGGACAAACGGAAAGGGTGAATCAGATACTCAAAGATATGCTCCGCGCATGCGTCCTAGCGCACGGAGCCAAATGGGAAGACTGTCTGCCGTTCGCTGAGTTTTCATACAACAACAGCTACCAGTCCAGTCTCCAAATGCCCCCATTCGAAGTGCTGTACAGACGGAAATTTCGCACCCCGCGCAACTAGTCAAAAACCGGAGACGGGCTGATTTTCGGACCAGAAGTTTTGCACCGGGCAAAAGAGAAGGTGCGACTAGTCCTAGAAAATCTGAAAGCATCCAAGTCGTGACAAAAGAGTTATGCGGACTCTCGTCGCAGGAATGTGGAGTTCATTCCCGGAAATCTGGTGTACCTTCGTGTCACACCTCTCAAGGGAACCAAGCGTTTCCACGTTAAGGGGAAACTCGCTCCAAGGATCATTGGGCCATTTAAGACCACAGCAAGGCGTGGAGAGGTCGCTTATCAGTTGGAGTTACCTCCAGAACATTCGGGAGTGCACAACGTTTTCCACGTGTCACAGCTTTGGAAGTGTCTCAAAACGCCAAGTCATTCCAATCCTTACAAGGACATTGATCACCGTGCCATTGACCTTCAGTCTGATCTCACCTACCGCAAGAGGCCAATCCGCATTCTGGATAAGCAGAGCGATGCACCCAAAGCCACACCATCAAGTACTTGAAGGTTCAATGGAGCAACCACACCGAAGCCGAAGCTACCTGGGAGCGTGAAGACTATCTCCGATCTGAGTTTCCAGACCATTTTAGCACCTAGCTTAGGAATCTCGGGGACGAGATTCTTGTAAGCGGGATAGGTGTGTCACACCCTGTTTTTGCTATTACCTGTCTGTGTTGTAAAATTCTAAGCCTGTTAAAACTTTTTCAAAACTAATGTTGTGAGTTCCATGATTGAGATTGAATGCTTGTATGCTTGATCATGTGAGGTTTTAAAACCCTAAACTCCTTTGGTATTATACTGATTTCCAAAAACCTTTACTGACCAAAGTAAAACCACCTTGAGTTGCACTACATGTCCTTGATAGCAAGCAGTGCTTCTACTCATATTTGGTAATCTGATTTTTACCTATCTTTATATTTCAAAACCACAAAAATAATTATTTTTGTGATTAGCTTTCTAATTAAATAACCTGTCCATTTCTGAGGCGAGAATTGGTATTCCAACATGGGAAAATACTTTTCTGCCTTCGAAAAATCTGATTAAATTTAGAGATGATCAGAAGGACATATATTTTTCATACATAGGATTATAAACCCCATTTTATATTATATTTACTGATTAAAGCTATAAAAGCTATTTCTGTCTGTTTTAGCATTTTGAAATATTTCCAAAGGAAATATTCTCAATAAATTCCTAGAAAACTCCAGTGGTATCCCTAAGCTTTGTTTGGTGTCCACATAAAGTTTCTCCTTGATCAAAGGTGGATAAGGACCCCTAATAACCCAAAAACCCTGTCTGTCTAGAATCAAGTTAGAGCAACTCTACATAGAAAAGTTTGTCCAATGGGGCTAAAACTTTGCAGGAGTGCCTAATACCTCAAATGAGGGTTCTACACCAAAAATGGGATTTGTGGGACTTAGTTTGACCACACTTCCTTTGGAAGGAACAGATCTGGTCATATTGGAGTGATTTCAAGTTTACAAAGCTAAACTTATCCTTTGGAGCTCAAATTTGGTGGAACTCCATGGTTTATTACCAAAACCAAACCTGTTAAGTCTTAGCACGAGTGGTGGGGTGCAACCCCCTAAACCCACTGTCGAACACCTTCTCACAGATAGGAAAAAGCCACATTAGCCATAGCTAAACCAAACTCTTTTGCTTAAAACTCTTAGCTGAAGTGGCCAATACCTTTATCTAACCCCATTAAACTGGCCCCTCACTGGTTCAAAGTGGAAAGGCCAAAAACCCCAATTTAGACCTTAGTTCATGACTGACAGCACCAGTATTTCTTGCCTCCTTTGACCAGCCGAAGCTCCCACTAAAATCAAACGGCTAGCCACACCCCAGCAAGTGCCAGGACATGCTAGACACGTCCAAAGTGCCTCACAGCGCACCAGCATGCCGTGGCATGCCAAAACTATGCTCTGGGCGCGCTACAGGGAGTCACCAAGGTGGGGGCGACGCCCTCGGTCAGTTCCAGCCTCCCCCGAGATGTACAACCTCTTCCCCGACAACCCCTCTGCATCGGGCAAGCCTCAGGGCCCCTCCTCTCTCGAGCTAGAGCTCGCACGACGCGTGCTCGCGCGCTCCAGAGCCGGCCAAGGTTGTGCGGCCACGAATGCACGACTCTCCTCTCTCTCTCTTCAGCAGATGGTTCGGGCGGTCCAATACCACGTCCTGAGACCGTGGTTTCAACCCCAACCTCTCTCTGCACCCCCATGCGCGCCACGGTGAGTCACCGGCGCTCCCAAATCTGCTCACCGTCGCGGGCATATAAATAGCCCCCCTCGCTCCAGCACCCCTCAGATAGCTTCGCCACGATCACTAGAACCTCCTTAGCCACCCCAGCAAACCAGGAGAGCCCCGGTGCTGGAGATCGACCGAGGCCCCTCCGCCTCCGAGCTCCGGTCGATCTCCGGCTACACGACGGCTCCTGCGCCCCTCGACCCACCAAACTGACCCCCTTGATCCCAGGAAGCTTTCCCCTAACTCGCCCGAGATTTTCCGTGTCTCTAACCAGCCCCTCGACCACTTCCGGAAACTCCTCCGCCACGGCCTCCTCGTCGCCGGCGAACCCCTGCCCCCCCATCATTGTTTCGACCACCAGCAGGTAGGCGACGGTCAGGCAAACCCATTCCCGTGTTCATTGGGGCATGAGCGCGTCGGCAACCTCGTCGGCGTCCTCCTCCTCCTCTCTGGTCGGAGGTAGGAGACGACCCAACAGGTGTGCCCCACCTGTCGGTGGCCCAGCCTCCTCCCCCACGCTGGCCTCGGCGAATGATCGCAGGGCCCCGCTAGTTAGGTTCAAACCTGACGGCGCGCGCGCCTGGGCAGGCCGTCGGCTGGCCATGGGCCAGCCCAGCTCTGGGCCGAGCCAGGCCAGAGCTAGCCTGTTTTTATTTTTATTTTTAAACCTGGATTTCTAAGATTTTTATGAAAACATTTAACTAGTGTAAAAATATAATTCTTCCACTGTTATTTTTTCTAAAAATGTGTAGTATTTAATGATATGCTTAGATAAATTTTTCCAGCAACTATTCTATTTTATAATAATAAAAAGGGCTAAAATGAAATAATTTTTCTTCTGCTTGGGTTTTTTCAGAAATATTCCTTCAAAGAAAACTACATCAAATATTTTTTAAATGATATCTTAGATTTATCAAAGATAGGGAACATTTTTAAAATAACTTTGTGGGCTGTTTATGTGTGAGCTATTTCTTATTTATTGTTTATTTGGCGATAGAAAATCCGTGTGACGAGGGAATCGGAGCGGAAGACCTCGAAGACCCCGGATACTTAGCTGACCAAGGCAAGCAACCCTTGTTGGAAATATGCCCTAGAGGCAATAATAAATTAGTTATTATTATATTTCTTTTTCATGATAATCGTTTATTATCCATGCTATAATTGTATTGATTGGAAACACAATACTTGTGTGGATACATAGACAAAACACTGTCCCTAGTAAGCCTCTAGTTGACTAGCTCGTTGATCAAAGATGGCCAAGGTTTCCTGGCCTTAGGCAAGTGTTGTTACTTGATAACGGGATCACATCATTAGGAGAATCATGTGATGGACTAGACCCAAACTAATAGACGTAGCATGTTGATCGTGTCATTTTGTTAGTACTGTTTTCTGCGTGTCAAGTAGTTGTTCCTATGACCATGAGATCATATAACTCACTGACACCGGAGGAATGCTTTGTGTCTATCAAACGTCGCAACGTAACTGGGTGACTATAAAGATGCTCTATAGGTATCTCCGAAGGTGTTAGTTGAGTTAGTATGGATCGAGACTGGGATTTGTCACTCCGTGTGACGGAGAGGTATCTCGGGGCCCACTCGGTAATACAACATCACACAGAAGCCTTGCAAGCAATGTGACTTAGTGTAAGTTGCGGGATCTTGTATTACGGAACGAGTAAAGAGACTTGCCGGTAAACGAGATTGAAATAGGTATGCGGATACCGACGATCGAATCTCGGGCAAGTAACATACCGAAGGACAAAGGGAATGACATATGGGATTATATGAATCCTTGGCACTGAGGTTCAAACGATAAGATCTTCATAGAATATGTAGGATCCAATATGGGCATCCAGGTCCCGCTATTGGATATTGACCGAGGAGTCTCTCGGGTCATGTCTACATAGTTCTCGAACCCGCAAGGTCTGCACACTTAAGGTTCGACGTTGTTTTATGCGTATTTGAGTTATATGGTTGGTTACCGAATGTTGTTCGGAGTCCCGGATGAGATCTCGGATGTCACGAGGGTTCCCGGAATGGTCCGGAAACGAAGATTGATATATAGGATGACCTCATTTTATTACCGGAAGGTTTTCGGAGTTACCGGGAATGACGAATGGGTTCCGGGAGTTCACCGGGGGGGGGGGGGGGCAACCCACCCCGGGGAAGCCCATAGGCCTTGGGGGTGGCACACCAGCCCTTAGTGGGCTGGTGGGACAGTCCAAGAAGGCCCTATGCGCCATAGGAAGAAAATCAAAGAGAAAAGAAAAAAAAGGAGGAGGTGGGAAAGGGAAGAAGGACTCCACCTTCCAAACCAAGTTGGATTCGGTTTGGGAGGGGAGACCTTCCCCCCTTGGCTCGGCCGACCCCTTTGGGGCTCCTTGAGCCCCAAGGCAAGGCCCCCTCTCCCACCTATATATACGGAGGTTTTAGGGCTGATTTGAGACGACTTTTCCACGGCAGCCCGACCACATACCTCCACGGTTTTTCCTCTAGATCGCGTTTCTGCGGAGCTCGGGCGGAGCCCTGCTGAGATTAGATCACCACCAACCTCCGGAGCGCCGTCACGCTGCCGGAGAACTCATCTACCTCTCCGTCTCTCTTGCTGGATCAAGAAGGCTGAGATCATCGTCGAGCTGTACGTGTGCTGAATGCGGAGGTGCCGTCCGTTCGGCACTAGATCGGAGCGGATCGTGGGACGGATCGCGGGGCGGTTCGTGGGACGGTTCGCGGGGCGGATCAAGGGACGTGAGGACGTTCCACTACATCAACCGCGTTTCTTAACGCTTCTGCTGTGCGATCTACAAGGGTACGTAGATCGGAAATCCCCTCTCGTAGATGGACATCACCATGATAGGTCTTCGTGCGCGTAGGAAAATTTTTGTTTCCCATGCGACGTTCCCCAACAGTGGCATCATGAGCTAGGTTCATGCGTAGATGTCTTCTCGAGTAGAACACAAAAGTTTTTGTGGGCGGTGATGTGCGTTTTGCGGCCCTCCTTAGTATTTTCTTGATTCCGCGGTATTGTTGGATTGAAGCGGCTTGGACCGACATTACTCGTACGCTTACGAGAGACTGGTTTCATCGCTACGAGTAACCCCGTTGCTCAAAGATGACTGGCAAGTGTCAGTTTCTCCAACTTTAGTTGAATCAGATTTGACCGAGGAGGTCCTTGGATGAGGTTAAATAGCAACTCATATATCTCCATTGTGGTGTTTGCGTAAGTAAGATGCGATCCTACTAGATACCCACGGTCACCACGTAAAACATGCAACAACAAAATTAGAGGACGTCTAATTTGTTTTTGCAGGGTATGCTTGTGATGTGATATGGCCAACGATGTGATGTGATATATTGGATGTATGAGATGATCATGCTGTAATAGTTAATATCGACTTGCACGTCGATGGTACGGCAACCGGCAAGACCATAGGGTTGTCTTTAAACTAATGTTTGTGATTGCAGATGCATTTACTATATTGGTAGGACGTAGCTTTAGTAGTAATAGCATGAGTAGCACGACAACCCCGATGGCGACACATTGATGGAGATCATGATGATGGAGATCATGGTGTGACGCCGGTGACAAGAAGATCGTGCCGGTGCTTTGGTGATGGAGATCAAGAAGCACATGATGATGGCCATATCATGTCACTTATGAATTGCATGTGATGTTAATCCTTTATGCACCTTATCTTGCTTAGAACGACGGTAGCATTATGAGGTGATCTCTCACTAAAATTTCAAGACGAAATTGTGTTCTCCCCGACTGTGCACCGTTGCGACAGTTCTTTGTTTCGAGACACCACGTGATGATCGGGTGTGATAGACTCAACGTTCACATACAACGGGTGCAAAACAGTTGCACACGCGGAACACTCGGGTTAAGCTTGACGAGCCTAGCATGTGCAGACATGGCCTCGGAACACATGAGACCGAAAGGTCGAGCATGAATCGTATAGTTGATATGATTAGCATTGAGATGCTTACCACTGAAACTATTCTCGACTCACGTGATGATCGGACTTGAGATAGTGGATTTGGATCATGTACCACTCAAATGACTAGAGAGATGTACTTTTTGAGTGGGAGTTATTAAGTAATATGATTAATTGAACTAATTGTCATGAACATAGTCTAATGGTCTTTGCGAATTACGATGTAGCTTGCGCTATAGCTCTACTATTTTTATATGTTCCTAGAGAAAATTTAGTTGAAAGTTGATAGTAGCAAAATTTGCAGAGGATTGTCCTCGTTGCTGCGCAGAAGGCTTATGTCCTTAATGCACCACTCGGTGTGCTGCACCTCGAGCATCGTCTGTGGATGCTGTGAACATCCGACATACACGTTTCTGATGACTACACGATAGTTCAGTACAAAATACTTAATGGCTTAGAAGCAAGGCGCCGAAGACGTTTTCAAACGTCACGGAACATAAGAGATGTTCTAAAGAGATGAAATTGTGATTTCATGCTTGTGCCCTTGTTAAGAGGTACGAGAGCTCTGACAAGATTCTTTGTCCACAAAGTAAGGGAGAAAAGCTCAATCGTTGAGCGTGTGCTCAGATTATCTGAGTACGACAATCGCTTGAATCAAGTGGGAGTTAATCTTCCAGATGAGATAGTGATGGTTCTTCAAAGTCACTGCCACCAAGCTGTGAGAGCATCGTGATGAACTATAACATATCAAGGATAGATACAATGATCCTTGAGCAATTCGTGATGTTTGACACTGCGAAAGTAGAAATCAAGAAGGAGCATCAATAGTTGATGGTTAGTAAAACCACTAAGTTTCAAGAAAGGCAAGGGCTAGAAGGGATACTTCGTGAAACGGCAAAACAATTGCTGCACTAATGAAGAGACCCAAGATTAAACCCAAACCCGAGACTAAGTGCTTCTGTAATGAGGGGAACAGTCACTGAGGCGGAGCAACTCTAGATACTTGGTAGATAAGAAGGCTGGAAAAAGTCGAAAGAAGTATATTTGATATACATGATGTTGATGTGTACTTTACTAGTACTCCTAGTAGCACGAGGGTATTGGATACCGGTTCGGTTGCTAAGTGATTAGTAACACGAAATGAAAGCTACGGCATAAACGGAGACTAGCTAAAGGCGAGGTGACGATACGTGTTGGAAGTGTTTCCAAGGTTGATATGATCAAACGTCGCACACTCCATCTACCATCGGGATTGGTGTTAAACCTAAATAATTGTTATATGGTACTTGCATTAAGCATGAACATGATTGGATCGTGTTTATTGCAATACGATTATTCATTTAAAGATAATAATGGTTACTCTATTTGCTTGAATAAATCACCTTCAATGGTTTATTGAATCTCGATCGTAGTGTTACACATGTTCATAATATTGGTGCCAAAAGATACGAGGTAATGATGATAGTACCACTTAGTTGTGGCACTGCCGCTTGAGTCATGTTGGTGTAAATTGCATGAAGAGGCTCCATGCTGATGGATCTTTATACTCACTTGATTTTGAATCACTAGTGACATGCAAATCATACCACATGAGCAAGGCCTTGTTTTCATTGAGATGAAACAAGATAGTAACTTGTTGGAAGTGATACATTTTGATGTATGCAGTCCAATGGGTGCTGAGGCATGCAGTGGATATCATTATGTTCTTACTTCAATGACAATTTGAGCAGATACAAGAGTATTTACTTAATGAATCACAAGTCTGAAATATTGAAAGGTTCAATTCTGTTTCAGGAGTGAAGTTCATCGTAACAAGAGGATAAACTGTCTATGATATGATCATGGAAATGAATATCTGAGTTACGAATTTTGGTACGCAGTTAAGACAATGTGGACATTGTTTCGCAGTTCATGCCACCTGGAACATCATAGTGTGATGATGTGTCTGAACGTCATAGCCACGCACTATTTGGTATGGTGCATGCTATGATGTCTCTTATCGAATTACCACTATCGTTTATGGGTTATGCATTAGAGACAACCGCATTCACTTTAAATAGGGCACCGCGTATTTCCGTTGAGATGACACAGTATAGACTGAGGTTTAGAGAAATCTAAACTGTTGTTTCTTGAAAGTTTGGGGCTTCGACACTTATGTGAAAAAGTTTTAGTCTGATAAGGTCGAACCCAAAGCGGATAAATGCATCTTCATAGGATATCCAAAACAGTTGGGTACATCTCCTATCTCAGATCCGAAAGCAAAGTGTTTGTTTCTAGAAATGGATCCTTTCTCGAGGAAAGGTTTCTCTTGAAAGAATTGAGTGGGAGGGTGGTAGAACTTAATGAGGTTATTGAACCATCACTTCGACTAGTGTGTAGCAGGGCACAGGAAGTTGTTCCTGTGGCGCCTACACCAATTGAAGTGGAAGCTGATGATGGTGATCATTGAGCATCAGATCAAGTTACTACAAACCTCGTAGGTTGACAAGGTCGCGTACTACTGCAGAGTGGTACGGTAACCCTGTCTTGGAGGTCATGTTGTTGAGCAACAGTGAACCTACGAGTTATGGAGAAAGCAATGGTGGGCCCGGATTCCGACAAATGGCTGGAGGCCATGAAATCCGAGAGAGGATCCATGTATGAAAACAAAGTGTAGACTTTGGAAGAACTACTTGATGGTCATAAGACTATTGAGTAAAGAAGGATCTTTAAAAGGAAGACAGACGATGATAGTGATAAGTCACTATTAAGAAAAGCTCGACTTGTCGCAAAGATGTTTCCGACAAGATCAAACAGTTGACTATGATGAGACTTTCTCACTCATAGCGATGCTAAAAGTCTGTTAGAATTATGTTAGTAGTTGCTGCATTATTTATGAAATATTGCATGTAGGATGTCAAAACATTTTTTCCTCGATGGTTTCCTTGAGCAAACATTGTATGAGATACAACCATGAGGTTTTGTCGATCCTAAAGATAATAGCAAGTATGCAAGCTCCAGCGATCCTTCAATGGACTGGTGCAAGCATCTCGGAGTTGTAATATACACTTTGATGAGATGATCAAAGATTTTGGGTTTGTACAAGGTTTATGAGAAACTTGTATTTCCAAAGAAGTGAGTGGGAGCACTATAGAATTTCTGATAAGTATATGTGGTTGACATATTGTTGATCAGAAGTAATGTAGAATTTCTGTGAAGCATAAAAGGTTGTTCGAAAGGAGTTTTTCAAAGGAATACCAGGATTGAGCTATTTGAACGTTGAGCATCAAGATCTATGGAGATAGATCAAAACCCTTAATAGAAGTTTCAACAAGATGCATGCCTCGACAAGTTTTTGAAGGAATTCGAAATAGATCAACAAAGAAGGAGTTCTTGACTGTGTTGTAAGGTGTGAATTTGAGTAAGACTCAAAACCCGACCCCGGCAGAATAAAGAGAATAGACGAAGGTCGTCTTCTATGCCTTGGCTGTAGAATCTAAAGTATGCCATGCTGGGTACCGCACCTGATGTGTGCCTTGACTCAAAGTCTGTTGAGAGTTACAGAGAGTGATCCATGATTGAATCACTAGCAGCGGTCAAAATTTATCCTTAGTAACTGATGGACTAAGGAATTTTTCTCGATTATGGAGGTGGTTAAAGAGTTCGTCGTAAAGGGTTACGTTGATGCAAGCTTTGACACTAATCCGAATAACTAGGAGTAGTGAAATGGATTCGTATAGTAGAGTAGATATTTGGAGCATTTCCGAATAGCACGTAGTAGCAGCATCTATAAGATGACATAAAGATTTGAAAAGAACGCACGGATCTGGAAGTTTCAGAACCGTTGACTAAAACCTCTCTCACGAGCAAGACGTGATCAGACCCCAGAACTATATGGGTGTTGGATTCGTTGGAATCACATGGAGATGTGAACTAGATTATTGACTCTAGTGCAAGTGGGAGACTGTTGGAAATATGCCCTAGAGGCAATAATAAATTAGTTATTATTATATTTCTTTGTTCATGATAATCGTTTATTATCCATGCTATAATTGTATTGATTGGAAACACAATACTTGTGTGGATACATAGACAAAACACTGTCCCTAGTAAGCCTCTAGTTGACTAGCTCGTTGATCAAAGATGGCCAAGGTTTCCTGGACATAGGCAAGTGTTGTTACTTGATAACGGGATCACATCATTAGGAGAATCATGTGATGGACTAGTCCCAAACTAATAGACGTAGCATGTTGATCGTGTCATTTTGTTGCTACTGTTTTCTGCGTGTCAAGTATTTGTTCCTATGACCATGAGATCATATAACTCACTAACATGGAGGAATGCTTTGTCTGTATCATACGTCGCAACGTAATTGGGTGACTATAAAGATACTCTACAGGTATCTCCGAAGGTGTTAGTTGAGTTAGTATGGATCGAGACTGGGATTTGTCACTCCGTGTGACGGAGAGGTATCTCGGGGCCCACTCGGTAATACAACATCACACACAAGCCTTGCAAGCAATGTGACTTAGTGTAAGTTGCGGGATCTTGTATTACGGAATGAGTAAAGAGACTTGCCGGTAAACGAGATTGAAATAGGTATGCGGATACCGACGATCGAATCTCGGGCAAGTAACATACCAAAGGACAAAGGGAATGATATACGGGATTATATGAATCCTTGGCACTGAGGTTCAAACGATAAGATCTTCGTAGAATATGTAGGATCCAATATGGGCATCCAGGTCCCGCTATTGGATATTGACCGAGGAGTCTCTCGGGTCCTGTCTACATAGTTCTCGAACCCGCAGGGTCTGCACACTTAAGGTTCGACGTTGTTTTATGCGTATTTGAGTTATATGGTTGGTTACCGAATGTTGTTTGGACTCCCGGATGAGATCACGGACGTCACGAGGGTTCCCGGAATGGTCCGGAAACGAATATTGATATATAGGATGACCTCATTTGATTACCGGAAGGTTTTCGGAGTTACCGGGAATGACGAATGGGTTCTGGGAGTTCACCGGGGGGGCAACCCACCCCGGGGAAGCCCATTGGCCTTGGGGGTAGCACACCAGCCCTTAGTGGGCTGGTGGGACAGCCCAAGAAGGCCCTATGCGCCATTGGAAGAAAATCAAAGAGAAAAGAAAAAAAAGGAGGAGGTGGGAAAGGGAAGAAGGACTCCACCTTCCAAACCAAGTAGGATTCGGTTTGGGAGGGGAGACCTTCCCCCCTTGGCTCGGCCGACCCCCTTGGGGCTCCTTGAGCCCCAAGGAAAGGCCCCCCGTCTCCCACCTATATATACGGAGGTTTGAGGGCTGATTTGAGACGACTTTTCCACGGCAGCCCGACCACATACCTCCACGGTTTTTCCTCTAGATCGCGTTTCTGCGGAGCTCGGGCAGATCCCTGCTGAGATTAGATCAGCACCAACCTCCGGAGCACCGTCACGCCGCCGGAGAACTCATCTACCTCTCCGTCTCTCTTGCTGGATCAAGAAGGCCGAGATCATCGTCGAGCTGTACGTGTGCTGAACGCGGAGGTGCCGTCCGTTCGGCACTAGATAGGAGCGGATCGTGGGACGGATCGCGGGGCGGTTCGCGGGGTGGATCGAGGGACGTGAGGACGTTCCACTACATCAACCGCGTTTCTTAACGCTTCTGTTGTGCGATCTACAAGGGTACGTAGATCGGAAATCCCCTCTCGTAGATGGACATCACCATGATAGGTCTTCATGCGCGTAGGAAATTTTTTGTTTCCCATGCGACGTTCCCCAACAGCCCTTTGACCATGACTGAGCATATGTTACTTTGCATGTTAATATAAAGTATTCCCGTTGCATATGATCATAAGTGCCGGTAATCATTTCATATGATTTTACCGAAGGCTCCTCCGGAGTATTTTGCATTGAGCTTGACTCTACCCCTTAGGGTCATGCTAATACCATGTTGACAAGTAAAAATAGCTGTAGTATTATCATGAGCATGATGTTTTCATAAAGCAAGAGTTTAGGAAAAACCCGTCGGGTGCCACTAATGCCCGAGGGTGATGATGAGTTAGGTGGTCACTTTTGGTGAAGTGATGCACCCGTTATTTGTGTGAGTAAGGTTTCAGAAATGGGATTAGATTTATGATGTGCCGACCGTCCCAACCTTGCCAGTACGACCACGTTACACCTTATGGGACGGGGCTATGTTAATTACTCTGGTCGGTGCTAGCAAAGAGCCACATCACTAGTGGCAGGAGTGATATGTGGTCACTCTCGTGATGGGGTCGTGCCGGGTAGGACGACTATGGCATTTTTATGAGTTCCAGTCACACCGTTGGTCCCCGCATAGTTGGTACTATCCAGAGTTCGTGCTCGTAAGACGTACAACATGTGAGCTGGGTACCAATCGAGTGGACCTCTTTGTCTAGTATCGTCGGGGGAAAGGCATTGATCGGGTATGTGATATACTGCAAGTCGTGGATGACACGGAAGTTTCCCGGATCTCGTGGGTCCAGCATACTACCTCTACAGAGTGTAAACTATTCGAAAGCCGTGTCCACGGTCAAGGACAGTTGGGTAATCATGCTTAAACTACGTCCTGATATTTCCGCGTAAACCAAGTGTGCGTGAGTGAGTGTGTGTGTGTGGTGATGAGAAAGGTGTTGCTATGATAGCAATGATATTACCAAGTTCGGTGACTTGGCATATACGGTGAACCCGGATGATTTACCCTCGGCAGATATATCGATATCTATAACCTGTTCTTCAAGAGTAATTCTTTAACTTGATGCATATTCATGATCATTCCACCCAGTGGAGTTACACTAGAGATGCATGATATTGTTATCCTTCACTTTCATTGATTATATCATGGGCTGTTTGCGAGTACATTCAAAGTACTCATTGGCTTGCGGCTGGTTATGTTATTGACCAGACATGGAAGGACCGGACTTTGGAGATGAGTACGTATTCGGAGACACCCCTCGAACTAGGACGCTTCCGAGTCAGAATGTCTGTCGGTGTAGGCTTGATGGCATGGGCACCCGCTTAGCCCCTTTGTTTTTCTACTATTAGTGTACTCTTGTGATTTGGCCTTAGGCCCTGTCTTGTGAACTTGACCCTTCGGTCACGTGATGTAATAATTGGTACTTGGATGTAAGACTCTTTATTCAGTATCTGTTTCCAGTGAGCATTGATCTCTGGGATCACAAATCTCGGCGATTCTCGACTAGTAAGTCGGGGTCCCCACATGAAAATTTACGGATAATATTTCTATATTTAATAAAAAATACCAGCGAAAGACTCTCCCAGAGAGGGGCCACCCCCATGCCACAAGCCTGCAGGGCGCACCCCCTAGGCCGCGCCCCTGGGCTTGTGGGGATCGTGAAGCTCCATTGACCTTGTTTCCACTCATATATATTCCCATCTGCGGAGAAAAATCAAGGAGAAGAATTCATCACGTTTTATGATATGGAGCCGCCGCCACCTCCTGTTCTTCCTCGGGAAGGCAGATCTGGAGTCTGATTTGGGCTCCGGAGAGGGGAAATCGAGGCCGTTGTCATCACCAACCATCCTTCATCACCAATTTCATGATGCTCTCCATCATTCGTGAGTAATTCCATCGTAGGCTTGCTCGACAGGTGATGGGTTGGATGAGATCTATCATGTAATCGAGTTGGTTTTGTTAGGGTTTGATCCCTAGTATCCACTATGTTCTCAAATTGATGTTGCTATGACTTTGCTAAGGTTAATGCTTGTCACTAGGGCCCGAGTGCCATGATTTCAAATCTGAATCTATTATATTCTCACGAATATATATGTGTTATTGATCCTATCTTGCAAGTTATAGACACCTATTACGAGTTATGATCCGCATCCCCCAGGGTGACAATAACTGCGAGTCTTTCCGGTGATTACCGTAGTTTGAGGAGTTCATGTATTCACTAAGTGCTAGTGCTTTGGTCCGGCTCTCTATTCAAAGGAGACCTTAATTTCCCTTAGTTTCCATTAGTACCCCATTGCCACGGGAGGGTAGGACAAAAGATGTCATGCAAGTTCTTTTTCATAAGCACATATGACTATATATGGAATACATGCCTACATTACATTGATGAATTGGAGCTAGTTCCTATCACCCTAGGTTATGATTGTTGCGTGATGAATGGCATCCAACATAATTATCCATCACTGATCCATTGCCTACGAGCTTTCCATATATTGGTCTTTGTTAAGTTACTTTTCCGTTGCTATTGTTACGATCACTACAAAACTGCTACTATTACGTTTGTCACCATTACTGTTACTTCCATATTACTTTGCTACTAAATACTTTGTTGCAGATACTAAGTTTTCCAGGTGTGGTTGAATTGACAGCACATCTGCTAATACTCGAGAATATTCTTTGGCTCCCCTTGTGTCGAATCAATAAATTTGGGTTGAATAGTCTACGCTCGAAAACTGTTGCGATCCCCTATACTTGTGGGTTATTAAGACCTTTTTCTGGCGCCGTTGCTGGGGAGCATAGCTTTATTCTCTGGGTCACTTGGAATTTATATCTATTGATCACTATGAAGAATCTGAAAGACGCTAAAACCAAGATCTACCCCTCAACTACGAGGGAAGGTAAGGAACTGCCATCTAGCTCTGCACTTGATTCACCGTCTGTTATGAGTAAACTTACGACACCACCACATGTTACTGAATCTGATATGTCGCAAGTAATTGATGATGCTACTTCTACTATGAATGATGCTTATGATAATATTTTGCTTGATACTACTGTGCCACTTGGTGAATTTCTTGATGAACAAATTGTTAGAGTAAATGTTGAAACTGATAGTATTGATAAATCTGATGAAACTAAATACTTTGATTCACGTACTAGACCTAGCTATGAATTGGCTAATATACCTGGCGGTTATGTTATGGAAGGATAAGTAGCTAGGGACTTTCTTTCTTGTAAGGAATGATATGATCTTAAGAAATTGCTATGCAAGTGAAAGGAAAAAATCTTTGAATTCTAGAATGCAATATGATCCCAAGTTTCCTACTTCACCTATCTGAATTACTGATAAGGATCATGAATTCTCTCGATCCCGAGTTAATTACTTTGGTAGAATCTGATCCTTTTCATGGTTATGAATCTGAAACTATTGTGGCACACCTTACTAAATTGAATGATATAGCCACCCTATTTACTCATGAGGAAAAAATTCGTTACTATTGTATTATTAAGATGTTTCCGTTCTCATTAAAGGGTGATGCTAAGATATGGTTTAATTCTTTTGCTCCTGGTTGTGTGCGTAGTCCCCAGGATATGATTTATTACTTCTCTGAAAAATATTTTCCTTTCCATAAGAAACAAGCTGCCTTGCAGGAAATATTTAACTTTATGAAAATTGAAGAAGAGAGTCTCCCACAAGCTTGGGGGAGGCTTTTACAGTTACTAAGTGCTTTGCCTGATCACCCTCTCAAGAAAAATGAAATGACTGATATATCTTCTATAATGGACTAACCGATGCTTCTAGGGACCACGTAGATAGTTGCGTGGTTGTGTTTTCACGGAATGACCCGTTGAACAAGTTGATCTACTATTGAACAATATATTGAGCAATGATAATGATTGGACTATTCCCGAACCACCTCCAAAACCAACTCGGAATAAAAGAGGTATTATATTCCTGAGTCCGGAAGATATGCAAGAGACAAAGAAATCTATGAAGGAAAAATGTATTAAAGCTTAAGTTGTTAAGAATCGACCACCTATTGAAGAAATACATGGTCTTGATAACCCGCCACAGGTAGTAGAGGTAAATTGTCTTCGTAGATTTGATCTAGGTAACATACCTTATAATAAGTCTGCTAGCCAATGCTTGGATGAATTTGATAACTTTGTTGTTAAACAAGAAAATTTCAATGCTTATGTTAGTAGACAATTGAAGCATAATGCTTACATGCTTGATCGCTTGGATGAATATATGAGTTGAACTGTTAATGACCTTAGGCTTATTAGTAAACATGCTTCCATGGTAACTACTCAAGTAGAACAGGTACTCAAGGCACAAAATGATTTGCTCAATGAGATGACTAGTAAGAACAATGATCATGTTGTTAGAGTTCTGACTAGAGGTGGTAGAATTAATCAGGAACCTTTGTATCTCAGAGAATTAATATTGATGTACCTGGTCTTTCTAATAAAAACAAAAATAATGACGATAGGACTTTGCATGCTGCTAGTGAACCTGTTATAGAGTCTCATGAAAACCCAAATGATACCTCTATTTCTGATGCTTAGACACAATGTGGTAATCAAGATGAACCTAGTGATAATATTAATGATGATTATCATGTTGCTGCTCAACCTAGTAATGACAATGATGTGGAGATTGAATTTGTTGTTGATCTTGATAACCCACAACCTAAGAATAAGAGATATGATAAAAGAGATTTTGTTGCTAGGAAGCATGGTAGAGAAAGAGAAACATGGGTTCAGAAACCCATGCCCTTTCCTCCTAAACCATCCAAAAATAAGGATGATGAGGATTTTGAGCACTTTGCTAAAATGATGAGACCTGTTTTTTTACGTATGCGCTTAACTGATATTCTGAAAATGTCTCCCTATGCGAAGTACATGAAAGATACTATTACTAATAAAAGAAAGATACCAGAAGCTGAGATCTCCACCATGCTTGCTAATTACACCTTCAAGGGTGGAATACCAAAGAAACTAGGAGATCCCGGAGTACCAACTATACCATGCTCCGTTAAAGAAAATTATGTTAAAACTGCTTTTATGTGACCTTGGAGCTGGTGTTAGTGTTATGATGTTCTCTTTATATCGTAGTATTGACTTGAATAAATTGACACCTACTGAAATCTCTCTTCAAATGGCTGATAAATCAACCGTTTTACCTATTGATATTTGTGAGGATGTCCCTGTTGTGGTTGCAAACGTTACTATCTTAACGGACTTTGTTATTCTTGATATTCCCCAGGACGACACCTTGTCGATCATCCTTGGTAGACCCTTTATGAATACTACAGGGGCTGTTCTTGATTGCAACAAAAGCAATGTCACTTTTCATGTCAATGGTAATGAGCATACGGTACACTTTTCGAAGAAACAATCTCAAGTTCATAGCATCAACTCCATTGAAAAAATTCCAATATTCACTATTGGAGACTTTGCATTCCCTCTTCCTACTGCCAAGAAGAAATATGATATACTTATTATTGGGGACATGCATATCCCCATTCAGATAACCTAGTGCTATTCGAAAGTTCTCCGGTTCCATGTCATTCAAAAAAAGTTTGTCAATAAGACTTGATCAACCTTATTGATGGATTCTTTTTAATGAGCATGAGATGGATGGATTTAGAAAGCACAACCTTTTGTACCTAACTTTTTTATTTTCTCTTCTTTAGTTTCAATTTAGTAAAAAGGTTATTACTTCCCTATTTTCCGTTTTACCCGTGCAATAGAAAATATCCTGAAAAATAAAAGTTCTGAGAACTCCCTGAAAATTTAGTATGTTTTTTCTAGAAAATTTAAGAATTTATGGTACCAACAACACATCAGGGGGCTGCACAAGTGGGCCACAAGACTGCAGGGCGCGACCACCCACACCTGGGTGCGCCTCCCTGTCTTGTGGGTCCCACGTGGGGCCCCTTAAATTATTCCAGTAGCCATCCACTCCTTCTTCTTCCAGAAAAAATCCCTCCATTGCTCAAACCCGTGTTTTAGCTCATCTTGCTGCCATTTTCGATCTCCTTGCTCAAAGCTTCATTTGCAAAGCTATTTTAGGGGATTGTTAATTGGTATGTGACTCCTCCAATGGTCCAATTAGTTTTTGTTCTAGTGCTTTATATATTGTAAAATCTTGCTGCTATGGTGACCTTGTTCTTGAGCTTGCATGTCAAATTTGTAGGGTCCCAAGTAGTTTTGATTCATGATATAGCTTCTAGGCACTTGTTGGAGTAGTTGCTATAAGTTTTGATTGAGATGTGTTCAATTTTATTTTGAGTCACTAAAAATTTCATATTTATTTTTCAGAAAAAGAAAGGATGAGGAGATTGTTAAGAGGCTCTTCAAGCCGGGGTTTTAAAGAAAATGAAAATTAGAAGCGTAGATACAATATTCCTCGCACGGCGGAAGTTCGACCATGCGAATGGCCAAGTGAGGCATTCTTGAGGACGGCCGGAATTTATGAATATTTTTACTATCTAGCAGAAAATGTAGGCATCACCAACTTCCTCAACGATAACTGTGACCAGTATCTCCAACTTACTAATACTTTCGTGCAAAATTATCACTTTTATCCTAGGCGGAATCCTCCCATGGTAGAATTTCATTTATATGATGTGCCTAAAGAAATGTCACTTTATGATTCTTGCAATGTTTGCAAATTACCTTTTGGGACCAGCATTAGTGAACCACGTCCCAGAGACATGGAGGATGTTATTCACTTAATCACTCTAGGAGAAAAAAGAGGGGTGTCAAAGGTAAGAGCGACCAACGTACATTTTCCCATTCTACATTATTATTCATTATTTGCAGGGAGCTGTTTAGTTGGTCACGGTGAGAGTGGAAGCCTAAGTGCTCCCGACCTCACCATTCTGCGCCACGCTTTACTTGATGATAGAACTTTTAGTCTGGGCGGTATTGTGGCTCAATGGTTGAATTTAAACCGTTTGAAGGGCATTATATTCAGAGGTATATATGCATCTCGTTTAGCGAAACACTTTCAGATACCTATTAGGCTTAACGAGGAAGAGGAAATGCGACTACCTACGAGATACTTAGATTATGATAGGATGGTAGCACATGGTTTTATTAAGAAACATAATAGTAGGAGGCTTCTCTATAACTTAGTATTTAGTCAGGGTACCTGTGAGATTATTACTTTGCCTACTCCTTGTTTGTTCGATATCCATGCAGGAAAGTACACTATTATGCCCGAGGACATTTACAAATATTGGGGGCTGTCGCAAACCCCAGCACCAGAGCCTCCACCAGCCCTCGATCTGTATTAAGTTCTAGTTTTTTAGTGGGAGCCGCAGGAGCTCGCAAACCAACGGAACCCTCGGTATTCTCCGGAGTATCCATGAGCGAGTTATTTCCAGCCATGGCCTTATACCAACTTAGGATAAAAGCCTAAGCTTGGGGGAGTATGTATTTCTCACCGACATTACATTCATGTTCACACACACATTCCATTTTTCGGTGACCATACTTTTTCATTGTACTACCCATGGTAGTTTATTTCTTCTTTTTGTTTTCTTATTGTGTGCTTCATTAACCTTGAGAAAATAAAAAAAATAGTTTTAGCTTTACCTTCTATTTGTTTAGTTGTATTGTTAAAAGAAAATCCAAAAAAAATGTTCTTCTTTTGCTTGTTGCGGGCTTTCCCGTGTAAATATTTTTTCTTTCTTATTTGGGTCGTAAGGAGATGACCACGATGACATGCTGAGTGGCTCTCATATTTATTATCATTTATGTATCAGAGTGTCCATATTACCTCGTATTCTCCATTGAGTTCTTGCTTGCAGATTCCAGCTTAGTACAATGCACGTGCACTCTTATTATTATTTTTCACACTATTCGGTCCTGCAAGTGAAAGGCAATAATGATGATATATGATGAAGTGACACAGATGGAGAAAAGCTGGTGTGAACTCGAACTTTTTTTTGTAAGTATGATTAGCTCATCGGTCTGGATTTAGCTTGTTCTGGATTGAACATGTTTGCAATAACAATTAGAGATTATAGTTACTTGTGTCATGCTTAATTATCTAGGAGTGAATAATGGTTTGTCTTGAGTGCCAACATACATATTAAAATAGTAGTGATGTAGTATGATAGAATGGTATCCTCCTCCGAATGATTCGAGTGGCTCGACTTGGCACATGTTCACGCATGTAGTTGAAACAAAATCAATATAACCTTTACGATGTTTATGTTCATAGTGATTTATATCTTACTCATGCTTGCATTCAATGTTGGTTAATCTCAAAGCATGTTTATGACTGTTGTCTCTCTCTAGTTGGTTGCTTCCGAGTCTCTTGCAAGCATTCACTTGTACTAAGCGGGAATACTGGTTGTGCATCCATCACCATTAACCCAAAGTTGTTTCATATGAGTCCACCATACCTACCTATATACGGTATTCACCTGTCGTCCTAAGTAAATTTGTATGTGCCATACTCTAAACCATCAAATAAATATTCTATTTTGTATGCCTAAATCGCTCATGTAGTGACTAGGGGCTATCCGTATCTTCCATGCTAGGTGGGTTATTCTCAAGATATGTGTTGATTCACTATCATTAACGAGAAAGTGGCTGGTAATCGGGATGCCCGGTTCCATGCTCAAAAGTCAAATCCAACTTAATGTAACAAAACTCCCCCAAGATTGTTGTTTGTATGGACGACACCCGTGGATGCGGCCCGCTGTGGAATGTGATTGATTAGTGGAGGGATTGTAAAAACTTTACTATTGTGTTTGGGAACCGCCTATAATGTATTTAGCATGGAAGATATTGAGAATTCTTAGTTGTTACGTTGACAATGAAAGCATACCACCCAAAATTTCGATTCATCTTTGTTTTTAAAAACTTGAGCTCTGGCACCTCTGCAAATCAATGCTTCCCTGTGCGAAGGTCCTATCTATTTTACTTTACTATTGAGTCATCCTCTTCTTATAAAAAGGCACCAGCTAGAGAGCACCCCCATCACCTGTATGCTTTGCTATTAATTGGTATTGAGTATGAGTATGACTGGACCTCTTTTACCATGAATTACAATGTCTAGTCAGTACTTGTTCTTTGGAGGTGCTCTGCATTTATGTTTTGCGGTCTCAAAAAGGGCTAGCGAGATACCAGTTTATCATATTGTATTATGATTATTTTGATAAAATTGTTGTCATCCGGTACTTGTTATTATTGCGCGCTAGTTGATTATGCCATTGATATAAGTAAACATGAGACGTAAGTATTATTGTGAATGTGGTTAGTCCATAATTTGAGCTGAAAATCTGAACATAAGTTAGACATATTTACAACAAGATCAAACAGAGTTTGTAAATTGTTTTCTTTATCAGTTTCAGTTTATAAACTGAATTGCTTAAGGGCAAGCAAAGGTTTAATCTTGGGGGAGTTGATACGTCTCCAACGTATCTAGTTTTCCGAACTCTTTTGCCCTTGTTTTGGACTCTAATTTGCATGATTTGAATGGAACTAACCCGGACTGACGTTGTTTTCAGCAGAATTGCCTTGGTGTTATTTTTGTGCAAAAATAAAAGTTCTAGGATTGACCTGGAAATTTACAAACAATAGTTATGGATTATTAAAAAATACCGGCAAAATAATCTTCTGGAGAGGGGCCACCCCTAGGCTACAAGCCTGCAGGGCGAGCCCCCCTAGGTCGTGCCCCCTCGCCTGTGGGGCCCCTGAAGCTCCACTAACCTTGTTTCGACTCCTATATATTCCCATCTCCAAGAAAAAAACAAGGAGAAGAGTTCATTGCGTTTTACGATAGGGAGCCGCCACCACCTCCTCTTCTTCCTCGGGAGGGAAGATCTGTAGTCTGATTTGGGCTCTGGAGAGGGGAAATTGACGTCGTCATCATCACCAACCATCCTTCCTCACCAATTTCATGATGCTCTCCATCGTACGTGAGTAATTCCATCATAGGCTTGCTGGACAGGTGATGGGTTGGATGAGATCTATCATGTAATCGAGTTAGTTTTGTTAGGGTTTGATCCCTAGTATCCACTATGTTGTGAGGTTGATGTTGCTATGACTTTGCTATGCTTAATGCTTGTCACTAGGGCCCGAGTGCCACATGATGTTCAGATCTGAACCTATTATGTTTTCATGAATATATATGTGTTCTTGATCCTATCTTGCAAGTTATAGACACCTATTACGAGTTACTATCCGCATCCCCCAGGGTGACAATAACTGGGATTCTTTCCGGTGATTACCATAGTTTGAGGAGTTCATGCATTCACTCAGTTCTAATCCTTTGGTCTGATTCTCTATTAAAAGCAGGCCTTAATGTCCCTTAGTTTCCATTAGGACCCCGCTGCCATGAGAGGGTAGGACAAAAGATGGCATGCAACTTCTTTTCCATAAGCATGTATGACTATATATGGAATACAGGCTGATACGTCCCAAACGTATCAATAATTTCTGCTTGTTCCATGATCTTTTGGGTGGCATTGTTATATGTTTTGCTACACTTTTATATGTTTTACACATATTTGGACTAACCTACTATATCAGTGCACCGAGTGCCAGTTTCTGTCTGCAGATGTCTTTTTTGCAGGGACTTTTACCCAAATTTCCAGAGTCCCAAAAATCTCGAGAAAAAATATATAAAAATCAGCGTGACGGAAGCTTCAGGAGCACGAAAGGTGGGCTAGAGGGGATCCAGGGGCTGCCCAGGCGGCCTCCCTGCACGGCCTGGCCCCTGGCCGTGCCCACAGGCCGCCTGGGTGGGGCCCACCTCCTCTGACGCTCTCCTTTGGCCTATATTTACCCCTCCGATCGGAAACCCTTCCATCATATCCGGAATCGCGAATTTCTCCATCGTTCCGCCGCCATATCGCTTTCGAGATCAGGTGCGTCAAGAGACCTCTTCCCGGCACCCTGTCGGAGGGAGGATTGACCTCTGGGAGCTTATTCACCTCCATGGACGCTTCCCGTACATGTCGTGAGTAGTCCTCGTTGGACTATGAGTCCAAGACGAGTAGCTATGTGATGTCTTCTCTCCAATCTTATGCTTCCGTGATTATCCCTATGAGCTGTCCTACATGATCAAGGCATCAATGTAATTTTCCTGCTATTGCTATGCTCGATTTGTTGGGATCCGATGGATTATGAGATTATGTCCAGATTGTGATGAGTTATATATTTGATTATCCTTTTATATTATGTTCTTAGGTAATTCATGCATGTTCTCCATTACTTTTTGTTGCTTTGGCTGGGTAGTTGATTGTAACTCCAAGAAGGAGCGTTATGCATGATTGTGGGTTCATGCCCCATGATGTCTAGCTTGAGTGACAGAAACATGAGACTAGTGGATGTGTTGTTGCCATCAGGGAGAAAACAACGGTACTTGTGACCACGGTTGCAAGGATTGTTTACCTTATGCAAAGTTCATTAATCTAGTTGTCTGTTGCTTTGAGTTTACAGTTTGGGTGGGGCTCGCAACTTAATACCAGCGAGATGTTCTGGATAGATATCTGAAGGTGGATGATTAGTTAGTAGATGCTGATGAATAGACGGTCTACTTGTCTTGGCGTACTTCCCATTACTTTTGAGCCTCTAAATTTCTTGTAGCATGACTAGCATTGCGATGCGTTCATAATTCTGTCAATTGCCCAGCTGTAATTTGATTACCCAAGCATAGTTGTTTATCGTCTTTTGGGAGAGAGACATCACTAGTGAATATCATGTGACTCAGGTCCATATCACCACCGTTGCTTACACCTCAATCATTTACTGTGTTTATTTACTTTTCTGTTGCAATCACTATCACTATTCCCATTTGTGTTTTGATCCTTTGCAAACTACAAGGACGGATAGATTCACAACCTCTCTGTACTCGTTGGGGGCAAAGTTATTTGTTGTGTGTGTAGGTCCATGTCTTCTGCTTGCGCCAGAGCAGCGGACACCTACTTGTTGATCCTCAGAGTCCTCCTGGTTCGATAAACCTTACACTCCTCGTGTAAGGGAAACCTGCTGCTGACTACATCTCCACCTTCCACTTGGGGTAACCAACAAGGGGCGAGAAGTATATCCATCAACTCGTCATCAAACAAGTTTCTGGCGCCGTTGTCGGGGACTCCAGTGTTCAAGATAGGGGAGTTGTATGCTATCTTTTACCTTTGCTTTTTAGTCTTGTTAGTTTTCTTTCTTGTTTTTTGCTTTAGAGTCTTATACCAAAAACCACAAAAAAATAGTTACTTTTGCTGGTTTGGACAGTATGTCTAAGTTCTTTGCCTCTAGTGTCGCACCCGAAGGAGAGATTATCACTTTCAAACAAAGGGTTGGAGAAAGTCTGAAAGATGCTTGGTATAGAATTAAAGATTCTCAAGATTGAGCCACCAAGAAGCAATACACCACTATTTTTCTTAGAAATTTTTATGTTGGTATTACTTCTTGGCATAGGTTTGTTCTAGACACAGCAATAGGAGGGAATTTCTTGGAAGCTCCCATTTGGGAGGCTCTTAACGTTATGGAAAATCTTGTCGGAATCCCACCTATTGTTGAGATAAAGGATGATATCACTTTAGCTCACATTATGAGTAAACTTGAGAAGATAGAGCTAGAGATGCCAAGCATGAGTAAAATAAATGAAGTAGATCGTAGGATTCAAGGGAACTTAAATAGACTTGATAGCTCCATGCACAAAATTTACAAAATTTTGGAGACCCTTAAATCCCATGATGTGGATCCCTCTAGGATTGATAAAATCGAGGATATTATTGAAACTTTAGGAACTACTCTATCCTCCATCAAGACTAAAAAGGTAGAAGCACCTACAAGTAAGGGACCTAAGTTCGTTCATGTACCCAAGGTTCCTCAACCCAAAACGAATATACCTATTGCTAGGGGTGTTGAAACTGTGAAGACCTTGGAAGAGATACCTCTCTTAAATAGAATTAGAAATGAAATTCCAATTGGTCCTACTACCTTTGCTTTTGTTCCTAGAAGTGTTGCATCATGCCTAGCTCAAAGGCATAAAAGAAAGCGCTTATCGGGAGACAACCCAATTTGTTTTCACTTTAATTTTTAGTGGTCTTTATGCTTGTTACTATTGTATCAACATCATTGTATCTTTATTTTCAAGCTTTGTGCCAAGTTTTAGCCTCCGATTGCAAGAAAGTTCAAACGTTGTGACATGCTGTCCAGAAACGGATATTGTCTGCTTGACGGACAAATTCGCCAAAAATCACCATTTCATCTTTTTGATCTGAATTGTTTTTACAGAAAGCTCTATATAATTGTCTTTCTGGCATATGTTCTGATATTTTTTATTTGAGTTGTAGAAATGCCCCAAAAAATCATTTACTACCTGATGTTCTGTTTTTCACAGATTCTGCACATTTTGCGTTTTCATCATTTTTCAAAGCTTAAGCTTGCCTTTCCTTTGCAAAAACCTTTTGGAAATCATGAGAAATAGTAGATTTTCATGAAAATATTTATTTCCAGTTGATAATGGATTATTTTATCTTGGGTTCTAACCACTCTAATGAGCTTATGATGAGTTTTGTATGAAGGGACTTTTCAAGTATGCGATGGAAGATGATGAAAGAAGATTCACGAGTGTCAAGCGCTCAAGATTGGGGATGCCCCCATGCACCCGCAAGAAATATTCAAGGAGACTCAAGCATATAAGCTGGGGTATGCCCCCGTGCATCCCCTTCTCTATCAACAATCATCAGTTCGTTCATCTCCATGCTATATTTTTATCACTTCATATGTTATGTGCTATGCTTGGAGCATCCCGCTCTTTACTTTTTAGTTTGTTTTAGTTTTGCTTCCTATTCATAACAAGTCAGACCCTGGCCTTCCTTGTTTGGTAGAGAAACACGCTCCATTCCACTCTAGAGCACAACGTAGGTTTTCATGCTTATCTTTTTCTATGTTCTCTATCTTTTCATAGTTGTTATCATGCCTATTTGTTAGTTTTCATGCTATATCTTTTTAAGAGATTTTATTTAGGTTCCTTTCGGAACTCTCTTGAGTTATCATGCTTATGTTACTTAGAGAGTTGGCTCCTTGCACTGAGTTGTGTATCTTGCATGACTAGGTAATTGAGGTTGCTATTTAAGTATAGTAGTAACTTGCAATAGTTTTGAGGTATTGATTTGAGTAATATTTGGACTACTGGTGCCAAGAGCTTGAGCCTTCTAGTGATAGGTGTCGTATTTTGAGAAATCCATGTGTTTTTCAAAAACTAAAAATTAGTTGAGAACCCTAGCTACTAGATTGATCGCTAACCTCTAGAGGGGTTGGAATATATAGAGTACCCTCACGTTACCATGGGTCAAGGATGCGCAAGGATAGCCAAACCCCCAACCACTCCTCCACGGGGTACTTGTCTCTTTGTGAATCTACTAACTAGATAGAGAGTTACCGATAATAAGTGTATGAGTTCTTCGGACTAATGCGAGTATTCGATTGTTGGCACTTCCACCATCCATATTTTGCTAGCCTCTTCGGTACTGTGCATTGCCCTTTCTCATCTGGAGAGTTGGTGCAAACTTCGCCGGTGCATCCTGATGACCCACAAGTATAGGGGATCAATCGTAGTCCTTTCGATAAGTAAGAGTGTCGAACCCAACGAGGAGCAGAAGGCTCTGATAAACGGATTTCAGCAAGGTAATAACTGCAAGCACTGAAAGTAGCGGTAACAAGTGATTGTGTAGCGAGGTGAAACGTAGCAAGCAAAGAGTAACAAGTAACAAGTAGTAGCAACGATGTAGCAAGTGGCCCAATCCCTTCTGTAGCAAGGGACACGCCTGAACAAAGTCTTATAGGAGGAAAAACGCTCCTAGCACACACGGGAATTTTTGTCATGCTAGTTTCATCATGTTCATATGATTCGCGTTCGTTACTTTGATAATTTGATATGTGGTTGGACCGGCGCTTGGGTACTGCCCTTACTTGGACAAGCATCCCACTTATGATTAACCTCTCTCGCAAGCATCCGCAACTACAAAAGAAGAATTAAGACAAAGTCTAACCATATCATTAAACTAGTGGATCCAAATCAACCCCTCATGAAGCAACACATAGAGCCCTAGATTAGATCTGCTCAAGTTCCCGACCGGGACGCTTCATATAGCAAAAGAGGGGGGCTAGTGGGCCTTCAGGCAGCCCACAAGCTTGCCCACCGACACCAGGGGGTGGTGGCGGAGTGGGGGCTTGTGGGGCCCTCGTGGACTCCCTCCGGTAGTTCTTTTGCCCAGTATTTTTAATATATTCCAGAAAAAATCCACGTAAATTTCAGGGCATTTGGAGATGTGTAGAATAGTGGACTAGGATTTGCTCCTTTTCCAGTCCAGAATTCCAGCTGCCTGAATTCTCCCTCTTCAAATAAACCTTGCAAAATAAGAGAGAAAATGCACAAATATGGTACCACAAGTAATATAGCAGCCCAAAAAGCAATATATATCAACATGAAAGCATGATGCAAAATGGACGTATCAACTCCCCCAAGCTTAGACCTCGCTTGTCCTCAAGCGAAAACCAAGTTCCATAAACATGTCCACATGTTGAGGGACAAAGGTGTCGATAAAACATAATACGGACATGAGGACATCATGATCACACATAGAATAGCAATATATCATAAAGATTCTTATGGGAAAGTGACAATTCCTTCACAAAGTAAACCATGAAGCAAAAACCTTACCGAGAAGTAACCAACAATAATCCATAGTCATTGAAGCAATCGCAATTTATCAAAACATCAGAAAGAGTCAAATAAGAGCTTGTAAGGCAAACCCACATACTCAATCATCTCTTCCGTTTTCCACAACTGTTACAACTCACGTGGTACTCATGGTGTCAAAGTGTCAAAGTTTCCGCACCTATTTTCTAGCCAACCCGAATCTCGAGGGCGAGATTCATCTTAAGGTGGGTAGGTTTGTAACATCCCAATTTTCCTAATTAGGAATGTTTTACATTGTAGCTAAGCATCTATGCATATCGATTTAAATAAAGTTTGAATTTGAAAATTCTTTCGACTTTTGCTGTTGCCTTTCTATTTTTCTTCACACGAGAAATGCCGGGAAATAATCTCTTGCGCGCAAGAGAGAGAGCGGAGGAAAATGATCCTCCAAAATGTGAGGCATCTCTGAAATATTTGGAGCCAAGAAAATCCAAAGTTTTATCGTGAAAATAATTGCCAAAAAGAAATAAAGCATTTAGGGGATTTTCTGAAAAAACATTTTTTTAAAAGTTTTTATTTTTGCCTTGGAAGAATGTTAATCGAGTAGAGGATATTTTTCTGATTTTTTCGTATATAATACCCCTATATTTGGATTTTATTTTATTCCTTTTTATTAGTTTTTACTTTCTGTTTTTGAAAAATAGGAAAGATAGCGTATTTTTTTTATTTAGGAAACCACGGCGGGCGACAATTAAGGGATTGGGCCGAATCCCGCCTGACCCGGGACCGAAGTCCTTCGGATCGGCCGACTGACCGAGCCCCCCAGCACCCCTCTCCCTGCTGCGTGGGACCCCCCCTGGCTGACCGAATCCCGCTCGGTCACCTCCTTCCTCCCTTACCTTCTCGAGCGGGAGCTCCTTCCTTTCCCATGGCAGCCCGATTCCCTCCCCGGATCTCCCTCCTCCTTCCCTCCTGAGGCCCCCTCTCCCCCTATAAATACCCCCAATCCCCACACCCCGTTCCCCTCGCCATCGCCCCGCTTCGCCGCCTCTAGCCGCCCCTTGCTGCACCTCGCTGGAGCACAAGCACGGCCGAAGCTCCGGCCACTCCACTGCTCGCCTCCGGCCACGCCGCACCTCCCCGACGCCACCAGAAGCACGCCGGAGATCCCCTCCGGCGCCCGGACGTCTCCCCCACCTCGACCGACCGCCGGAACCCCTTCCCCGGCCACCACCACCTTCGGCCGGAGCACAGGCTCACCAGAGATAACTCCCAGCCCACGGTAAGCCCCATCCCCTCTCCGTAGCCGTCCGATCTTAGATGTACGCGCTAGATTAGAAGTTAGGTACCCCTTCGGTTTTTAAATAAAAACCCGAACGGTTTTCTGCCCCACTTATTTTTAGCCGTATATTATCTTAAGTTTCGGCCGTTTGTTAGTTTTCCCGCAGCACTCACCCCCCCTTAACCAATCAGGGACTGCCACGTATTCGGTTAGAATCTGTTTTCTTTTTCTGTTTAGTTCCAAAAACAGAAAAGATTCAAGTTTGTTTTGATCATAGCTTTTGATCCCGAAGTCCACTGAGGTTGATTATTTTTCCAGTAGATCCCAATTTTGCTGTAGTTTTTAAAAACATATTATTTGTGTATGTTTGAAATTTGCAAATTTGAATTAGATCAGATTTAGTTTAAACCTTGTTTTGCTTATTCCAGGAGTTTAAAAAATGATTTTGATTTGATTCTTTTTGCTACTGCTTCCTAATGATTATATATTACTGTGGTATAAGTTTCGAAGTTTTTATAAATATTTTTACTTGGGGTTTTAACAGAAACAAGTTTCTGCCATAGTGACGTATAGTGAATTCTTTCACTTAGGCCATAGCAACTATTTACTTGTGATGTTATTTTTACTTGTTGTTTGATTGTAGTGCTTATGGTGTGTATTTGTTTGTATCGGTAGATCAACCGGAGTGCGAAGCTTGTTACTTAGAAGCGCTCGATCAAGACAACTATCATCAAGGCAAGTCATTTTGATCATACTATCTCCTATGTTTTTCGATGCATGGTAGTTTCACCTTTCTTTGCCCAATTGCATGCTACTTAGGTAGTTGGAAATTTTAGTATAGGTTGTAGTATCATGTTGTAGGCACACAACAAACCTGATTCTTGGCCCCGGGACGACATATTTCATATTGCTATGCTTGAGTAGACGGGATTTTCGGTTGAGTGCATAACAAGAGTGATGCGAGGTTGATTAAATAATCAAGACCAGTTAAGACAAGATTTTCAAGACCTCGGATGCAATGCAACTCTGGGTGAAGGACGGTTGATCGGCTCCCTGGAGAAACCAGTGGATGACCCGGGATGCTGGAGACGGCCATGACATCTTGCGGAAAGCTTCACCCAGGCTCGAAGAGACGGACGGAGACTTCAAGACCCAAGGCTTACCTGCACAGCCACAAGTCATTATGGGCTCTGGCTTGGTTGGACAACGCGGCGACTCTGGACAGGCGGTGCTAGAAGATGTAGAAGAACGGTAGGAATGGATGGGCACCGACAGGGATTCAGAGGGACCCGTTGAAAGACCATGTTTTGGTCATCCGATCTTCAAACACCCTGAAGTGCGAGGGCATACTCGGAGGCGATCAAATCTTGTGGGGAACGTGTGCAAAACTCTGCAGAGTGCCCAACCTAATCGATTAGCCGTGTCCACGGTCATGGACAACTTGAGCCGAAGGCATTGAAATTCCCCTGAACTCTCGACACAACTTAATAATGATGTGGGTGTTAACAACAACTCGGGTACGAGAATTGGTTGGCGGAACCATCTCATTAACAACAAACATTGTAGTAATATTTTGCTTCCAGCCCCTCTTGTTGTAGGATATAATTGGCTTTATGCAAAACTTATAGCCCCACCTGCCAAATATGCATGTAGAGATAGTTGATTATTATTTTTACCCCTCTCTTGATGACTTGCCGGCATATTCCATATGCTGATCTACACGGCTGCAACGTATCATGTTGCAGAGTACTTTTCCGACCAGGAGTGAGGCTACGATCTGCGCTCAGCGACATGCCGTGGAGTCGGATGGACTCGTCTACCTGATGCTTCCGCTAGTCTTCGTTAGTTATCTCATGAGATGGCCTTCAGCCACTTTATTGTAATCCTTTATTGTAATAAAGTACTCGTTATGAGATTTCGATTAATAAAGCTGTGTGATTGAACTCTTGATATATACATTGATGTACTGAGTGTGTACCAGCATGATCATGGGATGGTACGGAAACACCAGAGGCTTGACTCGTCTTGAGTCGGGTCGCTATAGAAATGGTATCAGAGCACACGCTGACCGTAGGACGTAACCTCTAGGAATGGAAAAGCCTTAGGAAGAAAACTATTTTTCTTATGTCTATAAATCCTCTATTTCCTCTTCTGATCATTTCTGACTTCTCTCCGATTTTCCAATGTTTTAGGTGGCCACCTTCATCCCCGTTAAGTTCACGGAGTTTTGCCAGCCCGACGCCACTATGCCTTTCGGAAAGGAGCTGGTACAGATCACCAAGGACTTGAGGATTGCTCTACCGACTATCACAGGGAAGCCGACTTCGTCTTACCCGGAGGATTCACGCTACAGGATTGAGGTGCACGTTCCCGGAAGGACATTCGAGCCGCGCACTGAGCCTGTGGAATTCAAGTTCATCGCACCCAACTGGATTCTCGGAAGGGACATGGCGGTCCATTGTGCACTCGGACGTATCAAGGAAGAGTATAGAGGCTGCCCTATTTCACCAGACCTATTCACGGTATCCTGGAGAAGAGAAGATGGAGAAATCATCTCAAGCAAGACCAAGGACGCTCTCCTGTCCTATGCCCAGACCTTGGAGAAGCATAGCGGGACTCTGGAGCATCGTGTGATCAAGGACGCCAGGAAGATCAAGCAACTGTCGCTCCGCGAACTCGAAGTGGAAGAAGCAGCCCGGGAAGCCCACTATGAGCACGAACTGGAGGTGAAGGACTTTCTGGAGAGGACCGAGAAGCTGAAGACTCGAGTTGCATACCTGGAGTAGGAACTGTACATGGGCGAGAACCTTCATCCCGAAGGTGACGTAGCCCCCTTGATCAGCAATGACGAGGACTATGAAGAAAGCTCCACCGAAGGACCCACCACCATGCTTTTCTGAGGAGGACAGTTAGACTAGACCACCAAGTTTATTTTATCGTTAAATGCTTAGGCCGATGTTTAGGATTATCGAATTTTGTATCCCCGTGTGAACCTTTGTGATGGTATTGAATAAAATGTGTGGTGTGATACTTGTTTGTTGCATTTCATATGGGTAGTGTAATTACTCTTAGACCATTGTTCTATGCTAATCTCACCCCTCTACAAACATCAGATGCCTCCGAGACGTGCCCCTACTTCCAACTTTTCGCCGGAACTCACCCAGTTGATTCAACAACAGAATACCCTGATGCAGCTGATCATCCAGAACCAGAACAATAACGACAACCATCATCCACCCCAGGCCGACAATCTCACCCGTTTCCTGAGGTTGAACCCTCCGACTTTCTCCAGCAGCATTGAGCCCATTGTGGCCGATGATTGGCTCCGCAAGATGGAGCGGGAACTTATGACTGCTGGTTGTACTGAAGCTGAGAAGGTGCACTTTGCCGCGCATCAACTAGAAGGCCCTGCAGTTGCATGGTGGGAGAACTACACAACCACATACCCCATTCCTGGAGTCACTTGGGAGCAGTTCAAGCAAGCCTTCCGCACCGCACATGTCTCAGCTGGTGCAATGAGTCTGAAGAAGCATGAGTTTCGCAACTTACGTCAGGGAAATCGCTCTGTGGCTCAGTATGTCGATGAATTCAGCATGCTCGCCCGCTATGCACCTGGAGATGTGGCCGATGATGCGGCCAAGCAGGAAAAGTTCTTGGAGGGACTCAATGATGAGCTGAGCATTCAGCTGACTGTAGCCACCTTCAACAACTACGTACCAGGAGTTGGTAGATAAGGCCCTCATCTTGGAGGGGAAACACCAGCAGATGGAGAACCGTAAGCGGAAGTATGGGAATGGAAAGTTCAACTCCGGCCCTCAGCAGAAGCCTCGCTACACCCCCTATTCAGGGAATACCGGGACTGGATCCGGTAAGTTTGGAGGACACGTCCAGCATAACCACCCAGTGCACAACCATGGAGAAAATGGGAACCACCGCAACAACAGCAACTTCAAGAATGGTGGTACTGGCACTCAGCAGCATTCAGCTCCAACTGAGAAGGATCTGAATCACATCACCTGCTTCAAGTGTCAGAAGACGGGACACTATGCCACTGAATGCCCCCAGAACAAGCAGGGAAATGGAAACGGCAACGGCAACTCTGCAGCAAAGAAGCCCAATCCTTTTCCTCGAGCTCAGGTGAATCACATTGATGTTGAAGAGGTCTATGATCACCCCGATACTGTGGTTGGTAAGTTTTTGCTAAATTCACGTCCAGTATTGGTACTTTTTAATTCTGGTGCAACGCATTCATTCATATCAAGGGTAGTTTTGGAAAAGTATAGTTTGCCAACTAGAACCCTCAGCCAACCTATTAAGGTCAGTTCCCCAGGAGGCATGATGACAGCCGGGATAGGATGCCATGCTTTGAGTCTCAACATCGGGAACCATAATTTTCCCACCGACCTCATCGTATTAGAGTCCCAGGGATTGGATGTAATCCTAGGCATGGATTGGTTGGCCAAGTATGAAGGGAATATTGATTGTGCCCTTAAGTCTATTTTGCTCACCACCCCCGAGCAAAAGCGGATTAAGTACGTGTCTCAGCGCCCGACACAGAGTAAACGAGTAAACTCTCTCACAGGAGTTGTCCAGGAGAAAGTACCGATTGTACAGGAATACCCAGATGTATTTCCGGAGGAATTGCCGGGCATGCCACCTGATAGAGAGATTGAGTTCTTGATTGAGCTATTACCCGGAACAACCCCGATATCCAAGAGACCCTATCGGATGCCCGCAAATGACTTGGTAGAAATCAAGAAGCAAATTAAGGAGTTGTTGGACAAAGGGTATATTCGCCCAAGTTCTTCACCTTGGGGAGCCCCAGTGCTCTTGGTTGAAAAGAAGGATAAGTCCTTAAGAATGGTTGTCGATTATCGTGCATTGAACGAGGTGACCATCAAGAACAAGTACCCCTTGCCGATGATCAATGATCTGTTTGATCAGTTAGTTGGAGCCCGAATATTCTCCAAGACCGATCTTCGATCCGGGTATCATCAGTTGAAGATTCGTGAGCAGGATATACCCAAGACAACCTTCACCACTCGGTACGGCTTGTATGAGTACACGGTCATGTCATTTGGACTAACTAATGCTACGGCATATTTTATGAATCTGATGAACAAGGTATTTATGGAATACTTGGACAAGTTTGTCGTGGTGTTCATCGATGACATACTGATATTCTCCAAGAACGAAGAGGAACACGAGGAACATCTGCGTCTAGATCTGGAGAAACTTCGAGAGCATAAGCTGTATGCAAAGTTTAGCAAATGTGAGTTTTGGTTGAAGGAAGCCGGATTCCTCGGACACGTCATCTCAGGAGAAGGAATAGCAGCGGACCCTGCCAAGGTCGCAGCAGTCACCGAATGGGTAGCACCCACCTCAGTCAAGGAGATCCGCAGTTTCCTCGGACTTGCCGGATATTAACGGAGGTTCATTGAAAATTTCTCAAAGATCACCAAGCCCATGAGAGAGTTGTTGAAGAAGGAGTCCAAGTATGTTTGCACTGAGGAATGTGAAATCAGTTTTCAAGAGTTGAAGCAACGTCTGGTTACAGCCCCAGTGCTGATATTGCCGAACATTCGGAAGGATTTCCAGGTTTACTGTGACGCTTCTCGTCAAGGACTCGGAGGAGTGCTCATGCAAGAAGGTAAAGTTGTAGCCTATGCATCCAGACAGCTCAGACCCCATGAGTTGAATTATGCCACACATGACTTGGAACTAGCAGCCGTAGTGCACGCTCTCAAGACCTGGAGACATTTCCTGATCGGAAATAGTTGTGATGTGTACACTGATCACAAGAGCCTGAAATATATCTTCACGCAGAAGGAGTTGAACCTCAGACAGAGGCGATGGCTAGAATTGATCAAGGACTATGACATGAAATTGCATTATCACCCAGGCAAGGCAAATGTTGTAGCCGATGCGTTGAGCCGCAAGAGTTATGTGAACACACTCATAGCAGGAGGGTTACCCTAGGAGTTAGCCGATGACCTCCGAGAGCTCAAATTGGAAATAGTTCCAAGAGGATTTGTTGCCACACTGGAAATTCAGTCCACTTTGACAGAAAAGATCCGCGAGGCACAGAAATCAGACAAGGAGATAGCTGAGATTAAGCAGAAAATGAAAGACGGGAAGGCTAAAGGTTTTCGTGAGGATGAACATGGAACTTTATGGTTTGAGGATCGCATCTATGTGCCAAATGATCCCCAACTCAGGAAGTTGATACTTCAGGATGCCCATGATTCCCCGTACTTGATACACCCCGGCAACACCAAGATGTATCTGGATCAGAAAGAAAGTTTCTGGTGGACAGGAATGAAGAAAGACATTGCCGAGTTTGTACCAATATGCGATGTTTGTCAGCGAGTAAAAGCCGAGCATCAGAAGCCAGCAGGTTTGCTCCAACCTCTGCCAATACCCGAGTGGAAATGGGAAAATCTTGGTATGGACTTCATCACAGGATTACCCAGGACCCGTTCTGGCTATGATTCTATTTGGGTTGTGGTCGATCGTTTGACCAAGGTAGCCCACTTCATTCCTGTGAAGACTACTTACACGAGTGCCAAGCTGGCCAAGATATATATGACCAGGATCGTATGTCTGCACAGAGTACCGAAGAGTATTGTGTCAGATAGAGGGACTCAGTTCACCTCAAAATTTTGGCACCAACTGCATGAAACCTTGGGAACGAGATTGGAGTTCAGCACAACTTTTCACCCACAAACAGATGGACAGACCGAGAGAGTCAATCAGATTCTGGAGTACATGTTGAGAGCTTGCGCACTAGACTATGGGTCTAGTTGGGATGACAATCTGCCTTATGCCGAGTTCTCATACAACCACAGCTATCAGACCAGTCTGAAGATGGCCCCTTTCGAAGCTCTATACGGAAGGAGGTGCAGAACACCGTTGATCTGGGATGGAGTTGGAGTACGACAACTTTTTGGTCCCGACCTTATCTGAGATTCTGAGGAGAAGGTCAAGCTAATTCGTGACCGACTCAAGGTAGCTCAGTCCAGGCAGAAAAGTTATGCTGACAGCAAACGCAAGGAAGTAACATACGAAGTGGGAGACCGAGCATATCTTCGAGTGTCCCCACTTCGAGGAATCAAGAGATTTGGTGTGAAAGGAAAGTTAGCACCCCGATTCATTGTCCCCTACAAAATTCTTGAGTGTAGAGGCGAAGTTGCATATAAACTGGAACTGCCGGAAGGATTGTCCGGAGTTCATGATGTCTTCCATGTTTCCCAATTGAAGAAATGCCATGCTGAGATGGCCGATGTTCCGTTGAGAGATACAGTGCCCCTAGAGGCCATACAGCTTGACAGTGATCTGACGTATGAGGAGAAACCCGTCAGGATTCTCGAGACTGCCAACAGAGTTACCCGTAGAAAGATCATCAAGTTCTGCAAGGTGGTGTGGAGCCACCACACCGAGGAAGAAGCCACCTAGGAACGAGAGAGGATCTTCGTCAGGACCACCCGCACCTATTTTCTAGCCAACCCGAATCTCGAGGGCGAGATTCATCTTAAGGTGGGTAGGTTTGTAACATCCCAATTTTCCTAATTGGGAATGTTTTACATTGTATCTAAGCATCTATGCATATCGATTTACATAAAGTTTGCATTTGAAAATTCTTTCGACTTTTGCTGTTGCCTTTCTATTTTTCTTCACACGACAAATGCCGGGAAATAATCTCTTGCGCGCAAGAGAGAGAGCGGAGGAAAATGACCCTCCAAAATGTGAGGCATCTCTGAAATATTTGGAGCCAAGAAAATCCAAAGTTTTATCATGAAAATAATTGCCAAAAAGAAATAAAGCATTTAGGGGATTTTCTGAAAAACATTTTTTTAAAAGTTTTTATTTTTGCCTTGGAAAAATGTTAATCGAGTAGAGGATATTTTTCTGATTTTTTCGTATATAATACCCCTATATTTGGATTTTATTTTATTCCTTTTTATTAGTTTTTACTTTCTGTTTTTGAAAAATAGGAAAGATAGCGTATTTTTTTATTTAGGAAACCGCTGCGGGCGACAATTAAGGGATTGGGCCGAATCCCGCCAGACCCGGGACCGAAGTCCTTAGGATCGGCCGACCGACCGAGCCCCCCAGCACCCCTCTCCCTGCCGCGTGGGACCCCCCCAGGCTGACCGAATCCCGCTCGGTCACCTCCTTCCTCCCTTACCTTCCCGAGCGGGAGCTCCTTTCTTTGCCATGGCAGCCCGATTCCCTCCCCGGATCTCCCTCCTCCTTCCCTCCTGAGGCCCCCTCTCCCCCTATAAATACCCCCTGTCCCCGCACTCCGTTCCCCTCGCCATCGCCCCGCTTCGCCGCCTCTAGCCGCCCCTTGCTTCACCTCGCCGGAGCACAAGCACGGCCGAAGCTCCGGCCACTCCACTGCTCGCCTCCTGCCACGCCGCACCTCCCCGACGCCACCAGAAGCACGCCGGAGATCCCCTCCGCCGCCCGGACGTCTCCCCCACCTCAGCCGACCGCCGAAACCCCTTCCCCGGCCACCACCACCTTCGGCCGGAGCACAGGCTCACCTGGAGATAACTCCCAGCCCACGGTAAGCCCCATCCCTCTCCGTAGCCGTCCGATCTTAGATGTACGCGCTAGATTAGAAGTTAGGTACCCCTTCGGTTTTTAAATAAAAACCCAAACGGTTTTCTGCCCCACTTATTTTTAGCCGTAGATTTTCTTAAGTTTCGGCCGTTTGTTAGTTCTCCCGCAGCACTCACCCCCCCCCCTTAACCAATTAGGGACTGCCACGTATTCGGTTAGAATCTGTTTTCTTTTTCTGTTTAGTTCCAAAAACAGAAAAGTTTCAAGTTTGTTTTGATCATAGCTTTTCATCCCGTAGTCCAATGAGGTTGATTCGTTTTCCAGTAGATCACAAGTTTTCTGTAGTTTTCAAATACATATAATTTGTCTATGTTTGAAATTTGCAAATTTGAATTAGATCAGATTTAGTGTAAACCTTGTTTTGCTTATTCCAGGAGTTTAAAAAATGATTTTGATTTGATTCTTTTTGCTACTGCTTGCTAATGATTATATCTTACAGTGGTATAAGTTTCAAAAAAATTTAAATATTTTTACTTGGGGTTTTAACAGAAACAAGTTTCTGCCATAGTGACGTATAGTGAATTCTTTCACTTAGGCCATAGCAACTATTTACTTGTGATGTTATTTTTACTTGTTGGTTGATTGTAGTGCTTATGGTGTGTATTTGTTTGTATCGGTAGATCAACCGGAGTGCGAAGCTTGTTACTTAGAAGCGCTCGATCAAGACAACTATCATCAAGGCAAGTCATTTTGATCATACTATCTCCTATGTTTTTCGATGCATGGTAGTTTCACCTTTCTTTGCCCAATTGGATGCTGCTTAGGTACTTGGAAATTTTAGTATAGGTTGTAGTATCATGTGGTAGGCACACAACAAACCCGATTCTTGGCCCCGGGACGACAAATTTCATATTTCTATGCTTGAGTAGACGGGATTTTCGGTTGAGTGCATAACACGAGTGATGCGAGGTTGATTAAATAATCAAGACCGGTTAAGACAAGATTTTCAAGACCTCGGATGCATTGCAACTCTGGGTGAAGGACGTCTGATCGGCTCCGTGGAGAAACGTGTGGATGACCCGGGATGCTGGAGACGGCCATGACATCTTGCGGAAAGCTTCACCCAGGCTCGAAGAGACGGACGGAGACTTCAAGACCCAAGGCTTACCTGCACAGCCACAAGTCATTATGGGCTCTGGCTTGGTTGGACAACGCGACGACTCTGGACAGGCGGTGCTAGCAGATGTAGAAGAACGGTAGGAATGGATGGGCACCGACAGGGATTCAGAGGGACCCGTTGAAAGACCATGTTTTGGTCATCCGGTCTTCAAACACCCTGAAGTGCAAGGGCATACACGGAGGCGATCAAATCTTGTGGGGAACGTGTGCAAAACTCTACAGAGTGCCCAACCTAATCGATTAGCCGTGTCCACGGTCATGGACAACTTGAGCCGAAGGCATTGAAATTCCCCTGAACTCTCGACACAACTTAATAATGATGTGGGTGTTAACAACAACTCGGATACGAGAATTGGTTGGCGGAACCATCTCGTTAACAACAAACAATGTAGTAATATTTTGCTTCCAGCCCCTCTTGTTGTAGGATAAAATTGGCTTTATGCAAAACTTATAGCCCCACCTGCCAAATATGCATGTAGAGATAGTTGATTATTATTTTTACCCCACTCTTGATGACTTGCCGGCATATTCCATATGCTGACCTACACGGCTGCAACGTATCATGTTGCAGAGTACTTTTCCGACCAGGAGTGAGGCTACGATCTACGCTCAGCGACATGCCCTGGAGTCGGATGGACTCGTCTACCTGATGCTTCCGCTAGTCTTCGTTAGTTATCTCATGAGATGGCCTTCAGCCACTTTATTGTAATCCTTTATTGTAATAAAGTACCCGTTATGAGATTTCGATTAATAAAGTTGTGTGATTGAACTCTTGATATATACATTGATGTACTGAGTGTGTACCAGCATGATCGTGGGATGGTACGGAAACACCAGAGGCTTGACTCGTCTTGAGTCGGGTCGCTACATATCCCTTGGCACTTGAAGACTTGTTGCTCCAATGCTTCGAGCCTCGTCTCCACGCTTCCGATCTTCTTAGGCCCCTCAACATCACGGATGTGCAACATCCCCTCGCTCATCTTGATAGATTCAGGGTGTTTCAGCACTTCCGTGAGGTAGGGATTGATGACCTTCTCGAAGATCTTGTCCTTAGTAGCGTTTGGGGAAGTCATGATGATCTAGATCTACGGCAGAAACAAGCTCGAAATGAAAACTGAGGAAAACTACGCGCTACGGAGATCAAAACCTTCGGGCGACTATATATTGATTTTTTCTAGGCCAGAAGGAATCCTCCGCAAGAAAACCGAGTCCGGGAGGCACACGAGGTGCCGACAAGCTTGCCCACCGCCACCAGGGGGTGGTGGCGGAGTGGGCCCTTGTGGCTGCCTCGTTTGCTCCTCGGACTGCTTTTTACTTTTCTAATTTTCCAAAAATTCCAAAACAGAAGAAATTTCCTATTGGAAAAGTATCGCAGTCCAATTTCTTGCTGAAACAGATACATCTTCGTTTTGAAGGTCTGAAACAGGCTGATAAACATCCCTTATGTACTCCTCTAGAGTTATGACATTGATGATATTGGTCTCAACATTTATGGGAGTACCAGAGATGTAATGCTTGATTCTTTGCCCATTTACCACTCTAGGAAAATTTCCTTCCGTGTTATTGATTTTGATGGCACCAGAACGATATACTTCCTCGACAACATAGGAACCTTCCCATTTAGAGAGACGCTTGCCTGCAAAGAATCTCAAGCAAGAATTGTATAGCAAGACATAATCACCTACATTGAACTCTCGTTTCTGTATTCGTTTGTCGTGCCATCTCTTAACCTTTTCCTTGAACAACCTGGCATTCTCATATGCCTGGGCTCTCCATTCATCTAACGAGCTGATATCGAACAACCACTTCTCACCGGCAAGTTTGAAATCAAAGTTGAGCTCTTTGATTGCCCAATAAGCTTTGTGTTCCAGCTCAAGAGGTAAATGACACGCCTTACCGTAAACCATTTTATACGGTGACATGCCCATGGGATTCTTATAAGCAGTCCTATAAGCCCATAGTGCATCGTCAAGTTTGCTTGACCAGTTCTTTCGAGATCTATTGACGGTCTTTTGTAAGATCAACTTGATCTCCCTATTACTCAACTCAACTTGACCACTAGACTGAGGATGATAAGGAGATGCAACTCTATGGTTGACATCATACTTAGCTAGCATCTTGCGGAAAACACCATGAATGAAGTGTGAACCGCCATCAGTCATCAAGTATCTAGGGACTCCAAATCTTGGGAATATGACTTCTTTAAGCATCTTAATAGAGGTGTGGTGATCAACATTTTTAGTGAGGATAGCTTCTACCCACTTAGTAACGTAATCAACAACAACTAAGATGTGAGTGTACCCATTGGAACTCGGGAAGGGTCCCATATAATCAAAGCCCCACACATCAAATGGTTCAATGACAAGTGAATAGTTCATAGGCATCTCTTGACGCTTACTGATGTTCCCTATCCTTTGGCATTCGTCACAAGACAAGACAAACTTACGGGCATCCTTGAAGAGAGTGGGCCAATAGAAACCTGATTGCAATACCTTGTGGGCAGTTCTATCTCCAGCGTGGTGTCCTTCGTAGGCTTCGGAATGGCACTTCTGCAGGATCTGTCCCTGTTCATGTTCAGGCACACAACATCTAATAACACCATCTTCTCCTTCCTTATAAAGGTGAGGATCATCCCAAAAGTAGTGTCTCAAATCAAAGAAGAATTTCTTCTTTTGTTGATAGGTGAAACTGGGTGGTATGTATTTGGCTACGATATAGTTTGCATAATCGGCATACCACGATGCACTAAGTGAAGTACGGATGAAATTTAATTGCTCATCAGGAAAGCTGTCATCAATAGGTAGTGGGTCATCAAGGACATTCTCTAGCCTAAACAAGTTATCTGCTACAGGGTTATCAGCACCTTTTGGGTCAACGACGTGCAAATCAAATTCCTGTAGCAGGAGAACCCATGTGATCAGCCTAGGCTTAGCATCCTTCTTCTGCATAAGGTACTTAATAGCAGCATGATTAGAGTGAATAGTGACTTTGGAGTCAACTATGTAAGATCTGAACTTTCCACATGCAAACACGACTGCTAAAAATTCCTTCTCCGTAGTGGCATAGTTTCTTTAGGCATTGTCTAGAGTTTTACTAGCGTAGTGAATGAAATTCAACTTCTTGTCAACTCTTGGTCCTAGAACAGCACCAACAACATAATCACTAGCGTCACACATGATTTCAAAGGGCAAGTTCCAGTCAGGTGGTTGAATGATAGGCGCGGTTATCAAATCCTTCTTAAGTATTTCAAAGGCTTCCTCACAATCATCATCAAAAAGAAAAGGAAAATCCTTCTGCAAGAGGTTGGTAAGAGGCCTAGAAATCTTAGAGAAGTCTTTAATGAACCTTCTATAGAAACTAGCATGACCAGGAAACTTCGTATACCTCTGATATCTGTGGGGCACGGCATTTTCTCAATTGCATCAACCTTAGCCTTATCAACTTCAATGCCTCTTTCAGAGATTTTGTGTCCTAAGTCGATACCTTCATTAACCATAAAGTGGCACTTCTCACAATTTAAGACGAGGTTGGTTTCTTCGCATCTCTGTAAGACTCAATCAAGGTTGCTGAGGCAATCGTCAAAGGAAGGCCCATAAACAGAGAAGTCATCCATGAAAACCCCGACAATCTTTTCACAAAAGTCAGCGAATATAGCCATCATACATCTTTGGAAGGTGGCAGGTGCATTACATAAGCCAAAAGGCATACATCTATAGGCAAAGGTACCAAAAGGGCAGGCGAAAGTGGTTTTCTCTTGATCATATTGTGCAACAGGTATTTGCGAGAAACCTGAATAACCGTCTAGAAAACAGACGTGTGTGTGTTTTGATAGCCTTTCTAGCATTTGGTTGATGAACGACAAAGGATAATGATCTTTCCTGGGTGCCTTGTTCAGTTTCTGGAAGTCTATCACCATTCTATAGCCGGTAATAATCCTTTGTGGGATTAGTTCATCCTTATCATTAGGAACGACGGTGATACCTCCCTTCTTAGGTACGCAATGTACTAGACTTACCCAATCACTATGAGCAATAGGATAAATGATTCCTGCCTCCAGAAGCTTTAATATTTCTTTTCTAATGACCTCTTTCATCTTAGGATTTAATCTCCTTTGATGATCAACATCTGGTTTAAAGTCAGGATCGGTTTTAATCTTGTGCTGACATAGAGTAAGACTAATACCCTTAAGATCATCAAGAGTATATCCAATAGAAGCGTGGTGCTTCCTCGGAGTTTTTAGTAACTTATTCTCTTCGCGCTCTGAGAGGAGAGCACTAATAATGAAACGATATATCTCCTTCTCATCAAGATATGCATACTTAAGAGTATCAGGCAACTGTTTAAGCTCGAACACAGGATCACCCTTTGGTGGGGGAGGATCCCCAAGCAGTTCAACAGGCAGATTATTCTTGAGAATAGGATGTTGTTCTAAGACAATTCTATCTATCTCATATCTCTCCTCCATATACATATCATTTTCATGCTCAAGCAGATATTGCTCTAAAGGATCCGTAGGAGGTACGGCAATAGAGGCAAGAGCAATGATTTCATCCCTACCAGACGACTCTCTTTCATGGGGTTGTCTTCCAAACTTGGAGAAGTTAAATTCATGAGATACGCCCTCGAACTTACTGTGACAGTCTGCTTAATGCAATCAATGTGAGCATTGACAGTGTTGAGAAAGGGTCTACCAAATATGATGGGACAAAAGCTATCTTGCGCAGTACCAAGGACGAGGAAATCGGTAGGATACTTCGTCTTGCCACACAGGACTTCTACGTCTCTCACAATTCCCAGAGGGCAGATAGTGTCTCTATTGGCTAGCGTAATAGTGACATTAATGGGTTCTAACTCAGTTGGTGCAATCTCATCTTTGATTTCATCATATAGAGAACGGGGTATTGCACTAACACTAGCTCCCATATCACATAAACCATGGTAACAGTGATCTCCTATCTTAACAGAAACAACGGGCAGGCCAACTACATGTCCGTGCTTGTCTTTCACGTGAGGTTTAGCAATTCTAGCGGAGTCCTCACAGAATTTGATAACATGCCCATCTATGTCTTCGGCTAAGAGATCTTTGATAATAGCAACACTAGGTTCAACTCTAATCTCCTCAGGGGGTGCAAGTGGTCTAATGTAACCCCTACATATCACAGTTGGAGCTTTAGAATAATCCTTCATCCTAGCAGGGTAAGTTGGATTCTGAGTGTAAGCACAAGGAACAACAGGATCACTAAAAGCTATGGTTTTCTCCTCAACAAGATTGGTTTTGGCTATGTTGCTTTCTACAGGAGGATGATATTTGAACCACTTCTCTTTGGGAAGAGCAACATGAGCAACAAAAGATTCACATAGAGAAGCTACTATCTCAGAGTCAAGTCCATACTTAGCGCTAAAATCTCTAGAAGTATTTGTCTCAGCAAATGATTTAACGCAATCAAACTGGAAATTCATACCTGACTCCTTACCTTCCCCCAGCTCCCAATCTTCAGAGTTGCGTTTGATTCTCTCCAATAAATTCCACTTGTGATCAATATCCTTCTTCATAAAAGAACCGGCACAAGAAGTGTCAAGCATGGTACGATCTTCATGAGAAAGCCAAGCATAAAAGTTTTGAGTGATGATTTCTCTCGAGAGCTAGTGATTGGAATATAGCATTGATTTAAGCCTCCCCCAAGCTTGAGCTATGCTTTCGCTGTCACGAGGCCAAAAGTTATAATTGAACTTCCGATCACGATGTACTAAATGCATAGGATAAAACTTTTGATGAAATTCCAATTTCAACCGATTGTAGCCCCATGATCCAGCATCATCACATAGCCTATACCATGTCAACGCCTTATCCTTCAAATATAAAGGAAAGTCTTTCTTCTTTACCTCATCCATGGGCAAACCTGCAAGCTAAAATAAACAACAAAGTTCATTTACATAGATTATATGAAAGTCTGGATGTGAAGATCCATCTTGTGTAAAAGGATTAGCCAGCGGTTTCTCAAGCATACCCAAAGGAATTTCATAAAAGATATTTTCAATAGGTACCTCAGGTTGAGGAGCAACTCCTCGTGCTTCCGTTCGTGGTGAAGATACCCCGAACAAACTCCTCAAAGGAAGAGTTTCCATAGTGACAAGTGACAATAAATTTCAGCACAGTATAAAAATGTTTCCTTACCAATTTCCACTTACCAAAGGCGCTTCACTCCCCGGCAACGGCACTAGAAAAGAGTCTTGATGACCCACAATTATAGGGGTCAATCGTAGTCCTTTCGATAAGTAAGAGTGTCGAACCCAACGAGGAGCAGAAGGCTCTGATAAACGGATTTCAGCAAGGTAATAACTGCAAGCACTGAAAGTAGCGGTAACAAGTGATTGTGTAGCGAGGTCAAATGTAGCAAGCCAAGAGTAACAAGTAACAAGTAGTAGCAACGGTAAAGCAAGTGGCCCAATCCCTTCTGTAGCAAGGGACAAGCCTGAACAAAGTCTTATAGGAGGAAAAATTCTCCCGAGGACACACGGGAATTTCTTTCATGCTAGTTTCATCATGTTCATATGATTCGCGTTCGTTACTTTCATAGTTTGATATGTGGGTGGACCGGCGCTTGGGTACTGCCCTTACTTGGACAAGCATCCCACTTATGATTAACCTCTCTCGCAAGCATCCGCAACTACAAAAGAAGAATTAAGACAAAGTCTAACCATACCATTAAACTAGTGGATCCAAATCAGCCCCTCACGAAGCAACGCATAGACTGGGGTTTAAGCTTCTGTCACTCCAGCAACCCATCATCTACTTAGTATTTCCCAATGCCTTCCTCTAGGCCCAAATATGGTGAAGTGTTATGTAGTCGACGTTCACATAACACCACTAGAGGAAAAGACAACATACATCATATGAAAACACCGAACGAATATCAAATTCACATGACTATTTCAGCATGACTTATCCCATGTCCTCAGGAACAAAAGTGACTACTCACAAGACATAATCATAATCATGACCAGAGGTGTAATGAATAGCATCAAGGATCTGAACATAAACTCTTCCACCAAGTAATCCAACTAGCATCAACTACAAAGAGTAATCAACACTACTAGCAACCTTACAAGTACCAATCGAAGTTGCGAGACGAAGATTGGTTAAAAGAGATGAACTAGGGATTGGAGAGGAGATCGTGCTGATGAAGATGTTGAAGAAGATGCCTCCCCTCCGACGAGAGGAGTGTTGGTGAAGACGATGGCGGCGATTTCCCCCTTCGGGAGGGAAGTTTCCCCGGTAGGATCGTCCTGCCGGAGCCCTAGATTGGATTTGCTCAAGTTCCGCCTCGTGGCGGCGGCGAAACCACGAAAAAGCTCACGATTCATTTTTTTTTCAGACTAGGATGCTTCATATAGCAAAAGAGGGGGGCTAGTGGGCCTTCAGGCAGCCCACAAGCTTGCCCACCGCCACCAGGAGGGGTGGTGGCGGAGTGGGGGCTTGTGGGGCCCTGGTGGCCCCCCTCCGGTAGTTCTTTCGCCTAGTATTTTTAATATATTCCAAAAAAAATCCACGTAAATTTTCAGGGCATTTGGAGATGTGCAGGATAGTGGACTAGGATTTGCTCCTTTTCCAGTCCAGAATTCCAGCTGCCTGAATTCTCCCTCTTCAAATAAACCTTGCAAAATAAGAGAGAAAAGGCATAAATTTGGTACCACAAGTAATATAACAGCCTAAAATCAATAAATATCAACATGAAATCATGATGCAAAATGGACGTATCACATCCAAACCCTTGGCATGATACGCTCTGTCATCTTAAGCCTCATTATATCTTTCCTCAAAACAACCACCATACCTACGTATTAAGGCGTTTCCATAGCCTTTCCGAGATACATTGTCAAGCAACATCCACCATCTCATGACTTGATCTTCATGGCATACATGCTTTTGCTTGATCGAGGAGCCACATGATAGTTGGGCCTCGCCCTTATTATAGCTACATGACGCGCTAGTTTCATTGCATATCCTGCTACACTGGCAGAGGCATACATTTGCATACATCATGGTAGTTTTCATTTGTATTTATGTTGAGTACTTCTTATAAAGTGTGATGATCTTCTTTTTATTCTTGTAAAACATAGAGTGTTGCCGTTAAGTGAGGAAAAGATCCCAAAGAGGACAAATTAAAAGATCCCAAAGAAGACAAATGATAGATAAATAGAAAGAGCCAAAGAGGCCACAAGAAAATAATAAATAAAGCGAAAAAGAAAAAGAAATAAAAAGAGAGAAGGGGGCAACACTACTGTTCCTTTTTAAAGATCCACACTCGTACTCCATTGTTATATTTGTACTACATAGAGATTATCATTCATGCATAACTATGTGGGGACCCTTACACTATATAACTTGGCTTACATATTCCAATGATGAGCCTCCTCAAATGAGCTCTAGGTTTTCATGAGCAAGCAAGTTGGATGCAGCCCCACTAGTTCCATTGGAGAGCTTACCTTAGCTCATATGTGCATCCGTTGCATGGAAATCCCTACTCCTCACATCATATCTATCATTTGGCTTTCTCTCGCCTATGGTTGTCCTCATTGATCTGAGCCATTCACATATTTTTGTCTTCCTTCCCCATCATTATTCTCTTCGCCATCCTAAGTGCCAACATATCTTTCTTGCGCTCATCCATTGCATAAGTGCTCAAAGTTGAAAGGGAGATGATCATTTTGACTTGTGCCTGACTAGTGGTCTGGGGATGAGTCAAAATACGATTTCGGAGGAGACCAAGTGTGAAGTTTAATAGATTGAGTTCTCAATTAAAAAATATTTTTATGCTCTAAACCCATCTCCCATTACTTGCACGCAAACACCATTTGGAGACATTCGAGTCATGGACAGCGAGAGCTCTTGCACCTTTATGTTCTTACTTTTCTAGTTTCAATACTAGATATAGACTCTTTCTTGTTATTTTCTTGACTTGAATTGCATATCTTACTTGCTTTACTTTGAAGTTCTTATATCTGTGTTAGCATGTCAACATAGAAATTATTTGTTTTATCATTTACCTACTCGAGGACGAGCAGGAATTAAGCTTGGGGATGTTGATACGTCTCAAACGTATCTATAATTTATGCTTGTTCCATGATCTTTTGGGTGATATTGTTATATGTTTTGCTACACTTTTATATCTTTTTATACATATTTGGACTAACCTACTAACTCGGTACACCGAGTGTCAGTTTCTGTCTGATGATGTCTTTTTTGCAGGGACTTTTACCCAAATTTCTTGAGTCCCAAAAATCCCGAGAAAAAATATATATAAATCAGCGTGATGGAAGCTTCTGGAGCACCAAAGGTGGACCAAAGGGGAGCCAGGGGCTTCCCAGCGGCCTCCCTGCATGGCCTGGCCCCTGGCCACACCCACAGGCTGCCTGGGTGGGCCCCACCTCCTTTGACGCCCTCCTTTGGCCTATATTTAGCCCTCCGATTGGAAACCCTTCCATCATATCTAGAATCACGAATTTCTCCATGGTTCCACCGCTGCAGTGCTTTCGAGATCGGGAGTGTGAGGAGACCTCTTCCCGGCACCCTTCCGGAGGGAGGGTTGACCTCCGGGAGCTTCTCCACGACCATGGACGCTTCCCGGATGTGCCGTGAGTAGTCCTACTTGGACCATGAGTCCATGACCAGTATCTATGTGACGTCTTCTCTCCAATCTTCTGCTTCCATGATTAGCCCTTATGAGCTGCCCTACATGATCAAGGAATCTATGTAATTTTCCTGATATTGCTATGCACGGTTTGTTGGGATCCGATGGATTATGAGATTATGTTCACATTGTGATGAGTTATATATTTGATTATCCTTTTATATTTTGTTCTTAGGTAATTCATGCATGTTCTCCATTGCTTTTTATTGTTGTGACCGAGTACTAAATTGTAAATCCAAGAGGGAGCGTTATGCATGATTGTGGGTTTATGCCCCCTGATGTCTATCTTGAGTGACAGAAACATGAGACTAGGGTATGTGTTGTTGCCACGAGGGAGAAAACAACAGTGCTTGTGACCACGGTTGCAAGGATTGTTTACCTTATACAAAGTTCGTTAATGTAGTTGTCCGTTGCTTTGAGTTTACACTTTGGGTGGGGCTCGCAACTTAATACCAGCGAGATGTTCTGGATAGATATCTCAAGGTGGATGACTAGTAAGTAGATGCTGATGAATAAATGGTCTACTTCTCTTGGTGTACTGCCCATTACTTTTGAGCCTCTAACATTCTTGTAGCATGATTAGCATTGCGGTGCGTTCATAATTCTGTCAATTGCCCAGCTGTAATTTGTTTACCCAAGCATAGTTGTGTATCGTCTTTTGGAAGAGAGACATCACTAGTGAACATCATGTGACTCAGGCCCATATCACCACCATTGCTTACACCTCCATCATTTACTGCGTTTATTTACTTTTCCGTTGCAATCACTATCACTATTCGTTGCAACCTCTGTGTACTCGTTGGGAGCAAAGTTATTTGTTGTGTGTGCAGGTCCACGTCTTCTGCTAGCGCCAAAGCAGCGGACACCTACTTGTTGATCCTCGGAGTCCTCCTGGTTCGATAAACCTTACAGTCCCCATGTAAGGGAAACCTGCTGCTGACTAAATCTCCACCTTCCACTTGGGGTAACCAACGAGGGGCGAGAAGTATATCCATCAACTCGTCATCACATGCCTACATTACATTGATGAATTGGAGCTAGTTCTATATCACCCTAGGTTATGACAGTTGCATGATGAATGCCATCCAACGTAATTATCCATCACTGATCCATTGCCTATTAGCTTTCCACATATTGGTATTTGCTAAGTTACTTTTCCGTTGCTATTGTTACGATCACTACAAAAATGGTACTACTACGTTTGTCACCATTACCGTTACTTCCATATTACTCCCTCCGTTCCTCAATGTAAGTCTTTTAAGAAATTTCAATACGGGACTACATACGGAGCAAAATGAGTAAATCTACACTCTAAAGTATGTCTATATACATCCTTATGTAGTCCTCTAGTGGAATCTCTAAAAATACTTATATTATGGAACGGAGGGAGTACTTTGCTAATAAATAGTTTGTTGTAGATATTAAGTCTTTCAGGTGTGGTTGAATTGACAACTCAACTCCTAATACTCGAGAATATTCTTTGGCTCCCCTTGTGTCGAATCAATAAATTTGGGTTGAATACTCTACCCTCAAAAACTATTGCGATACCCTATACTTGCGGGTTATCAAACCTCTATGTCAAGGATTTGGTTAATCCTGTATGTTGTTCCCTTTGTCTTTCGGTTTGTTACTTGCCCGAGATTCGATCGTTGGTATCTCTATACCTAGTTCAATCCCTATACCCGCAAGTCTCTTTACTCATTCCGTAATACAAGATCTCGTGAATAACTCCTTAGTCACATTGCTTGCAAGGCTTATTGTGATGTTGTATTACCGATTGGGCCCTGGTGTACCTCTCCGTCACATGGAGTGACAAATCCCTATCGTGATCCATGCCAACCCAACAGACACCTTCGGAGATAGGTGTAGAGCACCTTTATAGTCACCCAGTTACGTTGTGATGTTTGATACACACAAGGTATTCCTCTGATGTCCGGGAGTTGCATGATCTCATTATTGGAAATAAGCCCTAGAGGCAATAATAAATAGGTTATTATTATATTTTCTTGTTCGTGATAATCATTTATTATCCATTCTAGAATTGTATTGATTGGAATCTCAAATACATGTGTGGATACATAGACAACACACTATCCCTAGTATGCCTCTAGTTGACTATCTCGTTGATCAAAGATGGTCAAGGTTTCCTGTCCATAGACAAGTGTTGTCACTTGATAATGGGATCACATCATTAGGAGAATGATGTGATGGACAAGACCCAAACTATGAATGTAGCATATGATCGTGTCAGTTTATTGCTACTGTTTTCTGCATGGCAATGTATCTGTTCCTCTGACCATGAGATCATCTAACTCCCGGACACTAGAGGAATGACTTGTGTGTTATCAAATGTCGCAACATAACTGGGTGACTATAAAGGTGCTCTATAGGTATCTCCAAAGGTGTCTGTTGGGTTGGCATGGATCAAGACTGGGATTTGTCACTCCCTGTGACGGAGAGGTATCTCGGGGCCCACTCGGTAATACAACATCAAAATAAGCCTTGCAAGCAATGTGACTAAAAATCTAGTCACGAGATCTTCTATTACACAAGAAGTAAAGAGACTTGCCGGTAACTGTATTGAACTAGGTATGGAGATACCAACGATCGAATCTCGAACAAGTAACATACCGAAGGAGAAAGGGAACGTTATACGGGATTAATTCAATCCTTGACATAGAGGTTCAACCGATAGAGATCTTCGTAGAATATGTAGGAGTCAATATGGACATCCAGGTCCCGCTATTGGTTATTGACCGGAGAGTGTCTCAGGTCATGTCTGTATGGTTCTCGAACCCGCAGGGTCTGCACACTTAAGGTTCGGTGACGTTTCGGTATAGTTGAGTTATAGGTGTTGATGACTGAATGTTGTTCGGAGTCCGGGATGAGATCCTGGACGTCACGAGGAGCTCCAGAATAGTCCGGAGGTAAAGATTGATATATAGGAAGTCCTGTTTTGGTCACCGGAAAAGTTTCGGGCTCATCGATAGTGTACCGGGAGTGTCGGGACTGGCCGAACCAATCACTAAGGCCCATGCGGCTAGAGGTGGGAAAACCCAAAGGAAAGGAAGGGAATAAGTCCTAGTAGGAAAGGAATCCTATTTGGATTAGGATTGGAGGTGGTCTCTTCTACCTCCTCCTAATTCAGCCGAACCCCTAGAGGGTTTTTAAGCTGCCTCCTCGCCTCCCTCCCTCCTATATATACTAGAGGATTTAGAGGGAAGAGCTAACCCTAATTGCCACGTGCTCCCTCTACTTCTCTCTAGATCTATTCTTCCTCTATATTGGTTTCTCCACAGCGCTTAGGCGAAGCCCTGCTGGAATAGATCCACCACCACCACGCCACCGTGCTGGAGAACTCATCCATCTCTCCACCCCTCTTGCTGGATCAAGAAGGTGGGGATCGTCATCGAGTTGTATGTGTGATATACGCGGAGGTGCCGTCCGTTCGGCACTAGATCGGGATAGATCGTGATGGGATTGTGGGACGGATTGTGACGAGATCGCGGGACGGGCTGTGCTTTGGATCACGAAGATGTTCCACTACATCAACTTCGTTATAGACGCTTCCGCTTAGCGATATACAAGGGTATGTAGATTCACTCTCCCGTCTCGTAGATGATCATCACCATGGGTAGGTATTTCGTGTGTGTAGGAAAATTTTGTTTCCCATGCGACGTTCCCCAACAGTGGCATCATGAGCTAGGTTCATGCGTAGATGATATCTCGAGTAGAACACAAAAGAGTTTGTGGGCGTTGATGTTCAATTTTCTGCCCTCCTTAGTCTTTTCTTGATTCTGTGGTATTGTTGGATTGAAGCGGCCCGGACCAACTTTACTCGTACTCTTACGAGAGACCGGTTTCATCGACTAACATGCAACTTATTGCATCAAGATGAATGGCGAGTGTGTGTTTCTTCAACTTTAGTTGAATCGGATTTGACCGAGGCGGTCCTTGGAGAAGTTTAAATAGCAATTTGCATATCACCGTTGTGGCTTTGCGTAAGTCAGATGCGATCATCCTAGGTACCCATAACAGTCACGTAAAACATGCAACAACGAATTAGAGGATGTTTAACTTTTTTTTGCAGGGTTATCATATGATGTGTTATGGCCAAAGACATGATATGATATATTGGATGTATGAGATGATCATATTGTAATAGTTAAATATGGACTTGCACGTCGATGCTACGGCAACCGACAGGAGCCATAGGGTTGTCTTTAAAGTAATGTTTGTGCTTGCAGATGCTTTTACGATATCGCTAGGTTGTAGCTTTAGTAGTAATAGCATAGATAGCGCGACAACCTCGATGGCGGCATGATGATGTAGATCATGGTGCGATGCCGGTAACGATAGAGATCATGCCGGTGCTTTGGTGATGGAGATCAAGAAGCACAAGTTCATGGCCATGTCATGTGACTTATGATTTTCATGTGATGTTAATCCTTTATGCACCTTATTTTGCTTAGAACGACGGTAGCATTATAAGGTGATCCCTCACTAAAATTGCAAGATAAAATTGTGTTCTCCCCGACAGTGCATCATTGCGACAGTTCGTCGTTTCGAGACACCACGTGATGATCGGGTATGATAGACTCAACGTTCACATACAACGGGTGCAAAACAGTTGCACACGCGGAACACTCGGGTTAAACTTGACGAGCCGAGCATGTACAGACATGGCCTCGGAACACAAGAGACAGAAAGGTCGAGCATGAATCATATAGTTCATATGATCAACATGGAGATGTTCACCATTAGAACTATACTCAACTCACGTGATGATTGGACTTGAGTTAGTGGATTTGGATCATGCTCCACTCCAAGGACTAGAGGGATGTCTATTTGAGTGGGAGTTATTAGTAATATAATTAGCTAAACTCATTTATCATGAACATAGTCAAAAAGTCTTTGCAAATTGTGTTGTAGATTGCGATGTAGCTCTACTATTTTAGATATGTCCCTAGAGAAAATTTAGTTGGAAGATTATAGTAGCAATTATGCGGACTGGGTCCGTAAACTGAGGATTGTCCTCATTGCTGCGCAGAAGGCTTATGTCCTTAATGCACCGCTTGGTGTGCTGAACCTCGAGCGTCATGTGTGGATGTTGCGAACATCTCACATACACGTTTTTGATGACTACGTGATAGTTCAGCGCGTAATGTTTAACGACTTAGAATTGATGCGTCGAAGATGTTTTGAATGTCACGGAACATATGAGATGTTCCAAGAGATTAAATTGGGATTTCATGCTCGTGCCCTTCTTGAGAGGTATGAGACTTCCGACAAGATTCTTTGTCTCTAAAGTAAGGGAGAAAACACTCAATCATTGAGCATGTCCTCAAATTGTCTGAGTGCTACAATCGCTTGAATCGAGTGGGAGTTAATCTTCCAGATGAGATAGTGATGGTTCTCTAAAGTCACTTCCACCAAGCTACTAGAGCTTCGTGATGAACTATAACATATCAGGGATATATATGATGATCCTTGAGCTATTCGCGATGTTTGACACCGCGAAAGTAGAAATCAAAAGGGAGCATCAATTGTTGATGATTAGTAAAACCACTAGTTTCAAGAAATGCAAGGGCAAGAACGGATACTTCATGAAATGACAAACGAGTTGCTGCTCTAGTGAAGAGACTCAAGGTTGAACCCAAACCCGAGACTAAGTTCTTCTGTAATGAGGGGAACAGTCACTGAAGAGGAACTAACCTAGATACTTCGTAGATGAGAAGGCTTGCAAAGTTGACAGAAGTATGTTGGATATACATGATATTGATGTGTACTTTACTAGTACTCCTAATAGCACTTGGGTATTAGATACCGGTTCGGTTGCTAAGTGTTAGTAACTCGAAATAAAAGCTACGGAATAAAAGGAGACTAGTTAAATGCGAGGTGACGATATGTGTTGGAAGTGTTTCCAAGGTTGATGTGATCAAACATCGCACGCTCCCTCTACCATCGGGAGTAGTGTTAAACCTAAATAATTGTTATTTGGTGTTTGCGTTGAGCATGAACATGATTAGATCGTGTTTATTGCAATACGATTATTCATTTAAAGAGAATAATGGTTATTCTATTTGCTTGAATAAATACCTTCAATGGTTTATTGAATCTCAATCGTAGCGATACACATGTTCATAATATTGATGCCAAAAGATACAAAATATTAACGATAGTACCACTTACTTGTGGCACTATCGCTTGAGTTATATTGGTATAAAATGCATGAAGAAGCTCCATGCTAATGGATCTTGGTATTCACTCATTTTTGAAACGTTTGAGACATGCAAACCATGCATATTCGTATAAACACATCAAGAAACTCCGTGCAGATGGATAATTTGAACTAACTTGATTTTGAATCACTTGAGACATGCAAATGATACCACATAGGTGAGATGACTGAAGGCCTCGTTTTTCCAGTGAGATGGAACAAGAAAGTAACTTGTTGGAAGTAATACATTTTGATGTGTGCAGTCCAATGATCGTTGAGGCACGCAGTGGATATCATTATGTTCTTACTTCACAGATTATTTGAGTAGATACTAGTATATTTACTTGATGAAACACACATCTGAATTATTGAAAGGCTCAAGTAATTTCAGAGTGAAGTTGAAAATCATCATGACAAGAGGATAAAATGTGTACGATATGATCATAGAGATGAATATCTGAGTTGCGAGTTTGGTACACAATTAAGACATTGTGGAAATTGTTTCACAACTAATGCCACCTGGAACACCATAGCCATGGTGTGTCCAAACGTCGTAACCATGCCCTATTTAATATGGTGGATACTATGATGTATCTTATTGAATTATCACTGTCGTTTTTGGGTTAGGCATTAGAGACAACCGCATTCACTTTAAATAGGGCACCACGTAATTCCATTGAGATGACACCGTATAAACTATGGTTTGGAGAAACCTAAGCTCTTGTTTCTTAAAAGTTTGGGGGTGCGACGCTTATGTGAAAAAGTTTCAGCCTGATAAGTTTGAACCCAAAACGGATACATGCATCTTCATAGGACACCCAAAATAGTTGGGTATACCTCCTATCTCAGATCCGGATGCAAAGTGTTTGTTTCTAGAAACGGGTCCTTTCTCGAGGAAAAGTTTCTCTCAAAAGAATTGAGTGGGAGGATGGTGGAAACTTGATGAGGTTATTGAACCGTCGCTTCAACCAGTGTGTAGCAGGGCGCAGGAAGTTGTTCATGTGGGCCTACACCAATTGAAGTGGAAGCTAATGATAGTGATCATGAAACTTCGGATCAAGTTACTACAAACCTCGTAGGTCAACAAGGTCACCCACTACTCCAGAATGGTATGATAACCTTGTCTTGGAGGTCATGTTGTTGGACAACAATGAACCTTCGAGCTATGGAGAAGCGATGGTAGGCCTGGATTTCGGCAAATGGCTTGAGGTCATGAAATCTTGTGGGGACCCCGACTGGTAAGTCGAGATCGCCGTGCCGAGTGATCCCAAGGATCAATCCTCACTGAACATAGATACTGAATAATAGAGTCTTACATCCATACATACCGTTTGATACAATAAATGACCTCTTTGGTCGAGTCTTACATACACAGGGCCTTAAAGGCCAAAGCACCAAACTAGACCAATAGCGGAATTATTGGTTGAAAGCGTGAACCCATGCCATCAGCCTTAACCTATAGGCATTCCGACTGGGAAGCATCCTAGCTCACAAGAACGTCACCGAGTTAATCTTCACCGTATCCTGTCTTTCACACCTGGTCAATGAAATAACCAGTGGCAAGCCAGTGAGTACTTTGAATGTACTCGCAAACAGCCCATGATACGAACAATCAAAGTGAAGGATAACAATATAATGCATCTTTAGTGTAACTCATCTGGGTGGAATGATCATGTATACGCAACCAATTAAAGAATTACTTTTGAAGAACAGGTTACAGATATCGACATATCTGACAAGGGTTGAACACACCGTATTCACCCTGTATGCCAAGTCATCGGACTTGTCATAACCTCAATATATTAACTAAGGGTTAAACCATCCGGGATCATCCTATATGCCAAGTCATCGGACTTGTCTTAATCTCAATGTATTAATGAGGGCTAAACCATCCGAGTTTACCCTATATGTCAAGTCACCGAACTTGATCATATTATTGCGATTATCATGATTATAACAACACCTTTTTAACACCACACACACACACACTTGGTTTATGCGGAAACTCAGGACGTAGTTTAAGCAGCACCACCCAACTGTCCTTGACCGTGGACACGGCTATTCGAATAGTTTACACTCTGCAGAGGTAGTACGCTGGACCCACGAGAAACGGAATACTTCCGTGTCATCCACGACTCGCGGTATATCACATATACCCGAGGTAAGTATCCGATCATCATCTTTCCCCTGACGATACTAGACAAAGAGATCCACTCGATTGGTACCTAGCCCACATGTTGTACGTCTTATGAGCACCGACTCTGGACTGTAACAACCATGCAGGGACCAACGGTGTGCCTGGAACTCATAATAATGGCATAGTCGTCGTACCTGGCACGACCCCATCACGAGAGTGACACCGATCACTCCCGCCACTAGTAATGTGGCTCTTTGCTAGCACCGACCAGAGTAATCAACAAAGCCCCGTCCCATAAAGGGGTATTGTGGTCGTACTGGATAAGGTTGGGACGGTCGACACATCATAAATCTAATCCATTTCCGAAACCATACTCACACCAAAATCACCGGTGCATCACTTCACCAAAAGTGATCACCAACTCATCATCACCCTCGGGCATTAGTGGCACCCGACGGGGTTTTCATAAACTCTTTGTTTAACTCAGCATTATGCTCATGATAAAATGCTCTATTATTACTACTTGTCCACACGATATGCCTTAACATTACTTGATGAGCTTGATCTTACCATCATGATAATATCGTGGCCTTCACGGTCAAGCTCAATGCAGTGATTATACTCTACTAGTCAACATGAAAGTAGCAAGATCTTCGTAGATGGTAAGATCAAGCTCATCATGTTTGTGCTCCGAGGAGCTATGTGAATATCACTACTATAATGCAAGGGCTTCGAAGAAGCCTTCGGTACCATCACATCGATGATGAACCGGCATCGTGATTACATGCAACGGAAAATACTTGTTATTCTATCATGCATCATTTTATTTACTCAAGTCATGGCAAAGGGGCATGCTTGCCTGCATCATTTTATTTACTTAAGTCATGGCAAAAGGGCATGCTTGCCTGCATCATTTTATTTACTTAAGTCATGGCAAAAGGGCATGCTTGCATGCATCATTTTATTTACTTAAGTCATGGCAAAAGGGCATGCTTGCCTTGCTCACGTAAGTCCTCGGTGTCTTCGAGGTGTTCCGCTCCGTCCCCGAGTACTCCGTCTACCGTCAACTACGTTGGAAATAACCATAGTAAGCCACACATCCAGCACAATAAAAGTGTTCTATAAATAGAAGTTATATTTTTTTGGACCTCTCTGGTCATAAGAAAAATACCTGAGGCTTGATATAGGATATTTGGGTCATCAATGATTTTTGAATAGATGGAAAGAGCAATAGATGGCCATTGAATAAGCCAATAGAAATCTTTCTGTTAAAAATGAGTGGAGGCACCCATTTAACAGAGAATGATTTTAGAAATATTTAGGAAGTGGTTTCACTGGATTTGGAGTTGAAATGATTATCCTAGAGCTTTTACAATGAGGAATAAAGAGCAAAGAGAGCTATTTATTTATTGCAATAGAAAGAAGTCACACAAAAATGTTGACCATGGCTCTAAAAATGGAGAGGGATTTTAGAAGTCTCTGGAAGTTGGAATCACTCCATTTGGAGTTGATTTGGGACCTATAGGAATTTTGAAAGGTGGTGTTAAAAATGTCTAAATGGGCATTTAGATATTATTGTCACAGAAAGTATTTTGGAAACAGTGGCAATGCCCAGATCTGGATAGAATAGGATTTTAGAAACTTGCAGAATTTTGAATCAATAAATTTGGAGTTAGTACGAATTTTGTATGGATTTATGAAGATTAAGAAGTATGGAAAAAGATAAAAGGGGCTCAGCTTCTACGGGTGTCATCTTGCGCCACCCAGTGCCAGATAAGCCTCTGGGCCGGCCCACTGGCTTGGTCCACCAACGAAGGGACACGCCGAATGAGCATTTACTAGAGTGCGCTTCTCGCACGGGGAGACGGCAAGGGCGGGGGCACCGCCACTTAAGTGGCGCGGCCCACCTGGCGGCTGCACCCACCGGCCGACGCGTGGGGTCCACGGCCCTTCTTCAACCTCCCGTCTGGCTGACTAGAGGCGAGCCCTGGGATTCTGGTGCCGATGGGGACGGTCTCTACACGGCGCTCGACGCGGCCCGGCCTCCTGGAGGGCCATGGAGGGGCGACGACCCGGGGAGAAGAGGGCCCCATGCCCCAGGGGTCCTGGGCGCGGCCTGCTCCTGCCACGGCAGAGGTGGCTCGCGGCCACGAAGGAACGGCTCCATGGCCGTCGGTGGGGACAAGGGAAGGAGGGGGAAAGGAGCTGCGAGGCCCGGAGGTTTCTACTCGAGGTAGCTAGATGGGAAGGGGGAGCTACGCAAGCTCGGACGCGAGCTTGGCCGCATCGTCCATGGCAGTAACAGAAGAAGAGGGAGGAAGGAGATAGGGGCTCTCAAGTTGTTCCAGGGAGAGAGGGAAAGGGCTCTGGAAGAGCTTGAGGGCTCGGGAGGCTCTAAGTGGAGAGGAGGAGCCAAGAGGGCTCGAGAGCTCTCTGGAGCTCTCTGGTGCACCCAGGGCACGGTGGCCACGCGTCCCTGAGCCACCTTGGAGTCTTGCGAGCGTCGTGGAGGGGGTCAAGGATGCACTGCGGCGCCCTGGGACACGCTGCCAAGGAGGGGTCCGAGCTGCAGAAGGAGAAGAGGGTGTAGAGCACCAATTCTGCACACTGGAGTGGTGGTCACCACGGGCATCTGTGTCTACACGGTCCAACTGGCCAGCAAACCATGTCCAACACTCAGGGCACCCGTGCAGGAGAGTCACTCTGGAGTTTGGTAGCTAGTGGGTGGTGGTTTGAATGGTTGTTGACTGCTGTTAAGTTTGCAACAGCAAACTTAAGGTGGGTAGAATGGGCACTTACTTGAGAGATAATGGAATAAGAACATGTCTAGCACTCATGTCTATAGAAGGACTACAAGACTGCAAAGTTGCAGCTCCACAAAACAAATGTAGCTAGTACTTGCTGTACAAGGCCACATTTCAGCCAAAATGGACTTGAAGAGGTGCTGCTCATTTTTCCTACATGAGCATGCCATTAATTGATTTGAAATGGTGCATTGAGACACTAGAGAGGCTCTGGAAAGAATTGGGGGTGATAGCTTAAGCAGAAGAATGGAAAGAGATGTAAAACAATGCTGCCAAGGTGAAAATGAGAGAAAGTTACAAAGGGACCTTCCCAAATAATTGACTAGTGGCCATGGGAAAGTTACTGGAGGTGAAATGCTACTATGAGAGGCTGTGGTAGAAAGTTGAGCTCAAGGGTAAAAGTAGAAGGGGCAATAGAAGCCAAATTAGTGAGTGCACACAAGGTGTTTGATCTGTGGTTGGGCTACCGGATGAATTCCAATGGCTATGAAATTTAACAGGATCAAATAATAGATGAAAATAGGCTTGCACACCAAAATTGGGATTTGCTGGATAAGTTTTCCAATGTAGACTTGGAAAACCCTAGAAATGGGCAGAAATGGGTTTCTGCTTAGAAACCTATTCAAATAAATTCCCACAAATCCAATATTTGGTGTAGGGGCATTATTTGAGCACTAAGGCATGCACAAAAAGTCTGAGGTCAATTGGACAAACTTTATAATGTAAAGTTTGTCAAAGTCAGAAATCAACAGAGAGGGTTTTGAGGGTTTTAGGACAAGTTCCTCTATTCTCCTTGATGTACCACTTGGTGTGGATGCCTCATTGGAGTACTGGAACATGTCCACCAAATTTGAGCACAATTGGAGATACTTCACAATGTAGAGTTGCTCAAATTTGATTCTGGACAGATAGGGTTTTAGAGGGATTAGGGGAGTCAAATCAACTTGGATTGAAATGAAACTTGGCAAGATCATCAAGAATATCATAGATGACATGCTAGAATTTTACTGGAATTTATTGAGAATATTTCTTATAGAATTATTCCAAAAGCTTGAAATAGGCAGGAATGGTTTTGGAGGGGTTTTCCCACTATTTTGAACATGACCATGTGTTGAAACTCATAAATATGGAATAAATATATCCACTGCGTTTCCCTAAATTTCTTAAATATTTTGAAAGCAATAAAAATAACTTTCCTTCATAGGAGACCATTTCTGGCCTCACAAAAAGGCTTTTAAATAAAATAATAAAACAACTTTTAAAATAATAATAAGATGGTTTTTGGAAGTCATTTTGATAATAGGTTTTAAATAAAAGTTTTGGTGCAAAAGAAATTCCTTAATTTGAGGACTTGTAGTAGAAACTTCATTTCAGGGGTTGAAGGTTCAATACCAAGAAAGGCTTTTTGGTGAAAGTAATATTTGGTAAAACAGATATTCTTCCTAAACACATGGCATGATCATTAGGCAGGAGATCATGGTATGAGAAGATGATTAGGAGAGTGGCAATAATAAATGGGGATCAATCACATGCAAAAACAAACAGACAGACAATAGTCACTCCAAGCATCACAAGCATTCACAAAAAAATTTAATTGGTCCCAAATTTTGAAATAAGTTAGTTAGTCAGGAAAGCCAAAACTTGGATGTGACAAATCTGAGAGAGGATCCATGCATGAAAACAAAGTGTAGACTTTGGAAGAACTACTTGATGGTCGTAAGATTATTAAGTACAGATGGATCTTTAAAATGAAGACAAACGATGATTGTGAAAAGTCACCATTAAGAAAGCTCGACTTGTCGCAAAGATGTTTCCGACAAGTTCAAAGAGTTGAGTATGATGAGACTTCCTCACTCGTAGCGATGTTAAAAGTCTGTTGGAATTATGTTATCAGTTGCTCCAGTATTTCTGAAATATTGCACATAGGATGTCAAAACATTGTTTCCTCGACGGTTTCCTTAAGGAAAGGTTGTATGTGATACAACCAGAAGGTTTTGTCGATCCTAAGGATGCTAACAAGTATGCAAGCTCCAGGGATCCTTCTATGGTATCGAGCAAGCATCTCGGAGTCGGAATACATGCTTTGATGCGATGATCAAAGCTTTTGGGTTTATACAAGGTTTATGAGAAACTTGTATTTCCGAAGAAGTGAGTGGAAGCACTATAGAATTTCTGATAAGTATATGTGGTTGACATATTGTTGATCGGGAGTAATGTAGAACTTCTGGAAAGTATAAAGGGTTGTTTGAAAGGACTTTTCAAAGGAAAACCTAGATAGAGCTACTTAAACATTGAGCATCAAGATCTATAGAGATAGATCAAAACGCTTAAAAGAACTTTCAATGAAATGCATGCCTTGACAAGTTTTTGAATGAGTTCAAAATAGATCAGCAAAGAAGGAGTTCTTAGCTATGAAAGGAGGATAAATCTGTCAAGTGGTACAGAAGTGATCCTTAGTAACTAGTATAGCATAGCTAAGAAATCCTTCTTTGCGGATCTATTTTGAACTCCTGCAAAAACTTGTCAAGGCATGCATTTCATTGAAAATTCTAATAAGCGTTTTGATCTATCTCTATAGATATTGATGCTCAATGTTCAAGTAGCTCAAACAAGGTTTTCTTTTGAAAAACTCCTTTTGAACAACACTTTATGCTTTCCAGAAATTCTACATTATTTCCGATCAACAATATGTCAACCACATATACTTATCAGAAATTCTATAGTGCTCCCACTCACTTCTTTCGAAATACAAGTTTCTCATAAACCTTGTATAAACCCGAAAGCTTTGATCATACGCTTGCTCCAGTCCACAGAAAGATCGTTGGAGCTGTACTTATCAGAAATTCTATAGTGCTCCCACTCACTTCTTTGGAAATACAAGTTTCTCATAAACCTTGTATAAACCCAAAAGCTTTGATCATCAAAGCGTATATTCCAACTACGAGATGCTTGCTCCAGTCCATAGAAGGATCGATGGAGCTTGCATACTTGTTAGCATCTTTAGGATCAATGAAACCTTCTGGTTGTATCATGTGGCACCCCGGCTCAGAAGAAAACTGAACACCCCGTATTCCAGCCCAAGGATAAGTCTTCTAGAATACGGAACCGTTGGCACAGAACAAATCAGCTCTTTATTACTATGGAAAATATTACAAGGATACATGGATTACATCGCCTTGGCAATACTACACCTGCTTACCGTAAATCCTACGCTAGCGGCGGAATAACGACCGATGTGATGAACTCCACTCCGTAGGGACTCTGGCTGGAATGCGCATCCTAGCTCACAACTCGGAATCCTCGGCAAGTAAACAATGAAGGCATGACTTGCAAACTGGCATGAAAAGCGAGGTGAGTCCTTTGAATGTACTCGCAATCTCACAACAAACATTAGCATTAAGGCAAGACAACATCATAGCAATCAAGATTAGGAAAAGATCTATTATTACTAAAGGAGTAGCAGAGAACTAACTATACGAGGCTACTCTCACCGTACTCGGGTGATACCAACTCATGTGATCTTACCAAAGATCCTTTAGCGAGTATCCTCATGTGGATACCAAGACTTATCATCGGCATGATGCCCAACTATTATCATACACAGTCGAGTTCTTACATCATTAATATCATAGTTACGGTTGACCACCTACTGAGGTCTGGTCGGGCTGTCCAATACCGTGGACTCGGCTATTCGAATAGGTTTGACACTCAGCAGAGGTTGCACACTTTACCCACACTATGGAGCACTGACCTCATGATCCCATTCGGGTGGCGCAGTGTTGCTCCAACGAAACTTGTCTCACCCGTGACTCTTCCATCGTACCACCGGCAATCATCCTTCCTCGGAGTTTTGCCCTGGGTGGCCCTGTGTCCTCATAACACCTACCACCATCGTGGCCAAAGTAAACTGTCCCAAACGGGGACGCCGACACCATACTCAGCTGGCTCACAGGGTTATCACCGCCTACCAGGCCAAGCTAGCACGCGTGCATAACCCTCCCTCTTTGGAGGTACCAGTGAAAGAGCACGCAATCAGACCAAGTCAAGGCCGTCCCATATCAACCAACTAGGTATCTTATCCCGATTTCTGTTATAGCTGACACTCCGATGTCACACTAATCAGATAAATAATAATATCAAGCCACTACTGTTGATCCATATTCACAATGTAATCATAGACAGTAATCTCAACAGTATAAGGTAAATTAGTGAGTGAAAATATTAGTTACTAACGGTCTTGTACTCAACATGGTAGTCATCTATTCAGACAACTGAGCTATGGAATTGAAATGTGATTCAGGAAATGAGAGTTGTGGCTTGCCTGGGATGATGAAACCACCGGGAAGCAACGCGGGAAACTTGCGGAAGGAATTGCCAGAAACAGTTCTCTCTCGGAGGAGGGATGTTTACGGCAAGGGCAACATGGTCATTTCCACTATGTGGACACATAGTGAAAATGGTACCATCATGACAGGCTGGGCGAGACGAAGCCGTGGGCTTTAGAATTACCGGAATCGGAGATATAGATAAAAAGATATGAGGTTTTGTCTACGAGGGGCTAATCTGCAAAATAAATAATTGCATCCGGGTCCCTTGGCAGAGCGGCTGGGCTAAGGGCAAAAGCGCCTTCCGCTGAAATGCATTTACCAGCGGGGCAAGCGGAATGGCGTAGAAGGCGCCTCCACTTATCCACGCTGGCGGCTCCTCTCTCAGTGGCACCCGGGCCCACGGCGCCTTCTCTCTCCTCCCTCTCCTCCTTCCTCCTTCCTCCTGTCTTGCCCCGATAGAACACAGAGGGGAGGCGAAACCAGCATGCTCCGGCGATGGTCTCCAATAGCACGAGCCACCACTCGCGTTCTCCAGCCATGGGCATGCTCAGGGCGACCGGACGCATCCATCCCCGCAGCTAGGGAACCTCGGGGAGGACCGGAGCGAGAGCCCCACTAGCCGAGGCGGAACGCGGCGTTGGCGCCGGTGTGCTTGCGGCTAGAGGCCATCGGAGTAGGGGCGAGGGCAAGGCGGCCCTGTTAAAGTGGTGCGGGTCTCTGGTGGAGATGGAGAGACGAGAGGGGCTCGGGGTCACCAGAATTTGAGCCGAGGCCGACGACGTCCATGGCGGCGATTGGGGAACATGAGAGCTCCTCGAGCTCAAGGAAGAGGAAGGGGACACTCCTGGGAGAAAGAGGAACAGGTGGAGGTGGCTCCCAATGCCCGGGGAGGCTCGAGGCCGCGACCTTTATAGCCGGCTGGGGCGAGCGGATTAGCACCGCCGCCGTGGCAGCCTTATCTCTGCATTGGTGCACCAAGGCACGTGGCAATCAAAGGCGACGTCGGTAGGGCCTCCAGGGGCGAGGAGAAACAGGGGGGCTTCAGGAGACCTCGATGGGGAAGATGACAATGAAGGTCTCCGGCACAACAGGGGCGAGGCTCGTCGCGGCTCGGCAAGGCAGAATCGGAGGGCGAGAGAGATCCAAGGAGAAGAGGACGACGAGGGGAGGCTGTTGGACACGACAATGCGTGCGAAAACGACGAGCAAAGGAGGGGCATGTCGTGGTTTTGTCACGGCAGATGTCCTCGTGAAAGGACTTAGAACTGGAGACATCGCACCTTGGTGGCGACTCAAAGGGGTTAAGCGGGAGAGACACGGCGATTTACCCAGGTTCGGCCCCTCGCGAGGAGGTAAAGGCCTACGTCCTGCTTTGGTTTGTATTGATGTGGTTTCGATTACAAGGAGGGCGTAACTCGCCGAACCTAGCACTCGATGATTTCTAACCTGCCCTTTCCTCCCCTGGGACTCGCCTTTATATACAGGTCGAACCCATAGGGTTTACAAGGATACTTTCCTTCCTACAAACCGTGACCCCTGTGGTCTCCAAGTCGTCATCTCCCAAAGCTTGGAGACCTTCCAGGAATCATAAACCGTCATACGACCTTGATCCGGCCAGGACAAGGCCCAACTAATTGTTTGGGTGAATCGCCTAATTGGTAACCCGGCCCAACTAGGGCGGGTCATTCACAGGTAATATCCCCAACATTAGGCCCCAAATTGACTTGAACTTCTTTTTCATGCCAATACTTCCGCTTAGTTGAAGGCGATTCATTCCTCATTTTTCTTCATACGTCAGAAATTGTAACCCGCCATCTGGCTCCAAAAATTCTTTAAGTCGCCAAACCATTTCTTGTTGGCCTCTTCTTATCCCTCGATTTTTGGGAAGACTGGCACAACCCCAACGGATCTCAGTGCATCGTTATCCCAAAATCTTCGGCATGCATTTATAGCGATTCTTTTTATTCCCTGGCGGTTCCCGCTCGCGACGCCTCGATTCCAACGCCCGCTCTGATAAATAGACGGGGGGGACAGGACTGGCGCTTCCCACCTACCAGTCTCGTCAACCTCCACCCCATCATTGGAGCGAGGAAATCTCATCGCCTCCCGAGGACTCTGCCGCCGACCGCGCTTTCCACCTTCACGCAAGAAGCTTCGGTGCCGCCCATAGGCCTCCGTCGTCGTCAAGCTTCGCACCGCGGCTGATCCGCCCGCCGCCATTGACCACCGCATCATCATCAATCATCTCGCCATTCGCCATGAACTCCACCGCCGCCGAAGACCTCTTCGCTCGACGGGACCTCCATGCTTCTCCAACAACCTCCATCACCGTCGGCCTCTTTCGTCCGGAAGCATTAGGTTAGGCCTCCGCCCATTTTAGGAATAGATCCAATCTCCGCTTGAAGCTCCAGTCACTGCCATGTTCTTGATGTTCTTCGCAAGCATGTGTTTCCAGCCTTAAACCGATTAGCAAGAATGTCGATGAGATAGCCAATGCTTCGAATACCTTTATTTATCCACTTTTACTCGTGAACTTTTAGAATGGTGTTTCATCAAGCGAAGGGCGTCACCTGGCCCTAGTAATAAATTACTGCATCCAGCAATTTTTCTCAAGTTTTTTCGTCTGCCTGGTAGATCCATCATTTACCTACTGTTCGCAGGAAGCTGTTTGTAGTCTTCACACTTTGATGTTTTGAGCAAACGTCTTCATTATCCTTAGAGCGTAGCTCCCGAGAATAACCAGACTTCGTAAGTCGCCATAGCAACCCAACTCGGCTCTTGATATGGCGGGTCAAGTTTCCCTCTCTGTCCGTGAACAAATTACTTGGCGCGTTAGATGAACTTATTTCACCCCTTACGGTAGATGTTCAAGGCGTATAAATCCATACTTTACTTCTTTGTAGCATGGGCACCATCTTCAAAAGTGACTGGCTTCCTACCAAGGTTGATGACACCATACTAGCAGACTACGTGAAAAAGGGGAAATAGTCGTTTTCATTGAACACCTGGAGCGAGGGTTTAAGCCGCCCGGATCGAAATTTCTTAGAGATGCCATGGCTTTCATGAATGTCCGCCTCCAGGATTTGGGACCCAATTCCATAAGTAACTTATCCCAATTCCAAGTGTTCTGTGAGGCTTATCTGCGGATTGAGCCCTCTGTCCCCTTATTCTGGCACTTTTTCCATCTGAATCGCCAAACAGAATTTCACAACGGCCCCAGCCTAGAAGTCGACGGTGTCAATGTCCAGCGCCGCAGGGATAGCCCATTTCCCTCACTCGCCATGCCCAGCCATCCCAAAGGTTGGGGCGAGTCTTGGTTCTACTGTCAAGAAACTTCTCCTGCAGGCGAAAACAAGCTTCTGGGCTACAGGAAAAATCGCCTCCCAACGAACTTCAAGCTTCCAGACAAGCTTACCGAGGAGGAGGAATCAGAATTCATCCCAGTACTGTCCGAGTTAAGATCCTTGACAAACAACGGCCTTACTGGCGTTGACCTAATCCGCTGCTGGGTCGAATGGCGTATTCTCCCTCTGAGTCACCGGGACGGTCTGATGTGCGAATTTGATGGCACCCTAGATCATCCTCAATGTTATTTCCATATGGCTTTAATAGAAAAGGTCATCGTCACCATTATCAAGAAGCTGACTGGCGAGCCTGCGGGAAAATGCGGCCAAATCGGCCTCAAGCCTTTCTGCAAAATTAATCCGGCGCCCAAGGTGAACAAATCTAACCCGCCTTTGGTCTTTACTCCTTATGCTTCATTTGTATTGTGGTTTTTGTAACATATGCTATTTCATAAAGGCGACAAGTTTTGGTCCAGGAAGCCCAAGAGGCCAGCAATGAAAAATGTTAAGCCGCCTTCAAAGAAAACCAAGGGTAAGGGCAAAGCTGCTGCGGCTGAGCCATCCGAAGTCGATGAATCTCAAGTCGGCGATGCATGTTCAGAGGTAAAAGTTCATCGTCTTTTCACTTGTCATCATCTACTATTAATCTTTGTATTTATATCTCTGTCTCTCTTGAAATAGAATGAAGACAACGAAAGCCAGGAGGACTCTGTTGAGGTAATTTCTGTTTCCTCTGATTCATCTCCTTCTCCACCTAAGCCGGCCAGGCGAGTTTGTGGGAAAGTTCCCTTCTCACACCCAAATGCTTGTTTGGACCCAAATTTCCTACTGAAGAAAGCACAACATACTTCAAATCGGAAGACTCGAAGTCATTCCAGTGATCTGGTGTTTGGCTTACCAGCAACGAACAAAAGGAAACCGAATGAGGTACTTATGAATAACAATTCTTCATGTTTCTTTGGATCACATCTGTAACCCGCATATATCTTTGACGTATAATTCTTGCAGAACTCTCCTCCTACCTCTGGAGACTCAGTCATGTCGACACTTCCGCCAATGATTCGAGTTCCTGGGTAAGTCTTTAGATAATCTTACTTTGAATTCTGAGGGTAATAAACTTCCAGTTCCTTAATGCGCTTCGCCCTTCTTTTAGGGCACAGGCCAAGAAAAGGAAAACCAGCGGATAAACTCCTGTCACAACTTCAGAGCCCATCAAAGAATCAGTGCAGATTCAGGACAACCCGGACCAAGGCGAGCCTGAAAATCAAATGGACCTTCCAGACTCGCCCAAGGAAACAATGGATGCCCCTAAGTCGCCAAGTCCATTGATGACCACAGAAGACCCGGATGCTGTAGTTATTACTGGTACCGGCTTCTCTAAGCCGACGGCAACGGTTTTGTCAAGGCATGTGGCATCCTCCTCTCAAGCCATTCCCGAATCTGGGCTCTCCAAAACGAAGCTTTCTGAATATGAAAATCTGGAGTTCAAGGAACTCTGCTCTGGTTTTTCAAGTCGCCTGGAGGCGAGCTATGAGATGGAGAAAAGCCTGCTGCGGATGTTAAAAAACAAACATGAGGTAAGTTTTGTTATACTATATTACTCCCATTAACCCCCAAGGGCCGGGTCATCAGTAAAAAGATGAGCCGGGTCTTGAAAAATTTAGAAAAAACTTTGCGACCAGTAACCCCCAAGGGCCGGGTCATCAGTAAAAAGATGAGCCGGGTCTTGAAAAATTTAGAAAAAACTTTGCGACCAGTAAACCCCAAGGGCCGGGTCATCAGTAAAAAGATGAGCCGGGTCTTGAAAAAATTAGAAAAAACTTTGCGACCAGTAACCCCCAAGGGCCGGGTCATCAGTAAAAAGATGAGCCGGGTCTTGAAAAATTTAGAAAAAACTTTGCGACCAGTAACACCCAAGGGCCGGGTCATCAGTAAAAAGATGAGCCAGGTCTTGAAAAATTTAGAAAAAACTTTGCGACCAGTAACCCCCAAGGGCCGGGTCATCAGTAAAAAGATGAGTCGGGTCTTGATATTGTATAATTTCATCTAAAAAGTAAAATTATACATTAGCCCCCAAGTGTCAGGGATATTGCTTGCAATAGTTATGAGACTTGCCCGTTTTTTGTACTTTCAACGGGAAACTCTTGCTCAGACTGAATCGACGCTTGGCGATTTAAAAAAGAACTTATCTGGTCAACAAGATGCCCGGGCTAAGTCGGAGGAAAAGTATCAATTGGTCTTGACTGAACTGGAAAAACTCAAGGCTGATTTGAAAAGAACTCAAGCTGACCAGGATGCTGCCATAAAAAGACCAGAGAAGGCTGAAGCCAGGCGGGCTATTGTGCAACAAGAATTGTCCGGCTTAAAGCGTCATATCTCAAACATGACGTAAGACGTCTTTGGTAAATTTACTCAAACTTTTGGTCTTTTCTTCCCCCTTCTTCCTTTTTAAATAACTCTTCTCATAAGTCACTGATTATCATGACCCCTTACTCAGGTCCGAGAGCCGCCAACCTTCAGGAAGATTGCGTGCTTATGCTGAAGGCGATTTACACGCTGACAGAGCAACTGTACACCGGCAGTGTCTTAATTGTTAAGGCTGTGATGGGCGCCAAAGAACCTATAACTTCCATAAAGAAAGTGCTTGGCTGCCTATCAACACTTCCTCCTCAGATTGGCGAGCTAACTAGGTCAGCCGCCCGAAAGGGTGTTCTGACTGCCTTGAGTCGCTGCTTGGCGTATGCCCCAGAGATCAACCCGGAAGAGGTAGCAGCAGGCTTCCCTCAACTCAAAGACGACGGGTCAGAATTCGTTGACAAGGACTATCAACGTGTTGTCAAGGACTCCCGACTGGCAGCAACCCAACTCGCAGCAAGTCTTGATTTATCAAAGTATCAGGCGGCTTATGACAGCAAAAACAAGAAGGTCAACCCGCCAACCTTTGTGACGACCAGTTTAACTCCTCGGCGACCCAAGAACCCTTTCGACTTGGAAGCAGACTTGGCATCAATCCTGACTGATGAAGATGACTTCGCAGCTCTGGCTAAGTGCAACTGGGTATTGGGCGACTTGCAAATTGAGGTCGGCCAAAGCTCGCAGCAAAGTGATCCTAAGGCGCCAACAGAATAAACCTCATCGATTTGGCCTGAGAGCCATGTAATAGGTCCTTTTCATAAGTCGATATTGTTTCTATGATACTCTTTGCAAGAATCTTTATGTCGCCCATAAGGCGATTTTGAAATATTTGAGACTCCTTTATGATGCTTAACCCGCCATGGATGAAGTAATTCTGATCATCAACCTGACTTAGGCTTTGAAAACAACATATGTGAAACCAAATAAGTCATAACAAATATTTCCCAGAGGGATCAGAAAGAAACGTAAAAAACCCTCAAGGCTATGCCATAAATAAAAGCAGCAATTTCGTTGGCTCATAAGGTCGCGACAGGATGAGGCGAGTCAGAAAACTCGAGCACGCACCCTAAATGCAGGTTTCGTCGGCTCATAAGGTCGCGACAGGATGAGGCGAGTCAGAAAGCTCGAGCACACACCCTAAGATGCTGTGATGTCTTACTGGAGAAGCATGGGTGTCTTGAACAAAGATCCGTGTTCCACATTAAGGAAGACACCTGAATCTTGTGCCATAAGCTTTCCAGGTAGCTTGCGGGGAACGACTGGCTTGCTTACACCCGAAGCTTTCTTTTGCTATATGCAAGCTAAGTGCATGTATATATCTTCATGTTCCTGCTGTTGAGTACTTGTGGTATGCAACAGGGTATTCGGTTGTTCTTTTTGCTGAGCTTGGTTCATAGCTCATTCTGACTTCCTTCCGTAGAATAGCAGATTTCAAGTTGTGCTCAGACTCAACCGCGTATATGAATTATTCCTTTGACTCGAACTGTACGCATCTCTTCCTTCTTGCTGGTTCCACGATTGCTGCTGGAAAAGATGCATGGATGTATACTTGATGCTGATAATTAATCTGGTCAGGATACCATTTATATTCGGGCTCGATATTCCTGATATAATGCATTCTGCTGAAAATTCCATATTGCTGAACTGAGCTTCCAAATGACTGTCCCTTCACAGATTCTTTGAGTCCAATGTTGGTGACCAACTTCCATAAGGGGGAAAATAAGGTAATGCCAAGGGCCCAAAGAAAGAAGCGAACGACAAACACACAAAGCAGCAAAATCACATACGGGTAATAGCACACATTCTAGTGCTATTCACAACAATGATATGCATTCCTACTTATGCACAAAACATCTTGCAAGAACTCCGGTACTATGGTTTAACATGCTGTGGCGGTGTGCACGAAGTGAATTAATGTGTGGAAGGGAGTCGGTGTAAACAAAGCTACACCAAACAGGGGCTTACACCGGTTCCATCTGGACGGACACGGTGACAAGGACGAACTTGGTAATCGTGGGTCGGAACACAGGAGTTTCGACCACGTCATCATCAAGCGTACGAAAGAGAACTTTACTCGTCCAGTGAATGGATGGCAGGGAAGGACAACTATGAAAAGAAGGGCTTGCTGGCATTGCCCTTTTCTGATAAGCAAGATCAGTAAGTGTTGCCAACGCTACTAGGGGGATGGGCAAGATCCGGGATAGAAGCATGTCTATCACCAAAACAACAGGGCGGCTGAAGAGAATGCATATGTGTGGTACCGGTGCATCAATCCAACAAGGGATCGACATTACCACGCACCTTGGCATCACTCCACTGAAGCGAAGGTGACACCACACCAAGGAAGAAGAAAGCAGGCTGGCTAGTGCATGTGGTGAATTGAAACCGATGCCACCTACACTCACCAGATCCCTCGTTAGTAATAACATATCTAGTCTATATGCATGATATGCACAATAAAATGCAACAAACAAGTGCGGCAAACCAACTAGATCCTATACTACCGGTTACTAACGCTCGCGCGGTCTAGGGCGTCCTACAGCCAAACCTGCTCTGATACCAACTCTTGTGGCACCCCGGCTGAGAGGAAACCGAAACACCCCATATTCCAGCCCAAGGACAAGTCTTCTGGAATACGGAACCATTGGCATAGAACAAATCAGCTCTTCATTACTATGGAAAAGATTAAAAGGATACATGGATTACATCTCCTTGGCGATACTACACCTGCCTACGGTAACTCCTACGCTAGCAGCAGAATAACGACCGATGTGATGAACTCCACTCCGCAGGGACTCTGGCTGGAACGCGCATCCTAGCTCGCAACTCGGAATCCTCGGCAAGCAAACAATCAAGGCATGACCTGCAAACTGGCATGACAAGCCAGGTGAGTACTTTGAATGTACTCACAAGCTCACAACAAACATCAGCACTAAGTCAAGACAAGATCATAGCAATCAAGATTAGGAAAAGATATGTTTTTACTAAAGGAGTAGCAGAGAACTAACTATACCAGGGTACTCTCACCGTACTCGGTGTTGGAAATATGCCCTAGAGGCAATAATAAATTAGTTTGTATTATATTTCCTTGTTCATAATAATCGTTTATTATCCATGCTAGAATTGTATTGATTGGAAACTCAAATATATGTGTGGATACATAGACAACACACTGTCCCTAGTGAGCCTCTAGTTGACTAGTTCGTTGATCAAAGATGGTCAAGGTTTCCTGACCATAGGCAAGTGTTGTCACTTGATAACGGGATCACATCATTAGGAGAATCATGTGAGGGACAAGACCCAAATTATATACGTAGCATATTGATCGTGTCATTTTATTGCTATTGTTTTCTGCGTGTCAAGTATTTGTTCCTATGACCATGAGATCATATAACTCACTGGCACCGGAGGAATACCTTGTGTGCATCAAACATCACAATGTATCTGGGTGACTATAAAGGTGTTCTGCACGTATCTCCGAAGGTGTCCGTTGAGTTAGTATGGATCAAGACTGGGATTTGTCACTCCGTGTGACGGACAGATGTCTCGGGGCCCACTCGGTAATACAACATCACACACAAGCCTTGCAAGCAATGTGACTTACTGTAAGTCACGGGATCTTGTATTACGAAACGAGAAAAGAGACTTGCCGGTAACAAGATTGAAATAGGTATGCGGATACCGACGATCGAATCTCGGGCAAGTAACATACCGAAGGACAAAGGGAATGACATACGGGTTTGCCTGAATCCTTGACACTGAGGTCCAACCGATAAGTTATTCGGAGAAAATGTAGGATCCAATATGGGCATCCAGGTCCCGCTATTGGATATTGACCGAGGAGCACCTCGGGGCATGTCTGCATAGTTCTCGAACCCGCGGGGTCTGCACACTTAAGGTTCGGCGATGTTTTAGTGTAGTTGAGTTATATGTGTGGTTACCAAATGTTGTTCGGAGTCCCGGATGAGATCACGGATGTCACGAGGGTTTCCGGAATGGTCCGGAGACGAATATTGATATATAGGATGACCTCATTTAGTTACCGGAAAGTTTTTGGGCATTACCGGGAATGTACCGGGGTGACGAATGGGTTCCGGATGTTCACCGGGGGGGCCAACCCACCCGGGAAAGCCCATAGGCCTTAGGGGTGCCGCACCAACCCTTAGTGGGATGGTGGGACAGCCCAAAGGGCCATATAAAATTAAAGAGAAAAGAAAAAAAAGGTGGGAAGGAAGGGAAGGACTCCACCTTCCAATCCTAGTTGGACTGGGATTGGAGGTGGACACCTCCATCTCCTTGGCCGGCGGACCCTTGGTGTCGTGGACCCCAAGGCAAGCCTCCCCTCCCCTCCTCCTATATATAGTGGGGTTCTAGGGCTGATTTGAGACAACTTTTGCCACGGCAGCCCGACCACAGACACCACAGTTTTTCCGCGGAGCTCGGGCGGAGCCCTGCAGGAGTAGATCCTTCACCACCAATGGAGCGACGTCACGCTGCCGCAGAACTCATCTACTTCTCCGTCTTTCTTGTTGGATCAAGAAGGCCAAGATCATCGTCGAGCTGTATGTGAGGATGTTCCACTACATCAACCGCGTTACTTAACGCTTCCTGCTATGCGATCTACAAGGGTATGTAGATCCAAATCTCCTCTCGTAGATCGACATCACCATGATAGGTCTTCGTGCGCGTAGGAACATTTTTGTTTCCCATGCGACGTTCCCCAACAGTGGCATCATGATCTAGGTTCATGCGTAGATGTTATCTCGAGTAGAACACAAAGGGTTTTGTGGACGGTGATGTTCGATTTGCTGCCCTCCTTAGTATTTTCTCGATTCAGCGGTATTGTTGGATTCAAGCGGCCCGGACCGACATTATTTGTACGCTTACGAAAGACTAGTTTCATCGCTTGACATGCAACCTTGTTGCATAAAGATCACTGGCGGGTGTCTGTTTCTTCAAATTTAGTTGAATTGGTTTTGACCGAGGCGGTCCTTGGAGAGGTTAAATAGAAATTTGCACATCTTCTTGTGGTTTTTGCGTAAGTAAGATGTGATCTACTAGATACCCATTGCAACCACGTAAAACATGTAACAACAATTAGAGAACGTCTAACTTGTTTTTGTAGGGTATGCTTCTGATATGATATGGCCAATGACGTGATATGATATATTGGATGTATGAGATGATCATGTTGTAATAGTTAATATCGACTTGCACGTCGATGGTACGGCAACCGACAGGAGCCATATGGTTGTCTTTAAACTAACGTTTGTGCTTGCAGATGCGTTTACTATATTGCTAGGACGTAGCTTTGGTAGTAATAGCATGAGTAGCACGACAACCCCGATGGCGACACGTTGATGGAGATCATGGTGTGGCACCAGTGACAAGAACATCGTGTCGGTGCTTTGGTGATGGAGATCAAAAAGCACATGATGATGGCCATGTCATGTCACTTATGAATTGCATGTGATGTTAATCCTTTTATGCACCTTATTTTGCTTAGAACGACGGTAGCATTATGAGGTGATCTCTCACTAAAATTTCAAGACGAAATTGTGTTCTCCCCGACTGTGCACCGTTGGTACAGTTCGTTGTTTCGAGACACCACATGATGATCGGATGTGATAGACTCAACGTTCACATACAACGGGTGCAAAACAGTTGCACACGTGGAACACTCAGGTTAAATTTGACGAGCCTAGCATGTGCAGACATGGCCTCGGAACACGAGAGACCGAAAGGTCGAGCATGAATCGTATAGTTGATATCATTAGCATAGAGATGCTTACCACTGAAACTATTCTCGACTCACGTGATGATCGGACTTGAGATAGTGGATTTGGATCATGTACAACTCAAATGACTAGAGAGGTGTACTTTTTGAGTGGGAGTTCTTAAGTAATATGATAAATTGAACTAATTATCATGAACATAGTCTAATGGTCTTTGCGAATTACGATGTAGCTTGCGTTATAGCTCTACTGTTTTTACTTGTTCCTTGAGAAAAATTAGTTGAAAGTTGATAGTAGCAACTTTGCGGACTGAGTCCGTAAAACTGAGGATTGTCCTCATTGCTGCGCAGAAGGCTTATGTCCTTAATGCACCACTCGGTGTGCTGCACTTCGGGCTTCGTCTGTGGATCTTGCGAACATCTGACATACACCTCTTTGATGACTACATGATAGTTCAGTGCGCAATACTTAATGGCTTAGAAGCAAGGCGCCGAAGACGTTTTGAAAACGTCGCAGAACATAAGAGATGTTCAAAGAGATGAAATTGAGATTTCATGCTCATGCCCTTGTTGAGAGGTATAAGACCTCCGACAAGATTCTTTGCCTACAAAGTAAAGGAGAAAAGCTCAAATCGTTGAGCATGTTCTCACATTGTGTGAGAACAACAATCGCTTGAATCAAGCGGGAGTTAATCTTCCAGATGAGATAGTGATGGTTCTCCAAAGTCACTGCCACTAAGCTGCTAGAGCTTCGTGATGAACTATAAACAAATTAAGGATAGATATGATGATCCTTGAGTGATTCGCAATGTTTGACACTGCGAAAGTAGAAATCAAGAAGGAGCATCAATTGTTGATGGTTAGTAAAACCACTAGTTTCAAGAAGGGCAAGGGCTAGAAGGGATACTTCATGAAACGGCAAACCAGTTGTTGCTCTAATGAAGAAACCCGAAATTGAACCCAAACCCGAGACTAAGTGCTTCCGTTATGAGGGGAACGGTCACTGAGGCGGAGCTACCCTAGATACTTGGTTCGGTTGCAAAGTGATTAGTAACTCGAAATGAAAGCTACAGTATAAACGGAGACTAGCTAAAGGCGAGGTGACGATACGTGTTGGAAGTGTTTCCAAGGTTGATGTGATCAAACATCGCACGCTCCCTCTATCATTGGGATTGGTGGTAAAACCTAAATAATTGTTATTTGGTGTTTGCGTTGAGCATAAACATGATTGGATCGTGTTTATTGAAAAATGATTATTCATTTAAAGAGAATAATAGATATTCTATTTGCTTGAATAATTACCCTCAATGGTTTATTGAATCTCGATCGTACTGTTACACATGTTCGTAATATTGGTGCCAAAAGATACAAAGTAATAATGATAGTAACACTTAGTTGTGGCACTGCCACTTGAGTCATGTTGGTATTAAATGCATGAAGAAGCTCCATGCCGATGGATCTTTGTACTCACTCATTTTTCAAACGTTTGAGGCATGCAAACCATACCTGTTGGTATAAATGCATGAAGAAACTCCATAGAGATGGATCGTTTGGACTCACTTGATTTCGAATCACTTGATACATGCAAAACATGCCACATGAAACAAGAGAGTAATTTGTTGGGAGTAATGCATTTTTATGTGTGCAGTCCAATGAGTGCTAAGGCACGCAGTGGATATCGTTATGTTCTTACTTCACTAACGATTTGAGTAGATACGGGAGTATTTACTTGATGAATCACAAGTCTGAAATATTGAAAAGTTCAAAGCAATTTCAGATTGAAGATCGTCGCGACAAGAGGATACACTGTCTACGATATGATCATAGAGATGAATATGTGAGTTACGAGTTTTTGGTACATAGTTAAGACAAAGTGAAAATTGTTTCGTAGTTCATGCCACCTGGAACACCATAGTGTGATGATGTGTCTGGACGTCATAGTCGCGCCCTATTTGATATGGTGCATACTATGATGTCTCTTATCGAATTACCACTATGGTTTGTGGGTTATACATTAGAGACAACCGCATTCACATTAAATAGGGCACCGCGTATTTCCGTTGAAATGACACAGTATAGACTATGGTTTGGAGAAGCCTAAGTTGTCGTTTCTTGAAAGTTCGGGGCTGCGATGCTTATGTGAAAAAGTTTTAGTCTGATAAGCTCGATCCCAAAGCGGATAAATGCATCTTCATAGGATATCCAAAACAGTTGGATACATCTCCTATCTCAGATCCGAAAGCAAAGTGTTTGTTTCTAGAAACGGATCCTTTCTCGAGGAAAGGTTTCTCTCGAAAGAATTGAGTGGGAGGGTAGTAGAACTTGATGAGGTTAGTGAACCGTCACCTCAACCAGTGTGTAGCAGGGTGCAGGAAGATGTTCCTGTGGCACCTACACCAATTGAAGTGGAAGCTGATGATGGTGATCACTGAGCTTCGGATCAAGTTATTAAAAACCTCGTAGGTCGACAAGGTCGCATACTACTACAGAGTAGTACTGTAACCCTGACTTGGAGGTCATGTTGTTGAACAACAATGAACCTACGAGCTATGGAGAAGCAATGGTGGGCCCGGATTCTGACATATGGCTGGAGGCCATGAAATCCGAGAGAGGATCTATGTATGAAAACAAAGTGTAGAGAAGAACTACTTGATGGTCGTAAGACTATTAAGTAAAGATGGATCTTTAAAAGGAAGACACACGATGATGGTGATAAATCACTATTAAATAAAAGATCGACTTGTCGCAAATATGTTTCCGACAAGATCAAATAGTTGACTATGGTGAGACTTTCTCACTCGTAGCGATGCTAAAAGTCTGTTAGAATTATGTTAGTAGTTGTTGCATTATTTATGAAATATTGCACTTAGGATGTCAAAATATTGTTTCCTCGACGGTTTCCTTGAGGAAAGATTGTATGTGATACAACGAGAAGGTTTTGTCGATCCTAAAGATACTAACAAGTATACAAGCTCCAGCGATCCTTTTATGGACTGGTGCAAGCATCTCGGAGTTGGAATATACTCTTTGATGAGATGATCAAAGATTTTGTGTTTGCACAAGGTTTATGAGAAACTTGTATTTCCAAAGAAGTGAGTGGGAGCACTATAGTATTTTTGATAAAGTATATGTGGGAGACATATTGGTGATCATAAGTAATATAGAATTTCTTTAAATCATAAAGGTTGTTTGAAAGGGTTTTTTTCAAAGGAAGACCTCGATAGAGCTACTTGGACATTAAGCATCAAGATCTATGGAGATAGATCAAAATGCTAAACAGAACTTTCAAATGAAATGCATGCCTTGACAAGTTTTTGAAGGAGTTCAAAATAGATCACCAAAGAAAGAGTTCTAGGTTGTGTTGTAAGGTATGAATATGAGTAAGACTCAAAATCCCGACCACGGCAGAAGAAAGAGAAAGGACGAAGGTCGTCCCCTATGCCATAGCCGTAGACTCTAAAGTATGCCAAGTTGTGAACCACACCTGATGTGTGCCTTGCCACAAGTCTCTTAAAGAGGTACAAAAGGTGATCCAGGATTGAATCACTAAAACACCGGACAACTTATCCTTAGTAACTAGTGGACTAAGGATTTTTCCTCGATTATCGAGGTAGTTAAAGAGTTCGTCGTAAAGGGTTACGTTGATGCAAGCTTTCACACTAATCCGAATAACTATCAGTAGTAAAATGGATTCGTATAGTAGAGTAGATATTTGGAGTATTTCCGAATAGCACATAGTAGCAGCATCTATAAGATGACATAAAGATTTGCAAAGCACGCACGGATCTGAAGGATTCAGAACCATTGACTAAAACCTCTCTTACGAGCAAGACGTGATCAGACCCCAGAACTATATTGGTGTTGGATTCGTTGAAATCACATAGTGGTGTGAACTAGATTATTGACTCTAGTGCAAGTGGGAGACTGTTGGAAATATGCCCTAGAGGCAATAATAAATTAGTTATTATTATATTTCCTTGTTCATAATAATCGTTTATTATCCATGCTAGAATTGTATTGATTGGAAATTCAAATACATGTGTGGATACGTAGACAACACACTGTCCGTAGTGAGCCTCTAGTTGACTAGTTCGTCGATCAAAGATGGTCAAGGTTTCTTGGCCATAGGCAAGTGTTTTCACTCGATAATGGGATCACATCATTAAGAGAATCATGTGATGGACAAGACCCAAAATTATATACGTAGCATATTGATCGTGTCATTTTCTTGCTATTGTTTCCTGCATGTCAAGTATTTGTTCCTATGACCATGAGATCATATAACTCACTGGCACCGGAGGAATACCTTGTGTGCATCAAACGTGACAACGTAACTGGGTGACTACAAAGGTGTTCTACAGGTATCTCCGAAGGTGTCCATTGAGTTAGTATGGATCAATACTGGGATTTGTCACTCCGTGTGACGGAGAGGTATCTCGGGGCCCACTCGGTAATACAATATCACACACAAGCCTTGCAAGCAATGTGACTTAGTGTAAGTTCCAAGCAATGACAAAGGGAATGACATACGGGATTGCCTGAATCCTTGACACTGAGGTCCAACCGATAAGTTATTCAGAGAATATGTAGGATCCAATATGGACATCCAGGTCCCGCTATTGGATATTGACCGAGGAGTACCTCGGGGCATGTGTGCATAGTTCTCGAACCCGCAGGGTCTGCACACTTAAGGTATGGCGATGTTTTAGTATAGTTGAGTTATATGTGTGGTTAATGAATGTTGTTCGACTCCCGGATGAGATCATGGACGTCACGAGGGTTTCCGAATGGTCCGGAGACGAAGATTGATATATAAGATGACCTCATTTCGTTACCGGAAATTTTCGGGCATTACCGGGAATGTACCGGGAGAGACGAATGGGTTCCGGATGATCACCGGGGGGGCTAGCCCACCCGGGGAAGCCCATAGGCCTTAGGGGTGCCGCACCAGCCCTTAGTGGGCTGGTGGGATATCCCAAAAGGGCCCTATGCGCAGGAGATAGAAAATCAAAGAGAAAAGAAAAAAGGTGGGAAGGAAGGGAAGGACTCCACCATCCAATCCTAGTTGGACTAGGATTGGAGGTGGACTCCTCCACCTCCTTGGCCGGCGGACCCTTGGGGTCTTGGACCCCAAGGCAAGTCTCCCCTCCCCTTCTCCTATATATAGTGGGGTTCTAGGGATAATTTGAGACCACTTTTGCCACGGCAGCCCGACCACAAACACCACGGTTTTTCCTCTAGATCGTATTTCTGCGGAGCTCGGGCGGAGCCCTGCAGGAGTAGATCCTTCACCACCACCAGAGCGCTGTCATGCTGCCGGAGAACTCATGTACTTCTCCATCTTGCTTGCTGGATCAATAAGGCCGAGATCATCGTCGAGCTGTACGTGTGCTGAACGCGGAGGTGCCGTTCTTTCGGCACTAGATCAGAGCGGGTCGTGGGACGGATCGCGGGACAGTTCGTGGGATGGTTCACGGGGTGGAACAAGGGACGTTAGGACGTTCCACTAAATCAACCGCGTTTCTTAATGCTTCCTGCTGTGTGATCTACAAGGGTACGTAGATCCAAATCTCCTCTCGTAGATGGACATCACCATGGTAGGTGTTCGTGCGCCTAGGAAATTTTTTGTTTCCCATGCGACGTTGCCCAACACTTGGGTGATACCAACTCATGTGATCTTACCAAGATCCTTTAGCGATTATCCTCAAGACGGATACCAAGAATTATCATCGGCATGATGCCCAACTGTTATCATACTCAGACGAGTTCTTCCATCATTAATATCATAGTTACGGTTGACCACCTACTGAGGTCTGGTCGGGCTGTCCAATACCGTGGACTCGGCTATTCGAATAGGTTTCACACTTTGCAGAGGTTGCACACTTTACCCACACTATGGAGCACTGACCTTGTGATCCCATTCGGGTGGACTAGTGTTGCTTCAACGAAACTTGTCTGACCCGTAACTCTTCCATCGTACCACCGGCAATCATCCTTCCTCGGAGTCTTGCCTTGGGTGGCCCTGTGTCCTCATGACACCTGCCACCGTCATGGCCAAACTAAACTGTCCCAAACGGGGACGCCGGCACCATACTCAACTGTCTCACAGGGTTATCACCGCCTACCGGGCCAAGCTAGCACGCGTGCATAACCCTCCCTCTTTAGAGGTGCCGGTGAAAGAGCATGCACTCATACCAAGTCAAGGCCGTCCCATATCGGCAAATGTGGTTGCACTGATGAGTCCGGTCATGTAGCGACCCGACTCAAAACGAGTCAAGCCTCTGTGTTTCTGTGCCATCCCTGGATCAGTATGCTAGCACACACAGTACATCAATGTATATATCAAAGTGCAATCACATGTAAAATAGCGTAAAACTGATATATACCTTAAATATCTCAGCGGAAGCGGTGAAGGGAGTGGAGTCCCAATCAACACCAATGGCAAGTTGAGTGTAGACTGTAACCCTGAATCGTACTCTTACTCGTCGAAGAAAATATCTGCAACATAAGACGTTGCAGCCGTGTAGGTCAGCATATTGAATATGCCGGCAAATCACATAAGAGAGGGGTGAAAAGTAATCATCTATACTATATGCATATATGGCAGGTGGGGCTATAAGTTTTTTAGCGAAAAGCAAGTTTTCTCCTACATCAAGAGGGGCTAAAAGCAAAATGTTACTACATTGTTGGTTGTTAACGAGATGGTTCCGCCAACCAGTTCTCGTACCCGAGTGGTCAATAATTACCCTCATCAAATATATTTAATGGTGTTGTGAAATCCAGATAACTTCAGTTCCTTTGGCTCAAGTTGTCCATGACCGTGGACACGGCTAATCGATTAGGTTTGAGTACTCTGCAGAGTTTTGCACACGTTCCCCACAAGATTTGATCGCCTCTGAGTATGTCCTCGCACTTCAGGGTGTTTGAAGACCGGATGATCAAAACATGGTCTTTCAACGGGTCCCTCTGAATCCCTGTCGGTGCCCATCCATTCCTACCGTTCGTCTACATCTGCTAGCACCGCCTGTCGAGAGTCGCCGCGTTGTCCAACCAAGCCAGAGCCCATAATGACTTGTGGCTGTGCAGGTAAGCCTTGGGTCTTGAAAATATCCGTCCGTCTCTTTGAGCCTGGGTGAAGCTTTCCGCAGGATGTCATGGCCTCTCCAGCATCCCGGGTCATCCACTGGGTTCTCCAGGGAGCCGATCAACCATCCTTCACCCAGAGTTGCATTACGTCCGAGGTCTTGAAAATCTTGTCTTAACCGGTCTTGATTATTTAATCAACCTCGCATCACTCGTGTTAAGCACTCAACCGAAATCCCGTCTACTCAAGCATAGCAATATGAAATTTGTCGTCCCGGGGCCAAGTATCGGGGTTGTTGTGTGCCTACCACATGATACTACAATCTATACTAAAATTTCCAAGTACCTACTCAGCATGCAATTGGGCATAGGATGGTAGAACTACGATGCATAAAACATAGGTGATAGTATGATCAAAGTGACTTGCCTGGTGATGTTGATGAAGAAGAATTTCTCGAGAAATAACTTGATAGACTACTCATCACTCTCTGATGAAATCTATATAACAAACATATCATTCACATAAGCACTCATACTAGCAATCATTCTAACAATCAAAACAAAAGAGAGAGCGAATAGGAATCCGAAAGAAACTTCAAATAAGATTAGGGAGTCTTCTACTACATCAAACACTAAATAGTTTTTACTAACAGAAAATAATAACAAGGAACTAAGATATAAGTTTAACTAAGATAAAATAAGGTATTTTTCACAAAACTATTTGAAAGTATTCCCAAACGGGATTTGAAACAGTGGAGAAACCAATTGCAAGTTACTAAGGAACTAGAATTGATTTCATGAAAACAAATAAAAATAAAATAAAAACTTGTTGCAAAACTACTATTTAACTAATAGAAACAAAACATAATATTCCTTCTGAAATAATAAAGAAAATATTTTAAAAACAATTCTAGAAAAGAAATTAGCCGAAATCCTAAAAGAGGTGAAACAGAAATTGTTTCACAAGAAAAGTGAGCTACAATACTCAAACAAATCTGAAATTTTTACCACTGATAAATAAGATCATTAGTGATCAGTACCAGTAGGAATCAAATTAAAAGCTATTCTTAAACTCCTGGAATAAGCAGAACAAGGTTTAAACTAAATCTGATCTAACTCAATTTTGAAAATTTCAAACATAGACAAATTATATGTTTTTAGAAACTACAGGAAATTTGTGAGCTACTGGAAAAAGAATCAACATCATTGGACATATGGATCAAAAGTTATGGGCTAACCAAGATTGGAACTTTTCTGTTTTTGGAATTAAACAGAAAAAAGAATAAAAGCTAACTAGCTACGTGGCAGTCCCTGATTGGCTGCGGGGCTGTGCACTGCGTAGGCTAACCAGCGAATGGCCGCTAAATAAGAAAAGTTCTCTGGCTAAAAGTTAAGTGAATAAAAACAGGCGATTTTTGTTTAAAAACCGAAAGGTTATCCTATTCTAATCTACACCGTGGGATCTAGATCTAACGGTAATACAAAAAAAAGCAAAACAAGTAAAAGAAAAAAAAGAAAGGAGGGAGCCTTACCATGATGGAAGTTGCTCCCGTGGCTAGAGCCTTTCTCCGGCGAGGTGGGGTGGCGAGGGAGGGGGGCCGAAGGGGTGGGGGATCCGGCGGAGGAGGGGTGCGGTGGGGCTCCTGGGGGGAGGCGAGAGGGAGGTGGAGACCTGCAGGGGGGCCGACGGGAGGGGTTTCCTGGAGAAAAACTCCTGGTCGGGGCGAGGTGGAGGGGTGCAGCGAGGTGGGGCTGCAGGGGGGGCGAAGTGGTGGAGGGGTGGCGGCGGGGTGGGGTGGGCTTGGCAGGGAGGGGTGGGGAGGTGCAGGGGCGATGTGGAGGGGTGCAGCGAGTTCTCTGGTGCCGACTCCGGCGAGGTGGCGCGCGAGCTAGAGGCGAGGAGAGGGGGTTCTCTCGGGAAAATGGAGAGAGGAGATGCTGAGGGTTTTATAGGCGGCCTCGGATGGCGTCCGGAAGGAAAGAAGAGGGAGATCGGGAAGGAGAGAATTCCTTCCTCCATGGATGGAAACTACTGTAACGTGAGGAAGGAGAGAGGTAGGAGATGATCCTCTATTGGGCCAAATTTGGAAAGTGTCTTAATGGGCCAGCAGGTCTTTCCAAAATAAAGGGATTCCTTTCCTATTTTTAAAACTAGGAAACTAAAACGATAAAAGGAAATTAAATCAATTCGGAATAAAGAGTTTCTATATACTAAAATTATCAAAAAATAAAATATAGATGATGGGCATTTTTCCACGGCAAAAATAAAAACTTCAGAAAAAATTATTTTCACAAAATTGCCTAAAAGGTTTATTTTCTTTTGCAAATAATTTTCAAATGACCCTCTAAATTTTAGGGTTCAAATAACTTTCAAAATGCCCATGGGTTTGAGGGTCATGTTCCTCCTCTCTAGAATGTATTTCCCGGCATTTCTTGCACGAAGAAAACGAATGGAAATGCAAAAGAATTCAAATGCAAATATCTCTGTTCAAATTATTTATAGTTGAAGAAGTCATGTCATCTTCTCTCTTTGCTTTTAAAAGATTGAATTTGAATTCACCAGAGAAGGGGAAAGTCATTTTATTCCCTCTCATTCAAAACTTTCGAAAAGTTTCAAATTTCACACAAGTTTCAATCACTCAGGCAACCAACAAACAATCTAATAATTATTATATTAACATTCCAAAATTTATAATTTTGGGATCTTACAGGTCAGGTGACTCTGATCAACCAACTAGGTATCTTATCCCTAGTTATAGCTAATGCTCCGATCTCACAGTAATTTGATAAATAATAAGCTCAAGCCACTACAGTTGATCCATATTCACAAAGTAATCATAGACAGTAATCTCAACAATATAAGGGAAATTAGTGAGTGAAAATATTAGTTACTAACGGTCTTGTACTCAACAAGGTAGTCATCTATTCAGACAGTGCATGCTCACATTCCACACTACAAGCAGATATATTTATGATTAAAATAGTTAACTGAGCTATGGTATTGAATTCGATTAAGGAAATGAGACTCGTGGCTTGCGTGGGATGGTGAAACCACCGGGAAGCAGCGTGAGAAACTCGCGGAAGGAATTGTCGAAAACAGTTCTCTCTCAGAGGAGGGCTATTTATGGCAAGGACAACATGGTCATTTCCACTATGTGTACACATACTGAAAATGGTACCATCATGACAGGCTCGGCGAGACGAAGACGTGGGCTTTGGAATTACCGGAATCGGGGTTATAGATAAAAAGATATGAGGTTTTATCTGCTAGGGTCTAATCTGCAAAATAAATAATTGCATGCGGGTCGCTGGGTAGAGTGGCTGGGCTCAAGTTGAAAGCGCCCTCGGCTGAAATACGTTTTCCAGCGGGGAAAGCGGAATGGCGCTGAAGGCGCCTCCACTTATTCACGCTGGCGGCTCCTCTCTCACAGACAGTCGGGGCCCACGGCGCCTTCTCTCTCCTCTCTCTCCTTCTTCCTCCTTCCTCCTCTCTTGCCCCGATGGAACAGAGAGGGGAGGCGCGACCAGTGTGCTCCGGCGACGGTCTCCGGCGGCACAAGCCGCCACTCACGATGCTCCGCCATGGGCACGCTCAGGGCGGCCGGCCGCATCCATCCCCGTACTTATGGAACCTCACGGAGGACCTGAGCGAGAGCCCCACTAGCCGAGGCGGAACGCGGCGCCGGTGCCGGTGTGCTTGTGGCCAGAGGCCACCGGAGTAGGAGCGAGGGGCGGGGCGGCCCTGGTACGGTGGTGCGGGTCCCTGGTGGAGATGGAGAGACGAGAGGGGCTCGAGGTCATCGGAATTTGAGCCGAGGCTGACGGCGGCCATGGCGGCGATTGGGGAACAGGAGAGCTCCTCGAGCTCGAGGAAGAGGATGGGGACGCTCCTGGGAGAAAGAGGAAGAGGTGGAGGTGGCTCCCAATGCCCGGGGAGGCTCGAGGCTGCGACCATTATAGCCAGCCAGGGCGAGCGGATTAGCACCGCCGCCGTGGCGGCCTTATCGCTGCACTGGTGCACCAAGGCACGTGGTAGTCGAAGGCGACGTCGACATGGCCTCCAAGGGCGAGGAGAAACAGGGGGCTTTGGGAGAGCTCGATGGGGAAGACGACAATGAAGGTATCTGACAGAACAGGGGCGAGACTCGTCACGGCTCGGCAAGGCAGAATCGGAGGGGGGAGAGCTCCAAAGGACAAGAGGACAACGAGGGGAGGCTCTTGGACACGACAAGGCGTGCGGAAACGACGAGCAAAGGAGGGGCCCGAGATAGCAAACACACAGCTCGCGTCCATGGCATGCCAGGGCGATGGTCACCGTGTGAACTCGGCGATGCCACGCGTCTGAGTGCCCAAAACATGTTTGGAGTGAAGTCCCTTCAAGAAATAGCTCCCTAGAGGTGATGGCTCGAAGCAATGGACTGTGGCTAGCTGGGAGTGATCACCTGAAGTTTCCTGTAGTAGACTTAACCTCAACACTATGATCAACAGAGAAGGGATAAGAGAAAAATACCATTTCTGGGAGCTTTAGGGTAGGAAGGACTATGATCCTGTGAAATTTGAGAAGAAGAGGATCAAGATTTAATAGGGTTGCTTTGGAACTAACTAATCTGGTCGAGAACAAGGATTTTGATGTGGCACTCACATACTGGCTTGGATGGAGCTGAAACTTGGAGGAGATGAATATTTTAGGGTTATGAAGATGATGTATAAATATCATGCCATCTTGATAAGCCAAAATGGCACTTCCTTCACAAAGTATCCTACTGGACAAAAACATAAGAGAATTACCGGGAATAATTGGCTAGATAAAAATGATCTCAAAATTGGTTTAGCAAGGTTTTATAGATAGGAGAATGTCCTGGTAAAATTTCAGAATTTATGGAGCAACATAAAATATAGTTGCTTCACAAATCCAAATAATAACCAGAGACAAAGATTTGATGCTATGGTCACATGGTTGAAGGAGTGATGCTCAAATTTGGTGGAGAGGCATAATTTGAGCATGTTGAGATGATGGAAAAGTTTCAACTCATTTTAACACTCCTAGCTAGCACTTGCTTCACAAAGCTTTCTCTCGATCAGAAACTTTGGAAATTTGCCAAGAAATATTTACCAGCTAAATTGGGTTCAATTTTGGCATCAGGCAATTATATCTATAGGAAAGAGTGCCCACAAATTTTGAGAGAAATCAAGCGGATTAAAAGGGTACTTGCTTCACAACTTGACAAATAGGGCAGAATTAGAAAAGGAATTTTTGGGAAATATTTTTGAACATGACAAGGAAATATTTTGTCATATCTGAGGAAGATATGACCCAGGAGATTTATGAGAATTATTTGGGAATTTTTGGAGAGATATAAATGGGGGTTGCTTCACAACTCAAGGCAAACATGATTATTCCTTTAAAAGAAAAAGGAATATTCCCAGGGAAAAGAATATTGAGATTGGCTTGGATGGAAATGGCTAGTTCTTGGGGTGGTTGAAAGGTTGGAAAGCCACTAGGAAAAATAAATCAAGGGTAATCCCTTTAGGTTTCAAAACTATTAAGTCACAAAAAAGCAAAACTAGAACAAAATTAAAGGAAAAAAGAAATGGGCAAAATGCAGGGTGTTACATATCACATACAACCTTTCCTCAAGGAAACTGTCGAGGAAACAATGTTTTGACATCCTATTTACAAGATTTCATAAATAATGTAACAACTGCTAACATAATTCTGTGGGGTAACGTAGCAAAAATTCAAAATTTTCCTACGCCATACATGACTCTTCTTATGGAGCAACCAGCAACGAGAGAGGGGTGAGAGCATCTTCGTACCTTTGAAGATCGCTAAGCGGAAGCGTTGCTAGAACGCAGTTGATGGACTTTTACTCGTTGTGATTTAGATCGCGGTGTGATTCCGATCTAGTGCCGAACCACGACACCTTCATGTTCAACACATGTGCAGCCCAGTGACGTCTCTCGCACCTTGAACCAGCAAGGAGGAGGGAGAGGTTGGGGAAGAGCTCCGGAAGCACGACAGCGTGGTGGCGGTGGAGCTACGAGGTCTCCCGGCAGGGCTTCGCCAAGCACCGTGGGAGAGGAGGGAGAGGAGAAGCAGGGCTGCGCCGTGCGAGAAAGAATTGTGTGTCTCCAAAGGCCGAAACCTCCACTATATACAGGGGGAAGGGGAGGGAGGCGCAGCCCTTAGGGTTCCCACCCCTAAGGGGTGCGGCAGCCCTAGATGGGAGGCTAGGGAGGCGGCCAGGGCAAGGGAGGGGTTGGCGCACCCCTAGTTAGGCCTTAGGCCCACCAGCGCCTAGGGTTTCCCCTCCTTCCCCTCTTGTGTGCCTTGGGCTGGGTGTGGGGAGCGCACCAGCCCACCTAGGGGCTGGTTCCCTCGCACACTTGGCCCATGTAGCCTCCCGGGGCTGGTGGCCCCTCCCAGTGGCCCCCCGGAACCCTTCCGGTGGTCCCGCCACGTTGCCGGTGGTGCCCGAAACATTTCCGACGTCCAAACCCATCCATCCTATATATCAATCTTTACCTCCGGACCATTCCAGAGCTCCGCGTGATGTCCGGGATCTCATCCGGGACTCCAAACAAACTTCGGTAACCTCGTACAACATTTCCCTATAAGCCTAACATCATCAAACCTTAAGTGTGTAGACCCTACGGGTTCGGGAGGCATGCAGACATGACCGAGACACCTCTCCGGCCAACAACCATCAACGGGGTCTGGATACCCCACATGTTCCACGAGGATCTCATCGGATGAACCACGATGTCAAGGATTCAATCAATCCCGTATACAATTCCCTTTGTCTATCGGTATAGAACTTGCCCGAGATTCGATCGTGGGTATCCTTATACCTTGTTCAATCTCGTTACCAGCAAGTCTCTTTACTCGTTCCATAGCACATCATCCCGTGACTAACTCCTTACTCACATTGATGATGTTGTTCTACCGAGTGGGCCCAGAGATACCTCTCCGTCACACGGAGTGACAAATCCCGATCTCGATTCGTACCAACCCAACAGGTACTTTCGGAGATACCCGTAGTGCACATTTATAATCACCCAGTTACATTGTGACGTTTGATACACCCAAAGCACTCCTCCGGTATCCGGAAGTTGCACAATCTCACGGTCGAAGGAAAAGATACTTGACATTAGAAAAGCTTTATTATTGCTATATGACTATAACCATTTTATTATTGCCTCTAGGGCATATTTCCAACAGTCTCCCACTTGCATTAGAGTCAATAATCTAGTTACATTGTGATGAATCGAACACCCATAGCATTGTGGTGTTGATCATGTTTTGCTCGTGGAAGGGGTTTAGTCAACAGGTTTGCAATATTCAGATCCGTGTGTACTTTACAAATATCTATGACTCCTCTATGGACCTGGTCCTGGATGGAGTTGTAGCGACGTTGGATGTGCTTGGTCTTCGTATGAAATCTGGACTCCTTGGCTATGGCAATGGCTCCAGTGTCATCACAGAAGAGTGTCATAGGACCTGACGCGCTTCGAACCACTCCAAGGTCGGTGATGAACTCCTTCATCCAGATCCCTTCATGAGTTGCTTCCTAAGCAGCTATGTACTCAGCTTCACATGTAGATGCTACCATGACGTCTTGCTTGCTGCTGAGACAGCTCACTGCCCCACCATTCAGAACATACACGTATTCGATTTGTGACTTAGACTCATCCGGATCTGTGCCGAAGCTAGCATTGGCGTAACCCTTTATGACGAGCTCTTCGTCACCTCCATAAATGAGAAACATCTCATTAGTCCTTTTCACGTACTTTAGGATATTCTTGACCGCTGTCCAGTGTTCCATACCGGGATCACTTTGGTACCTCCCTACCAAACTTATGGTAAGGTTTATATTAGGTCTGGTACACAACATGGCATACATTAGAGAGCCCACGGCTGAAGCGTAGGGGACAGTACTCATCTTCTCTCTATCTGCTGTCGTGGTCAGTGACTGAGTCTTACTCAATCTCATACCTTGCAAAACTGGCAAGAACCCCTTCTTCAAGTTTTCCATATTGAACTTCTTCCATATCTTGTCAAGGTACGTACTTTGTGAAAGACCTATGAGGCGTCTCGATCTATCTCTATAGATCTTGATGCCTAATATGTATGCAGCTTCTCCAAGGTCCTTCATTGAAAAACTCTTATTCAAGTAGGCCTTTATGCTCTCCGATAACTCTATATCATTCCCCATCAATAATATGTCATCCACATATAGTATGAGAAAACCTACAGAGCTCCCACTCACTTTCTTGTACAGACAGGCTTCTCCATAAACCTGTATGAACCCAAACGCTTTAATCACCTCATTAAAGCGAATGTTCCAACTCCGAGATGCTTGCACCAGCCCATAGATGGAGCGCTGGAGCTTGCATACCTTGTTAGCACTCTTAGGATCGACAAAACCTTCTGGTTGCATCATATACAACTCTTCCTTAAGATACCCGTTAAGGAGCGCTGTTTTGACGTCCATTTGCCAAATTTCATAATCATGAAAAGCGGAAAATGCTAACATGATTCGGACTGACATCACTTCGCTACGGAGAGAAAGTCTCATCGTAGTCAACTCCTTGAATTTGTCGAAAACCCTTTGCGACAAGTCGAGCTTTATAAACGGTCACATTACCATTTGTGTCGGTCTTCTTCTTGAAGATCCATTTATTTTCTATGGCTCGCCGATCATCGGGCAAGTCCGCCAAAGTCCATACTTTGTTCTCATACATGGATCCTATCTCGGATTCCATGGCCTGAAGCCATTTGTTGGAATCCGGGCCCGCCATTGCTTCTTCATAGTTCGAAGGTTCACCGTTGTCTAACAACATGATCTCCATCACAGGGTTGTCGTACCACTATGGTGGGGAACGTACCCTTATGGACCTTCGTGGTTCAGTAGGAACTTGATCTGAAGCTTCATGATCATCATCATTAACTTCCTCTTTAGTTGGCGTAGGCGCCACAGGAACATTTTCCCGTGCTGCGCTACTCTCCGGTTAGAAAGGAGGTACAATTACCTCATCAAGTTCTACTTTCCTCCCACTTACTTCTTTTGAGAGAAACTCTTTCTCTAGACAGGATCCGTTCTTGGCAACAAAGATTTTACCTTCGGATTTAAGATAGAAGGTATACCCAATAGTTTCCTTAGGGTATCCTATGAATACACATTTCTCCGCTTTCGGTTCGAGCTTTTCTGGTTGAAGTTTCTTCACATAAGCATCGCAGCCCCAAACTTTTACAAACGACGTCTTAGGTTTCTTGCCAAACCATAATTTATACGGTGTTGTCTCAACGGATTTAGACGGTTCCCAATTTAAAGTGAATGCTGCAGTTTCCAATGCGTATCCCTAGAATGATAACGGTAAGTCCGTAAGAGACATCATAGATCGCACCATATCTAATAAAGTGCGATTGCGATATTCAAACACTCTGTTACATTGCGGTGTGCTAGGCAGCGTCAGTTGTGAAACAATTCCACATTTCCTTAGGTGTGTGCCAAACTCGTGAATCAAATATTCTCCTCCGCGATCAAATCGTAGACACTTTATTTTCTTGTCACATTGATTCTCAACCTCACTCTGAAATTCTTTGAACTTTTCAAATGTTTCACACTTGTGCTTCATTAAGTAGATATATCCATATCATCAGTGAGAGTGAGAACATAACGATAGCTACCGCGAGCTTCAACGTTCATTGGACCGCATACATCAGTAGTATTATTTCCAATAAGTCGGTTGCTCGCTCCATTACTCCTGAGAACGGAGTCTTAGTCATCTTGCCCATGAGGCATGGTTCGCATGTGTCAAATGATTCAAAATCAAGAGACTCTAACAGTCCATCAGTAGGGAGTTTCTTCATGCGCTTGACACCGATATGACCAAGGCGGCAGTGCCACAAGTATGTGGGACTATCATTATCAACCTTACATCTTTTGGTATTCACACTATGAATATGTGTAACATCACGATCCAGATTCATCAAGAATAAACCATTCACCAACGGAGCATGACCATAGAACATATCACTCATATAAATATAACAACCATTATTCTCTGACTTAAATGAGTAGCCGTCTCGCATTAAGCAAGACCATGATACAATGTTCATGCTCAAAGCTGGTACTAAATAACAATTATTAAGGTTTAAAATTAATCCAGAAGGTAGATGTAGAGGTAGCGTGCCGACGGCGATCACATCGACCTTGGAACCATTCCCGACGCGCATCGTCACCTCGTCCTTAGCCAACGTCCGTTTATTCCGCGGTTCCTGCTTTGAGTTGCAAATGTGAGCAACAGCACCGGTATCAAATAACCAGGAGCTACTACGAGCACTGGTAAGGTACACATCAATAACATGTACATCATATATACCTTTGACGTTGTCGGCCTTCTTATCCACTAAGTACTTGAGGCAGTTCCGCTTCCAGTGACCGGTTCCCTTGCAATAGTAGCACTCAGTCTCAGGCTTGGGTCCATTCCTTTTGTTCTTCCCGGAAACTGGCTTACCGGGTGCGGCAACAGCTTTTTCGTCTTCCTTGAAGTTCTTCTTACCCTTGCCTTTTTTGAAACAGGTGGTCTATTGACCATCAACACTTGATGCTCTTTCTTGATTTCTACTTCTACAGATTTCAGCATCGAGTACAACTCGGGAATGGTCTTCTCCAACCCTTGCATGTTGTAGTTCAGCACAAAACCTGTGTAGCTTGCTGGGAGACACTAGAGGATTCTATCAATTAGAGCATCATCCGGAAGTTTGACTCCAAGCTGAGTCAGACGACCGTGCAACCCAGACATTCTGAATATATGCTCACTAACAGAACTGTTCTCCTCCATCTTACAGCTAAAGAACTTGTCGGAGACTTCATATCTCTCAACCCAGGCATGAGCTTTAAAAACTAGTTTCACCTCGTGGAACATCTCATATGCTCCGTGTTGCTCAAAGCGCCTTTGGAGCCCCGGTTCTAAACTGTATAGCATGCCACACCTAACCAGAGAGTAGTCATCACTCCGCATTTGCCAGACGTTCTGAATGTCTTGGGCTGCCGCGTGAATAGGAGGGTCACCTAGCGGTGCATCAAGGACATAGGCCTTCTTGGATGCAATGAGGATGAGCTTCAAGTTACGGACCAAATCCGCATAGTTGCTACCATCATCTTTCAGCTTTGTTTTCTCTAGGAACGCGTTGAAATTCAGGTTGACACGTGCGTTGGCCATTGGATCTACAATATTTGTAAAGACAACATTTAGACTAAGTTCATCATAATTAAGTTCATCTAATCAAATTATGTATGAACTCCCACTTAAATCGACATCCCTCTAGTCATCTAAGTCTTACATGATCCATGTCGACTAACCCGTGTCCGATCATCACGTGAGACGGACTAGTCGTCGATGGTGTCCATCTCCATGCTGATCGCATCAACCATACGACTCATGTTCGACCTTTCGGTCTCTCATATTCGAGGCCATGTTTGTACATGCTAGGCTCGTCGAGTCAACCTAAGTGTTTCGCGTGTGTAAATCTTGCTTACACCCGTTGTATGCGAACGTTAGAATCTATCACACCCGATCATCACGTGGTGCTTCGAGACAATGTTCCTTCACAACGGTGCACACTTAGGGGAATACATTCTCGAAATTTTATGAGGTATCATCTTATAATGCTACCTTCGTTCTAAACAATAAGATGAAAAACATGATAAACATCACATGCAATCAAATAGTGACATGATATGGCCATCATCATCTTTGGTCCTTCGATTTCCATCTTCGGGCATCGCATGATTATCATCGTCGCCGGCGTGACACCATGATCTCCATCATTCTGTCTCCGTGAAGTTGTCATGCCAACTATTACTACTACTACTACTACTACAGCTAACCGTTAGCAATGAAGGAAAAGTAGTAAACACATGGCGTTGCATCTCATACAATAAATTAAGAAAACTCCTATGGCTCCTACCGGTTGTCATACTCATCGACATGCAAGTCGTGAATCCTATTACAAGAACATGATCATATCATACATCACACATGTAACATCACATCCTTTGGCCATATCACATCACATGTCATACCCTGCAAAAACAAGTTAGACGTCCTCTAATTGTTGTTGCAACTTTTACGTGGCTGATTTGCATTTCTAGCAAGAACACCTTCTTACCTACGTGACAGCCACAATGTTGATATGCCAAAGCTATTTACCCTTCATAAGGACCCTTTTCATCAAATCCAATCCGACTAGAGTAGGAGAGACAGACACGCGCTAGCCACCTTATGCACCATGTGCATGTCAGACGATGGAACCTGTCTCACGTAAGCGTACGTGTAATGTCAGTCCGGGCCGCTCCATCCTACAATACCGCCGAAAAGGAATAAGACTAGTAGTGGTAAGCAATTGACAAAAATCAGCGCACACAACCTTTGTGTTCTACTCGTGCAAAGAATCTACGCATAGAAAACCTGGCTCGGATGCCACTATTGGGTAACGTAGCAAAAATTCAAAATTTTCCTATGCCATACATGAATCTTCCTATGGAGAAACCAGCAACGAGAGAGGGGTGAGAGCATCTTCGTACCTTTGAAGATCGCTAAGGGGAAGCATTGCTAGAATGCGGTTGATGGAGTCGTACTCGCTGCGATTCAGATCGCGGTGTGATTCCGATCTAGTGCCGAACCACGACACCTTCGCGTTCAACACACGCGCAGCCCAGTGACGTCTCCGTCACCTTGAACCAGCAAGGAGGAGAGAGAGGTCAGGGAATAGCTCCGGCAGCATGACGGCATCGTGACGGTGGAGCTACGAGGTCTCCCAACAGGGCTTCGCCAAGCACCGTGGGAGAGAAGGAAGAGGAGAAGTAGGGTTGCGCTGAGAGAGAAAGAATTGCGTGTCTCCAAAGGCCAAAACCTCCACTATATATAGGGTGAAGGGGAGGGAGGCGCAGCCCTTAGGGTTCCCACCCCTAAGGGGTGCGCCAGCCCCCAGATGGGAGGCTAGGGCGGCGGCCAGGGCAAGGGAGGGGTTGGTGCACCCCTAGGTGGGCCTTAGGCCCACCAGCGCCTAGGGTTTCCCCTCCTTCCCCTCTTGTGCGCCTTGGCCTCGGTGTGGGGAGCGCACCAGCCCACCTAGGGGCTGGTTCCATCTCACACTTGGCCCATGTAGCCTCCCGGCGCTGGTGGCCCCTCCCGGTGGGCCCGCGGAAGCCTTTCGGTGGTCCCGACACGTTGGCTGTGGTGCCCGAAACATTTCCGGCGTCCAAACCCATCCATCCTATATATCAATCTTTACCTCTGGACCATTCCGGAGCTCCTCGTGACGTCCGGGATCTCATCCGGGACTCCGAACAACATTTGGTAACATCGTACTACAATTCCCTATAACCGTAGCGTCCTCGAACCTTAAGTATGTAGACCCTACGGGTTCGGGAGGCATGCAGACATGACCGAGACACCTCTCCGGCCAATAACCATTAGCGGGGTCTGGATACCCATGGTGGTTCCCACATGTTCCACGATGATCTCATCGGATGAACCACGATGTCAAGGATTCAATCAATCACGTATACAATTCCCTTTGTCTATCGGTATAGAACTTGCCCGAGATTCGATCGTCGGTATCCCTATACCTTGTTCAATCTCGTTACCGGCTAGTCTCTTTACTCGTTACGTAGCACATCATCAGATGACTAACTCCTGAATCACATTGAGCTCATTATGATGATGTTCTACCAAGTGGGCCCAGAGATTCCTCTCCGTCACACAGAGTGACAAATCTCGATCTCGATTTGTACCAACCCAACACATACATTCGGAGATACCCATAGTGCACCTTTATAGTCACCAAGTTACGTTGCGACGTTTGATACACCCAAAGCACTCCTACGGTATCCGGGAGTTGCACAATCTCACGGTCGAAGGAAAAGATACTTGACATCAGAAAAGCTTTAGCATACGAACAACACGATCTAGTGCAATGCTTAGGATTGGGTCTTGTCCATCACATCATTCTCCTAATGATGTGATCCTGTTATCAATGACATCCAATGTCCATGATCAGGAAACCATGATCATCTATTGATCAACGAGCTAGCCAACTAGAGGCTTGCTAGGGACACATTGTGATCTATTTATTCAAACATGTATTACTATTTCCTGTTAATACAATTATAGCATGAACAATAGACGATTATCATGAACAAGGAAATATGACAATAACCATTTTGTTATTGCCTCTAGGGCATATTTCCAACAAATTCCAACAGACTTTTAGCATTGCTACGAGTGAGAAAGTCTCATTATACTCAACTCTTTGAACTTGTGACAAACATCTTTGCGACAAGTCGAGCTTTCTTAATGGTGACTTTTCACCATCATCGTTTGTCTTCCTTTTAAAGATCCATCTGTACTTAATAGTCTTACGACCATCAAGTAGTTCTTACCAATTCCACACATTGTTTTCATACATGGATCCTCTCTCGGATTTCATGGCCTCCGGCCATTTGTCAGATCCGGGCCCACCATCGCTTCTCCATAGCTCGTAGGTTCATTGTTGTCCAACAACATGACCTCCAAGACAGGGTTAGCATACCACTCTGGAGCATTACATGACCTTGTTGACCTACGAGGTTTGTATTAACATGATCCGAAACTTCATGATCACTAGCATCACCTTCCACTTCAATTGGTGTAGGCGCCATAGGAACAACTTCCTGCGCCCTGCTACACACTTGTTGAAGTGACGGTTCAATGACCTCATCAAGTTTCCACCATCCTCCCACTCAATTCTTTCAAGAGAAACTTTTTCTCGAGAAAGGACCCGTTTCTGGAAACAAACACTTTGCTTTCGGATCTGAGATAGGAGGTATTCCCAACTGTTTTGGGTATCCTATGAAGATGCATTTATCTGCTTTGGGTTCGAGCTTATCAGGCTTAATTTTTTCACATAAGCGTCGCAGCCCCAAACTTTTAAGAAACGGCAGCTTAGATTTCTCCAAACCACAGTTCATACGGTGTCATCTCAAAGGAATTACGTGGTGCCCTATTTAAAGTAAATGTGGTTGTCTCTAATGCCTAACCCAAAAACGATAGTGGTAATTCGATAAGAGACATCATAGTATGCACCATATCCAATAGGGCGTGACTATGACGTTCGGGCACACCATCACACCATGGTGTTTCAGGTGGCATTCGTTGTGAAACAATTTCCACATTATCTTAAATGTGTATCAAACTCGCAACTCAAATATTCATCTCTACGATCATATCATAGACATTTCATCCTCCTGTCACGACGATCTTCAACCTCACTCTGAAATTACTTGAACCTTTCAATAATTCAGACTTGTGTTTCATCAAGTAAATATACCAGTATCTACTCAAATCATCTCTGAAGTAAGAACGTAACGATATACACTGCGTGCCTCAACACTCATTGGACTGCACACATCAAAATGTATTACTTCCAACAAGTTACTTTCTTGTTCCACCTCACTTGAAAACAAGGTCTTCAGTCATCTTGCCCATGTGGCATGATTTGCATGTCTCAAGTGATTCAAAATCAAGTAAGTCCAAACGATCCATCTGCATGGAGTTTCTTGGTGCGTTTATACCAATAGGCATGGTTTGCATGTCTCAAACGATTCAAAAACGAGTGAGTCCAAAGAACCATCAGTATGGAGCTTCTTCATGCGTTTTACACCAATATGACTCAAGCGGCAGTGCCACAAGTAAGTGGTACTATCATTACTGCTTTGTATCTTTTGGCATCAATATCATGAACATGTGTATCACTACGATTGAGATTCAATAAACCATTGAAGGTATTTATTCAAGCAAATAGAATAATCATTATTCTCTTTAAATGAATAATCGTATTGTAATAACATGACCTAATCATGTTCATGCTCAACCCAAACACCAAATAACATTTATTTAGGTTCAACAATAATCCCGATGGTAGAGGGAGCGTGTGATGTTTGATCACATCAACCTAGAAATTTCTTCCAACACACATCATCACTACACCCTTGCTAGTATCCATTTATTCCGTAGCTTTTATTTCTAGTTATTAACACTTAGCAACCGAACCGGTATCTAATACCTTAGAGCTACTAGGAGTACTAGTAAAGTACACATCAATATCATGTATATCATATATACTTTTATCGACTTTACCAGCCTTCTCATCTACCAAGTAAGTAGGCTAGTTTCGCTCAACTGACCGTACCCCTCATCATAGAAGCAATTAGTCTCGGGTTTGGGTTTAACCTTGGGTTTCTTCACTAGAGCGCCAACTGGTTTGCCTTTCATGAAGTATCCCTTCTTGCCCTTGCCGTTCTCGAAACTAGTGGTTTCACTAACCATCAACAATTGATGCTCCTACTTGATTTCTACTTTCGCGGTGTAGAACATCGCGAATAGCTCAAGTATCATCAACCCTAGCCCTGATATGTTATAGTTCATCACGAAGCTCTGTAGCTTAGTGGAAGTGGCTTTGGAGAACTATGTCCATCACTATCTTGTCTGGAAGATTAACTCCCACTTGATTCAAGTGATTGTAATACTCAAACAATGTCAGCACATGCTCAACAATTGAGTTTTTCTCCCTTACTTCGTAGAAAAGGAATCTTGTCTGAGGTCTTATACCTCTCAACGTGGGCACGAGCCTGAAATCCCAATTTTATCTCTTGGCGCATCTCTTACGTTCCGTGACGTTCAAAACGTCTTCGGCGCCTCAATTCTAATCCGTTAAACATCACACACTGAACTATCATGTAGTCATAAAAAACGTGTATGTCAGATGTTCGCAACATCCACAGACAACGCTCGTGGTTCAGCACACCGAGCGGTGCATTAAGGACATAAGCCTTCTGCGTAGCAATGAGGACAATCCTCAGTTTACGAACCCGGTCTGTGATACATCTCAAACATATCTATAATTTTTTATGGTTTCATGTTGTTATCTTGTCATCTTTGGATGTTTTAAGTACCTTTTATATCTTTTTTGGGACTAACTTATTAATTCAGTGCCAAGTGTCAGTTCCTGTTTTTTCTGTGTTTTTGGCTCTTTTCAGATCTGATTTTGGAACGGAGTCCAAACGGAATAAAATCCCCGAAATGATTTTTTCCCGAAAGAAAGAAGATCAAGGGGCTTGTGGGCCAAGCCAGGAGGGCTACAGGGAGCCCACAAGCCATGATCTTGTTACCACTTTTCCACACTTGTGCATATTAAGCACCATGATCTTCATGATTAAGAGTCTCTAGTTTTGTCACCAACATATAGCTAGTGGGAAGTTTTCATTATATAACTTGGCTTGTATATTCCAATAATAGGCTTCCTCAAAATTGCCTTAGGTCTTCATGAGCAAGCAAGTTGGATGCACACCCACTAGTTTTCTTTAAGAGCTTTCACTTACTTTTAGCTCTAGTGCATAATTTGTATGGCAATCCCTACTCATTCACATTGATATCTATTGATGAGCATCTCCACAGCTCATTGATATGCCTAGTTAATGTGATTATCTTCCCTTTTATTGTCTTGCAACCTCTACCACACTCCACTCCACTTATAGTGCTAAAACCATGGCTCACGCTCATGTATTGCGTGAGAGTTGAAAAGGTTTGAGAAAGTAAAGGTGTGAAACAATTACTTTGCCAATACCAGGGTTGTGCATGATTTAAATTCGTTGTGCAATGATGATAGAGCATAGCTAGACTATATGCTTTTGTAGGGATAACTTTCTTTTGGCCCTGTTATTTTGAAAGTTCATGGTTACCTTGCTAGTTTGCTTGAATTATTATTGTTTCCACGTCAATAGCAAACTATTGTTTTGAATCTAATGGATCTGAACATTCACGTCACATAAGAGGAGTTACAAAGGACATCTATGCTAGGTAGCATGAAAGCATCAAAAATTCTTTCTTTATCACGTCCCTACTCGAGGACGAGCAGGAGTTAAGCTTGGGGATGCTTGATGCGTCTCAAACGTATCTATAATTATTGATGGTTTCATGTTGTTATCTTGTCATCTTTGGATGTTTTATGTACCTTTTATATCTTTTTTGGGACTAACTTATTAATTCAGTGCCAAGTGCCAGTTCCTGTTTTTTCTGTGTTTTTGGCTCTTTTCAGATCTGATTTTGGAACGAAGTCCAAACGGAATAAAATCCCCAAAATGATTTTTTCCCAAACGAAAGAAGATCAGGGGGCTTGTGCGCCAAGCGAGGAGGGCTACAGGGAGCCCACAAGCCCCCCATCCGCCACCAGGGGGCGGCGGTGGGCAGGCTTGTGGCCTCCCTGGCGCCCCCTGACCTAGATCTTTCGCCTATATATTCCCTAAAATACAGAAAAAAATCAAGGGATCCACGAAAATACTTTTCTGCGGCCGCAAGCTTCCGTTTCTACGAGATCTCATCTGGAGACCTTTCCCAGTGCCCTGCCGGAGGGGACTTTGGAGTTGGAGGGCTTCTACATCAACATCATCGCCCCTCCAATGACTCGTGAGTAGTTCACTTCACACCTACGGGTCCGTAGTTAGTAGCTAGATGGCTTCTTCTCTCTCTTGGATCTTCAATACAAAGTTGTCCATGATCTTCATGGAGATCTATCCGATGTAATCTTCTTTGGCTGTGTGTTTGTCGAGATCCGATGAATTGTGGATTTGTGATTAGATTATCTATAATATATATTTGAGTCTTCGCTGATTTCTTATATGCATGATTTCGTATCCTTGTAAGTCTCTCCGAGTCTTGGGTTTTGTTTGGCCAACTAGATCTATGATTCTTGCAATGGGAGAAGTGCTTGGTTTTGGGTTCTTACCGAGTGGTGACCTTTCCCAGTGACAGTAGGGGTAGCAAGTCACACATCGTGTAGTTGCCATCAAGGGTAACAAGGTGGGCTCTGTCGTAGATATGAGATTGTCCATCTACATCATGTCATCTTGCTTAAGGCGTTACTCTGTTCTTTTGGACTTAATACACTAGATGCATGCTGGATACCGGTCGACGTGTGTAGTAATAGTAGTAGATGCAGAAAGTATCGGTCTACTTGTTTTGGATGTGATGCCTATAGATATAATCATTGCCATAGATGACGTCACGACTTTGCGCGGTTCTATCAATTGCTCGATAGTAATTTGTTCACCCACCGTCTACTTGCTTTCATGAGAGAAGCCACTAGTAAACACTACGGCCCCCGGGTCTATTCACACCTATCGTTTCCACTTTCGCTTTTACTTTGCATTGTTTCTTTGTTGCTTTCAGTTCTCACTTGGCGAACAATCTATAAGGGATTGACAACCCCTACATAGCGTTGGGAGCAAGCTTTTTGTATTTGTGCAGGCTACATCATACTCCTTCACTGGATCGATACCGTGGTTCTCAAAACTGAGGGAAATACTTACCACCGCTGAGCTACATCACCCTTTCTGCTTCGAGGGAACACCAACGCAAGGCTCCAAGGCCACGGGGGAATCCTTTGCATATTTGCCTAGGAAGTCCCTTAAGGCGTAGCCGTAGCAGAAGGATTCCTGGTGCCGTCAACACACCTATTTTTGGTGTCGTTGGAAGGTATTTTGTTGCAGTAGGAGAAGTATTTCTGGCGCCGTTGCCGGGGAAGGAGAGATCTATCCAAGTAGGTCTCACAAACTCATCTCCTGCATTTACTTTTTTTGCCAGTTGCCTCTCGTTTTCCTCTCCCCCACTTCACATTTGCCGTTTTCATTTGCCTTTCTCCTTTGCCGTTTTCTTTTGCCCGTTTCACACTCTCTTCCTGCTCGTTTGTGTGTGAGATAGTCCATCAATGGCTAGACCCACCACTCCAAACGTTACCCTGAGAATGAAGTTCTCAGTTTCAGGTAGAATGAGGAAGAATATTTAAAGGACGCTTGGTACAGGATTTGCAATGCTCAAAGTAGATCTACTCATAAGCAATCCACTACCGTCCTCCTTCGCAGTTTCTATGTTGGGATTTCTCCTTGGAATAGGTACATCCTTGATACCATTGTAGGCGGGAATTTTGTGGAGAGCCATACTGTTGACTCCTATGGAGCTATCATGAATTTGGTAGGCTAACCCCCGCTCATGGTTAATGGAACTACCTTGACATTGGAACACGTGATGCAAAGGATTGCCGCTATTGAAAACAAAATTTCCACAGTTGAACTTATTGAGGGGTTGGATAGAAAGATCCACAATCAAATTACTCAGTACGGATCCAAAGTGGGAATTTTTTTGGAAAACTTAAGGGAGAAGAAACTTATAGTTAATGACTCCTCTAGAATTGGCAAATTAGAAGATGTCATAACCAACTGTGGTTCCGCTTTTGCCGCTGTGCAAAATACTCCAAATCTCACTCTCAAAAAGACTGTCAAGTCTGTTTTTGTTCCTAAAGCTAGTGGTGAGTCATCCAATAAAGATGAAGATCTTAAGATGATAAATGATCACACTACTTATGGTTTGAGCACCAAAGATGACTATACGTGATTCCATCACCTTTTGCCTAGCTAAGGGCGTTAAACAAAAGCGCTTGTTGGGAGGCAACCCAACGAATCTATCCTTTTTCTTTCTGTTTTGTGTTTTCCACACTTTCATAATTCTGTTATGATTGTGTTTTTTATGTTTCTTTTTGCGTTTGTGCCAAGCCAAACCATTATGATTAGTCTTGGGGATGATCGTTTGGTCATGCTGGAAAAGACAGAAACTTTCTGCTCACGAAAAGAATTTTCATTTTTTTCTTGTAAGAGCTTTTGAGTTGATTCTCTTTTATACTGATTGCTACGCAAATTCTTCATACCGTCGTAAGTTTTCAGAATTTGTGAAGTACGAGAAGTATACGAAATATATAGATTCCTACAGACTGGGCTGCTGTTAACAGATTCTGTTTTTGTTGTGTTGGTTGCTTATTTTGATGAAAATATGGATAGTATCGAGGGGTATTAGCCATGGAAGATTGAAAATACAGTAACCCAACATCAGCATAAGTAGAATTTAAGTTTTCTACACTACCTAAGGAAGTGGTGGTTTCCTTTCTCATACTAATGTTATCACAAGTTTCTGTTTAAGTTTCGTATTGTGAAGTTTTCAAGTTTTGGGTGAAGTTCTTATAGACAAAGAGATAAAGAGTGGCAAGAGCTCAAGCTTGGGGATGCCCAAGGCACCCCAAGATATTCAAGGATGCCGTAAAAGCCTAATCTTGGGGATGCCCCGGGAAGGCATCCCCTCTCTCGTCTTCAATCCATCGGTAACGTTACTTGGGGCTATATTTTTATTCACCACATGTTATGTGTTTTTGCTTGGAGCGTCTTGTATCGTAGGAGTCTTTTATTTTTGTTGTGTCACAATCATCCTTGCTGCACACCTAGAGAGAGAGACATGCACTCACTGTGATTTTGTCGAGCTTCACTTATATCTTTTGGTAGACAATTCAGCTCACATCTGCTTCACTTATATCTTTTGAGCTAGATACTTTTGCTCTATGTGCTTCACTTATATCTTTTAGAGCACAGCGGTGCGTGTCTTGGTAGTTGATCTATGCTTTAAAAGTAGTCTCAAAATGGGTTGTTATCCAAAGGGATACGAAAACTTCCACCTTCATGTGAATTGAATAGTTAGAGAAGTTTGATGCATCTCAATTAGTTTTGAGTTGTGGTTTTGGTAATATTGAAGTCATGCTAGTAAGGTGTTGTGGATCTAGAAATACTTGTGTTGAAGTTAGTGATTCCCGTAGCATGCACGTATGGTGAACCGCTATGTGATGAAATCTGAGCATGATTAGTCTATTGATTGTCATCCTTTGTGTGGCGGTCGGGATCGCGCGATGGTTTATACCTACCAACCCTTCCCCTAGGAGTATGCGTTGAATGCTTTGTTTCGATTACTCCTAAAACTTTTGCAACAAGTATATGAGTTCTTCATGACTAATGTTGAGTCCATGGTTTAGATGCACTTTCACCTTCCACCATCACTATCTTCTTAGTGTCGTGCAACTTTCGTCGGTGCACAAAACCCACCATTAGCCTGCCTCAAAACAGCCACCATACCTACCTACTATGGCTTTTTCAAAGTCATTCCGAGATATATTGCCATGCAACTACCACCATGACATATGCCACCACGTCTATATTGCCATTGCATGATCGTAAGATAGCTAGCATGATGTTCTCATTAATGTCTATGCCATGCTAGATCATTGTCACGGTACACTACCGAAGGCATTCCATATAGAGTCATCGTTGCTCTAAGTTATGACTTGAAAGTGTGATGATCATCATTGATGGAGCATTGTCCCATGTGAGGAAATAAAAGAGGCCAAAGAAGCCCACCAAAAAAAAAGAGGCCAAAGAGCCCACCAAAAAATAAATTAAAAATGAGAGAAAAAGAGAGAAGGGACAATGTTACCACTTTTCCACACTTGTGCTTATTAAGCACCATGATCTTCATGATTGAGAGTCTCTCGTTTTGTCACCAACATATAGCTAGTGGGAAATTTTGATTATATAACTTGGCTTGTATATTCCAATGATAGGCTTCCTCAAAATTGCCTTAGGTCTTCGTGAGCAAGCAAGTTGGATGCACATCCACTAGTTTTCTTTAAGAGCTTTCACTTACTCTTAGCTCTAGTGCATAATTTGTATGGCAATCCCTACTCATTCACATTGATATCTATTGATGAGCATCTCCACAGCTCATTGATATGCCTAGTTAATGTGATTATCTTCTCTTTTTTTGTCTTGCAACCTCCACCACACTCCACTCCACTTATAGTGCTAAAACCATGGCTCACGCTCATGTATTGCGTGAGAGTTGAAAAGGTTTGAGAAAGTAAATGTGTGAAACAATTACTTGGCCAATACCGGGTTTGTGCATGATTTAAATTCGTTGTGCAATGATGATAGAGCATAGCTAGACTATATGCTTTGTAGGGATAACTTTCTTTTGGCCCTGTTATTTTGAAAGTTCATGATTACCTTGCTAGTTTGCTTGAATTATTATTGTTTCCACGTCAATAGCAAACTATTATTTTGAATCTAATGGATCTGAACATTCACGTCACATAAGAGGAGTTACAAAGGACATCTATGCTAGGTAGCATGAAAGCATCAAAAATTCATTCTTTATCACCTCCCTACTCGAGGACGAGCAGGAGTTAAGCTTGGGGATGCTTGATACGTCTCAAACGTATCTATAATTTTTTATGGTTTCATGTTGTTATCTTGGCATCTTTGGATGTTTTATGTACCTTTTATATCTTTTTTGGGACTAACTTATTAATTCAGTGCCAAGTGCGAGTTCCTGTTTTTTCTGTATTTTTGGCTCTTTTTAGATCTGATTTTGGAACGGAATCCAAACGGAATAAAATCCCCAAAATGATTTTTTCCCGAACGAAAGAAGATCAAGGGGCTTGTGGGCCAAGCCAGGAGGGCTACAGGGAGCCCACAAGCCCCCCATCCGCCACCAGGGGGCGGCGGTGGGCAGGCTTGTGGCCTCCCTGGCGCCCCCTGACCTAGATCTTTTGCCTATATATTCCCTAAAATACCGGAAAAAAATCAAGGGATCCACGAAAATACTTTCCCGCCGCCGCAAGCTTCCGTTTCCGCGAGATCTCATCTGGAGACCCTTCCCGGTGCCTTGTCGGAGGGGACTTTGGAGTTGGAGGGCTTCTACATCAACATCATCGCCCCTCCAATGACTCGTGAGTAGTTCACTTCACACCTACGGGTCCATAGTTAGTAGCTAGATGGCTTCTTCTCTCTCTTGGATCTTCAATACAAAGTTCTCCATGATCTTCATGGAGATCTATCCGATGTAATCTTCTTTGACGGTGTGTTTGTCGAGATCCGATGAATTGTGGATTTGTGATCAGATTATCTATGATATATATTTGAGTCTTTGTTGTTTCTTATATGCATGATTTTATATCCTTGTAAGTCTCTTCGAGTCTTGGGTTTTGTTTGGCCAACTAGATCTATGATTCTTGCAATGGGAGAAGTGCTTGGTTTTGGGTTCTTACCGTGTGGTGACCTTTCCTGGTGACAGTAGGGGCAGCAAGGCACACATCGTATAGTTGCCATCAAGGGTAACTAGGTGGGCTCTATCGTAGATATGAGATTGTCCATCTACATCATGTCATCTTGCTTAAGGCGTTACTCTGTTCTTTTGGACTTAATACATTAGATGCATGCTGGATAGCGATCGACGTGTGGAGTAATAGTAGTAGATGCACAAAGTATCGGTCTACTTGTTTTGGACGCGATGCCTATAGATATAATCATTGCCATAGATGACGTCACGACTTTGCGCGGTTCTATCAATTGCTCGACAGTAATTTGTTCACCCACTGTCTACTTGCTTTCATGAGAGAAGCCACTAGTAAACACTATGGCCCCCGGCTCTATTCACACCTATCGTTTCCACTTTCGCTTTTACTTTGCTTTGTTGCTTTGTTGCTTTCAGTTCTCACTTGGCGAACAATCTATAAGGGATTGACAACCCCTTCATAGCGTTGGGAGCAAGCTTTTTGTGTTTGTGCAGGCACTTGTGATACTCATTCACTGGATCGGTACCTTGGTTCTCAAAACTGAGGGAAATACTTACCACCGCTGCGCTAGATCACCCTTTCTGCTTCGAGCCAACACCAACACAAGGGTTCAAGGCCACGGGGGAAATCCTTTGCATATTTGCCTAGGAAGTCCCTTAAGGCGTAGCCGTAGCAGAAGGATTCCTGGTGCCGTCAACACACCTATTTCTGGGGCCGTTGGAAGGTCATTTGTTGCAGTAGCAGTCTGCATAGTTGCTACTATCATGTTTCAACTAAATTTTCTCTAGGAACATATCAAAAACATTAGAGCTACAGCACAAGCTACAACATAATTTGCAAAGACCTTTTGACTATGTTCGTGACAATGAGTTCAATGAATAATATTACTTAAGAACTCACACTAAAATTGACATCCCTCTAGTCATTCGAGTCTCGCATGATCCAAATTCACTAACTCAAGTCCGATCATCACTTGAGTTGAGTTTAGCTTGGTGAACATCTCCATGTTGATCATATCCACTATATGACTCATACTCGATCTTTCGGTCTCTTGTTTTCGGAAGCCATGTCTGTACATGCTAGACTCGTCAAGTTTAACCCGAGTGTTTTGCGTGTGCAACTGTTTTGCACCCGTTGTATGTGAACATAGCGTCTATCACACCAGATCATCATGTGGTGTCTTGAAACGACGAACTGTCGCAACGGTGCACACGTGGGGAGAACACAATTCTATCTTGAATTTTTAGTGAGGGATCGCCTTATAATGCTACCATCGTCCCAAGCAAAACAAGGTGCATAAAAGGATTAACATCACATGCAAATCATAAGTGACATGATATGGCCATGAACTTGTGCTTCGTGATCTCCATCACCAAAGCACCGGCATGATCTCCTTCGTCGCCGGGGCCACACCATGTTCATCATCATCATGCTCTCCATCGTTGTGATTCCATCGAGGTTGTCGTGCTAACTATGTTGTTACTACTAAAGCTACTACTAGTGATAAATCAAAGCATCACCAAGCGCAAAATAATTAAAGACAGCCCTATGGCTCCTACCGGTTGTCGTAGCATCGACGTGCAAGTCGATAGTTAACTATTACAACATGATCATATCATACATCCAATATATCATTTCATGTCTTTGGCCATATCACATCATATGCATACCCTACAAAAACAAGTTAGACGTCCTCTCATTTTTTGTTGCAAATTTTACGTGGCTGTCATGGGTACCTAGTATGATCGCATCTTACTTACGAAAGCCACAACGGTGATATGCAAATTTCTATTTAACCTTATCCAAGGACCGCCTCGGTCAAATCCAATTCAACTAAAGTTGAAGAAACACACACCCGCTAGTCATCTTTATGCAACAAGTTGCATGTTAGTCGATGAAACCGGTCTCTCCTAAGCGTACAAGTAATGTTAGTACAGGCTGCTTCAATACAACAATACCGTTGAATCAAGAAAAGACTAAGGAGGGAAGCAAATTGAACATCAATGCCCACAAACTCTTTTGAGTTCTTCTTGAGATGTCATCTACGCATAGACCTAGCTCTGATACCACTATTGGGGAACGTTGCATGGGAAAAAAAATATTCCTAAGCACACGCAATACCTATCCATGGTGATGATCATCTACGAGAGTGAGTTTGGATCCATATACCCTTGTAGATCGCAAAGCAGAAGCGTATATAACGTGGCTGATGTAGTCGAACATCTACGCGATCCACATCGCAGTCCGTCCCGCGATCTTATCACGAACCGTCTTGTGATTTCATCACGATCCATCCTGATCTAGTGCCGAACGGACGGCACCTCCGTGTTCAGCACATGTACGTCTTGATGAGGATCAACGCCTTCTTGATCCAACAAGAGGGGTGGAGAGGTAGATGAGTTCTCCAACATGGTGGCATGGTGGTGGTGGTGGTGAACTAATCCAGCAGGGTTTCGCCAAGCTTCTGCAAAACTAATATAGAGGAGTAAACGATCAACAGGGAGAGAGGGCTGCGCCTTGGCTTGAGGTCCAAAAAGCCTCTCTACCCTCTGGTATATATAGGATGGAGGGATGGGAGGAGGCAGCCAAAAGGCTCCTCCTTGGCTCGGCCGAATAGGTGGAGGTGGAAGAGTCCACCTCCAATCCAACTCCAAGTCGGACTCCTCCTACTTGGAAACCTCCTCTCCTTTGGGGTTTTCCCCTTCTTTTGCTCCTTGGCCGAAATAGGCCCTCTTGGGATAGCCACACAAGCCCACCAAGGGCTGGTGCACCACCTTTAGGCCTATTAGGTTCTCTCCCGGGTGGGTGTCCCCTCCCGGTAAAACCCTAGAACCCATTCGTCACTCCATGTATTTTTCCGATAATGCCCGAAAACTTTCCAGAAGCCAAATGAAACTTTCCTATATATCAATCTTTATCTTCGTACCACTTCGGAGCTCCTCGTGACGTCCTGGATCTCATCTAGGACTCCGAACAACTTTCGGTTACCAACACACATAACTCGATAATACCTTAAGTGTGCAGAGCATGCGGGTTCGAGAACTATGTAGACATGACATGAGACACTCTCCAGTCAATAACCAACACCGGGACCTGGATGCCCATATTGTCTCCTACATATTCTATGAATATATTTATCAGTTGAACCTCTATGTCAAGGATTCAGTTAATCCCGTATGTTGTTCCCTTTGTCCTTCGGTATGTTACTTGCCTGAGATTCAATCGTCAGTATCTCTATACCTAGTTCAATCTCGTTACCGGCAAGTCTCTTTACTCGTTCTGTAATACAAGATCCCGTGAGTAACTCCTTAGTCACATTGTTTGCAAGGCTTATTGTGATATTGTATTATCGAGTGGGCCGTGAGATACCTCTCCGTCACATGGAGTGACAAATCCCGGTCTTGATCCATGCGAACCCAACAAACACCTTCGGAGATACTTGTAGAGCACCTTTCAAGTCACCCAGGTACGTTGCGACATTTGATGCACAGAAGGTATTCCTCCAATGTCCGGGAGTTGCATGATCTCATGGTCGTAGGAACAAATACATTGACATGCAAAAAACAGTAGCAATATACTGACACGATCGTATGCTACGTTCATAGTTTGGGTCTTGTCCATCGATAATTATCCTAATGATGTGATCCATTTATCAAGTGACAACACTTGTACATGGCCAGGAAACCTTGACCATCTTTGATCAACGAGCTAGTCAACTAGAGGCTCACTAGGGACAGTGTGTTGTCTATGTATCTAGACATGTATTTGAGTTTCCAATCAATACAATTCTAGCATGGATAATAAATGATTATCATTAACAAAGAAATATAATAATAACTGATGTATTATTGCCTCTAGGGCATATTTTCAACAGCAATAGGTGGGGGCAGAGTCATCGTCGCAGTCATCAGTGTTATTGACGATATCATTCTCTTCAAAGTTGAAGATAGACTTGGTGACGAATGCGGTGGCGAGAGCTAGGCTCGCCAAACCATATTATGACTCCACCTCAGATCCTTCCTCTTCTTCAAATTCTTCAGACTCTTCTTCAGAATCCATTTCCTTGCCAATAAGAGCTTGAGCCTTTCTGTAATTGTTATTGTTGTGCGACGGAGACATTCAAGATGAGGAATTTGAAGATTTCTTCTTTTTCTTTGATTCATCAGAACTGCCATCTTTTTTACTTCTTGTTCTTTGATTCCTTTATGACGCGAGTATAATCAGTAATGTAATGGACGAATTTCTTGCATTTGTGACAAGTTCTTTGCTTGTAGTCCTCGGATGAAGATTCCGATTTCTTCATATCTCTTCTTGAAGATTTTATAAACTGACCTCATGTGGAGCACATATGGGATTTCCTCACAAGTATTGCAAGTTCCTGACCAAGTAGTTTAGGGTAACTAGGACTACAATCAATTTCTTCTTCTTGAAATGAGGAAATTGCCTTTGCCTTTAGTGCACGAGATATTCTATAGCTTGGCCCATAGAGATCTCTTTTCTTGGATTGTTGGAATTCATGAGTACCGAGTCTCTCAAGAATATTATCATTATCTAGTGATTTGTAGTCTTCACGCTCTTGAATCATCAAAGCAAGTGTATCGACTGAGGAGTCAATAGATCTCAGCAATTTCTTCACTGCCTCATGATCGGTTATGTTAGTGGCACCAAGAGCTGGGAGCTCATTGGAGATATCCGTGAGGCCGTCAAAAGTTTGGTGAACATTTTTGTTGTCGAGTCTTTTGAAGGGATTGAAGAGATTGCGAAGAACATCAACTCAAGAGTCATGTTGAGTTGAGATTACTTTGTTGACCTTGGACAGTCTGTCCCACATAAGGTTGGAGATCCCGAAGCACTCACTCTGCCATACTCAACTTTGCTTAGATGTCTATATATGATCTTATTCGCTTGAGAGTCGAGTTTCTTGAATCTCTGCACATCAGCAACGTTGATAGATGGGGTGACCAAAGGAACACCATTTTCCACAACATAACAAAGATTGTTATCAATTGCTTCAAGATGCATGCGCATCTCGTTCTTCCAGTAGGGGTAGTTCGTCCCTTCAAAGGTAGGACAACCCGCAGATACCATGATCATACCTGCAGCTGACATAACTAAAAATCCAAGTGACTAAACCAAATTCACATAGGACAAGGGAGTACCTTGCTCTGATACTAATTGAAAGTATGTTATATCGACTAGAGGGGGCGTGAATAGGCGATTTTTAGAAATTTTTCATTGAGGAATTACTCATTGAGGAAATTGCTAAGCAACAAAATACTAGCAGGAGAATAAGTACTCAAGTGCATGTGAAACATAGAAGTAGCATATTCGTCGTGATGAAATGAAACATAGAGATAGCATCGGAAGCATGTAGACATGATAAGCAGGTGAAGAACAAGGTGATTGAAAAATTTGAGATGAGGAAATTGAGAAAGTATTCAGTCAAAGTATTCGTATAGTAACGATCAATTTCGACGACGAGTACTTGAGGAAATAAATGATTTGAGGAAATTCAACCAGGAGCTCGATGAAGGCACTGATTTGATGACCCAGTTCCAACTTCTATGACAGTCGTACCTCTCGTTTGGAGCGGCTTGGTATTTAAACCAAAGGACACACAGTCCCACGACACATAGTCCTTACCGTATACTCATTGAGCTAAGGTCAAACAAACACCGCCCAACACTCATGGTAAGTCTTCAGGGCACACTTCCAAACCCTCACAAACTTGGTCACTTGGCAATCCACAATTTACTGCTAGATGCTGATACGTCCCAAACATATCTATAATTTCTTCTTGTTCCATGATCTTTTGGGTGACATTGTTATATGTTTTGCTACACTTTTATATCATTTTACACATATTTGGACTAACCTACTAACTCAGTGCACCCAGTGCCAGTTTCTGTCTGCTGATGTCTATTTTGCATGGGTTTTCCCAATTTTCCGAAGCCCGAAAAATTCTAGAAAACATATATAAAAAATCAGCGAAACAGAAGCTTCCGGATCACCGAAGATGGGCCAGAGGGGGCCCAGGGGCCTCCCAGACGACCTGCTAGCGCGGCCAGGCCCTAGGTCACGCCAGGAGGACGCCTGGGTGGGTCCCACCTCCTCCGGTGCCCTCCTTTGGCCTATATTTAGAGTCCCGAGAGGAAACCCTTGAAGAAATTCTCGGATCGCGAATTTCTCCATCGTTCCGCCACCCTAGCGCTTCCGAGATCGGAAGCATCAGGAGACCTCTTCCCGGCACCCTTCGGAGGGAGGATTAACCTCCGGGAGCTTCTCCACTGCCATGGACGCTTCCCGGACGTGTCGTGAGTAGTCCTCCTTGGACCATGAGTCCATGACCAGTACCTATGTGATGTATTCTCTCCAATCTTGTGCTTCAATGGTTAGTCCTTGTGAGTTGCCCTACATGATCAAGGCATCTATGTAATTCTCTTGCTATTGCTATGCTCAGTTTGTTGGGATCCTATGGATTATGAGATTATGTTCAGATTGTTATGAGTTATATATTTGATTATACTTTTACATTCTGTTCCTTAGTGATTCATGCATGTTCTCCTTTGCTATTTATTGCTTTGGTCGAGTAGTAGATTGTAACTGCAAGAGGGAGCGTTATGCATGATTGTGGGTTCATGCCCCTCGATGTCTAGCTTGAGTGACAGAAACATGAGACTAGGGGATGTGCTTGTTGCCACCAGGGAGAAAACAGCGGTGCTTGTGACCACGGTTCCAAGGATTGTTTACCTTATGCATAGTTCATTAATGCAGTTGTCTGTTGCTTTGAGTTTACACTTTGGGCGGGGTCGCAACTTAATACCGGCGAGATGTTCTTGATAGATATCTCAAGGTGGATGATTAGTAAGTAGATGCTGATGAATAAACGGTCTACTTGTCTTGGCGTACTTCCCATTACTATTGAACCTCTAACTATCAAGTAGCATAATTAGCATTGCGGTGCGATCATAATTCTGTCAATTGCCCAACTGTGATTTGTTTACCCAAGCATAGTTGTTTATCGTCTTTTGGGAGAGAGACATCACTAGTGAACATCATGTGACTCTGGTCCATATCACCAGCATTGTTTACACCTCCATCATTGACCTCTTTCATTTACTTTTCCATTGCAATCACTATTACCTTCGCGCTTGTGTTTTGATCCTTTGCAAACTACAAGGCCGGAGAGATTGACAACCTCTCTGTACTTGTTGGGAGCAAAGTTATTTGTTGTGTGTGCAGTTCCACGTCTTCTGCTAGCTCCAGGGTGGAAGACACCTACTTTTTGAGCCTAGGAGTCCTCCTGGTTCGATAAACCTTACAGTCACCGTGTAAGGGAAATATGCTACAGACTACATCTCCACCTTCCACTTGGGGTAACCAACGAGGGTCAAGAAGTATATCCATCAACTCGTCATAAAGCAAATTTCGGGCGCCGTTGCCGGTGACTCTAGTCCTCAAGATAGGGGAGTTGCGCGCTATCCTTTACCTTTGCTTTTTAGTCTTGTTAGTTTGCTTTCTAGTTTTTGCCTTAGAGTCCTATACCAAAAACTACAAAAAAATAGTTGATTTGTTCATGCTTGTTGCCGCTGCTATGGGTTCCACTGAGAACACCATGTTGGATGACTCCACTATTTACAACAACAATGATTATACCTTCTCCTCTATTGCTCCAGTTACCACTAAGGGTCTTTTTACAAGTAAACCATGTGACTATACTAGTCATTATGGAGAATTATACCCTTGGCATGGTTGCGTCGGGAAGCCACAAGATCTTTGGTTTGAAGTTGCTCCTAAACGTCCCCAAACTTGGGAAGACGTCCAAACTCTTATAATAAAGCAAATCAAACATAGAGGATGACACTACAATTTTACTTAATAGCAATAATATTGATTTTGACAAACGTTGTCTCTCCGAAGTTATCACCTTTTTTTGCAAAGAATGGCTAAATACCCCCCCCCCACATGGTTAATATTGCCTTCACCAAGCATATTACCAATGCTCTTATCAAAGCTAGGGAGGAGAAGCTCAAGGTAGAGACTTCTATTCCTAGAAAACTAGAAGATGGTTGGGATCCTATGGTCAAAATTAAATTGAATAATATCTCTGGCTTTGCATTATGTGATGTTGGAGCTAGTGCTTCCCTTATGCCCAAAAGAATGTATGATATGCTTGATTGGAAACCTTATGATCCATGTTCTTTTGGTGTTCGTCTTGTTGATTCTTCCATAAAGAAACCTTTGGGGAGAATTGATGATGTTCTTATTATTGTCAATGATAATCATGTGCCTGTTGATATTCTTATTGTGGAAATTGAATGCGATCCTTCATGTCCAGTTATTTTGGGACGTCCTTTTCTCTGCATCGTTGGTGCTATCATTGACATGAAAGAGGGAACTATTAAATTCCAATTTCCTCTTCAAAAGGGAATGGAACACTTCCCTAGAAAGAATATTAAGTTACCTTATGAGTCGGTTACTCACGGAAGTTATTCCTTTGGAGTTGATAACACTTGATCTTCTTGCATTTTGCCTAGCTCAAAGGCATAAAAGAAAGCGCTTGTTGGGAGGCAACCCAATTTGTTTTTACTTTCTGTTTTAGTGGTCTTGATTCTTGTTACCACTGTAGAAACATCATTGTATCTTTATTTGTAAGCTTTGTGCCAAGTTATAGCCTCCCATTGCAAGAAAGTTCAAAAATTGTGACATGCTGTCCAGAAACAGATTCTGTCTTCATGATGGAAAAATTCGCCAGAAATCACCAGATCATCTTTTTTATCGGAAATGTTTTGACAGCATGCTCTATATAATTTCCTTTCTGGCATATGTTCCGAGTTTTTTTTATTTCAGTTGCAGAAGTACCCCTAATAAATTATTTACTACATGTTGTTCTCTTTTTCATAGATTCTGCCATGTTTTGCATTTTCATTGTTTTGCAAATCCTAAGCTTACTTTTTATTTGCAAAAACCTTTTGGCATTCATAAGAAGCACTAGATTTTCATGAAAATCTTTATTTCCAGCAGGTAATGAATTATTTTATTAAGGGAACTAACCACTCTAATCAGCTTATGATGAGTTTCGTATGAAGGGAGTTTTCAAGTATGCGATGGGAGATGATGAAAGAAGATCCAGGAGTGTGAAGCGCTCAAGCTTGGGGATGCCCCCATGTACCCCAATAAATATCAAAAGGAGACTCAAGCGTCTAAGCTTGGGGATGCCCCCTTGCATCCCCTTGTTTATCAACAATCATCAGTTCGTCCATCTCCATGCTATATTCACTACTAGGAAAAGGCTTGCTAATGGCGCACCTATTTTTGCTACTAATGGTGCACTATATGTGCGCCACTAGCATCACGCCATTAGATTTTTTTACTAATGGCGCACCACAAGTGCGCCATTAGTATCTGGTATACTAATGGCGCACCAGGTAGTGCGCCATTAGTATTGCTCACGGTGCGCCATTAGTATCTGGTATACTAATGGCGCACCAAGTAGTGCGCCATTAGTATAGATCCTGGTGCGCCATTAGTATAGATCCCGGAGCGCCATTAGTATAGATCCTGGTGCGCCATTAGTATAGATCCTGGTGCGCCATTAGTATAGCTTATGGTGCGCCATTAGTATGCCTCCCAGGGCCATATTTACCCATATGCTCTGGCTTACTAATGGCGCACTAGTGTGCTGAGTGATGCGCCACTAGTGTGCTGAGTGATGCGCCACTAGTATGAATATTAGGTATTTATTTTATTTTTTCTGATATTTGCACAGATTACAAAATATATTATTGCACAGAATATAGATAGCACAACATATAAACAACAGATTTATCGAATACAATAGAAGATTAGTCTCCGAATTTAAAATACCGAACAAAGTTAGAACATTACAAGTCTCGAGACCGCGAGTAGCGAGTTTGTCTTCACATTACAAGTCGATATCGACCATCTAAACTACCATCACATAGAAGAGAGCTGCGGTCATCACGATGAGCATAATCGTAATGAAACTGGTCTTCATCTGGTTCCTCCAACGCTCCCTCCTCTCTCCCGCTAGATAGCGCGCGTATCTAACTTCCGCCTCCGCCCTTGTGGTGTACCCTTTGTAACTGTTACCGCTGAATTGGTGAACCTGTCTCCGACACTCCTCCCAATCGTCGTAGACTCCGGGAAACTTACCCTTGTACACGACATACGACGGCATCTCTATGCACTAGCCAAACAAAACGTTAGTAGCAATTCACAGAGACATACAAGTTCATTAAAGTTTAATATTACAACTATCACAGCACGATTCATGGTCCTACTAATAAATAGCATCGATTATATATAAGTTGAACGACTGTCCAAAACAAAGAGACATACCAGTTCCTTAAAGTTTAATATTGCAACATGAATTAGTAGCGATTCACGGGAACGTGGATGAAGCCGCCGTCTTTCGTGATGGTCATGAAATTGCGGTCGTTGTAAGCGTGCATTTGTAGCATTGTATCTATCTCACTATTGGACAGCGGAGATCTGAGGTAGAACTGCCCCGAGGTACGCAGGACATCTTGATGGATGATTTCCGCAAACTCCGACTGGATGCGAAAGAATTCTTGTCTGATGTCCGCATCCTGGATTGCCGACAAGCGTGCGGCCCAATCTTTGAGATTATTTGGTAGCCCAAGGTGATTATTGTCCCGTATGATCGCCCGCATGTGATGGAGGGCGTAGTAGGCATCCTTCTGACTGCCAAGCGGCTGCTTGACGCAGGTGAACGTCATATTGTGGGTGAACACGTGCTTGCCGTGCCTGAGACTTGTCCTGCCGAAGGTGCCTCCAGATATGGCGTAGCCGGGAAGAGCTTCATCAAGAACTTTCTTGATATTTGTGTAGTCTTTTTTTGACTGACGGTCCGAGTCAAAATACGTGGCCGTGGAATATTTCAGGCTTAAGACGATGAGTGTGCAACGTGTGTCACTGCACAAAACACGGAACGTTAGAAAAAAAAGGACGATCAAAATCTAAGAAATCATATGTTACATGGCGATGAGGGGATAACTTACCAGGGAAAGTAAGGCACGAGGAAGTTATCATGTTCTGAGTTTGCCAGAATGACGCCTTTGAGGTATGAACTCGCGACTCGCCGGTCCCCAGCGCTGCCCAAGATCTTGGCACGCATATAGAAGGGGTCGACTATCACTAGGTCCGGGGTCTTGTCTCTAATGATCCGCATCTCCATACTCAGCGAAAATAGCCGAACGAAGGTGTAGTGCAGCGGATGAAGGTTTAACATAGCGAAGATGTCAGCAAACCACAGGACGATCATACCCCCGATGGCGCTATCGACAAAGCCCTTGCCCTCTAGCACCTTGGCCACGAAAACCGGGTATGCCACATTATTCTCGGAGAGACGCCGCTTCTCCAAACAAAGAACACTATCATGCAGACTCCGCATAGCACCGGTTGCAGAATTGAGCAGATTAGTCGGTAGCACCGGCCTACCCGCCACATGCACCCTCCTTGAGATATCCTTAGGTGAAGGTGGCCCGTCCAGAGCACGGATCGTACTCAGTGCCGGCTGGCTCGCACCCTTGTTAGTCTTTCTTTTCCGTCCCTTCTTCTGCTGATGTAATGGGATCGAGTTCATCTGCTCAGAGACCACCTTCTTGAGTGTGTTGGGGCTGATAATATTTCGCACCTCGGCTATCTGAGGCTCGGTGAAGATGGCAGCTGGAGGCGTCTCCTCAAAACTAAACACAAGACAACGCCTGTTGCAATTGGGTTTCTCCGCGGTACCAGCTAGATCGCGGTCGTCTTTTGCAGGGTTGGGTTCTTGAGAAGGAGGCCCCAAGAATTCCTCACTCCCGGTGGTCATATCCGGAAAAGCCTACTACTCCCGGTGGTCATCCACGGAACTGATCCCACTCCAGGGTGGGGGGCAGAAACAAGCAGTACAAATGACTAGTAGTGGTGAGAAAAATAAAAACAGAGGCAAATGATTCGTCATGAGACGCCCACCGCCAATTCAATGACCAATCCAATCCAATCCAGCCCAGTCCCGAACGGGGAGTCATGATATCGGGGCACCAAATCCATGGAGAGAAGTCGGCCGTGCCGGAAAAGCTCTCGGCGGCGCGACTGGCTACCTTTCAGTTCCTCGGCGTGGTCGCCAACGAAGGAACAGAAAAACAAACGGAGAGGGGGGGAACTGAATATAGAGACGAACCCCCGCGAGACGAGACCGGACGATACCGGCGCCGGGAGGGGATTGGATGAACCCAGCCGGCGGGAGGAGGGGAAAGCGGATCGAGGCGTACGCGAGCGGGGAAGATGGAGGAGTGGCGGGTGGTTGTCGTACCGTAGCGTGGCGTGGCGGGGATCAGGTGGCGGTTACAGGACAGGGATTAGGGGCGGCCGTCTCCGGGGGGACGAAGGAAGGGAGCCTGGCCGGCGCGGAAGCCGAGGCCGACAGCGAGCGATCTCTCCGATGGCAGGTCGGTCGAAGCAAAGAGAGGTCGACCTGCCTGCCTGCCTTGGACTGTAGAGGCAGTGGCGGCGGCGGAGGCAGAGGCGGAGCAAACCCTAGCGCCGTCAGAGCTCCGTGGGCTGCGTGGACGAAGGTGGGGGAAGGGGTGGGCGGGGACGAGGGCGCGCGAGGGCAGATGGAGTAGAGGCGCGCGAGGACAGCCGGCTTAGGAATGGCGCACCCCGAGCGGTGCGCCATTAGAATTTTTTCTATATATATAGTAATGGCGCATGTATATGAGGTGCGCCTTCTCTACATTGTTAATCTCCGAAAGACTGGCGCAGTGGTGCGTGGGTTTTGCCTGCTAGCAGGAGGTGGCGGATTCGATCCCCCCTCAGCACCCTTTTTGGGGTTATTTTCCTTCGGCACACTAGCCATCAGAGAGTATTCCTTGCCCTCTTGCACTTTGCTGTCGAGTAGATGCTTCTTAGCCTTGTGGTTTGATGCTGGATTGAGTACCAGGGGGACAGGGTTCGAATCCTCTTCCCCCCTCCTTTTATTTTTTTTCCTTTTATTTTTTTCTATGCATTGTTTTCTTGTGCTAGTTGCACCTTGGTTTGAGAAGTTGATGCTGTGGTGTGCATCACACCATGAGGATGATTTATCTTCCCTCACAACAACATCTACTGCCTAGTATATTTTTTTTGATGTTTGCAAGTAGATGCCTATGAATAGGAGTTGAATCTTGTGAATAGGTGTTCTACTGGTAAGTATCCCGACGGCGGCGGCGGTGGAGCGGGGAGGGTGCGGGGGGTGCTCGGCGGCGAGGGGGATCTTGCGAGGGGTGATAGCGATCGAGATGGAGGGGATCGAGATCGAGTGTCCTCATGAATATTCAATATTTTTTCATATTGAATATGAAAAAATATCATCAAATTTGAAAATGTGGAAATACAATTGAGAAATCAAGGCTACAATTTAAATACAATCGATCTTAGCTAGCTATTTGTTCACAATCTTCTTAACCTTATTTTTCGTAAATGGAGTTCTTCTCTTGAACGGACGTCCTTTAGGTAGGGTGGTCCTGCTTCTTCTTGTGGTGTATGCTGGTACTTCATCATTGTCGTCATGTTCCATCTTCGGGTCACCGTACTTGTCGAAGTCTTGCTCATTGGCGACTCCATCCATTCCGATGATCTTCCTTTTGCCTCTCCTCACGACAACACGATTGGGCTTTGGCGGGTCGGTAATGAAGAAGCATTGGTCCACTTGGGAAGCCAGTACCCATGGCTCATTTTTCGCGGTGACGTTTGTGCCCGCGGTCTTGGATTTGGCTTCGGGTATAACCATGGTGGTGAAATACCGGTCTTCTTTTATTACGCTCTTGGCCCATCTGACACGAAACATCGGGACCTTCTCTCCAGCGTAGCTCAGCTCCCAGATCTCCTCGATCCTTCTGTAGTATATGTCCTTGTCGTTACCGGTGTAGGATTCCATCGTTACCCCGGAGTTCTGATAACCATCGCTCTTCATGTCCTTTCCCTCGGTGTAGAATGTGTAGCCGTTGGTATCGTACGCCTCATACGTCATCAGGTTGTGCTCGGCGCCCTGTGACAAGGCGAATATGAGTTGTTCTTCCGCGGAAGAATCCTCATGTAAAGGGTACGACAGAAGCTTCTGCTTGAACCAACGCGTGAAACATGAGTTGTGCTCTTTGATTATATCTCCGTCCGTCCTCTATTGGCCTCGGTCATTGTACGTCTTTTCAATAAAGGTTTTGTGCTCTACGACCCAAGGATCGACCACGTCTATGTGTTGTAGCGCGACTAGGTTTGCTCTTTCAAAGTCGGCGAGTCGACCCTCGAAGTCGACATGCATTTCGCGGTGACCCTCAAGGTGACCCCATCCTGCGAGTCTGCCGAGGTGCGTGTTGACGGGCAGACCAACGGGGTTCTCGATGCCTAGATAATTCGTGCAGTAGGAGATGCACTCTTCGGTCAGAAAGCCCCTGGCTATGCTTCCCTCTGGACGTGACATGTTGCGAACGTATCCTTTGATGACACCATTCATCCTTTCGAACGGCATCATGCTGTGCAGGAACGTCGGCCCGAGTTGGATGATATCCTCCACGATATGGACCAGCAGATGCACCATAACGTCGAAGAATGCGGGCGGGAAGTACATCTCAAGCTCGCATAGTATCACCACGATCTCTTCCTGTAGCCTTCTGAGTTGCCTCACGCCAACCGACTTCCGAGAGATGATGTCGAAAAAGTTGCATAGGCCAAATAGCGTTTCACGGACGTGCACGTCCATGATCCCACGGATTGCAACTGGAAGTATCTGCGTCGTCAGCACGTGACAGTCGTGAGACCTCATCCCGCTAAACTTCTGCTTCGCTGAGTCTAGGTATCTGCTTATCTTCCCCGCGTAACCGTAAGGAAGTTTTACTCCTACGAGGCAGGTGAAAAACTGATCGATCTCCTCCTGACTTAGAGTGAAGCACGCGGGAGGGAAGTCATTTCTGGTCTTCTTGGACTTTTTGCCTTTGCGACGACTTCCCGTGTCCTGCTTCGCCTCATCATCATCATCATCATTATTAGTGTGAAGCTCCTCCCTAATGCCCATTGATTTCAAGTATGCCCTTGCTTTCGGTCCATCTTTGGTCCTCTCTGGCATGTTGAGCAGGGTACCAAGAAGACTCTCGGACACGTTCTTCGTGATATGCATGACATCAAGGCTGTGAGGCACACGGAGGATCTTCCAGTACGGCAAGTCCCAGAAAACAGACCTCGTTTCCCATACCTTCAGCAGCGGCTCTGGCGCCTTTCGCTTCTTTCCCGGCTCTGGCGCCTTTCCCGGCGGTGGGCACTCTTTCCAATTTTCCAACAGCTCGTATATTTCCTCGCCGCTCCTCATAAGGGGGCGTCTTTGGGGTTCGGTTTCACCATCGAACAGAACCTTGTGTTTTCTCCATGAGTCATCGTCGCGAAGCCACCTTCGATGTCTCATGAACACGGTTTTTGAAGACCCGGGATCTCTATCTAGCTGGCAATACATTGTGTCATCCATGCACCTGACGCATCCAGAAAATCCATGGACCACCTGCCCCGCGACATATCCATAACCGAGATAGTCATGCACCGTCGTGAGTAGTGCGGCTCTCATAGGGAAATATTCTTTCTCTGCGGCGTCCCACGTATTGGCTGGCGTTTTAACCACAGCGTGTCTAGCTCCTCTTTCAGCAACCCCAGATATAGATTGATGTCGTTCCCTGGTTGTTTCGGCCCTTCAATTAGCATACTCATGTGAATGTACTTCCTCTTCATGCACAACCATGGGGGAAGGTTGTACATCCACACAAACACAGGCCAGGTGCTATGTGTGCTTCTCTGGCTGCCAAACGGATTGACTCCATCGGTGATCGTGCCCAGCACGATGTTCCTTGGATCGTCCCCAAATTTTGGGTATTCGTAGTTCAACGCTTGCCACTAGCTCGCATCCTTAGGGTGAATCAGCATCTTGTCTTTTTTATTTATCTCCGGATCATTTCCGTCATCTTCTCGCTTTTTCTCCTCCCTATCCGCGTGGCAACGCAGGAGCTTTGCTACCTTAGGGTCCACGAAATACCGTTGCAGACGAGGAGTGATCGGAAAGTACCACACCACTTTTCGAGGAGCTTTCTTCCTCTTCTTGTATCGACTGACGCCGCACGCTGGACATATGGTAGACTCCGCGTGCTCGTCCTGATAAATGATGCAATTGTTCATGCACACATGGTATTTCACGTGCGGTAAATCCAGAGGACACACGATTTTCTTCGCCTCCTCGAAACTTGTCGGGCACTTGTTCCCCTTGGGAAGACGTTCGTGCCAGAATGACATGTTCTCGTCGAAGCATGCGTCGGTCATTTTGTGTTTTACCTTCATCTCCAGAGCCATGAGCGTTACTTTCAGGCGGGTATCCTCGGGCCTGCATCCTTCATACAATGGAGTAACCGCGTCTATCTCCAGTTGATCCAGCTTGGCTTTCTCTCAGGCGGCAGTTCTTGCGTTATCCGTCTGCTTGAGAAGCAGCTCTTGAATATGAGGGTCCTGCACCCAAGCCATCGATGGTCCATCGTCGTCTGCTCCGGCATCTTCATCTTCATGATCATGCCCTTCGTCTGCTCCGGCATCTTCCTCATCATCATGTCCGGCATCTTCTACATGATGACTGTGTCCTGGAGATTCTTCTTATTCTCGCCCGCCCTCTCCGCGGTTGTCTTGCTCATGCCCTTCCTCATTTCTTTCCCGGCCCCCATGGACGACTTCATAATAATCTTCATCACCTTGCCACCGATAGCCATCCATGAAACCACGCAAGAGCAGGTGGTCCTGCACCTTTACGGAATCCGGGTCCATAAGGCTCTTCAGCTTGCATCTTCGACACGGACATCTTATCTCCGTCTCGTTCTTTTGAAGCATCTCGGCCTTCGCGGAGCTCAAAAACCTATTCACGATGCCTTCGGTCATCATGCGGACCATGGTCGCCTGCGGGGTAGAGCAAAACGATATTTTAGAACCAAAAAAAAATTGGCATGACTTTGCCTTAAAATAGGACAAAAAAGAATGCATAGTGCCAAATTCTCGCCGAAACGGAAATGAATCAACATTCCGGGAAAATATTGGCAACTATCGCATTTCAAATACCTTACGCATAGTTTGTTAATGCAGTTGTCCGTTGCTTTGAGTTTACACTTTGGGTGGGGCTCGCAACTAAATACTGGCGAGATGGTCTGGATAGATATCTCAAGGTGGATGATTAGTAAGTAGATGTTGATGAATAAACGGTCTACTTGTCTTCGCGTACTGCCCATTACTATTGAACCTCTAACTATCAAGTAGCATAATTAGCATTGCGGTACGATCATAATTCTGTCAATTGCCCAGCTGTGATTTGTTTACCCAAGCATAGTTGTTTATCGTCTTTTGGGAGAGAGACATCAGTAGTGAACATCATGTGACTCCGGTCCATATCACCATCATTGTTTACACCTCCATCATTTACCTCTTTCATTTATTTTTCCGTTGCAATCACTATTACCTTCCCGCTTGTGTTTTGATCCTTTGCGAACTACAAGGCCAGAGAGATTGACAACCTCTCTGTACTCGTTGGGAGCAAAGTTATTTGTTGTGTGTGCAGGTCCACGTCTTCTGCTAGCACCAGGGTGGAAGAGACCTATTTGTTGAGCCTAGGAGTCCTCCTGGTTCGATAAACCTTACAGTCTCCGTGTAAGGGAAATCTGCTGCTGATTACATCTCCACCTTGCACTTGGGGTAACCAACGAGGGGCGAGAACTATATCCATCAACTCATCATCATATGCTCTAGACCATTGACGCCTTACTGTCTAGAAGATACACAGCCTTCAAAGGTCACAAGCGTCGGTTCCACACAGGAACAATCTCTTCAGTGATGCTCAATCACTTTGGGTTTTGGTTTGGGTTTGGGTTTTGGGGTTTTTTCCTCGGTGATGATTTTCTCTCGAAGTCCTCGGAGGATGGGATGCTCTCAATTGAAAAGTGTCAGGTTCTCTCTCGGAGCAACCAACCACCTAGTGGTTGTAGGGGGCAGCTATTTATAGCCAGGGAGCAACCCTGACATGATATGACATAAATGCCCCCTAATGATATGATCGTTATGTGGATAAGGTTTGGGGACAGCTGGTTCAAAACACATCAACGGTCGGAATTTTTGAACTATGAAAATCCTCAGATCTATCATGTTCCTCACTTGTAGGCAATTTACACTGGTAAAATACTAACTCCTTGGACAGAACAATTTCCTTAGAGACTAGAAGAACTTCGTCTGTCTTATTGAAGAAATTGAGAGGACAACAAGAGATTTCCAAAGGCTTCGGTCGAAGGATAGGTTATGTGTAGGCTTTGAGATGAGCATTGCTACTGCGACAACAGACCTTCCCTGGTAACGGCACCAGGAATCCTGCTGTTGCGGCTATGCCTATAGGGACTTCCTTAGCAAATATGCAAAGGATTTCCCCGCGGGCTTGGATCCTTGCATTGGTATTCCCTTGAAGAGGAAAGGGTGATGTAGCACAGCGGCGGTAAGTATTTCCCTCAGTTTGAGAACCAAGGTATCAATCCAGGAGGAGGAGAACGTCAAGTCACAACTACCTGCACAAACACAAAAAGCTTGCACCAAACGCTATGTAGGGGTTGTCAATCCCTTATAGATTGTTTGCAAAGTGAGAACTGAAAGCAAAGAGTAAACAAAGCATAGTAAAAGTGAAAGTGGAAACGATAGTTGTGAATAGACCCGGGGGCCGTAGTGTTCACTAGTGGCTTCTCTCTTGAAAGCAAGTAGACGGTGGGTGAACGAATTACTGTCGAGCAATGGATAGAAACGCGCAAAGTCGTGACGTTATCAAAGGCAATGATTATATCTATAAGCATCACGTCCAAAACAAGTAGACCGATACTTTCTGCATCTACTACTATTACTCCACACGTCGACCGCTATCTAGCATGCATCTAGTGTATTAAGTCCAAAAGAACAGAGTAATGCCTTAAGCAAGATGACATGATGTAGATGGACAATCTCATATCTACGATAAAAGCCCATCTTGTTACCCTTGATGGCAACAACACGATGCATGCCTTGCTGCCCCTTCTGTCACTGCGAAAGGTCACCACACGGTATGAACCCAAAACCAAGCACTTCTCCCATTGCAAGAATCATAGATCTAGTTGGCCAAACAAAACCCAAGACTCGGGGAGACTTACAAGGATATCAAATCATGCATATAAGAAATCAGCAAAGACTCAAATATATATCATAGATAATCTGATCACAAATCCACAATTCATCGGATCTCGACAAACACACCGCCAAAGAGGATTACATCGGATAGATCTCCATGAAGATCATGGAGAAATTTGTATTGAAGATCCAAGAGAGAGAAGAAGCCATCTAGCTACTGACTACGGACTCGTAGGTCTGAAGTGGACTACTCACGATTCATTTGAGAGGCGATGATGTTGATGTAGAAGCCCTCCAACTCCAAAGTCCCCTCCGGCAGGGCACCGGGAATGGTCTCCACATGAGATCTCGCGGAAACGGAAGCTTGCGGCGGCGGAAATGTGTTTTTGTGGATACCCTGGTTTTTTCTGGGATTTTAGGGAATTTATAGGCCAAAGAGCTAGGGTAGGGGAGCGCCAGGGAGGCCACAAGCTTGGTTCCCGCGGGCCCCCGTGGCCGCGGCAACACGGCTTGTGGGCTCCATGTGGGCCCCCTACCTTGGCCCTTAAGTCTCCCGATCTTCTTCCGTTGTGGAAAAAATTATTTCAGGAATTTTATTCCGTTTGGACTCCGTTCCAAAATCAGATCTGAAAAGAGTCAAAAACACAGAAAAAACAGGAACTGGCACTTGGCACTGAATTAATAAGTTAGTCCCAAAAAATATATAAAATGTACATAAAACATGCAAAGATGACAGGATAACAGCATGAAACCGTCAAAAATTATAGATACGTTTGAGACGTATCAAGCATCCCCAAGCTTAACTCTTGCTCGTCCTGGAGTAGGGAAGTGATAAAGAATGATTTTTTTACGCTTTCATGCTACCTAGCATAGATGTCCTTTGTAACTCCTCTTATGTGACGTGAATGTTCAGATCCATTAGATTCAAAACAATAGTTTGCTATTGACGTGGAGAAAATAATAATTCAAGCAAACTAGCAAGGTAATCATGAACTTTCAAAATAACAAGCCCAAAAGAAAGTTATCCCTACAAAATCATATAGTCTGGCTATGTTCTATCATCCTTGCACAACGAATTTAAATCATGCACAACCCCGGTATTGGCCAAGTAATTGTTTTCACACCTTTACTTTCTCAAAAAAATTCGACTCTCATGCAATACATGAGCGTGAGCCATGGTTTTAGCACTATAAGTGGTGTGGAGTGTGGTGGAGGTTGCAAGGCAAACAAGGAGAAGACGGTCACATTGACTAGGCATATCAATGAGCTATGGAGATGCTCATCAATAGATATCAACGTGAATGAGTAGGGATTGCCATACAAATGATGCACTAGAGCTAAGAGTATGTGAAAGCTCTTAAAGAAAACTAGTGGGTGTGCATCCAACTTGCTTGCTCACGAAGACCTAAGGCAATTTTGAGGAAGCCTATCATTGGAATATACAAGCCAAGTTATATAATGAAAATTTCCCACTAGCTATATGCTGGTGACAAAACGAGAGACTCTCAATCATGAAGATCATGGTGCTTAATTTGCACAAGTGTGGAAAGGTGGTAGCATTGTCCCTTCTCTCTTTTTCTCTCATTTTTTTGGTGGGCTCTTTGGCCTCTTCTTTTTTTTTGGTGGGCATCTTTGGCCTCTTTTATTTCCTCACATGGGACAATGCTCCATCAATGATGATCATCACACTTACAACTCAAAACTTAGAGCAATGATGACTCTATATGAAATGCCTTCGGTAGTGTACCGTGACAATGATCTAGCATGGCATAGACATCAATGGAAACATCATGCTAGCTATCTTATGATCATGCAATGGCAAAGTAGAAGTGGTGGCACATGTCATGGTGGTAGTTGCAAGGCAATATATCTTAGAATAGCTTTGAAAAAGCCATAGTAGGTAGGTATGGTGGCTGTTTTGAGGGAGGCTATATGGTGGGTTTTGTGCACCGGCGAAAGTTGCACGGCACTAAAGAAGATAGTGATGGTGGAAGGTGAAAGTGCATCTAAACCATGGACTAAACATTAGTCATGAAGAACTCATATACTTGTTGCAAAAGTTTTAGTAGTAATCAAAACAAAGCATTCAACGCATACTCCTAGGGGAAGGGTTGGTAGGTATAAACCATCGCGCGATCCCGACCGCACACAAAGGATGACAATCAATAGACTAATCATGCTCAGACGTCATCACATAGAGGTTCACCATACGTGCATGCTACGGGAATCACTAACTTCAACACAATTATTTCTAGATCCACAACACCTTACTAATATAACTTCAATATTACCACAACCACAACTCAAAACTAATTGAGATGAATCAAACTTCTCTAACTATTCAATGCACATGAAGGTGGAAGTTTTCATATCCCTTTGGATAACTACCCTTTTAGAGACTACTTTCAAAGCATAGATAAACTACCAAGCCACGCACCGCCGTGCTCTAAAAGATATAAGTGAAGCATATAGAGCAAAATCAACTAGCTCAGAAGATATAAGTGAAGCACATGTGAGCTGAATTGTCTAACCAAAGGATATAAGTGAAGCTCAACAAAATCACGGTGAGTGCATGTCTCTCTCTCTAGGTGTGCAGCAAGGATGATTGTGACACAACAAAAATAAAAGACTCCTACGATACAAGACGCTCCAAGCAAAACAGATAACATGTGGTGAATAAAAATATAGCCCCAAGTAACGTTACCGACGAATTGAAGACGAAAGAGGGGATGCCTTCCCGGGGCATCCCCAAGCTTAGGCTTTTACGGCATCCTTGAATCAACTTGGGGTCCCTTGGGCATCCCCAATCTTGATATCTTGCCACTCTTTATCTTTTTGTCCATAAGAACTTCACCCAAAAACTTGAAAACTTCACAACACGAAACTTAAATAGAAACTCGTGATAACATTAGTATAAGAAAGCAAACCACCACTTCCTTAGGTACTGTAGAAAATTTAAATTCTACTTATGTTGATGTTGGGTTACTGTATTTTCAATCTTCCATGGCTAGTACCCCCCGATACTATCCATAGTTTCATCAAAATAAGCAACCAACACAACAAAAACAGAATATGTTAACAGCAGACCAGTCTGTAGGAATCTGTAAACTTCGTATACTTCTGGTACTTCAAAAATTCTGAACAATTACTACAGTCTGAAGAATGTGCGTAGCAATCAGCAGAAAAAAGAATCAACTCAAAATCTATTATAGAAAAAAATGAAAATTCTTTTCGTGAGCAGAAAGTTTCTGTCTTTTCCAGCATGATCAAACGATTTCACTTGGCACAAACGCAAAAAGAAACACAAAAAACACAATCATAACAGAATTATGAAAGTGTGGAAAACAAAAAACAGAAAGAAAAAGGATAGATTCGTTGGGTTGCCTCCCAACAAGTGCTATTGTTTAACGCCCTTAGCTAGGCATTGATAAATCAATGGTGCTCACACAAAAGACAAGAATTGAAGCACAACGAGAGCATCATAAAGCACGTAAAATCACATCTAAGTCTAACATACTTCCTATGCATAGGCATTTTGTAGGAAAACAAATTCGCAGGACAACCAATAGTTACCAAATACAAGGAAGAAGAAAGAGACAATAGCAATCTCAACAAAACAAGAGGTAATTTGGTAACATGAATGTTTCTACCACAATATTTTCCTCTCTCATAGCAATTACATGTGGGATCATAATGAAATTCAACAATATAGATATCACAAAGGATATTCTTTTCATGATCCACATGCATGCAAAGTTGACGCTCTTCAAAAATAGTGGGATTATCATCAACTAAAGTCATGACTTCTCCAAACCCACTTTCAATATTATTGCAAACATCATATTCATCATGAGGCTTAGATAAATTTTCAAGATAATAAGAAAATTTATCACCCCAATCACGATCGTTGCAACAAGTAGTGGACATAGCAAAACTACCATCCCCAAGCTTAGGGTTTTGCATATTTTTAGCATGATTGTCACTAATAGAATTTATAGTGAAACCATTGCAATCATGCTTTTCATTCAAGGAGCCCTCGTGAATCATTTCATAACTTTCTTCATCACGATTTTCAGATTCACGCATCTCAAGCAAAACTCCATAAAGATAGTCAAGTGCACTCAACTCACTAGCAATTGGATCAACATAATTGGATCTCTTAAAGAGATTAGCAAGTGGGTGAGGATCCATATCACTAGATTTTCAACAAGTGAAGATACAAGCATATTGAAGGCACATAGCCACACAAGCGAACAGAAAGCAAGCGAAAGAAAAAAGGCAAATGAAAAAGGCAAACGACAAAGGCAAACGAAAACGGCAAATGTGAAGTGGGGGAGAGGAAAACGACAGGCAACTGGCAAAAAAGGTAAATGCAAGAGATGACTTTGTGACACCTACTTGGATAGATCTTGACTTGATCTCTCCTCCCCGGCAACGGCGCCAGAAATAGGCGTGTTGACGGGAGATTATTCTTGTCTTGATCTTCCTCAGCAAGCGATCCTCCTCCCCGGCAACGGCGCCAGAAATACTTCTGCTACTGCGACAAAAGAGCTTCCCTGGTAACGGCGTCAGGAATCCTACTGCTGCGGCTACGCCTATAGGGACTTCCTTAGCAAATATGCAAAGGATTTCCCCGCGGCCTTGGAGCCTTGCGTTGGTGTTCCCTTGAAGAGGAAAGGGTGATGTAGCACAACGGCGGTAAGTATTTCCCTTAGTTTGAGAACCAAGGTATCAATCCAGTAGGAGGAGAACGTCAAGTCACAAGTACCTGCACAAACACAAAAAGCTTGCACCCAACGCTATGAAGTGGTTGTTAATCCCTTATAGATTGTTTGCAAAGTGAGAACTGAAAGCAAAGAGTAAACAAAGCAAAGTAAAAGTGAAATTGGAAACGATAGTTGTGAATAGACCCGGGGGCCGTAGTGTTCACTAGTGGCTTCTCTCATGAAAGCAAGTAGACGGTGGGTGAACGAATTACTGTCGAGCAATTGATAGAACCGCGCAAAGTCGTGACGTTATCTAAGGCAATGATTTTATCTATAGGCATCACGTCCAAAACAAGTAGACCGATACTTTCTACATCTACTACTATTACTCCACACGTCGACCGCTATCCAGCATGCATCTAGTGTATTAAGTCCAAAAGAACAGAGTAACACCTTAAGCAAGATGACATGATGTAGATGGACAATCTCATATCTACGATAAAAGCCCATCTTGTTACCCTTGATGGCAACAACACGATGCGTGGCTTGCTGCCCCTTTTGTCACTGGGAAAGGTCACCACACGGTATGAACCCAAAACCAAGCACTTCTCCCATTGCAAGAATCATAGATCTAGTTGGCCAAACAAAACCCAAGACTTGGAGAGACTTACAAGGATATCAAATCATGCATATAAGAAATCAGCAAAGACTCAAATATATATCATAGATAATCTAATCACAAATCCACAATTCATCGGATCTCGACAAACACACCGCCAAAGAGGATTACATCGGATAGATCTCCATGAAGATCATGGAGAACTTTGTATTGAAGATCCAAGAGAGAGAAGAAGCCCTCTAGCTACTGACTACGGACCCGTAGGTCTGAAGTGGACTAATCACGAGTCATTGGAGAGGCGATGATGTTGATGTAGAAGCCCTCCAACTCCAAAGTCCCCTCCGGTAGGGCACCGGGAAGGGTCTCCAGATGAGATCTCGCGGAAACGGAAGCTTGCGGCGGCGGAAAACTGTTTTTGTGGATACCGTGATTTTTTCTGGGATTTTAGGGAATTTATAGGCCAAAGAGCTAGGGCAGGGGAGCGCCAGGGAGGCCACAAGCTTGGTTGCCGCGGGCCCCCTGGCCGCGGAAATAGGGCTTGTGGGCCCCTTGCCTTGGCCCTCAAGTCTCCCGATCTTCTTCCGTTCTAGAAAAAATTATTTCGGGGATTTTATTACGTTTGGACTCCGTTCCAAAATCAGATCTGAAAAGAGTCAAAAACACAGAAAAAACAGGAACTGGCACTTGGCTTCGGATTAATAATTAGTCCCAAAAAAGCTATAAAAGGTAAACAAAACATCCAAAGTTGACAAGATAACAGCGTGAAACCATCAAAAATTATAGATACGTTTGAGACGTATCAAGCATCACTTGGAAAATTTTACCTTAGTATTACCTCGACCCCCTTTAATAGTACGGTGTTCCTATGACTCAAAAGTAAGGAAATGAAACTACAAAAATTAAAGTCTTCACACTTCAAAGTCCGTGCATCAGTATCTTCAAGGACACACCAATTTCCTAACTTTCAAAATCTTTAGGAAATTGTCAAAGTCTTTAGTTGAAAACATTCATTTTTAGGGGTTGACATTCTTCGAACATATCAAAATCCTTGACGACTTATAAAACTTGTGTACACTCACAAACATATTAGTCCCTTAACCTATAATTCTTCAAGACACCAAAATTATTAAGGGGCACTAGATGCACTTGCAAGGTTGCTTAGTTTGTACACACACTTGGCACTTGGAGCTCTTGACAGTAGTGAAAATTAAACTCATATTGGCTAGCCATGTCATGCAACCGAAGTTAGTATGACAAAGTCGTGAATGCCAAATATTAGACTTATTATCGTGGCAAACATTATTAATAACTTTAGTGCAAATATCTCACAAAGACATGTGGAACAAGCCTCCACACTCATAGTGTTCTCCAAAAAATTGTCCATACTTAGAAATTACAACTTTATTGGACTCAAAAACCAACTTAAAACCGTCTCAAAACAAACGGGAAACGCTGACGATATTTTTATTGATGGAGGGTACATGATGAACGTTCTTCAGGCGCACAATCTTCGCCGAAGTAAACTTTAGATCAATTGTACCGACACGTCGAACGATGGCATGTGACTCGTTACCCATCAGCACGGGAGAAGTCCATGTGAGCTGATAAGAAGAAAACATGGAGGCATCGGCACAAACATGTACATTGGCACCGGTGTCAATTAACCAATCTGGAGAATGACAAACTGAAAGGATGGTAGGAAAAATACCACACCCAGAATCCTTCATATCGATATCACCGATGACATCATTGGCGGACTTTCCGCTCTTCTCAAGTTGGCGCTCCTCATAGCGGTCAGGACATCTCAGAGCGCAGTGATTAGGATCACCATAGACATGGCATAGTCCCTTCCCCCTCTTATGGGAATTCTTCTTGAAGTTGGTAGACTGTGATAGCTTGTTCTTTGCAACAAAGTTGCCTTTGCCCTGAGTTTTGTTCTTCTTGTTTGGGGGCTTATTGAGATGGAAGTTCTTCTTGTGTACCATGTGGGCACTAGAGGTTCCCTCAATAGCTCGAGCCCTTGTGTCTTTTTATCTCACCTTGTCTTGAACATCAAGAGATCCAATGAGATCTGAAATGGAAAATTCTTGTCTCTTGTGTTTAAGAGAAGTAGCAAAATTGTTCCACGAAGGTGGAAGCTTGGCAATGACGCCTCCGAACACAAACTTGTCAACACACACTTGAAGTACTCAATCTCTTTCATGAGTGACTGTATCTCATGAGCTTGTAGAACAACACATTGCTCATTAGTCATCTTATAGTCATGGAATTGCTCCATGATGTACAACTCACTGCGAGCGTTTGAGGCCCCAAACTTGGACTCGAGCGCAGCCCACATGTCCTTGCCTTTCTCAAATGACATGTATGAATCCATAATAGAATCATCAAGAACACTCAGAAGGGCGCCCTGGAAGAGGGTATCGATCTTCTCAAAAGCTTCCTGCTCTGAAGGATTAAGATCGCCCTCAGGCTTGCCCTTGGTGGCTTCATAGCAGTACATGGTTTGAAACCAGTAGACTGCTCTCGTGCATCACCTCTTATATCGCACCCCCTTGAAGGTGGGTGGCTTCATATGCACAACAAAACCACTTGGAGTAAATTGCCTATAATCAGGTTTTTGGATTACTGAGTATATGAGAAAATTACTACAAGATTTAATAGAAATAAACACTAAATAAATCATGATGGCAATAGCATAGACTACACTAATCATGGAGACTAGCATAGTAAACGAGTAGATTGAATCTACGACACGAATTAGACACATAAGTTCTAGCATGATCTCAAACATAGAGTACAAGATTGCATACGGTGCAACGGGAGTAGAACTGCCAGCGTTGTTGTTGTCGCCCATGTCACTGAGGAAGAGGTTGCCAAGATCAACAAAGAAGTCGTCGCTGCCAGCAGTCACAATCCCCCAAAAAATTGATCGGCCCTCTTCCATACAGGATTACGAGAGCCGGAGTTCTAGGGGTCTGCTGGCGGTGCAATGATCGAGGTATGAGCTCAGCTCAGCCTAATACTGCAACCCGCATCATGACGAGGCATGGCGTGGCGAGACGAGCGAGGAGCAGTGCGTGAGGGCCTTTTCTCTTCTGATGCTCGTACAAGTGCTAGAAGATCTCACCTTATACGGAGGTGTATCTCTCTCCCAACTAGCTTTATGAGACTAAACTTTAGTCCCACTCACAACAGCCAACTCAAATGGGCCATGAGAATTTAAGATTTTGGTTTGGCTTTGGGCCAGAAGCCTACTAGCAAAATCCAGCAGAGTTATCACGGGCTTTGGTATGGGGCATACGTACCATGATGTTGGCGGCATCTTCGCAGCCTTCTCAGAGTAGCATGGTGACATCCCCACGCATCTGGCGCACCTGCTCCTCTTGATGGTTTTGCAACAACTTCATCCACGCCATCGCTATCCATGCATTAGATGAACATGGCCAGGCACAGCGGAAGCCCTCGCTCCCGTTTGCACTACCACTTCCTACTCAGACAATCGCCTCACCACTCCCCTTCCTACCTGGCCATGCATCCATTAGCAAGCTGAGCTGATGGATCACCGAAAGCAGCAGCAGAGCCCCAAACCCCGAAGCAGCGACAACTCGGGAAATCACGGTGGCAAGGGGGAAGCAAGTTGTGTGGCAGTGGCAACATCAGGGGCAGGAAGCTGGTCAAGGTGGTGTACATCTTCAACCCCATGCGGGTCAAGACCAATGCGACGGGGTTCCGCACCCTGGTACAACAGCTCACATTCCACCATGCTTATCCCTCCAAGTACAATACTGACAGTGGATTTGATGATGGAGACCCGACGTGGATAAATTTTGTGTTTTGACCCTTTTGCTGAAGTAAATCAAAATTTGACCCTCATTTGCAAAAAATTCAGGATTTGACCCTTTTTCTACCACCACGCCCCATGCCGGTAGGGTATAACAACCTACCGTCAAGGTCCCTGGCGGTAGGGTTGCACGTTGTGCCGCAAAAATTTCTAAGTTTGCGCGCACGCACCCTACCAACAGGCACCTTGGCGATAGGGTTGCATATGTTATTGCCACCACCTGTGACGGTAGGGGTGCACTACTGATACGTCCATTTCGCATCATGCTTTCATGTTGATATTTATCACTTTTTGGGCTGTTATTTCGCTTCACGGTACAATACTTATGCCTTTTCACTCTTATTTTGCAAGGTTTACATGAATAGGGAGAATGCCGGCAGCTGGAATTCTGGCCTGAAAAAGGAGCAAGTTTGAGATGCCTATTCTGCGCAACTCCAAAAGCCGTGAAAATCAACGTGGATTTTTTGGGGGGGTTATAAAAATACTGGGCCGAAGAAGTGTCGGAGGGGCGCCAGTAGGAGGCCACAAGCCTGCTAGGCGTGGGGCCCCCTGGCCGCGCCTAGGGGGCTTGTGAGCTCCCTGCTGGCCCACTGGCTCCCCCCTTTTGCTACAAGAAGGGTTTCGGTCTGAAAAAAATCAAGGGGAGGCTTTTCGGAGGATTCGCCGCCGCCACGAGGCGGAACTTGAGCAGAACCAATCTAGAGCTCCGGCAGGACGATCCTGGCGGGGAAACTTCCCTCCCAGAGGAGGAAATCGTCGCCATCGTCATCACCAACACTCCTTTCATCGGAGGGGACTCTCCACCGTCTACATCTTCATCAGCACCATCTCATCTCCAAACCCTAGTTCATCTCTTGTAACCAATCTCCATCTCGCGACTCCGATTGGTACTTGTAAGGTTGCTAGTAGTGTTAATTACTCTTTGTAGTTGATGCTAGTTGGATTACTTGGTGGAAGATTATATGTTCAGATCCTTGATGCTACTCATTACCTCTCTGGTCATGAATATGTTTATGCTTTGTGAGTAGTTACTTTTGTTCCTGAGGACATGGCATAAGTCTTGCTATAAGTAGTCATGTAAATTTGGTATTTGTTCGATATTTTGATGTGTTGTATGTTGTTTTTCCTCTAGTGGTGTTATGTGAACATCGACTACATAACACTTCACCATTATTTGGGCCTAGAGGAAGGCATTGGTAAGTAGTAAGTACATGATGGGTTGCTAGAGTGACAGAAGCTTAAACCCTAGTTTATGCGTTGCTTCGTAAGGGGCTGATTTGGATCCACTAGTTTAATGCTATGGTTAGACTTTGTCTTCATTCTTCTTCCATAGTTGTGGATGCTTGCGAGAGGGGTTAATCATAAGTGGGATGCTTGTCCAAGTAAGGGTAGTACCCAAGCGATGGTCCACCCACATATCAAACTATCAAAGTAGCGAACGCGAATCATATGAACATGATGAAAACTAGCTTGACAGAAATTCCCATGTGTCCTCGGGAGCGTTTTACCTCCTATAAGACTTTGTCCAGGCTTGTCCCTCGATAAAAAAGGGCTTGGGCCACTTTGCTGCACCGTTGTTACTTTTGTTACTTGTTGCTTGCTACGAATCATCTCACCACACAACTACTTCTTACCGATAATTTCAGTGCTTGCAGATATTACCTTGCCGAAAACCACTTGTCAGATCCTTCTGCTCCTCGTTGGGTTCGACACTCTTACTTATCGAAAGGACTGCGATAGATCCCCTATACTTGTGGGTCATCAAGACTCTTTTCTGGCACCGTTGCCGGGGAGTGAAGCGCCTTTGGTAAGTGGACCTTCGTAAGGAAACATTCATATAGTGTGCTGAAATTTATTGTCACTTGTCACTATGGAAACTAATCCTTTGAGGGGCTTGTTCGGGGTATCTTCACCTCGAAAGGAAGCACAAAGAGTTTCTCCTCAACCTGCTGCACCTACTGAAAATATTTTCTTTGAATTTCCTTCGGGTATGCTTGAGAAACTGCTGGCTAATCCTTTTACAGGAGATGGAACATCACATCCAGACTTGCATCTAATCTATGTAGATGAAGTTTGTGGTTTATTTAAGCTTGCAGGTTTGCCTGAGGATGAGGTCAAGAAGATGGTATTTCCCTTATCTTTTAGGGATAATGCGTTGACATGGTATAGGCTATGCGATGATACTGGATCATAGAACTACAATCGGTTGAAATTGGAATTTCATCATGTAGCGACCCGACTCAACACGAGTCAAGCCTCTGGTGTTTCTGTACCATCCCAAGATCATGCTGGTACACACTCAGTACCTCAATGTATATATCAAGAGTTCAATCACACAACTTTATTAATCGAAATCTCATAACGAGTACTTTATTACAATAAATGGAATACAATCAAGTGGCTAAAGGCCATCTCATGACATATCTAACAAAGACTAGCGGAAGCATCAGGTAGACGAGTCCATCCGACTCCAGGGCATGTCGTTGAGCGTAGATCGTAGCCTCACTCCTGGTCGGGAAAGTACTCTGCAACATGATACGTTGCAGCCGTGTAGGTCAGCATATGGAATATGCCGGCAAGTCATCAAAGAGAGGGGGAAAATAATAATCAACTATCTCTACATGCATATTTGGTAGGTGGGGCTAAAAGTTTTGCATAAAGCCAATTTTCTCCTACAACATGAGGGGCTGGAAGCAAAATATTACTACATTGTTTGTTGTTAACGAGATGGTTCCGCCAACCAATTCTCGTACCCGAGTTGTTGTTAACACCCACATCATTCTTAAGTTGTGTCGAGAGTTCAGGGAAATTCCAATGCCTTCGGCTCAAGTTGTCCATGACCGTGGACACGGCTAATCGATTAGGTTTGGGCACTCTGTACAGTTTTTCACATGTTCCCCACAAGATTTGATCACCTCCGAGTATGTCCTCGCACTTCAGGGTGTTTGAAGACCGGATGATCAAAACATGGTCTTTCAACGGGTCCCTCTGAATCCCTGTCGGTGCCCATCCATTCCTACCATTCTTCTACATATGCTAGCACCGCCTGTCCAGAGTCGCCGCGTTGTCCAACCAAGCCAGAGCCCATAATGACTTGTGGCTGTGCAGGTAAGCCTTGGGTCTTGAAGCCTCCGTCCGTCTCTTCGAGCCTGGGTGAAGCTTTCCGCAAGATGTCATGGCCGTCTCCAGCATCCCGGGTCATCCACTGGTTTCTCCAGGGAGCCGATCAACCGTCCTTCACCCAGAGTTGCATTGCATCACGAGGTCTTGAAAATCTTGACTTAATCGGTCTTGGTTATTTAATCATCCTCGCATCACTCGTGTTATGCACTCAACCAAAGTCCCGTCTACTCAAGCATAGCAATATGAAATTGTCGTCCCGGGCCAAGTATCGGGGTTTGTTGTGTGCCTACCACATGATACTACAACCTATACTAAAATTGCCAAGTACCTACTCAGCATGAAATTGGGCAAACAAAGGTGAAACTACCATGCATAGAAAAACATAGGAGATAGTATGATCAAAATGACTTGCCTTGATGATAGTTGTCTTGATCGAGCGCTTCTAAGTAACAAGCTTCGCACTCCGGGTGATCTAACAATACAAACAAATACACACCATAAGCACTACAATCAATCAACAAGTAAAAATAACATCACAAGTAATAAGTAGCTATGGCCTAAGTGAAAGAATTCACTACACGTCACTAAGGAAGAAACTTGTTTCTGTTAAAACCCCAAGTAAAAATATTTAAAAAAAATGAAACTTATACCACAGTAAGATATAATCACTAGGAAGCAGTAGCAAAACGAAACACATAAAAATCATTTTTCAAACTCATGGAATAAGCAAAACAAGGTTTAAACTAAATCTGATCTAATCCAAATTTGAAAATTTCAAACATAGACAAATTATATGTTTTTAAAAACTACAGAAACTTTGTAATCTACTGGAAAAATAATCAACCTCATTGGATCTCTAGATCAAAAGTTATGATCAGAACAAAATTGAAACTCTCTCTGTTTTTGAATTAAAACAGAAAAAGAAGATTTGCTACTAATCGGACAGGGGTACATGTGGCAGTCTCTGGTTGGCTGCGGGGTGTTTGCTGCGAGGGATACTAGCACACGGCCGCAATAAAATGAAAACTACTCGGCTCAGTTTAAGTGACAGAAAAACCGATCCGGTTTTTTTGTAAGACCCGAAGGGGTATGCACATCTAATCCTATGCGTTTGATTTAATCCAACGGTCAAAGGGGGTAGAGACTTACAGAGAGTTGGCCGGCGAGGTGCTACTCCGGCGAGGTGGGGAAGCAGCTCCGGCGGGGGGGTGGTCACCGGCGGAGGTGGGGTGGCGGAGGAGGGGGCGGTCGGCTCCGGGGCGTCAGGGGAGGCACCAGGGGAGGCGTCCGGGGCGACGGGGGAGGCAGCAGCAGCGGCTCCCTGCTAGCTCGAGCAGGGCCGAGCTCCGGCGAGCTGTGCGGGCGCGGCGAGGTGGCTGGGCAGGGGCCGCGGGGTGGGGAACGGGGCGAGGGCGGCTCGGGGGTTTGGTTTTTATAGGGGGAGGGGGGCATATATGGGTAGGGAATCGGGGCCGGCCATGGAAGGTGCGAGCTTGCTGGGAAGGAAGGTCACGGGAGAAAGAAAGAAGGAAGGAAGAAGAAGAGGGAAGGAAAGAGAGAGAGAAAAAAGAAAAAAAGGGTGCGCTGGAGAGGTAGGGCGCTGCGGGTGGGGTCGGCGCGGGGGCAGGGCCCAGGGGCAGTGGGTGAGGGTAGAGGGGCGCAGGGTGCAGTTGGGCGGAGGAGAAATTTCGGCCAGCGGGATTTGGTGGGCCGGCTAAGATGCGCTCGGGTGGGTATTCCCGTTTTAGATTTTTTTTTATAAAACAGAAACTAAAACGAAAAAAAAGGAAACAAATAAAATAATTAATATAGGGTATTATATACCAAAATGATCAAAAAAATATCCTCTACTCGATTAACATTTTTCCAAGGCAAAAATAGAAAGTTTAAAAAAATGTTTTTCAGAAAAAAAATCTCTTATGCTATATTTTCTTTTTGCAATTATTTTCACAATAAAACTTTGGCTTTCTTGGCTCGAAATATTTCAGAAATGCCTCACATTTTGGAGGGTCATTTTCCTCCGCTCTCTCTTGCGTGCAAGAGATTATTTCCCGGCATTTCTCGTGTGAAGAAAAAAATAGAAATGCAAAAGGAAAAGTCGAAAGAATTCAAATGCAAACTTTATTTCAATCACTATGCATAGATGCTTAGCTACAATGTAAAACATTCCAAATTAGGAAATTTGGGATGTTACACATCAAAAGTTTTATCCTATGCATTTAGTACATCGTGATCGGAATTATAATTATGATTTTTGGCCTCGTGACAAAGAAAGCATCGCTCAAGCTTGGGGAGCCTTAAATCAATGTTATATTTATGCCCCAACCATGAGCTCTCGAGAGAAATTATCATTCAGAACTTCTATGCTCGGCTTTCTCATGACGATCGCACCATGCTTGACACTTCTTGTACCGGCTCTTTTTGAAGAGAGATATTGACTTCAAATGGAATTTATTGGAAAGAATTAAATGCAACTCTGAAGATTGGGAGTTGGATGAAGGTAAGGAGTCAGGTATGAATTTCAAGTTTGATTGCGTTAAATCCTTTGTTGAAACAAATACCTTTAGTGATTTTAGCGCTAAGTATGGACTTGACTCTGAGATAGTAGCTTCATTGTGTGAATCATTTGCTGCTCATATTGATCTCCCCAAAGAGAAGTGGTTTAAATATCATCCTCCCCTAGAAGTCAATGTAGTTAAACCCAATCCAGTCGAAGAGAGAGTCATTGCCTATAATGATCCTGTTGTTCCCAGTGCTTACATTGAGAAACCACCTTTTCCTGTTAGGATAAAGGATCATTCTAAAGCTTCAACTGTGATACGTAGAGGCTACACTAGAACACCTACACCCCCTGAGAAAATTAGAGTTGAACCTAGCATTGCTATTATCAAAGATCTCGTGTCCGACAATGTTGATGGCCATAATATTCACTTCTGTAAAGATGCTGCTAGAATTGCTAAACCACATGCTAGAGACAAACATAGGCATGTTGTTGGCACGCATGTTGTTTCTGTTAAGATAGGAGATCATTGTTATCATGGTTTATGTGACGTGGGTGCTAGTGTTAGTGAAATACCTCAATCCTTATATGATGAAATCAAAGACGAGATTGCACCAGTTGAGATAGAGCCTATTGATGTCACTATTCTGCTTGCCAATAGAGACACTATCTACCCTGTGGGAATTGTTAGGGATGTTGAAGTCTTGTGTGGTAAAACGAAGTATCCTGCTGATTCCTCGTTCTTGCTACTACACAAGATAGCTTTTGTCCCATCATATTTGGCAGACCTTTTCTCAATACTGTCAATGCTCATATTGACTGTGAGAAGCAAACTGTCACTGTTGGCTTTGAAGGCGTGTTACGTGAGTTCAATTTCTCCAAGTTTGGTAGACAACCTCATGAAAAAGAGTTGCCTAGTAAGGATGAAACTATTGCCTTAGCCTCTATTGCCGTGCCTCCTACTGATCCCTTAGAGCAATACTTGCTTGAGCATGAAAAAGATATGCATATGGATGAAAGAGATGAGATAGCTAGAGTTGTCTTAGAACAATATCCTATCCTTAAGAATAATTTGCCTGTTGAACTGCTTGGGGATCCACCCCCACCAAAGGGTGATCCTGTGTTCGAGCTTAAACAGTTGCCTGATACTCTTAAGTATTCTTATCTTGAAGAAAAAGAGATATATCCTGTTATTATTAATGCTAGCCTCTCAGAGCATGAAGAAAAGAAGTTACTAAAAACACTGAGGAAGCACCGTGCTGCTATTCGATATACTCTTCATGATCTTAAGGGCATTAGTCCCACTCTATGCCAGCACAAGATTAAAATTGATCCTGATTCCAAGCCAGTTGCTGATCAGCAACGGAGATTAAATCCTAAGATGAAAGAGGTAGTAAGAAAAGAAATACTAAAGCTCCTGGAAGCAGGTATTATCTATCATGTTGCTCATAGTGATTGGGTGAGTCTGTGCATTGCGTCTCTAAGAAGGGAGGCATTACCATTGTCCCTAATGATAAGGATGAATTGATCCCACAGAGGATTATTACTGGCTATAGGATGGTGATCAATTTTAGGGAATTGAATAAAGCCACTAGGAAAGATCATTACCCTTTGCCTTTTATCGACCAAATGCTAGAAAGACTGTCTAAACACACACACTTGTGCTTTCTAGACGGTTATTCTGGTTTCTCCCAGATACGAGTTGCACAATCTGATCAGGAGAAAACCACTTTCACCTGCCCTTTTGGTACCTTTGCTTATAGACGTATGCCTTTTGGCTTATGTAATGTACCTGCCACCTTTCAAAGATGTATGATGACTATATTCTCTGACTTTTGTGAAAAGATTGTTGAGATTTTCATGGATGACTTCTCCGTTTACGGGTCTTCTTTTAATGATTGCCTCAGCAACCTTGATCGAGTCTTGCAGAGATGTAAAGACACCAACCTTGTCTTGAATTGGGAGAAGTGCCACTTTATGGTTAATGAAGGCATCATCTTAGGACATAAAATTTTTGAAAGAGGTATTGAAGTCGATAAGGCTAAGGTTGATGCAATCGAGAAAATGTCATACCCCACAGATATCAAAGGTATAAGAAGTTTCCTTGGTCATGTTGGTTTCTATAGAAGGTTCATTAAAGACTTCTCTAAGATTTCTAGGCCTCTTACCAATCTCTTGCAAAAGGATATTCCTTTTGTTTTCGACGATGATTGTGAGGAAGCCTTCGAAATACTTAAGAAGGCTTTGATAACTGTACCTATTGTTCAACCACCTGATTGGAACTTACTTTTTGAAATCATGTGTGATGCTAGTGATTGTGCTGTTGCTGTTGTCTTAGGGCAAAGAGTTGATAATAAGTTGAATGTTATTCACTATGCTAGTAAAACTCTAGACAGTGCCCAAAGAAACTATGCTACTATGGAAAAGGAATTTTTAGCAGTCGTGTTTGCATGTGAAAAGTTCAGGTCTTACATAGTTGATTCCAAAGTCACTATTCACACTGATAACGCTGCTATTAAGTACCTCATGGAGAAGAAAGACACTAAACCTAGACTTATCTGATGGGTTCTCTTGCTACAAGAATTTGATTTGCATGTTGTTGACAGGAAGGGTGCTGATAACCCCGTAGCAGGTAACTTGTCTAGGTTGGAGAATGTTCTTGATGATCCACAACCTATTGATGATAGCTTCCCTGATGAGCAACTGAATGTCATCAATACTTCGCGTAGTGCACCGTGGTATGCTGATTATGAAAACTATATCGTTGCCAAATATATACCACCTAGTTTCACATACCAGCAAAACAAGAAATTCTTCTTTGACTTGAGACATTACTTTTGGGATGATCCTCACCTTTATAAGGAAGGAGTAGATGTTGTTATTAGGCGTTGTGTACCTGAACATGAATAGGGACAGATCCTACAGAAGTGTCACTCCGAGGCCTACGGAGGACACCATGCAGGAGATATAACTGCACACAAGGTATTGCAATCAGGTTTCTATTGGCCCACTCTCTTCAAGGATGCCCGTAAGTTTGTCTTGTCTTGTGACGAATGTCAAATAATAGGTAATATTGGTAAACGTCAGGAAATGCCTATGAACTATTCACTTGTCATTGAACCATTTGATGTCTGGGGCTTTGATTATATGAGACCTTTTCCAAAATCCAACGGGTATACTCATATCCTAGTTGTTGTTGATTACGCCACTAAGTGGGTAGAAGCTATACCCACTAGTAGTGTTGATCACAACACTTCTATCTGGATGCTTAAAGAAGTTATTTTCCCTAGATTTAGAGTCCCTAGATATCTAATGACCGACGATGGTTCACATTTCATTCATGGTGCTTTCCGTAAAACGCTTGCTAAGTATGATGTCAACCATAGAATTGCGTCTCCCTATCACCCTCAGTCGAGTGGTCAAGTAGAGCTAAGTAATAGAGAGATTAAACTAATTCTGCAAAAGGTTGTCAATAGGTCTAGAAAGAATTGGTCTAAGAAGCTCGATGATGCACTGTGGGCTTATAGAACTGCCTATAAGAATCCCATGGGCATGTCTCCGTACAAAATGGTGTACGGTAAAGCATGTCATTTACCTCTTGAGCTAGAGCATAAAGCTTATTGGGCAATCAAAGAGCTCAACTTTGAGTTCAAACTTGCTGGTGAGAAGAGGTTATTTTATATTAGCTCGCTTGATGAATGGAGAACTCAGGCATATGAAAATGCCAAGTTGTTCAAAGAAATGGTTAAGAGGTGGCATGATAAAAGGATACAAAAGTGTGAGTTCAATGTAGGTGATTATGTGTTGCTATATAATTCTCGTTTAAGATTTTTTGCAGTCAAGCTTAAATGGGAAGGTCCCTATATTGTTGAGGAAGTATATCGTTCCGGTGCTAACAAGATCAACTACACGGAAGGTAATTGTCCGAGAGTGGTAAATGGGCAGAGAATCAAGCATTATATCTCAGGTACTCCCATAAATGTTGAAAGCAATATTATCAATACCATAACTCCGGAGGAATACCTAAGGGATATTTATCAGCTTGTTTCAGATTCTGAAAACAAAGAGGTATGTGTTTCGGTAAGTAAACAGACTCCAAAACTTTTCCAGTAGGAATTTTTCTCCGTTTTGGAATATTTAGAAAATTAGAAAAATTGGAAGTAGTCCGGAAAGCGCACGAGGAGGCGACAAGCCTATCAGGCACGGGCCACCCCCCCTGGCCACGCCTGGGGGGCTTGTGGCCACCTCGTGTGCCTCCCGGACTCCGTTTTCTTGCGGAGTGCTCCTTCTGGTCGGAAAAAATCATTATATATTCTCCCATAAGGTCTGACCCTCGTATCATGCAAATTTCCTCTGTTTTCGTTTCGAGCCTGTTTTCTGCCGCAAATTTAGGTCAAGATGTCTTCTCAGGATTCAGAGGGGGAGAGCTATGTGGTTGATTACCTTGCTAACCCCAAGGTCTATGGGGACTTGGATCGTTATGGCTGGACCACTGATGAGGAAGAAGATTATGAACCCAAGGGGAACGAAGGAACAAGTTCCGATGAGGAGGAGCCTCCTCTACCTCCACCTGGAAACACCCATGTGGAGTCCAAGAAGTCGAGCCTCCCTGACTCAAGGAAGAAGCCTAAGACTTTGTTTATCCCTTCTTGTTTCTTGCAGGAGAGTAAGTAGGAATTATGCCAAAGCGTGTTAAGGCTTGAAGAGGAAAATGATGATCTGAGGGAGCAGAATTTTATGCTCAAGTGGAAATTAAACAAGGTCAAGGCATATGCAACAACTCCACCACCATCACCTCCAAAGGAAGACAACTGAGCATGGGTATGGGCAATCCCCTTGGCTTGTGCCAAGCTTGGGGGAGTTGCCCCGGTATCGTATCACTATCACATCTTTTGCCTTTACTTTTGTTTTAGTTTGTTCCTTTTTAGTTTTCTCTTTCTCTAGTAGAATAAAGGTCTTAGTGTTTTAGGCTTGAGTTTTGCTTTGTGTCACCCCCGATGTATTCGAGCTCGTGAGCCATATAATAAAGAGTGTCTTAGTTAAGGGCTTTGCCTCATGCCATGTTCAAAAGAATGAGAAAAGAACAAAAGCATTAAAGATCATGTAATGATCTTATGGGAAGTGATGGCTTCACATATAAAAAGAATGATGATTGAAACTTGTTGAGGATAGACAAACGTAGACATTGGTCATTGTTGCAATTAATAGGAAGTGATAAAGAAGGAGAGGTTCACATATAATATATCATCTTTGACACCATCTATCATTGTGAACACTCACTAAACTATTGCATGCTTAGAAGTAGATGTTGGACAAGGAAGACAACATAATGAATTGTGTTTGCTTGATTCCGAACAATGTTATATGATTAGAGATCCCTTAGCATGTGACGATTGCTTCCACCCCATATTAGCTGAAACTCCCGCACCAAGTAGAGATACTACTTGTGCATCCATAAACCTTCAACCCAGTTTTGCCATGAGAGTCCACCATACCTACCTATGGATTGAATAAGATCACTCAAGTAAGTTGTCATCGGTGCAATAAATAAAAATTGCTCCGTGATATGTATGATCTATTAGTGTGTGGAAAATAAGCTTTGTACGAACCTGTGATGAGGAAGACATAAAAGCGACAGACTGCATAATAAAGTTATTTATCACAGGAGGAAATATAAAGTGACGTTCCTCCGCACTAAGAGGACACACATCCAAACCTCAAAAGCGCATGACAACCTCTACTTCCCTCTGCGAAGGGCCTATCTTGTACCTTTACTTTTTGCCCTTGAAAGAGTCATGGTGATATACACCAATTCCTTATCTCGCCTTTATCTTGGCTAACGTCATATGCTAGGGAAAGATCTATATTCATATGTCTACTTGGAGGTAAGTATTCATGAATTATTATTGTTGAAATTACCCTTGAGGTAAATGGTTGGGAGGCGAAACTATAAGCCCCTATCTTTCTCTGTGTCCAGCTGAAACTTTGATCTCATGAGTACCACGTGAGTTGTAGCAATTGTAGAGAACAAAAGGATGATTGAGTATGTGGATTTGCTTTACAAGCTCTTATATGACTCTTTCCGATGTTGTGATAAACTGCAATTGCTTCAATGACTAAAGGTTGTCGGTTGTTAATTCTCGGTAAGGTTCTTGATCCATGCTTTACTTTGTGAAGGAATTGTCACTTTAGCATAAGAGATGATATGATGGTATTGTTGTTCTGATCATGATCATGATGCCTTCATGTTCGTATCTTGTTTTGTCGACACCTCTCTCCCTAAACATGTGGGCATGTTTATTGATCTAGGCTTTCGCTTGAGGACAAGCGAGGTCTAAGCATGGGGGAGTTGATACGTCCATTTTGCATCATGCTTTCATGTTGATATTGATCGCTTTTTGGGCTGTTATTTCACTTCACGGTACAATACTTATGCCTTTTGTCTCTTATTTTGCAAGGTTTACATGAAGAGGGAGAATGCCAACAGCTGGAATTCTGGCCTGAAAAACGAGCAAGTTTGAGATGCCTATTATGCGCTACTCCAAAAGCCGTGAAAATCAACGTGGATTTTTTTTGGGATTTATAAAAAATATTGGGCCGAAGAAGTGTCGGAGGGGCGCTAGCAAGAGGCCACAAGCCTGCGAGGTGCGGGGCCCCCCTGGTCGCGCCTAGGGAGCTTGCGAGCTCCCTGCTGGCCCACTGGCTCCCCCTTTTGCTACCAGAAGGGTTTCGATCTAGAAAAAATCAAGGGGAGGCTTCTCGGCGGATTCGCCGCCACCACGAGGCGGAACTTGAGCAGAACCAATCTAGAGCTCCGGTAGGACGATCCTGCCGGGGAAACTTCCCTCCCGGAGGGGGAAATCGTCGCCATCGTCATCACCAACACTCCTCTCATCGGAGGGGACTCGTCACCATCAACATATTCATCAGCACCATCTCATCTCCAAACCCTAGTTCATCTCTTGTAAACAATCTCCATCTCGCGACTCCGATTGGTACTTGTAAGGTTGCTAGTAGTGTTAATTACTCTTTGTAGTTGATGCTAGTTGGATTACTTGGTGGAAGATTATATGTTCAGATCCTTGATGCTACTCATTACCTCTCTAGTCATGAATATGATTATGCTTTGTGAGTAGTTACTTTTGTTCCTGAGGGTATGGGATAAGTCTTGCTATAAGTAGTCATGTGAATTTGGTATTCGTTCGGTATTTTGATGTGTTGTATGTTGTTTTTCCTCTAGTGGTGTTATGTGAACGTCGACTACATAACACTTCACCATTATTTGGGCCTATAGGAAGGCATTGGGAAGTAGTAAGTAGATGATGGGTTGCTAGAGTGACAGAAGCTTAAACCCTAGTTTATGCGTTGCTTCGTAAGGGGCTGATTTGGATCCACTAGTTTAATGCTATGGTTAGACTTTGTCTTAATTCTTCTTTCGTAGTTGCGGATGCTTGCGAGAGGGGTTAATCATAAGTGGGATGCTTGTCCAAGTAAGGGCAGTACCCAAGCGAAGGTCCACCCACATATCAAACTATCAAAGTAGCAAACACGGATCATATGAACATGATGAAAACTAGTTTGACAGAAATTCCCATGTGTCCTCGGGAGCGTTTTACCTCCTATAAGACTTTATCCAGGCTTCTCCCTTGCTACAAAAGGGATTGGACCACTTTGCTGCACCGTTGTTACTTGTTGCTTGCTACGAATCATCTCACCACACAACTACTTGTTACCGATAATTTCAGTGCTTGCAGATATTACCTTGCTGAAAACCACTTTTCAGATCTTTCTGCTCCTCGTTGGGTTCGACACTCTTACTTATAGAAAGGACTACAATAGATCCCCTATACTTGTGGGTCATCAACTACGCTGTCGTGACCCCTTTGCCTACCGCCATGGACCTTGGTGGTAGGCTATTGTACCCTACCGCCACTGGGCTTGGCGGTAGGAAAAGGTTCAGATCCTGAATTTTTACAAATGAGGGTCAGATCTAGATTTACTTCAGAAAAAGGGTCAAAACTCAAAATTTAGCCACCCGCATAGGAACTCAGTCTCGAGGGGAGCGAGGCTAGGTGTATACCCATGCCGAACAGACTCGGGTTGTTTGCACTCCGATGACGAATTCGAGAGGGGAGAGGGATCAAGCGGTGCTCACCGGATGCAAGGACGAAGGGGAAGATGGGAGGGGTGCATCAGTGACAATCGAAGGTCCGAGTCGCAGCAACGCAAACGACAACAGGAGTTGCGATTGTGTCTTGAGAGTGAAAGAATTATCGTGATAAGTTACTTAATCTGAGTATATTTGAGGATCGGGAGACACGAGGAGGAAACTTTCTCGTCCTCTTAAACCGATAAGGGATCATCTAGAAATGCCCTAAGAATAATATGAGCACCCATCTAGTTAGTAAAATGTCAACTTCAATCGAATGTCGCACCATTTGTCTCCTTTCTTACTACCCTCCCTCTTGATCCAACCTACGACACATCCTGACACCCTCCTTATGCCGCTTCGCGTTGCGAGAGTAGTCTCCTTCATCGTTTCCATGGCCGTCCGAGTGAATTGCAAAAAACCACCACATTTGGGGCATCGGTTGCAGAAAACCACTAGGTTACTAATCTTTTGCAAAAAAACATCATGTATTCAGTAAACCTTTTGCACTATGCACTGATCAGGCAATTTGCTGCTTTTGACCATTTTTTGATAGTTGGGGCCCATTTTCACCCTACGTGGCCTAACGGCTGGGCAACGACGCCATCAGGTGGAAACCCCTTTGCCCCAACCGACCGACCGTGCCGTGCCACTCCATACTCCTCTCCCTCGGGCTCCCTTAATGGTGAAACCTAGCGATGTTGGCACCGGTGGCGGTGCTTCCGCTCACGATGCTCCAGGCTGTGGTGATGGAGATCCAACGGAGTTCTGCGTGAAATCGAATCATTCTCACGCACTGCCTCCCCCAAATCCCGGAGTACGCAGCACCTAGGGTATTCGCCCCGACTTAGAAGGCAAATCCGACGGACAGCCAGCACTTTGCATCCTCCCTCGACGGTGTGGTGTAAGACATCCATCCTCTCTCCCTCCTTTCTCTTTTCCCCAATTTGGTTTCTAGTGTTAGGATGCTAGGGTTTGGAATTAATTATTCAAGAGTTGTAGGTATTGGGTGGAACTGAATGTTTAACACTAGTTTTAACTAAATGTAGGTTGGTTGATGAGGAATGTGAAGTGATGTTTCATTTCTTGGATAAAGATAATTTGTAAAGAATAGTTTTCTTATCTGACATAACCTATTGGAGTCTGATTGCACTAATAGAGATAGAGGGTTGTAGTTCAAGAGATTTTATGTATTATATGATAGATCCAGGAGTTGGGGTATCAGGAATGGAAGAATTAACTGATGATGACAAGGTTGAAGAAATGTTAGATGACATAACTAGTAAAGGAAATAATGTGATTAACATTACACTTATGAGAAGTGATGCACCAACAACAGCTGACCTGAACATTGTCCATCTTTATGAAGAGCATGTCCCTTTGTTTGAATTTTGTATACCACTTGTCTACGAGGTAGATACTAGAGGAGTTATTTTCCCTAGTCCAGTGAAGCCCCAACCACAGCCAGTCCAGGTCATGAACACCCAGGGGAGTTCATGTTTGTTTAATCTTAAAGGTCCAAGTGAACTAGAGTTTGCATTGGACTATGGATCTGAGAGGCATGAGTACTTCATGGAGATAAACCAAGACCAAGAGAAGATTGAGCAGAAAAGTAATGACGAGATTCATAAGTTCAGGACCAATCAAAAACAAAAAGAGAAGTACAAGGCAGCAAAAAGAAAACTTCCACGGCTGCTTGTTGAAGATTTAAGTGACATTGATAGTGAGAATGAGATTTTAGCACATGATGACATAATAGCTGGGCTAGAGGCAATGAAGAGGCATAGAGTTGATCCTCTCAATCACTATGAAGGAGACACTGATGTAGAAGACCTTTATGAACCAGATGAGGAGGAGGGGGAGGTTGAAGCAGTAGAGAACGAGTCAGGAGAGGAGGAGAAAGAATGGGATGGCATGAGAGGAGGAAGCATTGTAGGAGGAAGTAGTGCAAGAGGAATAAGTAGCACATGAGGAAGTCACAGGAAGGTGCCAACAACCATATCACATGGACGTCTAGATCAAACCATAGAGAAATATTGTATACCTCCATCTGATGAGGAGAGCAACCCAGGTGACTTATGTTACGATGATAATGATGGTGCTCAACTTACAACATTTAGGCAACCAGATGGTAGGATCAGTAGGGCCAAAAAGTAGAATACTAGGATTTGGTATGACGAGAATAGGGAGAACCCACAAGAACAATTTGTGAAGAATATTTGTTTCCTAGATGTCCGACAATTCAGGAGGGAACTTCTTACATTTCACATCTCACAAAACAGGAACTACTCTTTTCATAGAAACTACTCAGATAGAGTTATTGCAGTTTCTTGCGCACAAGAATGTCCTTTTTCAGTACTGCTTCTCAAATTGCACATGAGAGAACATTTTGCATAAAGAAGATGAACTTGTACCACAATTGTGTTGTTGTTGGAGAGAGCACCGAAGTGACTGGTGGTTGGCACATGAGTGTGAATAACAGTTCAGGGCGGACATAAACACATCAGTCCAGACAATAATAGCCTATTTGAAGAATAAATATGGAATAGAAGTGTCCATTCACATGACCTACAGAGTAGGGAAAGCAACTAAGAGTCTTGTCCAAGGAGATCATAGGGCACAGTACACAAGGATAAGGATTACCTCCAAGCTATGTTGGATACCAATCCAGGAAGCAGATGCATCGTTACAACAAAGCAATTGAAGGCCCATCCTAGCATAAATCCTAGATTCCATGGTTTGTTCATGTGCCTGAATGCTTGCAAAGAGGGTTTTCTAAATGGTTGCAGACCCTTCATAGGTACTTTCAATAATTTTTGTAAACACAATCATTTATGTTGTCCTAATGTAATATGTGTTGCTATAGGTGTTGGGGAACGTCGCATGGGAAACAAAAAATTTCCTACGCGCACGAAGACCTATCATGGTGATGTCCATCTACGAGAGGGGATGAGTGATCTACGTACCCTTGTAGATCGTACAGCAGAAGCGTTAGTGAACACGGTTGATGTAGTGGAACGTCCTCACGTCCCTCGATCCGCCCCGCGAACAATCCCGCGATCAGTCCCACGATCTAGTACCGAACGGACGGCACCTCCGCGTTCAGCACACGTACAGCTCGACGATGATCTCGGCCTTCTTGATCCAGCAAGAGAGACGGAGAGGTAGAAGAGTTCTCCGGCAGCGTGACGGCGCTCCGGAGGTTGGTGATGACCTTGTCTCAGCAGGGCTCCGCCCGAGCTCCGCAGAAACGCGATCTAGAGGAAAAACCGTGGAGGTATGTGGTCGGGCTGCCGTGGAAAAGTCGTCTCAAATCAGCCCTAAAACCTCCGTATATATAGGTGGGAGGGAGGGGAGGAGGCAGCCTCAAAACCTAAAGGTTTGGCCGAAATTGGAGGTGGAGGAGTCCTACTCCAATCCTACTTGGAGTAGGATTCCACCTTCCCACTTGGAAACTCTTTCCACCTTGTGTTTTTTCCTTCTCAAACCTTATGGGCCTTAGTGGGAACTTATTCCAGCCCACTAGGGGCTCGTTTATCTCCTCCCATAGCCCATGAGACCCCTTGGGGCGTGACACCCCTCCCGATGGTCCCCGGCACCCCTCCCGGCACTCCCGGTACACTACCGATGAGCCCGAAACTTTTCCGGTAATGCACGAAAACCTTCCGGTAACCAAATGAGGTCATCCTATATATCAATCTTCGTTTCCGGACCATTCCGGAAACCCTCGTGACGTCCGTGATATCATCCGGGACTCCGAACAACATTCGGTAACCAACCATATAACTCAAATACGCATAAAACAACGTCGAACCTTAAGTGTGCAGACCCTGCGGGTTCGAGAACTATGTAGACATGACCCGAGAGACTCCTCGGTCAATATCCAATAGCGGGACCTGGATGCCCATATTGGATCCTACATATTATACGAAGATCTTATCGTTTGAACCTCAGTGCCAAGGATTCATATAATCCCGTATGTCATTCCCTTTGTCCTTCGGTATGTTACTTGCCCGAGATTCGATCGTTAGCATCCGCATACCTATTTCAATCTCGTTTACCGGCAAGTCTCTTTACTCGTTCCGTAATACAAGATCCCGCAACTTACATTAAGTTACATTGCTTGCAAGGCTTGTGTGTGATGTTGTATTACCGAGTGGGCCCCGAGATACCTCTCCGTCACACGGAGTGACAAATCCCAGTCTCGATCCATACTAACTCAACGAACACCTTCGGAGATACCTGTAGAGCATCTTTATAGTCACCCAGTTACGTTGCAACGTTTGATACACACAAAGCATTCCTCCGGTGTCCGTGAGTTATATGATCTCATGGTCATAGGAACAAATACTTGACACGCAGAAAACAGTAGCAACAAAATGACACTATCAACATGCTACGTCTATTAGTTTGGGTCTAGTCCATCACATGATTCTCCTAATGATGTGATCCCGTTATCAAGTGACAACACTTGCCTATGGCCAGGAAACCTTGACCATGTTTGATCAACGAGCTAGTCAACTAGAGGCTTACTAGGGACAGTGTTTTGTCTATGTATCCACACAAGTATTGTGTTTCCAATCAATACAATTATAGCATGGATAATAAACGATTATCATGAACTAAGAAATATAATAATAACTATTTTATTATTGCCTCTAGGGCATATTTCCAACAATAGGTGTTGATGGCTGCTTCATTAAATTAACCACATGGCAACAAATATTGGCTACAAATGGGACAGATGGTAATAACAACATCTTTCCCATTGCATTTGCAATTGTTGACAAGGAAGATACTCCCAGCTAGTCATGGTTTCTAACACAGCTTAAGTATGGTCTTGGTGGTGACTGGGGGTAGTATGGCTAGTATACTATCATATCTGATAGACAAAAGGTAATCATACATCATCATTCTATATGTAGTACAATTGCAAATTAGACCATGCTTAGTATTTACTATTTACAAATAGTGTCTTATGACATCATATTTAAACATTAGTTACTTATAGAGGGTCTTCTAAAAGCAATAATCACTCTCTTCCCAAATTGCCCTCAAAGATTTTGCCTTAGACATATTTATCACAACTTTCAAATGGCTGGCTTTAGAGGTGAAGAGTTAAAGAAATACATGGATCATGCTAGTTATTCATATAATCAACATGCATATGATCAAGCAATGGATGTCATGAAAATAGAGTGTCATGCAGCTTGGAAATGGCTTAGTAAGATACCCAAACATACATGGGCTAGACATGCCATGGACAAAAAATGTCAAACTGACTTGGTTGTCAACAATATAAGTGAAGTATTCAACAAAATGATACTTGATGTGAGAGGAAAACCAATTAAAAGCATGGTTGATGGAATGAGAACAAAAGTGCTAGTTAAGTTCAATGCCAATAGGACCAAGACTGAGACAGGTAAGTAGCATATATGCCCAACATATGCTAAAAAGCTAGAAGAAGCAAAATATCACTCTAGATTCTCTCGGTCAATCCAGGCTGGACCTGATCTATACCAGGTTACAAGTGGAGAAATCACATATGCAGTAAATCTGAAAGATCATACATGTAGGTGTAGAAAATGGGACATGACTGGGGTTCCTTGTAATCATGGTGTTTTAGAAATAACAAGGCTAAACTACATGGAGAAGATTTTGTTAATTGTTTCTTCAAGAAACCAATGTATCAATAAGCTCACAATCCAATTGTCTACCCTGTGCATGGGCCTGATATATGGCTAAAGACTAGGACCCCTTACATAGATCCACCTATTTTCAAAGACAAGCCAGGAAAGAAGCAGACAAAGAGGAGAAAGAATCAGTTTCAGAATCCAGCTCCCAAGGACACTTCTAGTAATTGCAATTTGAGTGGGCATAGGTACACTAGCTGCCACAAAAATCTTAAGCCAGCCCTTGTAATGAGAAGGAACCAACACGAGGTAACTTGTCCAAACTTCCAAAACATCAGTTTATGCTAACATTTCTTATACTATGTTCTAATATTTGTATGTTTTGACTGCATGAAAATAGAAGAGTTGATGCATTAGCCTCAAGGACAGCTACAACAACTCGAGAATCATCCATGGCAAGAAGTACAGCTCCACCAGCACCTAGGGTAGCTCCATCAGCTCCTACTGCAACTAGGAGACCAAGTACTTCTACTTCTGCTCCTGCTAAGCAAAGGTCAAAAAAAGCTTCATACCGCCAAGGGCTTCATGTACTAGAAGGATGGGAAAACCATCTTATAAGATGTCTCAATGGTTCAATTGTTCCCAAGGCAGCAAGAAGAAGTAATTTCATGATGCCTCAGTGTTCTTGAAAATATCTTTGAGTTTGTGATGTTCAACACAGATTTGAGTTTGTGTTGTTGATACGAGTTTAATTCAGCCTATTTAGGCTAGTTTGTGATGGTACTATGTAAGTTACCTAATTATTACACATGATCAAGACAATGATGATGATTTATCTTGTTTCTGATTCTAGTTATAATGCTGGTGATGTTGTCATTTAGACTTTCAAGCACAAATTTCATCACAAACCAATAATCAAATAACACTACAAGCAGACCTTAGTTCAACAGATTCAAAGTTAACACATTACAAGCCATATTTCAATGCTACAAAAGTAACTTAGTTCAACAAATTACAAGTAATACTCCATTACAAACTTAACAACTAAAGACAATGAACCACACGGTCATATGACAACCCAAATTATTCATCATCATAAATATCCTCGATCACCTTCAGCTTCCTCTTGTTATTTTCACCTACTTTTTTCAGGTCAGCAATGCAACACTCCATAGCACTCTTCTCAATGCTCAACTTCTCCTTCTCTTTCATCAGCTCACCAATGCAAAGATCCATCTTCTCCTTCTCTTTCTTCAGCTCAGCCCAACACCACTTGAGAGTCCTGTTACCAGTGCTCATGTTTTCCTTCTCTTTAAGATGATTGTGCTTCATATTTCTAATGTAATTTCCTTGAGCAACATGAATGAACTTCAACTGGTCAGCAACTGCCTTCAATTTATGGATCTCAACATACTTTTCCATGCCGCTCTCACCATCATTTTAGTGATTTACCTATGGCCTCTGAGAATCATTCTGGTGATTTACCTATGCCAGATTATCCTGGGCATCCAAGAGGTTGTTCACATCTTCAACAAGCTTCTCATAAGTCTTCCGCAACTCATTTCTATGTTCTATGATATTGTGCAAAGCAGCTGAATGTTCTAGGCATGCAATCCTATTGTCATGCTTGATATCCTCATGCATAAGCCACAGTTTACAGAGAGCATTCTGCAGATGATCTGGCCACTCCTCATCTACCCACTGCACTAATCCACAATTTTAACTCTGTGAAATACAAAATAAATAGTTCAAACATGTTTTCACGGACTCACGGGTTAAAGATTCACTTAAGTTAAAGTTACAGTTAAGGTGCAGATTTAGTTAGATCAAGTCAACTGAACAACACATGATATGAGCATCTTCATTATCAGACTAAACTACAATTATTGTGGGCATTTCCATTTCATCCGTAAAATGACCAGTGACTATGAATAATAAACAGTATCTAAGAACAATGAACAAGAACTATGAACCCTAGAACGGAATTATACTAAACACCAATTTTGCTAACTAACTTCTACGACACAAGCAATGAACCTCCTCCCTGTGCTTATCCCCTCGAATACTACACATTTCTTTCCTGGCTTGCCATGCTCGCACATCACCCCCAAGTCATCAGTAGCACCAGTGTACAACGGGCCATCTATTGTACGTGGGATCTGGAAAACAAAAAAAATAAGTTCAAAGCAATCTACAGGCACGCAAACCCTAAATCCCAAAATAATAAATCGGAACCCTACTTGAACCAACACACCTTAATAGGGCAGCCGTAGGAAGCGAGGAACTGCGGGTTGGAGTCCTCAATGCTCTCACCATCACTCCAAGACACCATGGCGACCGGCAGCGAGCAGAGATGAGAGGAGGCGAGGGAGGTTGCAAGAGCACGAGAGGAACAGAGGAGTGAGGGAGAGGAGTGTGAAGTGGCGCGACGTGGTCGGTCGGTCTGTCCGATGCAAGGGGGCAAAGGGTTTCCACCTGACAGCGTTGTAGCCCACCGTTAGACCACATAGGATGAAAACGGGCCCCGGCTATCGGAAAAACAGTCAAAAGCAGCAAATAGCCCGATCAGTGCATATTGCAAAAGGTTTACTGAATATGCGATGTTTTTTGCAATAGATTAGTCACCTCATGGTTTTCTGGAATCGATGCCTCAAATGTGGTGGTTTTTTGCAATTCACTCTAGCCATCCCTCTAAACCACCTTCATAGGTGATGACAACTAACCTGCATATGCACCTCACCGTCAACCTGGACTAGCTCCTTTGGCGATGATCCATCATCAGCTCATTTTCGACTAGCCCTTGTCGTAGAAGTCGCAGCCGATGACAACATCCTGTTTTTTGGCCTAGGATTATGCTTCCTCCGGGCACGGAGTCAACTAAAAAGGTGATTTTTTCAACTTCATGAGGAACAGCAATTGCGAATAATAACAAATTGACCGTACAAAATCATTGCTTGGTACTGTTTATCAAAAATATAAACCCCTCACAAGTTTTTCCTTTAGGGTTTCCCTAAATTCCTCTCGTCCTTCGACGGCGTCGCCGCCGGAGTCTACGTGATTTCACCGTCGATCACCCTGGGAATTGATCGGCCGACATTAGCTAAGTTCGCATGACTACTATAGGGGTCTGCATGGAGGTAATCGTTGGAGATCGACCAGGTGGAGAAGCGAGGGTGGCGGAGAAGGAAGTTCAGACGGCGATGAACAAATACTCGCAGGGCGAGGTGGGTGTGGAGCCTCCTGACGCATCACAGCGATGGAAGATAGCGGAGGATCTGCCAGAAGTGCGGGATGAGGAGATGGCAGAGGAAGATGGGGACAATTGGGACCATGTTGAACCCGACCCAACCCTAGAAGATGCTTTTGGAGGGATGAAGTTGCAAGGAGAAGAAGAGGAGGATCTAGATCTCTCGGGGGAGGTGGAGGAACTGATAAAGGAGGTTCATTGGCTGGCTTTGTTTAGGGTTCATACCCTACGTCCCTTTAGCCATGCGGCTCTTCTAAATTCCACGAGGAACGTGTGGGCGTGTGCGCAAGGAGTCACCTTCAACATGAAGGGTCCAAACCTATTCCTAGAACAATGTCATTGCTTAGGGGATTGGAAGAGGGTAATGGAGGGAGGCCCATGGCACTTTAGGCGTGACCCAGTTGTTCTTGTGGAGTATGATGGATTCACGAATGTTGCAGAGTATGCGCTCGACATGTACCCTCTCTGGGACAGAAACAATGGTTTGGTTGATGGCTTGACGAGGAAGAAGGAGCTTGCGGAGAAGGTTGCTAAGAAGGTAGGAGAGCCCCCATTCACTACCATTGTCAATGAAGGGAAGATCAACCCCTCTAGCCACCTTCGGGTGAGAGTTTTAATTAATTTTAACAAACCTTTGGTGAGATTTGTATCGATCACTCTCAAGGAGAGGAAGAGGTACCCGATTAGCTACGAGAAACTTCCAGATTTTTTCTTATTTTGTGGATGCATGGGACATGTGGTGGAGGAATGTGGTGATGGGATTCATGACCCCAAATTATGCGAGTGGGGAGACTATCTCCAATGGAATAATGATCCCAATGGGGGCAACGCTGCGGTAGGGCATGGAGGTGGATGGCGGTCTACTAGCAGGGGTGGTGGTGTTTATGCAGGAAGGGGATCGGCTGGGCGAGGTGATGGTATTGGCAGAGGAGGGAGAGAAGGTAACTCTTTTGACTCGTGGGGCCGAGGCACTCGAGCGTACAAGGAACATATGTTTCAATCTAACCAGCAAGAAGAAGGTTCGGTGATGGTGTGAAGAATATCTGTAAGAGGCTCATCGGTGCGGATGGCACACTGAATATTAGGGGACAGGCAATCCCTAACTTAGTTGGTAAAGTCTCAAACACGGTGTTACTGCTCGAGAATGTTAGCTCTTCGGGGATAGGGAGTGCATCGTTTACGACCCCGTGGAAGGTACCTATTGTGAAGAGAAGGAGGCAGGGTGGTGAGGCGGGTGGTGATGCAGGTGTAGACAAGGATGCTGTTATGGCTTATGAGGCGGCCTCCGTTGGGGAGGACCGTCAGGCCCAATGAATCTCCTAAGTTGGAACTGTCGGGGGAGGGGAAATCCCCGGATAGTTTGAGAGCTAGCGGCGTTGTGTCTGTCGTATTCCCCCATGCTGGGTTTTCTTTGTTAGACGCGACAGAAATAAGAGAAGATGAAGAAGGTTAGAGGAAGGATTGGTTTGAAGGGTTTTTCTGGTGTGGGTAGTAATGGGATGAGCAGTGGTCTTGTTCTGTATTGGCATGAGTTTTTTGTGGTTGATGTCATGGAAAAGAATGATAGGATAATTGATGCTATGGTTCATGTTGACACTAATGCGGATCTATGGGGACTTACTTGCATCTATGGGGAACCAAGAGTAGAAAATAGACATCTTACGTGGGAGAAACTTCAAAATTTAAAGAGTGTAAATGATGCACTGTGGCTCGTGGTTGACGATTTTGACGAAGCTCTATGGGACTTTGAGCATTTTTTGCAACTCCTAGAGTTGTCCGCCAGATGGTGGCATTCCAAGACAGTTTGGAAACATGTGGTTTGGTGGATCTGGGCTTCATAGGAATTCCATACGCTTATGATAACAAGCGGTTAGGTGCTAATAATGTCCGTATATGGCTTCACAGAGCTGTAGATACAAATGATTGGCGAAACATGATTGCCTTTTCTTCAGTTCTCCACGTTCCCCCCCTTGCTCCGATCATGTGGCTCTTGTCCTCAGGAGTGTTGCGGATGAGGGGCCGGCTGCTCCAAAGAGCAGGAGGTATGAGGTGCTTTTGGGAAAGCGACGGCTCCCTACCTAAGGTTATTAGGATGGCATGGGAAGCTGTTGGAGAGGTGCAAAATCTCAGCCAACTACGGGATGCTCTTGCTAAAACCATGTCATCGTTGGGCAGCTGGAGTAAGAAGTTTGGGAATATTACTAGGGAGCTGGCCAAGTCCCGAACCCAATTGGAAGAGCTTATGTCCATGAATGCTGATCAGCAAAACAATCGAAGAGCGACGGATAGAATGAACGAGCTTTTATACCAATAGGAGATGTTGTGGCTTCAGAGATCTAGAATTTCCTGGCTGAAGGATGGGGATCGGAACACAAAGTTCTTTCATAACAAGGCAGTGTGGAGAGCAACGAAAAACAAGATTCGACAACTCACTAACAACATCGGTGTGGTACATTCAGACTTGGGTGCTATGGGGAAGGAGGCGAATGAATACTTCAAAGGTATTTTTACTGCCGACACAACACTTGATGCCTCATCGATTGTGGATCTCTTGGAGGTAATATTCTCGGAGGATGACAACTCCAAGTTGTGCGCCCCATTCAGCGATAAGGGGATAGCCGATGCCTTGTTTCAAATTGGCCCCCTGAAAGCTCCAGGACTGGATGGGTTCCCTGCAAGGTTCTTCCAACGCAATTGGCTAACTGTCAAAGCGAATGTTACTGCAGCGGTCAAGGACTTCTTCGGCACTGGGATTATGCCGGATGGGGTAAACTCAACCTCTATTGTTCTTATTCCAAAAATCCCTAACCATGTCAAGATTTCTGATTACAGGCCTATAAGTTTGTGTAATGTCATATACAAAATTATATTGAAGTGTGTGGTTAATAGGCTTCAGCCTCTCTTGGATGGTCTTATATCTCCGGAACAAAGTGCGTTTATTCCAGGAAGGATGATCACATATAATGCGCTTGTTGCCTTTGAGTGTATCCACCATATTAAACAGGAAAAAGACCCCCACTAAAAGTTTTTGCGCTTACAAAGTGGTCTATGCAAGGCATATGATAGAGTGGATTGGGTTTTCTTGAGGCAGGTGATGCAAAAGATGGGTTTCGCTCAACGATGGATTGACTGGATTATGACTTGTGCCACATCGCTGAGGTATGTTGTTAAGCTTAATGGGACCCTCTTGAATTCATTTGCACCAACGTGTGGGCTTCGGCAAGGTGACCCCCTTTCACCATTCTTGTTCCTATTTGTGGCGGACGGCTTGTCAGCGATTCTTTGAAATAAAGTTGAGAGGGATGAGATCTCCCTGGTTAAAGTATGTAGGCTTGCTCCTAGCATTTCCCATTTGTTGTTTGCGGATGACACCTTGTTGTTCTTTGAGGCGTCCAGAACCAGGCTAAGTTTGTGAAGGATGTGCTTCAGATGTATGGTAAAGCAACAAGCCAATGTCTTAATCCTAATAAGTGTTTGATTCTCTTTGGTACAGCTTGCATGTTGGTGCAGCAGGAAGAGGTGAGAGCTATGTTGGGAGTGTCTAGTTTGGTGTTTGAAGAAAAATATATAGGCATGCCTACTCCTGAAGGCCGGATGTCGAAAGGACGCTTCCAAAATCTCCAGACAAGGCTCACTAAGAGATTGATGCAATGGCGGGATGGGTATCTAGCCCAACCGAGGCTGTAGCGCAAGCACTTCCTACCTACATCATGGGAGTTTTCAAACTTTCTTTCGTTGTTTGTGATGATCTAACTTAGATGGTTAGGAACTTCTATTGGGGCTCAAAGAAGGGAAGGAGAAAGGTACACTGGATAGGGTGGCATTACTTGTTACAGCCTAAAGATGGAGGAGGCGCAGGATTTCGAGACTTCCGACTGTTCAATCAGGCATTACTCGCTCGCCAAGAATGGAGGCTCATTACTAAGCCTGATAGTCTATGTGCACGAATCCTAAAAGCTAGATATTACTCTCGTGGTAATCTTATGGATAATGTCTTCTCAGGTAATGCGTCATCGTCTTGGCGGGCTGTTAGTCATGGTCTTAATCTTCTGAAGAAAGGAATCATTTGACGTGTTGGGAACGGTTAGAATATTCGTGTGTGGCGAGATAATTGGATTCCACGACCTCACTCTTTTAAGCCAATATCTCCACAAGGTCGATGTCGTATTCGATTTGTTTAAGAACAATGGATCCTAGAAATTCTGAAGATAAGAGCTTCCCCAAGGCTGGAGGAGGATGTTGTTGCTTGGGCTCCTGCAAAGTTAGGGGTGTTCACAGTAAAATCAACATATACATTTGCGTTCGATGAGTCTATCAGGGAGTCTGTGGTCTCTTCTAGCTCGGCACCGGATGGAAGCAGAAGCTGCTGGAAGTATATATGGAGTTGCAAAGTGCCACCAACAATAAAAAACTTCGCTTGGAGACTGTCGATTGATTCGCTCCCAACCTGGAGAAACAAGCATAAAATTCGGTTGGAAGTTACTAGCTGTTGTCCAGTTTGTGGCATGGAGGAGGAGGACAACTTTCATCCTTTTGTTAAATGTCAGTTTGGTAGGGATCTATACCTTGCTATGGCCGAAGTATCGGAACTTCCAACGTTGCAAATAATGGAAGGAATTGGGAAGGAATGACTACTTCATGTGCTCGCCCCACTGTCCGAACTACAGAGGGGATTGCTGATGCTAATCTTTTGGAGAAGTTGGTATGTTCGCAATCAACTGGTACACTCTAAACCTGCTCCCCCACTGTCGGTCTTGGTGAAATACCTGCAGGATTATGTTGAGGCGTTATCAAGCATGAACGAAAGCTCTTCCGAGGATCTGATCAAAGGGAAACGGAGTTGTTGTTTCAGCAAAAGCCCATCTAAAAGGGTTGGAGAGAATAGTCCTGCTGCCCCCTGGATGCCACCCCCATCAGGTTGGGCTAAACTGAATACCGATGGCTCTTTCTCGGAAGATGGTGATGCTGGGGCAGGAATGATCGTGAGAGACAACCTCGGGGCTATTGTGTTCTCCTATTGCATATCTCTTTTCTCTTGCAGAGATGCTGTGGAGGCCGAACTGTGTGCTTGTATGGAAGGGATTTCCTTCCTCATTCAACGATCCGACCTGTCAATTCTGATAGAGATGGACTCGAACACAGCTGTGGCGATGATTACAAGCGGTGAACCGGATCGATCAATGTATGCCTCTATAGTTGGTGAAATTAAATTTCTTTTGAGTCTTAGGAAAACTTGTTTCTCTTTTATCCCTAGATCTTAAAATAAAGCTCCCGATCACCTAGCTAGTTTTGGTAGGATCGAAGGTAGAATTATGACTTGGGTTAGTTCTGCTCCTGAGGATGTTTTGAAGTTGGTCTTGGTTGATTGTATAGACCCTTACATTGAGTAATACTCCCTCCCTTCCAAAATATAAGACCTTTTAGGATTTTACTAGGAGACTACATACGGAGCAATATGAGTGAATCTATACTCTGAAATATGTTTATGTACATCCGTATGTAGTTTATAGTACAATCTCTAAAAGGTCTTATATTTAGGAACGGAGGGAGTACAAGTTTTATTTCCGCAAAAAAAAAAAATCATTGCTTGGTATTGTGGTACAAATATCAACTCTTATACTACTCACTTTAAAAGAAAGCCAGCACAGAGTCTGCGCAAAAAAAAAAAAAGCCAGCACAGAGAACTGGCCACCTCTCATTAAAAACACCGAGAAGTCGGCTAGCTATTTACACACAGCCGCACTTGGAGTACTGGACACGACGGCAAAAGGGCAATCAACGAAAAGATCAGATAAAAGTTGTAGGAGTACTACTCACTTTAATCCAGAAATGAAAAGCTATAGCTCCCCAACCCAGACATATATAGCATGCACACTGATCACTATCTACATCTTATTCGCCACGTCGGTGTCACGAGCTCACCATCATGAACACACGACCAACTAATTGTTGATCTTGATCCCACGTGCCGTTGACTGACTCACTCATACGTCCTCGCATGGCGGCCGGCAGGCTCGCCCTCGCCGGCGCTCACCTCACGCCGTGGACATGTCCCTGTCCGTCACGTCGTGCTCCCTGGTGAGCAGGTAGTTCTGCGTCGTCCACCCCGCCGACGAGGCGTAGTACGACGATGAGGAGGTCAGCGCCGTGCTGGTCCCGGACACCGGCGTCTCCCCGTCGTCGTCCCCGAGCACGACCGGCAGCGCGGGCCACATGAAGGCCGGCTTCGCCGCCGGCACATCCGGCGGCGGCGCGGAGCGCGCCAGGATCTGCACGATGGCGCGCGCCCTCGGCCGCTCCCCGGGGTTCGGGTGGCTGCACGCGAGGCCCAGCAGCAGCAGCCGCTCCGCGTCGCCCTCGTCGAACCCCCCGGCGACGAGCCGCCTGTCGACGGCCTCGAGGATGCGGCCCCCGCCGGCGCCGTGGAGCTGCCACACGCCCTCCAGCAGCTGGCTGCACCCGGCGGCGTTGCTGCAGGAGATGCGGCGGCCGGAGACGATCTCCAGGATGACGGCGCCGAAGCCGAAGACGTCCGACTCCCGCGTCGCCCTGCCCGTGTGGAAGCACTCCGGCGCGATGTAGCCCAGCGTGCCCGGGACGCCGATCTTGTCGGTGTAGGAGGTCTTGTCGGTCTCGAGCGCGCGGGCGAGGCCGAAGTCGCCGAGACGCGCGTTGAAGGCGCCGTCCAGCATGATGTTGGACGGCTTGATGTCGCGGTGGATCACCCGCTGGTCGTACTCGTGGTGGAGGTAGTTCAGGGCGGAGGCCACGCCGGCGACGATGTTGTAACGTTGGCCCCAGGTGAGCACCGGGGCCTCCGGCCCGCCGAAGAGGTGCCTGTCCAGGCTGCCGTTGGGCATGAAGTCGTACACCAGCAGCAGCACGCCGTCCTGGTGGCACCAGCCTGCAAATTCACCATCCGCGGTTAATCGATTTATTTCCAGAATTGTGAACAGCTAATTAGAGAATTAGACTATTTTTGTTCTAGCGACAAGGTTGTCTAGTACTACTAGTATACTACTTCAGACTGTTTTATTATTCCAAAGCCAGTAGAGCATGTGAAGTACTAATAGACGGGTCAAATATTGCGTCGTCAAATTGGTAGTGCAATCATGATCCGGAATCCCAAATCATATCATATAAGCAACAAACCTTCACTAGATAGGAACTGGTTAGTCATAGGAGTAGATACTTGGGTGCAAACTTGAAATCTAGTCTAGTGTACTAGTAGAACTAATTTCTTGGAGTAGTTGTCCCTATTCGTAAGTTAAACCATCAGTATCTCGATTGCATCGTTATCCTTTGATTCGTAATCTGAAAATGCCCCTACCTTTGTCGTCTATCTATATAGACGGCGTTTGACATTTACAACTCGTTTTTCACGTAACCAAATTTTTGACATAATCAAAGGTTTGCTTTCACTTTCGCATAAAAAATAAAAAGTTCGCTTTCACGTAACCCTTTAGGCAACCTCTTTTTAGTCTACTTTAATCATAACCGAAGTGCAAAACTAATGAGACTCATCCTAGAATGAAGATGATATTTTTGAGTGACATCCATGATGCAGTTTCTGGCAGAATCTTTGAATCAAAAGCACTATAAAGAGCTACGGGGCTGCGATGAACGGAATATTTTTATTGATCAAGAACGTTGCGAAATGTGCAGAGCAGAGAATTAAAGAAACAGTTGTTTACCGAGGAGCTTGACGAGATTGCGGTGGCGGAGGAGGTTGATGATGCTAAGCTCGGCGAGGAAGTCCTCCTGTCCCTTGGTGTTGGCCCCGGAGAACTGTTTCACGGCGACCTCCATGTTCTGCCCGTGCTCCCCGACCACGGTGGCGCGGTACACCACACCGTACCCTCCCTGCCCCAGCTTCATCTTCTCGTCGAAGTTGCCCGTCCCTTTCCTCAGCTCCTTGTAGTCGAACTCCTTGGGCACCCCGGGGATGCTGGCGAAGTTAATGGTGCTCCGGACCATCGAGCTCGAGTCGTCCCCGATCCTCCTCCGCCTGCTCTTGATGTACAGGCCGGCGAACAGACCGAGCGCCAGGGCGAAGGCGCACGGCGCGCCGATGGCCAGCCCGAGCTTCCAGCCGGAGAGCGGCTGCTTGCCGGTGCCGCTGCCGTCGGGGAGAAGCTCCACCGTCATGTCCCAACTGTGCAAGCAGTTGAGCTGGTACAGCACGCCGGTGGACGCCGAGAAGCCGAAGTAGGCCGTCTTGCCGAGGAGGACCCTCGAGAGGTCCAGCGACGCGTTGAGCACGGGAGTGGCGGGCCTGCTCCCGTTCTTGGCCATGTACACCCACACGTGCCGCGACGTGCCGTTGTACTCGATCCAGACCATGTGGCTGCCGTCGTCGTCGGTGTTGTTGGTCGCGAGGTCGATGCCGAAGGGGGTGAGGGAGGCGGCGACCTTGGACTGGACGCCGTTCACGTCGAGGCCGACGTGGTTGTCGTCGGGGTCGTAGGCCTGCTTCACTGTGTCCAGCTCCACGGCCGCGAACCCGTTGGCGGCGCTACCGTCGGTGGACGCGTTGGTGAGGCCAAGGTAGCCGCCGTGGCTGCCGGGAGGCGGGGGGGCGGCGCCATCGGACGCGATGAGGAACGCCAACCCTTCGCCCTTGACGGACGCGTTCGCGCGGAAGAGGTTGACCTTGAACACGGTGGAGAAGGAGGCGACGCGCCGGCCGTCGGCGCTGGAGTTGGACGCGTCGGAGGCCCAGAGCACGTAGGCCCGGGGGAACATGACCCGGCCGGTCTGGTTGATGAGGAACCTCTCCGGGTCGTTTCTGGTGTCCGGCGTGATCTGCAGAGCATTCCCGTTGACGGTGGCGTTGCCCAGCACGGTGAGGTTGCCGGGGAGCTGCCGCAGCGAGTTGTCGAACGAGGGGAAGGAGAAGGTGATGGACTCCTTGCCGCCGACGATGCTGGTGAAGGTGGTGGCCTGGGCGCGGGCGGCGGGGAGGAGCGAGCATACGGAGATGGCGTAGAGCAGGAGGAGGACGGCGAGGCTGGTGGTGGCGCGTTGACGGCGGCGGGAGTGCGCCATGGGTTTGAGTCCTCGCTTTCTCAGGAGGGGAGGAGAACTGAGGAAGAGAGGAGAGATGTGGGCAGGCCAGGTGGTGGAGAAATGGAGGGAGTCGTGGTGTGCATGCATCTGTACAAATAAGGAGGCTGCGGGTTGGTGGGTCGTCAGTGGATGCTTGTGCCTGGATTGGACTGCTGCCTCCGTTTTGTTCCTTGTGTTGGTGTACTCTTACACATTTGCTGTTTTGCAAAAAACTAATAATCAACAAAGGGTATCTTCACTGAACTTAGCATGTTGGAAATCTAGATCTATGCCTATTTTTCGGCGTATCTATATACTATATCAGTATCCATATCAATCTTTATCTCTATCTCTATCTCCATCTCCATCTCCATCTCTACCATTCTATCTTTATCTTTATATCTACTTAAAACATACACAAAGTTAGTTTTACTGCCGCAGAATTCTTGTCAACCGCTCCTTCCCCTCTCATCACGTCCCGTCACTAGGCTTTTTTCGTCCAATCGGTTCTATTCTTCCACCATGCCTTTTGTCCCATGTTTCATGTACACTAAGCAATCACCTTAATTTACTTATTTTCTTCATCAATTTTATCTTAATTTACTTACCTTTGACGTCAATTTCATGTATCATCATAATTTACTTACCTTTTGTACCAATTTAATAATTTATGTACCATGCATTATTAGACAAAGGGTTTTGGGAACCGCTCGACACTTTCTTGAGGTGTGGCTATCTTATATATATAACAGGGTACATGAGGGTGTACAATACAATATACAAGACCTATACCAGAGCTATATGTAAATACAGTCTAACACCCTCCCTTAATCTTAACTATGCCCTTAGGTACAAAGTATGTTAAGATTGCGCCTACACCCTACAAACCGAGGTTGAGGTAGAGGCTTCGTGAAGGTGTCAGCAAGTTGATTTTTAGAGGAGATGAACTTGATGTGAAGTAGCTTCTGTGCAACACGTTTCTGCACAAAGTGATAGTCAACTTCGATGTGTTTTGTTTGAGCATGAAACACTGGATTAGATGACAGATAAGTAGCACCAATTTTATCACACCAAAGGACAGGCGGTTGAGCTTGAGGAACTCTCAACTCTCTCAATAAGGATTGTACCCATATGATCTCAGCTCTAGCATTTGCAAAAGCTTTATATTCAGCCTCAGTACTACTCCGAGACACCGTAGCTTGTTTACGAGCAGTCCAGGCAATCAAAATAGGACCAAAGAATAGAGCATGTCACCCCCCCCCCCCCCGCCCCGTGGATCGCCTGTCATCTGGATTACCAACCCAATCTGCATCAGAGAATGCAAAGAGCTCCGTAGACTGTGCAGGCTGAAGAAGCAAACCGTACGGGGCAGTAAGGCAAACATAGCGGAGAATGTGCTTAAATGCTGTCGAATGAGAAATCGTGGGAGCATGAAGGAACTGACACACCCGGTTAACTGCATAGGAGATGTTTGGCCGAGTGATGGTCAGATACTGCAAGCCACCAACAATACTGCAATACTCAGTGGCATCATCAGAAGTGAGAGGATCTCCATCAAATGCAGACAAATGATCAGTGGAAGACATCAGAGTGGTGGCTTGTTTGCACATCAGCATACCTGCCCGTCGCAACAAGTCCAGAGAGTACTTATGTTGTGAGAGTGTCAAGCCAGCAGAAGAGCGAGAAACCTCCAACCCAAGGAAGTAATGCAAGGTGCCTAGATCTTTCACCGCAAAATCACCACTCAAGGCAGAGATCAACCGATCAGCAGCAGCATCGGAGGAGCTCATGAGGATAATGTCATCAACATAGATCGGTAGATACATTGTTACCTCAGTCCCACGTAGTAGAAAGAGCGATGTGTCAGCAGTTGATGGAACAAAACCAAGTGCCCAAAGAACGGAGCCAAGCCTGGCATGCCATGCACGAGGAGCCTGCTTCAGCCCATAGAGCGCCTTGACCAGGCAACACAGATGATGAGGGCGAGAAGGGTCAACAAATCCCGGGGGCTGGCGCATGTAAACCCCCTCATCCAGAACACCACGAAGAAAAGCATTCTGAACATCCAATTGACGAAGAAACCAGCCTCGGGTAACAACCAAGCAAAGCAGAAGCCGAATGGTAGTAGGTTTGACAACCGGACTAAAAGTATCCTCATAGTCAAGACCATACCGTTGTTTGAACCCTTTCGCCACTAGTCGTGCCTTGTAGCGTTCAATAGAACCATTAGCATGCTTCTTAACTTTGAAGACCCACTTGGAGTCAATGACATTCACACCAGAGACCGGAGGGACTAATTGCCAAGTACCATTCGTCAACAATGCTTGATACTCTTGCTCCATACCATGGCGCCAGTGAGGAATCCCAAGAGAAGCCTGAAAGTGTCGTGGTTCAGCAGAGGGACCATCTTGTAACAGCGCCACACAATCTGCAAGCCAAGCAACGGTCCCATATGTACGTTTCTTGGGACAGACAACGCCGGATTGGCTGCGTGTATGCAGACGAGGAGCGGTCGCAACCAGTGGTGCATCCACAGTTGGTGGTGCAACTGCAGCCGGTGTAGCAGCCATAGCTGGTGGTGATGAAGCCGTCGATGTAGACCCGAGCGGCAACACAACCTCGTCCCACATAGGCGAGAAGGAGCCCGAGGATGCCACAAGAGACGCCAGCCTAGGCGATGGGGCAGACGAAGCCAGGGTGGGCGTCGCGGGTCGGCCCAGATCAGACACAGCCGGTGTTGGTGAGACTGACCCATAAGATGGAGGTGCGGCCGAATTCAGCACAGGGGAAGTCGGCCCAGAAAGAGTGAGAGCGGCTGAGACGTGCACGACACATGCAGAGAGCCGATGTTCACATCAGGAGCAGCCGACCGCTCCATTCCTCCAACAACTCAGGACGGGCTCCATGATCTGTACCTGCAGCATGATTAGGAAGAAACGCAGGAGAGTATGCAACATCAACAAACTCAGTAGGCAGTGGAGGGGTGGAATATGATGACGGCGAAGTGAGAGCTGGTGAAAAAGATGAAACAGAAAAACATTCTCGTCAAACACAACATCGCGATAGATGTAGACACGGTTAGACGGAATATGAAGACACTTATACCCTTTGTGAAGTGAACTATACCCAAGGAAGACACATAGTTTGGACCTAAACTCAAGCTTATGCTTGTTATAAGGGTGAAGATGAGGCCAACATGCACATCCAAAAACTTTAAGAAAGCTATAGTTGGGAGATTCATTAAGCAAGAGTTCAAGTGGTGTTTTCATCCCAAGGCGTCGTGAGGGGAGCCTATTTATAAGAAAACAGGTTGTGGAAAACGCGTCACTCCAAAAACGGAAGGGTACTGATGCATGAGAAAGTAAAGTAATGCCAGTTTCAACAATATGACGATGCTTACGTTCGGCTGCGCCATTCTGCTGATGTGTATGAGGACAACACACGCGATGCGAAATCCCAAGCTTATTAAATAACGCATTGAGGTTCTGATATTCACCCCCCAATCCAACTGAACATGGATAAGCTTATGCTTAAGAAGACGCTCAACATGAGCTTAGAACTGAAGAAAAACATCAAACACATCGGATTTGTTCTTGATAAGATAAAGCCAAGTAAACCGACTATAAGCATCAATAAAACTGACATGACAGTTATGGCCACTAACAGAAGTTTGGGCATGGCCCCATACATTAGAAAACACAAGCTCAAGTGGAGTTTTCACGACACGACATGACTCTGAAAACGGAAGGTGATGATTCTTTCCTTGTTGACAAGCATCACAAACTGTAGCAGCATCTTTATTGGACACAACTGGAAGATCATGCGATGAAGAATACTATGAACTATGGGAGTGGCGGGATGACCAAGCTGTGCAGGCCAATGAGTGAGCGACACACGGACACCACTGAAAGCTTGAGAGGTAGACGGCATATCAAGTGCATAGAGTCCATGGCGCAGGCGACCTCTAAGAAGAACTTCCCTCCTGTCCCGATCCTTGATAAAAAGGTAAAAAGGATGAAACACAGTGAAGATGTTATTGTCACGAGTAAGTTGAGGAACTGACAACAAACTACCGGTAGTAGAAGGGACTCTAAGAACATTGCGGAGATGTAAAGATTTGTGTTTATGGGTAAGAAGCGATGCCTGACCAACATGTGATATATGCATACCTTCTTCATTGGCGGTGTGAGCCTGATCATGACCGCAATATGGCTCCTGAGTGGAGAGCTTACCAATCTCACTTGTCAGGTGGTGAGTAGCACCCGTATCCATGTATCATGTTGGATCAATAGGATACGATGGAGTGTGTCCATGCCCGTGATTGACCAAGGCAGCTTGTTTTTATTGCCTTTACCATTGTTGCCATTACCGAGGAAGTCATGCTTGAAGCGACGATGGCAGCGGGATGCGATGTGGCCGGGAATCCCACATAAATGGAAGGCGAGCTAGGCACCACAGGATGGACATCATGCACACGGGCGGCCATCCCCTGTCGTGGGCATAGGGGCGGCGGCAGGGGGGCACTAAAGCTGTAGAGTCAGAGGCCCCGCCTTGCCTGCGGCCGCCGGCTTTGTATGGCTTCCCTTTGCCACGAGCAGCAGCGTTTGTAGAGGCAAAACTCGGAGTCAAACAGCAAGACTTGAGGTGCAGTTCAGTGGCGAGGAGGCGGGAGTAGAGCTCACGAGGTTGGAGAGGGACGTCACGACCATTGATGTTCTCGGTGAGGTTATCATAGTCAGCATCCAATCCATTCATAACAAAGGTGGTGAAGTCCTCAGGGCAGAGCGGCTGGCCAATGCAAGCCATGGTGTCACAGAGGCGCATCATCTTGTTGAAGTAGTCGATGATGCTGAGGTCAAGGAGCTTGGTCTCCCTAGCTCCGTGCGAATGGCGTGAGCTGATACGTCCATTTTGCATCATGCTTTCATGTTGATATTTATTGCTTTTTGGTCTGTTATATTACTTGTGGTACCATATTTATGCCTTTTCTCTCTTATTTTGCAAGGTTTATTTGAAGAGGAAGAATTCAGGGAGCTGGAATTCTGGACTGGAAAAGCAGCAAATCCTAGTCCACTATTATGCACATCTCCAAATGCCCTGAAAAGTTACTTGGATTTTTTTCTAGATTATATAAAAAATATTGGGCGAAAGAACTACCGGAGGGGGCTGCCACGGCGCCACAAGCCCTAACACCGCCACCCCCTGGTGGCAGAGTGGGGGCTTGTGGGCTCCCTGACAGCCCACTAGCCCCCCTCTTTTGCTATATGAAGCGTCTTGGCCCAGAAAAAAATCAAGGGGGGAGCTTTTTTGTGGTTTTGCCGCCGCCACAAGGCGGAGCTTGAGCAGATCTAATCTAGAGCTCCGGCAGGACGGTCCTGCCGGGGAAACTTCCCTCCCGGAGGGGGAAATCGTCGCCATCGTCATCACCAACACTCCTCTCGTTGGAGGGGAGGCATCTTCATCAACATCTTCATCAGCACCATCTCCTCTCCAATCCCTAGTTCATCTCTTGTAACCAATCTTCGTCTCGCGACTCCGATTGGTACTTGTAAGGTTGCTAGTAGTGTTGATTACTCTTTGTAGTTGATGCTAGTTGGATTACTTGGTGGAAGAGTTTATGTTCAGATCCTTGATGCTATTCATTACACCTCTGATCATGATTATGATTATGTTTTGTGAGTAGTTACTTTTGTACCTGAGGACATGGGATAAGTCATGTTAATAATAGTCATGTGAATTTGATATTCGTTCGGTATTTTGATATGTTGTATGTTGTCTTTTCCTCTAGTGGTGTTATGTGAACGTCGACTACATAACACTTCACCATATTTGGGCCTAGAGGAAGGCATTGGGAAGTAATAAGTAGATGACGGGTTGCTGGAGTGACAGAAGCTTAAACTCCAGTCTATGCGTTGCTTCGTGAGGGGCTGATTTGGATCCACTAGTTTAAAGCTATGGTTAGACTTTGTCTTAATTCTTCTTTTGTAGTTGCGGATGCTTGCGAGAGAGGTTAATCATAAGTGGGATGCTTGTCCAAGTAAGGGCAGTACCCAAGCGCCAGTCCACCCACATATCAAACTATCAAAGTAACGAACGCGAATCATATGAACATGATGAAACTAGCATGACAGAAATTCGTGTGTGTCCTCGGGAGCGTTTTTCCTCCTATAAGACTTTGTTCAGGCTTGTCCCTTGCTACAAAAGGGATTGGGCCACTTGCTGCACCGTTGCTACTACTTGTTACTTGTTACTCTTTGCTTGCTACGTTTCACCTCGCTACACAATCACTTGTTACCGCTACTTTCAGTGCTTGCAGTTATTACCTTGCTGAAATCCGTTTATCAGAGCCTTCTGCTCCTCGTTGGGTTCGACACTCTTACTTATCGAAAGGACTACGATTGATCCCCTATACTTGTGGGTCATCAAGACTCTTTTCTGGCGCCGTTGTCGGGGAGTGAAGCGCCTTTGGTAAGTGGAAATTGGTAAGGAAACATTTTTATACTGTGCTGAAATTTATTGTCACTTGTCACTATGGAAACTGTTCCTTTGAGGAGTTTGTTCGGGGTATCTTCACCACGAACGGAAGTACGAGGAGTTGCTCCTCAACCTGAGGTACCTACTGAAAATAACTTTTATGAAATTCCTTCGGGTATGCTTGAGAAACTGCTGGCTAATCCTTTCACGGGAGATGGATCTTCACATCCAGACTTGCATCTGATCTATGTAGATGAAGTTTGTGGTTTATTTAAGCTTGCAGGTTTGCCCGAGGATAAGTTAAAGAAGAAAGTATTTCCTTTATCTTTGAAGGATAAGGCGTTGACATGGTATAGGCTATGTGATGATACTGGACCATGGGGCTACAATCGGTTGAAATTGGAATTTCATTGAAAGTTCTATCCTATGCATTTAGTACATCGTGATCGGAACTTTATTTATAACTTTTGGCCTCGTGACAGGGAAAGCATAGCTCAAGCTTGGGGGGGCTTAAATCAATGCTATATTCATGCCCCAATCATGAGCTCTCGAGAGAAATCATCACTCAAAACTTTATGCTCGGCTTTCTCATGAAGATCGTACCATGCTTGACACTTCTTGTGCCGGTTCTTTTATGAAGAAGGATATTGATCACAAGTGGAATCTATTGGAGAGAATCAAACGCAACTCTGAAGATTGGGAGCTGGAGGAAGGTAAGGAGTCAGGTATGAATTTCCAGTTTGATTGCGTTAAATCTTTTGTTGAGACAAACACTTCTAGAGATTTTAGCGCTAAGTATGGACTTGACTCTGAGATAGTAGCTTCTCTATGTGAATATTTTGCTGCTCATGTTGGTCTTCCCAAAGAGAAGTGGTTTAAATATCATCCTCCTGTAGAAAGCAACGTAGCCAAAACCAATCTAGTTGAGGAGAAAGTCATTGCTTTTAGTGATCCTGTTGTTCCTTGTGCTTACGCTGAGAAACCACAATACCCTGCTAGGATAAAGGATTATTCTAAAGCTCCAACTGTGATACGTAGGGGTTACATTAGACCACTTGCACCCCCTGAGGAAATTAGAGTTGAACCTAGTGTTGCTATTATCAAAGATCTCTTAGCCGAAGACATAGATGGGCATGTTATCAAATTCTGTGAGGACTCCACTAGAATTGCTAAACCTCACGCGAAAGACAAACACGGACCTGTAGTTGGCATGCCCGTTGTTTCTGTTAAGATAGGAGATCAATGTTACCATGGTTTATGTGATATGGGAGCTAGTGTTAGTGCAATACCCATTCTCTATATGATGAAATCAAAGATGAGATTGCACCTGTTGAGTTAGAACCCATTGATGTCACTATTACGCTAGCTAATAGAGACACTATCTGCCCTCTGGGAATTGTGAGAGACGCTGAAGTCATGTGTGGTAAAACGAAGTATCCTACTGATTTCCTCGTCCTTGGTACTGCACAAGATTGCTTTTGTCTCATCATATTCGGTAGACCCTTTATCAACACTGTCAATGCTCACATTGATTGCATTAAGCAGACTGTCATAGTAAGTTTTGAGGGTGTGTCTCGTGAATTTAACTTCTCCAAGTTTGGAAGACAAACCCATGAAAGAGAGCCGTCTGGTAGAGATGAAATCATTGCTCTTGCCTTTATTGCCGTACCTCCTACGGATCCTTTAGAGAATATCTTCTTGAGCATGAAAATGATATGCATATGGAGGAGAGATATGAGATAGATAAAATTGTCTTAGAACAATATCCTATTCTCAAGAATAATCTGCCTGTTGAACTGCTTGGGGATCCTCCCCCACCAAAGGGTGATCCTGTGTTCGAGCTTAAACAGTTGCTTGATACTCTTAAGTATGCCTATCTTGATGAGGAGGAGATATATCCTGTCATTATTAGTGCTCTCCTCTCAAAGCGCGAAGAGAAGAAGTTACTAAAAACTCTCAGGAAGCACCGCGCTGCTATTGGATATACTCTTGATGATCTTAAGGGTATTAGTCCTACTCTATGTCAGCACAAGATTAAAACCGATCCTGACTTTAAACCAGTTGCTCATCATCAAAGGAGATTAAATCCTAAGATGAAAGAGGTCGTTAGAAAAGAAATATTAAATCTTCTGGAAGGAGGAATCATTTATCCTGTTGCTCATAGTGATTGGGTAAGTCTAGTACATTGCGTACCTAAGAAGGGAGGAATCACCGTCGTTCCTAATGATAAGGATGAACTAATCCCACAAAGGATTATTACCGGCTATAGAATGGTGATAGACTTCCGGAAACTGAACAAGGCAACCAGGAAAGATCATTATTCTTTGCCGTTTATCGACCAAATGCTAGAAAGGCTATCAAAGCACACACACTTTTGCTTTCTAGACGGTTATTCAGGTTTCTCGCAAATACCTGTTGCACAATCTGATCAAGAGAAAACCACTTTCACTTGCCCTTTCGGTACCTTTGCCTATAGACGTATGCCTTTTGGCTTATGTAATGCACCTGCCACCTTCCAAAGATGTATGATGGCTATATTCTCTGACTTATGTGAAAAGATCGTCGAGGTTTTCATGGATGACTTCTCCGTTTACGGGTCTTCCTTTGATGATTGCCTCAGCAACCTTGATCGAGTCTTACAGAGATGCGAAGAAACCAACCTCGTCTTGAATTGGGAGAAGTGCCACTTTATGGTTAATGAAGTTATCGTCTTAGGACACAAAATCTCTGAAAGAGGCATTGAAGTTGATAAGGCTAAGGTTGATGCAATTGAGAAAATGCCTTGCCCCACAGATATCAGAGGTATACGAAGTTTCCTAGGTCATGCTGGTTTCTATAGAAGGTTCATTAAAGACTTCTCTAATATTTCTATAGAAGGATGTTCCTTTTGCTTTTGATGAGGATTGTGAGGAAGCTTTCGAAATACTTAAGATGGCTTTGATAACCGCACCTATTGTTCAACCACCTGACTGGAACTTGCCCTTTGAAATCATGTGTGACGCTAGTGATTATGCTGTTGGTGCTATTCTAGGACAAAGAGTTGACAAGAATTTGAATGTCATTCACTACGCTAGTAAAACTCTAGACAGTGCCCAAAGAAACTATGCCACTACGGAGAAGGAATTTTTAGAAGTCGTGTTTGCATGTGAAAAGTTCAGATCTTACATAGTTGACTCAAAAGTCACTATTCACTCTGATCATGCTGCTATTAAGTACCTTATGGAGAAGAAGGACGCTAAGCCTAGGTTGATCAGATGGGTTCTCCTGCTACATGAATTTGATTTGCACGTCGTTGACCGAAAGGGTGTTGATAACCCTGTAGCAGATAACTTGTCTAGGCTAGATAATGTCCTTGATGACCCACTACCTATTGATGACAGCTTTCCTGATGAGAAATTAAATGTCATCCGCACTTCACTTAGTGCACCGTGGTATGCCGATTATGCAAACTATATCGTAGCCAAATACATACCACCCAGTTTCACCTATCAACAAAAGAAGAAGTTCTTCTTTGATTTGAGACACTACTTTTGGGATGATCCTCACCTTTATAAGGAATGAGTAGATGGTGTTATTACACGTTGTGTGCCTGAACATGAACAGGGACATATCCTGCAGAATTGTCATTCCGAAGCCTAGGAGGACACCATGCTGGAGATAGAACTGCCCATAAGGTATTGCAATCAGGTTTCTATTGGCCCACTCTCTTCAAGGATTCCCGTAAGTTTGTCTTGTCTTGTGACGAATGCCAAAGGATAGGGAACATCAGTAAGCGTCAAGAGATGCATATGAACTATTCACTTTTCATTGAACCATTTGATGTCTGGGGCTTTGATTATATGGGACCCTTCCCGACTTCCAATGGGTACACTCACATCTTAGTTGCTGTGGATTACGTTACTAAGTGGGTAGAAGCTATCCCCACTAAAAATGCTGATCACCACACCTCTATTAAGATGCTTAAAGAAGTCATATTCCCAAGATTTGGAGTCCCTAGATACTTGATGACTGATGGCGGTTCACACTTCATTCATGGTGTTTTCCGCAAGATGCTAGCTAAGTATGATGTCAACCATAGAGTTGCATCTCCTTATCATCCTCAGTCTAGTGGTCAAGTTGAGTTGAGTAATAGGGAGATCAAGTTGATCTTACAAAAGACCGTCAATAGATCTCGAAAGAACTGGTCTAGCAAACTTGACGATGCACTATGGGCTTATAGGACTGCTTATAAGAATCCCATGGGCATGTCACCGTATAAAATGGTTTACGGTAAGGCATGTCATTTACCTCTTGAGCTGGAACACAAAGCTTATTGAGCAATAAAAGAGCTCAACTTTGATTTCAAACTTGCTGGTGAGAAGTGGTTGGTTGATATCAGCTCGTTAGATGAATGGAGAGCCCAGGCATACGGGAATGGCAGGTTGTTCAAGGAAAAGGTTAAGATATGGCACGAAAACGAATACACAAACGAGAGTTCAATGTAGGTGATTATGTCTTGCTATACAATTCTCGTTTGAGATTCTTTCCAGGCAAGCTTCTCTCTAATTGGGAAGGTCCCTATGTTATCGAGGAAGTATATCGTTCCGGTGCCATCAAAATCAATAGCACGGAAGGAAATTTTCCTAGAGTGGAATATGGTCAAAGAATCAAGCATTACATCTCTGGTACTCCCATAAATGTTGAGACTAATATCATCAATTCATAACTCCAGAGGAGTACATAAGGGATGTTTATCACCCTGTTTCAGACCTTGAAAACGAAGATGTATTTGTTTCGGTAAGAAATTGGACTCCGATACTTTTCCAATAGGAAATTTCTTCCGTTTTGGAATTTTTGGAAAATTAGATAAATAAAAAGCAGTCCGGAGAGCGAACGAGGCAGCCACAAGCCCTACCACCGCCCCTACCCCCTAGTGGCGGAGGGCAAGCTTGTGGGCACCTCGTGTGCCTCCCGGACTCCGTTTTCTTGCGGAGGACTCCTTCTGGCCCAGAAAAAATCAATATATAGTTGCCCGAAGGTTTTGATCTCCGTATTGCGTAGTTTTCCTCTGTTTTCGTTTCGAGCCTGTTTCTATGACAGATCTAGATCATCATGACTTCCCCAAACGCTCCTAAGGATAAGATCTTCGAGAAGGTCATCAATCCCTACCTCACGGAAGTGCTGAAACACCCTCAATCTATCAAGATGAGCGAGGGGATGTTGCACATCTGTGATGTTGAGGGGCCTAAGAAGACCGGAAGCATGGAGACGAGGCTCGAGGCAATGGAGCAACAAGTCTTCAAGTGCCAAGGGATGGTGGAGCGTGGACTCAACGCCAACCACACGATGATCACGGAGTTCACTAGCAATCACAAGATGGATGCCATTGATATTGGGAAACACCTCTCCAGGCTCTATGACAGGGTTGATCAACTTCAGGGCCAGATCTATGACCTGCAGAACCAAAACTGTGAGTATGAGTACATATTTAAATCAATAAGGTTGGCTGCAGATTTGAGGATTCCGGCGACTCGTTCATCCTGCCATGATGGAGCACCTATGCCTTGGAAGACGGAGGATCAGACTACTCCAACAACTCCACCACCATCACCATCAAAGGAAGATAACTAAGCATTGGTATGGGCAATCCCCTTGGCTTCTGCCAAGCTTGGGGGAGTTGCCCTCGTATCGTATCAGCTTTATATCTTTTGCTTTTACCTTTGTTTTAGTTCTTTCCTTTTCAGTTTTTATTTCTTCTTTTAGAGGAATAAGTCTTTAGTGTTTAGTTTGAGTCTTTTGCTTTTGTCTCTCTCCCGATGTATTCGAGCTTACGAGCTATATAATAAAGAGTTTCTTAGTCAAGGGCTTTGCTTTGTGACATGATCAAAAGTATGAAAAGAACGATAGCATGAAAGATCATGAGACGATCTTATGGAAAGTGATAAATTCACTTATGACACGTATGATGATTGAAACTTGTTGAGAATAAATCAACATAGACCTCAGTCATTGTTGCAATTAATAAGAAGTAATAAGGAAAGATAGGTTCACATATAAATATATCATCTTAGACACTTTTTGCAATTGTGAGCACTCACCAAACCATTACATGCTTAGGAGTAGATGTTGGACAAGGAAGACAACATAATGAATTGTGTTTGCTTGGTTCCAAACAATGTTATATGATTAGAGATCCCTTAGCATGTGACGATTGCTTCCGCCTCATATTAGCCAAAACTCCCGCACCAAGTAGAGATACTACTTGTGCATCCATAAACTTCCAACCCAGTTTTGCCATGAGAGTCCACCATACCTACCTATGGATTGAATAAGATCCTTCAAGTCAGTTGGTATCGGTGCAAGCAATAAAAATTTCTCTCTAATATGTATGATATATTAGTGTGTGGAAAATAAGCTTTGTACGAACCTGTGATGAGGAAGACATAAAAGCGACAGACTGCATAATAAAGTTCTTTATCACAGGAGGCAATATAAAGTGACGTTCCTCCACACTAAGAGGACACGCATTCAAACCTCAAAAGCGCATGACAACCTCTGCTTCCCTCTGCGAAGGGCCCATCTTGTACCTTTATTTTTTACCCTTGTAAGAGTCATGGTGATCTTCACCAATTCCCTTTTTGCCTTTGTCTTGGCTACCGTCACATGCTTGGGAAAGATCTATATTCATATATCAACTTGGAGTTGAGTACTCATGCTTTATTGTTGTTGACTTTATCCTTGAGGTAAACCGTTGGGAGGCAAAACTATAAGCCCCTATCTTCCTCTATGTCCAGCTGAAACTTTGACACCATGAGTACCACGTGAGTTGTAACAGTTGTGGAAAACGAAAGAGATGATTGAGTATGTGGTTTGCCTTACAAGCTCTTATTTGACTCTTTTTGATGTTTTGATAAATTGCAATTGCTTCAATGACTATGGATTATTGTTGGTTACTTCTCGGTAAGGTTTTTTGCTTCATGCTTTGCTTTGTGAAGGAATTGTTACTTTCCCATAAGAATATTTATGATATATTGCTATCCTATGTGTGATCATGATGCCCTCATGTCCGTATTATGTTTTATCGACACCTTCGTCCCTCAACATGTGGACATGTTTATGGGACTTGGTTTTCGCTTGAGGACAAGCGAGGTCTAAGCTTGGGGGAGTTGATACGTCCATTTTGCATCATGCTTTCATGTTGATATTTATTGCTTTTTGGGCTGTTATATTACTTGTGGTACCATATTTATGCCTTTTCTCTCTTATTTTGCAAGGTTTATTTGAAGAGGGAGAATTCAGACAGCTGGAATTCTGGACTGGAAAAGGAGCAAATCCTAGTCCACTATTCTGCACATCTCCAGATGCCTTGAAAAGTTACGTGGATTTTTTCTGGATTATATAAAAAATACTGGACGAAAGAACTACCGGAGGGGGGCTGCCAGGGCGCCACAAGCCCTGACACCGCCACCCCCTAGTGGCGGAGGGGGCTGCCATGGCGCCAGTAGCCCCCTCTTTTGCTATATGAAGCGTCTTGGTCCAGAAAAAATCAAAGGGAGCTTTCTTGTGGATTCCCCGCCGCCACGAGGCGGAACTTGAGTAGATCCAATCTAGAGCTCCGGCAGGACGATCCTGCGAGGGAAACTTCCCTCCCGGAGGGGGAAATAGTCGCCATCGTCATGACCAACACTCCTCTCGTCAGAGGGGAGGCATCTTCATCAACATCTTCATCAGCACCATCTCCTCTCCAATCCCTAGTTCATCTCTTGTAACCAATCTTCGTCTCGCGACTCCGATTGGTACTTGTAAGGTTGCTAGTAGTGTTGATTACTCTTTGTAGTTGATGCTAGTTGGATTACTTGGTGGAAGAGTTTATGTTCAGATCCTTGATGCTATTCATTACACCTCTGATCATGATTATGATTATGTTTTGTGAGTAGTTACTTTTGTTCCTGAGGACATGGGATAAGTCATGTTAATAATAGTCATGTGAATTTGATATTCGTTCGGTATTTTGATATGTTGTATGTTGTCTTTTCCTCTAGTGGTGTTATGTGAACGTCGACTACATAACACTTCACCATATTTGGGCCTAGAGGAAGGCATTGGGAAGTAGTAAGTAGATGATGGGTTGCTGGAGTGACAGAAGCTTAAACCCCAGTCTATGCGTTGCTTCGTGAGGGGCTGATTTGGATCCACTAGTTTAATGTTATGGTTAGACTTTGTCTTAATTCTTCTTTTGTAGTTGCGGATGCTTGCGAGAGAGGTTAATCATAAGTGGGATGCTTGTCCAAGTAAGGGCAGTACCCAAGCGCTGGTCCACCCACATATCAAACTATCAAAGTAACGAACGCGAATCATATGAACATGATGAAACTAGCATGACAGAAATTCCCGTGTGTCCTCGGGAGCGTTTTTCCTCCTATAATACTTTGTTCAGGCTTGTCCCTTGCTACAAAAGGGATTGGGCCACTTGTTCCACCGTTGCTACTACTTGTTACTTGTTACTCTTTGCTTGCTACGTTTCACCTCGCTACACAATCACTTGTTACCGCTACTTTCAGTGCTTGCAGTTATTACCTTGCTGAAATCCATTTATCAGAGCCTTTTGCTCCTCGTTGGGTTCGACACTCTTACTTATCAAAAGGACTACGATTGATCCCCTATGCTTGTGGGTCATCATGAGCACGCGCCTATTGTTTTGACGTGAAGCTCGTGTCCAGGGATGACCACGCCTCCCGAGAGGTGGCAGCGAAGAGCACCAGAGAGGACACCCTTCCGTGAGAGACGACTTGATCGCAGAGAGGATAGCCTGATCTTGAGCCACCCACTTATGATATGCTGGATGATGCGGCGGAGGGCACGACAAGGTGCCATCAATGTATCCCTCCAGGTAACGATTGCGAAGGAGCGGTAGCACTTGCGCATGCCACGACTGATAGTTGGCAGTCGTGAGTTTCACCGGGATAAGGTGCGCGAAGTAGGACGACGACGAAGCAGCAGTATGATCGGGGATCGGCAGTGGAGCAGCATGGGGCGACGTGTAGTAGCCCGAGTGCGAGGTACTAGCAGGTGCACCATGAGGCAGCTCCGGAGGGGTAGCCCCAGCCATCGCGGAAAACCCGTAGAGCGCAGTCGACGGAGGCGGGGAGTATCCACCGTAGAAGGGCGGCGCTGAGATCCCATAGGGCACGGCCGACGCACCATAGGGTATCGTGTGCGCCGCGCTCGAAGGAACCGCGGGCCCAGCCATGGGCACACCCGCGTTGGGCGAGGACGATCCAACGATGTTGCAGGGGGCCGTGGGTGTAGCTGGATAGGGCACCGCGGATGTTGGTGGGGATGCAATCCAGTAGCCGGAGGTGGCATTGTAGGAGGCGGAGGCCCCCGCCCCAGGCGGCGGAGACGCGGGCATGACCGACTGTAGCGGTCGATCGGAGGCGGTGCCAGGCATAGATAACGGGCCGGTGTAGACCGAGACAAGCGACTGCGAGGAGAGGAACGGCGAGGAACATGTCGTAGCAGAGACCGGCGCTGCGGCAGCAGGGCGACGACGGTAGAGATCGGGCGAGTTGGAGCAGCGGAAGACATCGGACCGATCTAGTATGATACCATATTAGACGTAGGGTTTTGGGAACTGCTCGACTCCTCCTTGAGATGTGGCTATCTCATATGTATAACCGGGTACACCAGGGTGTACAATACAATATACAAGACCTATACACGAGCTATATGTAAATATAGTCTAACATGCATGACCCAACCTATCAAACTATAAGGGAACTAAACCAAATTTATGATTTTGAGGTAAATCACGGGCATGATTTGATAAACAATTGTTTATGCAATCATATTAATATAGGCAGGTAAATCGTAGGCTAACATGATTGAATATTTATAACATGTTGCAATGGACGGGGCAATTATCCACTACTACCAATATAAATAAGACTCAAATGGGGATATTCAACTAATCTCAGCCATCAAAGTAGGTTAATTCAACAACCTATATTGATACAATGGTAAGTTGTTTAGCACGTAATTAATGTTATACCAATTTTTAATGTCAACATAAACTATTATGTGAAATTAACATTACCTTGCCATTAACATATTATTTAATATCAACTAGTGCTGCACATATACTTTTACTAGTAGAAAAAAAGAGTTCAAGACACACGACCTCTGAAAGTCTATGATGTACAGAGGCACAACACATACTCACAATCACTCATGTTGATTGTAAACATCCATGGCCGCTTGCTCCATATGAACACACTTCACTATAAGCTCATACCGATACATTAGACAATTTCGACACCACATCCTAGATGCCTAGCTCGCTAGGGATAATGCAGCGCATCGTGCCCCCCTGTGAAAGTTGGGGGGTTTGGGTGTCGGTGCGGGAGCTGGATCTTAGGGCATGTACAATAATATCTAGTCAATCGTCTATAACATATGACATCTTAGATTTTTCATTATGTGGAGGAGAGAGAACTAGGGGAGAGAATCAGGGTGTCTACAATTTGGTAGACGGTCGATATCCAACAATATCGCTGCTTACTGATAGCCTTGTCCCTGTTATATGTTGATGCGTCGTTAATTAGTGCTTTGCATACAGCGGCCTGCCCACAATCTGGCCAAGAAGTGCACAAGCGATCAGATGTTCCCATGCAGCAGCCTACCCACGATCGAACGTGTTACAGACGGCAAAAGAGCATACTATTGTAGATGATATTTCTACTGCTATCTATAGATGAGATGGAGTATTATTATAGACTGCGGGTGTCTAAACTGATGTACATGTCCTTATCGGTGCTGAAGGAGGGGTGAGGGTTATGTGCATGTCAGGAGTGGGGGGTCGACAGAGGAGACAACTCTAGCATACTAGGAAGATGAGGCGACGTGACAACAAACAAACGGTTAGAGCATCTCCACTCCCCCAACAGCCCCCGGAGTGCCTTTTTTAGTGCCGACAGTGAAATTTTGGTCCAGTCATGCCCCCAACTCCTCGTTTAGCACCGGTTTGTGCCAAAATAACAGCCGCCGAACCCGAGCCAAACCCAGCCCCCCAAGGGGCGCCTGGGGGCGCCGGCCGAAGCGAAAAGTCGAGTGGATACGCGCTGTCGGCGATAGACGACCTATTCCCGTCGTTTTCTTATCCCTTTCCCTTCATTTTCCCCCGTCTACCCCCCCCACCCGCGCTGCTCCCGACATTCTTCTCCCGCTCCCACCATCCAGCCGCCATGCCATCGATGAAGTACACCGCCCCTCGCCCCGCCATCGCTGCCGATTCCACCCAATCGAAGCAGAAGAAACCGAGGAAGTCGATAGCTAGGCTGGCGGGCGTTTCGGACGCCGAGTGAAAGGCGGATGTCCAGCGTCGGGAGGCAGTCACAACCGACAGACGGATAAGGCTCGACGCCAAGAGGGTCAGGGACGTGGCGGTGGTCGATCAGGTAGAGGCGTCCTGCGCGGGGATGATGGGTCCGCACAGCGGCAACCTGTAGGCCGCATGGAGGAGCCGACACAGCATCGCGCCGCCGGGCAACCTCTCACCGCCGATGTGGCCCTGAGGGTACGTACCCTCTCCTGGCTACTCCGATGACGACGTGCATGGCGGTTTCAACCCCAACACCACCTTCCTGCATGGCAAGCCGCAGCGTTCCCGCCCTTTCGGCTTCGGCCATGACCCGCGTACTCCCTCCCTCGCGTTCAACACCGGCATCAACACCAAGTACAGCTACTCATCGTCAGCGTACTCATTGACAACCTCACCTGCTCCGCCTCTGCGTCGTGGTGTCCTTCCATTCGCGCCCTCTTCGGCGCTATAATTTAATTACACCAACACCGACATGGACAAGATCATCACGAGCGGCTCCGTCGCTGTTGCGTCCTACCCGGGGTTCAGCGTGCATGATGAAATAATGAACACCGCGACGAATTGATGACGAGCTCAATGACATCGAGGAGGAGAGGGGAGAGGAAGAGCAGGTGGATGAGGAACCGGAACCAGTGCCAAAGAAGAAGGGGGAAGAGAAAGCGGGCGTCAAACGCCAAGCCAGCTGAACCACGGGTCAATCGGACGTCAAAGGAAGACGAGTGCCTTGCCGAAGCATGGAAGACCGTCAACATTGACCCGATCACCAGCGTGAATCAGAACACCGACACGTACTGGAGGAGAATCAAGACGGCGTTCGACGAACGCAAGCTGGTCGACCTCGACTTCGTCAACATCAACGTGGACTACGGCGACAAGGCCATGTCGAACCACTGGTCGATGATCCAGACGTCCTCCAACAAGTGGCATGGGATCGTCGAGGAGGTCGCTGCTCGTCCAGAAGGCGACACCAACGTCAAGGGTCAGATATGGACATAGTTCGCCGGCCCCGGTTCGTCGCATCGCCGTGTACTTTGCCAATATGTTTTGTCCGCGGTTGTGCATATGGTTCGGATTTTCGCCATGTATCGTGCCCACAACGAGGACCAAGAGTTCAAGTTCATTCACGTGTTCTCCAAGCTCGAGCCGTGGAAGAAGTGGAGGAAATTTCTGCTCGCTCTGGATAAGGCCAAGGAGACCTACAATCTAGACGCGCATGCCCCGGCTGCGGCAGAAGGGTGCCCAGATGGCACCAAAAAAGCCAGGGCGGCGAGGGACGCAACGCCCGCTGTCGAACGACTGCAATCTTCAATCAAGCGATGCATCGCCGACGCCAAGAAGAGCTTCCAGGAGGGAGGAGAAATCCGACGCCAAGAAGAGCTTCTAGGCGGGAGGAGAAATCCGATGCGTGGTGGTCGGCGTTGATGACAAACCAACACGTCAAGCTCGACCTTCTCAGGACCAACATCGCCGCGAAGAAGAGGAACACCGACCCGACGTTCTTGATGAGGACAGACACGACGACGATGGACGAGCAGGTGAAGGTGTGGTACCTCGTGGAGTGCGGCATCATCTTAAATGAGATGCCTGCGCCGACGGCGACCATAGCGGCGACCACGACGGCAACACCAACGACGACGTCCAGCCCGAGAACAGAAACCACGGTGACGACTAGCCCGACTACGCCGACGACGAGCCCGACCCCGGCTAGTCCAATGGCATAGGAGCTGCACAACGCTGAGTCGGTCGTTTGATTCGTTTCGTCCCTAATATCCCTTCCTTTAGATCGCCGAACTATTTGGTGTGTTTGATCTTGCTGAACTATAGCATGTTGATCGTCAACTTGTGACATTATGATCGCCGAACTCGTGACGTCTTTTTAACAGCGAAAAAGATAAATTTTAAAAAGTTGACGTCTCGAGACCGAAACCTCAGAACGCGGCTGAAAACTCGATTGTCCCCGGGACGAAAAAAACACCAACGCAACGTTAAAAAGACATTCACCGAATGCGCTGGGGGCCATACGGCTGGAGATGCTTTAGGCCGGCGTAAGAGGCCAGATCGACGGGTTAGGGCCACACGGGTGGGAAGAAGGCTACATGGCATGAGGAAGTGGAGTGCTACGGCGGAAAGGGATCCGATATGAACTCAAGCATAGGTTCTCCGATACTCCTGCCTTATTATTATTTTTACTCTGTTTCACACCCTTTACTCTACTATGAATGGGAAATGAGATGAGGGAGGTTTTCTTTCGGCTGGTTCAGATCTCATAAAAGCCAAAAATATCCCAAGCAAAATTTTGGTAAGGAACGAGAAGACCGAATCCCTGAATCAAGTCCTGCGCAAAGCGCACACGAAAACGAATGCTTTGTATAGAAACGAAGGGAAAGGAAAAGTCGAACGAGTACCGACAGTCAAGTGGCCCATTATCTTGGCGTTAAGAATTGGAATTGGATCCGGGTTAGTAGACTAAAGATGCTGTGCTGGTGTGGCCTCAGCGACGTCTTTGTTCCCATGCAGACCATATGGGCCTGGTTATTTATCCCCGGTCAAAACGTTGAACCCACGGTGATCGCGCCTTCCCCCCGCCCCCCTCGGTCAAACCCACCTGCAGTGCCCTCTCTCACATGAATCTCCCTCCCTCTCTTTTCTCAAGCAGCCTCCATGGCGACACGGTGCAGAAGCAACGGAATACGCGTCGCAGCATTTCGGCCCCAGATGATGCATGCAGCACCGATCCTGTCGCCGTCGTGCGCGCGCTCCGTTCGGATGACCAGACCAGGCTAGACCAAAGGTGGTTAACTTCACTTTGTGTAGTAAAAGAAAAGGGGGTAGCTTCTGATGACCGAGTTCTGATGCGTGACGGATTGATTGCCTGATGACCGAGGAAGCCCCCTGGTTCTCCCGACGCTTCTGCGATGCCTGCGGGGCGGGCACGAGCGAGCGTTTTCTCGCGACTCTTTGGTTGCTCTCGGGCGGCCGGTGCTGCGTCAGCGAACCCCCATTAGAAATTGCAAGACTGACGTAGCTGCTCATGACGTGCTTTCCCCCTTGTTCCTGAGCTTTCACGCCGCTGTTCTAGATAGATAGAGTAGATACTACGGTGGTGTGTAAAAGATTCTATCTACTCGCTCTCAGGTTTGACGTGGCTGTGGATGTGCAAGTTTCGGCATGGACATCTTGGAAAAGACTAAGCCCAATGGCATGTTCGGGAGAGCATCTCCAACGACAATATTAGCATCGTGCCCAAAAAAACATAAATTTAAGACGCGTGGAGTTAAAAATAACACTACAGCGGACCCTGCATAATAATCGGCTGCATAATAGAGCACGCCGTAAAAGGTGTTCATCGTGTTGGAAAAAACTGGATCGCACACAGTATATTTAAAGTGTGACCTCGTGCGCGCTGAATCTTTCCACGCGCGTTGAAAAAGTGTCACTTGCGCCCGCGGCCGCCATCGGCCTCCTCGCGTGCGTCCGCCGTCTGCCTCCTCGTCCGCGGTCGTCGGCGGCCTCCTCACTGTGCCCGCCGTCGGCCTCCTCATCCGCGACCGTCGTCGGCCTCCAAGCATGCGCCCGCCGCCGGCCTCCTCGCGTGTGCGCGCCAGCCCGCCAGCCGGCTATAGAGAGCAGGGTGCGGGCGCGGCCACGACCACGGCAACGATGGGGCGGGGAGGAGCGCGGCCACGACCACGGCGACGATGGGGCGGGGAGGAGCGCGGCCACGACAGGGTGGGAAGGAGCGCGGCCACGACCACGGACGGCGCGGCCACGACCACGATGATGGCGGGGCGGGGAGGAGCGCAGCCATGGCCACGGGCGCGGGGGGGGGGGGGGGGACGCGACCACGGTCACGGGCGGCGAGGCGTGGGCATGACCACGGCGGCGAGCTAGGTACGGGCGCGCGGTTAATTTTGGACGCCTGTTATAGATGCTACTGCGCGTTATATTTTTTAGCGTCTGCTGGAAATGCTCGGTCATCCGACACGTTAAAACGCTATTTTAACGTTGTAAAAAACAATTAGCGAGCGGCTTGGTAGCGTGTCTGTTGGAGATGCTCTACGGTGAGCTTGATATTTGTTGGAAGCAAGCATGCATTCACTAATTACAATACCAACTGCTTTGGTTGGCAACAAGATAAAGTGAGCAAACCGCAAACACTTTGGATCATAGACAGAATTGCAGCCTTTGGAACCTTACGATATTTCGGATTACCCCTGCGTCATGGAAGGCGCCAGCGTGAGCATTCATTCTGATCCCCTGATGCAGTTAGGTTCTCTCCGGAATTACTCCTGTGTCAATCCCCGCAAGACAGCAACTGCACAATTTATAAGTCTATCAACTGTGCATTAACAATTAAGTGACAGCTGACCGTGCGGCATTTCCCAAAATTTTGAATAACAATTCGGTGACAGCTCAGACTCACGTACTCGTGTAGGTTGGTTTAACTGGTCAACTTATGCCATTACCCTTGAAACGCTCTGCGTCTTGCGTTTTTTTTCTCTTTTTTTCTTTTCTCAAGGGTCTTGGAAGTCTTGCACAATGTCCAAATAACCAACTGACACTAATGAATGATGATTAATGGTTCACCATCAGCAGCAAAGCATGTGTCCATGTGTCCTCAATTCTGATGGACAGCAAACTATTTGTCTCGGTTTGCAACCGAACCTTATTTTAGCATAAGGCTGGTTGTAATACAGAGTATCATATACTAGTATCATGCATATGATACTAGTGTATGATACTATGCCCGTAATGCATAGTATTATAGGATATGTCATTTATTATCATGCATGACACATAGTAGCACAATATTTAATATGATATGGTATTATAATATGATACTCAATTCTCTTTCTTTATTTAATTCTATGTCACCTCATCAAAATTGCCTAATTGACATGCATGATACTACCTATGATACTACCATTACGATCAGCCTAAGTACTACCCTTAATTAAGTTATCAACTAACACTAGATGCTTCTATGACTTGCCATCAAGCAGCACCCTACCTGCTCAGATTCAGTCGAATTAGCCAACTGCAGGATTATACCAATGGAGAAAAGCATAAGGAGGTGTTTCTTTCCAGGGACTTTTTGGTGTAGGGACTAAAAGAGTCCCTTTTAGTTCCATGTGAAAGAAACATGAGGGACTTTTAGGGACTAAAAGGGGTATTTGGGACTAAAGGAAGAAGTCCCTATGGGAGGGACTTTTTGGAACTTTTTTTGACACTTTTCCCAACAATGCCCCTACTTTTAGCATGTCATTTAATAGCTGCTAGGATATTACTAGGGGTGACATGGTCTTTTTGCATGTCAGTTAATGACCTTTAATCCATGTTTATTCCTTGGAAAGAAATGGGTAGGGACTAAAGACTTTTTAGTTGGGACAAAAAAAGTCTTAGGAATTTTTAAAGAAACAAGGCCTAAACATGACTCGAGTCCACCTTATGTTTCTGCGAAATTTGGGCATGAACTATCGAGAACTGTGACAATCAATTCAACAGGAAGGGCGTATGGAAGTACCTGTCAGTTCAATTAAACCTACTATCCTAGAAGCCAAAACAATAAGCTAGTCAACCTCGCAGCGTTGCTCATCCCCTGGCAACTTGACACGTCGTAAACATATTGATTCATTTTTTTAGCTCTAGATTCATTTTTCAAGTTTCATTGCGTATTTTCCTGCGTTTCTGTCGGGTAGTTATTAGACGGATTTCTGTTTTGTATTGCTTCTTGGATACTTCGCCGAAAGGCGAATTTATTGCCAACCTTCATAAGTGTACCTAGAGCTGGCTTCATCAAATCCTCCTCAAACCTCAGGCGGACACGGGAGAAAGATGGAAAAATAATGACCTAACCACTGGCAGATCTAGAGAGAACATGACCCGGTGTCCTAGCATATGGCCATTCATAAATTTCATCTAAAGATGGTGCGTCGCACACTATATTTTGCATGAAATTTACAAAGAACACATTTTACACCCAGGTAGCATAACGTGGGTAGTCTCTGAACCTAATCAGACTCCTCGTGTCATTTCTTTATGAAGGTTGTCGTAAATCCTCATATTGAGACCAAATGTAGGACTATTCTTATCCCAACACGGTTTGTTTCTCCCCAGAATTCTCCTATGCTAATCCGTGCAAGACAGCAACTGAATAATTTAGAAGTCTATCAACTGTGTAATAACAATTCAGTGACAGCTCAGACTAACGTAGGTTGGTTTAACAGGTCAACCTATGCCATCGTCCTCTTCTTTCTTTTTTTGTGTGGGGGAACTTATGCCATCGTCCTCGAATACCTGCAGACAGGTCTTCTTTAGTTAACAGCAGCAGGTCCTCTACGCATGGTGCATTTCTTTTCCCAAGGGATTTGGACACTAACCGAATAGCCAGTTGACACTAATGAATGATTAGTGGTGGTTCACCATCAGCAACGTTGCATTTTTCCAGTGTGGGGCTGGACTACACGCAGGGATGTGCCTTCAGTTTCAGGTAGAATAAGCAGCAGCTTTCCTTATGAACAGCACACTATCATATTTTAGCATATTAGCACAAATTAGTTGGTCAACTAACATTTTTCTTGGAAGGAAATGATCAACTAAGATTAAACGCTTCGATGGATTTCCATGGAGCAATTTCACATCATCGATCTAAGAAACACCTAAGTATGGGCAGGTTTTGTTTTTCCGTTTTAGAACCGGAAAAATATCCTATCTTTTTTAGATTCAGACGGGTGAAACCAACTGAAGAAATATCCCACCTTGAGTCCACCTTATGTTTGTGGGAAGTTGTTGTTTGAACAAAAACACCGTCAACAACATGGTACAAATCTTAGAATTGTCACCCCCATCCCCCGTGTACCCCCCGCTTCGCTTCCCCGAACGAGGCGACCGGGACGGCCCCTTCTTTCCCCCGCTGCCAAAACTCTCCTCCCTCCCTCCCTCTCGCCACTGCCGTCGGCAGGCGTGGCCGGGCGCATGCCCGCGCGGCACTGTGATGTCGGCGGTGACGACCCCCTGCCTTTTCCCATTGCGGTTTCCGGTTCGGGCGGTGTGTTCCGGTGGCGGTGGTCCTCGACGGCGCGACCCTTTGGCGGCGGTGGCGGCTAGAGATGGGGCTTGCCGGTAGCGTCATGCTGGCCCAGATCTGGGCCATTGGGGCCTAGATCTGGGTCAGGGTAGATCGGTTCAGTCTCCGGCGGGTGTGGTGCGATACGGGCGATGGGGACGACGGCTCCTGTGTTACGTCTGCTGCAGCGCGACGGCGGGGGCTTAACGGGCCCGATCTGGGCCCGGCTGGGCATGGGGTCCAGCATGCCCCTGTGCTTGCGTCCAGTCTGATACCACATGTGTCTGTGGAGGTTGTCCCCTCCCACGCGGTTGTGGTACTGCCGGTCCCTGTGTATGGTGGATGTGTCTCAGTCCAGCCGGCCTTGCTACGTCTGCTGTGGTGAGACGACGGTGGTGTCCGCTATTGGAAATATGCCCTAGAGGCAATAATAAATTAGTTATTATTATATTCCTTAGTTCATGATAATCGTTTATTATCCATGCTATAATTGTATTGATTGGAAACACAATACTTGTGTGGATACATAGACAAAACACTGTCCCTAGTAAGCCTCTAGTTGACTAGCTCGTTGATCAAAGATGGTCAAGGTTTCCTGGCCATAGGCAAGTGTTGTTACTTGATAACGGGATCACATCATTAGGAGAATCATGTGATGTGACATCCTCGACTTTTGCAACAGTAATTATTGTGATTAAGCTACAGTGATCACCCGCTAATGATGCCACATCATCGAATTCCCATCTCAGACCCGCGTTGATTCGAGTCTGTCCGGATCCAAAAATTTGAAAACAAAAGAAAAGTACTTTATAAGTTCATTACAAGTATTAAAAGAATATATATAAAAAGGAAAGTATTAAAAATAATAATGATAAAATAAAGTATAAACAAAATATTTAAAAAGAAAAATCAAATAGTAAAATAAATAATAGAAAAAAAGAAAAAGCAACCCCCACCCCCAGGCCGAGCTGGGCCAAGAGGCCCAACTGGCCAGGCCCCAACCGCGCCCACCTCCTAACCCTAAAACGCCCCGACGCCCCGCTCCTCCCTTTCCAGCGCCGCCACCCCACGAGGCCCCAGTCGCCCGCCCCCACGTACCGAGCCTCCCTCCTCTCGGTCTCCCTTCTCTCCCCCCCATCATCCCCTTCTTCCCCACGACATCCCTCCCTGGCCGAGCCCTCCTCTCTCTCTCGGTGCTCCACCCACCAACCCCCGAGACCAGGGCTCCCTCCACTCGGATCCCCACTCCACCGCCCGATCCCCCGTGCCCTCTCCCTCGGTTCCCCTCCCGTCGACCCCCTGTCCTCCCGCCGGCGGCCCCCTGCCGCCTCTCTCCCTGCTCGCCCGAGCCCCATCTTGCCGGTCTCCTTTCCCCTCGTCCTCCCAGGAACCGAGGCCCCCCTGGCCACCCACTTCGGCCGACCTCCCCATCCCCGGGGGGCCCATCTCCGACGGCCCTCACCTCTCCGGTGGCCGCCCCTCCCCGTCGGCGCATCGGCCGGGGTCCCCACCAACCACGGCGGCCCCGTCATCGGGCCCATCCCCGCCGGTTCTCCTCCGATCAATCGTGACCCCGCACCGGCCGGAGCCCCCGTCGGCGACTCCATCCCGGGGGCCCTCCTCACCGGGGCCCCTCTCGGCACGACCTCGCCGGCACGACCGTCACCGTCCTCACCGGAACAGCGCCGTCACCGTCACCGCCTCGTCCTCCTCCTCGCCGTCACCTCCGCTTCCCGCGAACTCCGGCTTCATCGGGCCGTCCCGTCAACGTTGGTGAGCCCCTCCTCGGGCTCCTCCCACCATCGCGTTCCCCTCACCGTCCCGGTTACGTTCCGGCAAACGGGACCCCGATCCGTCGACGGTAGTGGCCGGTAGGAGGATTGAAGAACGTGCTCTCCTATGTTGAGTTAGCAGAGAGTTGTGTTCTCTGTCTCTTTGTTAACAGAGAGGGAGATGAGAGTTTTGATAGAAAGAAAAAGAAATATATGTATTGCGTATGTATGTATCCGTATGTATGTATGTATGAGATGCGATGTATGTATTTGCGTATGCGGATATTTGGAGGAATACGATATTTGCACGGTTATGTATCTGTAAAAAAATGAGTAAATAGCCTTAGGTCACTTATCGGTGGGGCCAAAGCACCCGCTGTCTATGACAGGGAGGCCCCATGCGATAGTTAAAATAAAAATAAAAATAATGTTTTTATTATATAAATAAATAGATATATTAGTTAAAATTAATTAATTAGAATAATTAGAGTATGACACGTGGGTCCCCCACTAAATTAATCTGATTAAATAATATTTAGTCTTAATTAAAACTTGTGCCTATGACGTTCGGGACCCGCTGGTCAGTTGACCAGTCAAATGTTGATGTGAGCATGACATCGCGATGATGTCCTAATAGGATTTTATTAAAATATTTAAATCTGTTTTTAATTCCTAATTATTAATTAAAACTTTAAAAATTATTATTTAATAATCCGCAAGTCAGATCAAAATAATTTCAACATGAAAGTTGATCAGCAAAACGAGACGAACCCGGATACACGGTCCATTCGTCTGTCACGCGTCCCTAGCATAGCAAACATGGAACGTTTCCTTCGTTTCCAGTATTACCGGTAGTAGCCCGAGACCCGGAAAATATCGTCAGATATTCTTCCGACCCGTCTATGACGGATGTTGCTGCGTTAGCTCATGTCTAGCCTGCATCTTGCCATGTCATGCTTTGTGTTGCATCGGTGCTATTATTTATTGTTTCTTCCCCCTCTTCTTACCGGTAGACCCCGAGACTGACGCTGCTGCCGGGTACATCTACGACCCTGCCGATCAGTCCTTTGCCGCAGAGCAGCAAGGCAAGCAAACCCTCCTTGATCATTCCTATATCGCCTATGTCTTTCTTCCTACTGCTTGCATTAGTATTTTGCTACTGTTGTAGTTAGCTCCTATATCTGATGCATAGCCTGTTTTTGATGAACTCCTACTTTCAGTCCTGTACTTTAAATATGCTTAGTATAGGTGGAGCAGTCATCCCCTCTGACCCCGTAGTTCAGTTGCCCCGCTTGTTTTCAAATCTCGATCTCTGATCGACGAGCCAGACCCGACCCAGCACATTCACCCCTTCGTTGTACGACGCTACAGAGATACTATCGGGTACCGAGGGTGACACCTCGCTAAGTACTCCTGATGATATCTCTGTAGTATAGCTAGTCGGTCGCGGTTATCGAGGGTGATTCCTCTTTCACCATTCCCGATGACGCCTCTGTCGTGCAACCCCGCAAGTGTGGGACCCCCGAGGGTGATTTCCTCTAAGCCCCACCTTGACGGGTACATCGTTCTGAATCCAACGAGGGTGATACCTCGGATTCCCCCCGATGTTACAACCACACAGTTACTCGACCTTGTTACTGGGATCATTGGTGATTAATTGTAAGACGGGTGGATTCCCGTGAGACTGTGTTGTTGGCCTAATTAAAATGTAAATGGATTTGGGTATTTGATCTGGGTTGGTCGGAGACCTTTTCGCACTAACCGGCTACGCGGGAAGAATTATGGGTACTCGGCGTCGCGGTATCCGCCGAAGCTTTTCAGATGCCAGCAATGTAGCGACGCGCGCCCGAGTGGTCCCGAGATGCATCGCGCTTGTGATTAAGGGATGCTAGGACTGACGTCGGCCGCCCACGCCACGTGCAGGAGTGTGAAGGGGAACTGGGCCCACGAACCCTTTGTGCTTAGGAGTTAGACCGGCGGGCTGGCCTCTCTGATTAGTCTTAGGTGGGGCTGCGACGTGTCGATATTCCGAGGCCGGGCAGGACCCAGAAAAGTATGTCCGGCCAGAGTGTTATCGAGCGTGACGGGACATGTGGTGCACCCCTGCAGGGATGAAAATTAACTATTCGGATAGCCGTGTCCACGGTTACAGGACGACTTGGAGTTGTGCCCCGATCTTTTACAACTACAATTGTTACATAACTGGAATTATTTTGCCTCGGGATTACTTCCTCGTAGGGAGTCGAGGGAGGATCTTTAGGCGTGACCTCACTTTAATATTGCTGCAACAATATGATTATTAACGTGTTACCCCTGTTCTACTCTCGTCTATTGCTGCAAGACCCCTGAAGATGCTAGTCTTCGATAGGACTAGGCCTTCTCTCTCTATTCTCGCATTGCTGCAGTCAGTCCACATATAACCCCCTTCTTTGATACTGATGCATAATTAGAATAGTTCTGATGTAACACTTGCGAGTACTTTGGATGAGTACTCACCGCTGCTTTGCTCCCCCCTTGTCCCCTTGATCCGTTTGCTGCGACCAGATGATGGAGCCCAGGAGATGGAGGTCCCCGCCACCGACGACTGCTACCCCGACGGTGCCTACTACTATGTGGAGGCCGCTGATGATCAGGAGTAGTTAGGAGGTTCCCAGGCAGGAGGCCTCGCCTCATTCGATCGTTGTATCTTTTGTGCTAGCCTTCTCTAAGGCACCCCATGTTTATGTCTGTACTCAGATATTTGTTGCTTCCACTGACTCGTGTGTTTATCGAGCTTTCGTATTCTAGCCCTCGAGGCCCCTGGCTTGTAATATGAAGCTGATGTTATTTTATTTGTGTCTAGTGTTGTGTTGTGATATCTTCCCGTGAGTCCTTGGGTTTGATCGTACGCATTTGCGTGTATGGTTAGCGTACGTTTAAGCCGAGGGCGTCACATGTGATGGACTAGACCCAAAACTAATAGACGTAGCATGTTGATCGTGTCATTTTGTTGCTACTGTTTTCTGCGTGTCAAGTATTTGTTCCTATGACCATGAGATCATATAACTCACTGACACCGGAGGAATTCTTTGTGTGTATCAAACGTCGCAACGTAACTGGGTGACTATAAAGATGCTCTACAGGTATCTCCCAAGGTGTTCGTTGAGTTAGTATGGATCGAGACTGGGATTTGTCACTCCGTGTGACGGAGAGGTATCTCGGGGCCCACTCGGTAATACAACATCACACACAAGCCTTGCAAGCAATGTGACTTAGTGTAAGTTGCAGGATCTTGTATTACGGAACGAGTAAAGAGACTTGCCGGTAAACGAGATTGAAATAGGTATGCGAATACTGACGATCGAATCTTGGGCAAGTAACATACCGAAGGACAAAGGGAATGACATACGGGATTATATGAATCCTTGGCACTGAGGTTCAAACGATAAGATCTTTGTAGAATATGTGGGATCCAATATGGGCATCCAGGTCCCGCTATTGGATATTGACCGAGGAGTCACTCGGGTCATGTCTACATAGTTGTCGAACCCGCAGGATCTGCACACTTAAGGTTCGACATTGTTTTATGCGTATTTCAATTATGTGGTTGGTTACCGAATGTTGTTTGGAGTCCCGGATGAGATCACGGACATCACGAGGGTTTTCGGAATGGTCCGGAAACGAAGGTTGATATATAGGATGACTTCATTTGGTTACCGGAAGGTTTTCGGGCATTACCGGTAATGTACCGGGAATGACGAATGAGTTCTGGATCTTCACCTGGAGGGGGGACCACCCACCCGGGAGGGCCCAAGGACTTTGGGGTGGTGGAAAAAGTAGGCGGGGTCAGCCCAAGGCTGTCTTGCGCAAGAGAGAAAGAAAAACCAAAAGAAGAGAAAGAAAAAAAAGGGAAAGGTGGGAAAGAAGAGAAGGACTCCACCTTCCAATCCTAGTTGGACTAGGATTGGAGGAGGACTCCTCCTCCCCTTGGTGGCGCAGCCCTTGGGGCTCCTTGAGCCTCAAGGCAAGCCTCCCCTCCCCTCCTCCTATATATATGGAGCTATTAGGGCTGATTTGAGACAACTTTTGCCACGGTAGCCCGACTACATACCTCCACGGTTTTACCTCTAGATCGCATTTCTGCGGAGCTCGGGCGGAGCCCTGCTGAGATTAGTTCAGCACCAACCTCCGGAGCGCCGTCACGCTGCCGGAGAACTAATCTACCTCTCCGTCTCTCTTGCTGGATCAAGAAGGCCGAGATCATCGTCGAGCTGTACGTGTGCTGAACGCGGAGGTGCCGTCCGTTCGGCACTAGATCGGAGCGGATCGTGGGACGGATCGCGGGACGGTTCGTGGGACGGTTCGCGGGGCGGATCGAGGGACGTGAGGACGTTCCACTACATCAACCGCGTTTCTTAACGCTTCTGCTGTGTGATCTACAAGGGTACGTAGATCGGAAATCCCCTCTCGTAGATGGACATCACCATGATAGGACTTCGTGCGCGTAGGAAATTTTTTGTTTCCCATACTACGTTCCCCAACAGTGGCATCATGAGCTAGGTTCATGCGTAAATGTAATCTCGAGTAGAACACAAAAGTTTTTGTGGGCGGTGATGTGCGTTTGGTGCCCTCCTTAGTTTTTTGTTGATTCCGCGGTATTGTTGGATCGAAGCGGCTCGAACCGACATTACTCGTACGCTTACGAGAGACTGGTTTTCATCGCTACGAGTAACTCCGTTGCTCAAAGATGACCGGCGAGTGTCGGTTTCTCCAACTTTAGTTGAATCGGATTTGACCGAGGAGGTCCTTGGATGAGGTTAAATAGCAATTCATATATCTCCGTGGTGGTGGTTGTGTAAGTAAGATGCGATCCTACTAGATACCCATGGTCACCACGTAAAACATGCAACAACAATTAGAGGACGTCTAACTTGTTTTTGCAGGGTATGCTTGTGATGTGGTATGGCCAACGATGTGATGTGATATATTGGATGTATGAGATGATCATGTTGTAATAGTTAATATCGACTTGCACGTCGATGGTACGACAACCGGCAGGAGCCATAGGGTTGTCTTTAAACTAACATTTGTGCTTGCAGATGCGTTTACTATATTGCTAGGACGTAGCTTTAGTAGTAATAGCATGAGTAGCACGACAACCCCGATGGCGACACGTTGATGGAGATCATGATGATGGAGATCATGGTGTGACGCCGGTGACAAGAAGATCGTGCCGGTGCTTTGGTGATGGAGATCAAGAAGCACATGATGATGGCCATATCATGTCACTTATGAATTGCATGTGATGTTAATCCTTTATGCACCTTATCTTGCTTAGAACGAAGGTAGCATTATGAGGTGATCTCTCACTAAAATTTCAAGACGAAATTGTGTTCTCCCCGACTGTGCACCGTTGCGACAGTTATTCGTTTCGAGACACCACGTGATGATCGGGTGTGATAGACTCAACGTTCACATACAACGGGTGCAAAACAGTTGCACACGCGGAACACTCGGGTTAAGCTTGACGAGCCTAGCATGTGCAGACATGGCCTCGGAACACATGAGACCGAAAGGTCGAGCATGAATCGTATAGTTGATATGATTAGCATAGAGATACTTACCACTTAAACTATTCTCGACTCACGTGATGATCGGACTTGAGATAGTGGATTTGGATCATGTACCACTCAAATGACTAGAGAGATGTACTTTTTGAGTGGGAGTTCTTAAGTAATATGATTAATTGAACTAATTGTCATGAACATAGTCTGATGGTCTTTGCGAATTACGATGTAGCTTGCGCTATAGCTCTACTATTTTTATATGTTCCTGGAGAAAATTTAGTTGAAAGTTGATAGTAGCAAACTTTGCAGAGGATTGTCCTTGTTGTTGCGCAGAAGGCTTATGTCCTTAATGCACCACTCGGTGTGCTGCACCTCGAGCGTTGTCTGTCGATGCTGTGAACATCCGACATACACGTTTCTGATGACTACACGATAGTTCAGTACAAAATACTTAATGGCTTAGAAGCAAGGCGCCGAAGACGTTTTGAAACATCACGGAACATAAGAGATGTTCTAAAGAGATGAAATTGTGATTTTATGCTTGTGCCCTTGTTAAGAGGTACGAGACCTCTGACAAGATTCTTTGTCCACAAAGTAAGGGAGAAAAGCTCAATCGTTGAGCGTGTGCTCAGATTATCTGAGTACGACAATCTCTTGAATCAAGTGGGAGTTAATCTTCTAGATGAGATAGTGATGGTTCTCCAAAGTCACTGCCACCAAGCTGTGAGAGCTTCATGATGAACTATAACATATCAAGGATAGATACAATGATCCTTGAGCAATTCGCGATGTTTGACACTGCGAAAGTAGAAATCAAGAAGGAGCATCAATAGTTGATGGTTAGTAAAACCACTAAGTTTCAAGAAAGGCAAGGGCTAGAAGGGATACTTCGTGAAACGGCAAAACAATTGCTGCACTAATGAAGAGACCCAAGATTAAATCCAAACCCAAGATACGAGGTAATGATGATAGTACCACTTACTTGTGGCACTGCCGCTTGAGTCATGTTGGTATAAATTGCATGAAGAGGCTCCATGCTGATGGATCTTTATACTCACTTGATTTTGAATCACTAGTGACATGCAAATCACACCACATGAGCAAGGCCTTGTTTTCATTGAGATGAAACAAGATAGTAACTTGTTGGAAGTGATACATTTTGATGTATGCAGTCCAATGGGTGCTGAGGCACGCAGTGGATGTCATTATGTTCTTACTTCAATGACGATTTGACTAGATACAAGAGTATTTACTTAATGAAAAACAAGTCTGAAATATTGAAAAGTTCAATTCTGTTTCGGAGTGAAGTTCGTCATAACAAGAGGATAAACTGTCTACGATATGATCATAGAAATGAATATCTGAGTTACGAGTTTTGGTACGCAGTTAAGACAATGTGGAAATTGTTTCGCAGTTCATGCCACCTGGAACATCATAGTGTGATGATGTGTCTGAACGTCATAGCCACGCACTATTTGGTATGGTGCATGCTATGATGTCTCTTATCGAATTACCACTATCGTTTATGGGTTATGCATTAGAGACAACCGCATTCACTTTAAATAGGGCACCACGTATTTCCGTTGAGATGACACAGTATAGACTGAGGTTTAGAGAAATCTAAACTGTCGTTTCTTGAAAGTTTGGGGCTTCGACACTTATGTGAAAAAGTTTCAGTCTGATAAGCTCGAACCAAAAGCGGATAAATGCATCTTCATAGGATATCCAAAACAGTTGGGTACATCTCCTATCTCAGATCCGAAAGCAAAGTGTTTGTTTCTAGAAACGGATCCTTTCTCGAGGAAAGGTTTCTCTCGAAAGAATTGAGTGAGAGGGTGGTAGAACTTGATAAGGTTATTGAACCATCATTTCAACCAGTGTGTAGCAGGGCACAGGAAGTTGTTCCTGTGGCGCCTACACCAATTGAAGTGAAAGCTGATGATGGTGATCATCGAGCATCGAATCAAGTTACTACAAATCTCGTAGGTTGACAAGGTCGCGTACTACTGCAGAGTGGTACGGTAACCCTGTCTTGGAGGTCATGTTGTTGAGCAACAATGAACCTACGAGTTATGGAGAAAGCAATGGTGGGCCCGGATTCCGACAAATGGCTAGAGGCCATGAAATCCGAGAGAGGATCCATGTATGAAAACAAAATGTAGACTTTGGAAGAACTACTTGATGGTCATAGGACTATTGAGTAAAGATGGATCTTTAAAAGGAAGACAGACGATGATGGTGATAAGTCACTATTAAGAAAAGCTCGACTTGTCGCAAAGATGTTTCCGACAAGATCAAACAGTTGACTATGATGAGACTTTCTTACTCGTAGCGATGCTAAAAGTCTGTTAGAATTATGTTAGTAGTTGCTGCATTATTTATGAAATATTGCACATAGGATGTCAAAACATTGTTTCCTCGACGGTTTCCTTGAGCAAACATTGTATGTGATACAACCAGGAGGTTTTGTTGATCCTAAAGATACTAGAAAGTATGCAAGCTCCAGCGATCCTTCAATGGACTGGTGCAAGCATCTCGGAGTTGGAATATACACTTTGATGAGATGATCAAAGATTTTGGGTTTGTACAAGGTTTATAAGAAACTTGTATTTCCAAAGAAGTGAGTGGGAGCACTATAGAATTTCTGATAAGTATATGTGGTTGACATATTGTGGATCAGAAGTAAGGTAGAATTTCTGTAAAGCATACAAGGTTGTCTGAAAGGAGTTTTCAAAGGAATACCTGGATTGCGCTACTTGAACGTTGAGCATCAAAGATCTATGAAGATAGATCAAAAGCGCTTAATAGAAGTTTCAACAAGATGCATGCCTTGACAAGTTTTTGAAGGAGTTCAAAATAGACCAGCAAAGAAGGAGTTCTTGGTTGCGTTGTGAGGTGTGAATTTGAGTAAGACTCAAAACCCGACCCCGGCAGAATAAAGAGAATAGACGAAGGTCGTCTTCTATGCCTTGGCCGTAGAATCTGAAGTATGACATGCTGGGTACCGCACCTGATGAGTGCCTTGACTCAAAGTCTGTTGAGAGGTACAGAGAGTGATCCATGATTGAATCACTAGCAGCGGTCAAAATTTATCCTTAGTAACTGATGTTGGGAAACGTCGCATGGGAAACAAAAATTTTCCTACGCGCACAAAGACCTATCATGGTGATGTCCATCTACGAGAGGGGATGAGTGATCTACGTACCCTTGTAGATCGTACAGCAGAAGCGTTAGAGAACGCGGTTGATGTAGTGGAACGTCCTCACGTCCCTCGATCCGCCCCGCGAACAATCCCGCGATCAGTCCCACGATCTAGTACGGAACGGACGGCACCTCCGCGTTCAGCACACGTACAGCTCGACGATGATCTCGGCCTTCTTGATCCAGCAAGAGAGACGGAGAGGTAGAAGAGTTCTCCGGCAGCGTGACGGCGCTCCGGAGGTTGGTGATGATCTTGTCTCAGCAGGGCTCCGCCCGAGCTCCGCAGAAACACGATCTAGAGGAAAAACTATGGAGGTATGTGGTCGGGCAGCCGTGAGAAAGTCGTCTCAAATCTGCCCTAAAAGCCCCATATATATAGGAGGAGGGAGGGGGACCTTGCCTTGGGGTCCAAGGGACTCCCAAGGGGTCGGTCGAGCCAAGGGGGGGAGGACTACTCCCCCCCCCAAACCGAGTTGGACTCGGTTTGGTGGGAGGAGTCCCCCTCCCTTCCCACTTCTTCCCTCTTTTTTTTCTTTTCCTTTGATTTTCTTTTCTTGGCGCATAGGCCTCCTTGGGGCTGTCCCACCAGCCCACTAAGGGCTGGTGTGTCTCCCCAAAGCCTATGGGCTTCCCCGGGGTGGGTTGCCCCCCCGGTGAACTCCCGGAACCCATTCGTCATTCCCGGTACATTCCCGGTAACTCCGAAAACCTTCCGGTAATCAAATGAGGTCATCCTATATATCAATCTTCGTTTCCGGACCATTCCGGAAACCCTCGCGACGTCCGTGATCTCATCCAGGACTCCGAACAACATTCGGTAACCAACCATATAACTCAAATACGCATAAAACAACGTCAAACCTTAAGTGTGTAGACCCTGCGGGTTCGAGAACTATGTAGACATGACCCGAGAGACTCCTCGGTCAATATCCAATAGCGGGACCTGGATGCCCATATTGGATCCTACATATTCTATGAAGATCTTATCGTTTGAACCTCAGTGCCAAGGATTCGTATAATCCCGTATGTCATTCCCTTTGTCCTTCGGTATGTTACTTGCCCGAGATTCGATCGTCAGTATCCGCATACCTATTTCAATCTCGTTTACCGGCAAGTCTCTTTACTCGTTCCGTAACACAAGATCCCGCAACTTACACTAAGTTACATTGCTTGCAAGGCTTGTGTGTGATGTTGTATTACCGAGTGGGCCCCGAGATACCTCTCCGTCACACGGAGTGACAAATCCCAGTCTTGATTCATACTAACTCAACTAACACCTTCGGAGATACCTGTAGAGCATCTTTATAGTCACCCAGTTACGTTGCGACGTTTGATACACACAAAGCATTCCTCCGGTGTCAGTGAGTTATATGATTTCATGGTCATAGGAATAAATACTTGACACGCAGAAAACAGTAGCAACAAAATGACACGATCAACATGCTACGTCTATTAGTTTGGGTCTAGTCCATCACGTGATTCTCCCAATGACGTGATCCAGTTATCAAGCAACAACACCTTGTTCATAATCAGAAGACACTGACTATCATCGATCAACTGGCTAGCCAACTAGAGGCATGCTAGGGACGGTGTTTTGTCTATGTATCCACACATGTAAATGAGTCTTCATTCAATACAATTATAGCATGGATAATAAACTATTATCTTGATACAGGAATTATAATAATAACTATACATTTATTATTGCCTCTAGGGCATAATTCCAACAGTCTCCCACTTGCACTAGAGTCAATAATCCAGCCCTCACATCACCATGTGATTTACATTGTAATAAATCTAACACCCATACAGTTCTGGTGTCGATCATGCTTTGGCCGTGGAAGAGGTTTAGTCAGCGGGTCTGCTACGTTCAGATCCGTGTGCACTTTGCATATATTTACGTCCTCCTCCTCGACGTAGTCGCGGATGAGGTTGAAGCGTCGTTTGATGTGTCTGGTCTTCTTGTGAAACCTTGGTTCCTTTGCTAAGGCAATGGCACCAGTGTTGTCACAGAACAAGGTTATTGGATCCAGTGCACTTGGCACCACTCCAAGATCCGTCATGAACTGCTTCATCCAGACACCCTCCTTATCCGCCTCCGAGGCAGCCATGTACTCTGCTTCACATGTAGAATCTGCTACGACGCTTTGCTTGGAACTGCACCAGCTTACTGCACCCCCATTAAGAATAAATACGTATCCGGTTTGCGATTTAGAGTCGTCCGGATCTGTGTCAAAGCTTGCATCAACGTAACCCTTTACGGCGAGCTCTTCGTCACCTCCATACACGAGAAACATCTCCTTAGTCCTTTTCAGGTACTTCAGGATATTCTTGACCGCTGTCCAGTGATCCTCTCCTGGATTACTCTGGAACCTGCCTGCCATACTTATGGCCAGGCTAACATCCGGTCTAGTGCACAACATTGCATACATGATAGAGCCTATGGCTGAAGCATAGGGGACGGAGCGCATATGCTCTCTATCTTCATCAGTTGCTGGGCACTAGTCTTACTCAATCTTGTACCTTGTAACACTGGCAAGAACCCTTTCTTGGACTGTTCCATTTTGAACCTCTTCAAAACCTTATCAAGGTATGTGCTTTGTGAAAGTCCTATCAGGCGTTTTGATCTATCCCTATAGATCTTAATGCCCAGAATGTAAGCAGCTTCTCCTAGGTCCTTCATAGAGAAACTTTTATTCAAGTAACCTTTTATGCTCTCCAAAAGCTCCACGTTGTTTCCAATCAGTAATATGTCATCCACATATAATATTAGAAACGCCACAGAGCTCCCACTCACTTTCTTGTAAATACAAGATTCTCCAACCACTTGTATAAACCCAAATGCTTTGATCACCTCATCAAAGCGTTTGTTCCAACTCCGAGATGCTTGCACCAGTCCATAAATGGATCGCTGGAGCTTGCACACCTTGTCAGCATTTTTAGGATCGACAAAACCTTCGGGTTGCATCATATACAACTCTTCCTTAAGGAAACCGTTAAGGAACGCCGTTTTGACATCCATCTGCCAGATTTCATAATCGAAAAATGCAGCTATTGCTAACATGATTCTGACGGACTTAAGCATCGCTACGGGAGAGAAAGTCTCATCGTAGTCAATTCCTGGAACTTGTGAAAAAACCCTTTGCCACAAGTCGAGCTTTATAAACGGTCACATTACTGTCAGCGTCCGTCTTCTTCTTATAGATCCATTTGTTCTGAATAGCCTTGCGGCCCTCAGGTAGTATCTCCAAAGTCCACACTTTGTTCTCATACATGGATCCTATCTTGGATTTCATGGCTTCTAGCCATTTGTTGGAATCTGGGCCCACCATTGCTTCTTCATAATTTGCAGGTTCATTGTTGTCTAACAACATGATTGATAAGACGGGATTACCGTACCACTCTGGAGCAGTGCGTGATCTCGTCGACCTGCGTGGTTCAACAGAAACTTGAACTGGAGTCTCATGATCATCATCATTAACTTCCTCCTCAACCGGCGTTGCAACGACAGAGGTTTCCCCTTGCCCTGCGCCACCATCCAGAGGGATGAGAGGTTCGACAACCTCGTCAAGTTCTATCTTCCTCCCACTCAATTCTCTCTCGAGAAACTCCTTCTCGAGAAAAGTTCCGTTCTTAGCAACAAACACTTTGCCTTCGGATTTGAGATAGAAGGTGTACCCAACTGTCTCTTTTGGGTAACCTATGAAGACGCATTTTTCCGCTTTGGGTTCCAGCTTTTCAGGCTGAAGCTTTTTGACATAAGCATCACATCCCCAAACCTTAAGAAACGACAACTTTGGTCTTTTGCCATACCACAGTTCGTATGGAGTCGTCTCAACGGATTTTGATGGTGCCCTATTTAAAGTGAATGCAGCTGTTTCTAATGCATAACCCCAAAATGATAACGACAAATCAGTAAGAGACATCATAGATCGCACCATCTCTAACAAAGTACGATTACGACGTTCGGACACACCATTACGCTGTGGTGTTCCAGGCGGTGTTAACTGCAAAACAATTCCACATTGTCTTAAGTGGGTACCAAACTCGAAACTCAGATATTCACCCCCACGATCAAACCGTAGGAACTTGATCTTCTTGTTACGATGATTTTCCACTTCACTCTGAAATTTCTTGAACTTTTCAAATGTTTCAGACTTGTGCTTCATCAAGTAGACATAACCATATCTACTTAAATCGTCGGTGAAGGTGAGAAAATAATGATATCCGCCGCGTGCCTCCACGCTCATTGGACCACACACATCGGTATGTATGATTTCCAACAAGTCACTTGCACCCTCCATTGTTCCGGAGAACGGAGTCTTAGTCATCTTGCCCATGAGGCATGGTTCGCACGTGTCAAGTGAATCAAAGTCAAGTGACTCCAAAAGTCCATCAGCATGGAGTTTCTTCATGCGCTTTACACCAATATGACCCAAGCGGCAGTGCCACAAAAATATGTCGCTATCATTGTTTACTCTAACTCTTTTGGTCTCAATGTTATGTATATGCGTATCGCTATCGAGATTCAATATGAACAATCCTCTCACATTCGGTGCATGACCATAAAAGATGTTACTCATAGAAATAGAACAACCATTATTCTCAGACTTAAAAGAGTAACCGTCTCGCAATAAACAAGATCCAGATATAATGTTCATGCTCAACGCAGGCACTAAATAACAATGATTTAAGTTCATCACTAATCCCGATGGTAGTTGAAGTGACACGGTGCCGACGGCGATTGCATCAACCTTGGAACCGTTTCCTACGCGCATCGTCACTTCGTCTTTCGCCAGCGTTCGTCTATTCCGCAGTTCCTGCTTCGAGTTGCAAATGTGAGCAACAGAACCGGTATCGAATACCGAGGCACTACTACGAGAGCCGGTTAAGTACACATCAATAACATGTATATCAAATATACCTGATTTTTCTTTGCCCGCCTTCTTATCTGCCAGATACTTGGGGCAATTGCGCTTCCAGTGACCCATACCCTTGCAATAGAAGCACTCTGTTTCAGGCTTAGGTCCAGCCTTGGGTTTCTTCGGCGGATTGGCAACAGGCTTGCCGCTCTTCTTTGAATTGCCCTTCTTGCCTTTGCCATTTCTCTTGAAACTAGTGGTCTTGCTCACCATCAACACTTGATGCTCTTTACGGAGTTCAGACTCTGCGACTTTCAGCATCGCAAACAACTCACCGGGAGACTTGTTCATCCCTTGCATGTTGTAGTTCAACACAAAGCCTTTATAGCTTGGCGGCAGTGATTGAAGGATTCTGTCAGTGATAGCTTCTTGCGGGAGTTCAATCCCCAGTTCAGCTAGACGGTTTGAGTACCCAGACATTTTGAGCACATGTTCACTGACAGACGAGTTTTCCTCCATCTTGCAAGCATAGAATTTATCGGAGGTCTCATACCTCTCGATCCGGGCGTTCTTCTGAAAGATAAACTTCAACTCCTGGAACATCTCAAATGCTCCATGACGCTCAAAGCGACGTTGAAGTCCCGGTTCCAAGCCATACAAGACTACACATTGAACTATTGAGTAGTCCTCCTTACGCGCTAACCAAGCGTTCTTAACATCCTGATCAGCCGTAGCGGGTGGTTCATCTCCTAGCGCAGCATTAAGGACATAATCCTTCTTTCCAGCTTGTAAGATTAGTTTAAGATTACGAGCCCAGTCTACAAAGTTGCTTCCATCATCTTTCAACTTAGCTTTCTCTAGGAACGTATTAAAATTCAGGATGACACTTGCGTGAGCCATGATCTACAACACAAATATATTCAAAGTGGACTTAGACTATGTTCAAGATAATTAGAGTTCAACTTAATCAAATTATATGCTAAACTCCCACTCAAAAAGTACATCTCTCTAGTCATTTGAGTGGTTCATGATCCACTTACACTATCCCAAGTCCGATCATCACGTGAGTCGAGAGTAGTTTCAGTGGTAAGCATCCCTATGCTAATCATATGAACTATATGATTCATGATCGACCTTTCGGTCTCATGTGTTCCGAGGCCATGTCTGCACATGCTAGGCTCGTCAAGCTTAACCCGAGTGTTCCGCGTGCGCAACTGTTTTGCACCCGTTGTATGTGAACGTTGAGTCTATCACACCCGATCATCACGTGGTGTCTCGAAACGACGAACTGTAGCAACGATGCACAGTCGGGGAGAACACAATTTCGCCTTGAAATTTTAGTGAGAGATCACCTCATAATGCTACCGTCGTTCTAAGCAAAATAAGGTGCATAAAAGGATTAACATCACATGCAATTCATAAGTGACATGATATGGCCATCATCACGTGCTTCTTGATCTCCATCACCAAAGCACCGGCACGATCTTCTTGTCACCGGCGCCACACCATGATCATCTATCAACGTGTTGCCATCGGGGTTGTCGTGCTACTTATGCTATTACTACTAAAGTTACATCCTAGCAAAATAGTAAACGCATCTGCAAGCACAAATATGTTAGTATAAAGACAACCCTATGGCTCCTGCCGGTTGCCGTACCATCGACGTGCAAGTCGATATTTCTATTACAACATGATCATCTCATACATCCAATATATCACATCACATCATTGGCCATATCACATCACAATCATACCCTGCAAAAACAAGTTAGACGTTCTCTAAATTTGTTGTTGCATGTTTTACGTGGTGACCAAGGGTATCTAGTAGGATCGCATCTTACTTACGCAAACACCACAACGGAGATCTATGAGTTGCTATTTAACCTCATCCAAGGACCTCCTCGGTCTAATCCGATGCAACTAAAGTTGGAGAAACCGTCACTTGCCAGTCATCTTTGAGCAAAGGGGGTTACTCGTAACGATGAAACCAGTCTCTCGCAAGCGTATGAGTAATGTCGGTCCAAGCCGCTTCAATCCAACAATACCGCAGAATCAAGAAAAGACTAAGGAGGGCAGCAAAACGCACATCACCGCCCACAAAACCTTTTGTGTTCTACTCGAGAAGACATCTACGCATGAACCTAGCTCATGATGCCACTGTTGGGAAACGTCGCATGGGAAACAAAAATTTTCCTACGCGCACGAAGACCTATCATGGTGATGTCCATCTACGAGAGGGGATGAGTGATCTACGTACCCTTGTAGATCGTACAGCAGAAGCGTTAGAGAACGCGGTTGATGTAGTGGAACGTCCTCACGTCCCTCGATCCGCCCCGCGAACAATCCCGCGATCAGTCCCATGATCTAGTACCGAACGGACGGCACCTCCGCGTTCAGCACACGTACAGCTCGACGATGATCTCGGCCTTCTTGATCCAGCAAGAGAGATGGAGAGGTAGAAGAGTTCTCCGGCAGCGTGACGGCGCTCCGGAGGTTGGTGATGATCTTGTCTCAGCAGGGCTCCGCCCGAGCTCCGCAGAAACACGATCTAGAGGAAAAACTATGGAGGTATGTGGTCGGGTAGCCGTGAGAAAGTCGTCTCAAATCTGCCCTAAAAGCCCCATATATATAGGAGGAGGGAGGGGGACCTTGCCTTGGGGTCCAAGGGACTCCCAAGGGGTCGGCCGAGCCAAGGGGGGGAGGACTCCCCCCCCAAACCGAGTTGGACTTGGTTTCGTGGGAGGAGTCCCCCTCCCTTCCCACTTCTTCCCTCTTTTTTTTTTCTTTTCCTTTGATTTTCTTTTCTTGGCGCATAGGCCTCCTTGGGGCTGTCCCACCAGCCCACTAAGGGCTGGTGTGTCTCCCCAAAGCCTATGGGCTTCCCCGGGGTGGGTTGCCCCCCCGGTGAACTCCCGGAACCCATTCGTCATTCCCGGTACATTCCCGGTAACTCCGAAAACCTTCCGGTAATCAAATGAGGTCATCCTATATATCAATCTTCGTTTCCGGACCATTCCGGAAACCCTCGTGACGTCCGTGATCTCATCCGGGACTCCGAACAACATTCGGTAACCAACCATATAACTCAAATACGCATAAAACAACGTCAAACCTTAAGTGTGCAGACCTTGCGGGTTCGAGAACTATGTAGACATGACCCGAGAGACTCCTCGGTCAATATCCAATAGCGGGACCTGGATGCCCATATTGGATCCTACATATTCTACGAAGATCTTATCGTTTGAACCTCAGTGCCAAGGATTCGTATAATCCCGTATGTCATTCCCTTTGTCCTTCGGTATGTTACTTGCCCGAGATTCGATCGTCAGTATCCGCATACCTATTTCAATCTCGTTTACCGGCAAGTCTCTTTACTCGTTCCGTAACACAAGATCCCGCAACTTACACTAAGTTACATTGCTTGCAAGGCTTGTGTGTGATGTTGTATTACCGAGTGGGCCCCGAGATACCTCTCCGTCACACGGAGTGACAAATCCCAGTCTTGATCCATACTAACTGAACTAACACCTTCGGAGATACCTGTAGAGCATCTTTATAGTCACCCAGTTACGTTGCGACGTTTGATACACACAAAGCATTCCTCCGGTGTCAGTGAGTTATATGGTCTCATGGTCATAGGAATAAATACTTGACACGCAGAAAACAGTAGCAACAAAATGACACGATCAACATGCTACGTCTATTAGTTTGGGTCTAGTCCATCACGTGATTCTCCCAATGACGTGATCCAGTTATCAAGCAACAACACCTTGTTCATAATCAGAAGACACTGACTATCATCGATCAACTGGCTAGCCAACTAGAGGCATGCTAGGGACGGTGTTTTGTCTATGTATCCACACATGTAAATGAGTCTTCATTCAATACAATTATAGCATGGATAATAAACTATTATCTTGATACAGGAAATATAATAATAACTATACATTTATTATTGCCTCTAGGGCATAATTCCAACAACTGATGGACTAAGGATTTTTTCTCGATTATGGAGGTGGTTAAAGAGTTCGTCGTAAAGGGTTACGTCGATGCAAGCTTTGACACTAATCCGAATAACCATGAGTAGTGAAACGTATTCGTATAGTAGAGTAGATATTTGGAGTATTTCCGAATAGCACATAGTAGCAGCATCTATAAGATGACATAAAGATTTTTAAAGAACACACATATCTGAAAGTTTCAGAACCGTTGACTAAAACCTCTCTCACGAGCAAAACGTGATCAGACCCCATAACTATATGGGTGTTGGATTCGTTGGAATCACATGGTGATGTGAACTAGATTATTGATTCTAGTGCAAGTGGGAGACTGTTGGAAATATGCCCTAGAGGCAATAATAAATTAGTTATTATTATATTCCTTAGTTCATGATACTCGTTTATTATCCATGCTATAATTGTATTGATTGGAAACACAATACTTGTGTGGATACATAGACAAAACACTGTCCCTAGTAAGCCTCTAGTTGACTAGCTCGTTGATCAAAGATGGTCAAGGTTTCCTGGCCATAGGCAAGTGTTGTTACTTGGTAACGGGATCACATCATTAGGAGAATCATGTGATCGACTAGACCCAAAACTAATAGACGTAGCATGTTGATTGTGTCATTTTGTTGCTACTGTTTTATGCGTGTCAAGTATTTGTTCCTATGACCATGAGATCATATAACTCACTGACACCAGAGGAATGCTTTGTGTGTATCAAACGTCGCAACGTAACTGGGTGACTATAAAGATGCTCTACAGGTATCTCCGAAGGTGTTCGTTGAGTTAGTATGGATCGAGACTGGGATTTGTCACTCCGTGTGACGGAGAGGTATCTCGGGGCCCACTCGGTAATACAACATCACACACAAGCCTTGCAAGCAATCTGACTTAGTGTAAGTTGCAGGATCTTGTATTACGGAACGAGTAAAGAGACTTGCCGGTAAACGAGATTGAAATAGGTATGCGAATACTGACGATCGAATCTCGGGCAAGTAACATACCGAAGGACAAAGGAAATGACATACGGGATTATATGAATCCTTGGCACTGAGGTTCAAACGATAAGATCTTCGTAGAATATGTGGGATCCAATATGGGCATCCAGGTCCCGCTATTGGATATTGACCGAGGAGTCACTCGGGTCATGTCTACATAGTTCTCGAACCCGCAGGGTCTGCACACTTAAGGTTCGACGTTGTTTTATGCGTATTTGAGTTATATGGTTGGTTATCGAATGTTGTTCGGAGTCCCGGATGAGATCACGAACATCACGAGGGTTTCCGGAATGGTCCGGAAACGAAGGTTGATATATAGGATGACTTCATTTGGTTACCGGAAGGTTTTCGGGCATTACCGGTAATGTACCGGGAATGACGAATGGGTTCCGGATCTTCACCGGGAGGGGGGGACCACCCACCCGGGAGGGCCCAAGGACCTTGGGGGTGGCGCACCAAGTAGGCGGGGTCAGCCCAAGGCTGTCTTGCGCAAGAGAGAAAGAAAAACCAAAAGAAGAGAAAGAAAAAAAGGGAAAGGTGGGAAAGAAGAGAAGGACTCCACCTTCCAATCCTAGTTGGACTAGGATTGGAGGAGGACTCCTCCTCCCCTTGGTGGCGCAGCCCTTGGGGCTCCTTGAGCCTCAAGGCAAGCCTCCCCTCCCCTCCTCCTATATATATGGAGCTATTAGGGCTGATTTGAGACAACTTTTGCCACGGCAGCCCGACCACATACCTCCACGGTTTTACCTCTAGATCGCATTTCTGCGGAGCTCGGGCGGAGCCCTGCTGAGATTAGATCACCACCAACCTCCGGAGCGCCGTCACGCTGCCGGAGAACTCATCTACCTCTCCGTCTCTCTTGCTGGATCAAGAAGGCCGAGATCATCGTCGAGCTGTACGTGTGCTGAACGCGGAGGTGCCGTCCGTTCGGCACTAGATCGGAGCGGATCGTGCGACGGATCGCGGGACGGTTCGTGGGACGGTTCGCGGGGCGGATCGAGGGACGTGAGGACGTTCCACTACATCAACCGCGTTTCTTAACGCTTCTGCTGTGCGATCTACAAGGGTACGTAGATCGGAAATCCCCTCTCGTAGATGGACATCACCATGATAGGACTTCGTGCGCGTAGGAAATTTTTTGTTTCCCATGCTACGTTCCCCAACATCCGCGTGACTGTGGTGGCGCATGTTGGTGGGGTGGTTGGCATGGTGGAGCTAAGGATTGGTTCCGGACGATGGGTGCGAGGGGCCGGGAGAAATCTTTGTCGGATCTGGTCGACACCGACGTGGTGACGCCTACGCTGAAGGGCATCGGATGTACCTGTCCTCCGCTCCCGTCCGCGTGCCGGGAGAAATCTTAGAACTTCTCCGGACAACAATGTCTTCGTCGTCACAGTTCTTCTTGAAGGTGTTGCTTGGCACGTGGTAATCCGATGGCATTAAAGTGTGGCAAAATTATTCGGTGCACGCAATAGTTACGGGATACTACAACTTTGTTGATCTGATGATGCTCGCATTTTTTTTTCTTTTGTCTTTCTTTTAAACATGATTGTGCTGTCTGTTCCATCATCTATCACCTGTTGTTCGGTTGGGTGCTTTGTATACGGAAAACCTTTTTGGATAATGAGGTACTTACCCAACCAAGTGCCTCTGTAGTCTGTACGTTGTAGAGGTCATGCTGAGCAGGTGTTTCAGTCATACGACAATGTCGGCTTGCACCATCGAAAAATAAGCATCGGTATGCAGGACCAAATATGATATGAACATGCAACCAGGGACTGTCTGCCTTCGCCAACTCCAGTTGAAAAGTGGTGGCACGTGCTACCACTAGACTTACTTCCAAGCAGTAGTTGTCCATTCGCCATCTGCCCTTGATAAAAATGAGTGTATTCTGGAAGAGCGCAGGCAGGGGCGGGCTTGGCTGCTCGATATTCAAGTGATCGGTCGAATCAGCGAGCAGCCATGTTGCTATGTCCTTCACCTAATATTCGGTAGAAAATAAATTAATGAGCCAACAGTTGGGTCCATTAGTTTTATACTCTCTTCGTCTCAAAATAAATGAATTAAAAATGACTCAACTTTTATATAGTACAAAGTTGTGTCATTTTTAAATCATTTATTTTAAAACGAAGGAAGAAAATACATTTTATTTACGTCCATTTGAAGCTGCATGTGTCTAAGTAGTTGATCAGATCAGCCCGTGAACGCTGCCAGCTGCGGCCGCCCTTGGATGCAGACTACGAGGCAGGGTGCTACTGTGATATACCGCTCGTGTCGGCACGGGATAGCAGATTAGAGCAAGTACTCCCTCCGTCCCAAAATAACTGTCTCAACTTTATACTGAAGCTAGTACAAAGTTGTATTAAGATTAAGACACTTATTTTGAGACGGAGGGAGCATAATAAAGATGAGTCAGCTGGCTATAAGGTATAAAATAGCATATTTTTATTTAATTGAAGGAGAGACAAAGTAAACGGACTCTTAGTTAGGAGACAGCTCTAACACGTGCTCTTAGACACTTTGTAAAAATAAAAGAAGAGACATATAATAAATAAATAGTACACTCTTTTAACCAACTATTATACATGTTAGCTATAAAATAAACTACATGTGACATGACATGACCTTACAACCGGTTCTACTATTTTCCTTGCTCTTAACGCCATGCTAACCTTCAAAAAACGCCATGCTTGCCGGAGAACGTGAAATAGGATACACATCGATTCAAAATGGAGACAGATGAGAAAGGAGATGAGTAAACTACAAATCCACTGTGCACCAATATATGTTTATTTTTTGAGATAAATGCACAGTCTGCTAGAGAACGCAGCAGGCCACCGATCCAGCCTGCCGCGACATTTACTCTGTCCGTCCGGCAGTCCAATTCTACTAGTACTTGGAATTTTTTTTTCTTCAAGGGAAAGTACTTGGAACATTTACTCTGTGTTTAACCTTCTGGGCACATGATGCTCGATTGGCTTTGTGGTGTGTACTTTTTTTTTTTTTTTTGCGGATGTTGTGGTGTTTACTTCGAAGTCACTAAAGGGATATTCTTGTAATCAAAAAAAGGTATAAAGGTGTATTTCTTGGCAGGAGCTGTTTCTCGCCTCCGACAAGACAGGAGCTCATATTCCCGACAAATCCTATTTGACGCTTAAGCGCCCGTTTGGCGTTTGCCGCAAAAAATAGCATCCACTGAGAGGACTGAATCAGTGACCTCCCGTTTTATTGTAAACTGTGATAACCACTGAGCACATTACGACGGATCTGATAGGTTACATCTAATATCGTTTAAATTTGTAATCTCTTTTCAAATGATGAACTTTTTTCATTTTTTGATGAAAATTTTGAAAACCGATAAACATTTTTCTAAAATCGTTGAACTTTTTTCTTCAATTGATGATCTATTTTCATTTTTCGATGATCGTTTTTTTGAAAATCAATGATTTTTTTTAAATATGACAATTTTTCTTAGTTTCAATGAACATTTTTAAATTTGATAATTTTTTCTTCAAATCAATGAACTTATTTTCATTTTTGATGTTTTTTTTAAAAATTGATGAACTTCTTTTGAATTTGTGAACTTTTTTGATTAGTTGAAGTTTTATGATTTGGTGAACTTTTTTTGCATGCCCGTGAACTTCATTTGAAATATGTGAACGGTTTTCAAATAATTGAAAATTTTAAAATTTACATTGAAATGCGTAGTAAATAACACATTTATGTTTCTGTTGTTAAAATATTTGCGTTGTAGATAGTTGCTTATAGTTAGCTGGTCTAGTGGTTAGACTCACTATGCTGAAGCGGAAGTTGCGGGTTCAATTTAACATGGTGACCATTTTTGCCTTCCAATGAACATTCTCATGCGTCGTCACTCGACATGTTTTCCGTCGTCGCCACGTGTCATGCTTTGAGCGCTTTCTTTGGATTTTGTTTTTTTATTTTTCCGCACGCGTTTTCGGTTTTTTAGATTGGTTTTTACTGATTTTTTTTGTGTTTTGGTTTTTCACCGGTATTTCTTAACTTTTTGATAAAAAAATCAATTTTTTAAATCTTTTTGCGCCAGAAAAACGTGTTTTCTGTTTTTTCGTGAGAGGCATGGCCGTGCCTCTCCAAACGAAAAAAACGTGTTTTCTGTTTTTTTTGTGAGAGGCACGTTATTGCTTTCGCGAGATGCACGGTTTTGCCTTCGTGACACTCTCGGAAAGGGAAAAACTGTTGGGGAACGTCGCATGGGAAACAAAATTTTTCCTAAGCGCACGAAGAACTATCATGGTGATGTCCATTTACGAGAGGAGATTTGGATCTACGTACCCTTGTAGATCGCACAGCAGGAAACGTTAAAAAACGCGGTTGATGTAGTGGAACGTCCTCACGTCCCTCAATCCGCCCCGCGAACCGTCCCACGAACCGTCCCGCGATCCGTCCCACGATCCGTTCTAATCTAGTGCCGAACGAACGACACCTCCGCGTTCAGCACACGTACAACTCGACGATGATCTCGACCTTCTTGATCTAGCAAGCAAGACGGAGAAGTAGATGAGTTCTTCGACAGGGTGACGACGCTCCGGTGGTGGTGAAGGATCTACTCCTGCAGGGCTCCGTCCGAGCTCCGCAGAAATACGATCTAGAAGTAAAACTATGGTGTCTAGATCTGAGTTGCACGTGGCAAAAGTTGTCTCAAATCACCCCTAAATCACCACTATATATAGAAGGGAGGGGAAGGAGGCTTGCCTTGAGGGCCAAGCCCTCAAGGGTGCGCCGGCTAGGGAGGAGGAGGAGTCCTACTCCAATCATAGTCCAACTAGGATTGGAAACTGAAGTCATTCTCTTCCTTCCCACCTTTTTTTTCTTTTTCTTTGGTTTTCTATCCTTGGCGCATATACCCTCTTGGGCTGTCCCACCAGCCCACTAAGGGCTAGTGCGCCACCCCTAGGGCCTTTGGGCTTCCTTCGGAAGGGTTGCTCCCCTCCCGGTGAACTTCCGGAACCCATTTGTCACTCCCGGTACATTCCCGGTAATGTCCGAAAACCGTCCGATAACCAAATGATGTCATCCTATATATCAATCTTCGTCTCCGGACCATTCCGAAAACCCTCGCGACGTTCGTGATCTCATCCGGGACTCCGAACAACATTCGGTAACCACACATATAACTCAACTATACTAAAACATTGCCGAACCTTAAGTGTGCAGACCCTACGGGTTCGAGAACTACGTAGACATGCCCCGAGGTACTCCTCGGTCAATATCCAATAGCGGGACCTAGATGCCGATATTGGATCCTACATATTTTCCGAAGATCGTATCGGTTGAACCTCAGTGTCAAGGATTCATATAATCCCGTATGTCATTCCCTTTGTCCTTCGGTATGTTACTTGCCCGAGATTTGATCGTCGGTATCCGCATACCTATTTCAATCTCGTTACCGGCAAGTCTCTTTACTCGTTCCGTAATACAAGATCCCGTGACTTACACTTAGTCACATTGCTTTCAAGGCTTGTGTGTGATGTTGTATTACCGAGTGGGCCCCGAGATACCTCTAGGTCACACGGAGTGACAAATCCCAGTCTTGATACATACTAACTCAAGGACACCTTCAGAGATACCTGTAGAGCACTGATACGTCTCAAACGTATCTATAATTTTTGATGGTTTCATGCTGTTATCTTGTCATCTTTGGATGTTTTATGTACCTTTTATATCTTTTTTGGGACTAACTTATTAATTCAGTGCCAAGTGCGAGTTCCTGTTTTTTCTATGTTTTTGGCTCTTTTTAGATCTGATTTTGGAACAGAGTCCAAACAGAATAAAATCCCCGAAATGATTTTTTTCCGAACGAAAGAAGCTCACGGGGCCTGTGGGCCAATCCATGAGGGCTCCAAGGAGCCCACAAGCCCCCACTCCGCCACCACGGGGGGAGGCGGCGGTGCCAGGGCTTGTGGCCTCCCTGAGCGCCCCCTGACCTAGGTCTTTGGCCTATATATTCCCTAAAATACAGCAAAAAATCAGGGGAGCCTCGAAAATACTTTTTCGCCGCCGCAAGCTTCCGTTTCCGCGAGATCTCATCTGGAGACCCTTCCCGGCGCCCTGCCGGAGGGGACTTTGGAGTTGGAGGGCTTCTTCTTCATCATCATCGCCTCTCCAATGACTCGTGAGTAGTTCACTTCAGACCTACGGGTCCGTAGTTAGTAGCTAGATGGCTTCTTCTCTCTCTTGGATCTTCAATACAAAGTTCTCCATGATCTTCATGGAGATCTATCCGATGTAATCTTCTTTGGCGGTGTCTTTGTCGAGATCCGATGAATTGTGGATTTGTGATCAGATTATTTATGATATATATTTGAGTCTTTGCTGATTTCTTATATGCATGATTTGATATCCTTGTAAGTCTCTCCGAGTCTTGGGTTTTGTTTGTCCAACTAGATCTATGATTCTTGCAATGGTAGAAGTGCTTGGTTTTGGGTTTTTACCATGTGGTGACCTTTTCCAGTGACAGTAGGGGCAGCAAGGCACACATTGAGTGGTTGCCATAAAGGGTAACAAGGTGGGCTCTTTCGTTGATATGAGATTGTCCATCTACATGATGTCATGTTGCTTAAGGCGTTACTCTGTTCTTTTGGACTTAATACACTAGATGCATGCTGGATAGCGATTGACGTGTGGAGTAATAGTAGTAGATGCAGACAGTATCGGTCTACTTGTTTTGGACGTGATGCCTATAGATATAATCATTGCCATAGATGACGTCACGACTTTGCGCGGTTCTATCAGTTACTCGACAGTAATTTGTTCACCCATCGTCTACTTGCTTTCATGAGAGAAGCCACTAGTAAACACTACGGGCCCCGGGTCTATTCACATCTATCGTTTACACCTCCGCTTTTACTTTGCTTTGTTACTTTGTTGCTTTCAGCTCTCACTTGGCGAACAATATATAAGGGATTGACAACCCCTTCATAGCATTGGGAGCAGGTTCTTTGTGTTTGTGCAGGCTCTTGTGATACTCCTTCACTGGATCGATACCTTGGTTCTCAAACTAAGGGAAATACTTACCATCGCTGCGCTACATCACCCTTTCCGCTTCGAGGGAACACCAACGCAAGGCTCCAAGGCCACGGGGGAAATCCTTTGCATATTTGCCTAGGAAGTCCCTTAAGGCGTAGCCGTAGCAGAAGGATTCCTGGTGCCGTCGACACGACTATTCCTGGCCTCGTTGCCAGGAAAGCACAGCTGACATCAGAAGTATTTCTGGCGCCGTTGCCGGGGAGGAGAGATCAAGATCTATCCAAGTAGGTCTCACAAACTCATCTCTTGCATTTACTTTCTTTTGCCAGTTGCCTCTCGTTTTCCTCTCCCCCACTTCACATTTGCCATTTTCATTTGCCTTTCTCCTTTGCCGTTTTCATTTGCCTTTTGCCGTTTTCGGTCACCCTTTTCTCTCGTTTGCCTTTCTGTTGCTTGTGTGCTATGTGCCTTCAATATGCTTGCATCTTCGCTTGCTGAAAATCTAGTGATATGGATCGTCATCCACTTGCTAATCTCTTTAAGAGACCCACTTATGTGGAACGAATTGCTAGTGAGTTGAGGGCACTTGACTATCTTTATGGAGTTTTGCTTGAGATGCGTGAATCTGAAAATTATGAGGAAGAAATTTATGAAGTGATTCACGAGGGCTCCTTGGATGAAAAGAATGATTGCAATGGTTTCACTATAAATCCTATTAGTGAAAATCATGCTAAAAATATGCAAAACCCTAAGCTTGGGGATGCTAGTTTTGCTATGACCACTACTTATTGCAATAATCATGATTGGGGTGATGATCTTTCTTATGATCTTGAAAATTTGTTTAAACCTCATGATGAATATGATATTTGCAATAATACTGAAAGTGGGTTTGGAGAATTCATGACTTTGGTTGATGAAAATCCCACTATTTTTGAAGAGCGTCAACTTTGCATGCAGGTGGATCATGAAAATAATATCCTATGTGATAGTTACATTGTTGAATTCATTCATGATGCTACTGAAAATTACTATGAGAGAGGATCATATGCTTCTACTTATTGCAATAGTATCAAGCTTCCTCTCCATGTGTTGAAATTTTTGAAGCTATGCTTGTTTTGCCTTCCTATGCTAGTTGATTCTTGCTCCAACAAGTTGTTTGTTCACAAAATCCCTATGCATAGGAAGTATGTTAGACTTAAATGTTCTAGCCGTATGCTCCATGATGCTCTCGTTGTGTTTCAATCCTTACCTTTTATGTGAGCATCATTGAAATCAATGCCTAGCTAGGGGCATTAAACAAAAGCGCTTGTTGGGAGGCAACCCAACGAATCTATCATTTTTCTTTCTGTTTTGTGTTTTCCACACTTTCATAATTCTGTTATGATTGTGTTTTTTGTGTTTCTTTTTGCATTTGTGCCAAGCAAAACCGTTATGATTAGTCTTGGGGATGATCGTTTGGTCATGCTCGAAAAGACAGAAACATTGTGCGCACGAAAAGAATTTTCATTTTTTTCTGTAAGAGATTTTGAGTTGATTCTTTTTGCTGCTGATTTCTACGCAAATTCTTCAGACTAACGTAATTTTTCAGAATTTTTGAAGTACCAGAAGTATACGAAATATACAGATTGCTACAGACTGGTCTGCTGTTAACAGATTCTGTTTTTGTTGTGTTGGTTGCTTATTTTGATGAAACTATGGATAGTATCGGGGGGTATTAGCCATGGAAGATATAAAATACAGTAACCCAACATCAGCACAAGTAGAATTTAAGTTTGCTACAGTACCTAAGGAAGTGTTGGTTTGCTTTCTCATACTAATGTTATCACGAGTTTCTGTTTAAGTTTCGTGTTGTGAAGTTTTCAAGTTTTGGGTGAAGTTCTTATTGACAAAGAGATAAAGAGTGGCAAGAGCTCAAGCTTGGGGATGCCCAAGGCACCCTAAGAGATTCAAGGATGTCGTTAAATCCTAAGTTTGGGGATGCCCGGGAAGGCATCCCCTCTCTCGTCTTCAATCCATCGGTAACGTTACTTGGGGCTATATTTTTGTTCACCACATGTTATGTGTTTTTGCTTGGAGCGTCTTGTATCGTAGGAGTCTTTTATTTTTGTTGTGTCACAATAATCCTTGCTGCACACCTAGAGAGAGAGACATGCACTCACCCTGATTTTGTCGAGCTTCACTTATATCTTTTAGTAGACAATTCAGCTCACATGTGCTTCACTTATATCTTCCGAGCTAGATACTTTTGCTCTGTGTGCTTCACTTTTACCTTTTAGAGCACAACGGTGCGTGGCTTGGTAGTTGATCTATGCTTTGAAAGTAGTCTCAAAAGGGGTAGTTATCCAAAGGGATACGAAAACTTCCACCTTCATGTGCATTGAATAGTTAGAGAAATTTGATTCATCTCAATTAGTTTTGAGTTGTGGTTATGGTAATATTGAAGTTATGCTAATAAGGTGTTGTGGATCTAGAAATACTTGTGTTGAAGTTAGTGATTCCCGTAGCATGCACGTATGGTGAACCGCTATGTGATGAAACCTGAGCATGATTAGTTTATTGATTGTCATCCTTTGCGTGGCGGTCTGGATCGCGCGATGGTTTATACCTACCAACCCTTCCCCTAGGAGTATGCGTTGAATGCTTTGTTTCAATTACTAATAAAACTTTTGCAACAAGTATATGAGTTCTTCATGACTAATGTTGAGTCCATGGTTTAGATGCACTTTCACCTTCCACCATCACTATCTTCTTAGTGCCGTGCAACTTTCGCCGGTGCACAAAACCCACCATTAGCCTCCCTCAAAACAGCCACCATACCTACCTACTATGGATTTTTCAAAGTCATTCTGAGATATATTGCCATGCAACTACCACCATGACATGCACCACCACGTCTATATTGCCATTGCATGATCGTAAGATAGCTAGCATGATGTTTCCATTAATGTCTATGCTATGCTAGATCATTGTCACGGTACACTGCCGAAGGCATTCCATACAGAGTCATCGTTGCTCTAAGTTTTGAGTTGAAAGTGTGATGATCATCATTAATGGAGCATTGTCCCATGCGAGGAAATAAAAGAGGCCAAAGAAGCCCACAAAAAAAACAGGCCAAAGAGCCCACTAAAAACAAAACAAAAAAAATGAGAGAAAAAGAGAGAAGGGACAATGCTACCACTTTTTCCACACTTGTGCATATTAAGCACCATGATCTTCATGATTGAGAGTCCCTCGTCTTGTCACCACCATATAGCTAGTGGGAAATTTTCATTATGTAACTTGGCTTGTATATTCCAATGATAGGCTTCCTCAAAATTGCCTTAGGTCTTCGTGAGCAAGCAAGTTGGATGCACACCCACAAGTTTTCTTTAAGAGCTTTCACATACTCTTAGCTCTAGTGCATCATTTGTATGGCAATCCCTACTCATTCACATTGATATCTATTGATGAGCATCTCCACAGCTCATTGATATGCCTAGTTAATGTGACTATCTTCTCCTTTTTTGTCTTGCAACCTCCACCATACTCCACACCATCTATAGTGCTATAACCATGGGTCACGCTCATGTATTGCATGAGAGTTGAAAAGGTTTGAGAAAGTAAAGGTGTGAAACAATTACTTGGCCAATACCGGGGTTGTGCATGATTTAAATTTGTTGTGCAATGATGATAGAGCATAGCCAGACTATATGCTTTTGTAGGGATAACTTTCTTTTGGCCTTGTTATTTTGAAAGTTCATGATTACCTTGCTAGTTTGCTTGAATTATTATTGTTTCCACGTCAATAGCAAACTATTGTTTTGAATCTAATGGATCTGAACATTCACGTCGGATAAGAGGAGTTACAAAGGACATCTATGCTAGGTAGCATGAAAGCATCAAAAATTCATTCTTTATCACTTCCCTACTCGAGGACGAGCAGGAGTTAAGCTTGGGGATGCTTGATACGTCTCAAACGTATCTATAATTTTTGATGGTTTCATGCTGTTATCCTGTCATCTTTGGATGTTTTATGTACCTTTTATATATTTTTTGGGACTAACTTATTAATTCAGTGCCAAGTGCCAGTTCGTGTTTTTTCTGTGTTTTTGGCTCTTTTCAGATCTGATTTAGGAACGGAGTCCAAACGGAATAAAATCCCCGAAATGATTTTTTCCCGAACGAAAGAAGATCAGGGGGCCTGTGGGCCAAGCCAGGAGGGCTCCAGGGAGCCCACAAGCCCCCACTCCGCCACTAGGGGGAGGCGGCGGTGTCAGGGCTTGTGGCCTCCCTGAGCGCCCCCTGACCTAGGTCTTTGGCCTATATATTCCCTAAAATACAGCAAAAAATCAGGGGAGCCTCGAAAATACTTTTCCGCCGCCGCAAGCTTCCGTTTCCGCGAGATCTCATCTGGAGACCCTTCACGACGCCCTGCCGAAGGGGACTTTGGAGTTGGAGGGCTTCTTCATCATCATCATCACCTCTCCAATGACTCGTGAGTAGTTCACTTCAGACCTACGGGTCCATAGTTAGTAGCTAGATGACTTCTTCTCTCTCTTGGATCTTCAATACAAAGTTCTCCATGATCTTCATGGAGATCTATCTGATGTAATATTCTTTGGCGGTGTGTTTGTTGAGATCCAATGAATTGTGGATTTGTGATCAGATTATCTATGATATATATTTGAGTCTTTGCTGATTTCTTATATGCATGATATGATTTCCTTGTAAGTCTCTCCGAGTCTTGGGTTTTGTTTGGCCAACTAGATCTATGATTCTTGCAATGGGAGGAGTGCTTGGTTTTGGGTTCTTACCATGTGCAATGGGAGAAGTGACAGTAGGGGCAGCAAGGCACACATTGGGTGGTTGCCATCAAGGGTAACAAGGTGGGCTCTGTCGTTGATATGAGATTGTCCATCTACATCATGTCATCTTGCTTAAGGCGTTACTCTGTTCTTTTGGACTTAATACACTAGATGCATGCTGGATAGCGGTCGACGTGTGGAGTACTAGTAGTAGATGTAGACAGTATCGGTCTACTTGTTTTGGACGTGATGCCTATAGATATAATCATTGCCATAGATGACGTCATGACTTTGCGCGATTTTATCAATTGCTCGACAGTAATTTGTTCACCCACCGTCTACTTGCTTTCATGAAAGAAGCCACTAGTAAACACTACGGCCCCCGGGTCTATTCACATCTATCGTTTACACCTCCGCTTTTACTTTGCTTTGTTACTTTATTGCTTTCAGTTCTCACTTGGCGAACAATCTATAAGGGATTGACAACCCCTTCATAGCGTTGGGAGCTGGTTCTTTGTGTTTGTGCAGGCTCTTGTGATACTCCTTCACTCGATCGATACCTTGGTTCTCAAACTGAGGGAAATACTTACCATCGCTGCGCTACATCACCCTTTCCGTTCGAGGGAACACCAACGCAAGGCTCCAAGGCCACGGGGGAAATCCTTTGCATATTTGCCTAGGAAGTCCCTTAAGGCGTAGCCGTAGCAGAAGGATTCCTGGTGCCGTCAACATGACTATTCCTGGCGCCGTTGCCAGGAAAGCACAACTGACATCGAGCACCTTTATAGTCACTCAGTTACGTTGTGACGTTTGATGCATACAAGGTATTCCTCCGGTGCCAATGAGTTATATGATCTCATGGTCATAGGAACAAAAATTTGACACGCAGAAAACTATAGTAATAAAATGACACGATCAATATGCTACGTTCATAGTTTGGGTCTAGTCCATCACATGATTCTCCTAATGATGTGATCCAGCTATCAAGCAACAACACTTTGCACATAGTCAGAAAACCTTGACTATCCTTGATCAACTGGCTAGCCAACTAAAGGCTTGCTTGGGACATTGTTTTGTCTATGTTTCCACACATGTATCTATGTTTTTATTACATACAATTATAGCATGGTTAATAAACGATTATCTTTAAACAGGAAATATAATAATAAATATTTATAATTGCCTCTAGGGCATATTTCCAACAGTCTTCCACTTGCACTAGAGTCAATAATCTAGTCCTCACATCGCCATGCGATTTACATTGTAATAAATCGAACACCCATACAGTTCTGGTGTTGATCATGTTTTGCCCGTGGAAGAGGTTTAGTCAGCGGGTCTGCTACATTCAGATCCGTGTGCACTTTGCAAATATTCACGTCCTCTCCTTCGACGTAGTCGCGAATGAGGTTGAAGCGTCGTTTGATGTGTGTGGTCTTCTTGTCAAACCTTGGTTCCTTTGCTAAGGCAATGGCACCAGTGTTGTCACATAACAGAGTTAATGGATCTAGTGCGCTCGGCACAACTCCAAAATCTGCCACGAACTGCTTCATCCAAACACCCTCCTTTGCTGCCTCCGAGGCAGCCATGTACTCCGTTTCACACGTAGAATGTGCTAGGATGCTCTGCTTGGAACTCCACCAGCTTACCGCACCCCATTAAGAATAAATACGTATCCGGTTTGAGACTTAGAGTCATCCGGATCGGTGTAAAAACTTGCGTCGACGTAACCTTTTACGATGAGCTCTTTGTCACCTCATACATGAGAAACATTTCCTTAGTCCTTTTCAGGTACTTCAGAATATTCTTGACCGCCGTCCAGTGATCCACTCCTAGATTACTCTGAAACCTTCCTACCATACGTATGGCCAAGCTGACGTCTGGTCTAGTGCACAACATTGCATACATGATAGGACCTACGGCTGAAGCGTAGGGGACGGAACTCATTTGTTCTCTATCTTCCGCAGTTGCTGGGCACCGAGTCTTAATCAATTTTATACCTTGTAATACTGGCAAGAACCCTTTCTTGGACTGATCCATTTTGAATTTCTTCAAAACTTTATCAAGGTATGTGCTTTGTGAAAGTCCTATCAGGCGTCTCGATCTATCCCTATAGATCTTAATGCCTAGAATGTAAGCAGCTTCTCCTAGGACCTTCATAGAGAAACTTTTATTCAAGTAATCCGTTATGCTCTCCAAAAGCTCCACGTTGTTTCCAATCAGCAATATGTCATCCACATATAATATTAGAAACGCCACAGAGCTCCCACTCACTTTCTTGTAAATACAAGATTCTCCAACCACTTGTATAAACCCAAATGCTTTGATCACCTCATCAAAGCGCTTATTCCAACTCCGAGATGCTTCCACCAGTCCATAAATGGATCACTGGAGCTTGCATACTTTGTTAGCATTCTTTGGATCGACAAAACCTTCGGGTTGCATCATATACAACTCTTCCTTAAGAAAACTATTAAGGAACGCCGTTTTGACATCCATCTGCCAATTTTCATAATCATAAAAGGCAACTATTGCTAGCATGATTTGGACGGACTTAAGCATCGCTACCGGTGAGAAAGTCTCATCGTAGTCAACTCCTTGAACTTGTGAAAAACCCTTTGCCACAAGTCGAGCTTTATAAACGGTCACATTACCGTCTGCGTCCGTCTTCTTCTTATAGATCCATTTGTTCTGAATAGCCTTGCAGCCTTCAGGTAGTACTTCCAAAGTCCACACTTTGTTCTCGTACATGGATCCTATTTCGGACTTCATGGCCTCCAGCCATTTGTTGGAATCTGGGCCCACCATTACTTCTTCATAATTCGCAGGTTCATTGTTGTCCAGCAACATAATTGTTAAGACATGATTACCGTATCACTCAGGAGCAGTACGTGATCTTGTCGACCTGCGATGTCCAATAGCAACTTGATCCGAAGTTTCATGATCATCATCATCAAATTGCTCCTCAACCGGCGCCGCAGCAACATGGGTTTCCCCTTGCCATGCGCCACCTTCTAGAGGGATTAGAGGTTCGACAACCTCATCAAGTTCTATCTTCCTCCCACTCAATTCTTTCGAGAGAAACTCCTCAAGAAAAGCTCCGTTTTTAGCACCAAACACTTTACCCTCGGATTTGAGATAGAAGGTATACCCAACTGTCTCTTTTGGGTAACCTATGAAGACGCACTTTTCCGTTTTGGGTTCCAGCTTTTCAGGCTGAAGCTTTTTGACATAAGCATCACATCCCCAAACTTTAAGAAACAACAACTTTAGTCTTTTGCCATACCACAGTTCATATGGTGTCGTCTCAACGGATTTTGATGGTGCCCTATTTAAAGTGAATGCAGCTGTCTCTTATGCATAACCCCGAAACGATAACAGCAAATCGGTAAGAGACATCATAGATCGCACCATCTCTAATAAAGTACGATTACGACGTTCGGACATACCATTACGCCGTGGTGTTCCAGGCAGTGTTAACTGTGAAACAATTCCACACTTTCTTAAGTGAGCACCAAACTCGAAACTCAGATATTCTCCCCCACGATCAGACCGTAGGAACTTGATCTTCTTGTTACGATGATTCTCAACTTCACTCTGAAATTGCTTGAACTTCTCAAACGTTTCAGCCTTATGCTTCATCAAGTAGACATAACCATATCTACTCAAATCGTTAGTGAAGGTGAGAAAATAACGATATCCGCCGCGCGCCTTGATACATCCATTTTGCATCATGCTTTCATGTTGATATTTATTGCTTTATGGGCTGTTATATTACTTGTGGTTTATTTGAAGAGGGAGAAGTTAGGCAGCTCGAATTCTAGACTGGAAAAGGAGCAAATCTTAGTCCACTATTCTGCACATCTCCAAATGCCCTGAAAAGTTAAGTGGATTCTTTGGGATTATATAAAAAAGACAAGGCGAAAGAACTACCGGAGGGGGGCCACCAGGGCTCCACAGGCCCTGCCACCGCCACCCCCTGGTGGCGGAGTGGGGGCTTGTGGGCTCCCTGACGGCCCACTAGCCCCCCTCTTTTGCTATATGAAGGGTTTTGGTCCAGAAAAAAAATCATACGGGAGGTTTTTCGTGGTTTCGCCGCTGCCGCGAGGCGGAACTTGAGCAGATCCAATCTAGAGCTCCGATAGGACGATCCTGCGGGGGAAACTTCCCTCCCGGAGGGGGAAATCGTCGCCATCGTCATCACCAACACTCCTCTCGTCAGAGGGGAGGCATCTTCATCAGCACCATCTCCTCTCCAATCCCTAGTTCATCTCTTGTAACCAATCTCCGTCTCACGACTTCGATTGGTACTTGTAAGGTTACTAGTAGTGTTGATTACTATTTGTAGTTGATGCTAGTTGGATTACTTGGTGGAAGATTTTATGTTCAGATCCTTGATGCTATTCATTACACCTCTAATCATCATTATGATTATGTTTTGTGAGTAGTTACTTTTGTTCCTGAGGACATGGGATAAGTCATGTTAATAATAGTCATGTGGATTTGATATTCGTTCGGTATTTTGATATGTTGTATTTTGTCTTTTCCTCTAGTGGTGTTATGTGAACGTCGACTACATAACACTTCACCATATTTGGGCCTAGAGGAAGGCATTGGGAAGTAGTAAGTAGATGATGGGTTGTTGGAGTGACAGAAGCTTAAACCCCAGTCTATGCGTTGCTTCGTGAGGGGCTGATTTGGATCCACTAGTTTAATGCTATGGTTAGACTTTGTCATAATTCTTCTTTTGTAGTTGCGGATGCTTGCGAGAGAGGTTAATCATAAGTGGGATGCTTGTCCAAGTAAGGGCAGTACCCAAGCGCCGGTCCACCCACATACCAAACTATCAAAGTAACGAACGCGAATCTTATGAACATGATGGAACTAGCATGACATAAATTCCCGTGTGTCCTCGGGAGCGTTTTTCCTCCTATAAGACTTTGTTCAGGCTTGTCCCTTGCTACAAAAGGGATTGGGCCACTTGCTGCACCGTTGCTACTAGTTGTTACTTGTTACTTTTTGCTTGCTACGTTTCACCTCGCTACACAATCACTTGTTACCGCTACTTTCAGTGCTTGCAGTTATTACCTTGCTGAAAACCGCTTATCAGAGCCTTCTGCTCCTTGTTGGGTTCGACACTCTTACTTATCGAAAGGACTACGATTGATCCCCTATACTTGTGGGTCATCAAGACTCTTTTCTGGTGCCGTTGCCGGGGAGGGAAGCGCCTTTGGTAAGTGGAAATTGGTAAGGAAACATCTATATACTATGCTGAAATTTATTGTCACTTGTCACTGTGGAAACTATTCCTTTGAGGAGTTTTTTCGGGGTATCTTCACCATGAACGGAAGCACGAGGATTTGTTCCTCAACCTGAGGTACCTACTGAAAATATCTTTTATGAAATTCCTTCGGGTATGCTTGAGAAACTGCTGGCTAATCCACTCACAGGAGATGGATCTTCACATCCAGACTTGCATCTGATCTATGTAGATGAAGTTTGTGGTTTATTTAAGCTTGCAGGTTTGCCCGAGGATGAGGTAAAGAAGAAAGTATTTCCTTTATATTTGAAGGATAAGGCGTTGACATGGTATAGCCTATGTGATGATACTGGATCGTGGGGCTACAATCGGTTGAAATTGGAATTTCATCAAAAGTTCTATCCTATGCATTTAGTACATCGTGATCGAACTTTAGTTATAACTTTTTTCCTCGTGACAGGGAAAGCATAGCTCAAGCTTGGGGGAGGCTTAAATCAATGCTATACTCATGCCCCAATCATGATCTCTTGAGAGAAATCATCACTCAAAACTTTTATGCTCGGCTTTCTCATGAAGATCGTACTATGCTTGACACTTCTTGTACCAGTTCTTTTATGAAGAAGGATATTGATCACAAGTGGAATTTATTAGAGAGAATCAAACGTAACTCTGAAGATTGGGAGCTGGAGGAAGGTAAGGAGTCAGGTATGAGTTTCTAGTTTGATTGCGTTAAATCTTTTGTTGAGACAAACACTTCTAGAGATTTTAGCGCTAAGTATGGACTTGACTGTGAGACAGTAGCTTCTCTATGTGAACCTTTTGCTGCTCATGTTGATCTTCCCAAACATAAGTGGTTTAAATATCATCCTCCTATAGAAAGCAACATAGCCAAAACCAATCTAGTTGAGGAGAAAATCATTGCTTTTAGTGATCCTGTTGTTCCTTGTGCTTACACTGAGAAACCACCATACCCTGCTAGGATAAAGGATTATTCTAAAGCTCCAACTGTGATACGTAGGGGTTACATTAGACCACTTGCACCCCTTGAGGAGATTAGAGTTGAACCAGGTGTTTCTATTATTAAAGATCTCTTAGCCGAAGACATAGATGGGCATGCTATCAAATTCTGTGAGGACTCCGCTAGAATTGCTAAACCTCACGCGAAAGACAAATACAGACCTGTAGTTGGCCTGCTCGTTGTTTCTGTCAAGATAGGAGATCACTGTTACCATGGTTTATGTGATATGGGAGCTAGTGTTAGTGCAATACCCCATTCCCTAGATGATGAAATCAAAGATGAGATTGCACCTGCTGAGTTAGAACCCATTGATGTCACTATTACGCTAGCTAATAGAAACACTATCTGCCCTCTAGGCATTGTGAGAGACGTAGAAGTCATGTGTGGTAAGGCGAAGTATCCTACTGATTTCCTCGTCCTTGGTACTTCACAAGATAGCTTTTGTCCCATCATATTCGGTAGACCCTTTCTCAACACTGTCAATGCTCACATTGATTGCATTAAGCAGACTGTCACAGTTAGTTTCGAGGGTGTGTCTCATGAATTTAACTTCTCCAAGTTTGGGAGACAACCCCATGAAAGAGAGTCGTCTGGTAGAGATGAAATTATTGCTCTTGCCTCTATTGCCGTACCTCCTACAGATCCTTCAGAGAAATATCTTATTGAGCATGAAAATGATATGCATATTGAGGAGAGAGATGAGATAGATAAAATTGTCTTAGAACAATTTCCTATTATCAAGAATAATCTGCCTGTTGAACTGCTTGGGGATCCTCCCCCACCAAAGGGTGATCCTGTTTTCGAGCTTAAACAGTTGCCTGATACTCTTAAGTATGCCTATCTTGAAGAGAAGGAGATATATCCTGTTATTATTAGTGCCCTCCTTTCAGAGCACGAAGAGAAGAAGTTACTAAGAACTCTGAGGAAGCACCGTGCTGCAATTGCATATACTCTTGATGATCTTAAGGGTATTAGTCCTACTCTATGTCAGCACAAGATTAAAACCGATCCTGACTTTAAACCAGTTGCTGATCATCAAAGGAGATTAAATCTTAAGATGAAAGTGGTCGTTAGAAAAGAAATATTAAAGCTTTTGGAAGCAGGAATCATTTATCCGGTTGCTCATAGTGATTGGGTAAGTCCAGTACATTACGTACCGAAGAAGGGAGGTATCACCGTCGTTCCTAATGATAAGGATGAACTAATCCCACAAAGGATTATTACCGACTATAGGATGGTGATAGACTTTCGGAAACTGAACAAGGCAACCAGGAAAGATCATTATCCTTTGGCGTTTATCGACCAAATGCTAGAAAGGCTATCAAAACACACACACTTCTGATTTCTAGACGGTTATTCAGGTTTCTCGCAAATACCTGTTGCACAATCTGATCAAGAGAAAACCACTTTCACCTGCCCCTTTGGTACCTTTGCCTATAGACGTATGCCTTTTGGCTTATGCAATGCACCTGCCACCTTTCAAAGATGTAAGATGGCTATATTCTCTGACTTTTGTGAAAAGACTGTTGAGGTTTTCATGGATGACTTCTCCGTTTGGGTCTTTCTTTGATGATTGCCTCAGCAACCTTGATCGAGTCTTACAGAGATGCGAAGAAACCAACCTCGTCTTGAATTGGGAGAAGTGCCACTTTATGGTTAATGAAGGTATCGTCTTAGGACACAAGATCTCTGAAAGAGGCATTGAAGTTGATAAGGCTAAGGTTGATGCAATTGAGAAAATGCCTTGCCCCACATATATGAGAGGTATACGAAGTTTCCTAGGTCATGCTGGTTTCTATAGAAGGTTCATTAAAGACTTCTCTAAGATTTCTAGGCCTCTTACCAACCTCTTGCAGAAGGATGTTCCTTTTGTTTTTGATGAGGATTGTGAGGAAGCCTTTGAAATACTTAAGAAGGCTTTGATAACCGCACCTATTGTTCAACCACCTGACTGGAACTTGCCCTTTGAAATCATGTGTGATGCTAGTGATTATGCTGTTGGTGCTGTTCTAGGACAAAGAGTTGACAAGAAGTTGAATGTTATTCACTACGCTAGTAAAACTCTAGACAGTGCCCAAAGAAATTATGCCACCAGACAAAAGGAGTTTTTAGCAGTCGTGTTTGCATGTGAAAAGTTCAGATCTTATATAGTTGGCTCCAAAGTCACTATTCACTCTGATCATGCTGCTATTAAGTACCTTATGGAGAACAAGGACGGTAAGCCTAGGCTTATCAGATGGGTTCTCCTGCTACAGGAATTTGATTTGCACGTCGTTGACCGAAAGGGTGCTGATAACCCCGTAGTAGATAACTTGTCTAGGCTAGAGAATGTCCTTGATGACCCACTACCTATTGATGACAGCTTTCCTAATGAGCAATTTAATGTCATCCGCACTTCACATAGTGCATCGTGGTATGCCGATTATGCAAATTATATCATAGCCAAATACATACCATCCAGTTTCACCTATCAACAAAAGAAGAAATTCTTCTTTGATTTGAGACACTACTTTTGGGGTGATCCTCACCTTTATAAGGAAGGAGTAGATGGTGTTATTAGACGTTGTGTGCGTGAACATGAACAGGGACAGATCCTGCAGAAGTGTCATTCCGAAGCCTACGGAGGACACCACGCTGGAGATAGAACTGCCCATAAGGAATTGCAATCAGGTTTCTATTGACCCACTCTCTTCAAGGATGCCCGCAAGTTTGTCTTGTCTTGCCACGAATGCCAAAGAATAGGGAATATCAGTAAGCGTCAGGAAATGCCTATGAACTATTCACTTGTCATTGAACCATTTGATGTCTGGGGCTTTGATTATATGGGACCCTTCCCTAGTTCCAATGGGTACACTCACATCTTAGTTGTTGTGGATTACGTTACTAAGTGGGTAGAAGCTATCCCCACTAAAAATGCTGATCACCACACCTCTATTAAGATGCTTAAAGAAGTCATATTCCCAAGATTTGGAGTCCCTAGATACTTGATTACTGATGGCGGTTCACACTTCATTCATGGTGTTTTCCGCAAGATGCTAGCTAAGTATGATGTCAACCATAGAGTTGCATCTCCTTATCATCCTCAGTCTAGTGGTCAAGTGGAGTTGAGTAATAGGGAGATCAAATTGATCCTACAAAAGACCGTCAATAGATCTCGAAAGAATTGGTCTAGCAAACTTGACGATGCACTATGGGCTTATAGGACTGCCTATAAGAATCCCATGGGCATGTCACCGTATAAAATGGTTTACGGTAAGGCCTGTCATTTACCTCTTGAGCTGGAACACAAAGCTTATTGGGCAATCAAAGAGCTCAACTTTGATTTCAAACTTGCCGGTGAGAAGCGGTTGTTTGATATGAGCTCGTTAGATGAATGGAGAGCCCAGTCATTTGAGAATGCCATGTTGTTCAAGGAAAAGGTTAAGAGATGGCATGACAAACAAATACAGAAACAAGAGTTCAATGTAGGTGATTATGTCTTGCTATACAATTCTCGTTTGTGATTCTTTGCAGGCAAGCTTCTCTCTAAATGGGAAGGTCCCTATGTTATCGAGGAAGTATATCGTTCCGGTGCCATCAAAATCAATAACACGGAAGGAAATTTTCCTAGAGTGGTAAATGGGCAAAGAATCAAGCATTACATCTCTGGTACTCCCATAAATGTTGAGACCAATATCATCAATGTCATAACTCCAGAGGAGTACATAAGGGATGTTTATCAGCCTGTTTCAGACCCTGAAAACGAAGATGTATCTGTTTCGGTAAGAAATTGGACTCCGATGCTTTTCCAATAGGAAATTTCCTCCGTTTTGGAATTTTTGGAAAATTAGAAAAAATAAAAAGCAGTCCGGCGAGCGCACGAGGCGGCCACAAGCCCTGCCACCGCCCCTACCCCCTGGTGGCGGAGGGCAAGCTTGTGGGCACCTCGTGTGCCTCCCGGACTCCGTTTTCTTGCAGAGTACTCCTTCTGGTCCAGAAAAAAATCAATATATACTCGCCCGAAGGTTTTGATCTCCGTATCTCGCAGTTTTCCTCTGTTTTCGTTTTGAGCCTGTTTCTGTGATAGATCTAGATCATCATGACTCTCCCAAACGCTCCTAAGGACAAGATCTTCGAGAAGGTCATCAATCCCTACCTCACGGAAGTGCTAAAACACCCTCAATCTATCAAGATGAGCGAGGGGATGTTGCACATCCGTGATGTTGAGGGGCCTAAGAAGACCGGAAGCGTGGAGACGAGGCTCGGAGCAATGGAGCAACAAGTCTTCAAGTGCCAAGGAATGGTGGAGCGTGGACTCAACGCCAACCACACGATGATCACGGAGTTCACCAGCAATCACAAGATGGATGCCATTGACATTGGGAAACACCTCTCCAGGCTCTATGATAGGGTTGATCAACTTCAGGGCCAGATCTATGACCTGCAGAACCAAAACTGTGAGTATGAGTACAGATTTAAATCAATTAGGTCGGCTGAAGATTTGAGGATTCCGGCGACTCGTTCATCCTGCCATGATGGAGCACCTATGCCTTGGAAGACGGAGGATCACACTACTCCAACAACTCCACCACCATCACCACCAAAGGAAGACAACTAAGCATTGGTATGGGCAATCCCCTTGGCTTCTGCCAAGCTTGGGGGAGTTGCCTTGGTATCGTATCAACTTTATATCTTTTGCTTTTACCTTTGTTTTAGTTCTTTCCTTTTTCAGTTTTTATTTCTTCTCTTAGAGGAATAAGTCTTTAGTGTTTAGTTTGATTCTTTTGCTTTTGTCTCTCCCCCGATGTATTCGAGCTTACGAGCTATATAATAAAGGGTATCTTAGTCAAGGGCTTTGCTTTGTGCCATGATCAATAGTATGAAAAGAATGATAGCATGAAAGATCATGAGACAATCTTATGAAAAATGATAGCTTCACATATGACACGTATGATGATTGAAACTTGTTGAGAATAAATCAACATAGACCTTAGTCATTGTTGCAATTAATAAGAAGTAATAAGGAAAGAGAGGTTCACATATAAATATATCATCTTAGACACTTTTTACAATTGTGAGCGCTCACCAAACTATTACATGCTTAGGAGTAGATGTTGGACAAGGAAGACAACATAATGAATTGTGTTTGCTTGGTTCCAAACAATGTTATATGATTAGAGATCCCTTAGCATGTGACGATTGCTTCCACCTCATATTAGCCAAAACTCCCGCACCAAGTAGAGATACTACTTGTGCATCCATAAACCTCCAACCCAGTTTTTCCATGAGAGTCCACCATACGTACCTATGGATTGAATAAGATCCTTCAAGTAAGTTGTCATCGGTGCAAGTAATAAAAATTTCTCTCTAATATGTATGATCTATTGGTGTGTGGAAAATAAGCTTTGTACGAACCTGTGATAAGGAAGACATAAAAGCGACAGACTGCATAATAAAGTTCTTTATCATAGGAGGCAATATAAAGTGATGTTCCTCTGCACTAAGAGGACACACATTCAAACCTCAAAAGCGCATGACAACCTCTGCTTCCCTGTGCGAAGGGCCTATCTTGTACCTTTAATTTTTGCCCGTGTAAGAGTCATGGTGATCTTCACCAATTCCCTATTTTTGCTTTTGTCTTGGCTACCGTCACATGTTTGGGAAAGATCTATATATATATATATATCAACTTGGAGTTGAGTACTCATGCTTTATTATTGTTGAATTTACCCTTGAGGTAAATCGTTGGGAGGCAAAAACTATAAGCCCCTATCTTCCTCTGTGTCCAGCTGAAACTTCGACACCATGAGTACCACGTGAGTTGTAACAAGTGTGGAAAACAAAAGAGATGATTGAGTATGTGGGTTTGCCTTACAAGCTCTTACTTGACTCTTTCTGATGTTGTGATAAATAGCAATTGCTTCAATGTCTATGGACTATTGTTGGTTACTTCTCGGTAAGGTTTTTGCTTCATGCTTTGCTTTGCGAAGGAATTGTTACTTTCGCATAAGAATATTTATGATGTATTTCTGTTCTATGTGTGATCATGATGCCCTCATGTGTGTATTATGTTTTATCGACACCTTCGTCCCTAAACATGTGGACATGTTTATGGAACTTGGTTTTCGCTTGAGGACAAGCGAGGTCTAAGCTTGGGGAGTTGATACGTCCATTTACATCATGCTTTCATGTTGATATTTATTGCTTTATGGGTTGTTATATTACTTGTGGTACCATATTTATGCCTTTTCTCTCTTATTTTGCAAGGTTTATTTGAAGAGGGAGAATTCAGGCAGCTGGAATTCTGGACTGGAAAAGGAGCAAATCTTAGTCCACTATTCTGCACATCTCCAAATGCCCTGAAAAGTTACGTGGATTTTTTTCGGATTATATAAAAAATACTGGGCGAAAGAACTACCGGAGGGGGGCCACCGGGGCTCCACAGGCCCTGCCACCGCCACCCCCTGGTGGCGGAGTGGGGGCTTGTGGGCTCCCTGACGGCCCACTAGCCCCCCTCTTTTGCTATATGAAGGGTTTTGGTCCAGAAAAAGTCATACGTGAGCTTTTTCATGGTTTTTCCGCCGCCACGAGGCGGAACTTGAGCATATCCAATCTAGAGCTCCGGCAGGACGATCCTGCCGGGGAAACTTCCCTCCCGGAGGGGAAATCCCCGCCATCGTCATCACCAACACTCCTCTCGTCGGAGGGGAGGCATCTTCATCAACATATTCATTAGCACCATCTCCTCTCCAATCCCTAGTTCATCTCTTGTAACCAATCTCCATCTCACGACTCCGATTGGTACTTGTAAGGTTACTAGTAGTGTTGATTACTCTTTGTAGTTGATGCTAGTTGGATTACTTGGTGGAAGAGTTTATGTTCAGATCTTTGATTCTATTCATTACACCTCTGATCATGATTATGATTATGTTTTGTGAGTAGTTACTTTTGTTCCTGAGGACATGGGATAAGTCATGTTAATAATAGTCATGTGAATTTGATATTCGTTCGGTATTTTGATATGCTGTATGTTGTATTTTCCTCTAGAGGTGTTATGTGAACGTCGACTACATAACACTTCACCATATTTGGGCCTAGAGGAAGGCATTGGGGAGTAGTAAGTAGATGATGGGTTGCTCGAGTGATAGAAGCTTAAACCCCAGTCTATGCGTTTCTTCGTAAGGGGCTGATTTGGATCCACTAGTTTAATGCTATGGTTAGACGTTGTCTTAATTCTTCTTTTGTAGTTGCAGATGCTTGCGAGAGAGGTTAATCATAAGTGGGATGCTTGTCCAAGTAAGGCCAGTACCCAAGCACCGGTCCACCCACATATCAAACTATCAAAGTAACGAACGCGAATCATATGAACATGATGCAACTAGCCTGACAGAAATTCCCGTGTGTCCTCGGGAGCGTTTTTCCTCCTATAAGACTTTGTTCAGGCTTGTCCCTTGCTACAAAAGGGATTGGGACACTTGCTACACCGTTGCTACTACTTGTTACTTGTTACTTTTTGCTTGCTACATTTCACCTCGCTACACAATCACTTGTTACCGCTACTTTCAGTGCTTGCAGTTATTACCTTGCTGAAAACCGCTTATCAGAGCCTTCTACTCCTCGTTGGGTTCGACACTCTTACTTATCGAAAGGACTACGATTGATCTCCTATACTTGTGGGTCATCACGCCTCCACACTCATCGGACCGCACACATCGGTATGTATGATTTCCAACAAGTCACTTGCACGCTCCATTGTTCCGGAGAATGGAGTCTTAGTCATCTTGCCCATGAGGCATGGTTCGCACGTGTCAAGTGAATCAAAGTCAAGTGACTCCAAAAGTCCATCGGTATGGAGTTGCTTCAGGCGCTTTATACCAATATGACCTAAGCGGCAGTGCCATGAAAAACATGGAGCTATCATTGTTAACTCTAACTCTTTTGGTCTCAATGTTATGTATATGTGTTTTATCGCTATCAAGATTCAATATGAACAATCCTCTCACATTGGGTGCATGACCATAAAAGATATTACTCATAGAAATAGAACAACCATTATTCTCTGACTTAAACGAGTAACCGTCTCGCAATAAAGAAGATCCAGATATAATGTTCATGCTTAACGCATACACTAAATAACAATTATTTAAGTTCATAACTAATCCTGATGGTAACTGAAGTGAAACTGTGCCGATGGTGATTGCATCAACCTTGGAACCATCTCCCACGCGCATCGTCACTTCATCCTTCGCCAGCCTTCGCTTATTCCGCAGTTCCTATTTCGAGTTGCAAATATGAGCAACAGAACCGGTATCGAATACCTAGGCACTACTACGAGAGCTGGTTAAGTACACATCAATAACATGTATATCAAATATACCTGATTTTTCCTTGGCTGCCTTCTTATCAGCCAGATACTTGGGGCAGTTGCGCTTCCAGTGTCCCAGACCCTTGCAATAATAACACTCCGTTTCAGGCTTAGGTCCAGCTTTGGGTTTCTTCGTCGGATTGGCAACATGCTTGCCGCTCTTCTTTGAATTACCCTTCTTTCCTTTGTCGTTTCTCTTGAAACTAGTGGTAATATTCACCATCAACACTTGATGCTCTTTACGGAGTTCTGACTCTGCGACTTTCAGCATCGCGAATAACTCGTCGGGTGACTTTTTCATCCCTTGCATGTTATAGTTCAACACGAAGCTCTTGTAGCTTGGTGGCAGTGATTGAAGAATTCTGTTAGTGATAGCCTCTTGCGGGAGTTCAATCCCGAGCTCAGCTAGACGGTTTGAGTACCCAGACATTTTGAGCACATGTTCACTGACAGACGAATTCTCCTCCATCTTGCAAGCATAGAATTTATCGGAGGTCTCATACTTCTCGATCCGGGCATTCTTATGAAAGATAAATTTCAACTCCTAGAACATCTCAAATGCTCCATGACGCTCAAAGCACGTTGAAGTCCCGGCTCTAAGCCATACAAGACTGCACATTGAACTACTGAGTAGTCCTCCTTGCGTGCTAACCAAGCGTTCTTAACATCTTGGTCAGCCACGGCGGGTGGTTCATCTCCTAGCGCAGCATTAAGGACATAATCCTTCTTCCCAGCTTGCAGGAGCAACTTAAGATTACGAGCCCAGTCTACAAAGTTGCTTCCATCATCTTGCAACTTAGCTTTCTCTAGGAACGTATTAAAATTCAGGGTGACTGTCGCGTGAGCCATTGATCTACAACACAAATATTTTCAAAGTGGACTTAGACTATGTTCAATATAATTAGAGTTTAACTAATCAAATTACTTGCTAAACTCCCACTCAAAATGTACATCTCTCTAGTCATTTGAGTGGTACATGATCCAAATTCACTAACTCAAGTCCGATCATCACGTGAGTTGAGAATAGCTTCAGTGGTAAGCATCTCTATGCTAATCATATCAACTATACGATTCATGCTCGACCTTTCAGTCTCATGTGTTTCGAGGCCATGTCTGCACATGCTAGGCTCGTCAAGCTTAACCCGAGTGTTTCGCGTGTGCAACTGTTTTGCACCCGTTGTATGTGAACGTTGAGTCTATCACACCCGATCATCACGTGGTGTCTCAAAACGACGAACTATAGCAACGGTGCACAGTCGGGGAGAACACAATTTCGTCTTGACATTTTAGTGAGAGATCACCTCATAATGCTACCGTCGTTCTAAGCAAAATAAGGTGCATAAAAGGATTAACATCACATGCAATACATAAGTGACATGATATGGCCATCATCTTGTGCTTCTTGATCTCCATCACCAAAGCACCGGCACGATCTTCTTGTCACCGGTGCCACACCATGATCTCCATCAACATGTCGCCATCGGGGTTGTCGTGCTACTTATGCTATTACTACTAAAGCTACGTCCTAGCAATATAGTAAACGCATATGCAAACACAAACATTAGTTTAAAGACAACCCTATGGCTCCTCCCGCTTGCCGTACCATCGATGTGCAAGTCGATATTAACTATTACAACTTGATCATCTAATACATCCAATATATCACATCACGTCATTGGCCATATCATATCACAAGCATACCCTGCAAAAACAAGTTAGACGTCCTCTAATTGTTGTTGCATGTTTTACGTGGCTGCTATGGGTATATAGTAGATCACATCTTACTTACGCAAAAACCACGACGGAGATGTGTAAATTGCTATTTAACCTCTCCAAGGACTGCCTAGGTCAAAACCAATTCAACTAAAGTTGAAGAAACCGACACCCGCCAGTCATCTTTATGCAACGAGGTTGCATGTCAAGCGATGAAACCAGTCTTTCGTAAGCGTACGAATAATGTCGGTCCGGGCCGCTTCAGTCCAACAATACCGCCGAATCGAGAAAAGACTAAGGAGGGCAGCAAATCGAACATCACCGTCCACAAAACCCATTGTGTTCTACTCGATATTACATCTATGCATGAACCTAGCTCATGATGACACTGTTGGGGAACGTCGCATGGGAAACAAATTTTTTCCTACGCGCACGAAGACCTATCATGGTGATGTCCATCTATGAGAGGAGATTTGGATCTACGTACCCTTGTAGATCGCACAACAGGAAGCGTTAAGAAACGCGGTTGGTGTAGTGGAACGTCCTCACGTCCCTCGATCCGCCCCACGAACCGTCCCACGAACCGTCCCGCGATCCGTCCCACGATTCGTTCCGATCTAGTGCCGAACGGACGACACCTCCGCGTTCAGCACACGTACAGCTCGACGATGATCTCAGCCTTCTTGATCCAGCAAGCCAGATGGAGAAGTAGATGAGTTCTCCGACAGCGTGACGACGCTCCGGTGGTGGTGAAGGATCTACTCCTGCAGGGCTCCGCCCGAGCTCCGCAGAAATACGATCTAGAGGTAAAACTATGGTGTCTAGATCCGAGTTGCACGTGGCAAAAGTTGTCTCAAATCAGCCCTAAATCACCATTATATGTAGGAGGGAGGGGAAGGAGGCTTGCTTTGAGGGCTAAGCCCTCAAGGGTACGCCGGCTAGGGAGGGGGAGGAGTCCTACTCCAATTCTAGTCCAACTAGGATCGGAAAGTGGAGTCCTTCTCTTCCTTCCCACCTTTTTTTTCTTTTTCTTTAGTTCTCTATCTTTGGCGCATAGACCCTCTTGGGCTGTCCCACCAGCCCACTAAGGGCTGGTGCGCCACCATTGGGGCCTTTGGGCTTCCCCGAGGAGGGTTGTCCCCCTCCCGGTGAATTTCCGGAACCCATTCGTCACTCCAGGTACATTCCCGGTAATGCCCGAAAACCTTCCGGTAACCAAATGAAGTCATCTTATATATCAATCTTCATCTCCGGACCATTTCGTAAACCCTCACGACGTCCTGATCTCATCCGGGACTCCCAAAAACATTCGGTAACCACACATATAACTCAACTATACTAAAACATCGCCGAACCATAAGTGTATAGACCCTGCGGGTTCGAGAACTATGTTGACATGCCCCGAGGTACTCCTTGGTCAATATCCAATAGCGGTACCTGGATGCCCATATTGGATCCTACAAATTCTCCGAAGATCTTATCGGTTGAACCTGAGTGTCAAGGATTCATATAATCCCGTATGTCATTCCCTTTGTCCTTCGGTATGTTACTTGCCCGAGATTTGATCGTCGGTATCCGCATACCTATTTCAATCTCGTTACCGGCAAGTCTCTTTACTCATTCCATAATACAGATCTCGTGACTTACACTTAGTCACATTGCTTGCAAGGATTGTGTGTGATGTTGTATTACCGAGTGGGCCCCGAGATACCTCTCCGTCACACGGAGTGACAAATCCCAGTCTTGATCCATACTAACTCAACGGACACCTTCAGAGATACATGTAGAGCACCTTTATAGTCACACAGTTACGTTGTGACGTTTGATGCACACAAGGTATTCCCCCGGTGCCAGTGAGTTATATGATCTCATGGTCATAGGAACAAATACTTGACATGCAGAAAACTACAGAAACAAAATGACACGATCAATATGCTACGTTCATAGTTTGGGTCTAGTCCATCACATGATTTTCCTAATGATGTGATCCAGTTATCAAGCAACAACACTTTGCACATAGTCAGAAAATCTTGACTATCCTTGATCAACTGGCTAGTCAACTAGAGGCTTGCTAGGGACATTGTTTTGTCTGTGTATCCACACATGTATCTATGTTTTTATTCAATACAATTATAGCATGGATAATAAACGATTATCTTTAAATAGGAAATATAATAATAACTATTTATCATTGCCTCTAGGGCATATTTCCAACAAAAACATGTTTTCTATTTTTTTTCTCCGTGAGAGGCACGGTTTTGCTTCCGCGAGAGACACGATTTTGCCTTCGTGAGAGGCATGCCCGTGTCTTTCGGAAATGAAAAAAACACGTTCTTTTCTTGAGAGGCACTGTTTTACCTTCGTGAGAGGCATGACCGTGCCTCTCGGAAAGGAAAAGAATCACGAAAAACACATTTTTGTCTTTTTTCCTATCGCGAGAGGCACGATTTTTTGATCCGTTTTTTTAAAACAAAGTTCGCGAGAACCTATCAACATGAGATCTAGTTTTGAAGATTTCGACGCAAGAAATTTAACGGTGAAAACGGTTCGAGATTTAAACGCACGATTTAGGAGATAAAACATTTAAAAAATACGAATCTATGAAAAAAGGAAAAAACTCTTAGGTTGCGGCAAGTGACACGCATGCAGTGCGCCACTTGTCGCAACCTCGGAAAGGTGCGAGTGATCTTTGAAAGGTGTACTCTTCAATTAATGATTTCGGAAGAGGGGGGGGTGGGAAATGATCAAACACGCACTCCCGTGCGTACTTTGGGCCGGTCCACTACGGCGCTAGGTGTCCTTGTTTTATTATTATTATTTTTCTGTTTTTTCTTTTCTATTTTTCCTTATTTTTAATTTGGGATTTTAAAAAAGATTCACTAATTTTGATTTTTTTTTTATGATTTTTAATGTTTTCAGGAGTTTAAAACTATTCATGAAATATATTTTTCTCTTTTGTTTTAAAGAAAGTTCACGAATATGATTTTTTCCCGTATTTCAATAAAACTACAATTTAAGGTTGATTCATGAAAAAAATAAAATTGTTCCCACATTTAAAAAACTATTGTAAAATTAAAAAATGTTCAACAATTTTGGAATTGTTTCGGTATTTCAAAAAGAATTCTTGAATTTTAAATTATTCCACTATTTCAAAAATGTTATTAATTCAAAAAATATTTTTGAACTATATAAAAAATTATGTATTCGAAAACTCTTCATGAATTTGAAAAGTTTTCACGAAGCTAAAAGGAGAAAATAAAAATAATTGGGTAAAACTAAAAAAATTAAAGAAAAGATGGTTCAGGAGAAGTTATACAACTTTGCAAAACTAGTTGAAGGAGGCTCGCTAAATCCCGAATATGGGCGGGCCCATATACTGATCTTTTTAAATTTTTGCAATGGTACCAAAGAGCGTTTTCTTGCAACTTTTTGGCTTGGCTGGGGTGGCTGGTGGTGCGTGAGCAAACCGCATTACAAATTGCAAGACTGGCGTAGCTGTTTATGACGTTTTTTCCTTATACGTGAGCTTTCACGTTGTTGTTCTCGATAAATAGTACTCCATCCATTTTGAATTACCCTTTGCATCATGGAAGGCGTCAACGTGAGCTTTATGAAGAGTATTCATTCTGATCCCTTGATACCATGTGAGTAGTCCGTCTACGATCCAGTTATATTGGTTTTCGTTCGTTTATTCGTAAATTAACTAGACAACTATCTTCTTCTTAATTAATCGATGAGGCAAAACCTTGGCCTCCGTTTCGATTTTGATCCCGTGATATAGTTAGGTTCTCTTCAGAATTACTCCTATGAAAATCCCTGCAAGACAACATCCGCACAATTTACAAGTCTATCAACTGTCTATTAACAATTCAATGACAACTACCATGCGGCATTTCTCAAGATTTTGAATAACAATTCGGTGACAGCTCACACTCAAGTACTCAAGTAGGTTCGTTTAACTGGTCAACTTATGCCACTACCGTTGAACCCCTTTGCGTCTTGAGTTTTCTTTTCTTTTTTGTTCTCAAGGGACTTGGAAGTATTGCACATTGTCTGGATAACCAACTGACACTAATTGATGGGGTTAAAATTTATAGGTAGGGTCAAGTGTCTCACATCTTCAACCCATCTAGGGGTCATGTACCATCATTGAAAGGCTCCTTGAAGTAGGTTCGTTCGGATGTCCACCTCAGTCCATTCACTTTGATGCTCCCCATCCACTCGGAAGCTTCTCAATAACTTGACCGCATTAGGCTATACTCGGATAGGGGAGGCGAAGAGGCCGCGCGTGATCTGGAACGTTTGAAGATCACGATGTCTCTCGTTCGAGTGTAGTTATAGCATCAATTATCAGTAACTATTGTAATGAACCCCTTCTTTTATTTTCCTTATAACTAGCCATCAGGAGGGGCAAGGGCACTCTATATAAGCCACCCCTATCGCTAAGACAGGGGTTCACATCCTTTTGTAATCACATGCATCAAAGAAAGCATAGCCTTAGGGTTCGAGACATAGGGTTCTTACCTCTGCGTGAGGGGCCCGAACTCGTAAAATCCGACTGTCGTACCGATGTTGTAGCTAAACCACACTCCATCATCCTACCCATCTCCTACTGTCATGTTCATTCCCACGACAGTTGACGCCCAACACGGGGTTACACGTCTAGCGAAGTATGATGCACGTGAATTTCTTTTCTCCATTGATCATGTTTATCGGCGGTAATTTGGTGCTCGGCGACGGGATCTGCTTCGGCAGGCTCAACTTCATCATTCATGGTTCGACGTGGCTTCAGGAGGCCCCACTGGATGAGGAGTCGTTGTGTGATACATCTCCAAGGTATCTATAATTTTTGATCAGTCCATGATGTTATATTATCATTCTTGGATGTTTTATGATCATTTTATAGCAACTTTATATCAAGTTTGGGGACTAACCTATTGACATAGTGCCTAGTGCCACATGCTATTTTTTGCTTTGTTTCCTTCTAAAAAATGCATATCAGAGGAGGTCCAAATGCCATGAAACTTTACGAAGATTTTTTTGGACCAGAAGGAAACTTGCGAGCCAAGAATGAGCATCAGACGAGGCCCAGGGGAGCCACTAGACATCATGGCATGCTAGAGGCCCCTGGCACGGCGTGGTGTCTCGTGGGGCCCTCGGGTGCCTCCTTGATACGTCTCAAACGTATCTATAATGTTTGATGGTTTCACGATGTTATCATGTCAACTTTGGATGTTTTATATACCTTTTATATCTTTTTGGGACGAATTTATTAATTCCGTGCCAAGTGCGAGTTCCTGTTTTTTCTGTGTTTTTGACTCTTTTCAGATCTGATTTTGGAACGGAGTCTAAACGGAATAAAATATCCGAAATAAATATTTCCAGAACAGAAGAAGATCGGGGGACTTGAGGGCCAAGGCAGCGGCCCACAGGGAGCCCACAAGCCCTGTTGCCGCGGCCAGGGGGGAGGGCCCGCGGCAACCAGGCTTGTGGACTCCCTGGCGCTCCCGTGCCCTAGCTCTTTGGCCTATAAATTCCCTAAAATCGCAGAAAAAATGAGGGCATCCACGAAAACACTTTTCCGCCGCCGCAAGCTTCTGTTTCCGTGATATATCATCTGGAGACCCTTCCCGATGCCCTGCTGGAGGGGACTTTGGAGTTGGAGGGCTTCTACATCAACATCATCGCCTCTCCAATGACTCGTGAGTAGTCCACTTCAGACCTACGGGTCCGTAGTTAGTAGCTAGATGGCTCCTTCTCTCTCTTGGATCTTCAATACAAAGTTCTTCATGATCTTCATGGAGATCTATCCGATGTAATCCTCTTTGGCGGTGTGTTTGTCGAGATTCGATGAATTATGGATTTGTGATCAGATTATCTATGATTTATATTTGAGTCTTTGCTGATTTCTTATATGCATGATTTGATATCCTTGTAAGTCTCTCCGAGTCTTGGGTTTTGTTTGGCCAACTAGATCTATGATTCTTGCAATGGGAGAAGTGCTTGGTTTTGGGTACATACCGTGCGGTGACCTTTCCCAGTGACAGAAGGGGCAGCAAGGCACGCATCGTGTTGTTGCCATCAAGGGTAACAAGATGGGCTTTCATCATAGATTTGAGATTGTCCATCTACATCATGTCATCTTGCTTAAGGCGTTACTCTGTTCTTATGAACTTAATACACTAGATGCATGCTGGATAGCAGTTGACGTGTGGAGTAATAGTAGTAGATGCAGAAAGTATGGGTCTACTTGTTTTGGACGTGATGCCTATAGATATAATCATTGCCATAGATGACGTCATGACTTTTCGCGGTTCTATCAATTGCTCGACAGTAATTCGTTCACCCACCGTCTACTTGCTTTCATGAGAGAAGCCACGAGTGAACACTTCGGCCCCCGAGTCTATTCACAACTATCGTCTCCACTTTTACTTTTACTTTGCTTTGTTTACTTTTTGCTTTCAGTTCTCACTTTGCAAACAATCTATAAGGGATTGACAACCCCTTCATAGCGTTGGGTGCAAGCTCTTTGTGTTTGTGCAGGTACTTGTGACTTGACGCGATCCTCCTACTGGATCGACACCTTGGTTCTCAAACTGAGGGAAATACTTAGCTCCGCTGTGCTACGTCACCCTTTCCTCTTCAAGGGAACACCAACGCAAGGCTCCAAGGCCGCGGGGAAATCCTTTGCATATTTGCCAAGGAAGTCCCTATAGGTGTAGCTCGTAACAGAAGGATTCCTGGCATCGTTGCCAGGGAAGGTCTGTTGTCGCAGTAGCACTCCTCCACCACCTCTGAGATCTATAATTACCCCAATATCCGGAAAACCCTAGAGGAGTTGACGAAAAATCCTTTCAGCCGCTTCAAGTTCGAGAGCCATGAAATCCAATCTAGAGCCTCTTCCGGAGAGGAACACGATCGTGGAGGGGTTCACCATCCTCATTGGTGCTCCTCCGATGATGCGTGAGTAGTTCATATCAGACCTACGGTTCCGTAGGCAGTACCTAGATGGCTTTCTATTTCGTTTTGTTTCTCAATACAATGGTCTCTTGGAGATCAATATGATGTAACTCTTTCTCTTTTGTGGTGTGTTTGTTGGGATCCGATGAATCATGAGCTTATGATCATATATATGAAAACATATTCATGCTTAATTATTACAGCCTCATATTTCTTCTCTGATATTTTGTTTTTGTCTGGCCAACTTGATCTTTCATCTTGCAATGGGAGGAGGTGCTTTGTGATGGGTTCAATATTGTGGTGCTTAATCTCAGTGACAGAAAGAGACATGACACGCATGTATCGTTGCTATCAAGGATAAAACGATGGGGTCTATTCTTACATGAATATATCTTGTCTACATCATTTCATCATTCTTAAGGCATTACTCCGTTTCTCCATGAACTCAATACACTAGATGCATGCTGGATAGCGATCGATGTGTGGAGTAACAGAAGTAGATGCAGGAAGAAGTCGGTCTACTTGTCTTGAACGTGATTCCTATATACATGATCATTGTCTTGAATATCGTTATAATTATTTGCTCTTCTATAAACTTCCCAACAGTAATTTGTCTACCCACCGTTTTCTATTTCCCGAGAGAAGCCACTAGTGAAACCTACACCCCCGGTTCTACTTCACATCATCTATTTGCAATCTCTACTTTGCTATTTGCATTTCTATTTTATTTGCTCTTTTATTTTCAGATCTATATTGTCGAAAAACCCAAAAATACCTTGTTGTGTTCTATTTTCCATCACTCTTATTTTCATCTATCAATCTGTCCTTACTTTAGCCATGAGGGTTTGGCAAACCCTCCATGCGTTGGGTTGCGAGGATTTTCTATTCGTGTGTATGTGATGCTTACATAGTCTTGTGGATCTTCCTATTGGTTTGATACCTTGGTTTCATAAGTGAGGGAAATACTTTCCGTCGCTGTGCTACATCACTCTTTAAGCCTGGAGGGAAACCAATGCTTCAGCGAGGAGTAGCAAGATTTCCGGCGCCGTTGTCGGGGAAGATCAAGTCAAGATCTATCAGGTTCTTATACACAAATCTCATCTCCTTCAATTACATTATTTGGCATTTTCTACTCGTTTTCCTCTACCCCATTTCACAAAATTTTCCCTTCCATCTTTTTGTTGCCATTTTCTTGACGGATCTCTTGTTTTCTTGTGTTCTTCCTTGCGTAGTCACGATGACTCAAGATAACACTAAGTTGTGTGACTTTTCCAATACCAACAATAATGATTTTATTAGCACTGATATTGCTTCTCTGGCCACCAGTGCTGAGTCTTATGATAATAATGTCGCTTTGTTGGATCTTGTTATGAAAGAGTAATTTTCTGATAGTCCTAATAAGGATGTCGCGTCCCATCTAAACAATTCCGCAGAATTGTGTGATATGCAATATAAGAAAGATGTTGACATTGATATTGTCAAGATGGAATTATTTCCGTTCTCTTTGTGTGATCGTGCTAAAATTTGGTTGTCATCTTTGCCACGAAATAGTATTGATTCTTGGAACAAGTGCAAAGATGCTTTTATCACAAACTATTTTCCTCCCGCGAAAATTATTTCTCGTAGAAATCAGATTATGAATTTTAATCAACTTGAGCACGAGCATGTTGACCAATCTTGGGAAAGGATGAAATTGATGATAAGAAATTGCCCAACTCATGGTTTGAATTAGTGGATGATCATATAATTTTTTTATGCGGGATTGAATTTTGTTTGTAGAAATCTTTTAGATTCCGCCGTGGGTGGTACTTATGCGGAAATTACTTTGGGTGATGCTACTAAATTTCTTGATAATACTATGGCTAATTATTCACAACGGCATACTGAAAGAGCTCCTACTAGTAAAAGGGTTAATTCTATAGAAGAAATTGATGCTTTGAGTAATAATGCTCATATTGATCCTATTGAGTAATAAAGGTGATGCTCTTATGGAATTGGTTGCTAGTAATAATGCTCCTATGAAACTAATGATGTTCCTTTGTCTACTTTGATTGAGAAAAATAATGATCTCGTAGATGTGGATTTTGTCTCGCGGAACAACTTTAATAATAATACTTATATGAATAATTTTAATCCTAGGCCATATCGTGGAAGTTCTTCAAATAATTATGGTAATTCCTATGATAATTCTCATAATAATACTTCTAGTATACCCTCTCATATTGAGAGGAATATTAAGGAATTTATCAATGCGCAAAATCTTTTAATACTACGATAGAAGAAAAGTTGAATAAGATTGATGATATGTCTAGAAGCATTGATATAATATCGCATGATGTAGAAAATATCAAGAATAATTTTTTTCCTAAGGTTGATGTGAATGAATCAATTAAATCTTTATATGTTTCCATATATGAAAGCAAGAAAAGAACCGCTATGGTTAGAGCTAAAAGAAAATTTCTAGAAAGAGCGTTAGCCGATTGCTTTCATAAAAATGATGGAGCAATTAAAATGATTGGTGTTTCTTATATTGATTTCCTGTTTAGTAATGTTAAAATTAATGACGAGGGAACTTAAGAAGTGTCAACTTTATCTAGAGAGCGTTCCCTTGATTTGGAGGGTGAAAATCTTATTGAAAAAAATTGATGAACGTGGGATTGAAGAGGTCAAAACTTTAGCTAGTGATGCACCCACTATTTTGGATTGATTATTTTATTTTATTTTTATAGCTTCTATTTGATCGAGTGTATTTTTATGTTGCACTCTATGATAAATTCACCCAGTGCCTATGAACAAAATAAAGCTTCTACTAAACATATTTTGGATGTGGTGATAAAAGCTTTGGAAGAAAAGTTAGAGCTAGAGATTTCAATTCCTAGAAAATTACATGATGAATGGGACCCACAATTAAAATAAAAATTAAAAAAATTAGTGCCATGCTTTATGTGATTAGGGTGCTAGTGTTTCCACAATTCAGAAATCTTTGTGTGATGTGCTTGGTCTTACCAATATTGAAGAATGTTCTCTCAATTTGCACTTGACGGACTCTACTATTAAAACACCTATGGGAGTAATTAATGATTTTCTTATTCTTGCAAATAGGAATCATGTTCCCATAGATTTTAGTGTTCTTAATATTGATCGCAATCCGTCTTGTCCAATAATTCTTGGTAGACCGTTCTTGCGTACTATATGGGCCGTGCTTGATATGAAAGTAGGGAATATTAAATTTCAATTTCCACTAAGAAAATACATGGAACAATTCCCTAGAACTAAAATTAAATTACCATATGAATCAATCATGACGGCAACCTATGGATCAATCGCTAAGGATGTCATCACTTAAAATCCATGCTATATGCCTAGCTAGGGGCGTAAAATGATAGCACTTGTTGAGGAGCAACCCAATGAATAGAATATTTTCAATTTTGCTTTCTGTTATTAAGCGTTTGAACAATTATTCTATTGTTACAATTTTGTTTTTGTGTTTTATTTAGTGTTTGTGCCAAGTAAAGCCTTTGGGATCATGTGGGGTGTTAGTTGCTTTAATTCTGTTAAAAAATTGAAACTTTTGCATCTAGTAGAAAAAATACTAAAAATCAAATAAACTTCAAAAGTGTGTGAAATTTTTATAAAAGATTGATATATAATTTTCTTATGTTTTCCTATTTTTTCAAAAAAATTTGAGTTACAGAAGTACGAGTAAAATTCAGATCTTTACAGACTGCTCTGTTTTTAACAAATTCTTTTTTTTTGCGTTATGTGCTTGTTTTAATAATTCTATGGTTTGCATCGGGGTCCATAAGCCATGGTGAAGTTAGAATACAGTAGGTATAATGCAAAAAAAAGATTTTCAACAATAGCTGTCGTAAAGTTTGGTTTTCTTATACTAACGGATCTCATGAACATTTTGTTGAGTTTTGTGTGATTAAAGTTTTCAAGTTTTGAGTGAGATCACGTTGGATGAAGGAATAAAGAGTCATAAAAGCCTAAGATTGGGGATGCACCATGGCACCCCAAGGCAATATCTAATGAGTACCAATAAACTAAGCTTGGGGATGCCCCATAAGGCATCACCTATTTCTTCTAAATACCATCCGTAATTTTACTTGGAGCTATATTTTTATTCGTCACATATCATGAGTTTTGCTTGGAGCGTCTTGTATCATTTGTGTCTTTTCTTTCTTTGCTAGTTAATTTGTCATAATAAACCTTGCTGGACAGACCCATTTGAGAGATCTAAATTATGCTATGATTTGTTAGAATCGCTCTTTATTCTTCACTTCAATTTTTTGACCATGGAATTCCTCAAGTACTTCACTTATATCTATTTGAGCACATTGCTGCTGTTATTTTGAATAAATTTGCTCTCATGCTTCACTTAGATTATTTTGGGAGTTGCTGAAATTTTAAAGAAATCCTCTCTTGCTTCACTTATATAATTTGAAGAGTTGAAAATTTTAAAGAAACTTATGCTCTCGTGCTTCACTTATTTTTTTTGAGAGCTTGTTATTTGCAATGAAAATTTGCTTTAAATGAAAATTAGTTCCGATGTGATGAATGTCCAGGAAAGATATAATAAAAACTTCCATGAAGATCGTTGGATATTAAGCTTGATTCTTTCCAATAGTTTTGCGATATGAAGATAGTAATATCTGAGTTATGTTGATGATTAATTATGCTCTAGTAAGAATATTGGTGTTAAGGTTTGTGATTCCCTACGCATGCACATGAAGTCAATAATTATGCTATGAAATTACATCCTACTTGTGTTGCATTATTTGGTGTTAGTTATGTTTAATGTTCACTTATGATGATTTTAGTTCCTTGGTTGGACGCTTCTCAATCTATTTGCTAACCTTCACTTGTACTAAGCGAGAATAATGCTTGTGCATCCAAATCCTAAACCCAAAGTTGTGCCAAATGAGTCCACCATACCAACCTATATGCGGTATTTCAACGCGGTTTCAAGAAAATTTGCAAGTGCCAACTCTAATGTTCAAAATAAATTTCTCTTTTGTGTGCTCGTACCGCTCATGAAGCGGCGAGGGATGGCCGGTATCTTCCATGTTAAATAGGTTATTCTCAATATGAGTGTTTATTCACTTATCATTGCACGAGAGTATGGCGGTAATAGGGATGCCCAGTCCCAAAAAGGAAAAAAATATATTTTATGTTGTCCAATAATAAATTCTTTGGGAAATGTTGGTATGGACGGTACATGTGGATACGGCTAGCCGCGGAATGTGTAAGAATGGTGGAAAAAGGAATAAACTTTATTTCCAGCTTGGGAACCGCCTATAATTCGTTTAACATGGAGGATATCGGAAACTCTTAGTCGTTCTCATTGACAGGAAAAGCATGCCACCCTAAAAAATCATCTTCTAAGTTTTTCACTTTGAGCTCTGGCACCTCTATAAATTACTTATTCCCTCTACGAAGGGCCTATCTATTTACTTTATGCAATTTATATTTTTTAATTTGAGTCGCCATCTTCTCTTATAAAACACCAACTAAGGAGCATCATTATCATACTTGAGCATTGGATTTAGTTAATATTTGAGTGTGTTGCATGAATGGATCAATGATAGAACATGATGGGCTAGGGATAACGTTCTTTAGAATTGACATTTTGAAAGACTTGGTTGCTTGTTGATATGCTTGAGTATTGAAATTTTCATGTCAAAGTATAGATTATTGCTTTGTATCATCTATAAGTCCATATGTCCACGCTGAAAGAAAAAGAATATGATGAATATGTGAGGGAACATTCCACATCAAATATTCTATTTTTTATCATTTACCTACTCGAGGACGAGTAGGAATTAAGCTTGGGGATGCTGATACGTCTCCAACGTATCTATATTTTTTGATTGTTCCATGCTATTATATTATCATTCTTGGATGTTTTATGATCATTTTATAACAACTTTATATCATTTTTTGGGGCTAACCTATTGACATAGTGCCTAGTGCGAGTTGTTGTTTTTTGCTGTTTTTTCCTTCGTAGAAAATCCATATCATATGAGGTCCAAATGCCACTAAACTTTACGGGGATTTTTTTGGGCCATAAGGAAACTTGGGAGCCAAGAATGAGCAGCAGACGAGTCCTAGGGGGGGGGGCACTACACATCAGGGCATGCCAGAGGCCCCTGGCGCGGCCTGGTATCTAGTGGAGCTCTCGGGCGCCTCCTCCACCGCCTGTGACCTCTATAAATACCCCAATATTTCTACAACCCTAGAGGAGTCGACCAAAAATTGTTTTAGCCGGCACAAGTTCCAGAGCCACGAAATCCAATCTAGAGCCCGTTCTAAAGAGGAACACGGTCACGGAGGGGTTCACCATCCTCATTGGTGCTCCTCCGGTGATGCGTGAGTAGTTCATATCAAACCTACGGGTCCGTAGGCAGTAGCTAGATGGCTTTCTCTCTCGTATTGTTTCTTAATACAATAGTCTCTTGGAGATCCATATGATGTAACTCTTTCTTTAGCGGTGTGTTTGTTGGGATCCGATGAATTGTGAGTTTATGATTAGATCTATGAAAACATTTTCATGCTTGATTATTATAGCCTCGTATTTCTTATCTGATATTTGGTTTTTGTCTCCCCAGCTTGATCTTTTATCTTGCAATGAGAAGAGGTGCTTTGTGATGGGTTCGATCATGTGGTGCTCAATCTCAATGACAGAAAGAGACATGACACGCATGTATCATTGCTATCATGGGAAGGCCATGTATATGGATCACATGAGCGTGATGGTGATGCTCTTTGTGGCGGCCATGGTAATGAAGAGCAGATGCCTCCACCGCTCGCAGGTACGTTGACGACCGGACACTAGGGTAGAAAAGCCTATCTATATCATGGAAAAAGCGGCCTTAGTGACGTGGACATCCGACATCACCAATATGACACCATTGTTAAAATATAGTGGTGATGTAGGATCCCACATCACCACTATTTAATGTTCTACTGACGTGCCATGTGGCCAACGCGAGTAGTAGTAGTCCTCACCTAGTGACGCCTGGTGTGACTCGCACGCCGACAACAGTTTTTGCAGAAAAAAAATTATATACACGTCCATATAACATTTTGCATGATGATCACATAGGTAACTATATAGACCAGCAACGACGCAAAGGACAAACATAGATAATTATATAGACATGATCATATATAACAATCATCGGTCTCACAAACATTTCTAGCTAGTGATTATTCATTGTTAACGTGCACTACAACAAGGTTATTTAAGACTTAGTCGTTGTCAACATGCCCAACCACACACATTCATTTAAATGATGTCAATGACGATTATGATAGTTTGTCCATCGTGGAGATTCTTGCCAACTAGGAAGTCCCTCCACTCCATCGCACTTAAGACAATGCGATCGTCCATGTGTGCTATTTATGCACTAGTGGATACGAAGCCTGTTGTTGTAAGGCATGCTCCAGCATAGCTTACTTCATCAGCCTCAATGCCACAACTCATAGTTAGCCTATATATATATATAAATAAATATATATAAATATATATATATAAGTCTATTCATCACCAAGGATGCAGAATAAATTATTCTTCATCCGAGGTAATCTTACGATCGTTTCATAAATAAATTACATTTTAAATGCAAATAGTTACTTTTATATTAATTCACTATGTAAAGTTTGACATAAGAAAATAAAAATATTGATCAAGATCACAAAAATCATATGTTAGGTATATATATAGGAAAATGGTCCCATACTCCTCAGTGTACGTACTCTCACGTTTAATATACCACATAAATGAACGGACTATACCTCTTTATCATTTTTAATATGCTTAATTATTGAATAGTAGATACCCCAAAGTGAGTTATGTGAAAAATCTCATTTGAATATCTATATTTTATAGTACTTACACATATACTGCTTTTTTGTACGTAAAAATGGTATATCGAAAAACTGATAATTGCACTGATATTTTTTCACACTATTTAAATTAAGGTATTTTCAAATAATTAATAAGGTATATAAAAAATAAGAAAGGGGTATAACACACTCGTATGTGAGGTATATTGAACGTGGGAGTACATACACCCAAGAGTATATAAAAGGAGTGTATATCGACGATGTCAATTAAGTAGCCTCGCACATACTCTTGCAAGTATATAATACAGGTTGTACAAAAAGCACACAATGATCATTTCACATATATCTTTGGATTCTACACCAAGCATATATATCATTGATCGGATTCTACACTAATTAAGCATGACTTGGATTATCTATAGTGAACATATCAATCAGAATCTACACTACTAATTAAGCACATCAACATATTCCACACTAAACAAATTAGTACACTAAGTAACATATCATGACATGGCGGTTGGTTACATTGGTTCTTGTCAGACACGTCATGAATGATACCCTAACGTAGTGATCACGGGACGGAACTTTATCCAAGAGGTTGTTGGTCTCATCGTCGTTCCACCACATTCTTTCATCAAAGACGCCATCATAGATAACACTTAGCATGGGTCTTTGTCCTCTTAGGGAGAAGGTAATCAATTGACCTCTATTGAGATGATTGTGGGCAAGGAGAAGATTCCGTCCTTCTTCTCCAAACTGGGTCATTCTTGGTTGTTTTTCGACCTACAAAGTGTAGGGGCCCCGGTGGTCTCGAAGACCACAGTGTCGTTGGTCAGCTCATTGAATTCCATTCTCACATTGCATGGGACGATCTATGTAAAAAAACACACACACAACATTAATGTTGATAGAAAACACACACAAATATATATCATGTTATAAAAGGTTTGATGCTACCACCGAAGAAACATATCACCACTCGAAGTAGATACCGAACATATTGCAAGTTGCAAGGCTGAGGACGCACTTTGACTTGCATCTTTCACATGGTGGTGTATGCACCATTCCACAAAAATATATATCATTTTCCACATTACAACAACCAGATTCTACGTACTAAGTGTTCAACCAGACTATACGTACAGTACTAAATCAAATCATAGGTACTAAGTATAATCAAATTCTAGCTATACTACTCAATCAATAGAAAAGACTATTATCCGATTTTACACTAAAACATAGTCAACACTAAAAAAAAGTATACACTAAGTATACAACCGGATTGTACACTACTAAATCGAATTCTAGCTACACTACTCAATCAACGTTGGAAGGCAAAGAAAAGGGGTGCGAGGGGAGGGGATATCACGTGGTGACCGGAAGGTGGCAGTGGCGATGACGAGCGGCGATGTCGGGCGAGGTGCGGAGGCGGCGGCGATGGCGACGAGCGGCGACGTGGGTGAGATCCGAAGGTGACAACGGCAGCAGTGCTGGTGGACAGGGGAGTGAAAAGGATATTTGTAAATCGGATTCACCATGCCAAGCCGCTCGAAGGTAGATAGAAGACGTACTATTCGTAGACGTAATTGCTATTTTTTGTTTTTAATCTTATAATATTTTCTTTTTTTAGTTTATTTGTTGTACACATTGTTTTATATTGTTGTAGATGTTAAGTTTATTATTCCATTTTATTATTTTAATATTATTTTGTTATTATACTATTTTATTATGTTGTTAATAATTATTTATTATTACTACAATAGAGAACAACATCGATCTCATTAATCTGGCCTAGATACATAATAATTGAAGGATGATAATCATCAATAAAAGTATAACATATATCTACTACTAGTCCCAGTATCTAGACTAAAAAATGTCATCATTGTAATCACAACCACGATAATGGAATTGAATGTGTTTGAAAAACATAGTGATGGCGTTCTTATACACAACACTAGTTACTTTGTCTATGGCGTGTACATAAATCCTACGCTAGAAGTACCTTCCAACTAGTAGCATACGTGGGCCAACATATTGGTGACATGTGACAAAATATCCCACATAGTGGTGACCTCTCACAAAATATCCATGCCTGCACTAGACATATAAAGTTGGCGTGCCAATTATGCCTACGCCAATACTATTTGATAAAAATAATGCTCGTGTTGGTTCAAAATGGCGTGCCACCAACAAAAATTATGGCTAGCCATTTTTCCACTAGTGGGAGAGCTAGCCCTTCCAGGAATCCGTATGGTTATTAGCCACGATACCACGCGGGAGTGAGTTACTGGGACCCTTTATACAATGCAAGGTCAATTCTTGCTCAGAACTTGGTCGACCGAGGCCATGCAAAAAGGGATTATCCAAGTTGCCGATCTCAGCAGGGCCGGTGTGTTTCAGTAGGCGCATTGGCTCTGTAGATATTCCAGCCAAATTCAGGCTGGCGACTGGAATCGGCAAATTCGCAAGTGAATCCAAGCCAGGGACTTGGTTAGAAGATTACTGAGTGGCCATTCAGGCCTACGTTGGCAATGATTATATGGCCATGGAACATCTTACCTTGATGCTTGAAGGGTCTGCAAGGGCTTGGCTCAATCGGCTGCCCACTAATACCATCTATGACTGGGAAGATATGGCTTGAGTGTTTGTGAAGACCTTCGAAGGGACTTACAAGCAGCGGAGTGGATTGGCCGAGATGCATTATTGGATCGAGAAGAATAATGACATCTTGGTCAACCGCGGCGGGTGGTTCATCTCCTAGCGCAGCATTAAGGACATAATCCTTCTTCCCAGCTTGCAGGAGCAACTTAAGATTACGAGCCCAGTCTACAAAGTTGCTTCCATCATCTTGCAACTTAGATTTCTCTAGGAACGTATTAAAATTCAGGGTGACTGTCGCGTGAGCCATTGATCTACAACACAAATATTTTCAAAGTGGACTTAGACTATGTTCAAGATAATTAGAGTTTAACTAATCAAATTACTTGCTAAACTCCCACTCAAAAAGTACATCTCTCTAGTCGTTTGAGTGGTACATGATCCAAATTCACTAACTCAAGTCCGATCATCACGTTAGTTGAGAATAGCTTCAGTGGTAAGCATCTCTATGCTAATCATATAAACTATAAAATTCATGCTCGACCTTTCAATCTCATGTGTTCCGAGGCCATGTCTACACATGCTAGGCTCGTCAAGCTTAACCCAAGTGTTCCACGTGTGCAACTGTTTTGCACCCGTTGTATGTGAACGTTGAGTCTATCACACCCGATTATCACGTGGTGTCTCGAAACAACGAACTATAGCAACGGTGCACAGTCGGGGAGAACACAATTTCATCTTGAAATTTTAGTGAGAGATCACCTCATAATGCTACCATCTTCTAAGCAAAATAAGGTGCATAAAAGGATTAACATCACATGCAATTCATAAGTGACATGATATCGCCATCATCTTGTGCTTCTTGATCTCCATCACCAAAGCACCGGCACGATCTTCTTGTCACTGGCGCCACACCATGATCTCCATCAACGTGTCGCCATCGGGGTTGTCGTGCTACTTATGCTATTACTACGAAAGCTACGTCCTAGCAATATAGTAAATGCATGTACAAACATAAATGTTAGTTTAAAGACAACCCTATGGCTCCTGCCGGTTGCTGTACCATCGACGTGCAAGTTGATATTAACTATTACAACATGATCATCTAATACATCCAATATATCACATCACGTCATTGGCCATATCATTTCACAAGCATACCCTGCAAAAACAAGTTAAACGTCCTCTAATTGTTGTTGCATGTTTTATGTGGCTGCTATGGGTATATAGTAGATCACATCTTACTTACGCAAAAACCACAATGGAGATGTGCAAATTGCTATTTAACCTCTCCAAGGACCGCCTCAGTCAAAACCAATTCAACTAAAGTTGAAGAAACCGACACCCGCCAGTCATCTTTATGCAACGAGGTTGCATGTCAAGCGATGAAACCAGTCTTTCGTAAGCGTACGAATAATGTCGGTCCGGGCCGCTTCAATCCAACAATACCGCCGAATCGAGAAAAGACTAAGGAGGGCAGCAAATCGAACATCACCGTCCACAAAACCCTTTGTGTTCTACTCGAGATTACATCTACGCATGAACCTAGCTCATGATGACACTGTTGGGGAACGTCGCATGGGAAACAAAAAATTTCCTACGCGCACGAAGACCTATCATGGTGATGTCCATCTATGAGAGGAATTTGGATCTGCGTACCCTTGTAGATCGCACAACAGGAAGCGTTAAGAAACTTTGTTGATGTATTGGAACGTCCTCACGTCCCTCGATCCGCCCGCAAACCATCCCACAAACCGTCCCGCGATCCGTTCCGATCTAGTGCCGAACGGACGACACCTCCGCGTTCAGCACACGTACAGCTCGACGATGATCTCGGCCTTCTTGATCCAGCAAGCAAGACGGAGAAGTAGATGAGTTCTCCGGCAGCATGACGACGCTCCGGTGGTGGTGAAGGATCTACTCCTGCAGGGCTCCGCTCGAGCTCCACTGAAATACGATCTGGAGGTAAAATTATGGTGTCTAGATCTGAGTTGCACGTGGCAAAAGTTGTCTCAAATCAGCCCTAAATCACCACTATATATAGGAGGGAGGGGAAGGAGGCTTGCCTTGAGGGCTAAGCCCTCAAGGGTGCGCCGGCTAGGGAGGAGGAGGAGTCCTACTCCAATCCTAGTCCAACTAGGATCGGAAAGTGGAGTCCTTCTCTTCCTTGCCAACTTTCTTTTTTTTTCTTTTTCTTTGGTTCTCTATCTTTGGCGCATAGACCCTTTTGGGCTGTCCCACCAGCCCACTAAGGGCTGGTGCCCCACCCCTAGGGCCTTTGGGCTTCCCCGGGAGGGTTGTCCCCCTCCCGGTGATCTTCCGGAACCCATTCGTCACTCCAGGTACATTCCCGGTAATGCCCGAAAACCTTCCGATAACCAAATGAAGTCATCTTATATATCAATCTTCGTCTCCGGACCATTTCGTAAACTCTCGTGACATCCGTGATGTCCTCCGGGACTCCGAAAAACATTCGGTAACCACACATATAACTGAACTATACTAAAACATCGCCGAACCTTAAGTGTGCAAACCCTGCGGGTTCGAGAACTATGTTGACATTCCCCGAGGTACTCCTTGGTCAATATCCAATAGCGGGACCTGGATTCCCATATTGGATCCTACATATTCTCTGATGATCTTATCGGTTGAACCTCAGTGTCAAGGATTCATATAATCCCGTATGTCATTCCCTTTGTCCTTCGGTAAGTTACTTGCCCGAGATTTGATCGTCGGTATCCGCATACCTATTTCAATCTCGTTACCGGAAAGTCTCTTTACTCATTCCGTAACACAAGATCCCGTGACTTAAGCTTAGTCACATTGCTTGCAAGGCTTGTGTGTGATGTTGTATTATCGAGTGGGCCCCGAGATACCTCTCCGTCACACGGAGTGATAAATCCCAGTCATGATCCATACTAACTCAAAGGACACCTTCGGAGATACCTATAGAGCACCTTTATAGTCACCCAGTTACGTTGTGACGTTTGATGCACACAAGGTATTCCCCCGGTGCTAGTGAGTTATATGATCTCATGGTCATAGGAACAAATACTTGACACGCAGAAAACTATAGCAAAAAAATGACACGATCAATATGCTACGTTCATAGTTTGGGTCTAGTCCATCACATGATATTCCTAATGATGCGATCCAGTTATCAAGCAACAACATTTTGCACATAGTCAGAAAATCTTGACTATCCTTGATCAACTAGCTAGCCAACTAGAGGCTTGCTAGGGACATTGTTTTGTCTGTGTATCCACACATGTATCTATGTTTTCATTCAATACAATTATAGCTTGGATAATAAAAGATTATCTTTAAATAGAAAATATAATAATAAATACTTATCATTGCCTCGAGGGCTTATTTCCAACAAAAACATGTTTTCTATTTTTTTTTCTCCGCGAGAGGCACGGTTTTACTTCCGCGAGAGACACGATTTTGCCTTCGTGAGAGGCATGCCTGTGTCTTTCGGAAATGAAAAAAAACACGTTCTTTTCTCGGGAGGCACTGTTTTACCTTCGTGAGAGGCACGACCGTGCCTCTCGGAAAAGAAAAGAATCACGAAAAACACATTTTCTGTCTTTTTCCTATCGCGAGAGGAACGGTTTTTTGATCCGTTTTTAAAAAAAAAGTTCGTCAGAACCTATCAACATGAGATCTAGTTTTTAAGATTTCGACGCAAGAAATTCAACGATGAAAACGGTTCGAGATTTAAACACCCGGTTTAGGAGATAAAACATTTTAAAAATACGTATCTATGAAAAAAGGAAAAACTCTTAGGTTGCGGCAAGTGACACGCATGCAGTGCGCCACTTGTCGCAACCTGGGGAAGGTGGGAGTGATCTTTGAAAGGTGTACTCTTCAATTAATGATTTCGAAAGAGGGGGTGGGAAATGATCAAACACGCACCCCCCCCCCGCGTACTTTGGGCCGGTCCACTACGACGCTAGGCGTCCCTGTGTTTTTTTAAAAAAAATCTACTGTTTTTTCTTTTCTTTTTTTCCTTATTTTTAATTTGGGATTTAAAAAAAGATTCACTAATTTTGATTTTTTTATGATTTTTAATGTTTTCAGGAGTTTAAAAATGTTCATGAAATATATTTTTCTCTTCTGTTTTAAAGAAAGTTCACAAATATGATTTTTCCCGTATTTCAATAAAACTACAATTTAAGGTTGATTCATGAAAAAAATAAAATTGTTCCCACATTTAAAAAACTATTGTAAAATTTTAAAATGTTCAAGGATTTTGGAATTGTTCCGGTATTTCCAAAAGAATTCTTGAATTTTAAATTATTCCACTATTTCAAAAATGTTATTAATTCAAAAAATATTTTTGAACTATATAAACAATTATGTATTCAAAAACTCTTCATGAATTTGAAACGTTTTCACGAAACTAAAAGGAGAAAATAAAAATAAATGGGTAAAACTAAAATCTAAAAGAAAAGATGGTTCATGAAAAGTTATACAACTTTCCAAAACCAGTTGAAGGAGGCTCGCTAAATCCCGAATATGGTCGGGCTCATATACTACATCGTTTTAAATTTTAGCAATGGTATCAAAGAGTGTTTTCTTGTAACTTTTTGGCTAGGCTGGGGCGGCCGGTGGTGCGTGAGCGAACCGCATTATAAATTGCAACACTAGCGTAGCTGTTTATGACCTTTTTTTTCTTGTACGTGAGTTTCATGTTGTTGTTCTAGATAAATACTACTCCATCCATTTTGAATTACCCTTTGCATCATGGAAGGCGTCAACGTGAGCTTTATGAAGAGTATTCATTCTCAACCCTTGATACCATGTGAGTAGTCCGTCGACGATCCAGTTGTATTGGTTTTTATTCTTTTATTCGTAAATTAACTAGACAACTATCTTCTTCTTAATTAATCGACGAGGCAAAACCTTGGCCTCCGTTTCGATTTCGATCCCGTGATATAGTTAGGTTCTCTTCAGAATTAATCTTATGACAATCCCTGCAAGACAACATCCGCACAATTTACAATTCTATCAACTATGTATTAACAATTCAATGACAACTACCCTGCGACATTTCTCAAGATTTTGAATAACAATTCGGTGACAGCTCACACTCAAGTACTCAAGTAGGTTCGTTTAACTGGTCAACTTATGCCATTACCATTGAACCCCTTTGCGTCTTGAGTTTTCTTTTCTTTTTTGTTCTCAAGGGACTTGGAAGTATTGCACATTGTCTGTATAACCAACTGACACTAATTGATGGGGTTAAAATTTATAGGTAGGGTCAAGTGTCTCACATCTTCAACCCATCTAGGGGTCATGTACCATCATCGAAAGGCTCCTCGAAGTAGGTTCAGTCGGATGTCCACCTCAGTCCATTCACTCTGATGCTCCCCATCCACTCGGAAGCTTCTCAATAACTCGGCCACATTAGGCTATACTTGGATAGGGGAGGCGAAGAGTCCGCGCGGGATCTGGAACGTTTGAAGATCATGATGTCTGTCGTTGGAGTGTAGTTATAGCATCAGTTATGAGTAACTATTGTAATGAACCCCTTCTTTTATTTTCCTTATAACTAGCGATCAGGAGGGGCAAGGGCACTCTATATAAGCCACCCCTATCGCTAAGACAGGGGTTCACATCCTTTTGTAATCACAGGCATCAAAGAAAGCATAGCCTTAGGGTTCGAGACATAGGGTTCTTACCTCTACGTGAGGGGCCCGAACTCGTAAAATCCGATCGTCACACCTATGTTGTATCTAAACCACGCTCCATCATCCTATCCATCTCCTACTGTCACGTTCATTCCCACGATAGTTGATGCCCAACACGGGGTTACACGTCTAGAGAAGTATGATGTACGCGAATTTCTTTTCTCCATTGATCATGTTTATCGGCGGTAATTGGGTGCTCGGCGACGAGATCTGCTTCGACAGGCTCAACTTCATCGTTCATGATTCGACGTGGCTTCAGGAGGCCCCGCTGGATGAGGAGTCGTTGCGTGATACATCTCCAATGTATCTATAATTTTTGATCAGCCCATGATGTTATATTATCATTCTAGGATGTTTTATAATCATTTTATAGCGACTTTATATCAATTTTGGGGACTAACCTATTGACATAGTGCCTAGTGCCACCTGCTATTTTTTTGCTTTGTTTCCTTCTAAAAAATCCATATGAGAGGAGGTCCAAATGCCATGAAACTTTACGAAGATTTTTTTGGACCAGAAGGAAACTTGCGAGCCAAGAATGAGCATCAGACGAGGCCGAGGGGAGCCACTAGACATCATGGCATGCTAGAGGACCCTGGCGCGGCGTGGTGTCTCGTGGGGCCCTCGGGCGCCTCCTCCACCGCCTCTGAGATCTATAATTACCCCAATATTCAGAAAACCCTAGAGGAGTTGACGAAAAATCCTTTCAGCCGCTTGATACGTCTCAAACGTATCTATAATTTTTGATGGTTTCACGTTGTTATCTTGTCAACTTTGGATGTTTTATATACCTTTTATTTTTTTGGGACTAACTTATTAATTCAGTGCCAAGAGCCAGTTCTTGTTTTTCTGTGTTTTTGACTCTTTTCAGATCTAATTTTGGAACGGAGTTCAAACGGAATAAAATCCCCGAAATAATTTTTTCCAGAACAGAAGAAGATCGGGGGACTTGAGGGCCAAGGCTGGGGCCCACACGGAGCCCACAAGCCCTGTTACCGCGGCTAGGGGGGCCCGCGACAACCAGGCTTGTGGCCTCCCTGGCGCTCCCCTGCCCTAGCTCTTTGGCCTATAAATTCCCTAAAATTGCAGAAAAAATATGGGCATCCACGAAAACACTTTTCCGCCGCCGCAAGCTTCCGTTTCCGGGAGTTCTCATCTGGAGACCCTTCCCGGTGCCCTGCCGGAGGGGACTTTGGAGTTCGAGGGCTCCTACATCAACATCATCACCTCTCCAATGAATCGTGAGTAGTCTGATACGTCTCAAACGTATCTATAATTTTTGATGGTTTCATGCCGTTATCTTGTCATCTTTGGATGTTTTATGTAACTTTTTTTAATCTTTTTTGGGACTAACTTATTAATTCAGTGCCAAGTGCCAGTTCGTGTTTTTTCTGTGTTTTTGGCTCTTTTCAGATTTGATTTTGGAACGGAGTCCAAACGGAATAAAATTCCCGAAATGATTTTTTCCCGAATGAAAGAAGATCAGGGGGCTTGTGGGCCAAGCCAGGAGGGCTACAGGGAGCACACAAGCCCCCACTCCGCCACCAGGGGGGGCGGTGGTGGGCAGGCTTGTGGCCTCCCTGGCGCCCCCTGACCTAGATCTTTCGCCTATATATTCCCCAAAAATCAGAAAAAATGAAGGGATCCACAAAATACTTTTCCGCCGCCGCAACCTTCCGTTTCCGCGAGATCTCATCTGGAGACCCTTCCTGGTGCCCTGCCGGACGGGACTTTGGAGTTGGAGGGCTTCTTCATCATCATCATCACCCCTCCAATGACTCGTGAGTAGTTCACTTCAGACCTACAGGTCCATAGTTAGTAGCTAGATGGCTTCTTCTCTCTCTTGGATCTTCAATACAAAGTTCTCCATGATCTTCATGGAGATCTATCCGATGTAATCTTCTTTGGCGGTGTGTTTGTCGTGATCCGTTGAATTGTGGATTTGTGATCAGATTATCTATGATATATATTTGAGTCTTTGCTGATTTCTTATTTGCATGATTTGATATCCTTGTAAGTCTCTCCGAGTCTTGGGTTTTGTTTGGCCAACTAGATCTATGATTTTTGCAATGGGAGAAGTGCTTGATTTTGGTTTCTTACCATGTGGTGACCTTTCCCAGTGACAATAGGGGAAGCAAGGCACACATCGTGTAGTTGCCATCAAGGGTAACAAGGTGGGCTCTATCGTAGATATGAGATTGTCCATCTACATCATGTCATCTTGCTTAAGGTGTTACTTTGTTCTTTTGGACTTAATACACTAGATGCATGCTGAATAGCGGTCGACGTGTGGAGTAATAGCAGTAGATGCAGAAAGTATCGGTCTACTTGTTTTGGACGTGATGCCTACAGATATAGTCATTTCCATAGACGACGTCACGACTTTGCGCGGTTATATCAATTGCTCGACAAGAATTTGTTCACCCACCGTCTACTTGCTTTCATGAGAGAAGCCACTAGTAAACACTACGGTACCCGGGTCTATTCACACCTATCGTTTCCACTCTCGCTTTTACTTTGCTTTGTTATTTTGTTGCTTTCAGTTCTCACTAGGCAAACAATCTATAAGGGATTGACAACCCCTTCATAGCGTTGGGAGCAAGCTTTTGTGTTTCTGCAGGCACTTGCGATACTCCTTCACTGGATCGATACCTTGGTTCTCAAAACTGAGGGAAATACTTACCACCGCTGCGCTACATCACCCGTTCCGCTTCGAGGGAACACCAAGACAAGGCTCCAAGGCCACGGGGGAAATCCTTTGCATATTTGCCTAGGAAGTCCCTTAAGGCGTAGCCGTAGCAGAAGGATTCCTGGTGCCGTCGACACGCTTATTTCTAGCGCCATTGGAAGGTCTTTTGTTGCAGTAGCAGAAGTATTTCTGGCGCCGTTGCCGGGGAAGGAGAGATCTATCCAAGTAGGTCTCACAAACTCATCTCTCGCATTTAATTTTTTTTGCCAGTTGCCTCTCGTTATCCTCTCCCCCACTTCACATTTGCCGTTTTCATTTGCCTTTTTTCCTTTGCCGTTTTCTTTTGCCTTTTGCCTTTCTCCTTTGCCGTTTTTCTTTTGCCTTTTGCCTTTTTGCCGTTTTCCTTTGCCGGTTTTCTTGCTTGCTTGTGTGCTTGTTTGTTTGTTGAAGTCATCATGGCTGAAAACACCAAACTTTGCGACTTCTCGAGTACCAATAATAATGATTTTATTAGTACTCCGATTGCTCCCACCACTAGTGCAGAATCGTATGAAATCAACGCAGATTTGCTGAACCTTGTTATGAAAGAGCAATTCTCAGGCCTTCCTAGTGAAGATGCCGCTTCCCATCTCAATACCTTCATTGAGCTTTGTGATATGCAAAATAAAAGAGATGTGGATAATGCCGTGATTAAGTTGAAACTTTTTCCTTTCTCGTTGCGAGATCGCGCAAAAACTTGGTTTTCTTCTTTGCCTAAAAATAGTATCGATTCTTGGGATAAGTGGAAAGATGCTTACATATCCAAGTATTTTCCGCCGGCTAAGATCATCTCCTTACGTAACGATATCATGAATTTCAAGCAATTTGATCATGAACACGTTGCACAATCTTGGGAGAGGATGAAGCTTATGATTAGAAATTGTCCCGCTCATGGCTTGAGTTTGGGGATGATTATACAAATCTTTTACGCTGGTTTGAATTTTGCCTCTTGCAATATCTTGGACTCCGCCTTAGGTGGAACGTTCATGGAAATCACGTTAGGAGATGCTACAAAACTTCTAGACAATATCATGACCAACTACTCTCAGTGGCACACTGAAAGGTCGCCTGCTAGCAAAAAGGTACACGCTATAGAAGATATTAACTCGCTTAGTGCCACTACAAGAAATTCGATCAATTTTGACCCTCAATTTTGGTCATTGAATCGTCATTGTTGTCTATTTATGACCTTTTTATGACCAAATTCGCAAGGTCAACAGTTGGCCGTCAAGAACGATAAAACATGACCTTCCTAAAATTTTGGTCATGGAAATTATGACCAAAACATCTTTGTCATGAAATCTTTGACGAAAAGTTTGGTCATTACTCATACATGTGAACTACATGGAGGCTGACATGGCTAGCTGATGTGGCATCATCCATTTGGCAAATGTGATGATGTGACAAACTTGATGACGTGGATGCCACAAAGAATCTGACCTGGCAGGATCCAAATTAAGCATCTAAATGGGCCAAGCCCAATTTTTCAGCCCATATATTTCCTTTACGAATAGTTTTTTGCAGGCCAAATCTACATCTTGGGCCCATTTCGCATGTTTATATTTTTCATCTAATCTGTTGGCATGTCCCAATTTATGTTGGGCAGAAGCCTTGGCTTGAAAAGTTTAGTTCCATGATCGGAATAAGCCCATCAGAATAGGTGTATCACAGATAATTCAAGCGAAAATTCAATATATTACAAATAAAAAGTTATAGTATTTACGATATAGACATCACAGAAAATACTTTATCCTTCAACTCACCAGCAGGCCCAACAAATGCCAATACAATACTTTTTCAATATTAACTTAAACAAAGGAGGAACTACTGCTGCTTCATGGAAACAAATTTATTAAAAGGCATGGGTCAACCAAGATAGCTAAAGACTTATATAAAGTTAACAGTATATTCATTCGTAAATATAAAGAAGGGTTCCCGGTCAGCCTCAAATTTGGTAGAGAAGGAAGATGTATTATGTACAACTCTTACAACAAAACGCTAGCATCAAATTTGATAGAGAAGGAAGATGTATTATGTACCAGCCAGCAAAGTCAGTCTTGCTGAATTCACACATCTTGCTAGGGTCATAATTCCACTGCAAATCAAAGTTGAATAAAATTATCAAACTTGTTTCACTTAAATGTAAGTAAGAGAAGAAAGACGTACAATGTAGCAGAGACCAACAAATTAAAGACCATATATTAAACCAAATCTCCTCATACTAAGCTGTCTTATCTGTTTCGATAAATTTCACTAGTGAACAAGATCAACCCATAGCTTTGGTACTAGAGATAAAACAAAAAAGTGTTTTCCTTTGTACAACTCAAACTAATGTAGAGCTCAATCTGTAAACGTAAAAACAAGCCTAGCCAACAACTTTCTAGTGGCCGACAAGGTAACAGGGCTGAGATATTAACACACGACAAAAGCAATCTAATCATGTGATGGATGAGGAAAGGGAACAGGGACACACTGGCTACTCCTAACTAACTATACATGAAAAGGGGAACAAATACAACGAGCCAATAGGACAACAATTTACTGCAGCCTTATAGACGTACAAGATCTTTTCTGACGCCCCAACAATGAATGCTTCAGATTTAGATTTATGGAGACCAACGCTCTCCCGGATCAGCAAATGTCCATGCCACTCAGTCACCCTAACCCTAGGAAGATTCACCCAAGCTAACTGCTGGATTCAGACTTGACAATAGTTCATTGGTATGCAAGGGATTATGCAAAACGAAAATTAATGATCCATCATCGGTAACCCTAATTGAAACTGAAAGTGACAGTAGCATACGGGCGCGCAAAATCACGCTGAATATCATCGGTAAAACACAAAGCCTGCACCACGAATCGTCATCAATTGTGGGATAAAAATATTCATCTTGATTATTTGCAGGTAGCTACCATCGTGGTGATGTTGGATCCAGGGTTGCGGCGACCGACGTTGCTGCAGAAGCGAGCGGCCGGCGCCGACTGCCGGATGGTGAGCCCAACAGCAGCAACAGATCGGAGCATCGCCATGGAGAAACTGTCTCGTGCGCTCGATGGGTTGTTAGATGGAGACCAAAATTTGTGGAGTGCTATGATTTGGACTCTGAAACCCAAGAGTACATATAGAGTAGTGGGTCAATCAAACTCAAGCACAAATTTGCTGCTGGAACTGTTGTCAAGACCGAGAGAATGAATTCATAAGGTTATTCACTACAAGCAGAATGGAAAATTATGTACAACTGCTAAGATTTCATCCTGTAACATACTGCTCATCGACAAGTTGCTCCTTGAATGCCAAGTACTCAAAAACAATTCATGAATTGTGAGGTTCTTGAACACTTCCTGCACGCACGCATCAGGGGATCAGACCAAATCAAGGGAGATAGGTCGGGGGCCATTAGGGATGGGGTTATTGTGATCTTGGTCGGGCGGAGCACTAACCTTGGTGGAGAAGAAGGTGTCCCCGACGGCGGCCAGATGTTGGTCGCATGCCGCTAGACATTGGACATCAACGGCTGCAAGGTGGGCGTGAGGGGGCAGTGTGTGGATGAAGGGGAGCTACCGGAGACCCGTTGTGTGGACGGAGAGGAGCCGTAGGAGATGTGCAGGGCTGGACACGATGTCGCGGCCGAAACCCTAGCCATGGCTAGTGGTCACGGACGAGCGCCGGGGAGGAATGAACAAGTTGCGAGAGGGGTGGATGGGTAGGGGATGCGACAGATCTGGTAGTTGCCGGAGCTGCGAGGTGAGGGTACGGGTCGGGGAGAGCAAGCGGCGAGCTGTGGGCAAAGGGACGCGAAGAGGTGGTTGGTGGCGGCGTGTTGTGGGAGACGATGGAGTGAGCTGTGGAGGGAGAGAGGAGGGGACGAGGAGGAGCATTTTATACGGAAACGGTTACACGGGCTTGGGTGGGCTTTTAACGGGCTTGCGCGGCTGTACCAGCCTCTCCATGACAGATTTTGAAGCTGTCGTCATGAATCCTCTATAGATTAACAGATTTTGAAGCTAGTACTTCCTTCACAAATCTTCTAGCGGAACAAAACTTTGGAAATTTGCAAAGGACGATTTAACAGGCAAATAGAGCGAAAAAAATTCATGAGGCAATGATTTGGATAGGAAAGAGAGCCCAAAAATATTGAGGGCAATCAAGAAAATATAAATTCCGACCTGTCAATATACTTATACTTTGTGGCCTAGTCGACACCTATACAAGATACGTAGGCGAAATTGTCGATCTTTCTGCCAAGTCACCTCTATTTAAGCCTATGACCTTCTTAATTTTGTCATGGAGGACCTACAATGTGGGCATAAATAGAGCTACACATGCGAGTGACCATTTTGAGCAATGGGATTATGACCTTCTTGATAGAGATGGTCAAAATTTTCTAAGGTTTGGAGCCTCTTAGACACCTCATGACCTTTTTGTAAATTTGAGTCATAGATCTATGACCAATAAAACCGCTCTCATTACTTTTTGTCATAAACGAGCTTATTTCTTGTAGTGTGCTAAGATGGACGAGTTGATGAATTTGGTTGCTAGTAGAAACGCTACTGTAGATCCTAATGACATGCCACTATCTTCCTTGATTGAGAGTAGCAACGCTAGTTTGGACATGAATTTTGTTGGTAAGAACAATTTTGGCAACAACAATGCTTTTAGAGGACACTATGTTCCTAGGCCTTTTCCTAGTAACTCCTCTAACAACTATGGCAATTCCTACAACAACACTTATGGAAATCACAACAAATTACCCTCTGATTTAGAGAGTAATATCAAAGAGTTCATCAACTCTCAAAAGATTTTCAATGCGTCCATAGAGGAAAAACTACTCAAAATAGACGATTTGGCTAAGAGCGTTGATAGGATGTCTTGTGATATTGATGCTTTGAAAGTTAGATGCGCTCCTCCCAAGGTCAACTTGGATGAAACTTTGAAAGCTATGCGTGTCTCCATGAATGAGAGCAAAGAAAGAACCGCCCAAATTCGCGCTAGGCATGAATGGTTTAAAAGGGTACGTTCTAGTGATGCAAATCACGAATATCGTAAAGTGCTTGGTGTGTCTCCTCTCGAATCTTTGTTTTCGCGTGTCAAACCTATTTATGGAGGGGCTGGATATGAATCCACTTTGGTTGAAAAACGCCCCAATGATTCGGAGTCCAGCTATCTTGATGATAAAGGTGTGGAGAGTGGAGTAGAAGAAATAATTTTTTTGGGTAATAATGAAACTCCCACTTTGGACTCCAAGGAATTCAATTATGATAATTGCTCCTTGTTTGAATGCATTTCTTTGATGCAATCCATTGCAAACTCTCCACATGCTTATAGCCAAAGCAAAGCCTTTACCGCGCATATCGTAGATGCTATGATGAAATATCTTCAAGAGAAGCTCGAAGTAGAAGTATCTATACCTAGAAAACTTCATGATGAGTGGGAACCTACTATCAAAATCAAGATCAAAAACTATGAGTGCAATGCTTTGTGTGATTTGGGTGCTAGTGTTTCCGCGATTCCAAAGTCTTAATGTGATATTCTTGGTTTTCATGAGATTGAAGAGTGTTCTCTTAATTTGCATCTTGCGGATTCTACTGTCAAGAAACCCATGGGAAGGATCGATGATGTTCTTATTGTTGCAAATAAGAATTATGTACCCGTGGATTTCATTGTACTTGACATAGATTGCAATCCTTCATGTCTCATTATTCTTGGTAGACCTTTCCTAAGGACTATTGGTGCTATCATCGATATGAAGGAAGGGAATATTAGATTTCAATTTCCTTTAAAGAAGGGCCTGGAGCACTTTCCTAGAAAGAAAATAAGATTGCCTTATGAATCTATGATGAGGGCTACTTATGGTTTGAGCACCAAAGATGACTATACGTGATTCCATCACCTTTTGCCTAGCTAAGGGCGTTAAACAAAAGCGCTTGTTGGGAGGCAACCCAACGAATCTATCCTTTTTCTTTCTGTTTTTTGTTTTCCACACTTTCATAATTCTGTTATGATTGTGTTTTTTGTGTTTCTTTTTGCGTTTGTGCCAAGCAAAACCGTTATGATTAGTCTTGGGGATGATCGTTTGGTCATGCTGGAAAAGACAGAAACTTCCTGCTCACGAAAAGAATTTTCACTTTTTTTCTTTTCTGTAAGAGCTTTTGAGTTGATTCTTTTTGCTGCTGATTGCTATGCAAATTCTTTAGACTGTCGTAATTTTTCAGAATTTTTGAAGTACCAGAAGTATATGAAATATATAGATTGCTACAGAGTGGTCTCCTGTTAACATATTCTGTTTTTGTTGTGTTGGTTGCTTATTTTGATGAAACTATGGATAGTATCGGGGGTATTAGCCATGGAATATTGAAAATACAGTAACCCAACATCATCATAAGTATAATTTAAGTTTGCTACAGTACCTTAGGAAGTGGTGGTTTGCTTTCTCATACTAATGTTATCACGAGTCTCTATTTAAGTTTCGTGTTGTGAAGTTTTCAAGTTTTGGGTGAAGAGATAAAGAGTGGCAAGAGCTCAAGCTTGGGGATGCCCAAGGCACCCAAGAGATTCAAGGATGCCGTAAAAGCCTAAGCTTGGGGATGTCCCGGGAAGGCATCCCCTCTCTCGTCTTCAATCCATCGGTAACGTTACTTGGGGCTATATTTTTATTCACCACATGTTATGTGTTTTTGCTTGGAGCGTCTTGTATCGTAGGAGTATTTTATTTTTTGTGTGTCACAATCATCCTTGCTGCACACCTAGAGAGATAGAGACATGCACTCATCGTGATTTTGTCGAGCTTCACTTATATCTTTTGGTAGACAATTCAACTCACATGTGCTTCACTTATATCTTTTGAGCTAGATACTTTTGCTCTATGTGCTTCACTTATATCTTTTAGAGTTCAGCGGTGCATGGCTTGGTAGTTGATCTATGCTTTAAAGTAGTCTCAAAAGGGGTAGTTATCCAAAGGGATACGAAAACTTCCACCTTCATGTGCATTGAATAGTTAGAGAAGTTTGATTCCTCTCAATTAGTTTTGAGATATGGTTGTGGTAATATTGAAGTTATGCTAGTAAGGTGTTGTGGATCTAGAAATAATTGTGTTGAAGTTAGTGATTCGCATAGCATGCACGTATGGTGAACCCCTATGTGATGAAGTCTGAGCATGATTAGTCTTTTGATTGTCATCCTTTGAGTGGCGGTCGGGATCACGCGATGGTTTATACCTACCAACCCTTCCCCTAGGAGTATGCGTTGAATGCTTTGTTTCGATTACTAATAAATTTTTTGCAACAAGTATATGAGTTCTTCATGACTAATGTTGAGTCCATGGTTTAGATGCACTTTGACCTTCCACCATCACTATCTTCTTAGTGTTGTGCAACTTTCGCCGGTGCACAAAACTCACCATTAGCCTCCCTCAAAACAGCCACCATACCCAACCACCATGACATGTGCCACCACGTCTACATTGCTTTTGCATGATCATAAGATAGCTAGCATGATGTTTCCATTAATGTCTATGCCATGCTATATCATTGCCACGGTACACTACCAAAGGCATTCCATATAGAGTCATCGTTGCTCTAAGTTTTGAGTTGTAAGTGTGATGATCATCATTGATGGAGCATTGTCCCATGTGAGGAAATAAAAGAGACCAAAGAAGCCCACCAAAATAAAAGAAATAAATAAAAATAGGCCAAAGATCCCACCAAAATATTAATTAAAAAATGAGAGAAAAAGAGAGAAGGGCAATATTACCACTTTTCCACACTTGTGCATATTAAGCACCATGATCTTCATGATTGAGAGTCTCTCGTTTTGTCACCACCATATAGCTAGTGGGAAATTTTCATTATATAACTTGGCTTGTATATTCCAATGACAGGCTTCCTCAAAATTGCCTTAGGTCTTCATGAGCAAGCATGTTGGATGCACACCCACTAGTTTTCCTTAAGAGCTTTCACATACTCTTAGCTCTAGTGCATCATTAGTATGGCAATCCCTACTCATTCACATTGATATCTATTGATGAGCATCTCTACAGCTTATTGATATGCTTACTTAATGTGACCATCTTCTCCTTGTTTTGTCTTGCAACCTCCACCACACTCCACACCATCTATAGTGCTAAAACCATGGCTCACGCTCATGTATTGCGTGAGAGTTGAAAAGTTTGAGAAAGTAAAGGTGTGAAACAATTACTTGGCCAATACCGGAGTTGTGCATGATTTAAATTCGTTGTGCAATGATGATAGAGCATAGCCAGACTATATGCTTTTGTAGGGATAACTTTCTTTTGGCCTTCTTATTTTGAAAGTTCATGATTACCTTGCTAGTTTGCTTGAATTATTATTGTTTCCACGTCAATAGCAAACTTTTGTTTTGAATCTAATGGACCTGAACATTCACGTCACATAAGAGGAGTTACAAAGGACATCTATGCTAGGTAGCATGAAAGCATCAAAAATTCATTCTTTATCACTTCCCTACTCGAGGACGAGCAGGAGGTAAGCTTGGGGATGCTTGATACGTCTCAAACGTATCAATAATTTTTGATTGTTTCATGATATTATCTTGTCATTTTTGGATGTTTTATGTACCTTTTTTTATATTTTTTGGGACTAACTTATTAATTCAGTGCCAAGTGCCAGTTCCTGTTTTTTGTGTGTTTTTGGATCTTTTCAGATCTGATTTTGGAACGGAGTCCAAACGGAATAAAATCCCCGAAATGATTTTTTCCCGAACGAAAGAAGATCAGGGGGCTTGTGGGCCAAGCCATGAGGGCTACAGGGAGCCCACAAGCCCCCACTCCGCCACCAGGGGGCGGCGGTGGGCAGGCTTGTGGCCTCCCTAGCGCCCCCCTGACCTAGATCTTTCGCCTATATATTCCCTAAAAATCAGAAAAAATGAAGGGATCCACGAAAATACTTTTCTGCCGCCGCAAGCTTCCGTTTCCGCGAGATCTCATCTGGAGACCCTTCCCGGTGCCTTGTCGGAGGGGAATTTGGAGTTGCAGAGCTTCTTCTTCATCATCATCGCCCCTCCAATGACTCGTGAGTAGTTCACTTCAGACCTATGGGTCCGTAGTTAGTAGTTAGATGGCTTCTTCTCTCTCTTGGATCTTCAATACAAAGTTCTCCATGATCTTCATGGAGATCTATCCGATGTAATCTTCTTTGGCGGTGTGTTTGTCGAGATCCGATGAATTGTGGATTTGTGATCAGATTATCTATGATATATATTTGAGTCTTTGCTGATTTCTTATTTGCATGATTTGATATCCTTGTAAGTCTCTCCGAGTCTTGGGTTTTGTTTGGCCAACTAGATCTATGATTATTGCAATGGGAGAAGTGGTTGGTTTTGGGTTCTTACCGTGTGGTGACCTTTCCCAGTGACAGTAGGGGCAGCAAGGCACACATTATGTAGTTGCCATCAAGGGTAACAAGGTGGGCTCTGTCGTTGATATGAGATTGTCCATCTACATCATGTCATCTTGCTTAAGGCGTTACTCTATTATTTTGGACTTAATACACTAGATGCATGCTGGATAGCGGTCGACGTGTGGAGTAATAGTAGTAGATGCAGAAAGTATCGCTCTACTTGTTTTGGACGTGATGCCTATAGATATAGTCATTGCCATAGATGATGTCACGACTTTGCGCGGTTCTATCAATTGCTCGACAGTAATTTGTTCACCCACCATCTACTTGCTTTCATGAGAGAAGCCACTAGTAAACACTACGGCCCCCGGGTCTATTCACACCTATCGTTTCCACTCTCACTTTTACTTTGCTTTGTTACTTTGTTGCTTCCAGTTCTTACTTGGCAAACAATATATAAGGGATTGACAACCCCTTCATAGCGTTGGGAGCAAGCTTTTGTGTTTGTGCACGCACTTGTGATACTCCTTCACTGGATCGATACCATGGTTCTCAAAACTGAGGGAAATACTTACCACCGCTGCGCTACATCACCCTTTCCGCTTCGAGGGAACACCAACGCAAGGCTCTAAGGCCACCGGGGAAATCCTTTGCATATTTGCCTAGGAAGTCCCTTAACGCGTAGCCGTAGCAGAAGGATTCCTGGTGCCGTCGACACGCTTATTTCTGGCGCCATTGGAAGGTCTTTTGTTGTAGTAGCATAGTCCACTTCAGACCTACGGGTGCGTAGTTAGTAGCTAGATGGCTTCTTCTCTCTCTTGGATCTTCAATACAAAGTTCTCCATGATCTTCATGGAGATCTATCCGATGTAATCCTCTTTGGCGGTGTGTTTGTCGAGATCAGATGAATTGTGGATTTGTGATCAGATTATCTATGATTTATATTTGAGTCTTTGCTGATTCCTTATATGCATGATTTGATATCCTTGTAAGTCTCTCCGAGTCTTGGGTTTTCTTTGGCCAACTAGATCTATGATTCTTGCAATGGGAGAAGTGCTTGGTTTTGGGTTCGTACCGTGGGGTGACCTTTCCAAGTGACAGAAGGGGCAGCAAGGCACGCATCGTGTTTTTGCCATCAAGGGTAACAAGATGGGCTTTCATCATAGATTTGAGATTGTCCATCTACATCATGTCATCTTGCTTAAGGCGTTACTCTGTTCTTTTGAACTTAATACACTAGATGCATGCTGGATAGCGGTCTACGTGTGGAGTAATAGTAGTAGATGCAGGAAGTATCGGTCTACTTGTTTTGGATGTGATGCCTATAGATATAATCATTGCCATAGATGATGTCACGACTTTGCGCGGTTCTATCAATTGCTCGACAGTAATTCGTTCATCCACCGTCTACTTGCTTTCATGAGAGAAGCCACTAGTGGACACTACGGCCCCCGGGTCTATTCACAACTATCGTCTCCACTTTTACTTTTACTTTGCTTTGTTTACTTTTTGCTTTCAGTTCTCACTTTGCAAACAATCTATAAGGGATTGACAACCCCTTCATAGCGTTGGGTGCAAGCTGTTTGTGTTTGTGCAGGTTCTAGTGACTTGACGCGATCCTCCTACTGGATCAATACCTTGGTTCTCAAATTGAGGGAAATACTTACCGCCGCTGTGCTACATCACCCTTTCCTCTTCAAGGAAACACCAACGCAAGGCCCCAAGGCCGCGGGGAAATCCTTTGCATATTTGCCAAGGAAGTCGCTATAGGCGTAGCCCGTAAAAGAAGGATTCCTGGCGCCGTTGCCAGGGAAGGTCTGTTGTTGCATTAGCACCGCTTCAAGTTCGAGAGCCATGAAATCCAATCTAGAGCTTGTTCCGGAGAGGAACACGATCACGGAGGGGTTCACCATCCTCATTGGTGCTCCTCCGATGATGCGTGAGTAGTTCATATCAAACCTACGGGTCCCTAGGCAGTACCTAGATGGCTTTCTCTTTCGTTTTGTTTCTCAATACATAGGTCTCTTGGAGATCAATATGATGTAATTCTTTCTTTTGCGGTGTGTTTGTTGGGATTCGATGAATCGTGAGCTTATGATCAGATATATGAAAACATATTCATGCCTAATTATTACAGCCTCATATTTCTTCTCTGATATTTTGTTTTTGTCTGGTCAACTTGATCTTTCATCTTGCAATGGGAGGAGGTTCTTTGTGATGGGTTCAATCTTGTGGTGCTCAATCTCAGTGACAGAAAGAGACATGACACGCATGTATCGTTGCTATCAAGGATAAAATGATGGGGTCTATTCCTACATGAATATATCTTGTCTACATCATGTCATTGTTCTTAAGGCATTACTCCGTTTCTCCATGAACTCAATACACTAGATGCATGTTGGATAGCGGTCGATGTGTGGAGTAATAGAAGTAGATGCACGCAGAAGTCGGTCTACTTGTCTTGGACGTGATTCCTATATACATGATCATTGTCTTTAATATCGTTATAATATTTGCTCTTCTATAAACTTCCCAACAGTAATTTGTCTACCCACCGTTTGCTATTTCTCGAGAGAAGCCACTAGTGAAACCTACACCCCCCGGTTCTACTTCACATCATGTATTTGCAATCTCTACTTTGCTATTTGCATTTCTATTTTATTTGCTCTTTTATTTTCAGATCTATATTGTCCAAAAACCCAAAAATACCTTGTTGTGTTCTATATTCTATCACCCTTATTTGCATTTCTATTTTATTTGCTCTTTTATTTTCATCTATCAATCTATCCTTACTTTACCCATGAGGGTTTGGCAAACCCTCCATGCGTTGGGTTGCGAGGATTTGCTATTTGTGTGTATGTGATGCTTACATAGTCTTGTGGATCTTCCTACTGGTTTGATACCTTGGTTTCATAAGTGAGGGAAATACTTGCCGTCGCTGTGCTACATCACTCTTTAAGCTTGGAGGGAAACCAATGCATCAGCGAGGAGTAGCAAGATTTCTGGCACCGTTGCCGAGGAAGATCAAGTCAAGATCTATCAGGTTCCTACACACAAATCTCATCTCCTTCAATTACATTATTTGGCATTTTCTACTCGTTTTCCTCTACCCCATTTCACAAAATGTTCCCTTTTATTTTCCATCTTTTCGTTGCCATTTTCTTGACGGATCTCTTGTTTCCTTGTGTTCTTGCTTGCGTAGTCACGATGACTCAAGATAATACTAAGTTGTGTGACTTTTCCAATACCAACAATAATGATTTTATTAGCACTCATATTGCTCCTCCAGCCACTAGTGCTGAGTCTTATGATATTAATGTCGCTTTTTTGGATCTTGTTATGAAAGAGCAATTTTCCGATAGTCCTAATAAGGATGTCGCGTCCCATCTAAACACTTCCGTAGAATTGTGTGATATGCAAAATAAGAAAGATGTGGACAATGATATTGTCAAGATGGAATTATTTCCGTTCTCTTTGTGTGATCGTGCTAAAATTTGGTTTTCATCTTTGCCACGAAATAGTGTTGATTCTTGGAACAAGTGCAAAGATGCTTTTATCACAAACTATTTTCCTCCCACGAAAGTTATTTCTCTTAGAAATCAGATTATGAATTTTAAACAACTTGAGCATGAGCATGTTGACCAATCTTGGGAAAGGATGAAATTGATGATAAGAAATTTCCCAACTCATGGTTTGAATTAGTGGATGATCATATAATTTTTTTATGTGGGATTGAATTTTGTTTGTAGAAATCTTTTAGATTCCGCCGTGGGTGGTACTTATGTGGAAATTACTTTGGGTGATGCTACTAAATTTCTTGATAATATTATGGCTAATTATTCACAACGGCATACTGAAAAAGCTCCTACTAGTAAAAAGGTTAATTCTATAGAAGAAATTGATGCATTGAGTAATCACTACTGGAAATCAGTTTTTGCCATCTGCCAAATCTTTGCCATCTCCTAGCTGATGGCAAAGAGTGTCTTTGCCGTCAGCTGCCACAAAGTGGACGGCAAAGAATTGGTTGATGGCATAGAAGGTCTGTGCCATCAGCCACTTCTTTGCCGTGAGCCACAGACGGCAAAGGGTCGCATACCAGACGACAAAGCTATAGGGGGGCCCACCTGACCACGGGAACGTTAGGTCAAACTGGGTCCCTTCTTTGCCGTCTGCTAGCGGATGACAAAGAGTCTAGACTCATTGCCGTCCGCCAGCAGACGGCAAAGCCCTAACGTCTATTAACGGTCGTCCCGCCCCACCCTGGCCTCTCTTTCTCTCTCTCTCTCTCTCTCACCCCGACGCCCACCGCCGCCACCATTGCCCCCCGCCGCCGCACTGCCCCACCGCCGCCACCACTGCCCCCACCGCCGCCACCACTGCCCCCCCGCCGCCGCCACCACTCACCGCCGCCACCACTGGCCCCCGCGGCCACATTGCACCCCACCGCCGCCACCACTGCCCCCCCCCCCCCCCCCGCCGCCACCACTGCCCCCGCCGCTGGACTGCCCCCGACGACTCCCCACTGTCCCGTCGCTCCCGTCCTCCCCGCCGCCCCGCCGCCCCCGCCGCCCCCGCCGGTGAGTCCCCCCATTTTTATTTTGTTTTTCCTTATTTTTATTTATGTTAAATTAGTTAGGTTAGTTTTTTAGTTTATTAGGTTAGTTAGGCTAGTTAGTTAGCTTGTTAAATTAGTTAGGTTAGATAGTTAGCTTGGTTAGTTAGGTGGAGGAGGAGAAGAGGAGAAGAGGAGGAGGAGGAGGACGAGAAGAAGAAGAGGAGGAGAAGAGGAGAAGAAAGAGGAAAAATGAAAAGAAGGAAGAAGAAGAAGACGAAGAAGAAGAAGAGGAGAAGAAAAAAATAAGAAGAAGAAGAAGAAGAAGAAGAAGAAGAAGAGAAGAAAAAATAAGAAGGAGAAGAAGTAAAGAAGAAGAGAAGAAGAGAATAAGAAAAAAATAAGAAGGGGAAGAAGAGAAAAAAGAAGAAGAAGTAGAAGAAGAGGATAAAGAAAAATAGAAATAGAAATAAGAGGAAGAGGAAGAATGTCGGGACCCCGATCGTAAGCCATAGGAATCCAGCCTGTAACACATCCCATCTCTTTGCGGTCTCACGCACGGTTATCCCCACGGCTGCAGCCTTACCTTAGCCGGGACCGTTTGCGCCTTTTGACTCGCGTATGCAATTGTGTCGCTAGCAATCCAATGACAAAGAACCCGGATCAACATGTCTAGTCATAAACCAAGCGACAGTTCCGCACAGGGACAGGTATACATGACCCAGCAAAGCAGGTAGCGGTCACCAACGAATGTAGGCGAGTCGTAGCAAGCTACAAGGACTCCATTACATCGCGTGACATTTCCCCAACGGGGACAGACACAACAACTAAGAAGGACACATGCGGGTCAACCAATGTGTTCGGAGCACTAGCGAACTACCATGGCTCGTTGGATCACAAAGGGGCATTTCCATGTAAGGAATGCTATTAAAGCCTATGGCTAGGTAATCGAACCCCATACATATCAAGTACAACACACGTATGGATGGCATACCGATATGTATAGATACATCGATGGCATCACAACATAACCATAACATACAACTTTATTTAGAAGTCTCGGAAGAGCCACACACATAATATTACAAGGTAGGGGTCTCACGACCCATCATCACAAGTCATACACACAATTCTTACAAGCCAGCGGAAGATTTGAAGATGTCTGAGTACAAACGGAGGAAAAGATAAAGGCACATGGCCTGACTATCTACAGAGCCACCCTAGGGCCAATTCGTAGCTGGGATACCAGCTACTCGTCGTCGTCGATGTCTAGGTAGATCCCTCCATTAGGGTCATTAACAACCTCTGCAACAATTATTAAGCAAACATGAGTACAAAAGTACTCAGCAAGACTTTAGGATAAGCTATCTACTCATGCAATGTATCAATAAGGAATTGTGGGGTTTCATGCGAAAAGCCAGCATTTGACTCGTGGCTAGACAACTTGCATTTTTAAATAATTTTGACAACTTGATTTCTCGCACACGAGTCCACTAACAACACAACAATACTCCATCGTGGAATCATTTCGTCTCCATACGGAAATGCCGTCCACGACACTCACACTTATCTTGACAATTTATGAGTAGCCATTAAAGTTATCTATGAACAACATATGTCTCCAAGTAGTCCATATCTGCAGACGCGGCTATTCGAATAGATCATAACCCTGCTGGGGTGTACTTCTTCAAACAAGCTCTCGCCACTTATCGCCATGTGCACGTCATGCACCTCGGCAACCTTCAAGCGGAAGCCCAGCGAGGGAGTCGGCCACGACCGTTAACCACGCTAATACTTAGTCCAGGTCTATCGCCTATCTGAGGGTAACCCACACGGAAGTCCGGCCGAGGTTTCCGCCACGGCCTCAAACGATGTGCGCAGGGTTCCCAAGCCCACCATCCGGGTGCCACTTGGTACACCGTGCCACTACCTACCGCATCATAGCCCACCTCTAAGGTCAGCGCTACGCACAGCCGCCAGCATGACTATAAACACCAGAAACTACTTGCAACTCCTGGACCGAGTACTAGGCGATTAATAAGTCGAGTGGGGTCATATTTCAGGGCCCAGCATGTGGTAGTATCTTGTCTTGGATTACATACACGGAACTCAGTTCCTAAGGACGGTTCCAATGAAACAACCCGCCATGTACTCCTACATAGCCTTTCACCGGTACCTTTACCAAATCAGGTTCAACAAACAACCTTTACTTACTGAACACATTCTCACAATTCTGGTCATCACCCAGATGACAGACCATACACAACTCTAAGCATAGCATGCATAGTAGGATAAGGCACATCATCGCTCAAGCATCTACCAGGTATGCTAGGTTGCAAGGTTCAGCTATTTGCTGTGACAAAGACATGTCATGCAAAGGAAGTGGGTTCAACTAACGTAGTAAAAGCAGTGAAATCATTTGCCCTAATGCAAGAAATAAGAGCAGGAGCGAGAACATGGGATTTATCGGGATGATCAAAATGGTTGCTTGCCTTGTTGCTCAGCAGAGGGACAATATCCGTCAGTCGGATATTCGGTGGAATCCGGAGGAGCGGGTCCTACCGATAGAAATGACATCAATCAATATCAATCATATGTAACAAGATGATGCATGAGCATGGCATGAAGATGAAAGGCGGTAGGCTAATGTAGCTACCATTTATTAAGTTGAAGTTGATTTGAATCAAGATTCAAATATCACTTCAAACCAGGTATTATCGAATACCCTTTTAATTGATTCGACCTGATACTCAGGTCATCTTGTTTTAACATGCATGGGAATGATATGTTGAGTTGCTGGTTGTGATTGAGCATTGTTTGGTCATGGCATTTGAAGTGGAATTCAAATGAATTTCAAATTCCAACTCCAAAGCATTTATCAAATTTAACCTATTCACCATTTTGCATGTTTGGTGACGTTAACATTTTCAAACATGTTTGAAAATGACATAGGGTAGTTTTTAGTTTAAATTTAAATTAATAAGTTAATTAGTAAGGTAGGACCCACCTATAAGTGACTGCTTAGGTTAATTTAATTAAGTTAATTTTATTTTTATTAGGACTAATTAACCAGAGGCTGGCCCCACCTGTCATAGACTCAGGGGGGTCAGATCCACAGGCGGCGAGGTCGTCCTCGCCGGCGGTGAGCCTCCAACGACCACCAGAACGGCGGAGGGGCTCGGAAGTCTCATTCCGGCGACCATTTGCACGGTAGAGGGAACCAGACTGACCAGCGTTCACCCGTCGTTCCATTTCTGCACAGAACCGGGGCTGATCTGGCCGGAGATGACGCCGGCAACAAGCTTGGCGGCGGCCGAAGCTTGGGCGTCATAGGGGTCATCGAAATAGGGGGCTTCATGCGCGGGGCTAGGCTCCTACGACATCTACACGACGCACTGAAGCCACTACTGGCCTCAGATGGACGAGTTGTTCACCGAAGGGCTACCGACGACGAGCTCCTGCGGAGGATCTCGTCGGGCTCTGGTGAAAACATGGCTAGAGGAAGAGATCGAAGGGGGAAACTTGGGGGAAATCTGGCTAGGCTCACGGGGAGTGCAGTGTTAGCCCTAGCTTGCTTGGGGACGGCCTGTAGAGAGAGAACGCCGACGGCGAGCTTCGGTGACCCGAGGAAAAAGACGACCGCGTCTCGTCGATTCACTGCATCCTGGCGTCGGGCTCGTAGCTTGGGAGCTTCAGGGAGCTGCGGCGGATATGTTGCACAACTCAGAAGGAGGAGAGGTGGGCTAGAACGACGGCGAGCTCGAGCTCGGGCTCGGTTCTAATGGCGGCAGAGAAGGATGAGGCAGAGGGGGCGAATGAGGAGAGGGACGAGCATGGAGAGGCTGCGGGGAGGTTATCCCCTCGCGTGCCAGCGCGAAGTGGCGGCCAGGCAGGCACACAGGTGCGTGGCCGCATCGGAGTACGCGGCGGCCACCTCCTGCTGCCCACTGGCGAGGAGGAAGACGACACAGAGAGAGAGCTGGGCTGGGCCAGGTGAGCGACACGTAAGCTTTTCCTATTTTTTTTTCTATTTTGTTTTCTGTTTTGAAACTGAATTGTTTTGCCATTTATTTTGGCTCCAAACTTAGTTCAAAAAATTATTTTGAACACACTAAAATATTAGTTGGAATATTTCCAACCATTACTGAAGTTTTCAACATTTTTGAAAACTTGAAAGTTTTTGAATTCAAATTTAAACTTGAATTCAGTGGCTTTTTGAATTTAAATAAAATGCCAAATGTGTTTTGAAAATAGTTTTCTCCCTTGATAATTTGTTTTCAAGAATTATCAGAAAAGTTGAACTTTTCTTGAGGCCATTTTGGGTTCATTGATTTTAACAAGTTTTGAATTTCCTTGAATTTTGAGAAGTGGCTAGGGTTTTGGGGTTTTGTTTCACCACTTCCTTTGAATTTGTTTCAAGTTGTTGAATGCAATGAATGTAAACATGAGCACAATGTTAAAACCTAGTTAGGGATCCAGGGATGTGACAACTCACCCCCACTCAAAAGAATCTCGTCCCGAGATTTAGAAGTCGTCGGGAATAACGCGGGATACTCAAGTCGGAGACGATCCTCTCTTTCCCATGTTGCCTCTTTTTTAGAATGATTTGACCATTGAACTTTAAGAAACTTGAGGTTTCGACGTCGAGTGGTACGCTCAGCTTGATCAAGAATACGCACAGGGTATTCTCGGTATGAAAGGTTATCTTGGAGATCAAGCGTTTTGTGGTCCACTTCACGGATAGGATCCGAAAAGCAACGCCTGAGTTGCGAGACGTGGAAGACATCATGAACCTTGGAAAGATGCGGAGGAAGTTCCAACTAGTAGGCAACTTCTCCTCGTTTGGCAAGAATGCGAAAAGGACCAATGTAACAAGGAGCCAACTTGCCCTTGATACCGAATCGATGGGTACCCTTCAAAGGTGTAACCCGAAGGTAAGCCTTCTCGTCAACTTCAAGGGTCACAACCTTATGATGACGATCATATTGGATCTTTTGATGAGACTGGGCTGTTTGCAACTTTTCACGAATAATGCGAACCTGCTCTTCTGCATCCTGGATCATATCCGGGCCAAAGAGTTGCCTCTCTCCGGTTTCTGACCAATTAAGAGGTGTTCGACATCTTCGTCCATAGAGAACTTCAAAAGGGGCTTTGCCCAAACTTGATTGATAACTATTGTTATAAGAAAATTTGGTGAATGGGAGGCACTTCTCCCAATTCATACCGAATGATATAACACAAGCTCGGAGCATATCTTCTAGGACTTGATTCACTCTTTCTACTTGACCACTTGATTGAGGATGGAAAGCAGTGCTAAAAGATAAGTGAGTCCCCATAGCATTCTGAAAACTTTCCCAGAAGCGAGAAGTAAAGAAACTTCCACGGTTTGAGTTAATCTCCAGGGGAACACCATGAAGAGACACTATTCGATAGATATATAACTCTGCTAGCTGGCTAGCTGTTACACTCTCACGAACTGGAAGAAAATGGGCTACTTTGGAGAGACGATCAATGACCACAAAGATAGCATTATTTCCTTTATTGGTCTTGGGAAATCCGGTAATGAAATCCATACTGACTTTATCCCATTTCCATCTAGGAATAGCTAAAGGTTGAAGGGTGCCAGCAGGCCTTTGATGTTCTGCCTTAACTCGACGACAAACATCGCAGTTAGCAACGAGCTCCGCAATTTCTCTCTTCATCCTAGTCCACCAAAACCTCTGGCGTAGGTCCTGATACATCTTAGTACTACGAGGATGAATGGTGAGAGGAGAATCATGTGCCTCCTTAAGGATCAATTGCCGTAGACGTTTGCTCTTAGGAACCACTAAACGGTTCTGAAAGAACACAACACCTTTCTCATTGATGGAGAAATCCCTAGCGTTTCCGCTAGCAATATTCTCCTTGATCCGGGATATACCCTTATCATAAGCCTGCATGGCTATGATTTGATCCCTAAGAGTAGGCTTCGCCACCAGGGTAGAAAGGAATCCTTGAGGAGCAATATGGAGATTTAACTTCCGAAATTCCTCATAGAGATGTGGTTGACCTCGTTTTAGCATCAAATTGTTACAATAAGACTTACGACTTAGTGCATCAGCCATAACATTGGCCTTCCCCAGGGTGTAAGTTATCCCTAAGTTGTAATCCGTGATCAACTCAACCCACCGTCTTTGCCTGAGATTCAAATCCGGCTGGATGAAGATATATTTCAAACTTTGGTGATCAGTGAATATTTCGCAACGATTACCAAGAAGGTAATGTCACCATGTTTTAAATGCATGGACTACAGCTGCAAGCTCAAGATCATGTGTGGGATAATTATCCTCATGTGGACGCAACTGTCGAGATGCGTATGCAATCACATGACGATCTTGCATGAGAATGCAACCTAATCCTTGTCGCGAGGCATCGCAGTAGATAACAAAGTCCTTAGAGAAATCTGGTGGTAGCAACACAGGTGCAGAAGTCAGGCGTCTTTTCAGTTCCTGAAAACTATGCTCACACTGTGGTGTCCACTCGAACTTTTTATCTTTCTTGAGGAGTTCAGTTAGAGGCTTTGCAACCTTGGAGAAATTCTCGACCAAGAAAACTCCTAACTTGCTTAACGGATTCAGGTTGAGTCCAATCAAGGACAGCTTGAACTCTCTCGGGATTGACAGCAATACCCTTACCAGAGATTACGTGACCTAGATAGGTCACTTCTGGTAACCAAAATTTACATTTTGAAAACTTGGCATAAAGGCGATGCTCTCGAAGTTTCATCAATACCAGCCTTAGATGCTCAGCATGTTCTTGTTCGTTGTTCGAGTAGATGAGAATATGATCGAGGTATACTACGACGAATTTATCCAAATACTCCATGAAGATTGAATTCATCAAGCGAGAGAAGGTGGCTGGGGCATTGGTTAAACCGAAGGACATGACGGTGTACTCGTATTGGCCATAACGAGTGACAAAAGCGTTTTTGGAATGTCCCCGTTTTTGATCTTGATTTGATGGTATCCCAACCTCAAATCAATTTTTGAGAAGACTGAGGATCTAGCGAGCTGATCATACATGTCGTTGATCCCGGGGAGCGGATACTTGTTCTTTATGGTGACCAGATTAACTAGTCGGTAATCTACAACCATCCAATCCGTTCCGTCTTTCTTCTTGATGAAGAGGACGGGACAAGCCCAAGGAGAAGAGCTAGGACGAATAAAACCTTTATTCAGGGCCTCATCTAGTTGCTTCTTAAGTTCGGCTAGCTCCAGGGGTGCCATCTTATATGGTCTTCTGGCTATTGGAACAGTTCCCGGAACAAGATCTATCACAAACTCTACATCTCTATCAGGTGGAATTCCTGGCAATTCCTCTGGAAAAATATCCGAGAAGTCACGGACTACCGGAATGTCTTCAAGTTCCGGAAGAGGGTTGGAATTGAGGGAATAGAGTTGGCATTTGGCAACTCGAGTAGAGACATTGACTATCTCACCCGAGGGATGGGTAAGCTGAACATTTCTGGAATGAGTATCAATCTTGGCATAGTGAGCTGACATCCAGTCCATACCCAAGATGATATTGATATCCGAAGATTTCAGAGCTATCAATGATGCTAGAAAACTAGCATGTCTACTAGAATTTCATTGTCATAGGTTATCCTGGAGGTTTGCCACTTACTACGAGGAGTTTGGACAACCAATGGAATTGGCATATCACAGAAAGACATGTTATGCAACTGTGCATAACTTTCTGAAATGAAGGAATGAGAAGACCCAGTGTCAAAAAGAACAGACGTTGGGTGATGATTAACAAGGAGCGTACCCAGTATGATGTCGGGATCCTCTGCAGCTTCTTCTGCTGAAACATAGTTCACACGGCCACGTGCAGGAGTTGGGTTCACATAGTAAGCTTTGCCCAACTTGCCTTGCCCAACGGACTTTCCGGGTTGCTTGGCACCCACATTCTAAGGACACTCTCGGGAATAGTGCCCTAGTTCTCCACACTTGTAACAGATCACCTGATTAGCACGTGGTGCAGCATTGCTAGCTGGACCACCATAGGTTTTTGCTGGAGGGTTGGTCTGATTCATTTGAGGCGCCACATAGGATGGCCTCGGAGTGTATCTTGGCAGCAGAGAACTATTTGGAACCCACATCCTGCGTTTTGGGAACGCAGAACCAGATGACGAGCCAAAGTCACGGGAGTGCTTCTTTGTGGCTTCATAGTCAGATGACCAGTCTCGGCACTGATCGCCTTGTTGACCAGGGCTTGGTATCTTGTACATTCATGGAGATGCAAATCACGACGGAGCTCAGGGCTCAGACCCTTACATAATCTTGCTTGCTTCTTGGCATCAGTAGACACCTCTTCTGTTGCATAGCGGGCGAGGTTACCGAACTCGCGGCTATAGGCATCCACGGTCAACTTCCCTCGGTGAAATCACAGAACTCCTCTCTCTTTCTGTCCATCAGGCCCTCTGAAATATGGTGCTGGCGGAAGGCTGCACTAAAGTCTGCCCATGTAGCTGCTGGTTCAGCAGGACGCATAGCTTCAAAGTTCTCCCACCATAGATTGGCGGGTCCTTCCAGAAAGTATGCCGCAAAGGTCACCTTGTCGGCCTCAGAAACATTCGCAGAGCGAATCTCACATGAAATTCTGCACAGCCAATCATCAGCGTCAAGGGGATCGATGGAGTGATGGAACTTTGGAGGATTCAGCTTCAGAAAGTCATTGAGGGACACTGCAACATTCCTAGGTTGACGAGCCGTATTTTGCTCAATACACTATAACAGTCGGTTGGTCTCCCTTTTGTTTCTCTCTGCCTCAAGCATAACTTCCGCCAGAGAGGGCGGGTGAGGCAGTTCTTTGTGCAACGCTTGACTACCCTCGCCTTGCTCATGAGCACGGGCACGGTTCAACCTGGTGAACACCATCCTGACAAACAAACTCACAGCTTAGACCATTATCATCATCAATGCTAGCTATGGATTAAGAATGCACTGAACACATGGAATGCGGAAATGAATATCCGAACAACATGGTAACAAGCAACTTATATATATACACCATGGTTCATACACACCATTACATAGTTCAGTACAACCTTAACTGAAGAACAAACTACTGAAAATATGAAACTACTCATCAGAGGCTTCCAAGCTTCCTATACATTATTTATCTATGCCTCCGGAATTCATTTCACGACACAAGCATACTTCACAAGTCACACAGAACTGTGAAAGTACAGCTACTACCATACTATCCTTCCACTCACGGTTCAGGCATCCGCATAGAACATCTCATAAAGATTGCATGCCTGGAAGCTCAACCTGCGGATCAAGAAATACTCCAGCCTGAGATCCGTGGGATCCATAAGGACATGAGTGTGGCCTTGGTCCCCTGACTGGTGGTAGTAGAGGTCACCGAAGAGGGGTTACTCCTCCTATAGCAGGTCAGTCAACATGAGCCGGAAGATGGTTTCTAACAGGGTTCAGCATCTCCATATCTCCATACCCTGTCCGGACTATAGGTGCCAGCTGCGTCAAAGCCGTCCACACACGGGCACGTGTAGCATAAAGTTCCATACGAAGGGCACGAGCATCCCTGTCTCTATTCTCTAGCATCTCAGAAGTGGACTGCAGCAGCGGATCCTCCATAGAGGAATCAAAGTAGACCCCACTGAGGTATCCTTCTTCACCTGGGTGAGAGGCAGGAACATAGCAGAACTCTGAATTCTGCAGCAGTGCATGTCTAGCCCTCATGATGGTCAACATTGAATAGGCAGCATCTTGTACTGCCATGTCAACAGTGACTCCCAATCCATAAGACCAATGGATTGGCTCCTCAGCTCCAGGGTAATCTGGGAATACCCTAACAGTGCAGAGGTACTAGCTCTGATTAAAATCCCGATACTGCTCCTCCACTTTGTACTCTGGGTACCAGCGGTAACCGGACAATGACATCATGCTGACTAGCATGGCCGTATGACCCGGCACATCAATGCACCTAGTCAAACGAACCACCTAACGAGAAGGACGGCCAGGCATATGAAAATGGAGAGTAATGCAAAAGCATTAGAGCTCTGAATACAAATTTGGGCAGCATAACGGCTGTAAATTCTCAAAAACAATTTTGAGACAACCCATAAAACAGAATAGCGTAACCACTCAACTATCAAATTCAATTCTCCGATCATCAAACTTACTTCCTTTTCCTAGGGATAAAAGAAACCCGAAATAACTCTCGACCCGTTGTCCTATATTCTACCGATCAAAAACACGAGCCTAAGAGAAGGTGAGTAACCTAGTCCTTAATCCCCGCAGAAAAGAACAGGATGACCAGAATAGAATAACTTGAGAAGAGAACAAGAGTCTTACGTTCCCTTCCACAAACAATTCCCTTATATATAACTAGAGCAATTCTAGACTCAACTTCTACCAGTTTGGCTTAGTAATCCTACAGTCAGTCAGGCTCTGATACCAACACTGTCGGGACCCGATCCTAAGCCATAGGAATCCAGCCTGTAACACATCGCATCTCTTTGCGGTCTCACGCACGGTTATCCCCACGACTGCAGCCTTACCTTAGCCGGGACCATTTGCGCCTTTTGACTCGCGTATGCAATTGTGTCGCTAGAAATCCAATGACAAAGAACCCGGATCGACTTGTCTAAGCATAAACCAAGCGGCAGTTCCGCACAGGGACATGCATACATGACCCAGCAAAGCAGGTGTCGGTCACCAGCAAATGTAGACGAGTCGTAGCAATCTACAAGGACTCCATTACATCACGTGACATTTCCCCAACGGGGACATACACAGCAGGTAAGAAGGACACATGCCGGTCAACCAATGTGTCCGGAGCAGTAGCGAACTACCATGGCTCGTTGGATCACAAAGGCGCATTTCCCTGTAAGGAATGCTACTAAAGCCTACGGCTAGGTAATCGAACCCCATACATATCAAGTACAACACACGTACGCATGGCATACCGATATGTATAGATACATCGATGGCATGAAAACATAACCATAACATACAACTTTATTTAGAAGGCTCGGAAGAGCCACACACATAATATTACAAGGTAGGGGTCTCAGGACTAAAAGGATCGAGATGGACCTAGAGGGGGGGTGAATAGGTACAAATCCAAATTTTAATAATTACTTAGAAATTTTAGGCTAAAGTGCGGAATATGAGTGTAAGACTAATAATTGCTAAGACAAAGAGTAAGCTATTAGGAGTGAAGCAAGGCAAGCGGTAAACAATAATCAAATACAAGTATGTAATAAGGATTAACACAAGTAGAGAGTTAGGGTTAGGAATAACCGAAACTCCGAGAGAGACAAGGATGTATCCCGATGTTCACTTCCTTGGAGGGAAGCTACGTCACCGTTAGAGGGGCGGATGTTACCCCGAAGGCACACCAACGCCACGAAGGCTCACCCTATTCTCCCTTTGAGATAACTCCATGAAGGCGTTTCTCAACCACTGGTGGTAAGCCTTGAGGTGGCTTCCAAACCTTCACAAACTTTCCGGGGGATATCACAATGGTTTGATTCCTCTCCGTAGACTCCTACCGCCTAGGAGTCTCCAACCTCCAAGAGTAACAAGATCACGGGGATTGCCCAAAACTTGCTCAAATCACAAATCACTTTGGTGGGAAGGAGGAGAGGGAGACGATCTATCTTTTGATTGGAACAACACTCAAAGGGGCTCACAAATGCTCTTGGGATCTAGGATTTGGTGTAGACAAGAGTGAGTGAGAGGAAAGATGTTCTTGGGTGTATTCTAGCTGTGTTGAACACCCTTTCACGAGGTGGGAGAAGAGTATTTATAGTGTGGGTTGAAATCCAGCCGTTGGAGGTGCAATAAGTCACACAGGGTCCGGACGTCCGACACATGTCGGACGTCCAGGCGTCCGCGAGGGGCCGGACGTCCGACAGGGCTCGGTCGTCCGAGACCTGTAGGCACGACTGGAACACACATTCTACTGGTGAAGACTTCCGGCTTTCCGGAGCTTGGCCGGACGTCCGGCCCTCGGATGTCCGGAGGGAGCCGGATTTCCGAGTTATATGCCTCACAAACTTCTGGTGGCTGGCTGCGGATTTACGAAGCCAGCCGGACGTGCGGCCCTCGGACGTCCGGAGGGAGCCGGATGTCCGAGGTAATTGGACATGCATTGAGTTGAAGACAGCGTGGATAGTATGTGGTGTTTGGTATGATAGTAGAGATGTAGTATGAGCAAGTTTATCGCAGAACCTGTGATCCCCTCTTAATAGTGCGGGATCCCTATACTCAGTATCAGTAAACTAAAAAGACTACTCTTCATCATCTCTTCTTAATCCCGAGCCTTCTCGAAATATAAATCACCAATCTTTTCAGACAACCTTTGGCACATAAATCTCAATCTACTTAAAGTACTTGCCGTCCTGAGATACACTCAACAAATAGGATTAGTTTCCTATGTATGTGTTGTCATTAACACCAAAAGACGATTAGGGGCATAGCATGTACTTTCAATCTCCCCCTTTTTGGTAGTTGATGACAACATATACATAGGTCTCAAGAAGATTAAACATACATTATAGTCTAGGAGATATTTAGTACGGAGCTCCCCCTTAAGATATGCATGATAAAGAAATTGAAGCTCCAATGGATCAACATGGAAGGATAATAAATCATCATAGAAATAAGGAAGCAAGACATAATAGTCTATGATGATATCATAGCGAGTCACAACCATTCATAAGTAGCCATACATGATTTTTGTCCATTACATTAAATCTCCAAAGACTAAAAATGACGATAATAAAAATTTAACTACGATACATTACTCCCCCTTTGGCACCAAGTACCAAAAAGGGAGCTGTCAACAGCACCAATCAAACTCAAAGCTCATCACCATCATCATCAGCATCATCAGCCAAGCCACTGCCCCCAGCCTCGTCAAAGAACGCAGACCACTCAGGACCAGACGGGAAGCCAAAGTCATAAGGAGGAGCAGTACGAGGGGCCTCATCATCACTCACATCAAGAGCGCCCGAGGCTCTCAGACGAGCCTTGAGGGCATTCTTGGAGGAAACTAAGCGGGAAACCACATCATGGGTTTGACCACAATTAAAGGAGACAACCTTCATCAAGGCAGAGTGAGCTTTGCCAAGGAATTTGGCAATGCGACCGAGGGGAGCGGAGCTAGATGAGGGGGTGGCGGCCCGTGCAGCAGTGCGGCGAGTGGATGTGGAGGAAGGAGGGGCATTCTTGGGAGCAAAGTCATCCGCCATGTGAGATGGAATGACCCACTTGCGATGGGTGTGAGTGACAGCCACAGAGAAATCAGCAACAAGGTTAATAAGTGCCTGGATGAAAGGAGCGTGAGGAAAGGCTCGCTTGTACTGATAGCTAGCAAGCCGAATCTCATGCCATAGAAAATGTGGCACATTGATTTTGCCCTTGGGGTGCTCGAACAAGTGATACATGATGTCGATACAATAGCCACTGCAAGAACCCTTATCACCCATCTTGGCATAGATGGTGCGGATGAGACACTGAAAAATAATGAAGTAAGGTGAGCGCCAGATGGATACCTGGTTAAGGTCCTTCATGCGCTCATCCGCATCAAGCTCACGTAGTGGCTTGAGAAGATGTCCACACACGTCAATAGACTTAGGCGCATGGTTAGGGTCATCCCTATGTATTTTGAAACCAGAATTGGGGAAACCCAGTGCGGCAACAAATGTAGCATAAGAAGCTTCGAAGCGAACGTCAGAGGTGATCCAGATGACAGTGTTGTCGGAGCCAAAATGGCATGTGGCATAGAACTGGTGAATGGCAGCAGCATTAAAGTCGCAATGAAAGGCAAACGGGGCGGCAAGCCCCGATGCCTCAATAAGCTCAATGGCACCCGGATATTTCGCCGGGTGCATGCGAATATGCTCAACATCAATAAAGTGATGAATAGATAACCCCTTAGGAACTATGACTGTGGTAAAGATGTCTGCCTGGACGTTTGTGCGGAAACGTGAGTCCGTAGAGTCACGTGCGACCTTGTATTGATCTATGTCGCGGCGGAAAGTGAGATATGAAGCTGCGCCAAGTGTGGTGAAATTTGTGATAGCACGACCTAACGTGGCAGGAGGTTCTAGTGAAATGCGGCGAGCTTCACCTGCGGGCTGGGCAGGAGGAGGTTGTGGCATGTAGGACGCCCTGCGAGTCCCGGGCTTTGGCTTGGACCTTCGAGTGACATGCTCAGGAAGGTCCTCGGTGGCAAGCTCCTCCTCGAAGTCGGGGTCAGCACCATCAGACGACGAGGGAGACGGCGAACGTAGGGGCGGAGAACGCTGGGCAGTCCGTTTGAAAGGACGGATTGGCTCATCCGAGTCCGACCCCGCGTTCATAGGGGTGCGGGAGGATGAGCCGGCCACGGTCTTCCGAGCGGTGTGCTTGGTCTTGCCCATGAAGCGCAACACCTGAGGTTGGATCCCGTGAAGAATACACAGATAGAGGTGAGGAATCCGCGGACGAGATCGGCCCGATCACGAGGATGGCGGCGCTGGGCAGGAGCTCCTTGAGCTGGCGGCGGCGGCTGGGGCAAAAGGGGGCGCTGGGGGTTAGGGCAAAAGCCCAGCCCCGCGCCCAGCTTTATATAGAGGCCCCGAGGCGTCGGAAGTCCGGAGGAAGCCGGACGTCCGGAGGTTGTTCCGGCGTCGGACGACCGACACAGGTCGGACGACCGGAGGAGGTTTTGCCGCCGGACGTCCGAGCGTGGCCGGACGTCCGAGAAAGAGGAGAAGGGAGAGGCCAGTGCTGATAGTTTTTGTTTTGATGATGATGACTTGCATGGTATTGCAAACAAAATATGAACACTGTTTTCCTAGAAGCATTGCGTACGTTGTAAGCTTAAAAACACATAGAATTACGATGCACTCCCCCTAAATATATGCGCACATCAAGACACAACCATAGTGTGAGTGTATGTATGTGTGCAAGATTTCAAGATATGTTGTCAAGCTCCAAGATACCAAGTTCACGCCTAAGTTGACAGAACCTAGCTACGCTAAGTGGCTTGGTGAAAATGTCGGCTAACTGCATGTCGGTACCCACATGGGTAATATCAATGTCACCCTTTTGCACATGGTCTCTCAAGAAATGATACCTAATATCAATATGTTTTGTGCAAGGGTGATCAATGGGGTTCACGGAGATCTGTATGGCACTTTCATTATCACAGAGAAGAGGAACGTGTCGATACGTGATACCATAATCCTTTAGTGTTTGCCTCATCCATAGCAATTGAGTAGCGCAGCTTGCGGCTGCAATATATTCTGCCTCGGCCGTGGAGAGAGAAACACAGTTCTGCTTCTTCAAGGACCAACTTACCAACGAGCATCCAAGAAACTGACAGGCACCGGAAGTGGATTTCCGTCCCACTTTATCACCGGCCCAATCCGCATCAGAATACCCAATAAGATCAAATTTTGCATCCTTAGGGTACCATAAGCCTAACTTTGGGGTGTGAACAAGGTATCTAAGAATATGCTTAACCGCCGTGTGATGGCTTTCCATAGGGGAAGCTTGAAATCTAGCACATATTCCTACACTTAACATGATGTCCGGTCTAGATGCGCAAAGATAAAGAAACGAACCAATCATGGAGCGGTAAGTAGATTGGTCAAAAGGAATACCGTTTGAGTCTTCATTTAGAACTACATCGGTGGCCATGGGTGTCTTCATTGGTTTAGCATTTGTCATATCAAATTTCTCAAGAATGTCCTTGAGGTACTTAGTTTGAGACAAGAAAATCCCTTCTTGAAATTATTGTATTTGAAAACCAAGAAAGAACTTCAAGTCCGTGTTGAGTGACATCTCAAAGGTCTTGGTCATGGAGGCCGCCAACTTCTTGCACAAATGGATGTTAGGAGAACCAAAAATGATGTCATCTACATAGATTTGGCATAAGATCAAATCACCATTTTCCCTTTTAGTAAAAAGAGTGGGATCGATCACCCCCACCACAAAGCCATCATCGAGTAGGAACTTCTTAAGATGATCGTACCAAGCACGGGGTGCTTGTTTAAGACCATAAAGTGCCTTGTGAAGTTTATATACATGGTCTTTGTGATGAGGGTCAACAAACCCAGGTGGTTGTGATACATATACCTCTCCTTGTAGAGGACCATTAAGAAAAGCACTTTTCACATCCATTTGATGCAAAGTAAAACCATTAAAAGAAGCATAGGCCAGTAAAATGCGAATGGACTCAAGACGAGCAACAGGGGCGAAGGTTTCACCAAAGTCCAAACCTTCAACTTGGGAGTACCCCTGTGCTACTAACCTTGCCTTGTTGCGTAGGACAGTCCCGTTCTCATCTTCCTTGTTCTTGAAAATCCATTTGGTTCCAATGACATTATGTTCATCGGTTGGTCATTCTATCAATGACCATACTTCGTTGCGTGTAAAACTGTTTAGCTCCTCTTGCATAGCAAGTAGCCAGTCATTGTCACATAATGCATCCTGAACCCTGTGTGGCACGGTACTAGAGACAAACGAAAAGTGAGCACACAAGTTTGTTAATTGTTTACGAGTCACTCTACCTTCCGACACGCCTGTGAGGATTTGATCAATATCAACACGACCGGCCACACGTGGCATGATGGAGGTCAAGGTTTCACGAGGTTCCACTTCGTTTCCATCATCAACGTCCTCAACATATGGATCATTTATATGCGGAGGAAGATATTCCTCTTCGCGTTGCACCTGTTGAGGTTCATCATCAAGCATACCCATGCTTTGGTCCACCTCTTGAAGATCAACTTGTTCTTGAGTGTCATCAGGGTGAGAGACATGTTCTCCCACTTGATCCTCAACAACCGGCATGATGTGTGTGCTAATATCTTGTGGAGGTACGGGCAGTGAGCTGTCTTGAGGATGTGAGATATTCTCATCATCTTCATCATCATCATGGGGTCTTTGTTCCATAGGCAGAAGTGCACCTACACCCATGTTTAAGATATCTTGTGGGGAGTCTTCTTCACCTGCATCATTTAGATCAACTTGCTCCCCATGGGAGTGGTTAAATTCATCAAACTCCACGTCACAGGTTTCTATAACACATCCAGTGGATTTGTTGTAGACTCTGTAGGCGTGAGAGTTTGACCCATAGCCAACAAAAATCCCTTCAGTTGTTTTGGATTGAAATTTCCCTAACCGTTCCCGTTTGTTGAGGATGAAGCATTTGCATCCAAACACACGAAAGTACTTAACATTGGGCTTGTTCCCAGTTAGGAGCTCATATGGAGTTTTCTCCAATATTGATCGAAGGAAGAGCCGGTTTGATGCATGACATGCTGTGTTGACGGCCTCAGCCCAAAAACTATGTGGTGACTTGTATTCATCTAACATGGACCTTGCCATTTCCACAAGTGTCCGGTTCTTCCTCTCTGCCACACCATTTTGTTGAGGGGTGTAAGGTGCGGAGTACTGATGTTCAATCCCCTCATCACTAAGAAATTCTTCTAGAGTGTAGTTCTTGAACTCAGAGCCATTATCACTTCTTACTGCCTTGATGTCCTTGTCAAACTTCCGCTGGGCTTGTTTGGCAAAGTCAATGAAAGTGACCTTCGTCTCGTCCTTGGACTTGAGAAAGAACACCCATGTATATCTTGAGTAATCATCAACAATGACTAGGCCATACTTTTTCCCTCCAAGACTTGCCCATGAAGGAGGCCCAAACAGATCCACATGAAGGAGCTCTAACGACCTCGAAGTGGATACAATGTTCTTGGGTGGATGTCTTGATTGATGTTGTTTCCCAGCTATGCATGCACTGCACACAAGATCTTTCTTAAAAGATACATTTGTTAGTCCAAGAATGTGATTGCCGTTTAAGAGATTTTGAAGATTTTTCATGCCAACATGGGCGAGCCGGCGATGCCACAGCCATCCCATGTCGGCCTTGGTCATTAGACAAGTTGTATGGAAAGTGCTCTCTTTCGAGAAATCAACCGTGTAAAGGTTTCCATCCAACTCTCCAACAAAATCCACTTCAAGAGTGTCTCTCTTAAAGACTTTCACATCTGTTAGTCCAAATAGTGTGTCATAACCGACGGAAGCCAATTGGCGAACTGAAAGTAAATGATATTGAAGAGATTGGACAAGCATGACATTTGCAATAGACATGTCATTAGTGATTGCCACCTTGCCCAACCCAATTACCTGCCCTTTCGACCCTCCACCAAATACAATGCTCATATATGGTCGAATGGCTTGCATGAAGTCATAGAGCAAATTACTATCTCCGATCATATGATTGGTGCATCCACTATCGATCACCCATTTGGCTCCACTGGAGAAAACAATCTGTAACGAATTAAGACTTGGTTTGAGGTACCCATTTTGTCATGGGGCCTTTCACATTAGTTACAAGAGTCTTAGGGACCCAAATAGCATAGAATCTAAATGCATTACGGGGACCAACGAATTTAGCATAGACCTCTCCTTCCTTTGATTTGCGTAGTACATAGGATGGCGGCATGAATTCGGTTTTCTTGTTGTGAGTAGACGAACCCCTAGTGGCCGATCCACTCACAACCTTACCTTTCTCCGTGTGTCCCTCTGGTACAAATATTTCCTTAAGAGGAGTGGTACACTTGAGAGGAGATGCACTTTTCTTGGCAATGCTTGGGTTGAACCCAAGCCCTTCCTTGGCGAAACCTCCATTGTGTCGACTTGAGATCTCATTGGGAGTCTTTTGTCCTTGTGCACATGTCATGAGACCTCTGTCTAGCTGTGCCTTTAACGAATAGTTTTCCTCAAGGATAGATGTCAGTTCACTACTAGGATTAGTAGTGCAGGTATCAACATTGATAATAGATGAGGAGTAGGCCTTAGCTAGAGTGTCAAGATAAGTGACCTTAAGTGCCTCAAAGCTCTTTGTAAGAACAGTGAGTTTCTCTTCCTTGTCTTTGAGAGACAAGGATAGACGCTCATAGTCCTTAGAAAGAGAAGCATGAGAGTTCACAAGTCGGTCTTTATCATTTAGTAATTCTCTGCACACATTTTCAGTCTTTTTCAAGGAGGCAAGATCATTTGCATGTTTATCAAGGTTTTCACCTACTTTTGAACATAATGCATCATTTTGTGCTTCCTCATACAGGACTTTCTGCTCAAGGAGTTCATTTCTCTCCTTCTCCTCAGTGACGAGGGTTTCGAGTTCCTTGATGGTATTGGTGTGCTTACTCAACATTTCCATAAGTATGCGAAACATAGTGAGCTTCTTTCCTTTAAGAGAGCACATAAATTTGTTCATTTTTAGCAAACATGGGATAATCTAAATCATTATCCTCATAGTGATCTTCCGCATCAAGATACTCATCCGAAGGGGTAGAAACTAGACTGAAAGAGTTTAACCGTGGGGTTACCTTAACCTTATCATGGGAGCTTTGGTCTTCCCCATCTCCCATGGCAGTCTTTGCCATCAAGCACTTGTGGGCGTTGCCCTTGTAGTCCTTCATATAGTCATGGTGAACAACATCACCACTTTTGTTGACTAGTCTCAAGGTACTCTGTGTATCTTGAGCTACTCCGGCAACTCCACCAACATCTTCTGGATCTGATTCTCCTTGTGCAACCATTGCTCTTCCATCTGTCCTCTTGGACTTGGAGTTCATAGGGTTTGGCAACTTCTTCTTTACAAAGGTCTTTGGAAACCTTGGTTTGTCTTCTCTCTTCTCATAAGGGCAGTCATTGGAGAAGTGGTTGGTTTCCTCACAGTTATAGCATTTCCTTACCTTCTTCTTTGGGAATCTTCCCTTGAACTTCCCTGCACTGAACTTCTTCACAAAGAGAGCAATGTCCTCAAAAGTTGGGCTTTCATCAGAGTCAACGTCATCACCATCTTGGCAGTCATCATCACCCTCTTCTTCTTCACTTTCTTCTTCGTCACACTCATGCTTGGCTTTCAAAGCAAGATTGATCTTTGATGTTGAAGTGCCATGCATGGCTAGGTGCTTTGTTGCATTTGCCTTTGACTCTTCAAATAATTGGAAGGTGGATATGATGTCATCCGGAGTCATTTCTTTAAAAGCATGATACTGCCTCATGTCCCATACCATTTGATGGTGATACGGAGCAAGAGCGTGAAGTAACTTGTCCACAAGAAATCTCTTGGTCAGATTGAAGCCATCTTGCGTCTTGTCACAGTCACATGACTTAATGTCTGCGGCGAGAGTCATGAGCCGTTCTAGTAGCTGCTTGGGAGATTCACCCTTTTCCATACAGAAATTCTGTAATTGCCCCTTGGCAATTTCATATTGAGCAAGCCGAAGAGTGGAGGTACCGGTCTTGGTCCTTATGATGCTGTCCCACAATTCCTTGGCACTTGTGATGTGAATGTAAGGTCTTCGTTGCTTGTCATTCATTCCTTTTCTTATGCACATGATCGCAGTGTCATTGAGATGCTTGTCATAAGTTTCTCTGGGCGTGAGGCATCTTGGATCAACAGGATTGTACCCATGCTCGAGGATGTCCAGCATCTCATCATTGGCGTACCTAAGATGATCCTGCATACCAACTCTCCACAAAGCAAAATCGGAATTGTCATCAAGCAAGGGAGGTTTTCCTCCAGGATTGTACTTAGGTTTCTCAATTTGAGATCTAACATAAAGCCATGGAACACTGGTTTGGTTCCTCTCTGGAGGAGGTTGGCCAAATGGAGTACCGTGCACGTGGGGCCCTGAGGCCCTCGGGGACGTGGTTGTCCCTGTGGTTAGTGATGCTAGTATCATTTGGATCATGGTCTCAAGAGAAGCATCATGATCCTCTTTTTGCTTGGCAAGGGCCCGTTCCAGGTCCTCAGAGGTGAAAGACTTGACTTCCGAGGAAGTCCCGTCCCTTTGCACTGGAGCTACCGTAGCTGGATTCACGTCCATCTCGCTCTAGGGCGGTTAAGCCACACAAATAGAGCACGAGGCTCTGATACCAATTGAAAAGGATCGAGATGGACCTAGAGGGGGGTGAATAGGTACGATTCCAAATTTTAATAATTACTTAGCAATTTTAGGCTAAAGTGCGGAATATGAGTGTAAGACTAATAATTGCTAACACAAAGAGTAAGCTATTAGGAGTGAAGCAATGCAAGCGATAAACAATAATCAAATACAAGTATGTAATAAGGATTAACACAAGTAGAGAGTTAGGGTTAGGAATAACCGAAACTCCGAGAGAGACAAGGATGTATCCCGATGTTCACTTCCTTGGAGGGAAGCTACGTCACCGTTAGAGGGGCGGATGTTACCACGAAGGCACACCAACGCCACGAAGGCTCACCCTATTCTCCCTTTGAGATAACTCCACGAAGGCGTTTCTCAACCACTAGTGGTAAGCCTTGAGGTGGCTTCCAAACCTTCACAAACTTTCCGGGGGATATCACAATTGTTTGATTCCTCTCCGAAGACTCCTACCGCCTAGGAGTCTCCAACCTCCAAGAGTAACAAGATCACGGGGATTGCTCAAAACTTGCTCAAATCACAAATCATTTTGGTGGGAAGGAGGAGAGGGAGACGATCTATCTTTTGATTGGAACAACACTCAAAGGGGCTCACAAATGCTCTTGGGATCTAGGATTTGGTGTAGACAAGAGTGAGTGAGAGGAAAGGTGTTCTTGGGTGTATTCTAGCTGTGTTGAACACCCTTTCACGAGGTGGGAGAAGAGTATTTATAGTGTGGGTTGAAATCCAACCGTTGGAGGTGCAATAAGTCACACAGGGTCCGGACGTCCGACACATGCCGGACGTCCGGGCGTCCGTGAGGGGCCGGACGTCCGACAGGGGTCGGTCGTCCGAGACCTGTAGGCACGACTGGAACTCTTCTGAATTCATCAGCGACCGGACGTCCGACAGGGTTCGGTCGTCCGAGACCTGTAGATGCGCCTGAACATATTTGAATTCATCAGCGTACGGACGTCCGGAGTGGCCCGGAAATCTGTATTATACAGCACAATTTCTACTGATGGTGGCTTCCGGATTTCTGATGGGGGTCGGACGTCCGGCGCTCGGACGTCCGGAGGTAGCCGGATTTCCGAGATATAGAGCACACATTCTACTGGTGAAGACTTCCGGATTTCCGGAGCTTGGCCGGACGTCCGGCCCTCGGATGTCCGGAGGGAGCCGGATTTCCGAGTTATATGCCTCACAAACTTCTGGCGGCTAGCTGCGGATTTCTGAAGCCAGCCGGACGTGCGGCCCTCAGACGTCCGGAGGGAGCCGGATGTCCGAGGTAATTGGACATGCATTGAGTTGAAGACAGAGTGGATAGTATGTGGTGTTTGGTATGATAGTAGAGATGTAGTATGAGCAAGTTTATCGCAGAACCTATGATACCCTCTTAATAGTGCGGGATCCCTATACTCAGTATGAGTAACTAAAAAGACTACTCTTCATCATTTCTTCTTAATCCCGAGCCTTCTCGAAATATAAATCACCAATCTTTTCAGAGAACCTTTGGCACATAAATCTCAATCTACTTAAAGTACTTGCCGTCCTGAGATGCACTCAACAAATAGGATTAGTTTCCTATGTATGTGTTGTCATTAACACCAAAAGACGATTAGGGGCATAGCATGCACTTTCAACGACCCATCATCACAAGTCATACACACAATTCTTACAAGCCAGCGGAAGATTTAAAGATGTCTGAGTACAAACAGAGGAAAAGATAAAGGCACATGGCCTGACTATCTACAGAGCCACCCTAGGGCCAATTCGTAGCTGGGATACCAGCTACTCGTCGTCGTCGATGTCTAGGTAGAACCCTCCATTAGGGTCATTAACAACCTCTGCAACAATTATTAAGCAAACATGAGTACAAAAGTACTCAGCAAGACTTTAGGATAAGCTATCTACTCATGCAATGTATCAATAAGGAATTGTGGGGTTTCATGCGAAAAGCCAACCTTTGACTCGTGGCTAGACAACTTGCATTTTTAAATAATTTTGACAACTTGATTTCTCGCACACGAGTCCACTAACACCACAACAATACTCCATCGTGGAATCATTTCGTCTCCATACGGAAATGCCGTCCACGACACTCACGCTTATCTTGACAATTTATGAGTAGCCATTAAAGTTATCTATGAACAACATATGTCTCCAAGTAGTCCATATCCGTGGACACGACTATTCGAATAGATCATAACCCTGCAGGGGTGTACTTCTTCAAACAAGCTCTCACCACTTATCGCCATGTGCACGTCATGCACCTCGGCAACCTTCAAGCGGAGGCCCAGCGAGGGAGTCGGCCACGACCGTTAACCACGCTAATACTTAGTCCAGGTCTATCGCCTATCTGAGGGTAACCCACACGGAAGTCCGGCCGAGGTTTCCGCCACGGCCTCAAACGATGTGCGCAGGGTTCCCAAGCCCACCATCCGGGTGCTACTTGGTACACCGTGCCACTACCTACCGCATCATAGCCCTCCTCTAAGGTCAGCGCTACGCACGGGCTCCAGCATGACTATAAACACCAGAAACTACTTGCAACTCCTGGACCGAGTACTAGGCGATTAATAAGTCGAGTGGGGTCATATTTCAGGGCCCAGCATGTGGTAGTATCTCGTCTTGGATTACATACACGGAACTCAGTTCCTAAGGACGGCTCCAATGAAACAACCCGCCATGTACTCCTACATAGCCTTTCACCGGTACCTTTACCAAATCAGGTTCAACACACAACCTTTACTTACTGAACACATTCTCACAATTCTGTTCATCACCTAGATGACAGACCATACACAACTCTAAGCATAGCATGCATAGTACGATAAGGCACATCATGGCTCAAGCATCTACCATGTATGCTAGGTTGCAAGGTTCAACTATTTGCTGTGACAAAGACAGGTCATGCAAAGGAAGTGGGTTCAACTAACGTAGTAAAAGCAGTGAAATCATTTGCCCTAATGCAAGAAATAAGAGCAGGAGCGAGAACATGGGATTTATCGGGATGATCATAATGGTTGCTTGCCTTGTTGCTCAGCAGAGGGACAATATCCGTCAGTCGGATATTCGGTGGAATCCGGAGGAGCGGGTCCTACCGATAGAAATGACATCAATCAATATCAATCATATGCAACAAGATGATGCATGAGCATGGCATGAAGATGAAAGGTGGTAGGCTAATGTAGCTACCATTTATTAAGTTGAAGTATATTTGAATCAAGATTCAAATATCACTTCAAACCAGGTATTATCGAATACCCTTTTAATTGATTCGACCTGATGCTCAGGTCATCTTGTTTTAACATGCATGGGAATGATATGTTGAGTTGCTGGTTGTGATTGAGCATTGTTTGGTCATGGCATTTGAAGTGGAATTCAAATGAATTTCAAATTCCAACTCCAAAGCATTTATCAAATTTAACCTATTCACCATTTTGCATGTTTGGTGACGTTAACATTTTCAAACATGTTTGAAAATGACATAGGGTAGTTTTTAGTTTAAATTTAAGTTAATAAGTTAATTAGTAAGGTAGGACCCACCTGTCAGTGACTGCTTAGGTTAATTTAATTAAGTTAATTTTATTTTTATTACTACTAATTAACCAGAGGCTGGCCCCACCTGTCATAGACTCAGGGGGGTCAGATCCACCGGCAGCGAGGTCGTCCTCGCCGGCGGTGAGCCTCCGACGACCACCAGAACGGCGGAGGGGCTCGGAAATCTCATTGCGGCGACCATTTGCACGACAGAGGGCACCAGACTGACTAGCGTTCACCCGCCGTTCCATTTCTGCATAGAACCGGGGCTGATCTGGCCGGAGATGACGCCGACAACGAGCTTGGCGGCGGCCGAAGCACGGGCGTCATCGGGGTCATCGAAATAGGGGGCTGCATGCGCGGGGCTAGCCTCCTACGGCATCTACACAACGCCCTGAAGCCACTGGTGGCCTCAGATGGACGAGCCGTTCACCGAAGGGCTACCGGCGACGAGCTCCCGCGGAAGATCTCGTCGGGCTCCGGTGAAAATAGGGCTAGAGGAAGAGATCGAAGGGGGAAACTTGGGGGAAATCAAGCTAGGCTCACGGGGAGTGCAGTGGTAGCGCTAGCTTGCTCGGGGACGGCCTGTAGAGAGAGAACGCCGGCGGCGAGCTTCGGTGCCCCGAGGAAGAAGACAACCGCGTCTCGTCGATTCACTGCATCCTGGCGTCGGGCTCATAGCTTGGGAGCTTCAGGGAGCTGCGGTGGATCTGTTGCACGGCTCAGAAGGAGGAGAGGTGGGCTAGAACGACGGCGAGCTCGAGCTCGGGCTCGGTTCTAATGGCGGCAGAGAAGGATGAGGCAGAGGGGGCGAATGAGGAGAGGGGCGAGCATGGAGAGGCTGCGGGGAGGTTATCCCCTCGCGTGCGAGCGCGAAGCGGCACCCAGGCAGGCGCACAGGTGCGTGGCCGCGCCGGAGTATGCGGCGGCCACCTCCTGCTGCCCACTGGCGAGGAGGAAGACGACAGAGAGAGAGAGAGCTGGGCTCGGCAGGTGAGCGGCAGGTAAGCTTTTCCTATTTTTTTTCTATTTTGTTTTCTGTTTTGAAGCTGAATTGTTTTGCCATTTATTTTGGCTCCAAACTTAGTTCAAAAAATTATTTTGAACACACTGAAATATTAGTTGGAATATTTCCAACCATTACTGAAGTTTTCAACATTTTCGAAAACTTGAAAGTTTTTGAATTCAAATTTAAACTTGAATTCAGTGGCTTTTTGAATTTAAATAAAATGCCAAATGTGTTTTGAAAATAGTTTTCTTCCCTGATATTTTGTTTTCAAGAATTATCAGAAAAGTTGAACTTTTCTTGAGGCCATTTTGGGTTCATTGATTTTGACAAGTTTTGAATTTCCTTGAATTTTGAGAAGTGGCTAGGGTTTTGGGGTTTTGTTTCACCACTTGCTTTGAATTTGTTTCAAGTTCTTGAATGCAATGAATGTAAACATGAGCACAATGCGAAAACCTAGTTAGGGATCCAGGGATGTGACAAAGAAGAAGAGGAGAAGAGGAGGAGGAGGAGGAGGAGGAGAAGAAGAAGAAGAAGAGGAGGAGAAGAGGAGAAGAAAGAGGAAAAATGAAAAGAAGAAGAAGAGAAGAAGAAAGAGGAGGAGGAGAAGGAGAAGGAGCCCTCCTTCTTCTCCTTCTTCTCCTTCTTCTCTCCTCCTTATTTTTTAGCTTGTTTAGCTAATTATCCTCCAAAATGACATAATAAGCTAAAAACCTTGGTTAGGTCATGAATATTATATTCTTAGCTTGTTTTCTTAAAAAATGACATAATTAGACATAATTAGAATATTTGTGTTGATCGGGTGGATTTACATGTGATAGTTGTCTCGTCGTTGTGAGGTGTGCTGTGCGAAGACCTCCCCGTGCATTGTACGAGCTCCCCCCTGCATTAGTGGGTCAGTACAAATTTCATCTCCTCCTCGCCCCTTCATTTACTATGGCTCGGTTTTCGGATGAAACTTTCTAGATTTAGGTAATTAAACTAATTTATCAGTATGCGTGACCAGTATGTGTCTCCAGTTCGAAAGGGCGACATCTATAAATATGCATGTCTTTGCATATTTATAACCGCCATCCTTTCGGATTGTCCAACATTATCCATGGACAGCCTGAGTATGTGTAGATTGGGTTTGTTTTCCCGTATGCTGTGCTCTGGATCCGATGCGGAATTTCGTCGGTGCCTCCCTGTTGTTCTCCGGATGCACATCCTGTCTATTTATTGCGGGGACGTGTATCAGGAGAACAGCGGGGAGGTGCTGCCGAAATTTTGCGTTGGATCCGGAGTAGAGCATGGGAAAACGAACCCAATCTACACATACTCGGGTGGGATTAGGACCTATCTTTACCTATTAGCCTGTAGGTTGCCTGGACGTAATAAAAATGGCAAACCTGATTAACCGATGAATATAATTGCTAAATTATATATAAATATATTTCTTCTGTCTTTAGTAGCTAGGAAAGATGAGTGATCGTGCGTGGATGTATACCGGTCACCCTAGTCAGAAAGAGATGACGAAAGAATGGTTTGTAAAAACAAAGGAATTTGTGAAAGCCGCATTCACAAATGGCCAGGAAAGAAACTATTGCCCCTGTCCTCGATGCGACAACTATAAAAAGACGACAGAGGCTGTAATGATTAAACACCTGCAGAGGAGGGGTTTTAAGCCTAATTATACGGTGTGGACATTTCATGGTGAGTCTATACAACGCACAAGAGCTGAGGTGGTCCGTCGTCGCACCGACGAGCATGGTACCGGGATCGAAGACATGGTGCAAGACTTTGATGATGCTCGGGATTCGGAAGATGAGATGAAGGAATCTGCAAAGGGCTTTTATGAAATGTTGGAGTCTTCAAAATGTCCTATCCATGAGCACACTGAGCTCTGTCAGCTGGATGCAATTGCACAATTAATGGCTCTGAAGGCTCAGTTCAACTTGGGAAGAGAATGCTACGATGCGATGATGACACCATTTGGATGCTTCCTACCAAAAGGCCATGTCATGCCTGCAAACCTGTACCAGTCGGACAAAATACTTTGTTTACTTAAGATGCCCTATGAGAAGATAGATGCATGTGAGAAAGGATGTGTCTTATTTAGGAAGGAGTATGCACACTTGGACTATTGTCCCAATTGCGAGTCTTGCACGTATCTTGCGGTAGACAACGGTATGGGTGAGAAGAGGCAGACCAAAATCACAGTTAGTGTTCTTCGGTATATGCCAATCGCAGTTAATAGGAAATATGGAAATAAATAAGAAGAAAAGAAGAGAAGAAGGAGAAGGAGGAGGAGGAGGAGTAGGAGAAGGAGGAGAAGGCCAAGGACCTTCTAGTCCTTCTCCTCCTCCTCCTCCTCCTCCTCCTTCTCCTCCTTCTTCTTTATTTCTTCTTCTTCTTCTCCTCCTCCTCTTTCTTCTCCTCTTTCATATTCTCCTTGCCATAATTTCCCCAACAATGACATAATTAGCCAATTTAGCTCCAAAAAGACATTATAAGCTCAAAATGGCATAAGAACCTTGGTTAGCTCATTAATATTATATACTTAGCTTGTTTTCCTCTATAATGACATAATTTGCCCATTTAGCTCCAAAAAGACATAGTTAGCTAATTTAGCTCCAAGAAGAGGATAAGAAATAGGAAAAATGAAAAGAAATAAGAAGAAGAAGAAGAGAAGAAGGAGAAGGAGGAGGAGGAGAAGGCCAAGGACCTTCTAGTCCTTCTCCTCCTCCTCCTCCTTCTCATCCTTCTTCTTTATTTCATCTTCTTCTCCTCCTCCTCCTCTTTATTCTCCTCTTTCATATTCTCCTTGCCTTAATTTCCCCAACAATGACATAATTAGCCAATTTAGCTCCAAAAAGACATTATAACCTCAAAATGGCATAAGAACCTTGGTTAGCTCAATAATATTATATACTTAGCTTGTTTTCCTATATAATGACATAATTAGCCCATTTAGCTCCAAAAAAACATAGTTAGCTAATTTAGCTACAAGAATAGGAGAAGAGGAGAAATGAAAAGGAAGAACAAAAAGAAGAAGAGAAAGAGAAGAGAAGGAGAAGGAGAAGGAGGAGAAGAAGAAGAGAAGAAGGAGAAGGAGGAGAAGGAGCCCTCCTTATTCTCCTTCTTCTTCCCTCCTTCTCCTCTTCTTCTTAAATTTAGCTTATTTTCCCCAAAAAATACATACTTAGCCAATTATCATCCAAAATGACATAATTAGCTTAGTTAGGTAAAAACATCATAAGAACCTTGGTTAGCTCAATAAAATGACTAATTAAGCTCCTAAAAGACATAATAAGCTCAAAATGGCATAAGAACCTTGGTTAGCTCATTAATATTATATACTTAGCTTGTTTTCCTCTAGAATGACATAATTAGCCCATTTAGCTGCGAAAAGACATAGTTAGCTAATTTAGCTCCAAGAAGAGGAGAAGAGGAGAAATGAAAAGAAGGAAGAAGAAGAAGAAGAAGAAGAAGAGAAGAAGAAGAGAAGGAGAAGGAGAAGGAGAAGAAGAAGAAGGAGGAGGAGAAGAAGAGAAGAAAAAGGAGAAGGAGGAGAAGAAGGAGAAGGAGCCCTCCTTCTTCTCCTTCTTCTCTCCCCCTTCTTCTCCTTGACCTCATTCTTCTTCTCTTCTTCTTTTTTCTTCTTCTCCTCCTCCTTCCCCTCCTCCTCCTCCTCCTTCTTGTTTTTCTTCTCCTTGTTCGCTTCTTGCTTCTTCTCTTTCTTCTTCAGTTTAGCTTATTTGTCATATATATGTTGTTGTTGTTCTTTTTCTGACTTTCTTATTCCCATTTTGCAGATTGGATGTACTACATGCATGGAAGGTGGCATTGATGGAGTGCTTTAGTTCTAGTTTTCATTTGAGTTGATGAACAATGTGGAATTATATGTATATGTATATATGGATGAACAGTATATGTGGAACTATATGTATATGTGTTGTGACCTATATATGTGCTATGAATATGGATGTAACTTTGTGCTATGAATATGTGTTGTGACCTATATATGTGCTATGAATTATATGTGCTATGTATATGTACATGTGTTGTGACCTATATATGTGCTATGTATATGTATATGTGTTGTGAAATAAACAAAAAAAATACAAAACTGTGACAATATGGGCTCTTTGCCGTCTGCCAGCTGATGGCAAAGGTCGACGCCAAAGGTGCCACGTGGCGCCCAGCTGTGCAACCTGGGCAGCAGCAGCTGGCCATATAGTATCTTTGTCGTCTGCTTCCAGGGGGGCAGACGACAAAGAAGAGGGCACGGAGGAGGGGGGAGGAGGGGTAGGCAGATGACAAAGAGTGGAGGGGGGGAGGAGGTGGAGGCAGACGGCAAAGAAGAGGGGGAGGCAGACGACAAAGAGTGGGGGGAGGAGGTGGAGGCAGACGACAAAGAAGAGGGGGGAGGCAAACGGCAAAGAAGAGGGGGGAGGCAGACGACAAAGAAGAGGGGGAGGCAGACGGCAAAGCCTCCGTTAGCCCCTAACGGAGGCAACGCCTGCCGGCTGCCGTCTCGACATATTTGCCGACTGCTCTTATGAAAAGCTGACGGCAAAGCTCTTTGCCGTCCGCTTCGGTGAGGCAGATGGCAAAGAAGCTACAATGCCGTCGTAGGCTGACGCAGAAATTTTGCCAACAGTGGGATTCTTTGCTGTTTGTTATTTACTCTTTGCCGTTGGTGGTTTACTCTTTGCCGTCTGTGATGGCAGATGGCAAAGAAGCTAATTCCTGTATTGATCCTATTGTGTAATAAAGGTGATGCTCTTATGAAATTGGTTGCTAGTAATAATGCTCCTATTGATCCTAATGATGTTCCTTTGTCTACTTTGATTGAGAAAAATAATGATCTCGTAGATGTGGATTTTGTCTCGCGGAACAACTTTAATAATAATGCTTATAGGAATAATTTTAATCCTTGGCCGTATTGTGGAAGTTCATCAAATAATTATGGTAATTCCTATGATAATTCTCATAATAATACTTCTAGTATACCCTCTCATCTTGAGAGGAATATTAAGGAATTTATCAATGCACAAAATCTTTTAATACTACGATAGAAGACAAGTTGAATAAGATTGATGATATGTCTAGAAGCATTGACATATTATCACATGATGTAGAAAATATCAAGAATAATTTTTTTCCTAAGGTTGATATGAATGAATCAATTAAATCTTTATATGTTTCCATATATGAAAGTAAGAAAAGAACCGCTATGGTTAGAGCTAAAAGAAAATTTCTAGAAAGAGCGTTAGCCGATTGCTTTCATAAAAATGATGGAGAAATTAAAATGATTGGTGTTTCTTATGTTGATTTCCTGTTTAGTAATGTTAAAATTAATGATGAGGGAACTTAAGAAGTGTCAACTTTATCTAGAGGGCATTCCCATGATTTGGAGGGTGAAAATCTTATTGAAAAAATTGATGAACGTGGGATTGAAGAGGTCAAAACTTTAGCTAGTGATGCACCCACTATTTTGGATTGATTTCTTATTTTATTTTTATAGGTGCTATTTGATCGAGTGTATTTTTATGTTGCACACTATGATAAATTCACCCAGTGCCTATAAACAAAATAAAGCTTTTACTAAAGATATTTTGGATGCGGTGATAAAATCTTTGGAAGAAAAGTTAGAGCTAGAGATTTCAATTCCTAGAAAATTACATGATGAATGGGAACCCACAATTAAAGTAATAATTAAAAAAAATTAGTGTCATGCTTTATGTGATTTGGGTGCTAGTGTTTCCACAATTCAGAAATCTTTGTGTGATGTGCTTGGTCTTACCAATATTGAAGAATGTTCTCTCAATTTGCACTTGGCGGACTCTACTATTAAAAAACCTATGGGAGGAATTAATGATTTTCTTATTCTTGCAAATAGGAATCATGTGCCCATAGATTTTAGTGTTCTTAATATTGATTGCAATCCGTCTTGTCCAATAATTCTTGGTAGACCGTTCTTGCGTACTATTGGGGCCGTGATTGATATGAAAGAAGGGAATATTAAATTTCAATTTCCACTAAAAAATACATGAAACAATTCCCTAGAGCTAAAATTAAATTACCATATGAATCAATCATGACGGCAACCTATGGATGAATCGCTAAGGATGTCATCACTTAAAATCTATGCTATATGCCTAGCTAGGGGCGTAAAACGATAGCGCTTGTTGGTAAGCAACCCAATGAATATAATTTATTTTCAATTTTGCTTTCTGTTATTCAGCGTTTGAACAATTATTCTATCTATCTATACTTATACTAATTTGTGACTCCCTAGAAATTCCTACGTTAATTAGTACTCCCTCCGTAAACTAATATAAGAGCATTTAGAACACTATTTTAGTCATCTAAACACTCTTATATTAGTTTACGGAGGGAGTAATTATGAGCCGTTAATCTGGTGGGACCGAGTTATTACGGTGTAGATGCACCCATATAATTCTGAGGTTAAATTTTTTTGTTTGTGAAAAAATGCAGAAAGGACCATAGTCTGTTGTCAAAATAGAATGCATTAATCTCACGATCCTGTTAGTACTCCACCGTTTCTTTCCTTCTTTATCAGTCCATTTAAAAAAAGAAAACTCTACCTTTTTCCTGACGCGGATCTCTATCTTCTTCCTTAAAAGAAAACAATCTTTATCTATTCCACGGTTATTTATTTGCTTAAACAGAACCCGGGCTGACCCACGCACGCGTCCCCTTAATAATCGGTGGTCGTCAATCATATTCTCGTGTGCTTGGGAAAAATAAGACGATCACCCTCCGGTGCAACTATTGCAAATCTCTAGCTCAAGCTTCTCCTCCATTTTTCCATCAATTCCGTCTCATCCATCTCATCCGACAACAATTGCGATGTGTTCCATATGATGCCCCTCTGCACGTTCTTGCCCCAATTCATAAGGGGAGCAATATTGTTAGCAGATGGAGATGACATGAAGATTTGATGTACCTGCAGCAAGGAGTCGATTGGCCTAATGCCCCCAACATAATAAATATTCTTATTTTTGTTCTTCATTTGTTTGTATGTGACAACACAATTAGGTTCGAATTTCTTCTGATTTGGATCCCAATTTATTTTTCTAGCGTAGGCAAGTAACTTTTCCGTCCAGATGGTGTCGCTCGCATGTTGTGCATGCCTCAGTTCCTGCGAGGAGCATCAAGGTTCAGAAGATGGGGAAGAGATGAAGGCTTGCTGTACCTGCAGCAAGAAGCGGATGGGCCTAATGCTTCCAATGTAATAATAATATCCTTATTCTTTTCTTGATTTGTTTGCACGTGACAGAATAATGTGGCATATAATTCTCCCTTTGGAAGCTCTTTGATAATGTACGTATGAGGGTAGGGGCCTATGAGCATTACCTATATGTGTTCTTTTGCTTATTGGGGATTTGGAGCCGCTTGACCTATATGTGTTCATGAGTTCTCCGATGCCATCGGCACGTCGGCCTCCATATGTGGCTGCAGACGTTACGCCCGCTCTACAAGTTCTCTTACTTCCAGTCGCCACGGGGAGTAGCCGACGTGTTCCAAAACCATGGCCAGGACGCGTAGTACGTTTGTTTGTACGTGGATCGGTTCGACATGCTGGACCGCATAAAACTGACATTCTTTTGCTGCAAAGGAGTACGCCGGCATCGGCAAGAATGAGTTTATTTTTTAACTGAAGCAAGGAGGAGTTGTGCTGGGCCGTTCAAGACTCGGCGTTCCACGCAGGCCACGGCGAGTGGCACATCCCTTGAAAACCCTCACTGTCTTTTTGCTGATGGAACTCACTATCACATGCAACTCAATCTCATAGGCTGTCATAACCACCAACACACAAGCTGGATAATCAGTTGAGTCAAGGAGGAGACGTAATGGAAGGGCATAGCATAGCAGGGCATATATGACTATAAGAGTTAAGCAACAAAGTTCTGCTGATCACCATGACGGATGGTAAGAATCAATGAATTGATTGATCATGTTAATAAGAGAATAACTAAAATTTAAATGACACTTTGATTTTCTCAATCAGGCCATGGCCATCATTGATGAAATATATGATTGTAAACCAATGGTTGTGTTGGAACTCATATAGATACACCCAGGAAATAGAGTTAACTTTCACTCATTGTGAATAATGGAAGAACTCGCTACAATAAATGTATAATTGCAGAAATCTCCTCTAATGAAATCAAGATATATAAAAATAATTTTCACCGTGCAGTCATTTCTAAGTAGTGGCTATGGGTGATACTCAATAATATTTTCTTTTAAGTTAAATGAGTGGCAAATTTAAAGCGTTCTAAGATATGTGTGATATGAACATCTATAGCCCTTTGATTAGCTTCCGTAATTTGTGAGTTTTCATGCTATTTCTCAAAGAATTTGCGTTTAGACTTGAAGGATTTGCACATGTATTCTTTTGCACTTCACTTCATGTGGGAGAATTATTTTTGTGTCGACCGCAAAAATAATTGATTTTTTTTGCGTGTGAGATATAGTGACGTTTATCATCTACATGGGTAGAATTCTTTCTAGCCAAAGCGTGATCTAAATTTCTAGATATATTTTAGTAGTAATGTTGTTTGATAATTTTTTTTCATATTTATCTATCTTAGTATATGCAAAAATTGAATTGATACAAACAAGATGGTATAGAAACTCATGAGTAACAACCAAGACTGGAAATGACTATTTTTGCGTCGACAAATTAATGTCCAACATATTTTTTCATGAAAATCATATACTAATATTCCTAGAAGGTAAAATTCCCTCACAAAAAAATAATACAAGGTAAAATTATATTATTCAATGTGTCCATTGAATCGATCCAAGACATAGGAACTCAAGTGAACAAAGAAAATGCTCTACCATATTATTCCTAAAGTCTTTCCATGTCTTCCTTCTTCCTAGAAAACAAAATCTAAGTAGTGTATATAGGTATAAGAACCCAAGAGTTATAACAAACCTCGAGGACATGGAGAAGTAGGTAAATAAATGCATTATCAATCAGCCAGTAAAAAATGTATAATTTTGAACTCACTAGTACTAGCATAAATAATATGATAGAACGAGGTTTGAAGAAAATATTCGTTGTGAAATTATGTTTGGTTTAGTTCAATAATATAACATTTTCCCCTAATAAACACTATTACTGCTATTGTAGATAGAGTAATTTGACAAAAAAATAATGAGAGGAGTTCCTCTAACATGCACATTTATATTGTTAAAGGAATATGTTATGTAGTAATTCCAAATAAGTAAGTAAATTATAGACTATCCCGTGAGATTGCAAGGGTTGTCGACTAGTTGTTATAATTGTGTTTTTGTGTTTTATTTAGTGTTTGTGCCAAGTAAAGCCTTTGGGATAATGTGGGGTGTTAGTTGCTTTAATTCTGTTGAAAAATAGAAACTTTTGCATCTAGTAGAAAAAATACTAAAAATCAAATAAACTTCAAAAGTGTCTGAAATTTTTATAAAAGATTGATATATAAATTGCTTATGTTTTTCTATTTTTTTTTAAAAAATTGAGTTGCAGAAGTACGAGTAAAATTAAAATCTTTACAGACTGCTTTGTTTTTAAGAAGTTCTTTTTTTTTGCGTTATGTGCTTGTTTTAATAATTCTATGGTTTGCATCGGGGGCCATAAGCCATGGTGAAGTTCGAATACAGTAGGTATAATGCAAGAAAAAGATTTTCAACAGTAGCTGTCATAAAGTTTGGTTTTCTTATACTAACGGATCTCACGAACATTTTGTTGACTTTTGTGTGATTGAAGTTTTCAAGTTTTGAGTGAGATCACGTTGGATGAAGGAATAAAGAGTGATAAAAGCCTAAGCTTGGGGATGCACCATGGCACCCCAAGGCAATATCTAATGAGTACCAATAAACTAAGCTTGGGGATGCCCCAAAAGGCATCACCTATTTCTTCTATATACCATCCGTAATTTTATTTGGAGCTATATTTTGCTTGGAGTCACATATCATGAGTTTTGCTTGGAGCATCTTGTATCATTTGTGTCTTTTCTTTCTTTGCTAGTTAGTTTGTCATAATAAACCTTGCTGGACAGACCCATTTGAGAGATCTAAATTATGCTATGATTTGTTAGAATCGCTCTTTATTCTTCACTTAAATTTTTTGACCATGGAATTCCTCAAGTACTTCACTTATATATTTTTGAGCACATTGGTGCTGTTATTTTGAATAAATTTGCTCTCATTCTTCACATAGATTATTTTGGGAGTTGCTGAAATTTAAAAGAAATCCTCTCTTGCTTCACTTATATAATTTGAAGAGTTGAAAATTTTAAAGAAACTTGTGCTCTCGTTCTTCACTTATATTTTTTGAGAGCTTGTTATTTGCAATGATAATTTGCTTTAAATGGAAATTAGTTCCGATGTGATGAATGTCCAGGAAAGATATAATAAAAACTTTCATGAAGATCGTTGGATATTAAGCTTGCTTCTTTGCAATAGTTTTGTGATATGAAGATAGTAATATCTGAGTTATGTTGATGATTAATTATGCTCTAGTAAGAATATTGTTGTTAAGGTTTGTGATTCCCTACGCATGCACATGAGGTCAATAATTATGCTATGAAATTACATCCTACTTGTGTTGCATTATTTGGTGTTAGTTATGTTTAATGTTCACTTATGATGATTTTAGTTCCTTGGTTGGACGCTTCTCAATCTATTTGCTAACCTTCACTTGTACTAAGCGGGAATAATGCTTGTGCATCCAAATCCTAAACCCAAAGTTGTGCCAAATGAGTCCACCATACCAACCTATATGCGGTATTTCAACGCCGTTTCAAGAAAATTTGCAAGTGCCAACTCTAACGTTCAAAATAAATTTCTCTTTTGTGTGCCCGTACCGCTCATGAAGCGGCGAGGGATGGCCGGCATCTTCCATGTTAAATAGGTTATTCTCAATATGAGTGTTTATTCACTTATCATTGCACGAGAGTATGGCGGTAATAGGGATGCCCAGTCCCAAAAATGAAAAATATATATTTTATGTTGTCCAATAATAAATTCCTCGGGAAGTGTTGGTATGGACGGTATGTGTGGATACGGCTAGCCGCGGAATGTGTAAGAATGGTGGAAAAAGGAATAAACTTTATTTCCAGCTTGGGAACCGCCTATAATTCGTTTAGCATGGAGGATATCGGAAACTCTTAGTCGTTCTCATTGACAGGAAAAGCATGCCACCCTAAAAAATCATCTTCTAAGTTTTTCACTTTGAGCTCTGGCACCTCTATAAATCACTTCTTCCCTCTGCGAAGGGCCTATCTACTTACTTTATGCAATTTATATTTTTGAATTTGAGTCGCCATCTTCTCTTATAAAACACCAACTAAGGAACATCATTATCATACTTGAGCATTGGATGTAGTTAATATTTGAGTGTGTTGCATGAATGGATCAATGATAGAGCATGATGGGCTAGGGATAACATTCTTTAGAATTGACATTTTGAAAGACTTGGTTGCTTGTTGATATGCTTGAGTATTGAAATTTTCATGCCAAACTATAGACTATTGCTTTGTATGATCTATAAGTCCATATGTCCACACTGAAAGAAAAAGAATATGATGAATATGTGAGCCAACATTCCACATCAAAAATTCAATTTTTTATCATTTACCTACTCGAGGACGAGTAGGAATTAAGCTTGGGATGCTGATACGTCTCCAACATATCTATATTTTTTGATTGTTCCATGCTGTTATATTATCATTCATGGATGTTTTATGATCAATTTTTTGACCGGCTACTGTTGGGAAAACCCCCCACAGCCTTTTTTTCTTTTATTCCCATATATAAGAGCAGTATGTACAGGGAGAAATTAGAATGTACAAATGGGATGAGGAGCTAAGGCTACAAACCTCAAGGAGGCAAAAAGGAAACCCCTTTAAGGAGATCATCCCTGAAACTAGCCTTAATCCTATGAGCTAACACGGAAATGTCATGGATGAAGCCAGATCTCCATTTTTTGAACTTTGGCTGCTCCTGGTTAAAGACCTTGGCATTTCTGACAGTCCAGATGTTCCAACATGCAGTGAAGACCACCTCAGCAAAAAAGGGGTTATGGAAGTCTCGTTTAGCAGCTACAGTAGCACTCCACATGGATGGACCCTGCCATGTGATCTGCAGGTAATTCCAGACCCTGGTACTGAAAAGACAGTTGAAGAATAAGTGATCTCTGTCTTCCTTGACTCGAGCATGACATAGAACACAGAGATTGGAGTCGGAGACATTCCAGTGATGCCGTTCAAGCATGTCTTGAGTGTTAAGCCTGTCCATGATGAGCATCCAGGCAAACATTTTAATCCTCATGGTACAACAGCTTTTCCAGATCTAGTTGAGTAAAGGGTTTGGTGTAATACTGCTTTGAATGTGAGTATAGTATCTCTTGGCTGTGTAGACCTTAGCATCTTTTCCCCATACCCATCTGTCAGAGGACTGATGATCAATATCCAAGTCTTGAAGCAAAGATTGAACTGAAAGCAGCTCCTCGTAAGCTTGTGCAGATAGTGGCAAGTGGAACATAGAGAGCATGATGTCATCGCAAAAGGCTTTAAAGACCTCTTGAGCTGTGCAAAAAGGAGCAGCCACAAAAGAAAAAAGTCTTTGAAATCTAGCAGCCAGGGGCCTAGTGGAGTTTCCAATCAACCAGGAGTCAGACCAAAAGAGGAAGGAGTCACCCTTGTTAGGCTGAACATATGTAACTGATCTGAATTTGTCAAGCCGTTTACAGATATCCTTCCACCAAAAAGAACCACAAATGGCAGTTCCCTGAGGTACTGTGTCATGATAGTAAGTGTTCCAGATTAAGTGAACCCATGGGATATCAGCATGATTTAGAAATTTATCAACATGCTTGAGCAGCAGTGCTTCATTCTGGATTAATAGATTCATAATACCTAACCCTCTGTTTTTAGGTCTGCACACGAGTTGCCAGGCAGCAAGAGAGGGTGCATGATCTTGCCCATTTTTCCTCCATAGACATTGCCTTTGAATTCTTTCAAGCTGCTTCAGTATGCCTGGTGGGATATCCAGACTGCATAGAAAGAAGATAGGCACAGAAGACAGTGCTGAGTTTAAATACTGTAACCTTCCCCCCTGAGCCAGAAAAGATGAACTAGCACTGAGCCTTCTTTCCATGTTATCAACCAGTGGCATGAGATCGATGATTCTTGGTTTAGTTGTCCCAACTGGAAGGCCAAGGTATGTGAAGGGCAAAGATCCCACTTTGCAGCCAATGGAGTCTGCCAGGTCCTGGAGTTGCTGTGGAGGAGTGTTGACAGGTAGAAGGGCAGATTTGTGATAATTCACCTGTAATCCAGTGGATTGGGAGAAAAGTAAGAGCATTTTCTTGAACTATAACAATTGAGGTTTATCAGCAGGTAGGATGATAAGGGTATCATCAGCATATTGCACTATGGGGAAATCCTTATCATGACAAGGTATGGGCAGCTGAATCAAACCCTCCACCAGTAGTTGGTTAACCAGAGTCTATAAAAAATCAACAACAATAGCAAAAAGCAGTGGGGACATGGGATCTCCCTGCCTGACTCCTTTCTTTCACATAAACTTCTTTCCAGGCACACCATTGATAAGGACCGAAGATGAGCCAGAAGTTAGTAGCTGCTTTACCCAAAGTATCCATCTGTCATTGAAGCCTTTGTGTTTGAGAATCTGAAAAATGACCTCATGCTTCACAGAGTCGAATGCCTTTTCAAAATCCAGCTTGAGAATGACTATAGGTTTATTGGATTAATGGCATTGGTGCAGGTAATCCAGAGTCCATCCAACGCAATCTTGAATGGTTCTAGACTTGATAAAACCATACTGATTCTTGTGAAGACACTTCACAATCTGCAACTGTAACCTGTTAGCAATCATTTTGGACAGAAATTTTAGGCCCATCCCAGTAAGTGATATTGGTCTGTAATCTCCCACTTGTTCAGGTGATCTCTTCTTGGGAATCAGAGTAATATAAGATGAGTTCATCTTCTCAAGTTGAGCATGACCAGCATGAAAAGCAGCAGCAAGTTGATAAAACTCAGGGGAGATCATGGGCTAGCATTTCTTGAAGAAGAGACCATTAAAACCATCAGGTCCAGGAGCTTTGTCAATGGGCCTTTCCTGAATAGTCTTGTCCATTTCAGACCTAGAAAAAGGTTCTGTGAGAATATCCAGACCCTCCACCTTCTGAAGCATAGATTGTAAATCAAATGGCATGTTAATGCCAAGAGAAGTGCCCATTCTATCCTTAAATGATGCCCAAAAACATGCAGCAATTTGATCATGATCAGATATCATGGAACCATCATTTAACTTGAGAGATGCAATGGAATTCCTCCTATATCTCTCAGTTGCCATAGCATGGAAGAATTTAGTGTTTTCCTCACCAACTTTAACAAATCTGATAGTGGCTCTCTTTTTCCAGTATAAGCACTGGAGATGCAAAAGATGCTCCAAGTGTAACTTAACAATATTCCTGAAGTTAGCCTCTGGTCTGAAGAGTGTCCTCAATTCCTCAAGCTCATCCAAGCACAACACAACTTGATTGCATCTGGAGATGAAAATTTTCAACTGAGATAGGTTTGTCTGCCACTTTTTTAGAGCTTGCCCAAGATGTTTCATCTTATCCATATTGACAGCAGTAATATGGGTTTCCCTGGAAGGAATGAGCCAGGATTGCTGAACACACTCCATGAAGCCCTCCATTTCAACCCAGTAGTTTTCAAAGCGAAATAAGTTGCATTTAGGGATGGAAGTGTTAACAGTGACCACACAAGGAACATGATCAGAAGCTGTCTTTGCAAGGGGGAGCACTTGTGTAAGAGGATATGAGAAGATCCAGTTGGCTGATGTGAAAAACCAGTCAAGCTGCTCCAGAAGAGGGGACTCTTGCATATTGGACCAAGTGAAAGATTTGCATTTAATGGGTAGTTCCAGCAATCCCAGATGCCCAATAATTTCATTGAAGATGAACATATCATTTACATCAGCCCCGGGAAGGTTTCTATTGTCAGGGGATCTAATGAAATTAAAATCTCCAAGAAGCAACCAATTAGCCCCAGTGGGTATATGAAGATTGTATAGCCAGCTAACAAATAGATCTCTAGCTTCACCTTGACAAGGACCATAGACATTCACCAAAGTCCAGGATTCACCAGTATGATTTGAGGTAAAGGAGATGATCAAACCATAGGGTGTGCATTCAACTAACTGACCAGTAAGAATGGAAGAGTTCCAAAGGGTGATTAGCCCCCCTGATGCCCCCCTGGAGGGAGAGTAGGCAAACTGATCAAAACGTTTGGGATAGAAACACTTGACTGTACGAAACTCAATTGACTGCATTTTGGTTTCCTGCAAGCACACCACAGCAGCTAGGCTCTCATCAATCTTGGTACGAACCGCACGTTGCCTATGGTTCGAATTTAGACCACGCACATTCCAACACAACACACGCCAACTTCTCGTAGAACGACTATCCATTGGACAATATACATAGAGAAAATGCAGGGCTATGTAATAGCCTGTGCGACCAAGGTTCAGTTAACCAAAAGACAGAGCAAGCAGAAGTCTCACAGTACATGGAGCCAATACAGTAACAAATTACCATGAGTGAACTAATCATCAGCAGATGGTGGCGCGAAATCAGCAGGATCTTCCATAAGTCGATCCACAGAAACCTTCTCAGGGGCAATGCCAAGTGTCTGCCCAACCTCCTGTATCACCGGAATAGGAGTGGCAGGAGGTACTTGCACATCATCAGACTCCTGCGGTGGAGAAGGAATTGGCTTGGCCTTGGGCTTCCTCTTCTTGGGGACGTGCGCTGGCAGCTCCAGCAGGATCGGTTTGAAGCCATCTCGCTTGATGGAGCCGCGGGTGCATCGACGAACAGAGGAGTCGACTACAGGAGTGGCCTTTTTTTGGGTCCCTTTCTTCGTTGGAGCAGGAGAATGAAAGGACAAGTCCTCTGCAGACGAAGATGGACTGAGAGGGATTACCTCATCCACGGAGAGTGTGCTGCTAGCAGGCTCTGGGGGTGGTAGCGCTGGAGCAGCAGGGTCGAAGGCCGCTGCCCATGATCGCTTGGGGATCACAATGGGCGCCACCATTGGCATCTGCAGCTGGCGAGGCACGTGCATAGAGGTAGCAGCTCCCATTAAAGCATCAAAAGTACGGGACCACGATAGAACTGGCGGCAGAGGAGGCCCATACAAAACCCTGGTAACCCCAACAAAGAGGTTGTAAGACTGAATCTGAGGGGGTTTGTAAGGGACAATCGCTAGAGGATTGTCATCTCGCGCCACCTCCTCCCCCCAAGCACATTCTCCTCCGGCTCAGGAGCAGGACCCTAGACAACCGGTGCCATGTCAGCATCAGGGGCGACAGGGTTAGCCACTATCACCTCCAGGTTGGGAGCCCGGGGGGCTTGATCAGCAGGTTCTGCCTCAATATCACCCTGCGGCTGAGGATCGAGGTCGACAAGCTCATGAACCAAGTCGGAGGAAGAAGGACTCGGTTGATCAATCACCATGGACTCTTGATCCTGAACAGGATCAGCAGCAGGTGCTTCTAGGGCCGCTTCAGGTTTCCATCCTCCTCCATCAGCAGCTGCCGGCGGCTGTCCCCAACCACCGTCATCAGCAGCAGCAGGTACCACTGGATCTTCAGGTGCTAGCGGTACCACATTCCATCCCAATGCAGGGTACAGGGGCGGAGTAATTTGCAGGTTGTCATTGACGAGATGTCCAGGAAGCGGGTGAGGGTTGCCATTGAGGGGCATGGGATCCTCATTGTTGGGCAGTACTTCGGCAGGCGCCGCCCCCAGGATGTATACCGGTGCAGACCAGAACACCTTGCCCCCCCAAGCAGCATATTCAGAGAAGTTGATATTGCGAGGGACAAGTCGGTCGTTTGGGAATGAAGCAAACACAATGGAGCGAACCAAGTAAGGATCATCGCTGACCCAACGATGGAACTCTCCGAAGGTGTTGACAGCAGCCCGCAAGTCTTCAGTATTGCGGAAGTCCAGGGGGACCCCCAGAAGCATGAGGCACCCATGGCAAAAACCCTCTTGTCCACGGAAACCAACGCCCTGATCATGTCGCAAGAAGTGCACTACAGAATTATGGGCAACTTCCTGCGGAACCATGTGAACCGCAACGTAGCTCTCCGCCGCATCTCTAAGTTCAAACAGTCCAACGCCCTCAATCCATGGCTGGGCAGATCGAACATGGAGTCCTTGGTGAATAAGAAGAGCGGCTACTTCTTGCCGAACCTGGACCAAGTGGTCAGCCGGGGGCGCAGGGTGGACGTCAGCGATTACAAAGCGCTCATGATGCCTGGTGATGGGGACAGCAGGCGTGGTGTAGGTCCGAGGCAGCCGGTCAGGTCCTCCGTCGATGATGTTGTGGCCCGGCGGGAGAAAGAAGTCATGATCAAGCTCGAAGTTCGCCATTGCGGGAGGCGGTGGCGGAGTGGTAGGCGGCGTCTCAGAGGGAGTTTGAGGATGCAACGGTGATGAGACAGGGCGGAACTGTGCTGCACGCGTTGCGGTTTCGCCAAGAGTATCAGCAGTTCCCGAGATATCAGCGACACGAGAGGTGGTGGGTCTCTTACAGTTCCAAGTAAGACAGTTATTACGCATAAAAGAGGCTCCTCTAGATCGTGCGTGACCCACAGTTCTGTCAGCGAATCCAGGCGAAGCCGTGCAGTTGGCAGCTAGATGTCCCCGAGCGTTACAAATCGAGCAAGAAAAGATTTCCTCAACCATGCCATTAATAAATTCATCAAAGGCCAGATGGGCTTCCTGTGAGGAGTGAATATCCATCCTAGGATTAGGTTCGGGCCGAGAGAAAGAGGTAACCTCAGCAGGCTCATTAATGAGCGTGGAAATTGGCCTAGAGTCCAAACTTTCCACCGAAAATTGATTCTCATAATTCAAAACACCATGAATCTCGGTGGGATCAGCTGCAGCACCTGGTTGCACGGGAGAAGTTCCGTTAATTTTGGCGATTTGAAAATCAGCTCTGGGAGATCCGGAGGGTGAATGTTGGCGACAAACTGTGCCGAACGTGATATGCGGCGTGGCCGTCGTCCACCGGAGTTCTGCCGGCGGTGGCGCAGAGATGATGACACGTTCAGGAGAAGGCACCGTATAACCAACCTGTTCAAGCGTGAGTAGCTCATCGTGGGAAATAGGACATCTATAACCCTTGCAAACCTCATATTGTTGGAGGGATGCGTGAGCTTCTTACGGACAGATGATCCAGATCTAAGAGAAGATTTTAGAGGTCTCGAATGCATTGCCATCAGACCTAGTGAGGCTCTCCTCTTAGATGGACTCACAATAATCCATTCAGCATCACATTGCTTCTTCCACAGAGAAAATTCCCGACGCCAATTCGGACCACCATGGCCCCATAGATGGAAAAAGCACTTAAAACTTGAGCATTTGAACGAGCGTAGGTCCAAAATATGAAAACCAACTTGCATACAGGACACTTTGAAGGAGAAAACCGAATGTGTCACTTGAGAGACGTGAAACTCAATGACAGAGCCCCCAATCACAGATTCTAGAGCTGCGGCGACCGGGTCCTCAGAGAGACGGAACACATGGCGACCAAAAGAAACCACCATGATGAAGGAGCGGCGATGCTTCATAGGGTGCACCGTAACCCCTGAATGGCGATAAACCTCCTCGGCGAAAGCTAAACCATGAGAAAAATCCAAATCCAACGTGGAACCACCCATGCACGCCATGCACGACCACGTGAGGGGGGGGGGGTCGGGAGGGTTCACTTGAGCAGTAGATCGACGATAAGGGTAGATGCGCCGGTTAGAGCACCAGATTGCCATGGAGTCACCGAGGTGGGAGGTGGGAGTCGCCATGCGATTATTTAGGAATATGTTTTATGATCATTTTATAGCAACTTTATATCATTTTTTTGGGCTAACCTATTGACATAGTGCCTAGTGCGAGTTGCTGTTTTTTCCTTCGTAGAAAATCCATATCAGATGAGGTCCAAATGCCACTAAACTTTACGGGGATTTTTTTTGGGCCAGAAGGAAACTTGGGAGCCAAGAATGAGCAGCAGACGAGGCCTAGGGGGGCACTACACATCAGGGCGTGCCAGAGGCCCTTGGCGCGGCCTGGTATCTAGTAGAGCTCTCGGGCGCCTCCTCCACCGCCTCTGAGCCCTATAAATACCCCAATATTTCTACAACCCTAGAGGAGTCGACCAAAAATCGTTTTAGCCGCCACAAGTTCCAGAGCCACGAAATCCAATCTAGAGCCCGTTCGAAGAGGAACACGGTCACAGAGGGGTTCACCATCCTCATTGGTGCTCCTCCGGTGATGCGTGAGTAGTTCATATCAAACCTACGGGTCCGTAGGCAGTAGCTAGATGTCTTTCTCTCTCGTATTGTTTCTTAATACAATAGTCTCTTGGAGATCCATATGATGTAACTCTTTCTTTAGCGGTGTGTTTGTTGGGATCCGATGAATTATGAGTTTATGATTAGATCTATGAAAACATTTTCATGCTTGATTATTATAGCCTCGTATTTCTTATCCGATATTTGGTTTTTGTCTCGCCAGCTTGATCTTTTATCTTGCAATGAGAAGAGGTGCTTTGTGATGGGTTCGATCATGTGGTGCTCAATCTCAATGACAGAAAGAGACATGACACACATGTATCATTGCTATCAAGGATAAAACGATGGGGTCTATTCCTACATGAATAGATCTTAAGGCATTACTCCATTTATCCATGAACTCAATACACTAGATGCATGCTGGATAGAGGTCGATGTGTGGAGTAATAGATGTAGATGCAGGCAAAAGTCGGTCTACTTGTCTTGGACGTGATGCCTATATACATGATCATTATCTTGAATATTGTCATAATCATTTGCTCTTCTATCAATTGCGCAACAGTAATTTGTCTACCCACCGTTTTCTATTTCTCGAGAGAAGCCACTAGTGAAACCTACGCCCCTGGGTCCACTTCACATCATCTATTTGCAATCTCTACTTTCATATTTGCGTTTCCATTTTATTTGCTCTTCTTATTTTCAGTTCTATATTATCAAAAAACCAAAAATACCTTAAAGTGTTCTATTTTATATCACTTTTATTTGCATCTATCAATCTATCCTTACGTTACCCACGAGGGATTGACAACCCCTCCACACGTTGGGTTGCGAGGATTTGCTATTTGTGTGCACGTGCTGCTTACATTGTCTTGTGGATATTTCTACTGGATTGATACCTTGGTTTCATAACTGAGAAAAATACTTGGCGTCATTGTACGACATCACCATTTAAGCTTGGAGGAAAACCAACGCATCACCAAGGAGTAGCAATCTCCATCCGTGGCGTGACACACTTCCACACAATTTCGTTTGGAGTCCTTCTCCGTTAGCCATCATTTCATTATAAGGCGACCCCATTACCCTGCTGGACGCCACCACAAATGCTCCGACTGATCGCTCCTCCATCGGTGGGTCAAACACGTTGTGGCCCGTCAGGCCATAGCCATACAAGTAGCAACAATTGAGCTAGATGAGTCTTTTCACGACTTGTTCGCTTCTCTGCACAAAGAGTCCTACGAAGAATCCGATTGTGGAAGTGTCCAATCATCCGCCAAAGTTTTTATGGTCGGTACAATAGGTGACCCCCCTTGTTTCCCGAGTTGCCGGGAAGACCATGTATAAGGATCACATGAGCGCGATGGTGATGCTCTTTGTGGCGGCCATGGTAATAAAGAGCAGATGCCTCCACCGCTCGCAGGTACGTTGACGACCGGACACTAGGGTAGAAAAACCTATCTATATCGTGGAAAAAGCGGCCTTAGTGACGTGGACATCCGACATCACCAATATGACAGGATTGTTAAAATATAGTGGTGATGTTGGATCCCACATCACCACTATTTAATGTTCTACTGACGTGCCATGTGGCCAACCCCAGTAGTAGTAGTCCTCACCTAGCGGCGCGTGGTGTGACTCCCACGCCGATAACAGTTTTTGTAGAGAAAAAAATTATATACACGTGCATGTAACATTTTGCATGATGATCACATAGGTAACTATATAGACCAGCAACGACGCAAAGGACAAACATAGATAATTATATAGACATGATCATATACTACAATCATCGGTCTCACAAACATTTCTAGCTAGTGATTATTCATTGTTAACGTGCACTATAACAAGGTTATTTAAGACTTAGTCGTTGTCAACATGCCCAACCACACACATTCATTTAAATGATGTCAATGACGATTATGATAGTTTGTCCATCGTGGAGATTCTTGCCAACTAGGAAGTCCCTCCACTCCATCACACTTAAGAGAATGCGATCGTCCATGTCCGCTATTTATGCACTGGTGGATACGAAACCTGTTGTTGTAAGGCATGCTCCACCATAGCTTGCTTCATCAACCTCAATGCCACAACTCATAGTTAGTATATATATATATATATATATATATATATATATATATATTCATCATCCAGGATGCAGAATAAATTATTCTTCATTCGAGGTAATCTTATGGTCGTTTCATAAATAAATTACATTTTAAATGCAAATAGTTCATTTATATTAATTCACTATGTAAATTTTGACATAAGAAAATAAAAATATTGATCATAGGACCACAAAAATCGTATGTTAGGTGTATATATATAGGAAAATGGTCCCATACTCCTGAGTGTACGTATTCTCATGTTTAATATACCACATAAATGAACGGACTATACCTCTTTATCATTTTTAATATGCTTCATTGTTGAATAGCAGATACCCCAAAGTGAGTTATGTGAAAAATCTCATTTGAATATTTATATTTTATAGTACTTACACATATACTGCTTTTTTTGTACGTAAAAATAGTATATCGAAAAACTGATAATTGTACTGATATTTTTTCACACTATTTAAGTTAAGGTATTTTAAGATAATTAATAAGGTATATAAAAAATAAGAAAGGGGTATAACACACTCGTATGTGAGGTATATTGAACATGGGAGTACATACATCGAGGAGTATATAAAAGGAGTCACTTATCAACGATGTCAATTAAGTAGCCTCGCACATACTCTTGCAAGTATATAATACGGGTTGTACAAAAAGCACACAATGATCATTTCACATATATCTTTGGATTCTACACCAAGCATATATATCATTGATTAGATTCTACACTAATTAAGCATGACTTGGATTCTCTATAGTGAGCATATCAATCAGAATCTACACTACTAATTAAGCACATCAACATATTCCACACTAAACAAATTAGTACACTAAGTAACATATCATGACATGGCGGTTGGTTACATTGGTCCTTGTCAGACACGTCATGAATGATACCGCAACGTAGTGATCACGGGACGGAACTTTATCCAAGAGGTTGTTGGTCTCATCGTCGTTCCACCACATTCTTTCATCAAAGAAGCCATCATAGATAACACTTAGCATGGGTCTTTGTCCTCTTAGGGAGAAGGTAATCAACTAACCTCTGTTGTGATGATTGTGGGCGAGGAGAAGATTCCGTCCTTATTCTCCAAACTGGGTCATTCTTGGTTGTTTTTCGACCTACAAAGTGTAGGGGCCCCGGCGGTCTCGAAGACCACAGTGTCGTTGGTCAGCTCATTGAATTCCATTCTCACATTGCATGGGACGATCTATGTAAAAAACAGAAACACACACAACATTAATGGTGATAGAAAACACACACAAATATATATCATGTTATAGAAGGTTTGATGCTACCACAGAAGAAACATATGACCGCTCGAAGTAGATACCGAACATATTGCAAGTTGCCAGGCTGAGGACGCACTTTGACTTGCATCTTTCACATGGTGGTGTATGCACCAATCCACAAAAATATATACTCCCTCCGTCCGGAAATACTTGTCCTAGAAATGAATATAATGGATGTATCTATAACTAAAATAAGTCTAGATACATTCATCTCTAGGACAAGTATTTCCGGACGGAGGGAGTATCATTTTCCACATTACAACAACCAGATTCTATGTACTAATTGTTCAACCAGACTATACAGTACTAAATCAAATCCTAGGTACTAAGTATAATCAAATTCTAGCTATAGTACTCAATCAATAGAAAAGACTATTATCCGACTGTGCACTAAAACGTATTCAACACTAAAAAAATTGTACACTAAGTATACAACCGGATTGTACACTACTAAATCGAATTCTAGCTACACTACTCAATCAACGTTGGAAGGAAAAAAAGGGTGCGAGGGGAGGGGATCTCACGTGGTGACCGGAAGGTGGAAGTGGCGATGACGAGCGGCGATGTCGGGCGAGGTGCGGAGGTGGAGGCGATGGCGACGAGCGGCGACGTCAGGTGAGATCCGAAGGTGATAACGGCAGCAGCGCTGGTGGATAGGGGAGTGAAAAGGATATTTGTAAATCGGATTCACCATGCCAAGCCGCTCGAAGGTAGATAGAAGATGTACTATTCGTAGATGTAATTGCTGTTTTTTGTTTTTAATCTTATAATATTTTCTTTTTTAGTTTATTTGTTGTACACATTGTTTTATATCGTTGTAGATGTTACGTTTATTATTCCATTTTATTATTTTAATATTATTTTGTTATTATACCATTTTATTATGTTATTAATAATTATTTCTTATTACTACAATAGAGAACAACATCGATCTCATTAATCTGGCCTAGAAACATAATAATTGAAGGATGATAATCATCAATAAAAGTATAACATATATCTACTACTAGTCCTACTATCTAGACTAAAAAATATCATCATTGTAATCACAACCATGATAATGGAATTGAATGTGTTTGAAAAACATAGTGATGGCGTTCTTATACACAACACTAGTTACTTTATCTATGGCGTGTACATAAATGCTACGCTAGAAGTACCTTCCAACTAGTAGCATACTTGGGCCAACATATTGGTAACATGTGACAAAATATCCCACATAGTGGTGACCTCTCATAAAATATGCACGCCAGCACTAGACATATAAAGTTGGCGTGCCAATTATGCCTACGCAATACTATTTGATAAAAATAATGCTCGTGTTGGTTCAAAATGGCGTGTCACCAACAAAAGTTATGGCTAGCCATTTTTCCACTAGTGGGAGAGCTAGCCCTTCCTGGAATCCGTATGGTTATTAGCCACGATACCACGCGGGAGTGAGTAACTGGGACCCTTCATACAATGCAAGGTCAATTCTTGCTCAGAACTTGGTCGACCGAGGCGATGCAAAAAGGGATTATCCGAGTTGCTGATCTCATCAGGGCCGGTGTGTGTCAGTAGGCGCATTGGCTCTGCAGATATTCCATCCAATTTCAGGCTGGCGACTGGAATCAGCAAATTCGCAAGTGAATCCAAGCCAGGGACTTGGTTAGAAGATTACTGAGTAGCCATTCAGGCCTACGTTGGCAATGATTATGTGGCCATGGAACATCTCACCTTGATGCTTGAAGGGTTTGCAAGGGCTTGGCTCAATCTGCTGCCCACTGATACCATCTACGACTGGGAAGATATGGCTTGAGTGTTTGTGAAGACCTTCGAAGGGACTTACAAGCAACACAGTGGATTGGCCGAGATGCATTATTGGATCGAGAAGAATAATGAAACTCTATGTGATTACATCCAGCGGTGGACCGCTCTTCACAACATGGTGGAGAACATGATGGAGCATGAAGCTATTTGTGCCTTCAAGCAAGGTGTCAAGTATAGGGAGTTGATCCTCTAGTTCAACCATATAGAGACTCCTATACTTAGCCGAAATGCATAGAACAAAGAAGCAGACCGACTGCGCAACAAGAAATGTTGGGAAGGTGACACAAATTAGTCGGGTCATAACTCCAACCGAAAGGAGAAGCGCACGGCCGATACCACTGACAATGTCGAGGCAGCGGCTCTGGTCGGGCAAGGAAAATGCAATGGCGCGGAGAAGAGTAAGAAGGAGTGGAGTCAAAAGAAGAAGAATTAGTCTGGCATTGATATCCTGGATTAGCCTTGTCAGGTTCACAACAAAAAAATATGAAGGTGGCAACATAATTTTTCCTAAACATTCTACTTGAGATTGCCGGCTGTTGAAGAAGGCCATCCTTGCGGACCATTCAGAAGACAAAGACCAAGACAAAAGTGAGGAGGAGAAGAAACATCCTAGAGGGTTCCCCTCAAATGAGACAATTTTGATGACTTTTGCAGTTCCCCAATGCAAAATAAATTGCAAAGTATAAACAAAGAGGTGAGTATGGTCATGGCCTATGTCACCAAGTATCTCAACAAGGCTAAAACACCCATTACTTTGATGAGTCAGATCATCTAGATTACATACCGACCCCTTGATACGCCCATTATTCGTCATTTTTCCTAATGTTATTTATAGTGTTTCCATTCAATATAACACTTTGGGGAGTAATTCTAATGCATTTTATCTTATAATATGCAAGGTTTACACAAAGCTGGATATTACCGACAACTGGAATTCTGGACCTAAAAATTCTCGATACCTATTTTGCGCATCTCCAAATAAGCTGAAATTTCACGAAGATATATTTTGGAATATATAAAAATTATTGGTGAAAAGATATACCAGAGGGGGCCACTGATGACGAGATGATGTATATACTTCTCGCCCCTTGTTGGATACCCCAAGTGGAAGGTGGAGATGTAGTCAGCAACAAATTTCCCCTACACGGAGACTGTAAGGTTTATCGAACCAGGAGGATGTTGGAAATATGCCCTAGAGGCAATAATAAAGTAGTTATTATTATATTTCCTTGTTCATGATAATTGTCTATTGTTCATGCTATAATTGTATTAACCGGAAACAGTAATACATGTTTGAATATATAGATCACAATATGTCCCTAGTAAGCCTCTAGTTGGCTAGCTCGTTGATCAACAGATGATCATGGTTTCCTGATCATGGACATTGTAAGTCGTTGATAACGGGATCACATCATTAGGAGAATGATGTGATGGACAAGACCCAATACTAAGCATAGCACTAGATCGTGTTGTTCGTCTGCTAAAGCTTTTCTAATGTCAAGTATCTTTTCCTTAGACCGTGAGATTGTGCAACTCCCGGATACTGTAGAAGTGCTTTGGGTGTATCAAATGTCACAACATAACTGGGTGACTATAAAGATGCACTACGGGTATCTCCGAAAGTGTCCGTTGAGTTGGTACGAATCGAGACCGGGATTTGTCACTCCGTGTGACGAAGAAGTATCTCTGGGCCCACTCGGTAGAACATCATCATAATGAGCTCAATCTGACTAAGGAGTTAGTCACGGGATGATGTGTTACAGAACGAGTAAAAAGACATGTCAGTAACGAGATTTAACAGGGTATAGGGATACGGACAATCGAATCTCGGGCAAGTATCATACCGATAGACAAAGGGAATTGCATACGGGATTGATTGAATCCTTGACATCGTGGTTCATCCGATGAGATCATCGTGGAACGTGTGCGATACAACATGGATATCCAGACCCCGCTGTTGGTTATTGGCCGGAGAGGTGTCTCGGTCATGTCTGCATGCTTCCCGAACTCGTAGGGTCTACACACTTAGGTTCGATGACGCCAGGGTGATAGGGAAATAGTGTACATGGTTACCGAGGGTTGTTCGGAGTCCCTGATGAGATCCCGGACGTCACGAGGACCTCCGGAATGGCCTGGAGGTAAATATTTATATATAGGAAGTGAGATTTTGGACACCGGAAATGTTTCGGGCATCACCAGTAACGTACTGGGACCACTGGAAGGGTTCCGGGGGTCCACCGGGAGGGGCCTTCAGCCCGAAAGGCCATCATGGGCTAAAAGGTGGAAGGGAACCAGCCCAGAGTGGGCTGGTGCGCCTCCCACCTAGGCCCAAGGCGCAAGGAGAGGTGGAGGGGGGCAACCCTAGCGCAGGAGGGGGCCCAGGCCCACGTGGCGCGCCACCCCTCCTCTCCCTGCCCTCGCCACCACTTCCTGGCGCCAGATGGGGCTGCCGCCACCCCTAGGGTGGGAACCCTAGAGGTGGCGCACCCTCCTCCCTCTCCTCCTATAAATACCCGGGGTATTGGGGCTAATTTGAGAGACGAACTCTCTCTCTCTCGGCACAACCCTACCTCTCTCCTTCCTCGTCCTCTGCGGTGTTTGGCGAAGCCCTATCGGAGTTGCACGTAGCTCCACCGTCACCACGCCGTCATGCTGCCGGAGCTCTCTTCCTCAACCTCTCCTTCCTCCTTGCTGGTTCAAGGTGTTGGAGACGTCACCAGGCTGCACATGTGTTGAATGCAGAGGTGCCGTGGTTCGGTACATAGATCGGAGTCCACCGCCAACTGAATCACTACGAGTACGACTCCATCAACTGCGTTCATAGTAATGCTTCCGCTTAGCGATCTTCAAAGGTATGAAGATGATCTTTCCCCTTGCTCATTGCTGATCTCTCCATAGCTAGATCCTTGTATGGCGTAGGAAAATTTTGAATTTACTACGTTTCCCAACAGTGGCATCCGAGCCAAGGTTTTCTATGTGTAGTTTCTATGCATGAGTATAACACAAAAGTTGTGGGCACTGATTTTGTCAACTGCTTTCCATTACTAGTCTTATCTTTTTCCGGCGGTATTGTGGGATTAAGCGGCCCGGACCGACTTTACACGTACGCTTATGTGAGACTAGTTCCACCGCCTGACATACACATGGTGCATAAGGTGGCTAGTGGGTGTCTGTCTCTCCCAGTCTAGTTGGATTGGATTCAATGAAAAGGGTCCTTATGAAGGGTAAATAGCTTTGGCATATCAATGTTGTGGCTGTCACGTAGGTAAGAAGGCATTCTTGCTAGAAACCCAAATCAGCCACGTAAAACTTGCAACAACAATTAGAGGACGTCTAACTTGTTTTTGCATGGTTTTCTATGTGATGTGATATGGCCAAAGGATGTGATGTTACATGTGTGATGTATGAGATTGATCATGTTCTTGTAATAGGATTCACGACTTGCATGTCGATGAGTATGACAACCGGCAGGAGCCATAGGAGTTGTCTTAATTTATTGTATGAGATGCACCGCCATATGTTTATTACTTTACTTCATTACTAACGGTTAGCTCTAGTAGTAGAAGTAATATTTGGCGTGACAACTTCACGGAGACACAGTGATGGAGATCATGATGATGGAGATCATGGTGTCACGCCGGTGATGATGATGATCATGCGATGCCCCGAAGATAGAGATCAAAGGAGCAAAGATGATAATGGCCATATCATGTCACTATATGATTGCATGTGATGTTTATCATGTTTTTCATCTTATTGCTTAGAACGACGGTAGCTTAATAAGATGATCCGTCATAAAATTTCGAGAAAGGTATTCCCCTAAGTGTGCACCGTTGCGAAGGATCGTTGTCTCGAAGCACCACGTGATGATCGGGTGTGATAGATTCTAATGTTCGCATACAACGGGTGTAAGCCAGTTTACACACGCAAAACACTTAGGTTGACTCGACGAGCCTAGCATGTACAGACATGGCCTTGAATACGGGAGACCAAAAGGTCGAACATGAGTCGTATGGTTGATACGATCAGCATGGAGATGCTCACCATTGATGACTAGTCCGTCTCACGTGATGATCGGACACGGGCTAGTCGACATGGATCATATAACACTTAGATGACTAGAGGGATGTCAATTTAAGTGGAAGTTCATTACATAATTTGATTAGATGAACTTGATTATCATGAACTTAGTCTAAAAGTTGTCTTTACTAATATTGTAGATCTAATGGCCAACGCACGTGTCAACCTGAATTTCAACGCGTTCCTAGAGAAAACAAAGCTGAAAGATGATGGCAACAACTATGCAGATTGGGTCCGTAACTTAAAGCTCATCCTTATTGTGTCCAAGAAGGCTTATGTACTTGATGCGACGCTAGGTGATCCTCCCGCTGCCCCGACAACCCAGGACGTTCAGAATGCCTGGCAGTCGCTGAGTGATGACTACTCTCTGGTTCAGTGTCGCATGCTATACAGTTTAGAACCGGGGCTCCAATGGCGTTTTGAGCAACACGGAGCATATGAGATGTTCCACGAGCTGAAACTAGTTTTTCAGCGTCATGCCCGGGTCGAGAGATATGAAGTCTCTGAAAAGTTCTTTAGCTGTAAGATGGAGGAGAACAGTTCTGTAAGTGAGCATATACTCAGAATGTCTGGGTTGGACGGTCGTCTGACTCAGCTTGGAGTCGAACTTCCGAATGATGTTGTCATTGACAGAATCCTCCAGTCGCTTGCACCTAGTTATAAAAGATTTGTCATGAACTACAACATGCAAGGGATGGACAAGAGCATTCCCGAGTTGTACTCGATGCTGAAATCTGCAAAGCTAGAAATCAAGAAAGAGCATCAGGTGTTGATGGTCAATAAGACCACTAGTTTCAAGAATGGCAAGGGTAAGAAGAACTTCAAGAAAGACGGCAAAATTGTTGCCGCGCCCGGTAAGCCATTTGCCGGGAAGAAGAAAAAGAATGGACCCAAGCCTGAGACTGAGTGCTACTACTGCAAGGGAACCGGTCACTGGAAGCGGAACTGCCCCAAATACTTAGCGGATAAGAAGGCCGGCAACGTCAAAGGTATATAGGATATACATGTTATTGATGTGTACCTTACCAGCGCTCGTAGTAGCTCCTGGGTATTTGATACCGGTGATGTTGCTCACATTTGCAATTCAAAGCAGGAACTGCAGAATAACCAAAGGTTGGCTAAGGACGAGGTGACGATGCGCGTCGGGAATGGTTCCAAGGTCGATATGATCGTCGTCGGCACACTACCTCTACATCTACCTTCGGGATAAGTTTTAAACCTTAATAATTGTTATTTAGTACCAGCTTTCAGCATGAACATTGTATCGGGATCTTGCTTAATGCGAGATGGCTACTCATTTAAATTAGAGAATAATGGTTGTTCTATTTATATGAGTGATATGTTCTATGGTCATGCCCCGCTGGTCAATGGTTTATTCTTGATGAATCTCGATCGTGATGTTACACATATTCATAGTGTGAGTACCAAAAGATGTTAGGTTTATAATGATAGTCCGACATACTTGTGGCACTGCCGCCTTGGTCATATCGGTGTCAAGCGCATGAAGAAACTCCATACTGATGGACTTTTGGAGTCTCTTGATTTTGAATCATTTGACACATGCGAACCATGCCTCATGGGAAAGATGACCAAGACTCCGTTCTCTAGAATAATGGAGCGAGCAACCAACTTATTGGAAATAATACATACCGATGTATGCAGTCCAATGAACGTTGAAGCTCGCGGTGGCTATTGTTATGTTCTCACTCTCACCGATGATTTAAGTAGATATGGATATGTTTACTTGATGAAGCACAAGTCTGAAACATTTGAAAAGTTCAAAGAATTTCAGAGTGAGGTCGAGAATCAACATGACAAGAAAATAAAGTGTCTACAATCTGATCATGGAGGAGAATATTTGAGTCACAAGTTTGGCACACACCTGAGGAAATGTGGAATTGTTTCACAACTTATGCCGCCTGGCACACCACAGCGCAACGGAGTGTATGAACGTCGTAATCGCACTTTATTAGATATGGTGCGATCTATGTTGTCTCTTACCGACTTACCGCTATCATTTTGGGGATATGCATTGGAAACTGCATCATTCACTTTAAATAGGGCACCGTCGAAATCCGTTGAGACGATACCGTATGAATTATGGTTTGGCAAGAAACCTAAGCTGTCGTTTCTGAAAGTTTGGGGCTGCAAGGCTTATGTGAAGAAACTTCAACGAGAAAAGCTCGAACCCAAAGTGGAGAAATGCGTCTTCATAGGATACCCTAAGGAAACTATTGGGTATACCTTCTACCTTAGTTCCAAAGGCAAAGTCTTTGTTGCAAAGAACGAATCCTTTCTAGAGAAAGAGTTTCTCTCGAAAGAAGTAAGTGGGAGGAAAGTAGAACTTGATGAGGTAATTGTACCTCCTCGAACCAGAGAGTAGCACAGCGCGGGAAATGTTCCCGTTGCGCCTACACCAACTGGGGAGGAAGTTGATGATGGTGATCATGAAACTTCGAATCAAGTTGCTATTGAACCTCGAAGGTCCACGAGGGTACGTTCCGCACCAGAGTGGTACGACAACCCTGTGATGGAGATCATATTGTTAGACAATTTGAACCTTCGAACTATGTAGAAGCGATGGCGGGCCCAAATTCCAACAAATGGCTTGAGGCCATGAAATCCGAGATAGGATCCATGTATGAGAACAAAGTATGGACTTTTGTGGACTTGCCCGATGATCGGCGAGCCATAGAAAATAAAGGGATCTTTAAGAAGAAGACTCACGCAGACGGTAATGTGACCATCTATAGAGCTAGACTTGTCGCAATGGGTTTTCGACAAATTCAAGGAATTGACTACGATGAGACTTTCTCTCCCGTAGCGAAGCTGAAGTCAGTCTGAATCATGTTGGCAATTGTCGCATTTCATGATTATGAAATTTGGCAAATGGACGTCAAAACAACATTCCTTAGTGGATATCTTGAGGAAGAGTTGTATATCATGCAACCAGAAGGTTTTGTCGATCCTAAGAGTGTTAACAAAATATGCAAGCTCCGGCGCTCCATCTATGGGCTGGTGCAAGCATCTCAGAGTTGGAACATTCGCTTTAATGAGGTGATTAGAGCGTTTGGGTTTATACAGGTTTATGAAGAAGCCTGTATTTTCAAGAAAGTGAGTGGGAGCTCTGTAGCGTTTCTCGTACTATATGTGGATGACATATTGTTGATGGAAAATAATATAGAGTTATTGGAAAGCATAAATTCCTACTTGAATAAAAGTTTTTCAATGAAGGACCTTGGAGAAGCTGCATACATATTAGGCATCAAGATCTATAGAGATAGATCGAGACGCCTCATAGGTCTTTCACAAAGTACATACCTTGACAAGATATTGAAGAAGTTCAATATGGATAAGTCAAAGAAGGGGTTCTTGCATGTATTCCAAGGTATGAGATTGAGTAAGACTCAATGCCCGACCACGACAGAAGATAGAGAGAAGATGAGTACCATCCCCTCCACTTCAGCCGTAGGTTCTCTTATGTATGTGTCGTGGTTTTGTCACGGCAGATGTCCTCATGAAAGGACTTAGTATTGGAGCCATCGCACCTTGGTGGCGACTCAAAGGGGTTGAACGGGAGTGAGATGGCGATTTACCCAGGTTCGGCCCCTCGTGAGGAGGTAAAAGCCTACGTCCTGCTTTGTGTTGTATTGATGGAGTTTCGATAACAAGGTGGGCGTAACTCGCCAGACCTAGCGCTCGATGATTTCTAACCTACCCCCTTCTTCCCTCGGACTCGCCTTTATATACAGGTCGAGTCCCTAGGGTTTACAAGGGTACTTTCCTTTCTACAAACCGTGACTCTTACGATCTCTAAGTCGCCATCTTTCCAAAGCTTGGAGACCTTCCGGAAGTTGTAAACCGCCATACAACCTTCGGTCTTGCTAGGCCAAGGCCTGAATCCATATTTTAGATGAATCGCCAGATTTGGTGACCCGGCCTAACTAGGGCGGGTTATCAATAGATAATATCCCCAACATTAGGCCCCAGATTGACTTGAAATTTCTTCACGCCAATATCCTTACTCCATTAAAGGCGGTTCATTTTCATCCTCTTTTATACGCCATGAACTTAACCCGCCATTTGTTGCGGAAAAACTTGAGTCGCCAAACCATTTCTTGTTTGTACCTTCTTATCCCTTGAATTCCGGAAAAGATAATGACGTAATCCCCAACGGATCCTTCGGTTTCGTTATCCCAAAATTTTCGGAGCGCCATGATGGCGAATCTTTATCTTTTGGTGGTTCCCACTCGTGGCGCCTCGATCCTAGCGCCTGCCCTGTTAAATAGGTGGGGGGAAGGGACTGGGAGCATTCCACCTACCAGCCTTGTCGCCCTTCTCCCCATTATCGCAGCAAAAACCCTCATCGTCTTCCGAGAGCTCCGCCACGACCCGAGGCCCTCGCCGTCGTCCGAAAGCCTTGGTGCCACCCGAGGACCTCGTCGCCGTCAAGCACTTCGCCGTGGCCGAGCAGTTCGCCGTCATCGACCGTCTCGCCGTCGTCGAGCTCCTCATCGCCGCCGAACACTCCGTCGCCGCCGAATACTTCATCGCTGCCCGAGGTTTTCGCGCCCGTCCGAAAGCCTTCATCGCCGTCGACTATCTCCAACCGAATCCACCAGGTTAGGTTTCTGTCATTCAAGAACAGATCCGAGTTCTTTTCATAAGTTCATCACTGCCGCGTTCTTGGCACTTCCCGAATAGTTGTTACTTGTTCCCGATTAATCGATGGCAATAATGACGAGAAAATCAATGTCTTCGATACCTTTATCTGTCCGGCCTCGATTTCCTCACTTAGAGTAGGACTTCACCAAATTAACAGTATTATCCCATCTTAGTCGCAGGTTGCTATATCCGGTCATTTTCCGCGTTCATTTCTATCTGTCCAGTAGATCCATAATCTGCCGCTTGTTATTTGAAAACTGTTTGTAGTCTCATACTTCGCCATTTTTGGACAAATACCACTGATGCCTTGAAACACCGCTCCCATAAGTAGCCAAAGTTTCGTAAGTCGCCCTGGCAACCTGACCCGGGCCTTCGTTGGCGGATCAAAAAATTTCCTCAGCTAGCGGACAAATTATTTGGCGAGTCAAATAAAACGTTTCACCTCTTTCAGTAGATGTTTTGGCGTGTCAATTCACCCGTAATTTTATCCCTTTGTAGCATGGGCGCCGTTTTCAAAAGAGAGTGGCTCCCCACCAAGGTTAATGATGCCATACTAGAGGATTATGTGAAAACGGGAAATTTGGACCCTCAGTATGTTATCGGTTGGCGCACCGGGTTCACAGAAGAAATCCCCAATCCCAAAGAAGGAGAAATAGTCATTTTCGTTGAACACCTTGAGCGGGGTTTTAAGCCGCCTCGATCGAAGTTCCTCAGAGATGCCATGGCTTTTATGAATGTTCGCCTCCAAGATCTAGGGCCCAACTCGATAAGCAACCTATGCCAGTTCCAGGTGTTTTGTGAGGCTTACTTGCGGATGGAACCCTCAGTTCCCTTATTCTGGTACTTCTTCCACTAAAATTGCCAAACAGAATTTCACAATGGTCCCAGCCTGGAGCTTGGCGGTGTAAATGTTTAGCGCCGCAGGGATAGCCCATTCCCGTCACTCGCCATGCCAAGCCACCCCAAAGGCTGGGGCGAGTCTTGGTTCTATTGTCAAGATACCTCGCCTGAGGGCGAAAACAAACTTCTGGGTTATAGGGAAGATCGCCTTCCAACGAATTTCAAACTCCCAGACAAGCTCACCGAAGAGGAGGAGTCAGATTTTATCCCAGTATTGTCCGAGTTAAGATCTTTGACAAACAACGACCTTACTTGAGTTGATTTGATCCGCTGGTGGGTCGAATGGCGCATCCTCCCTTTAAGTCACCGGGACGGGTTAATGTGTGAATTCGACGGCACTCTATGTCATCCTCAGTGCTACTTCCACACGGCTCTGACGGAAAGTGACATTGTCACCATCATCAAAAAGCTAACCGGCGAGCCTGCAGGAAAATGCGGCCAAATAGGTCTCAAACCTTTCTGCAAGATTAACCCCGCACCTAAGGTAAACAACTTTAACCCGCCTTTTGTCTTTTACTTCTTATGTCTCATTTGAACTATGACCTCTTATAATAGATGCCATTTCAGAAAGGTGATAAATTTTGGTCCAAGAGGCCAAAAAAGTCAGCCATGAAGCAAGCTAGGCCGCCTCCAAAGAAGAAATCCAAGGGCAAGGGCAAAGCTGCTGTGACCGAACCATCTCACGCCGATGAATCCCAAGTCAACGATGTACCTTCGGAAGTAAAAACCTATCCTCTCTTAACTCGCAAGCCATTACTGATAACTTTGTATTTACACCTCTGCATCTCTTGAATAGAATGAAGACAATGAAAGCCAGGAGGATTCCTTAGAGGTAATTTCTGTTTCCTCCGATTCATCTCCTTCTCCACCTAAGCCGGCCAGGCGAATTTGTGGGAAAGTTCCCTTCTCACACCCAAATGCTTGTTTGGACCCAAAATTTCTTCTGAAGAAAGCACAACACACTTCAAATCGGAAGACCCGAAGTCATTCCGGCGATCTGGTATCCGGTTTACCAACAAGGAACAAGAAAAGGCCAAATGAGGTATCCTTTAACTACACTTCTCCATGTCTTTTTGGATCGCATTTGTAACTTACTTATATCTTCGAAGTACAATTCTTGCAGAGTTCTCCTCCTACATCTGGCGACTCAGTAATGTCGGCACTTCCGCCGATGATCCATGTCCCTGGGTAAGTCTTTGATAATTTTTACTTTTAGTCTGATGGTGATAAATTTTCAGTCCTTTAAACGCACCCCCTTCTCCTTTCAGGGCACAGGCGAAGAAAAGAAAAACTGGCGGTCAACTCCCATCACAATCTCGGAGCCTATCGAAAAGTCAGCGCCGATCCAAGACAACCCGGACCAAGACAAACCTGAAGATCAAGTGGATCTCCCTAGCTCTCCCAAGGAAACAATGGATGCACCCAATCCGCCAAGTCCATTGACAACAGCAGAAGACCCGGACGCTGTAATTATCACTGGTACTAGCTTCTCTAAACCGGCCACAGCGGTTTTATCGAAGCATGTATCATCATCAGCTCAAACTATTCCTGAGTATGAACTCTCCAAGGCTAAGCTCTCTCAATATGAACATCTGGAATTCAAAGAACTTTGCTCTGGTTTTGCAAGTCGCCTGGAGGCGAGTTATGAGATGGAGAAAAGCCTGCTTCGGATGCTGAAAAACAAACATGAGGTACGTTTTGTTGTATACTATATTATCCCCATTAACCCCCAAGGGCCGGGTCATCAGTAAAGAGATGAGTCGGGTCTTGATGACCTGAAAAACTTTCGACCAGTAACCCCCAAGGGGCCGGGTCATTAGTAAAAAGATGAGTCGGGTCTTGATGACCTGAAAAACTTTCGACCAGTAACCCCCAAGGGCCGGGTCATTAGTAAAAAGATGAGCCGGGTCTTGATGACTTGAAAATTTTTCGACCAGTAACCCCCAAGGGATGGGTCATTAGTAAAAAGATGAGCCGGGTCTTGATGACCTGAAAAACTTTCAACCAGTAACCCCCAAGGGTCGGGTCATCAGTAAAAAGATGAGCCGGGTCTTGATGACTTGGAAAACTTTCGACCAGTAACCCCCAAGGGCCGAGTCATCAGTAAAAAGATGAGCCGGGTCTTGATGACCTGAAATGTTTTCGACCAGTAACCCCCAAGGGCCGGGTCATCAGTAAAAAGATGAGCCGGGTCTTGATGACTTGGAAAACTTTCGACCAGTAATCCCCAAGGGCCGGGTCATCAGTAAAAAGATGAGCCGGGTCTTGATGCTGTATAATTTTGTCTGGAAAAATTATACATTAGCCCCCAAGTGTCAGGAATGTTCGTTGCAATAGTTCTGAGATTTTCCCCTTAACCATATGCTTCAACAGGAATCTCTTATCCAGACTGAATTAGCACTTGGCGAATTGAAGAAAAGCTTATCTGATCAGCAGGATGCCTGGGCCAAATTAGAGGAGAAGTATCAACTGGTCTTAGCTGAGATGGAAAAGCTAAAAGCCGACTTAAAAAGGGCTCAAGCTGACCAAGATATTTTAAAAAAGCGAGCAGAAAAGGCTGAAGCCAAGTTGGATACTGTGCAACAAGAGATGTCCGGCTTAAAACGACATATCTCAAACATGACGCAAGCCGTCTTTGGTAAAAAACTAACTCTTGACCTTTGTAAACAAATAACTTTTATCTGAGTCGCTGATTATCATTACCAGGTCCGAGAGCCGCCAACCTTCAGGATGATTGCGCCCTGACGCTGAAGGCGATTTACACGCTGACGGAGCAGCTATATACCGGCAGTGTACTGACTGTGAAAGTGGTGATGGGCGCCAAGGAGCCTATAACATCAATAAAGAAGATGCTTGGCTGCCTATCCACTCTTCCTCCCCAAATTGGCGAGTTAACTCGGTCAGCCGCCCGGAAAGGAGTGCTGACTACACTGAGTCGATGCTTAGCATATGCTCCGGAGATAAACCCAGAAGAAGTAGCGGCGGGCTTTCCTCAACTCAAGGATGATGGGTCAGAATTCGCCGAAGAGGACTACCAACGTGTTCTCAAGGACTCCCGTCTAGCGGCGACTCAGCTTGCCGCAAGCCTGGATTTATCAAAATACCAAGCCGCCTATGACAATAAGAACAAGAAGGTCAACCCGCCAACCTTTGTGACGACCAGCTTAACTCCACGTCGACCCAAGAATCCTTTTGACTTGGACGCGGATCTCTCATCAATCCTGACCGATGAAGATGAATTTGTCGCTTTATCCAAGTGTAACTGGGTACTGGGCGACTTGCAGATTGAGGTTGGCCAAAGCTCGCAGCAGGCTGATCCAAGGGCATCAGCAGAATAAAATTTCATTGAATTGGCCATGAGAGCCACGTAATAGGTCTCTTTTAGGAATCAACACTACTTCTGTGACACCTTAAAAAATCCTTATGTCGCCCTTAAGGCATTTTGAAATGCTTGATCCGCCATTTGAGGCTTTTTTTATCATAATACTTAACCCGCCATTGAGGCCCTTTTTTATGATGCTTAATCAGCCATGCATAGAGTGATTTTGATCATCAACCTGTTCTAAGCTTGAAAACATATATCAAACCATCTCAGTGAGTAATAAGTGATAACAAATAGCAGTCGCCCCAAAATATTTTGAGACGAGTCAGAAAAAAAAATCTGAAAAACCTTGTAGCAGTGCAAGGGAGGTAAAAATAGCAACTTTGTCGGCTCATAGGGTCGCGACAGGATAGGGCGAGTCAAACAAGCTCAAGCGCCACTTAAAATAATAATTTCATCGGCTCATAAGGTCGCGACAGGATAGGGCGAGTCAAACAAGCTCAAGCGCCACCCAAGATAACAATTTCGTCGGCTCATAAGGTCGCGACAGGGTAGGGCGAGTCAAACAAGCTCAAGCGCCACCCAAGATAATAATTTCGTCGGCTCATAAGGTCGCGACAGGATAGGGCAATTCAAACAAGCTCAAGCGCCACCCAAGATAATAATTTCGTCGGCTCATAAGGTCGCGACAGGATAGGGCGAGTCAAACAAGCTCAAGCGCCACCCAAGATAATAATTTCGTCGGCTCATAAGGTCGCGACAGGATAAGGCGAGTCAAACAAGCTCAAGTGCCACCCAAGACAATAATTTCATAGGCCCAATGGGTAATAAAATTGATCTCAATGAGAGGAAGCCCCCAAGTCGGGAGGCATTTTAATTTTATTGCTTTATAAGAACGGAAAAACTTACAAAATGCAGAGCTTAAGAGCTCAAGTGTAATAAGGCCGCAAGTGAGAAATATTCCAGGGGTGAGTCGACTCAGCCTCCATGGTTGGCCGGTTAGGCCGGAGATCCACTAGATAGTAAGAGCCGTTGTGAAGATTTTTGCTGACGATGAACGGTCCTTCCCATGGTGGTGATAACTTATGCATGCCAGCGCGATCTTGTATCAGCCGAAGCACTAAGTCGCCTTCCTGAAAAGTTCGGCTCTTGACCCGGCGGCTGTGATAACGCCGTAAGTCCTGCTGATAAATGGCCGATCGGGCTGCAGCCAAATCACACGCCTCCTCCAAGGCGTCCAAAGAAACCTGACGCGCAAACTCATTGTCCTGTTCTACATAAGAGACAACTCCAGGCGAGTAATGCCTTATGTCAGTGGGAAGAACAGCTTCTGCTCCATAGACCAGAAAGAAAGGGGTAAAACCCGTGGATCGGTTCGGGGTGGTCCGGATGCTCCATAACACTGAAGGCAACTCCTCAACCCAACATCTCGGGGTTCTTTCCAAGGGAACCATGAGTCGGGGCTTGATTCCCCGTAAAACTTCCTGGTTCGCCCGCTCCGCCTGTCCATTAGATTGTGGGTGAGCAACCACAGAAACATCAAGCCGGATATGCTCTCGACGGCAAAACTCCTGCATCGCCCCTTGAGACAGATTAGTGCCATTGTCAGTAATGATATTGTGCGGATATCCAAATCGGAAAATCACCTTTTTCAAGAATTTGACCGCCCTCTCTGCATCGCAAGCTCCAACAGGCTCTGCCTCAACCCACTTGGTGAATTTATCAACCGCCACCAGCAAATGGGTTTTCTTGTTGGATGACATTTTAAAGGGGCCAACCATGTCCAACCCCCAGACCGCGAAAGGCCAAGTGATGGGAATCATCCTTAGTTCTTGAGCCGGCACATGAGCCTGTCTCCCATAACATTGGCATCCATCGCATCGATGAACTATCTCCTCTGGATCCGCATGAGCCGTCAACCAAAAGAAACCATGATGGAAAGCCTTTGAAACCAAAGAACGTGACCCGGCATGATACGCGCAATCTCTAGAATGAATGTCATTTAGAATTATGGACCCTTCTTCGGAGGAAACACACCGTTGAAAAATCCCAGAGGTACTTTGCTTATATAATTCGCCGTTGATGATCACCATGGATTTGCTTCGCCGAACGATTTGGCGGGCCAAAACTTCATCTGTTGGTAACTCGCCTCGGGAGAGATAGGCCAGATAGCGAAGAACCCAATCCGACGTAACGTGGAGAGCCGCCACGAACTGAGACTCGGGATCTGGTATCGCCAACTCCTCCTCTGATGGCAAACTCATGGAGGGATTATGCAAAGTATCCAGAAAAATATTGGGGGGAACCGGCTTTCGCTGGGAACTGAGGCGCGAAAGGGCATCAGCCGCCTCATTAAGGCACTGGTCGATGTGATCAACCTGATAGCCATTGAAATGACCCGCCACATCGGACACAGCCCTCCTGTAAGCCGCCATCACGGGGTCTCGAGAATCGCAAGTGCCTGAAACTTGCTGAGCCACCAGATCAGAGTAGCCAAAGCATCTGACCCGCGTAAGGTTCATCTCCTTGGCGAGTCGTAGGCCGTGAAGTAAAGCTTCGTATTCTGCAGCATTGTTGGTGCATGGAAACATGAGTCGGAGGACATAACAGAACTTGTCTCCTTGAGGGGATACCAATACCACACCAGCCCCCGAGCCCTCCAACTGTCTGATTCCGTCAAAATAAATAGTCCAGTACGTAAGATCAGGCATGTCTTCCAGGGCCTGTAACTCGGTCCAATCATTGACGAAATCAACCAAGGCTTGAGATTTGATGGCCGTCCGAGGGGTGTATCGTACGTCATGTGGCCCAAGTTCAATCGCCCACTTGGCAATCCGCCCCGTTGCCTCTGAATTCTGGATGATGTCCCCGAGGGGGCCGAACTAACCACCGTGATGGGATGTTCTTGGAAATAATGTTTAAGCTTCCGACTCGCCATAAACACCCCATATACCAATTTCTGCCAATGTGGGTACCGTTGCTTGGAAACAGTTAGCACTTCACTGATAAAATACACCGGGCGCTGCACTGGGTATTCCTTTCCTTCCTCCTTCCTTTCAACGACCACCGCCACACTTACTTCTTTTGAGTTTGCCGCAATATACAAAAGCATGGGCTCTTTCTCAGTCGGGGCAGCCAAGACCGATGGGTTGACCTGTTGCCGTTTCAAGGCTTTGAAAGCTTCATCAGCTTCATCTGTCCAAACAGAATGGTCTGATTTCTTCAGCAATTGATAAAGGGGAATCGCCTTTTCTCCCAGGCGGCTTATGAAGCGACTTAAGGCCGCAATGCGACCCGCCATCCGTTGGACTTGGTTAACTTTTCCTGGCTTCCCAAGGGAAGTAACTGCTTCGATTTTGTCCGGGTTAGCTTCGACGCCACGCCCAGACACCAGGAAGCCCAGCAATTTTCCTGCAGGAACACCAAAAACACACTTGGAGGGATTTAGCTTCATCTGATATACCCGCAGATTATCAAAAGTTTCCTTGAGATCCTCCAATAGCATCTCCCCCTGGCAGGTTTTAATCACAATGTCATCGACATAAGCGTGGACGCTGCGTCCGATTTGGCTACGGAGGCAATTCTGGATGCAGCGCTGATAAGTCGCCCCTGCACTCTTGAGTCCAAATGGCATGGACACATAGCAAAAAGCCCCAAAGGGTGTTATAAAAGTTTTTTTCTCTTGATCCTCCATGGCCATCTGGATTTGGTGATATCCAGAGTAGGCGTCCAAGAAGCACAAACGTTCGCATCCCGCCACCGAGTCAATAATCTGGTCGATGCGGGGAAGAGCGAAAGGATCTTTCGGACAAGCTCTGTTGTTGTCCGTGTAATCAATGCACATACGGAAGGTACCATTCTTTTTGAGCACCAAGACCGGGTTAGCCAACCATTTGGGGTGAAAAACTTCTACGATAAATCCAGCGGCCAAGAGACAGGCAACTTCTTCCCCCGATTGCCTTGCGTCGTTCCTCGTTAAGCCTACGAAGATACTGTTGGATAGGTTTTGCCTTTCGGTCAACATTAAGATGGTGCTCAGCGAATTCTCTCGGCACACCAGGCATGTCAGAAGGTTTCCATGCGAAGATGTCCCGATTCTCACGGATGAATTCGACGAGCGCGCTTTCCTATTTGGGATCCAGACCCGTCCCAATGGTGAACTGCTTGGTTGAGTCGCCTGGAACAAAATCAACCATTTTAGTGTCATCCGTTGGTTTGAACTTGAGGGGCGGCTCAGCTTCTGTTGTTGGATTTTTCAAGGGCGACATATCAGCCGGATCAACATTGGCCCGATGATATTTGAGCTCCTCTGCAGTGCAGGCGACTTCCGCATAAGCCGCGTCCCCTTCTTCACATTCCATTGCAATCCTCCTATCACCGTCAACCGTGATGGGTCCTTTAGGACCAGTCATCTTGAGTTTAAGGTAAACATAGCATGGGCGAGCCATGAACCGGGCGAAAGCCGGCCGCCCAAATAGCGCATGGTTGGGGCTTTTCAATTTGACCACCTCAAACATCAGCGACTCACTCCTGTAGTTATATGTTGTTCCAAATGCAACTGTGAGCCTGACTCGGCCTATGGGGTACGCCGATTTGCTTGGGACGATTCCGTGGAATACGGTGGTTGAAGGCATCAAATCCTTTTCCAACAGGTTCATCCTTTGGAAAGTGTCAAAATACAAAATATCGATGCTGTTGCCACCATCCATTAGCACTTTCGACAGGGTATACCCCCCAACTTGGGGGGCTACGACCAACGCTAAGTTGCCAGGAATGTCAACTCTTGGCGGATGATCCTCCCTACTCCATGATATGGTCTTCTCGTACCAATGGAGGTACCTGGGGAGTGCCGGCTCAGACACACTGTACGCTCGGTGACTCACCTTTTTATCACGCCTGCAAGCATTGGTGGTGAAAACGTGGTACTGCCCATTGCTTAACTGTTTGGGGTTGTTGCGGAAGCCGCCGTTGTCATCCTGGCCCTGCGAAGCCCCCTATGGGGGTGGTTGCTGAAAAACTCCGGGCGGGTTATACCGTCGCTGGTGATGCACCGGATACTGGCCGCTGCTCGGCTGCGAGCCACCCTGAGCCCCCGTCTCGGGAAAACCGCCGAAGGGGTTCTGACGTTGGTTGGGTGCACCGAACTGTTCCTGCCGTTGGTCCGGGTCACCATTTTGCCCCTTTTTGATCGCCTCCGCCCGAAACTCCCCCATCACGTAACAGTTCTCCCAGGAATGAGTCGCCGGTCCGTCTGCCATGGCGTGGTGCGGGCAAGGGCCCTTGAGTAACTCTTCATAGTTACGCGGCTTTTTACCACTGTATCCCCAGCCTTTCTTCTGGCGTTGGTTGCCATTGTTGGTGTTGGTATTGGCGACTAAATCCGAAGATTCTTCCTGCTGCCTTTTCTTGCCATTTGCTCCTTGATTGTGGCGGTTACGTCCCTGGAACCGGGTATGATTTTTGGATGACTCGCCCTTCCTTGGCGAGTTAGCTTTACCGTCCTCACCGGGATCTTTGGTGTCGTCCGCCTCAGCGTATCTAGTGAGGGTATCCATTAGCTCCCCCATGTCTCGGACCTTTCGCTTGAGTCGCCCCAACTTCTGTACCAGAGGTTCGTAGTGGCAATTTTGCTCGAGGATCAGCACAACCTGAGCCGCCGTAATACCGTCTGATGAGTGAATGATTTCCGTGACCCACCGTGACCAGTGGTGGGCCGACTCATCGGGGCGCTGAATGCAGTGCTACAGGTCGACAATCGTCATTGGACGTGTGCAGGTTCCTCGGAAGTTTTTGATGAAGCGCTCTTTCAATTCAGCCCAGGACTGGATGGAGTTGGGGGGGGGGGGTAAGATTTTTAACCAAGTACGCGCTGCCCCTTCGAGCATCATTGTGAAGTATCTGGCGCAAACCACTTCGTTTACGTCAAGCATGTCCATGGCGATTTCATAACTCTCGACCCATGACGCCGGCTCAAGGTCCGGGTGTAGTTAGGCACCTTTCTTGGTCCTTTAAAATCCTTGGAATTCATTCGTTGCGAAGGGCGGGGGCCAAGCACGACACCCCCACTCGTCCGCCGCTCCCGACAAGGGGGGCTGGAGCGACTTGGATGTCCGGGAGATCCCGGCCTGGCGGGTCTTGATGATCAGGTAGGTTGTCCTGGGGGATGAGCTGCGGTCCATTGTTTACAGCGGGCTGGTCCTCTGGCCGACTCGTGGTGCGACTCGCTTGTGGAGTGGAATGCAGCCTATCTAGGCTATGTGAGAACTGGGCGTTTTGAACCACCGCCATCTTCAGCATCTTAATGGCGTTCCTTGCCTCTATCTCGGCAGGAGTATTGCCGTGAATTGAAGAGATTCCAAATGGCGAGTTGCAGCAAGGACGTTGTCCACCGGGTTGGAAAAGTGACCTTGAGGTGTACGGAGTCGGGGGATGCGATCCACAACTGGTTGAACCGGCGGGTTAGGCGGCTGGCCTGGTCCTTCCCCTGGGCGGCTCCCGTCCCGGGAGTTCGCGGAGTATCGAACAGGCGGGTCGGGTTGAGATCAGGGGGCAGGCGACCCTGGTGCCTCCGCTGATGGACGGCGTCAGATGCGCGCTGGTGCCTTTCGAGCCGCCAGTTGTCAGTATTTAAGCGAGTTATCTCAGCGGTAATTTGAGCTTGCCGGGTCTCGATCCTGGCGGACTCCACCTCGGCATCCCGCTGAGCCTTTGCCACTGCTTCTCTTAGTTTCGTCAATTCCGTGTTTACTGCCTCATGGTTTTCCGGTGTGATAGGGGTCGCCATGAGCCTTGTAATTTCCGCTGCTAACTCCACCAAGACAGCGGCCGGGTTTCTAGATGTCTCGCCAGTTCCATCCCCGCCTGCCGGGTTTGGCGAGGGTTGAGTCGCCCCAGCCATGTAAACGGCGATCTCACGGCGGGTTCAGTCAAGGACTTCGGGGTCCATGGCCAGCGACAAGCCCCCAAGACAATCCCCATGTAGAGACTGGATCGAATCCGAATCGCCCATGGACGATTCGTCATATGTGTTGACCGGCGTGGTTTCCTGGGTCGCTGCGTGTTCTAGTTCCTCCGATCCCTGCATGAATCCAACAAAGACCAGGCGAGTTAGATTTGGCGTCACCACTGGGCGGACGTACCTGGCCGGCTCGACGATGTCGGAGGAGATGTCCGGCTCAGGCACGGATGATCCAATCATGCCGATGAAGACGTTGATCTTGTCGAAGGGGACCCTCTAACCAGATTCGATCGAATCCGCCTCGGGCCACCATAGCAGGTTGTTGATGTAGTACTTCCCACGGCGGCTCCGAGTCATGAGCCACGTCGCGTAGCTCCCAAACCCTGGTAGGGCTCCCTTTGAGAACTCAACTCCACCGTGCGCAAGCCCCACGGTGGGCGCCAACTGTCGTGGTTTTGTCACGGCAGATGTCCTCGTGAAAGGACTTAGTATTGGAGCCATCGCACCTTGGTGGCGACTCAAAGGGGTTGAACGGGAGTGAGACGGCGATTTACCCAGGTTCGGCCCCTCGTGAGGAGGTAAAAGCCTACGTCCCGCTTTGTGTTGTATTGATGGAGTTTCGATTACAAGGTGGGCGTAACTCGCCAGACCTAGCGCTCGATGATTTCTAACCTACCCCCTTCTTCCTTGGGACTCGCCTTTATATATAGGTCGAGTCCCTAGGGTTTACAAGGGTACTTTCCTTTCTACAAACCGTGACTCTTACGATCTCTAAGTTGCCATCTTTCCAAAGCTTGGAGACCTTCCGGAAGTTGTAAACCGCCATACAACCTTCGGTCTTGTCAGGCCAAGGCCTGAATCAATATTTTAGATGAATCGCCAGATTTGGTGACCCGGCCCAACTAGGGCGGGTTATCAATAGAATATATCCCCAACAGTATGCCATGCTGTGTACCAGACCTGATGTGAACCTTCCCATAGGTTTGGTAGGGAGGTACCAAAGTGATCCCGGTATGGAACACTGGGCAGCGGTCAAAAATGTCCTTAAGTACCTAAAGAGGACTAAGGAGATGTTTCTCGTTTATGGAGGTGACGAAGAGCTCGTCGTAAAGGGTTACACCGATGCTAGCTTCGACACAGATCCGAATGACTCCAAGTCACAAACCGGATAAGTGTATGTTTTGAATGGTGGGGCAGTCAGCTGGTGCAGCTGCAAGCAAGACGTCGTGGCCGCATCTACATGTGAAGCGGAGTATATAGCTACTTCGGAAGCATCTCAAGAAGGGATCTGGTTGAAGGAGTTCATCCCCGACCTTGGAGTGATTTCAAGTGCATCAGGCCCGATGACACTCTTCTGTGACAACACTGGAGCTATTGCCATAGCCAAGGAGCCCAGATTTCACAGGAAGACCAAGCACATTAAACGCCGCCACAACTCCATCCAGGACGACATCCAGAAAGGAGAAATAGATATTTGTAAAGTACATACGGATCTGAATATTGCAGACCCATTGACTAAACCTCTTCCACGAGCAAAACATGATCAACACCAGAATGCTATGGGTGTTCGATTCATCACAATGTAACTAGATTATTGACTAGTGCAAGAGGGATATTGTTGGAAATATGCCCTAGAGGCAATAATAAAGTAGTTATTATTATATTTCCTTGTTCATGATAATTGTATATTGTGCACGCTATAATTTTATTAACCAAAAACAGTAATACATGTGTGAATATATAGATCACAATATGTCCCTTGTAAGCCTCTAGTTGGCTAGCTCGTTGATCAACAGATGATCCTGATTTCCTGATCATGGACATTGGATGTCGTTGATAACGGGATCACATCATTAGGGGAATGATGTGATTGACAAGACCCAATCCTAAGCATAGCACTAGATCGTGTTGTTCGTCTGCTAAAGGTTTTCTAATGTCAAGTATCATTTCCTTGGACCATGAGATTGTGCAACTCCCGGATACCGTAGAAGTGCTTTGGGTGTATCAAATGTCACAACGTAACTGGGTGACTATAAAGATGCACTACGGGTATCTCCGAAAGTGTCTGTTGAGTTGGTACGAATCGAGACCGGGATTTGTCACTCCGTGTGACGGAGAGGTATCTCTGGGCCCACTCGTTAGAATATCATCATAATGAGCTCAATGTGACTAAGGAGTTAGTCATGGGATGATGTGCTACGGAACGAGTAAAAAGACTTGCCGGTAACGAGATTTAACAAATTATAGGGATACCGACCATTGAATCTCGGGCAAGTATCATACCGATAGACAAAGGGAATTGCATACGGAATTGATTGAATCCTTGACATCGTGGTTCATCCGATGAGATCATCGTGGAACATTACTACTTCTCAAACAACAGCGCCAGAAATTGACACGTGGAAGGAGATTGTGCTTGCGTTGTTTTTTCCCTTGAAGAGGAAAGGGTGATGCAGCAAAGGAGCAGTAAGTATTTCCCTTAGTTTGAGAACCAAGGTATCGATCCAAACGGAGGGTCTCGTCAAGTCCAGAGTACCTGCGCAAACACAAAAAAACTTGCACCCAATGGTTCAAAGGGGTTGTCAATCCCTTCAAGATTGTTTGCAAAAGTGATATCTGATGGCGGAAAATGCAACGAAGTAAAAAGTGTAAGGCCGAAAATATGGTGTGGAGTAGACCCTGGAGGCCATAGTGTTCACTAGAGGCTTCTCTCAAAATAGCAATTATTACAGTGGGTGAACAAATTACTGTCGAGCAATTGATAGAATTGCGCGGCACTAGAGAGGCTAGGAATGGTGGAAGATGAAAGTGCATCTATACCATGGACTCAACATTAGTCATAAATAACTCACATACTTATTGCGAAAGTTTTTATTAGTAATCGAAACAAAGTGCTAAATGCATACCCCGAGGGGAAGGGTTGGTAGGTGTAAACCATCGTGCGATCCCGACCTCAACACAAAGGATGACAACCAATAGATCAATTGTGATCCGACTTCCTAACATAGCGGTTCACCATACGTGCATGCTACGGGAATCACTAACTTCAACACAAGTATTTCTAGATTCACAACACCCTACTAACATAACTCTCAATACTACCGAATCATGTCTCAAAACTAATTGAGAGGAATCGAAACTTCTCTTTCTAGTCAATGCACATGAAGATGGAGGTTTTTGCATCCTCTTTGGGTACCTAGCACATGGGACTACTTTCATAGCATAAGCCAACTACCAAATTACGCATCGTCGTGCTCCAAAGATATAAGTGAAGCACAAGAGAAAAAGTATCTAGCTCAAAAGATATAAGTGAAGCACTAGAGAAAACGTATCTATCTCAAAAGATATAAGTGAAGCACTATGAGCAAAACTATCTAGCTCAAAAGATATAAGTGAAGGACTATGAGCATTCTAGCAAAATCATGATGAGTGCATGTCTCTCTTTCTCTCAAAAAGGTGTGCAGCAAGGATGATTGTGACACAACAAAAAGAAAAGACTCCTAAGATACAAGACGCTCCAAGCAAAACACATATCATGTGGTGAATAAAAGTATAGCTCCAAGTAATGTTACCGATGGATTGAAGACGAAAGAGGGGATGCCTTCCCGGGGAATCCCCAAGCTTAGGCTTTTTGGTGTCCTTGAATTTGGCTTGGGGTGCCTTGGGCATCCCCAAGCTTGAGCTCTTTCCACTCCTTATCTCTTTGTCCATGAGAACGTCACCCAAAACTTGAAAACTTCACAACACAGAACTTAAACAGAAACTTGTGATAACAATAGTACAAGAAAACAAACTACCACTTCTTTTGGTACTGTAGCAAACTTGAATTCCATCTATATTGATGATGGGATACTGTATTCTCACTTTCCCATGGCTAGTACCCCCCGATACTAACCATAGTTTCATCAAAACAAGCAACCAACTCAACAAAAACAGAATCTGTCAAAAACAGACCAGTCTGTAGCAATCTGTACACTTCGTATACTTATGGTACCTCACAAAATCTGAACAATTACGACGGTCTAGGGAAAAAGAATATCAATTAGAAGCAAAAAGAATCAACTCAAAAGATCTTTCTGAATAAAAATGAAAAATCATCTCGTGAGCGAAAAGTTTCTGTCTTTTTCCAGCAAGATCGAACAACCATTACCAAGACTAGTCATAAAGGCTTTGCTTGGCTCAAACACAAAAAGAAACACAAAAAACACAATCACAACAGAATTGTGAAAGTGTGGACTCAACAAAACAGAAAGAAAAATATAAATTCATTGGATTGCCTCCCAACAAGCGCTATTGTTTAACACCCTTAGCTAGGCATAGAAGCGATAGAATCACGTATCGTCGTCTTTGGTGCTCAAACCATAAGTAGCGTGATCACTTATCATCTAGAGGTTTTCATCTTTCTTGCTAGATGATTCACCACTACTTTTAGGAACAAAGACAGGATTGGTGATTTTATTGTGGGCAAAATTGGGAGTATTCTGCACAGCGGCAAAAGCGGAACCCACGTTGGTTATAACATCCTCTAGTTTGCCAATCCTAGCGGAATCATGACCTAGCTTTTCGCTAACTGTGGGTTCCTTCTCCTTTAAATTTTTCAAAACCATTCCCATCTTGGATCTGTACTGAGTGACTTGATTGTGGATATTTTTATCCAAATTCTCAATGAGTTCTATCGTAGCTACTTTATTTTCAATAGCGTCTAGCATACGCATCAGATGTTCGAGAGTTACGATAGTTCCATTAACAATGAGTGGGGGTGAGCCTACCAAATTTATCACAGCTCTGTAAGAATCAACGGTATGGCTACCCAAGAAATTTACACCTACGATGGTGTCAAGAATATACCTATTCCAAGGAGAAATACCCACAAAAAAACTGTGAAGCAAGACGGTAGTGGATTGCGTATAAGTAGATCTACTCTGAGCATTACAAATCCTATAACAAGCGTCCTTTAAGTTTTGTCCCTCAATTTGTTTGAAATTGAGAACTTCGCTCATGGGAGTATCGTTCGAATTGGTGGATCTATCCATCAGGATAGACTATCCTACACAGACGAGCAGAAAGCAAGCGAGAGAAAAAGGGGCAAACGAAAAGGCGAATGAAAAGGCGAACGAAAAAGGAAAATTGGTGAATTGGGGGAGAGGAAAACGAGAGGCAACTGGCAAATAAAGTAAATGCAAGAGATGAGTTTGTGACACTTACTTGGATGAGTTCTTGACTTGATCTTCCTCCCCGGCAACGGCACCAGAAATCCTTCTGCTACTTCTCAAACAATAGCGCCAGAAATTGACACATTGACGGAGATTGGGCTTGCGTTGGTTTTTCCCTTGAAGAGGAAAGGGCGATGCAGAACAGGAGCAGTAAGTATTTCCCTTAGTTTGAGAACCAAGGTATCGATCCAGAAGGAGGGTCTCGTCAAGTCCAGACATGTACAAACACAAACAAACTTGCACCCAACGCTTCAAAGGGGTTGTCAATCCCTTCAAGATTGTTTATGAAAGTGAGATCTAAAGGCGGAAAGTGCAACGAAGTAAAAAGTGTAAGGCTGAAATACGGTATGGAGTAGACCCTGGGGCCATAGTGTTCACTAGATGCTTCTCCCAAAATAGCAAGTATTACGGTGGGTGAACAAATTACTGTCGAGCAATTGATAGAACCGCGCAAAGTCACGACGATATCTAAGGCAATGATCTAGCATATAGGCATCACGCCCGAGACAAGTAGACCGATACTTTCTGCATCAACTACTATTACTCCACACACCGACCGCTATCCAACATGCATCTAGTGTATTGAGTTCATGACGAACAGAGTAACGCTTTAAGCAAGATGACATGATGTAGAGGGATAATCTCAAACCAATGATGAAAACCCCATATTTTCATCCTTGATAGCAACAACACGATACGTGCCTCGCTACCCCTTCTGTCACTGGGTGAGGTCACCGCACGGTATGAACCCAAAACCAAGCAATTCTCCCATTGCAAGAATCATAGATCTAGTTGGCCAAACAGAACCCACAACTCGAAGAGAATTACAAGGATATGAAATCATGCATAAGAGAGATCAGAAGTGTAACATCCCAAAATTATAAATTTTGGAATGTTAATATAATTATTAGATTGATTGTTTGTTTGTTTGCTGAGTGATTGAAATGTGTGTGAAATTTGAAACTTTTCGAAACTTTTGAACGAGAGGGAATAAAATGACTTTCCCCTTCTCCGGTGAATTCAAATTCAATCTTTTAAAAGAAACGAGAGAAGATGACATGACTTCTTCAACCACAAAGAATTTGAACGGAGGTATTTGCATTGGAATCTTTTGCATTTCCATTTCCTTCTCCTCGCACGACAAGTCCGGAGAAAACTCTCTTGCACGCAAGAGAGAGAGCGGAGGAAAATGACACTCCAAAAGTGCGGCCAAATCTCTGAAATAATTGAGCAAAGAAAACCCAAAATTCTTTTGCAAAAATAATTGCAAAAAGAAATAAAGCAAATTGGGAATTTCTGAAAAAAACATTTTTTAAAAGTTTTATATTGGCTTTAAAAAAATGTTATTCGGGTAGAGATTTATTTTCTGATTTTTTTGGGTATATAATACCATATGTAGATATTTTGATTTCTTTCTTTTTTTAGCTTTTATATTTCTGTTTTGGAAAAAAATTAGAAAAAGGGAAAGTTACTTTTTTTCTTTGCCGCCGCCCTGGGCGCCTTATAGAGCTGGGCCGAGCCCACTTTTCCTGGGATCTATTCCCTTATAAACCAACCGACCCCTCCCCTTTTTTCCTCCCCCTCTCACTGCCGGGCGGACCCCACCCGAGCCCCTCTCTCCCACGTCGGTCTCTTCCTCCCTCCCTCGTCCCTTCCTTTTCCCTGCTCACGACCAAGCCCCTTCCCAGAACCACGGGATCCTCTCCCCGAGTACTCCCTCCCTTTCCTTCTACCCCAAGCCCCATGGCCTATAAAAACCGAGCCCTCTCTGCAGCCCCGTTCCCACCCCGCCCGAGCCCCCTCTCCCTCCACGTCACCTGCCCTCTCTTTCCTTCCCTCCCCCTCCTTCCTTCTTCTCTACACCAGAGACCGAAACCGAGCTGCACCGCCGTGATTCCCTCCCTGATCTTCTCTCTCTCCCTGCCTTATCCCTCTCCCCGCCCCTTCTCTCTCTGGCCGAAGGGCCCCTGCCCGAGCCTAACCCCCACGTCGGCCATCACCTTCCCTTCTCCTTCTTTCCTCCCCTTCCTTTCTCTGCTCACCCGAGACCGAGCTCCTCCCTCGCGATTTTCTTCCCGTTTCTCCCTCTCCCTTCCCTTTCTACCCCCTCCCCGTGGCCTATATATACCACCCCTCGGCCACCCCGTTCCCAATCCTAGCAGCCGCCGCCGCCGCCCGAAGCCGCCGCCGCCACGAGCTGCCACCGGTGCAAGCTGCACCACTTCGGCCTAGCCCTGGGAGCACCCCGTCGCCGCCCCTCATCTACCCTGAGCGCCTCCCCTCGGGGAGCACCCCGCCGCCGCTTTCCCCGAAGCCCTCCACCGCCCCGGAGCCCCCCTCCCTCGCCGGCCAGCCATCCCTCGCCGGAGCAAGCTGCTGCCCCGGTCAAGGTAGCCCCCTCCTCTCCCTATTATTGCATGCTACTTCTTTTAGCCGTTAGATCTTGTATATAGGGCCAGGATTAAATCACTAGATACCCCTTCGGTCTAATTAGAAAAACCAGAAGGTTTTTTTGTCACTTAAGTTTTAACCGGCGACTTTGCTAACCTTCGGCTGTTTGCCCGTAGCTTTGAAACAAACACCACCGCAGCCAATAGCATCTGGACATGTGTGCCTCTCTTTTAGCACTAGTAGTTTTGTAATTTTCTGTCTATATTACAAAAAAAGAAACTTTCAATTTTGTTTTGGCCACAACTCTTTATCCCTAAGTCCAATGACATTGATTTTTTTCCAGTAGCTCACGAATTTCCTGTAGTTTGTAAAAACATATAATTTGTCTATGTTTGAAATTATTAAATATAAGTTAGAGCAGATTTAGTTTAAACCTTGTTTTGCCTATTCCCGGAGTTTGAAAATTGATTTTGAGTTGATTCTTTTTGCTAATGTTTTCTAGTGATAAAGTCATACTGTGGTAAAAATTTCAGATTTGTTTGAGTATTTTAGCTCACTGTTTCATGTGAAACAATTTCTGTTTCACCGCTTTTAGGTTTTTGGCTAATTCATTTTCTTCTTTTGTTTTAAAATATTTTCTTTATTATTTCAGAAAGATTATTATTGTTTGTTTATGTTAGTTAACAGTAGTTTTGCAACAAGCCTTTATTTTATGTTTATTTGTTTTCATTAAATCAATTCTAGCTCCGTAGTAACGTGCAATTGTTTTCACCGTTGTTTCAAATCCCGTTTGGGAATACTTTCAAAAAGTTTTGTGAAAATTATTTTATTTTATCTTAGTTAAACTTATATCTTAGTTCCTTGTCATTATTTTCTGTTAGACAAAACTATTTAGTGGTTGACGTAGTAGAAGACTCTTTAGTCTTATTTGAAGTTTCTTTCGGATTTCTATTCGCTCTCTCTTTTGTTTTGATTGCTAGAATGATTGCTAGTATGAGTGCTTATGTGAATGCTATGTTTGGTATATAGATTTCATCGGAGAGTGACGAATAGTTCTATCACGTATTTCCCGAGAAATTCTTCTTCGTCAACATCATAGGCAAGTCACTTTGATCGTACTATCACCTATATTTTATGCATCGTAGTTCTACCATCCTATGCCCATTTGCATGCTGCCTAGGTACTTGGAAACTTTAGCTTAAGTTGTAGTATCATGTGGTAGGAACGCAACAACCCCGATACTTGGCCCCGGGACGACAATCTCTTAATGCTATGCTTGAGTAGACGGGTTATCGGTTGAGTGTATACCACGAGTGATGCGAGGTTGATATAATAATCAAGACCGGACTAAGACAAGATTTTCAAGACCTCGGACGCAATGCAACTCTGGGTGAAGGACGGTTGATCGGCTCCCTGGAGAACCCAGTGGATGCCCGGGATTCTGGAGAGGCCATGTCATCCTGTGGAAAGCTTCACCCAGGCTCAAAGAGACGGACGGATATTTTCAAGATCCAAGGCTTACCTGCACAGCCACAAGTCATTATGGGCTCTGGCTTGGTTGGACAACGCGGCGCCTCTGGACAGGCGGTGCTAGCAGATGTAGACAAACGGTAGGAATGGATGGGCACCGACAGGGATTCAGAAGGACCCGTTGAAAGACCATGTTTTGATCATCCGGTCTTCAAACACCCTGAAGTGCGAGGACATACTCGGAGGCGATCAAATCTTGTGGGGAACATGTGCAAAACTCTGCAGAGTACTCAAACCTAATCCATTAGCCGTGTCCACGGTCATGGACAACTTGAGCCAAAGGAACTGAAGTTATGTGGATTTCTCAACACCATTAAATATATTTGATGAGGTTAGTTATTGACAACTCGGGTACGAGAACTGGTTGGCGGAACCATCTTGTTAACAACCAACAATGTAGTAACATTTTTCTTTTAGCCCTCTTGTTGTCGGATAAAACTGGCTTTATGCAAAAACTTATAGCACCACCCGCCATATATGCATATAGTATAGATGATTACTTTTCACCCCTCTCTTATGTGACTTGCCGGCATATTCAATATGCTGACATACACGGCTGCAACGTCTTATGTTGTAGATATTTTTCTTCGACGAGTAAGAGTACGATTCAGGGTTACGGTCTACACTCAACTTGCCGTTGGTGTTTACTGGGAATCCACTCCCTTGACTGCTTCCGCTGAAATAATTAAGGTATATATCAGTTTTACGCTATTTACATGTGATTGCACTTTGATATATACATTGATGTACTGTGTGTGCCAGCATACTGATCCAGGGATGGCACAGAAACACAGAGGCTTGACTCGTCTTGAGTCGGGTCGCTACAAGAAGAAACTCAAATAAGATTCATAGATAATCTGATCATAAATCCACAATTCATCGGATCTCGACAAACACACCGCAAAAGAAGATTACATCAGATAGATCTCCATGAAGATCATGGAGAACTTTGTATTGAAGATCCAAGAGAGAGAAGAAGCCATCTAGTTACTAGCTATGGACCCATAGGTCTATGGTGAACTACTCACGCATCATCGGAGAGGTTATGGTGTTGATGGAGAAGCCTTCTGTCTCCGAATACCCCCTCCGGCAGGGCACCAGGACGTGCCCCGGATGGGATCTTGCGGAGACAGAAGCTTGCGGCGGCGGAAAAGTGATTACGATGCTCCCCTGATTTTTTTGGGAATATTTGGGAATTTATAGGCGCAAGATCTAGGTCAGGGGACCTCCAGGGGGCCCACAAGCCTGCATGGCGCGGCCCCCTGGCCGCGGGGTGGGGGCTTTTGGGGCCCCTAGGGCTCTTCTGGCTTGGCCCCCAAGCTCTTCTATCTTCTTCCGTTCCAGAAAAAATCTTTTCCGGGATTTTCTTACGTTTGGACTCCATTTCAAAATCTCCTCTGAAAGGGGTCAAAAACATGGAAAAAAACAGGAACTGGCACTTGGCACTCAACTAATACGTTAGTCCCAGAAAATAAATAAAAGGCATGCAAAACATCCAAAGTTTGAACAAATAATAGCATGAAACCATCAAAAATTATAGATACGTTGGAGACGTATCAAACGTGTGGGAGCCAACATGGATATCCAGACCCCGCTATTGGTTATTGGCCGGAGAGGTGTCACGGACATGTCTGCATGCTTCCCGAACCCGTAGGGTCTACACACTTAAGGTTCAATGATGCCAGGGTTATAGGGAAATAGTGTACGTGGTTACCAAAGGTTGTTCGAAGTCCCGGATGAGAACCCGGACGCCACGAGGAGCTCCGGAATGGTCCAGAGGTAAAGATTTATATATAGGAAGTGAGATTTTGGACACCGGAAATGTTTCGGGCATCACCGGTAACGTACCGGGACCACCAGCACCAAAGGCCATCATGGGCCAAAAGGTGGAAGGGAACCAGCCCAGAGTGGGCTGGTGCGCCTCCCACCTAGGCCCAAGGCGCAAGGAGAGGTGGAGGGGGGGGCAACCCTAGCGCAGGAGGGGGCCCAGGCCCACCTAGCGCGCCACACCTCCTCTTCCTCCCCTGGCCGCCACCTCCTGGCACCAGATGGGGCTGCCTCCACCCCTAGGGTGGGAACCCTAGAGGTGGAGGACCCTCCTCCCTCTCCTCCTAGAAATACCTGGGATATTGGGGCTGATTTGAGAGACGAACTCTCTCTCTCTCTCTCGGCGCAGCCCTACCTCTCTCTTTCCTCTTCCTCTGCGGTGCTTGGCGAAGCCCTGTCAGATTTCCACGTAGCTCCACCATCACCACGCCGTCATGCTACCGGAGGTCTCTTCCTCAACCTCTCCTTCCTCCTTGCTGGTTCAAGGTGTTGGAGACGTCACCGGGCTGCACGTGTGTTGAACACGGAGGTGCCGTGGTTCGGCACATAGATCGGAGTCCACCACGATCTTAATCACTACGAGTACGACTCCATCAACCGCGTTCATAGTAACGCTTCCGCTTAGGGATCTTCAAAGGTATGAAGATGCTCTTTCCCCTTGCTCGTTGCTGGTGTCTCCATAGATAGATCCTTGTATGGCGTAGGATAATTTTGAATTTACTACGTTTCCCAACAGAGGACTCCTAGGTTCAACAAGTAGGTGTCTTCCACCCTGGCGCTAGCAGAAGACGTGGACCTGCACACAAAACAAATAACTCTGGTCCCAACGAGTACATAGAGGTTGTCAATCTCTCCAACCTTGTAGTTTACAAAGGATCAAAACACAAGCGGGAAGGTAATAGTGAATGCAACGGAAAAGTAAATAAATCGGTAAATGGTGGAGGTGTAAGCAATGATGGTGATATGGACCGGAGTCACATGATGTTCACTAGTGATGTCTCTCTCCCAAAAGACAATAAACAACTATGCTAGGGTAAACAAACCACAGTTGGGCAATTGACAGAATTATGATCACACCGCAATGCTAATTATGCTCCTTGATAGTTAGAGGTTCAATAGTAATGGGCGATACGCCAAGACAAGTAGACCATTTATTCATCATCATCTACTTACTAATGATCCACCTTGAGATATCTATCCAGAACATCTCTCCGGTATTAAGTTGTGAGCCCCACCCAAAGTGTAAACTCAAAGCAACAGACAAGTGCATTAACGAACTATGCGCAAGGTAAATAATACTTGCACCCTTGGTCACTAGCACCATTGTTTTCTCCCTGGTGGGAACAAGCACATCCCCTAGTCTCATGTTTCTGTCACTCAAGCTAGACATCGAGGGGATCGAACCCACAATCATGCATAACGCTCCCTCTTGGAGTTACGATGTATTACATGGCCAAAGCAATAAAAAGCAACGGAGAACATGCAAGAATCACTAAGGAACATAATATAAAAGGATAATCAAATATATAACTCATTAAAATCTGAACATAATCTCATAATCCATCGGGTCCCAACAAACTACTCACGACACATCCGATTGGCGTCCATGGCGGTGGAGAAGCTCCCGGAGGTCAATCATACCTCCGTCACGGTGCCGGGAAGAGGTCTACTCACGCTCCCGATCTTAGAAGTGTTGCGGCGGAGGAACGTTGGAGAAATTCGTGATTCCAGAAAGTCTGCGAGGGTTTCCTCATGGAACACTAAATATAGGCCAAAAGAGGGCACTGGAGGAGGTAGGGCCCACCCAACTGACCTCTTGGCATGGCCTGGGCCCTCGCCGCGCCAGCAGGCCGCCTGGGAGGCCCGTGGCTTCCCTCTGCGCCCCATTCGATGGTCCCGAAGCTTGTGTTTCGCTGATTTTTTATATATTTTTCTGGATTTTTTCGGGCTTCGGAAATTTGGGTAAAAGCCCTTGCGTAAAAGACATCAACAGACAGAAACTGGCACCATTGTTATCATACCACTTTGCTACTAATACTTTGCTTGCAGACACTAATCTTTCAGGTGTGGTTGAATTGACAAATCAGCTGCTAGTACGTGAGAATATTCTTTCGCTTCCCCTTGAGTCGAATCAATAAATTTGGGTTGAATACTCTACCCTCGAAAACTGTTTTGATCCCCTATACTTGAGGGTCATTAAGACATTTTTCTCGCGCCGTTTCGGGGGAAGCACAACTATATTCTCTGAGTCACTTGGGATTGACGTTTGCTGGTCACTATGAGGAATCTGAAAGATCCAAGAACTGAAATCTTGCCTTCCACTATGAGGACAGGTAAGGAACTTCCATCTAGCTCTACACTTGATTCACCTTCAGTTATGAGTAAGTTTCCGACATCACCTCCTGCTACAAATCTTGATATGTCGCTTGTGCTTGATGATGCTACTTTCTGCCCATGATGCTATGCTTGATACTGCTTTGCGTGATGATGCTATGCTTGACACTGCTTTGCCTGATGATGCCATGCTTGATACTGCTTTGCCTGATGATGCTATGCTTGATACTGCTTTGCCACTAGGTGCATTCCTTGTTGCACAAATTGCTAGAGTTGCTGCTAGATGTGATGATAGTTCTGAAACTGCTGATACTATTGAAGTAGAACCTGCTACTATGCCTGAATTGCCTGTTATGCCTGAGCGCTATGTTATGGAGGGAGAGATAGCCGAGGATTTTCTTATGTGTAAGGATAGCTATGATGTTGAGAAATTACTTGTCAAGTGGAAAGTAAAATCTCTGAACGCTAGGATGAAATACGACCCGGAGTTTGCTACTTTGCCTATCTTTGTGACCGATAAGGATTATGAATTCTCTGTCGACCCTGAGTTAATCACTTTGGTCAAATCTGATCCTTTTCACGATTATGAGTCTAAAACAGTTGTAGCCCATCTTACCAAACTACACGATATAGCCACCCTATTCACTAGTGAGGAAAAGATCCGCCACTACTATATCCTCAAGTTGTTTCCTTTCTCGCTAAAGGATGATGCTAAGACTTGGTTCACTTCTCTTTCTCCTGGTTGTGTGCGTAGCCCCCGGGATATGGTCTACTACTTCTCTGAATAATATTTCCCTACCCATAAGAAGCAAGCTGCCTTGCAGGAAATATACAACTTTGCTCAAGCTGAAGAAGAGAGTCTCCCACAAGCTTGGGGGAGGCTCATCCCAGCTACTGAATGCTTTACCTGATCACCCTCTTGAGAAGAATGAAATACTTGATATCTTCTATAATGGACTTACCAATGCTTCCAAAGAGCACCTAGATAGTTGTGCCGTTTGTGTTTTTAGGGAACGAACCGTAGAACAAGCTGAGATTCTACTAAATAACATCTTGTGCAATGAGAATGCTTGGACTATTCCCGAACCACCTCCTAAGCCAACTCCGAAGAAAAGAGGTATTCTATTCCTTAGTCCTGAAGATATGCAAGAAGCCAAGAAATCTATGCGAGATGTCAAAAATCTACCACCTATCAAAGAGATCCATTGTCTTGATAACCCGATACAGGTAGTAGAAGTAAATTCTCTGCGTCGGTTTGATGAGAGTGATATTCCTTTTGATAAACCTGCTAGCCTATGCTTGGATGAATTTGATAACTTTGTTGCCAAACAACAAAGTTTCAATGAATATGTTAGCAGACAATTGGAATAGAATGCTCGTATGCTTAGTCATTTAAGTGCTTGTGTGGACAGAAATGTCAACGATCTTAAGCTTCTGAGTAAACATGCCTCTATGGTTACTACTCAAGTAGAACAAGTACTTAGGGCTCAAAATGACTTGCTCCATGAGTTGAATGACAATTCTATTAAAGTCATCACTAGAGGCGGTAGAATGACCCAGGAACCTTTGTATCCTGAGGGTCATCCGAAGAGAATCGAACAAGATTCTCAAGGAGTTAGCACTGATGCACCTAGTCATCCTAGAAAGAAGAAGAAATGTGATAGGAACTTGCACGCAAAGTAACCCAGATGCTGTTACACCTGAGAGTCCAAACGATGTCTCTGTTTCTGATGCCGAAACACAATCTGGTGATGAACATGAGCCTAATGATAATATCAATAGTGATGTTCATGTTGATGCTCAACCTAGCAAGGATACAGATGTGGAGATTGAACCTGTTGATCTAGATAACCCACAGCCTAAGAATAGAAGATATGATAAGAACGACTTCACTGCTAGGAAGCACAACAAAGAAAGGGAACCATGGGTTCAGAAACCTATGCTCTTTCCTCCCAAACCATCCAAGAAAAAGAATGATGAGGATTTTGAGCGATTCGTTGAAATGATTAGACATGTCTTTCTGCAAATACGCTTGACAGATATGCTCAAAATGTTTTCGTATGCTAAGTACATGAAAGATATTGTGACTAATAAGAGGAGGATACCTGAGGTTGAGATTTCCACCATGCTTGCTAATCATACCTTCAAGGGTTGAACTCCTAAGAAACTAGGTGATCCCGGTGTGCCCACTGTACCTTGCTCCATTAAAGGCAATTACGTTAGAACTTCTTTATGCGACCTTGGGGTCGGTGTTAGTGTTATGCCTCACTCTATTTATCGTTTACTTGAACTGGATAAGTTGACACCCACTAAAATCTCTCTGCTAATGGCCGACAAATCAACTGCTTTCCCTATCGGCATTTGCGAGGATGTGCCTGTTGTGGTTGCCAATGTCACTATCTTAACAAACTTTGTTATCTTGGATATTCCCGAGGACGATGCCATGGCGGTCATCCTCGGAAGACCCTTTGTAAACACTACAGGGGCTGTTATAGATTGCAACAAAGGCAATGTCACTTTCCATGTCAATAGTAATGAGCATACGGTGCACTTTCCGAAGAAACAATATCGAGTACATTGCATCAATGCTATCAAAAAAACTTCATCGATTCTTATTGGGAGCTTTGAATGCCCTATACCTCGTGTCAAGATGAAGTATGATTTGCTTGTTGGGGAGATACACATCCCCATTGAGGTGACCTAGTGGCTATTCAAAAATTCTCCGTTCTCTTTTGCGATTCGAAAAAGTTTGTCAAAGAGGCTTGATCAACCTCACTGACGGATTTCTTTCAATGACAATGAGATGGATGAATTGAGGAGTCACAAACCTCTGTTCCAAGCTTTCACCTTCGGTTGCTTAGAAGAAAAATGATAGTTTTAGTTTAGTTTTCCCTGTTTTCTATTTTAGCGTCCAGTAGAAAAGTATCCCGAAAATAAAAGTTCTCTGAACGTCCTGAAAAATCAAGTATGATTTTTTCTGGAATTTTTGAAAAATTCTGAGACAGAGAGCTTGTTTGGGGGCTGCACCGGTGGGCCACAAGCCCTTGGGGCGCGGGCACCCCCCTGGCCGCCACCCAGGCTTGTGGGGCCCAAAGGCACCCCCTCCACTCATTCTTGCTCTCATCTGGTTCTCCTACCTCCAAAAAATCGTTTCGCAGCTCAAACCCATGTTCTTGCTCCTCTTGCTGGGATTTTCGATCTCTTTGTTCAAATCACCACTCTCCGAACTGTTTTGGGGAAATTACTCCTTGGTAAGTGACTCCTCCATTGGTCCAATTAGTTTTTTCTCTAGAGCCTTATACTCCGCGTGTTTTTGCTGCCTTGGTGACCATGTTCTTGAGGTTTGCATGCTGATTTTAGCTGGTCCCAAGTAGTTTTGATGCGTAATATTGCCTCTAGGCACTTGTGGGAGTAGCTGCTACAAGTTTAGTTGAGCCTTGTTCACCTTTCCTTAGAATCACTGTAATTTTCAGAAAAGGAAGATGTTTAGGAGAAATTTTCATGCTGGTTCCTCAAGCAAGAGAGGCCCCCGTCTTGCGATTCGGGAGCCCGATCCTTACCAACCTAGGGACGCGCACGTACAACCATGTGAATGGCCTTCAGATGAATTCATGATTGAGGCAAGCTTCAAGGATGAGTTTGATGCACTTGTTCGCAATGTCGGACTTGAAGAATTCATATCCGATAAATGTGAACAGTATGTTGCTCTCACTTCCTCTTTTGTTCGTAGATTCAAATTTTCAGTTGGCCATGACACATCGGTACTGTTTGATCTCTATGACAAATCCTATACCATGGATTTTGAGGATTTCAATAGAATTTGTAAGATACCTATTTGCGGTAGTTTCAATGATCCTCCTAAATCTTCGGTTAGATATTTCTTCTCCAGTATAACTATTGGAGAAACTAGATACATTACCCAAGTTACCTTGGGGAGTATTCATTTTCCTGCCTTGCATTACTTTGCCCTCTTCATAGGCAGATACATTAACGGCAAGATTGAGCATTGTCAGCTCTGTGCATCCGACCTTAGTATCCTTAAGAGCGCGGTAACGGGTGATAAGAGTTTCAACATGGGAGCTATTATAGCAAGGAGGCTGAATAAGAATTCTAATGAAGGGGATTTCTTTGGTGGGATCTATGCCACTCGCATAGAAAATTTTCTTGGAGTACCCATCTGCAAAGGAGATCCGCCGCTCCATACAGCTTTCCTTGACCGCATCGCTTTGACACGCTACCAATTCCTTGAGAGGGATGACGAATCCCTCCTATGCCGTTTGATATTTAACCGGCAGCGTGTTTCCCATATTACCCTTCCTGCTCCTGCCTTCTTTGACTTTCAGGTAAAATGGAGATATTACATAACCAGAGGAGAGGCAGAGGAGTATGAGAGGGAGGCAAAGGCTGCTCGTCTCCATGAGGCAGCTATTCAGGCAGTGGTTGCAGCGCTCCCGTATAACCATTATGATTTTGGGTTTCGTCAGGAACATCCTTGGGAGTAGACCAACTTAGGCCAAAAGCCTAAGCTTGGGGGAGTACGTGTTCTCACCGACTTTACATTCTTGCTTATGCTTTCACTTTGTTTGTCGGTGTTCACACTTTGCCACTATATCGTCCATGTTAGTTTATTTTCTTTTTCTCGTTTTCTTTTCATGTGTCTGTCTAGTTTGAAGAAAACCCAAAAAGATTTTATTTTTCTTCTTTTTCTTGTTGGGAGCTTTCTCATGTAAATAGTTTTCTTTTTCTTTGGGTCAAGGTAGAAGATATTGGTTACAATGTTTAGTGGCTCTCGCATGCATATCTGTTTATCTGTTAAAGAGGCATATTACCTTGTCTTCTCCTTTGTGTTTACCTGCAGATTCCAGCTTTAGTCCAATGCACGAGCATGCTTATTATTGTTCACATCATTCGGTCGTGCAAGTGAAAGGCAATAATGACGATATATGATGAAGTGACTGAGCCTGGAAAAGCTGGTATGAACTCGATCTATTTTGTTTTTGTAAATATGACTAGCTCATCATGCCTGATCCAGCTTTGTTGTGAGAGAAACATGTTTGCAATGGCAACTTAGAGATCATAGTTGCTTATGTCATGCTTACTTAGCTAGGAGCTTATAATGGTTTGTCTTGGATGCCCACATGAATTTTGAGATGACTGTGTTGTAGTACGATAGGATGGTATCCTCCTTTGAATGATTCAAGTGGCTTGACTTGGTGCATGTTCACGCATGTAGTTGAAACAAAATCAACATTGCCTCTATGATGTTCATGTTCATGGTGATTTATGTCCACCTCATGCTTGCACTCAATGTTAGTTAATCTCAATGCATTTTGATGATTGTTGTCCCTGTCTAGTTGGTCGCTTCCCAGTCTTTTGCTAGCCTTCACTAGTACTAAGCGGGAATACTGTTTGTGCATCCACTTCCATAAACCCAAAGTTGTTCCATGTGAGTCCACCATACCTACCTATATGCGGTATCTACCTGCCGTTCCAAGTAAATTTGCATGTGCCACTCTCTAAACCTTCAAGAAATAAACTGTTTTGCATGCCCGAACCGCTCATGTGGTGACAGGGGGCTATCAGTATCTTCCGTGCTAGGCGTGTTATCCTTGATATGAGTTTATTCACTATCATAAACGAGAAAGGGGCCGGTAATTGGAATTCCCAGTTCCATGCTCAAATCGAAAAGATAATTGCAAACAAAACTCCCCCAGGATTGATGTTGGTATGGACGGTACCCGAGGATTCGGCTAGCCGTGGAGTGTGATTGATTGGTGGTGGGGGAGTCAAAACTTTACTTTTCTATTTGGGAACCGCCTATAGCATGTGTAGCGTGGAAGATGTTGAGAACTCTTGGTCATTGCGTTGACAATGAGAGCATGCCACCCAAAATTATTATCTCTGTTTTCAAAGCTTGAGTTGTGGCACCTCTGCAAATCAGTGCTATCCTCTGCGAAGGGCTTGTCTATTTATGTTCCTATTTAGTCATCCTCCTCTTATAAAAGCACCAATTAGAGAGCACCTCTCTCGTTTTTATGCTTTGCTTTTAACTGTGTCGAGTATGGATGTGACTAGATCTTCTTTGCCATGAGTTACAATGTTTAGTCAGCCCTTGGTCTTTGAAGGTGCTCTGCATTTATGTTTTGCGGTCTCAAAAAGAGCTAGCGAGATACCATCTGTTCGTACTGCTTCACGTTGTTTTGATTGAATTGGGAGAAGTGCCACTTTATGGTTAATGAAGGCATCGTCTTAGGACATAAAATTTCTGAAAGAGGTATTGAAGTCGATAAGGCTAAGGTTGATGCAATCGAGAAATGCCATACCCCACAGATATCAAAGGTATAAGAATTTTCCTTGGTCATGCTGGTTTTATATAGAAAGTTCATTAAAGACTTCTCTAAGATTTCTAGGCCTCTTACTAATCTCTTGCAAAAGGATATTCCTTTTGTTTTTGACGACGATTGTGAGGAAGCCTTCAAAATACTTAAGAGGGCTTTGATAACTGCACCTATTGTTCAACCACCTGATTGGAACTTGCCTTTTGAGATTATGTGTGATGGTAGTGATTATGCTGTTGGTGCTGTTGTAGGGCAAAGAGTCGATAAAAAGTTGAATGTTATTCACTACGCTAGTAAAACTCTGGACAGTGCCCAGAGAAACTATGCTACTATGGAGAAGGAATTTTTAGGAGTCGTGTTTGCATGTGAAAAGTTCATGTCTTACATAGTTGATTCCAAAGTCACTATTTACACTGATCATGCTGCTATTAAGTACCTCATGGAGAAGAAGGACGCTAAACCTAGACTTATCAGATGGGTTCTCTCGCTACAAGAATTTGATTTGCACATTGTCGATAGGAAGGGTGCCGATAACCCAGTAGCAGATAACTTGTCTAGGTTGGAGAACGTTCTTGATGACCCACAACCTATTGATGATAGCTTTCCCGGTGAGAAATTGAATGTCATCAATGCTTCACGTAGTGCCCCGTGGTATGCTGATTATGCAAACTATATCGTTGCCAAATACATACCACCTAGTTTCACGTACCAGCAAAAGAAGAAATTCTTCTTTGACTTGAGACACTACTTTTGGGATGATCCTCACCTTTATAAGGAAGGACTAGATGGTGTTATTAGACGTTGTGTACCTGAACATGAATAGGGACAGATCCTATAGATGTGTCACTCCGAGGCCTATGGAGGACACCATGCGAGAGATAGAACTGCACACAAGGTATTGCACTCAGGTTTCTATTGTCCCACTCTCTTCAAGGATGCCCGTAAGTTTGTCGTGTCTTGTGATGAATGTCAAAGAATAGGTAATATTAGCAAACGTCAGGAAATGCCTATGAACTATTCACTCGTCATTGAACCATTTGATGTCTAGGGCTTCGATTATATGGGACCTTTTCCAAAATCCAATGGGTATACTCATATCCTAGTTGTTGTTGATTACATCACTAAGTGGGTAGAAGCTATCCCCACTAGTAGTGCTGATCACAACACCTCTATTAGGATGTTGAAAGAAGTTATGTTCCCTAGATTTGGAGTCCCTAGATATCTAATGACCACGGTGGTTCACACTTCATTCATGGTGCTTTCCGTAAAACGCTTGCTAAGTACGATGTCAACCATAGAATTGCGTCTCCCTACCACCCTCAGTCCATTGGTCAAGTAGAGCTAAGAAACAGAGAGATTAAACTAATTCTGCAAAAGACTGTCAACAGGTCTAGAAAGAATTGGTCTAAGAAGCTCGATGATGCAGTGTGGGCTTATAGAACTGCCTATAAGAATCCCATGGGCATGTCTCCGTACAAAATGGTGTACGGTAAAGCATGTCATTTACCTCTTGAGTTAGAGCATAAAGCTTATTGGGCAATGAAAGAGCTCAACTTTGATTCAAACTTGCCGGTGAGAAGAGGTTGTTTGATATTAGCTCGCTTGATGAATGGAGAACTCAGGTATATGAGAATGCCAAGTTGTTCAAAGAGAAGGTTAAGAGGTGGCATGATAAGAGAATACAAAAGTGTGAGTTCAATGTAGGTGATTATGTCTTACTATATAACTCTCGTTTAATATTCTTTGCAGGCAAGTTTCTCTCTAAATGGGAAGGTCCCTATGTTGTTGAGGAAGTATATCGTTCCGGTGCTATCAAGATCAACGACACGGAAGGTAATTGTCCGAGAGTTGTAAATGGGCAGAGAATCAAGCATTATATCTCAGGTACTCCCATAAATGTTGAAAGCAATATTATCAATACCATATTTATCAGCCTGTTTCAGAATCTGAAAATGAAGAGGTATGTGATTCGGTAAGAAAATAGAGTCCAAAACTTTTCTAGTAGGAAATTTTCTCCGTTTTGGAATATTTGAAAAAATACAAAAATTGGAAGTAATCCAGAAAGTGCGCGAGGAGGCGACAAGCCTGCACGACGCGGGCCCACCCCCTGGCCGCGCCGGGAGGGCTTGTGGCCACCTCGTGCACCTCCCGGACTCCGTTTTCATGCGGGGTACTCCTTCTGGTTTGGAAAAAATCATTATATATACTCCTGTTTGGTCCGACCCCTGCATCACGCAGATTTCCTCTGTTTTTCATTTCGAGCCTGTTTCTGTTGCAGATCTAGATCGCTATGACTTCCCCAAAAGCTCCGAAGGACAAGATCTTCGAGAAGGTCATCAATCCCTACCTCATGGGAGTGCTGCAACACCCTCAATCTATCGAGATGCGTGAGGGGATGTTGCACATCCGTGATGTTGAGGGGCCCAATAAGACCGGAAGCGTGGAGATGAGGCTCAAAGCAATGGAGCAATAAGTCTTCAAGTGCCAAGGGATGGTGGAGCGTGGACTCAACGCGAACCACATGATGATCACGGAGTGCACCAACAAGCACAAGATTGATGCCAATGACATAGGGAAGTGATACATCTCCATTGTATCTACTTTTCCAAACACTTTTGCCCTTGTTTTGGACTCTAATTTGCATGATTTGAATGGAACTAACCTGGCTTGACGCTGTTTTCAGCAGAATTGCCTTGGTGTTATTTTTGTGCAGAAATCAAAGTTCTCCAAACGTCCTGAAAATTTACGGGGAGCAGTTTTGGAAAATAAGAAAAATATCTGCGCCAAGTTCCACCTCAGGGTGTGGGCCAGTGGGCCACAAGCCCTGGCTCTGCCACCACCCCCTGGTGGCGGTGGGTAGGCTTGTGGGGCCCACACGGCTCAGCCACCGCCAATCTCACGTCTATAAGATCCCTTTCGTCCCAGAAAAAAATAAAAAGAGAAGTTTTCATTGCGTTTGCGATACGGAGGCGCCGCCACCACCTGTTCATCATCTGGAGGGCAGATCTGGAGTCCGTCTTGGGCTCCGGAGAGGGGAAATCGTCGCCATCGTCATCATCAACCTTCTTCCCTCTCCAATTCCATGAAGCTCTTCATCGTTCGTGAGTAATCTATTCGTAGGCTCGGTGGGCGGTGATGAGTAGGATGAGATCTATCATGTAATCGAGTTACTTTTGTTGGGGATTGATCCCTAGTATCCACTATGTTCTGAGATTGATGTTGCTACTACTTTGCCATGCTTAATGCTTGTCACTAGGGCCCGAGTGCCATGATTTCAGATCTGAAATTATTATGTTGTCACCAATATATGTGTGTTTTAGATCCAATCTTGCAAGTTGTAGATACCTACTATGTGTTATGATCCGGCAACCCCGGAGTGACAATAACCGGAACCACTACCGATGATGACCATAGTTTGAGGATTTCATGTGTTCACCAAGTGCTAATGCGTTGGTCCGGTTCTTTATTAAAAGGAGAACCTTAATATCCCGTAGTTTCCTTTTGGACCCCGCTGCCATGGGAGGGATGGACAATAGATGTCATGCAAGTTATTTTCCCTAAGCACGTATGACGACACACGGAATGCATGCCTACATCACATTGACGAACGGGAGCTAGCCACATATCTCTCCGTGTTATAGATATTGCATGATGAATATCATCCAAAAAAATCACCAACCCTTTGCCTACGAGTTTGTCCTACTGCTGCCGTTACTACTGTTTCTACTACTGTTGTTACTTGTCTTGCTCTGCTGCTGCTACTACTATTGCTACTGCAGTTACTTGTCTTGCTCTGCTGCTACTGTTGCTACTACTGTTGCTTGCTACTGTTGCTACTTGCTACTGTTGTCACTACTGCTTTTCCTTGCCATTGCTATTGCTCGTTACACTACTGCTACCTGCTACACTTTTGGTTCGCTGGTCGTTCACGTCAACTGACAATTTCCGTCCACGAGGCAACTTGGCGCCATTGATACAATCGTTAGAAATAGTTTGTCGTGTCAACAAATCTTTTCTGACACCGTTGTTATCACACTACTTTGTTGTTACTACTTTGCTTGCAGATACTAATCTTTCAGGTGTGGTTGAATCTGACAAATTCAGCTGCTAATACTCGAGAGTATTCTCTCACCTCGTGCCTGGCGTACCAACAAATTTGGGTCGAATACTCTACCCTCGAAAACTGCTGCGAACCCACACACTGGTGGGCCATCAACAACATTCTTCTAGTTCCGTTGCCGGGGAGTGCTAGCAGCATTCTTCAGGTGCCGTTGCAGGGGAAGATTTGTTGTCATCGGCATTCGTCTAGCCATCGCGAGAGATTGCAATCAGCATTTTTCTAGCACCGTTGCCGGGGAGGTATTGCTATATTCTTTGAGTTACTTTGGATTTATATCTACTGATCACTATGAAGAATCTGAAGGATCCGAAGACCAAAGTCTTGCCCTCAACTATGAGGGGAGGTAAGGAATTGCCATCTAGCTCTGCACTTGATTCACCTTCAGTTATGAGTAAGTTTGCGACATCACCTCCTGCTAGAAATCTTGATATGTCGCTTGTGCTTGATGATGCTTGTGATACTAGTGCTAGAGATGCTATGCTTGATACTATGCCTGATGATACTATGCTGGATACTATGCCTGATACTGCTAGAGATGCTATGCTTGATACTATGCCTGATACTGCTAGAGATGCTATACTTGATACTGCTTTGCCTGATGATGCTAGAGATGCTATTTTGCCTGATGATGCTATGCTTGATACTGCTAGAGATACTCCTTTGCCTGATGTTCCATTAGGAGTGTTCCTTGATGCTCATATTGCTAGAGTTACTACCAATGCTCGTGATGCTTCTGAAACTGTCGATACTATTGAGATAGAACCTCCTTTTGCTCCTGCTAGCTCTAGCTCTCCTAGATATGAATTGCCTGATATACCTGAGGGTTACATTATGGAGGGAGAGATAGCTCAGGATTTTCTTGCGTGTAAGAATGCCTATGATGCTGAGAAATTACTTCTCAAGTGGAAGGAAAAATCTCGGGAAGCTAGGATGAAAAATGACCCGAAGTTTGCCACTTCGCCTATCTTTGTCACCGATAAGGATTATGAATTCTCTGTCGACCCTGAGATAATCTCTCTAGTCGAATCTGATCCTTTTCACGGTTATGAGTCTGAGACGGTCATAGCCCATCTTGCCAAACTATCCAAAATAGCTAACCTTTTCACTAATGAGGAGAAGATCCGCCACTACTATATCCTTAAGCTGTTTCCTTTCTCTGTAAAGGATGACGCTAAAGTCTGGTTCACCTCTCTTGCTCCTTGATGTGTGCGTAGTCCCCAGGAGATGGTCTATTACTTCTGCGAGAAATATTTCCCTACCCATAAGAAGCAAGCTGCCTTGCTGGAAATATACAACTTTGCTCAACTCCAAGAAGAGAGTCTTCCACAAGCTTGGGGGAGGCTCCTCCAGCTACAGAATGCTTTGCCTAATCACCATCTTAAGAAGAACGAGATACTTGATATCCTCTATAACGGACTTACCGATGCCTCTAGAGACCACCTAGATAGTTGTGCCGGTTGTGTTTTTAGGGAACGAACTGTAGAACAATCTGAGACCCTACTGAATAACCTCTTGATCAACGATAATGCTTGGACTATTCCCAAACCACCTCCTAAGCCAACTCCTAAGAAAAGAGGTATTCTATTCCTCAGTCACGAAGATATGCAAGAAGCCAAGAAATCTATGCAAGAGAAAGGCATTAGATCTGAAGATGTCAAAAATCTATCACCTATCGAAGAGATCCATGGTCTCGATAACCCGATACAGGTAGTGGAAGTGAATTCTCTGTGTAGGTTTGATGAGAGTGATATTCCTTTTGATAAACCTGCTAGCCTATGCTTTGATGAATTTGACAACTTTGTTGCCAAACAACACAGTTTCAATGATTATGTGAGCAGACATTTGGAACAAAGTGCTCGTATGCTTAGCCATTTAAGTGCTTGTGTAGACAGAAATGTCAATGATCTGAAGCTTCTGAGTAAACATGCATCTATGATTACTACTCAAGTAGAACAAGTACTTAAAGCTCAGAATGACCTGCTCAATGAATTAAATGACATTTCTAGAGGAGGCAAAATGACTCAGGAACCTTTGTATCCTGAACGTCATCCTAAGAGAATTGATCAAGATTCTCAAGGAATCAATGCTGATACACCTAGTCATCCTAAGGAGAAGAAGAAGGATGATAGAAACCTACACGCCAGTTCAGCAATTACTGTCACACCTGAAGAACCTAATGATATTTCTGCGTCTGATGCAGAATCACAATCTGGTGATGAACATGAACCTGGTGACAATATGGACAGTGATGTTCATAATATTGCTCAACCTAGCCATGACGAGGATGTGGAGATTGAACCTATGGTTAATCCTAATAATCCACAACCTAAGATATACGACAAGAATGACGTCACTTCTCGGAAGCATGGTAAAGAAAGAGAGCCATGGGTTCAGAGACCAATGCCCTTTCCTCCTATGCCATCCAAGAAAAAGGATGATGAGGATTTTGAGCGCTTCGTTGAGATGGTAAGACCCGTCTTTCTGCAGATGCGGTTAACTGATATGCTCAAGATGTCTCTGTATACCAAGTGCATGAAAGATATCATGACTAGTAAACGGAAGATACCAGATCTTGAGATCTCCACCATGCTTTCCAATTACACTTTTAAAGGTGGAACTCCTAAGAAACTTGGTGATCCCGGAGTGCCCACTATACCTTGCTCCATTAAAGGAAACTACGTAAGAACTTCCTTATGTGACCTTGGAGCCGGTGTTAGTGTTATGCCGCTCTCTCTTTATCGTAGACTTGAGTTGGATAAGTTGACACCCACTAAAATTTCTCTGCAAATGGCCGACAAATCAACTGCTTTCCCTATCGGCATTTGCGAGGATGTGCCTGTTGTGGTTGCTAACACCACTATCTTAATAGACTTTGTTATCTCGGATATTCCTGAGGACGATGCCATGGCTGTCATCCTCGGAAGACCCTTTTTAAACACTGCAGGGGCTGTTTAAGATTGCAACAAAGGCAATGTCACTTTCCATGTCAACTGTAATGAGCGTACAGTGCACGTCCCGAAGAAACGATATCCAGTACATTGCATCAATGCTATCGAAAAGACTTCATCGATTCTCATTGGGAGCTTTGAATGCCCTATTCCTCGAGTCAAGATTAAGTATGATTTGCTTGTTGGTGAGATACATATCCTCATTGAGGTGACTTAGTGGCTATTCGAAAATTCTCCATTCTCTCTTGCGATTCCAGAAGGTTTTGTCATAAGGACTTGATCAATCCCATTGACGGATTTCTTTCGATGACCATGAAAGGGATGAATCAAGGAGTCACATACCTCTGTTTTGAGTTTTCCTTTTCTATTGCTTAGAAGAAAAATGATAGAATTAGTTTAGTTTTTCCTGTTTTCTGTTTTAGCGTCCCGGAGAAAAATACCTCGAAATTAAAAGTTCTCCGATGGTCCTGAAAATTCAGTATGATTTTTCTGGAATTTTTGAAAATTTCTGGTCCTGAGAGCTGGCCTAGCGGCCAGACCAGTGGGCCACAAGCCCTGCCACCGCCACCTACCCCCCTGGTGGCATGGTGCAAGCTTGTGGGGCCCACAGACACCCCCTCCACTCATTCCAGCTCTCAGCCTCTTCTTCCACCTCCAGAAAAAATTGTTTCGCAGCTCAAACCCGTGTTCTTTCTCATTTGGCTGTGATTTTCGATCTCCTTGCTCAAAGCACCATTCTCTGAACTGTTTTGGTGAAATTACTCCTTGGTAAGTGACTCCTCCATTGGTCCAATTAGTTTTTGCTCTAGTGCTTTATCCTTCGCGAATTCTTGCTACCTTGATGACCCTGTTCTTGAGCTTGAAAGGTTGATTTTAGCCGGTCCCAAGTAGTTTTAGCGCGTGATACGGTCTCTAGGCACTAGTAGGAGTAGTTGCTACAAGTTGGGTTAATCCTTATTCACTTTTCTTTCGAAGTCTCCAAAAATTTCAGAATTTTTCAGAGCTAGAAAAGGGAAAAGATGAGGAGGTTCTTGAGAGCATCCTCAAGCCGAAACCCCAAGGAGGATGAGAAGAATCACCCCAAGTACGTAGTCCCTCGAGTCACAGAAGTTCGAGCGTGCGAGTGGCCAAGTGATGAATTTTTGTGCGCCGCTGTACTTTATGAAGACTTTTATTACTTGGTGGAGAATGCAGGTCTTACTGCGTTCGTTGAAGATAAGTGCCCACAATACCTCCTCCTCACCAATATTTTCGTTCAAAGCTTCAACTTTTATCCGAGGAAGAATCCTCCCATGGTTGAGTTCATGATTTACGATATCCCCGAGTGCATGACGCTGCAGGACTTTTGCAATGTATACAAATTACCTTATATTGGGGATATCCGTGATCCTCGTCCACGGGACATGGAGGATTTCATTGGTTCTATTGCTGTTGGAGAGGAGAGAGGAGTGTCTCGCGCTAGAATTGCTAGCATACATTTTCCTCTGCTTCGGTACTTCTCACTATTTTTGGTAAAATGTTTGATTGGACGTGGGGAGGCTGGATCACTTTAGTTCTCCAGACCTTGCGTTTTTGCGCGAAGGCCTTTATAACGATAAAACTTTTAGCCTGGGCGCTATAGTAGCTCAACGGTTGAACCTGAACCGTTCTAAAGGTGTTGTCTATGGAGGTATCTATGCTACCCGTCTTGCCAGACACTTTGGGATACCCATTAGACTAGGATAGGAAGGAGAGATGCTTCTCCGTGAGAGATATCTGGACTATGACAACATGGTTCGCCATGATTTTCTTGATAGAGATGCTAGTAGACAGATGATTTATAACCTGGTGTTTAGTGAGGCTACTCGAGAGACTATTACTTTGCCTGCTCCTTCTTTGATTGATCTTCATGCAGGCAGGTACACTATTATGCCCGCGGACATCTACGCATATTGGGGCTTGGCCCAACCACATGCGCCCGTGCCCGAGCCGCTAGTCGAGTACCAGACGCCAGTTTATCAGTGGGAGCCAGAGGAGCTCACACAGCAGTGGCATCCACAGTCTGCTCCAGAGTATCCTGGAGCTGGTTATTTCCCACGTTGGGAGTAGACCAAGTGTGACAGCCCGATGCCGACGCCCCAGAAGATTCCCCTTTATCTCCGTTTCCATCATGGGTTATTTTTATTTGTTGCATCGTCATTTAGTTTGCATCATGGCATCATGCATGGCATCTTGCATCATCTGTCGCGTGTGATGTTTTGAGTGTGTGTGCTTCGAGTGCTCACCGAGTCTTAGGGCGATAGGAACTCCCCTCCTCTCTTCTCTTTGATTTTGTTTTGGGGTAGTGTAAAAGTTTCCCGTTTTAAACCCCTATTTAAAAGGGTTCGTCTTTTTCTTTTCAATAAAAGTCCTTTTATTAAATGTGGGGACAACCCCTTGGGTTTTCTTTATTTTTTTTCCTTTGTTTATTTTCTAGAATAAACTCTTTTCTTTTCTCCTTTAAAGAGCCTTTATTTTATTCTTTAAATAAAAGGGGTTTGGTTTTATTCTGTTGTAAAAAAGGGGTTTTGTTTTATTCTTCAAAAAGATTTTATTTTTATTCGTTTAAAAAAATGCCCAACTATTTCTTATAGTTGGGGTGTGGTTTTTAAAGGAGCCAAAGGTTTTTTTTTGTATTTGTTAAATCCTTTTATTTTATTTTGTGTTTTTTTCTCTGTTTTTAAAGAGGAAAAAAATAACAGAAGGAAGAGGGAGCCAGCCGGCCTAGGCCCAGTCAGCCCCCCCAACCATAGCGCAGGAGCCCAGCCCCTCCCATCTCTTCCCTCTGTCCCGATCCCCCTCCTCTCGTTCGTTCTCCCCTCTCTCTCGTTCCCCTTCTCCTCCCAACGCCATGGCCCTCTCCCTCTGTTCCTCTCCGACCCCGCCGTGCTCATGGCCGCCGCCGCCGGCCGCCTTGCCCCTCTGCGCCGCCTCCATGGCCTCGGCCTCGCCGCCGTGCTGCCTGGCCTCGCCGTTTCCCTGCGCGCCGCCTCCCTCACCCGCGTCCCCCGCCGGTGCGCGCCCTCGAGCTGGCCGTCGGTCCCTGCGTGCCGCCTCGCCGCCGTTCGCCCTCGACCCGGTCTCCTCCTCCTGTTCATCCGTGCACCGCCGTCGGCCTGCTGTCGCCGCCATGCTCGCCTCCGGCTGGCTCCGCCGCCTCCGTCTCCCCGTCGGTGCCTGTTTCCCCGCGCCGCAGCGCTTGGCCGAGGTCCCCCGCCGGTTCTCCCAGGTGTAGTTGCTGTCGCCCCGCGCTTCGCTGGTGCATGTGCTGTTGCTGCTGCCTGGCGTGCTGCCGTCCCCCGCGATCCCCTATCGAGCTGCCGTTGCCTGTTGCTCCGGCGCTACTCCTGTCGCTGAGCCGAGGTTGTAGTTGCTGCTATTATGTTGTGCTGCTTACTCTTGTTGTAGATGCCGCTTGCTATTTGCCTGCTGTGAGTTGCCATGCCTTGCTGCTTGTTGCTTGTGCTGCTGCGTAGGCTGTTGTAGCTAGCTGTTGCTTGTTGTGCCTTAGCCGCTGCTGCTATAGCTAGTGCTATTGCTGGTTGCTTATGCTGCCGTCGCTTGCCGTGGTTGCTTGCGGATAGCTAGTAGCTGCCACTTCAATGTAGGTTGCTTGCTGAGGCATGCTAGAGGCTAGATGTTAGTTGCGGCCGCTAGTAGTCCTGGCCTCCGCTCGCCTTTGCTCGTGCTGCCGCTTGTCGTCGCCTCGTGCACCATCCCCGCTACCGTAGGTCGTCGACAAGATCGCCGAGTCCACGTCGTCCTCGACGAACCCCCGGAAACGTGTTCGACTTCCGACGCCGAAGTCCCGTGAGCCGACACCGAGCGAACGAATACCATCGACGAGACCGAGTACCACTACTTCCACGACGACCACGACGACAACTACTTCCACGACGTCCGCTATGACCCGATCCGCTTCGAATCGCACACTTCGAAGGTATACCGATGAGACGTGTCGTGTAATGAACGCATATGATGTATGAGTTGTATGTATGTTTGCACCGTATGTTGCCCGTTGCATGTTGTCCCTCTTTTGTTGTGCCTCGAAACATGGGAACCCGGTAATCGGGATCACCCCATCTTTATTTTAGCGTTCCCGCACACGCTTCCTGTACGTTGGCACGATATCTCGACGAGTTATCGAGATAGGAACGTTGCCGTGGCATCGTTTCCGATTTGCCGCCATGGTTAACTCTCGCTCGCCGTGGCGACACATGTTTCCTTCTCTTCTTGTCGTGGTGATGTTGTAACTTGCATGCATGAAGCATTCATGGCATATCATCTTGTGTTGCATGCCTCTTGTGCCATAGCTCCGATCGATGTTTTCCGTGTTACCGACTAGGATGACTTGTAGGATCACCGCTTCACCCCTTGCCATGTTAACCACACTTAATATTGCGTGTAAATAATCGGGAGTGAATTAAATAATTAAACGTGGAGTTTCGTCGATATGTAACCCGTTGCATATCGAGCTTCACTTAATGTGTAGTGTTGTGTGAGGTGAATTGTCGTGCCATGCCTTGCATTATTGAACTGATCATACATCATATTAGGGTGTCCATCATGTCTTGCATATGCCGTGGTGAATATCTGTGTTGATGCTTGTTTCCGGTTTGCTCCGTCTCGATAGAGTTCCGCAAGCGTGTCAGAATGTGAGGACCCGTTCGACTACGTTGGTTCACCGACTTCTCGGAGTCATTCTTTTTCCAAGCGGGAACTCATGCAAGATGACCATTTCCCCAGATACCATTACTATCATTGCCATGCTAGTTTTATCGCTTCTATCGTTTATGTCTCGATGCCTACCACATGTTAAATATCAGCCTCTCAACAATGCCATGATTACCTTCAACCCGTTTGACCTAGCAAACCACTGATTGGCTATGTTACTGCTTGCTTAACCCTGTTGTTAGCGTTGCTAGTTGCAGGTGTAGTTGCTTCCATGTGATAACATGGGTTCCTTGTCTTATCACCATATTAAATGCTATTTAATTTAATGCACCTATATACTTGGTAAAAGGTGGAAGGCTCAGCCTTTCTAGCCTGGTGCTTTGTTCCACCTTTGCCCCCTTAGTTTTCGGCTACCGGTGTTATGTTCCATAAACGAGCGTTCGTAACACGATCGGGGTTGTTATGGGGACCCCCTTGATAATTCGTTTTAGATTAAAGCTTGTCTGGCAAGGCCCAACTCTGGTACTACATTTGCCTAATAACTAATGAACTGCATAGGGAGTAATTAACCCGAGGAAATTTAATCAACCCCCGGACAAGTGCTCCTCATGAGTGTTGGTCCCACCTGAGCGATGTCCGGCGCCCCTCTGGTCACCCGGAGGTTTAGCGATCCCGACGTCTAGCTCATCCGTCGTGTCCTGAGAACGAGATACGCGACTCCTATCGGGATCGTCGACACGTCGGGCCGCCTTACTGGATTAGTTTTACCTTTGACGAGATATCTTGTGCATCGGGATTCCAGTGATGCTTTGGGTAATCTCAGAGTTGAGGCTTTCTACTAGGGAATCCGACGAGATCGCGAGCTTCGTGATTGAGGATTTCTATGCGGCTTGTGGTAATTTGTGATGGACTAGTTGGAGCACCCCTGCAGGGTTATATCTTTTCGAAAAGCCGTGCCCGTGGTTATGTGGCAACGTGGAAACTTTGTTTAACACTGGTTCTAGATAACTTGAAGTTAACTCAATTAAAATATGCCAACTACGTGCATAACCGTGACTGTCTCTTTCGTGAGTTCCTTCTCCGATCGAGGACACGGTGGGGTTATGTCTGACGTAGGTAGGTGTTCAGGATCATTCATTTGATCATCAGTAGTTCAAGTCCGCTATGCGTAGATCTTCCCCCTCTTTTTATTGTACTCGTAACTTGGCCACCAAATATATGCTTAGCCGCTGCTGCAACCTCACCACTTAACCATACCTCACCCATTAAGCTTTGCTAGTCTTGATACCTTTGGAAATGAGATTGCTGAGTCCCCTGTGGCTCACAGATTACTACAACACCAGTTGCAGGTACAGGTAAAGGTTACTCGACGCGAGCGCGTTGATTGTTCATTTGGAGTTGCTTCTTCTTCTTCTTCATCATCGATGTAGGATGGGTTCCAGGCCGGCAGCCTGGGATAGCAAGGATGGACGTCGTTCTTCTTTTCTCGTTTGTTTTTGTCCGTAGTCGGACCCTGCTCTTCTTCATGATGATTATGTATTGTACTGCTGTGACTCTGATGTAGCTTGTGGCGACTGTAAGCCAATTCTATATATATATATATATCTCATCTTTTCAGTACATGTACTTGTAACCATATCCATTCTTGCGACACGATGAGATGCGCTTCTATCCCTGATGAGGCCTACGTGCCAAATTAAGGATAGGGTCGCATCTTGGGCGTGACACCAAGCTATGCCAAAAGCCTAAGCTTGGGGGAGTATGTGTTCTCACCGACTTTACATTCATGCTTATGCTTTCACTTTGTTAGCCGGTGTTTACACTTCGCCACTGTATTATCCATGCTAGTTTATTTTCATTTTCTTGTTTTCTTGTTTTGTGTCCTTTTGAGAACACCCAAAAAGATTTTTCTTTCTTCTTTTGCTTGTTGGGAGCTTTCCCGTGTAAATAGTTTTCTTTTTCTTTGTGTCAAGGTAGAAGATATTGGTTACAATGTTTATTGGTTCTTGCATGCTTACCTGTTTAGCTTTCAAAGAGCCATATTATTTTGTCTTGTCCTTTGTGTTTGCCTGTAGATTCAGCTTAGTCCAATGCGCTTATTATCGTTTTCATCGTTCGATCGTGCAAATGAAAGGCAACAATGATGATATATGATGAAGTGACTGAGACTGAAAAGCTGGTATGAACTCTATGTATTTTGTTTTTTAAATATGACTAGCTTGTCGACCCGGATTTAGGTTTGTTGTGAGAGAACCATGTTTGCAATGACAACTTAGAGATCATAGTTTCTGATGCCATGCTTATTTAGCTGAGAGCTTATAATGGTTTGTCTTGAATGCCAACATAGATTTCGAGATGGCTATGATGTAGTATGATAGGATGGTATTGTCCTTTGAATGTTTCAAGTGGATTGACTTGGTGCATGTTCATGCATGTAGTTGAAACAAAATCAACATAGCCTCTATGATGTTCGTGTTCATGGTGACTTATATCCTGTTCATGCTTGCATTCAATGTTAGTCAAACGCATTGCATCTTGATGACTGTTGTCGCTCTCTAGTTGGTCGCTTCCCAGTCTTTTGCTAGCCTTCACTTGTACTAAGCGGAATACTGCTTGTGCATCCACTTCCATAAATCCAAAAGTTTTTCCATGAGAGTCCACCATACCTACCTATTTGCGGTATCTACCTGCCGTTCCAAGTAAATTTGCATGTGCCATTCTCTAAACCTTCAAGAAATAATATGTTTTGCATGCCCGAACCGCTCATGTGGTGACAGAGGGCTATTGGTATCTTCCATGCTGGCAGTGTTATCCTCGACATGTGTTTATTCACACTCATTCATGAGAAAGGGGCCGGTAATTGGAATGCCCAGTTCCATGCTTAAATCGAAAACATAACTGTAAAACAAGACTCACCCCGGATTGATGTTAGTATGGACGCTACCCGAGGATTCAGCTAGCCGTGGAGTGTGATTGATTGGTGGTGGGGGAGTTAAAACTTTACTTTTCTGTTTGGGAACCGCCTATAGCATGAGTAGGATGGAAGATATTGAGAACTCTTGGTCATTGCATTGACAATGAAAGCATGCCACCCAAAATTATTATCTCTGTTTTCAAAGCTTGAGCTCTGGCACCTCTGCAAATCAATGCTTCCCTCTGCGAAGGGCCTGTCTATTTATTTTCCTGTTGAGTCATCCTCCTCTTGTACAAGCACCAATTACAGAGAACCTCTGTGATTTTTATGCTTTGCTTTTGATTGATATTGAGTATGACTATGACTGGATCTTCGTTACTATGAATTACAATGTTTAGTCAGCCCTTGATCTTTGAAAGTGCTCTGCATTTATGTTTTGCGGTCTCAGAAAGAGCTAGCGAGATACCACCTATTCATATTGCTTCATGCTTGTTTTGATTGAAGTGTTGGTATTTGAAACTTATTATTATTTGCTCGTTAGCTGATTATGCCATTGATATTAGTTTACTGTGAGACCTTTGTGTCATTTGCTTATGTGGTTAACTTGTGATCTTGCTGAAATTCTGGTTGTGAGTTAGATATAGTTGCAACAACAAGATCAAACAGAGTTTGTCAAAGTTTTTATTTCTCTCTCAGTTTGTCAACTGAGTTGCTTGAGGACAAGCAAGGTTTTAAGCTTGGGGGAGTTGATACGGCTCTGATGTTTTCTCTGTATCGCCGGCAACGGCGCCAGAAATGCTTCTGATGTCCGTTATGCTACTGCACAAAAGACCTTCCAGTGGCACCAGAAATGGGCACGTTGACGACACCAAGAATCCTTCTGTGTTGGTGTTCCCTCGAAGCGGAGAGGATGATGTAGCACAGCGGAGGTAAGTATTTCCCTCAGTTTGAGAACCAAGGTATCAATCCGGCGGAGGAGTATCTCAAGATCCTGCACAAACACAAAAGCTTGCACCCAACGCTATGAAGGGGTTGTCAATCCCTTATAGATTGTTTGCCAAGTGAGAACTGAAAGCAACAAAGTAACAAAGCAAAGTAAAAGCAGAGTTGTAAACGATGGATGTGAATAGACCCGGGGGCCGGAGTGTTTACTAGTGGCTTCTCTCATGAAAGCTAGTAGATGGTGGGTTAACAAATTACTGTCGAGCAATTGATAGAACTGTGCAGAGTCGTGAAGATATATATGCAATGATTATTTGTATAGGCATCACGTACGAAACAAGTAGAACGTTACTTTCTGCATCTACTACTATTACTCCACACGTCGACCGCTATCCAGCATGCATCTAGTGTATTAAGTCCATAAGAACAGAGTAACGCCTTAAGCAAGATGACTTGATGTAGAGGGATAATCTCAAACCAATGATAAAAACCCCATCCTTTTACCCTTAATGGCAACAGCTTGATGTGTGCCTTGTTGCCCCTACTGCCACTGGGTAAGGTCACCACATGGTAGAACCCAAAACCAAGCACTTCTCCCATAGCAAGAATCATAGATCTAGTTGGCCAAACAAAACCCAAGACACGTAGAGACTTACAAGGATATCAAATCATGCATATAAGACATCAGAAAAGACTCAAATATATATCATAGATAATCTGATCACAAGTCCACAATTCATCGGATCTCAACAAACACACCGCCAAAGAAGATTACATCGGATAGATCTCCATGAAGATCATGGAGAGCTTTGTATTGAAGATCCAACAGAGAGAAGAAGCCATCTAGATACTAACTACGGACCCGTAAGTCTGAAGTGAACTACTCACGAGTCATTGGAAGGGCGATGACGATGATGAAGAAGCCCTCCAACTCCATAGTCCCCTCCGGCAGGGTGCCGGGAAGGGTCTCCAGATGAGATCTCGCGGAAACGGAAGCTTGCGGCGGCGGAAAAGTATTTTCGAGGCTCTCCTGATTTTTTGCGGAATATTTGGGAATTTATAGGCCAAAAACCTAGGTTAGGGGGCGGCCAGGGAGGCCACAAGCCTGCCCACCGCTGCCTCCCCGTGGTGGCGGAGTGGGGGCTTGTGGGCTCCCTGGAGCCCACCTGGCTTGGCCCAAAAGCCCCTTGGACTTCTTCCGTTCGGGAAAAAATTATTTCGGGGTTTTTCTTCCGTTTGGACTCCGTTCCAAAATCAGATCTGAAAAGAATCAAAAACACGGAAAAAACATGAACTCGTACTTGGCACTGAATTAATAAGTTAGTCCCAAAAAGATATAAAAAGATACATAAAACATACAAAGAAGGCAAGATAGCAGCGTGAAATCATCAAAAATTATAGATGCGTTTGAGACGTATCAGTCTCCATCGTATCTACTTTTCCAAACTCTTTTGCCCTTGTTTTGGACTCTAATTTGCATGATTTGAATGGAACTAACCTGGACCGACGCTGTTTTCAGCAGAATTGCCTTGGTGTTATTTTTGTGCAGAAATCAAAGTTCTCCAAACGTCCTCAAAATTTACGGGGAGAAGTTTTGGAAAATAAGAAAAATATCTGCGCCAAGTTCCACCTCAAGGGGTGGGCCAGTGGGCCAGAAGCCCTAGCTCCGCCACCACCCCCTGGTGGCGGTGGGAAGGCTTGTGGGGCCCACACGGCTCAGCCGCCCCCAATCTCAGGTCTATAAGATCCCTTTCGTCCGAGAAAAAATAAAAAGAGAAGTTTTCATCGCGTTTGCGATACGGAGGCGCCGCCACCACCCGTTCTTCATCTGGAGGGCAGATCTGGAGTCCGTCTTGGGCTCCGGAGAGGGGAAATCGTCGCCATCGTCATCATCAACCTTCTTCCTTCTCCAATTCCATAAATCTCTTCGTCATTCGTGAGTAATCTATTCGTAGGCTCGCTGGGCGGTGATGAGTAGGATGAGATCTATCATGTAATCGAGTTAGTTTTGATGGGGATTGATCCCTGGTATCCACTATGTTCTGAGATTGATGTTGCTACTACTTTGCCATGCTTAATGCTTGTCACTAGGGACCGAGTGCCATGATTTCATATCTGAAATTCTGATGTTCTCGCTAATATGTGTGTGTTTTAGATCCAATCTTGCAAGTTGTAGTTACCTACTATGTGTTATGATCCGGCAACCCTGGAGTGACAATAACCAGTACCACTCCCGGTGATGACCATAGTTTGAGGAGTTCATGTGTTCATCAAGTGCTAATGCGTTGGTCCGGCTCTTTATTAAAAGGAGAACCTTAATATCCCGTAGTTTCCTTTTGGACCCCGCTGCCACGGGAGGGATGGACAATAGATGTCATGCAAGTTCTTTTCCCTAAGCACGTATGACGACACACGGAATGCATACCTACATCACATTGACGAACGGGAGCTAGCCACATATCTCTCCGTGTTATAGTTGTTGCATGATGAATATCATCCATACAAATCACCGACCCATTGCCTACGAGTTTGTCCTACTGCTGTCGTTACTACTGTTGCTACTACTGCTGTTACTTGTCTTGCTCTGCTGTTGCTACTACTGTTTCTACTACTGTTACTTGTCTTGCTCTGCTGCTACTGATTCTACTATTGTCGCTTGCTACTGTTGCTACTTGCTACTGCTATCACTACTGCTTTTCCTTGCCGCTGCTATTGCTCGTTACACTGCTCCTACCTGCTACACTTTTGGTTTGCTGGTCGTTGACGGGAACTGACAATTTTCGTCCACGAGGCAACTTGGCGCCATTGATACAATCGTTAGAAATAGTCTATTGTGTCAACAGATCGTTTCTGACACCGTTGTTATCACACTACTTTCTGTTACTACTTTGCTTGCAGATACTAATCTTTCAGGTGTGGTTGAATCTGACAAATTCAGCTGCTAATACTCGAGAGTATTCTCTGACCTCCTGCCTGGCGTACCAACAAATTTGGGTCGAATACTCTACCCTCGAAAACTGCTGCGAACTCACGCGCTGGTGGGTCCTCAACAACATTCTTCTAGTTCCGTTGCCGGGGAGTGCTAGCAGCATTCTTCTGGTGCCGTTGCAGGGTAAGATTTGTTGTCATCAGCATTCGTCTAGCCATCGCCAGATATTGCAATCCGGAAGCACCTCTCCAGGCTCTATGACAGGATTGATCAACTCCAGGCCCAGATCTATGACCTGCAGAAACAAAACTGTGAGTATGAGTATAGATTTAAATCAATACGGTTGGCTACAGATTTGAGGATTCCGGAGACTCGTTCATCTTTCCATGATGGAGCACCTATGCCTTGGAAGACGGAGTATCGAGCCCATGTTGCAACAAATCCTCCACCATCACAACCAAAGGAAGACAACTAAACATGGGTATGGGCAATCCCCTTGCCTTGTGCCAAGCTTGGGGGAGTTGCCCCGGTATCGTATCACCATCACATCTTCTGCCTTTACCTTTGATTTAGTTTTCCTTTTCAGTTTTCTCTTTCTCTAGTAGATTAAAAGTCTTAGTGTTTTAGTCTTGAGTTTTTCTTTGTGTCACCCCCGATGTATTCGAGCTCGTGAGCCCTATAATAAAGAGTGTCTTAGTTGAAGGGCTTTGCCTCTTGCCATGATCAAAAGAGTGAGAATAGAACAAAAGCATGAAAGATCATGTACTGATCTTATGGGAAGTGATGGATTCACATATAAAAATAATGAGGATTGAAACTTGTTGAGGGTAGGAAAATGTAGACCTTGGTCATTGTTGCAATTAATAGGAAGTGATAAAGAATGAGAGGTTCACATATATATATATCATCTCTCACACGATCTATGATTGTGAACACTCACTAAAGTATTGCATGCCTAGAAGTAGATGTTGGACAAGGAAGACAACATAATGAATTGTGTTTGCTTGGCTCCGAACAATGTTATATGATTAGAGATCCCTTAGCATGTGACGAGTGCTTCCACCTCACATTAGCCAAACCTCCCGCACTAAGTAGAGATACTACTTGTGCATCCATGAACCATCAACCCAGTTTTGCCATGAGTGTCCACCATACCTACCTATGGATTGAATAAGATTCCTCAAGTAAGTTGTCATCGGTGCAAGCAATAAAAATTGCTCCCTAATATGTATGATCTATTAGTGTGTGGAAAATAAGCTTTGTACGAACCTGTGATGAGGAAGACATAAAAGCGACAAACTGTATGATAAAGTTCTTTATCACAGGAGGCAATATAAAGTGACGTTCCTCCTCACTAAGAGGACACACATCCAAGCCTCAAAAGCGCATGACAACCTCTGCTTCCCTCTGCGAAGGGCCTATCTTGTACCTTTACTCTTTGCCCCTGAAAGAGTCATGGTGATCTTCACCAATTCCTTATTTCTCCTTTATCTTGGCTAACGTCATATGCTTGGGAAAGATCTATATTCATATGTCAACTTGGAGGCAAGTATTCATGAGTTCTTATTTTTGACATTACCCTTGAGGTAAGCAGTTGGGAGGCAAAACTATAAGCCCCTATCTTTCTCTGTGTCCAGCTGAAACTTTGATCTCATGAGTACCACGTGAGTTGTAGCAATTGTAGAGAACGAAAGAATGATTGAGTATGTGGATTTGCTTTACAAGCTCTTATTTGACTCTTTCTGATGTTCTGATAAATTGCAATTGCGTTCTTGATCCATGCTTTACTTTGTGAAGGAATTATCAATTTAGCATGAGAGATTATATGTTGGTATTGTTGTTCTGATCATGATCATGATGCATGCATGTTCGTATCTTGTTTTGTCGACACCTCTCTCCCTAAACATGTGGACATATTTATTGAGCTAGGCTTTCGCTTGAGGACAAGCGAGGTCTAAGCTTGGGGGAGTTGATACGCCCATTTTGCATCATGTTTTCATGTTGATATTTATTGCTTCTTGGGCTGTTATTTCACTTCACGGTACAATTCTTATGCCTTTTCTCTCTTATTTTGCAAGGTTTACATGAAGAGGGAGAATGCCAACAGCTGGAATTCTAGCCTGAAAGTGGAGCAAGTTTGAGATACCTATTCTGCCCAACTCCAAACGCCGTAAAATCAACAAGGATTTTTTTTCTGGATTTATAAAAAATATTGGCTCGAAGAAGCGCTAGAGGGGCGCCAGGAGGTGGCCACAAGCCTGCACGGCACGGCCACCCCCCTAGGACGCGCCAAGGGGGCTTGTGGGCACCCTGCTAGCCCACTTGCCCCCCTCATTTGCTATGTGAACGGTTTTGTCCAGGAAAAAATCGAGGAGGAGCTTTTTCGTGGTTTCGCTGCCGCCACGAGGCGGAAATTGAGCAGAACCAATCTAGAGCTCCGGCAAGACGATCCTGCCGGGGAAACTTCCCTCCCGAGGGGGAAATCGTCTCCATCGTCATCACCAACACTCCTCTCATCAGAGGGGACTTTTCACCATCAACATCTTCATCAGCACCATCTCATCTCCAAACCCTAGTTCATCACTTGTAACCAATCTCCGTCTCGCGACTCCAATTGGTACTTGTAAGGTTGCTAGTAGTATTGATTACTCTTTATAGTTGATGCTAGTTGGATTATTTGGTGGAAGAGTTTATGTTCAGATCCTTGATGCTTCTCATTACCTCTCTGGCCATGAATATGATTATGCTTTGTGAGTAGTTACTTTTTATCCTGAGGACATGGGATAAGCCATGCTAAGAGTAGTGATGTGAATTTGGTATTCGTTCGGTAATTTGACGTGTTGTATGTTGTTTTTCCTCTAGTGGTGTTATGTGAACGTTGACTAGATAATACTTCACCATTATTTGGGCCTAGAGGAAGGCATTGGGAAGTAGTAAGTAGATGATGGGTTGCTAGAGTGACAGAAGCTTAAACCCTAGTTTATGCGTTGCTTCGTAAGGGGCTGATTTGGATCCACTAGTTTAATGCTATGGTTAGACTTTGTCTTAATTCTTCTTTCATAGTTGCGGATGCTTGCGAGAGGGGTTAATCATAAGTGGGATGCTTGTCCAAGTAAGGGCAGTACCCAAGCGCCGGTCCACCCACATATCAAACTATCAAAGTAACGAACGCGGATCATATGAACATGATGAAAACTAGCATGACAGAAATTCCCGTGTGGCCTCGGGAGCATTTTTCCACCTATAAGACTTTGTCCAGGCTTGTCCCTTGCTACAAAAGGGATTGGGCCACTTTGCTGCATCGTTGCTACTTTTGTTACTTGTTTCTTGCTACGAATCATCTCACCAAACAATCACTTGTTACCGACAATTTCAGTGCCTGCAGATTTTACCTTGCTAAAAACCACTTGTCAGATCCTTCTGCTCCTCGTTGGGTTCGACACTCTTACTTATCGAAAGGACTAGATTGATCCCCTATACTTGTGGGTCATCAGTCATCACCAAGCCATTCCGAACCAGACGTACAACTGTCACAGTAATTGGAACTGGGTCATCAACAACTGTCTTCATCAAGCTACGGGTTCTATTTCTTCAACTCTTTCATTCCTCAATTGTATGTTGAAGACTTTCATCTTTAGAGTTTGAAGGATTTGTCTGAAGACTTTCACTGAATTTCTTCATTCTCAAATTCTTCACTTGAGTTAATCATCACCTGCTTACTCTGTACTTGCGAACTGTGCAAACCGAATCTCTGAAATCTCATCGAGTACATTGTTGTACACGTTTTTGCACACCTGATCCTGTACTATTTCCACTGCACTCAGTTCATAACTCAGGACTTTCCTCACAAGGAATTTCCTCAGTGATGAAATTCTAAAAATCTCTTATTCACCCCCTCTAGTCGATATAACGCACTTTCAGTCCAGGTTGGTGCCACCAACTGGGACGAAAGGGGTTTGCTGCCGCAGCCGAAAGTTGAGAAGGGCTCGGAGTGGTTTAGAAGCGTTGCTGTCGTTGCCACTTCGAGCTCCTTTCTAATGGAGGCAGTACTTGCCTATCTGACGCCGAGTTGGGCGTGCTCGGCCCGCGGCCCAGCATCCTGACCTATGTACATATGGGTTTCTAGTCGTATGCACGTCGTGGTGGCCTAGTAGGCGGGCAATTTTTTTCTCTTATTTCAGTTTGCTATTAAAGATTTTAGGAAAAAAACTTTATGAAAATTATTTTTAGTTGATATTTTTTTGACTATTTTTAGTTAATTTTTACTTGATTCTTTTTAGTTCATTTTTAGTTGATTCTTTTTAGTTCATTCTATTTAACAAATAAATACTTTGATAATTTTATTTAATATTTTAGTTGATTTTTTTTAGTTAATGCTGTAGTTGATTCTTTTTAGTTCATTCTTTTTAGTTAATGTTTTAGTTTATTATTTTTAGTTCATTCTTTTTAGTTGATTCTTTTTAGTTCATTCTTTTTAACAAATAAATACTTTGATAATTTTAGTTAATATTTTTTTGATTCTTTTTAGTTCATTCTTTTTAAAAAATCAATACTTTGATAACTTTAGTTAATATTATTTTGATTCTTATTAGTTCATTCTTTTTTCTATTAGTTTATTCTTTGCGCTAAAAGACCCTGAAATTGAAAAGCACTACAATTGAACTCTGAAAAGGTTGAAAGTTGGTATGGTATCATCTTTTCACCCACATAGCATGTGCTAAAAATTTGAGAGGGTTACAGCAAATTGGATGCACTTCATGTACAAAATGGACAATCTCTTTCGAAGTATGAGGGTTCCAGACGAAAACTCATCTGTTACAAAGGGATTTCTTTTGTTTGAACTTATCTAAACTCCAGACCTTTTGTGTGGTCAACATGCACCATTCAAACCACATCATCAGTTTTCAACCCTTTCTGACTTCAGCTGGTATTTTCCATGCATTTAATGTTTTTTGTGCTAAATGACCCTAAAATTGAAAAGCATTACAAATGAACTGTGAAAAGGTTGAAATTTGGCATGGTATCATCGTTTCACCCACATAGCATGTGTTGAAAAGTTGAGAGGGTTACGACAAAAACTAGATGCACTTCGTGTATAAAATGGACAATCTCTTTCAAAGTATTAGGGTTTCAGACGAAAAATCATCTGTTACAAAGGGATTTCATTTTTTAAACTTATTTCAACTCTAGACTTTTTGTGCATTCAACATGCACCATTCCAAGAGACATCATCAATTTTCAACCCTTTCTGACTTCATTTGGTATTTTTCATGCATTTACTCATATTTCTAGCTAAATGGCCCTGAAATTGAAAAGCACTACAAATGAACTCTGAAAAGGTTGAAAGTTGGCATGGTATCACCATTTCACCCACATAGCATGTGCTGAAAAGTTGAGAGGGTTACTTCAAAAACTAGATGCACTTCGTGTACAAAATGGACAATCTCTTTCGAAGTATGAGGGTTTCGGAGGCAAACTCATCTACTACAAAGGGTTTTCATTTTTTTGAACTTATTGCAACTCCAGACTATTTGTGCGTTCAACATGCACCATTCAAAGCCACATCATAAATTTTCAACCCTTTCTGACTTGATTTGGTATTTTTCATACATTTACTGTTTTTTGCTAAATAACCTTGAAATTGAAAAGCACTACAAATGAACTCTGATAAGATTGAAAGTTGGCATGGTATAATCATTTTACCCACATAGCATGTGCTAAAAAGTTGAGAAGGTTACGCCAAAATCTGGATGCACTTCGTGTATAAAATGGACAATCTCTTTCGAACTATCACGGTATCGGACGAAAACTCCTCTACTAGAAAGGGATTTCATTTCTTCGCGTAATCAAATCCACTTTTTCTTCGCGTGTGTCCCTTGCTTATTTCACCGTAACCATGGATAATCTTCATCGCTTAACAGGTTGCTTGGGTCATCCTTCACTTTGAAGGGAGGAATTTCATGAAACTTTTCATAATCTTCAGACATGTTTGTCTTGCCCTCCACTCCCATGATGTCTCTATTCCGTGAAAGAACTATGTGGCGCTTTGGCTCATCGTATGATGTATTCACTTCATTATCTTTTCTTTTACTCAGTTTGGTAGACATGTCCTTCACATAGAAAACATGCGCTACATCATTGGCTAGGACGAATGGTTCGTCTGTGTACCCAAGATTTTTCAGATCCACTGTTTTCATACCATACTGTGGGTCTTCCTGTACCCCGCCTCCTCACATATTGACCCATTTGCACAAAAACAAAGGAACCTTAAAATCATGTCCATAGTCAAGTTCCCATATGTGCACTAGGTAGCCATAATATGTGTCCTTTCCCCTCTTGGTCGCTGCATCAAAGTGGACACCACTGTTTTGCTTGGTGCTCTTTTTATCTTGGGCGATCATGTAAAATGTATCCCCATTTATCTCGTACTCTTTGTCAGTCAATACAGTCGAAGATGGTCCCCTGGCCAACGAGTAGAACTCATCTTCAACAGTGTTGTCACCCATGAGATGTGTTTGCAACCATCTGCCGAAAGTCCTCATGTGTTCACATGTAATCCAGTCGTCACACTGCTCCGGGTGTTTGGAGCATAGAATATTCTTGTGTTCATTGACATACACGGTCACCAAAGTAGAATTTTGTAGAACTGTGTAGTGTGCTTGAGCCCTAGAATGCTCGTCCCTACATATTATTGAGTCCGCTCCTAGCGTGCCTTTTCTAGTTAGTCTCCCGTGATAACGCGATTGAGGGAGACCAATCTTCTTAATGTTAGAAATGAAGTGAACACAAAACCCAATGACCTCCTCTATTTGTTGGCCCGTGGAGATGCTTCCTTCTGGCCTAGCACAGTTACGAACATATTTCTTTAAGACTCCCATCAACCTCTCAAAGGGGAACATATTCTGTAGAAATACACGGAACAGAATGACAATCTCGTCGACTAGATGAACTAGGACGTGTGTCATGATATTGAAGAAGGATGGTGGGTACACCAGCTCGAAACTGACAAGACATTGCACCAAATCACTCTTTAACCTTGGTATGATTTCTGGATCGATTACCTTTTGAGAGATTGCATTGAGGAATGCACATAGCTTCACAATGGCTAATGAAACATTTTCTGGTAAAAAGCCCCCTCAATGCAACCGGAAGCAGTTGCATCATAATCATGTGGCAGTCATGAGACTTTAGGTTCTGGAACTTTTTCTCTGCCATATTTATTATTCCATTTATATTGGACGCGAAGCTAGATGGGCCATTCATACTGAGTAGACATTCAAAGAAGATTTCCTTCTCTGGTTTGCTAAGAGCGTAGCTGGCAGGACCTTCATACTGCTTTGAATGCATGCTGTCTTTTTAGTGCAGATATCATTGGTCCTCCTGTGCCTCCGGTGTATATTTTGTGTTCCCATACACGCCCAAGAAGCCTAGCAGGTTCACGCAAACATTCTTTGTCACATGCATCACATCGATTGCAGAGCGGACCTCTAGGTCTTTCCAATAGGGTAGGTCCCAAAATATAGTTTTGTTCTTCCACATGGGTCCACGTCCCTCAGCATCATTCGGAACAGATTGTCCGCCAGGACCCTTTCCAAAGATTACTTGTAACTCATTGACCACAGCAAGTATGTGATTGCCAGTACGGAGGGCGGGCTTCTTCAAGTGATCTGCCTCACCTTTGAAATGATTGCCTTCCTTTCGACATTGATTGTTGGTCGGAAGAAATCGACGATGTCCCAGGTACACATTCTTCCTGCATTTGTCCAAATATATACTTTTGGTGTCATCTAAACAGTACGTGCATGCATGGTATCCCTTGTTTGTCTGTCCTGAAAGGCTACTGAGAGCAGGCCAACCATTGATGGTTATAAACATCAGCATATGTAGGTCAAATTCCTGTTGTTTGTGCTCATCCCACACATGTACACATTTTCCATTCCACGGTTGTAAAATTTCTTCGACTAATGGCCTTATGTACACATCAATGTCGTTATCGGGTTGCTTAGGGCCTTGGATGAGCACCGACATCATAATGAACTTCCGCTTCATGCACAACTAAGGAGGAAGGTTATAGATACATAGAGTTACGGGCTAGGTGCTATCATTGCTGCTCTGCTCTCCAAAAGGATTAATGCCATCTGCACTTAAACCAAACCATACGTTCCTTGTGTCACCTGCAAAGTCCCCTCACCTTCTCTCGATGTTCTCCACTACGACCCATAAGCGGATGCTCTCAACTTCCCTTCTAACGGTCTTCCATGTGTCGTCACATCACCTTGGCATGCTCTTTGTGTCTGAACAAAATTTTCAACCATGGTATTATAGGAGCATACCACATCACCTTTACAGGAACCCTCTTCCTAAGGTGCTCGCCCTCAACATCACCAGGGTCATCTCATCCGATCTTATACCGCAATGCACCACATACCGACATGCTTTCAAATCCTCATACTGACCGCGGTAGAGGATGCAGTCGCTAGGGCATGCATGTGAAGTACAATCATGCCCTTAATCATATTTTGATGTTGTTGACAACACACTTATATGAAACTAATCATCTTAATTGAGTGTATCTCAAGTTTTGTTCCCATGAGAGTTATTGTATGGATCATGACTAATTTGTCCAGGAGGCTCAAGAACGAAGAAACAAGACGAAGTGGTCTATCATTTTACTTGTCTTTCTTGAGTGTAGGGACCCCGTGCTATTAAGAGGGGATCACTCAGTCTCGCAAGAAACTTGCTCAAAACTATTAGCAATTCTTCTCTCTCTATCTTCCTGGTTGATCTGCTCATGTCCGGTCGTCCGGTAGATCTCAGACGTCCGGACCCCGGATAGCCGACGTCATGCCGAAATCCTGAGCGAGCCAACAGATCTAAAATGTAGGACTTCCGGCCCCCTCCGATCGTCCGAGGACCTCGTGTTCGGGTACCATAGGAATTCCGTTGACACCCAACAGACCCAAAATGTCAGACTTCCGATTAGTCCGGGCGACCATGCCCCGAACGGACGATGCCCTTCAAATGTCCGTGCGCTGTTTACTTTTTTCACCTCATGCTGACCTAATATCTTCTGTGTCTTCGGACGACCAACGAGCTCCGGATGAACTTATGCTGGCTACCTCTACACCAAATACTATGGTAAACTGATGTTGTGTGCATCTTCGGACTACCAACCACCGTCTGACGTCTAACCCTTCGTGGGTGGCCGGAGGACCATGAACTATCGGACTTCCGGCAACTGGACATCATAAGTCGCTCCAACGGTCACTTTTCTACCATCACTATATATAGTATTCCCCCACCTCGAGTGGGTTGGTTGAATACAACTGAAACACTCTAAGAATATATTTCTCTCTTACTCCCATTTGCTTACACCAAATCCTAGATCCCAAGAGCATTTGTGAGCCCCTATGAGTGTGGTTCCAATCAAAAGATAGATCATCTCCCTCTCCTCCTCTCAATCCAAGCTATTTGTGATTTGAGCAAGTTTTGAGCTGTCCCGGTGATCTTGTTACTCTTGGCGGTTGGAACCCCCTAGGCGTTAGGAGTTCTTCTGAGAGGAATCAAACCTTTCTGATTTCCCCCGGAAAGTTTATGAGGGTTCGGAAGCCACCTCAAAGGCTTACCACTAGTGGTTGAGAAACGCCTTCGTGGTGTTGTCTCAAGGAGAGAATAGGGTGAGCCTTCGTGTCGTTGGTGTGCCTTCGTGCTAACACCCACCTCTCTAAACAGTGACTTAGCTGCCCTCCAAGGAAGTGAACATCGGGATACATCCTTGTCTCTCGGAATTGCGGTTATCCCCAACCTTAACTTCCTACGTGTCGCTAATCTCTTGATTACTTACTTGTGCTTTATTATATCCTACTGGTTGTCGTGCTTGGTTCACAAAGCTTACCCTTCACCATTGCAATTGTTAGTCTCATTTTCATATTCCGCATTATTGCCTAAAATTGCTAAGTAACCTATAAAATTTGTAACTGTACCTATTCACCCCCTCCACCCCCTCTGTGTCCATCTCGATCCCTTTCAATTGGTATCAGAGCCTCGTGCTCTATTCTTGTGTCTTAACCGCCCTAGAGTGAGATGAACCCCGATGTAACTCCCCTAGTTGCAGATCAAATGGAGAAGGGTGTGACTTCCACGGAAGTCAAGTCCTTCACTTATGAGGATCTAGAACGGGCCCTTGCTAAGCAAAAGGAGGAGCATGATGCTTCTCTTGAGGCCTTGGTCCAAATGAGACTGGCCACATTATCCATGATGATGGCATCACCTCCAAGTGGTGGGGCCTCAAGGCCAAATGTGCCTTCTTCACCTGGCCAACAACCTCCTGGCAATGACCAACTAGTGTTCCACGACTTTATGCTAGACCTCCTGTTAAGAAACCTAAGTACAATCCTGTAGGGAAACCTCCTTTGCTTGATGACAATTCCAATTTTGATTTGTGGAGAGTTGGTATGCAGGATCATCTTAGGTACGCCAATGATGAAATGTTGGACATTCTGGAGCATGGCTACCATCCTATCGACCCAAGGAGTCTCACTCCAAGAGAAACTTATGACAAGCATCTCAACGACACCGCAATCATGTGCATAAGAAAAGGAATGAAGGATAAGCAAAGGAGACCTTACATCCACATCGCAAACGCCAAGGAATTATGGGACATCATTGTAAGGACCAAGACCGGTACCTCCACCCTCCGGCTTGCTCGGTATGAAATTGCCAAGGGGCAATTACAGAACTTTTGTATGGAAAAAGGTGAATCCCCCAAGCAGCTTCTAGAACGGCTCATGACTCTCACCACCGACATTGAGTTATGTGATTGTGACAAGACACAAGATGGATTCAACCTGACCAAGAGATTTCTCGTGGACAAGCTACTTCATGCCCTTGCTCATATCATCACCAAATGGTGTGGGATATGAGACATCATCATGGGTTCAAGGAAATTACTCCAGATGACATCATATCCACTTTCCAACTATTCAAAGAGTCAAAGGAAAATGCTACAAAACATCTTGCCATGCATGGTACCTCAACATGAAAGATCAATCTTGCCTTCAAGGCCAAGCATGAATGTGAGGAAGAGCAAAGTGAAGAAGAAGAAGATGATGATGATTATGAAGATGGTGATGAGGTTGACTCCAATGGGAGCCCATCATATGAAGACATTGCCCTTTTTGTAAAGAAGTTTAGTGCAGGAAAATTCAAGGGAAGATTCCAGAAGAAGAAGGTGAGAAAATGCTACAACTGTGAGGAAACCAACCACTTCTCCAACGATTGCCCCTATGAGAAGAGAGAAGATAAACCAAGGTTTAGCAAGACCTTTGCAAAGAAGAAGTTGCCAAACCCTGTGAACTCCAAGCTCAAGAGGAGAGATGGGATAGAAATGGTTGCACATGAAGAATCAGATCCAGAAGATGTTGGTGGGGTTGCCGAAGTAGCTCAATATTCACAAAATACCTTGAGGTTAGTCAACAAGAGTGGTGATGTTGTGTCCTACAACTATATGAAAGACTACAAGGGCAACGCTCACAAGTGCTTGACGGCAAAGGCTGTCATAGAAGACGAGGAGGACCAAAACTCCCCTGACAAGGTTGCTTTCTTTGGTGGAGTCAAATGGGTGATTGATAGTGGATGCACCAACCATATGACTGGAGATAGCAAATTGCTTTTTTATTTCATGGAATCTATTCAACCATTTATGAGCATTGTGTTCGGTGGAGGATCAAAAGGACAGGTACTCGGGTTGGGCAAGGTAGCAATGACAAATGACATGTCTCTTGCAAATGTCATGCTTGTCCAATCCCTTAAATACCATTTGCTTTATGTTCACCAATTGGCTTCCGTTGGTTATGATACACTATTTGGACTAACGGATGTGAAAGTCTTTAAGAGAGATATTCTCGAATTGGATTTTTTGGAGAGTTGGATGGCAACCTTTACACGGTTGATTTCTCGAAAGAGAGCACATTCCATGCAACTTGTCTAATGGCCAAGGCCGATATGGGATGGCTATGGCATCACCGTCTAGCCCATGTCGGCATGAGAAATCTTTAAAATCTCTTAAAGGGTAATCACATCCTTGGACTAACAAATATCTCTTTTGAGAAAGATCGTGTGTGTAGTGCATGCATAGCCGGGAAGTAACATCAATCAAAGCACCCACCCAAGAATATTGTATCTACTTCAAGGCCTTTGGAGCTCCTTCATGTGGATCTTTTTGGGCCTCCATCATGGGATAGTCTTGGTGGGAAAAAGTATGGACTTGTCATTGTTGATGATAATTCAAGATATACATGGGTGTTTTTCCTCAAGTCCAAGGACGAGACAAAGATCACCTTCACTGATTTTGCCAAGCAAGCCCAACGCAAGTTTGACAAAGCAATCTTGGCAATAAGAAGTGACAATGGCTCCGAGTTCAAGAACTACACCTTGTAAGAATTTCTTAGTGATGAGGGGATTGAGCATCAATATTCTGCACCCTACACTCCACAACAAAATGGTGTAGCCGAGAGGAAGAACCGTACACTTGTGGAAATGGCAAGGTCCATGTTGGACGAATACAAGTCACCACATAGTTTTTGGGCTGAGGCTGTCAACACAGCGTGCCATGCATCAAACTGGCTCTTCCTCCGCCCAATAGTGGAGAAGACTCCATATGATCTCCTAACCGGGAACAAGCCAAATGTCAAGTAATTTCGTGTATTCGGGTGCAAGTGTTTCATCCTCAACAAACGGGAACGGTTAGGAAAATTTCAATCCAAGACAACCGAGGGGATATTTGTTGGTTATGGATCAAACTCTCACGCCTATAGAGTCCACAACAAATCCAATGGATGTGTTGTAGAAACTTGTGACGTGATGTTTGATGAATTTAATGGCTCCCATGGGGAGCAAGTTGATCTAAGTGATGTAGGTGAAGAAGATCCCTCTAAAAATATTTTGACCTTGGGTGTTGGTGCCCTTCTTCCAATGGAACAAGAACCTCATGATGATGATGAAGAAGATGGAAGTTTCCCTCATCCTCAAGTCGACTCAACATCCATACCTCCACAAGATCCTAGTGCTCAAACCATGCCAGTTGTTCAGGATCAAGAAGGAGAACACGTCCCTCACCATGATCTCATTCAAGAACAAGATCATCGTCAAGAGCTAGACCAAGAAAATGCGACCGTTGATGATGAACCTCAACAATTTCAATATGAAGAAGAATATCTTCCACCACACATTAATGATCCATATGTTGAGGATATAAATTATGGAAATGAAGTTGAACCTCGTGAAACCCTGACCTCCTTCATGGCACGAGTGGCCGGTCATGTCGATCTTGATAAAATTCTTACCGGCATATCGGAAGGTAGAGTCACTCGTAAACAATTAACAAAATTTTGTGCTCACTTTTCGTTTGTCTCTAGTGTTGTGCCACTCAAGGTACAAGATGCATTGCGGGACAATGATTGGCTCATTGCTATGCAAGAAGAGTTGAACAGTTTTACACGCAACAAAGTATGGTCATTAGTCGAAAAACCAACTGAGGAACACAATGTCATTGGAACAAAATGGATTTTTAAGAACAAGCAAGATGAGAATGTCATAGTCATCCGCAACAAGGCAAGGTTAGTGGCACAAGGTTACTCCCAAGTTGAAGTTTTGGACTTTGGTAAGATCTTTGCTCCTGTTCCTCGTCTTGAGTCTATTCGCATTTTACTGGCTTATGTTGCTTTCAATGATTTTTCATTGCATCAAATGGATGTGAAGAGTGCTTTCCTTAACGCTCCACTACAAGAAGAAGTATATGTATCACAACCACCTGGGTTTGTTGACCCCAATCACAAAGACCATGTGTATAAACTTCACAAGGCTTTGTATGGCCTCAAACAAGCACCACTTGCTTGGTATGATCATCTTAAGAAGTTTCTACTCGATGATGGCTTTGTGAGAGGGGTGATCGATCCCACTATTTTTACTAAGAGTTATAATTGTGATTTTATCTTATGCCAAATCTATGTGGATGACATCATCTTTGGTTCTCCTAACATTCATTTGTGCAAGAAGTTTGCGGCCTCCATGACCAAGACCTTTGAAATGTCAATCAATACAGACTTCAAGTTCTTTCTTGTATTTCAAATACAACAATTTCAAGAAAAAAAATTTATTGTCTCAAACAAAATACCTCAAGGACATTCTGGAGAAGTTTGACATGACAAATGCTAAACCATGTAAGACACCCATGTCCACAAAGGTTGTTCTTACTGAAGACACCCACGGTATTCCTTTTGACCCATCTATTTACTGCTCTATGATTGGTTCATACCTTTATCTTTGTGAATCTAGACCAAACATCATGCTAAGTGTAGGCATATGTGCAAGATTTCAAGCTTCCCCTAGGAAAGCCATCATACGGCGGTTAAGTATATCCTTAGATACCTTGTTCACACCCCAAAGTTGGGCCAATGGTACCCCAAGGATGCAAAGTTTGACCTCATTGGGTACACTGATGCGGATTGGGCTGGTGACAAAGTGGGGCGGAAATCCACTTCCGGTGCACGTCAGTTTCTTGGACGCTCCTTGGTAAGTTGGTCCTCGAAGAAGCAGAATTGTGTTTCACTCTCCATTGCCGTAGCTGAATACATTGCAACTGCAAGTTGTGCAACTCAATTGCTATGGATCAGACAAACTTTAAAGGATTATGGTACCACCTATAGACATGTGCCTCTTTTATGTGATAATGAAAGTGCCATCAAGATTGCTAAGAACCCCATTGATCACCCTCGTACAAAACACATTGATATTAGGTATCACTTCTCGAGAGATCATGTGCAAAAGGGTTACATTGATTTTGCTCACATGGGTACAGATATGCAGCTAGCAGACATCTTCACCAAGCCATTGGACGAAGTAAGGTTTTGTCAACTCAGGCATGAACTTGGTATCTTGGAGCTTGATAACATTATGTCAAATCTTGTACACCTACATACACTTACTTCATGTTTTTTCCAGATGTAGGCATGTATTTAGGGGGACATATTCAATTCATGAGTTCTCTCACCCTATATGATGCATAAATCAACCCAACACTCTCAAAGTTACTTTGCTCACCTTAGTGACTTGGTGCTTTAAATGATGGAGTTGTGGTGATGGGCTCAAGTTATCTTCGCAGTGCCATCCCACGTTTACTCAAACATGGTGGGTGAAACCACCGCCCACACCATCGTTAGAGCTGTTTAGCAAGTATGGTCACTATTTGAGACAATATTGGGTGTTACATGTGCTAGGATACTCTTCATCATCTCACTATCATGGGTGACATAGAAAATGGAAAAACTCTCATGTTTGCCTCTGCCTCCTGTTTGCCCCTCTCGGGCGTCCGACATGTTTCGGTCATTCGATGACCTGCTGATGTCCGCACGTCCGACAAGAGTCGGTCATCCGATGATTTACTATCCTCCGGTCGTCTGACGTCAGCCGGTCATCCGATGATTTGGCCCCATATAAATTCTAGAGGCCCGTGGGTCTGGGCATTTGCCCTAACTCCCCACGCCGCCTCCTGCCCTTCGTTCCTCTCCTCTGCATCGCCAGGCCGCCGCCAGGCCTCTCTCCGGCCGCTTCTCTGGCCGGAGCTTCTCTCTCCTTGGCCCCAAGGAGTTTTCGCCATGCCGAAGATCAAACACTCCGCATGCAAGACCCCCGTCGGTTCGCCCTATCGTGCCGCCCATGGTGCGGTGTCCAACGACTCAAGAACGGACTTGTCCCTTTAGGCGCGTCACCAAGTGTCCGATCCGTGCAACCGTCTCATCCTCGGAGGGTTCTAACTATGAAGAAGAGCTCGAGTATGAAGAATGGGCTGAATTTGTTGGGGTTCGCACAAATCTTCCGAAGCCCGGCACTCGGAGACGGTCATACATTCCTTCTCCGCTTCCGGATCAGCCTCAAGGTGATGCTCGCCGCATCTCTCTTGAACCCCCTCCTTCTCTAGGTCACGAAATTAAGGATTTCATGAAGGTCCCTAAGTTTGCCTGTCTTAAGTTTCGTCACGACACTGATCAATTCTCTGTTGTGCGTGATTCCATGGACTCGCGTTTTCACCCAAATGTTGAGGCTGGCATTTTCTCCACTTTCATTGTTCTAAAAGGTCTGTCGACATGTGCCTATTTTATGTGATAATGGAAGTGCCATCAAGATTGTTGAGAACCCCATTGATCACCCTCGCACAAAACACATTGATATTAGGTATCACTTCTTGAGAGATCATGTGCAAAAGGGTGACATTGATATTGCTCACGTGGGTATAGATATGCAGCTAGCAGACATCTTCACCAAGCCATTGGACGAAGCAAGGTTTTGTTAACTCAGGCATGAACTTGGTATCTTGGAGCCTGATAATATTATGTGAAATACTGTACACCTACATACACTTCATGTTTTGACTAGGTGTAGGCATGTATTTAGGGGGACACATTCAATTCAAGAGTTCTCTCACCCTATATGATGCGTAAATCAACCCAACATTCTCCAAGTTACTTTGCTCACCTTGGTGCTTTAAAAGGATGGAGTTGTGGCGATTGGCTCAAGTTATCTTCGTAGTGCCATCCCACGTTTACTCAAACATGGTGGGTGAAACCACCGCCCACACCATCGTTAGAGCTATTTAGCAAGTATGGTCACTATTTGAGATAATTTTGGGTGTTCATGTGCTAGGATACTCTTCATCATCTCACTATCATGGGTGACACAGAAAATGGAAAAACTCTCATGTTTGCCTCTGCCTCCTATTTGCCCCTCTCGGACGTACGACGTGTTACGGTCGTCCAATGACCTGCTGATGTCCAGACGTCCGACAAGAGTCGGTCATCCGATGATTTACCATCCGCCGTTCGTCTGACGTCAGTCGGTCGTCCGACGATTCGGCCCCATATAAATTGTGGAGGCCCGCGCGTTTGGGCATTTGCCCTAACTCCCCGTGCCGCCTCCTCCCCGTCGTTCCTCTCCTATGGATCGCCAGGCCGCCGCCAGGCCTCTCTCCGGGCACTTCTCCATCCGGAGCTTCTCTCTCCTTAGGCCCCAAGGAGTTTTTGCCATGCCGAAGATCAAACACTCCGCACACAAGACCCCCGTCGGTTCGTCCTCTCGTGCCGCCCATGGTGCGGGGTCCGACGACTCAAGAACGGGCATGTCCCTTCAAGCGAGTCACCAAGTGTGCGGTTCGTGGAATCTTATCATCCTCGAAGGGTTCTGACTATGAAGAAGAGCTCGAGTATGAAGAACGGGCTAAACTTGTTGGGGCTCGCAGAAATCTTCCAAAGCCCGGCACTCGGAGACAGTCATTGTCGTGGTTTTGTCACGGCAGATGTCCTCGTGAAAGGACTTAGTACTAGAGCCATCGCACCTTGGTGGCGACTCAAAGGGGTTAAGCGGGAGAGACACGGCGATTTACCCAGGTTCAGCCCCTCGTGAGGAGGTAAAGGCCTACGTCCTGCTTGGTTTGTATAGATGTGGTTTCGATTACAAGGAGGGCGTAAATCGCCAGACCTAGCACTCGATGAATTCTAACCTGCCTCTCCTTCCCTAGGACTCGCCTTTATATACAGGTCGAACCCTTAGGGTTTACAAGGATACTTTCCTTTCTACAAATCGTGAACCCTGTGGTCTCTAAGTCGCCGTCCTTCAAAGCTTGGAGACCTTCCAGAAATCATAAACTGCCATATGACCTTGATTTGGCCAGGCCAAGGCCCAAATCGCTGTTTAGGTGAATCGCCTGATTTGGTGACCCGGCCCAACTAGGGCGGGTTATTAACAGGTAATATCTCCAACATTAGGCCCCAGATTGACTTGATCTCTTTTCACGCCAATATTTCTGCTCAGTTAAAGGCGATTCATTCCTCATTTTTCTCCATACGTCAGAAATTGTAACCCGCCATCTGGCACTGAAAATCTTTAAGTCGCCAAACCATTTATTGTTGGCATTTTCTTATCCCTCGAATTCCGGGAAGATTGACATAATCCCAATGGATCCTGGTGCATCATTATCCCAAAATTTTCGGAACACCATCATGGTGAATCTTTTTATTCCCCGGCGGTTCCCACTCACGACGCCTCGATTCCAGCGCCCGCCCTGTTAAATAGATGGGGGGGAACATGACTGGCGCATCCCACCTACCAGTCTCGTCAATCTCTTCCCCATTATCACAACGTGGAAGTCTCATCGCCCCCCGAGGGCTCCGCCGCTGACCGCACTTTCCGTCTTCGCCCAAGAGGTTTCGGCGCCGCCCATAGATCTTCGCCATCGTCAAGCTTCGTACCGCAGCCGATCCGTTCGCCGCCAGTGACCACCGCATCGACGTCGACCACCTCGCCGTTCGCAAAAAAACTCCGCCGTCGTCAAAGGTTTCTCCGCTCAACAGGACCTCCGTGCTTCTCCAACAACCTCCGTCGTCGTCGACCACTTCCGACCGAAAGCATCAGGTTAGGCCACCGCCCATTTAAGGACAGATCTAATCTTCGTTCGAAGCTCCAGCACTGCCATGTTCTTGATGTTCTTCGCGAGAATTTGTTGCCTGTCCTTGACTGATTAACACAAATGTCGACGAGATAGCCAATGCTTTGAATACCTTCATTTATCCGCTCTTACTTGCGAATCTAGAGTAATGTTTCATCAAGCGAAGGACATCACCTTGTCCTGGTAATAAACTGCTGCATCCAGCCACTTTTCTCATGTTTTTTCACCTGTCCAGTTATCCATAATTTACCTACTGTTTGCAAAAAGCTGTTTGTAGTCTTCACACTTTGCTCTTTTGAACGAACGTCTCCGACACCTTTAAAACGCAGCTCTCGTGAATAGCCAAACTTCGTAAGTCGCCATAGCAACCCAAATTAATATGGCGGGTCAAGCTTTTTCCCTCAGTCCGTGAACAAATTATTTGGCGAGTCAAATGAACTTATTTCACCCCTTACGGTAGATGTTCGAGGCGTGTAAATTCATCCGTACTTTACTTCTTTGTAGCATGGGCACCGTCTTCAAAAGTGACTGGCTTCCTACCAAAGTCGACGACACCATACTAGCAGACTATGTGAAAACGGGCAACTTGGACCCTCAGAATGTTATCGGCTGGCGTACCGGGTTCGGAGAGGATCTCCCCAACCCCAAAGAAGGGGAGATAGTCGTTTTCATTGAACACCTGGAGCAAGGTTTTAAGCCGCCCGGATCGAAGTTTCTTAGAGACGCCATGTCTTCCATGAACGTCCGCCTCCAGGATCTGGGACCTAATTCGATAAGTAACCTATGCCAATTCCAAGTGTTCTGTGAGGCTTATCTGCGGATGGAACCCTCAGTCCCCTTATTCTGCCACTTTTTCCATCTGAATCGCCAAACGGAATTTCACAATGGCCCCAGCCTGGAACTCGCCGGTGTCAATGTCCAGCACCGTAGGGATAGCCCGTTTCCCTCACTCGCCATGCCAAGCCATCCCAAAGGTTGGGGCGAGTCTTGGTTCTATTGTCAAGAGACCTCACCTGCAGGCGAAAACAAGCTTCTGGGCTACAGGAAAGATCGCCTTCCAACAAATTTCAAGCTTCCAGACAAGCTCACCGAGGAGGACGAATCAGACTTCATCCCAGTATTGTCCGAGTTAAGATCTTTGACAAACAACGGCCTTACTGGGGTTGACTTGATCCGCTGTTGGGTCGAATGGCGCATCCTCCCTCTGAGTCGCCGGGACAGGCTAATGTGCGAATTTGATGGCACTTTAGATCACCCTCAATGTTATTTCCATACGGCTTTAACAGAAAAGGATATTGTCACCATCATCAAGAAGCTGACTGGCGAGCCTGCGGGAAAATGCGGCCAAATCGGCCTCAAGCCTTTCTGCAAAATTAATCCGGCGCCCAAGGTGAGCAAATCTAACCCGCCTTTTGTCTTTACTTCTTATGTTTCACTTGTATCGTGTCTTTTGTAACATCTGCTATTTCAGAAAGGTGATAAATTTTGGTCCAAGAAACCCAAAAGGCCAGCCATGAAGCATGCTAAGCCGCCCCCAAAGAAAACCAAGGGCAAGGGCAAAGCTGTTGCGGCTGAGCCACCCGAAGTAGAGTCTCAAGTCGGCGATGCACTTTCGGAGGTAAAAACCTATCCTCTTTTCACTCGCCATCCACTACTGTTAACTTTTGTATTTATATCATTGCCTCTCTTGAATAGAATGAAGACAACGAAAGCCAGGAGGACTCTGTTGAGGTAATTTCTGTTTCCTCCAATTCATCTCCTTCTCCACCTAAGCCGGCAGGAGAATTTGTGGGAAAGTTCCCTTCTCACACCCAAATGCTTGTTTGGACCCAAATTTCCTACTGAAGAAAGCACAACATACTTCAAATCAGAAGACCCGAAGTCATTCCGGTGATCTGGTGTCCGGCTTACCAGCAACGAACAAGAGGAAAACAAATGAGGTACTCATGAATAACAATTCTTCATGTTTCTTTGGATCACGTCTGTAACCCGCCTATATTTTTGACGTATAATTCTTGCAGAACTCTCCTCCTACATCTGGCGACTCAGTTATGTCGACACTTCTGCCAATGATTCGAGTCCCTGGGTAAGTCTTTTGATAATCTTACTTTGAATCTGAAGGTAATAAACTTTCAGTTCCTTAATGCGCTTCTCCCCTCTTTTAGGGCACAGGCCAAGAAAAGGAAAACCAGCGGACCAACTCCTGTCATAATTTCAGAGCCCATCAAAGAGTCAGTGCAGATCCAAGATAACCCGGATCAAGGCGAGCCCGAAAATCAAATGGATCTTCCAAACTCGCCCAAGGAAACAATGGATGCCCCTAAGCCGCCAAGTCCATTGATGACAGCAGAAGACCCGGATGCTGTAGTTATTACTGGTACCGGCTTCTCCAAACCGGCGGCAACGGTTTTGTCAAAGCATGTGGCATCCTCCTCTCAAACCATTCCTGAGTCTGGACTCTCCAAGGCTAGGCTTTCTGAATATGAAAATCTGGAGTTCAAGGAACTCTGCTCTGGTTTTGCAAGTCGCCTGGAGGCGAGTTATGAGATGGAGAGAAGCCTGCTGCGGATGCTAAAAAACAAACATGAGGTAAGCTTTGTTATATTGTATTACTCCCATTAACCCCCAAGGGCCGGGTCATCAGTAAAAAGATGAGACGGGTCTTGATAAATTTAGAAAAAACTTTCGACCAGTAACCCCCAACGGCCGGGTCATCAGTAAAAGATGAGCCGGGTCTTGATAAATTTAGAAAAAACTTTCGACCAGTAACCCCAAGGGCCGGGTTATCAGTAAAAAGATGAGCCGGGTCTTGATATTGTATAATTTCATCTGAAAAGAAAAAATTATACATTAGCCCCCAAGTGTCAGGGATATTGCTTGCAATAGTTCTGAGACTTGCCCCTTATTTTGTACTTTCAACAGGAAACTCTTGCTCAGACTGAATCGGCGCTTGGCGATTTAAAGAAAAACTTATCTGGTCAGCAAGATGCCCGAGCTAAGTCGGAGGAGAAGTATCAATTGGTCCTGGCTGAGCTAGAAAAACTCAAAGCCGATTTGAAAAGAGCTCAAGCTGACCAAGATGCTGCCACAAAAAGAGCAGAGAAGGCTGAACCCAGTCTAGCTACTGTGCAACAAGAATTGTCCGGCTTGAAGCGTCATATCTCAAACATGACGCAAGCCATATTTGGTAAACTTACTCAAACTTTTGATATTTTTCTCCCTTTTTTATCAACAACTCTTATTGTAAGTCGCTGATTTATCATGACCCCTTACACAGGTCCGAGAGCCGCCAACCTTTAGGATGATTGCGTGCTGATGTTGAAGGCGGTTTACACGCTGACAGAGCAACTATACACCGGCAGTGTTCTAACTATTAAAGCTGTGATGGGTGCCAAAGAGCCTATAAATTCCATAAATAAGATGCTTGGCTGCCTATCCACGCTTCCCCCTCAGATTGGCGAGTTAACTCGGTCAGCCGCTCGAAAGGGGATTCTGATTGCCTTGAGTCGCTGTTTGGCATATACTCCAGAGATCAACCCGGAAGAGGTAGCGGCAGGCTTTTCTCAACTCAAAGATGATGGGTCAGAATTAATCGAAGAGGACTATCAACATGTTGTCAAGGACTCCCGGCTGGCGGCAACCCAACTCGCAGCAAGTCTGGATTTATCAAAGTATCAGGCTGCTTATGACAACAAGAACAAGAAGGTCAGCCCGCCAACCTTTGTGATGACCAGTTTAACTCCTCGGCGACCCAAGTACCCTTTTGACTTGGAAGCAGATCTGGCATCCATCCTGAACGATGAAGATGACTTCGCAGCTCTGGCCAAGTGTAATTGGGTACTGGGCGACTTGCAAATTGAGGTCGACCAAAGCTCGCAGCAAAATTATCCGAAGGCACCAACACAGTAAACTTCATCGATTTGGCCTGAGAGCCATGTAATAGGTCTTTTTCATAAGTCGGTACTGCTTTCGTGATACTCTCGAAAGAATCTTTATGTCGCCCTTAAGGCGATTTGAAATATTTGATCCGCCATTTGAGAATCCTTTAAAATGCTTAACCCGCCATGGATGAAGTGACTTTGATCATCAACCTGACTTAGGCTTTGAAAACAACATACGTGAAACCAAATAAATGATAACAAATATTTTCAATATAAATAAGGAAAAAGATTTTGAAACCCTCGTGGCCATACCATGAAGGAAAATAAAAACAGCAATTTCGTCGGCTCATAAGGTCGCGACAGGATGGGGCGAGTCAGAAAGCTCGAGCGCACACCCTAAATGATGGTTTCGTCGGCTCATAAGGTCGCGACAGGATGAGGCGAGTCAGAAAGCTCGAGCACACACCCCAAAATGCTGGTTTCGTCGGCTCATAAGGTCGCGACAGGATGAGGCGAGTCAGAAAACTCGAGCACACACCCTAAAATTCTGGTTTCGTCGGCTCATAAGGTCGCAACAGGATGAGGCGAGTCAGAAAGCTCGAGCACACACCCTAAAATGCTGGTTTCGTCGGCTCATAAGGTCGCGACAGGATGAGGCGAGTCAGAAAGCTCGAGCACACACCCTAAAATGCTGGTTTCGTCGGCTCATAAGGTCGCGACAGGATGGGGCGAGTCAGAAAGCTCAAGCGCCACCCTAAGATGATGGTTTCCTCGGCTCATAAGGTCGCGACAGGATGAGGCGAGTCAGAAAGCTCGAGCAGACATCCTAAAATGCTGGTTTTGTCAGCTCATAAGGTCGCAACAGGATGAGGCGAGTCACAAAGCTCGAGCACACACCCTAAAATGCTGATGATTTAGTCGGCTCATAAGGTCGCGACAAGATGGGGCGAGTCAGAAAGCTCAAGCGCCACCCTAAATGATGATGTTTTCGTCAGCTCATAAGGTCGCGACAGGATGGGCGAGTCAGAAAGCTCAAGCGCCACCCTAAGATGATGATTCTGTCAGCTCATAAGGTCGCAACAGGATGACAAAATTGTTCTTTAATGAAGAAGCCCCCAAGTCTGGGAGTATTTTTAACTTTATTACTTCATAATGAAACTCAAAAACTTACAAAATGCACAGCTCAAGAGCTCAAGTGTAATAAGGCCGCAGGTGGGCAATATTCCAGGGGCGAGTTGACTCAGCCTCCGTGGTTGGCCGGTTAGGCCGAAGATCCACCAGATAATAAGAGCCATTGCGGAGATTTTTGCTGACGACGAACGGTCCTTCCCAAGGCGGTGATAACTTATGCATGCCAGCACGATCTCGTGTGAAGCGAAGAACCAAATCGCCTTCCTGAAAGGTCCGACTCTTAACCCGGCGGTTGTGATAACGCCATAGATCCTGCTGGTAGATAGCTGAACGGGCCGTAGCCACGTCACGTGCCTCCTCTAAGGCGTCCAAAGAGTCTTGACGCGCCAGCTCATTGTCTTGTTCCACATATGCGGCGACTCTAGGTGAGTCATGCCTTATATCAGTGGGAAGAACGGCTTCTGCTCCGTAGACCAGAAAGAAAGGGGTGAAACCTGTGGACCGGTTCGGGGTAGTCCGAATACTCCACAGTACTGAAGGTAATTCTTCAACCCAACACCCTGGGGTTTTCTCTAGGGGAACCATGAGTCGGGGCTTAATTCCTCGCAAAACCTCCTGATTCGCCCGCTCCGCATGCCCATTAGATTGTGGGTGAGCGACTGCAGAAACATCAAGCCGGATATGCTCTCGACGGCAAAACTCCTTTATCGCCCCTTGCGACCAGTTAGTACCATTATCAGTAATGATACTGTGCGGATATCCAAACCGGAAAATCATCTTTTTCAAGAATTTGACCGCTGTCTCCGCATCGCAAGCTCCAATAGGTTCCGCCTCAACCCACTTGGTGAACTTATCAACTGCCACCAGCACATGGGTCTTCTTGTTAGAGGACATTTTAAAGGGGCCGACCATGTCCAGCCCCCAGACCGCAAAAGGCCAAGTGATGGGGATCATTCTTAATTCTTGAGCCGGCACATGAGCCTGTCGCCCATAATGCTGGCATCCTTCGCACCGACGAACTATATCTTCTGCATCTGCATGAGCCATCAGCCAAAAGAAACCATGACGAAAAGCCTTTGACACCAAAGAGCGTGACCCGGCATGATGCCCACAGTCTCCGGAATGAATGTCATTTAAGATTATGCATCCTTCTTCGGAGGAAACGCATTGCTGAAAAACTCCAGAGGCGCTCCGCTTATATAACTCGCCATTGATGATGACCATGGATTTGCTGCGGCGAACGATTTGATGAGCCGAAACTTCGACTATTGGTAACTCGCCCCTGGCGAGATAAGCCAGATAAGGAAGAACCCAATCTGGCGTGACGTGGAGAGCCGCCACGAGCTCAGACTCAGGATCTGGTATTGCCAACTCCTCCTCCGATGGTAGAATCACGGATGGTTTCTGTAAAATATCCAGGAAAACATTGGGAGAAATTGGCTTTCGCTGGGAACCAAGTCGTGAGAGGGCGTCAGCTGCCCCGTTGAGGCGCCGATCAATGTGGTCCACCTGATAACCATGAAAATGACCCGCCACATCACACACAGCTCTTCTGTAAGCCGCCATCATGGGGTCCCGAGAATCCCAAGTACCCGAAACTTGCCGCGCCACCAAATCAGAGTCGCCAAAGCATCTGACTTGCGTCAAATTCATCTCCTTGGCGAGTCGCAAGCCGTGAAGCAAAGCTTCGTATTCCGTCGCATTGTTAGTGCATGGAAACATGAGTCGGAGAATGTAGCAGAATTTATCTCCTTGAGGGGATACCAACACCACACCAGCCCCCGAGCCTTCCAGCTGCCTAGATCCATCAAAATAAGTAGTCCAGTAAGTGAGATCAGGCCTGTCTTCCGGAGCCTACAACTCCGTCCAGTCGTTGACGAAATCAACTAAAGCCTGAGACTTGATGGCTGTGCGGGGGGGTATACTGTATGTGGTGCGGCCCAAGTTCCATTGCCCACTTGGCAATCTGCCCTGTTGCCTCCCGATTCTGGATGATGTCCCCAAGGGGGGCAGAGCTAACCACTGTGATAGGGTGTCCTTGGAAGTAATGCTTAAGTTTCCGACTCGCCATAAACACCCCATACACCAACTTCTACCAGTGTGGGTACCGCTGCTTGGAAAACTTTAGCACCTCGCTGATAAAATACACCGGGTGTTGCACTGGGTATTCCTTCCCTTCCTCCTTTCTTTCAACGACCACTGCCACACTTACTGCTTTGGAATTTGCCACGATATACAGAAGCATGGGCTCTTTTTCAGTCGGGGCGGCCAGGACCGGCGGGTTAACCAATTGGCATTTCAGGGCTTCGAGCGCCTCGTCTTCCTCATTCGTCCAAACAAACCGATCATATTTCCTTAATAACTGATAAAGAGGGATCGCCTTCTCACCCAGGCGACTTACGAAATGACTTAGGGCCGCAATGCGACCCGCCAATCGTTGAACTTGATTAACGTTCGCCGGCTTTCCAAGGGATGTAACTGCTTCGATCTTGTCCGGGTTAGCTTCAATGCCGCGCTCCGATACTAGGAAGCCCAGCAATTTCCCTGCAGGCACACCAAAAACACATTTGGTGGGATTTAGCTTCATCTGATATACCCATAGATTATCGAACGTTTCCTTGAGATCCTCCAGTGGTGTCTCCCCCTGGCGGGTTTTGATCACAATATCGTCGACATAGGCGTGGACGTTGCGACCGATTTGGTTGAGGAGGCAATTCGGGATGCAGCGCTCATAAGTCGCCCCCGCACTCTTGAGTCCAAAAGGCATGGACACATAACAAAAAGCCCCAAAGGGGTTATAAAGGTTGTTTTCTCTTGATCCTCCACGGCCATCTTGATTTGGTGATATCCTGAGTAGGCGTTCAAAAAGCACAATCGTTCGCATCCCGCAACCGAGTCAATGATCTGGTCGATGCGGGGAAGAGCGAAGGGATCTTTTGGGCAGGCTCTGTTGAGATCTGTGTAGTCAATGCACATACGAAAGGTACCGTTCTTCTTGAGTACCAAAACCGGGTTAGCTAGCCATTTGGGGTGAAAAACTTCCATGATGAATCCGGCGGCTAAAAGACGGGCAACCTCTTCCCCAATCGCCTTGCGTTGCTCCTCGTTAAATATGCGAAGGTACTACTGGATGGGTTTTGCCTTTGGGTCAACGTTAAGATGGTGCTCAGCAAATTCTCTCGGCACACCAGGCATGTCAGAATGTTTCCATGCGAAGATGTCCCGATTCTCACGGATGAATTTGATGAGCGCGCTTTCCTATTTGGGGTCCACACCCGTCCCAATGGTGAACTGCTTGGATGAATCGCCAGGAACGAAATCGATTGTCTTAGTGTCATCCGTTGGCTTGAACTTGAGGGGCGACTCAGCATCTGTAGTCGGCTTCTTTAGGGGTGACATGTCCGCCGGGTCAACATTGGTCAGATGGTGTTTGAGCTCCTCTGCAGCGCAGGCGACTTCCGCATAAGCCGCGTCCCCTTCTTCGCATTCCTTTGCAATCCTTCTATCTCCATCAACCGTGATAAGTCCTTTGGGACCAGGCATTTTGAGCTTGAGGTAAACATAACACGGGCAAGCCATGAAGCGGGCGTAAGCCGGCCGACCAAATAACGCATGGTAGGGGCTTTTCAATTTGACCACCTCGAAAATCAGTGACTCCGACCTGTAATTCTGCGCAGTTCCAAACGCCACTGTGAGCCTGACTCGGCCTATGGGGTAGGCCGACTTGCCCGGGACGATTCCATGGAAGACCGTGGTTGAAGGCATCAGGTCCTTTTCCAATAGGTTCATCCTTTGGAATGTGTCAAAATATAAGATATTAATGCTGCTGCCACCATCCATTAGCACTTTGGACAGGGTGTAACCCCCAACTTGGGGAGCCACGACCAACGCTAAATCGCCTGGGTTGTCAACTCCTGGCGGGTGATCCTCCCTGCTCCATGTTATGGTCTGCTCAGACCAATGGAGGTATCTGGGAAGCGCCGGTTCAGATACATTGTACGCCCGGTGACTCACCTTCTTATCGCGCCTGCAAGCATTGGTGGTGAAAACATGATACTGCCCATTACTTAACTGTTTGGGGTTGCTGTGGAAACCCCCGTTATCATCCTGACCCTGCGGAGCCCCCTGTGGGGGTGGCTGTTGAAAGGATCCTGGTGGTGGTGGTGCACCGGGTATTGGCCGCCGCCTGGATGTGGGCCTCCCTGAGCCCCCTGTTCAGGAAAGCCACCGAAGGGGTTCTGTCGTTGGTTGGGTGCGGCGAACTGCTCCTGGCGCTGGTCCGGGTCATCGTTTTGACTTTTCTTGATCGCCTCCTCCCGAAACTCCCGCATTACGAAGCAATTCTCCCAGGAGTGAGTCGCCGGACCGTCTGCCGTGGCATGGTGCAGGCAAGGGCCTTTGAGTAGATCTTCATAGTTACGCGGCCTCTTCCCGCTAAACCCCCTGTTTTTCTTCTGGCGTTGGTTGCCATTGTTGGTGTTGGTATTGGCGATTAAGTCCGAGGGCTCCTCTTGCGGTCTTCGCTTGCCATTGGCCCCTTGATTGTGGCAGTTGCGTCCCTGGAACCGGGTATGGTTTTTGGAAGACTCGCCCTTTTTGGGTGAATTAGCCTTACCATCCTCACCAGGATCTTTGGTGTCATCTGCCTCAGCGTACCTAGTGAGGGTGTCCATCAGCTCTCTCATGTCTTGGACCTTTCGCTTGAGTCTCCCCAATTTTTGCACCAAGGGTTCGTAATGGCAATTCTACTCGAGGATCAGCACAGCTTGAGCCGCCGTAATACCATCTGACGAATGGATAATTTCTGCAACCCGCCGTGACCAATGGTGAGCCGACTCATCCAGGCGCTGAACACAGTGTTGTAGATCGACGATCTTCATGTGGGAGGTAAGTTTTTCAACCAAGTACATGCTGACCCCTCGAGCATCATCGTGAAGTATCTGGCGCAAACTTCCTCGTTTACGTCGAGCATGTCCATGGCAATTTCATAACTCCCGATCCACTATGCCGGCTCAAGGTCTGGGGTGTAATTAGGCACCTTTCTTGGTCCCTTCAAATCTTTGGGCATCCTTTCGTTACGAAGGGCGAGGACCAAGCATGGCACCCCTACTCGCCCTCCGCCCCCGACGAGGGGGGCCAGGGCGTCTTGGGTGTTCGGGAGATCCCGGCCCGGCGGGTTCCGATCAGGCGGGTTGTCCTGTGGGACGTGTCGTGGTCCGGTGTTTACGGCGGGCTGGTCCTCTGGCCGACTCCTGGTGTAACTTGCTTGGGGTGGAATGCAACCTCTCGAGGATATGTGAGAACTGGGCGTTTTGAACCACCGCCGTCTTCAACATCTCGATGGCGTTCCTTGCTTCTATCTCGGCAGGGGTGTTGTCGTGAATCGGAAGAGACTCCAGATGGCGAGTTGCGGCAAGCACGTTATCCACCAGGTTGGAAAAGTGGCCTTGAGGCGTCCGGAATCGGGGAATGTGATCCTCAACTGGCTGAGCCGGCGGGTTAGGCGGGCAGCCCGGTCCTCCCCCCGGGGCAGATCCCGCCCCAGGGGTTCGTGGAGTGTCGAACAGGCGGGTCGGGTTGAGATCATGGGGCAGGTGACCCTGGTGTGTTCGTTGATGGACGGCGTCAGATGCGCGCTGTTGTCTTTCGAGCCACCAGTTGTCAGTGTTTAAAAGCATCCTTTCGGCCGCAATTTGAGCTTGTCGAGTCTCGATCCTAGCGGACTCCACCTCGGCATCCCGATGAGCCTTTGCCACTGCCTCTCTGAGTTTCGCCAGCTCCGCGTTTATCTCCTCCTCGTTTTCTGGTGTGATGGGAGTCGCCATTAGCCTTGTGATTTCTGCCGCTAAATCCACCAGGACTGCGGCCGGGCTTCTGGACGTCTCGCCGGCTCCATTGCCTCCGGTGGGGTTTTGTGTGGGTTGAGTCACCCCCGCCATGTAAATGGCGATCTGACAGCGGTTTCGGTCAAGGACTTCGGGGTTCATGGCCAGCGACAAGCCCCCAAGACAATCCCCATGTAGAGATCGGATTGAATCTGAATCGCCCATGGATGATTCGTCATCAGAGTTGATTGGCGTAGTTTCCTGAGTCGTCGAGCGCTCTGGCTCCTCCGATCCCTGCGTGAACCCCACAAAGACTGGGCGAGTCAGATTTGGCGTTATTACTGGGCGAACGTACCTGGCCGGCTCGACGATGTCCGTGGAGATGTCCGGCACAGGCACGGATGATCCGATCATGCCAATGAAGATGTTGATCTTGCCGAAAGGGACCCTGTAACCAGATTCAATAGAATCTGCTTTGGGCCCCCATCGCTGGTTGTCGATGTAGGTTTTCCCGCGGCGGCTCCGGGTCATGAGCCCCGTCGCGTAACTCCCAAACCCTGGTAGGGCTCCCTTTGAGAACTCAACTCCATCGTGCGCAGGCCCCACGGTGGGCGCCAACTGTCGTGGTTTTGTCACGGCAGATGTCCTCGTGAAAGGCCTTAGTACTAGAGCCATCGCACCTTGGTGGCGACTCAAAGGGGTTAAGCGGGAGAGACACGGTGATTTACCCAGGTTCAGCCCCTCGTGAGGAGGTAAAGGCCTACGTCTCGCTTTGGTTTGTATAGATGTGGTTTCGATTACAAGGAGGGCGTAAATCGCCACACCTAGCACTCGATGAATTCTAACCTGCCTCTTCTTCCCTAGGACTCGCCTTTATATACAGGTCGAACCCTTAGGGTTTACAAGGATACTTTCCTTTCTACAAATCGTGACCCCTGTGGTCTCTAAGTCGCCGTCTTTCAAAGCTTGGAGACCTTCCAGAAATCATAAACTGCCATATGACCTTGATTTGGCCAGGTCAAGGCCCAAATCACTGTTTAGGTGAATCGCCTGATTTGGTGACCCGGCCCAACTAGGGCAGGTTATTAACAGGTAATATCTCCAACATTCATACATGCCTTCTCCGCTTTCGTATCAGCCTCAAGGTGATTCTCGCCGCATCTCTCTTGAACCCCCTCCTTCTCTAGGTCAAGAAATTAGGGATTTCACGAAGGTCCCTAAATCTGCGTATCTTAAGTTTCGTCGCGACACTGATCAATTCTCTGTTGTGCATGATTCCATGGACTCAGTTTGCACACAAATTTTCAGGCAGACATTTTATCCACTGACATTATTCCGAAAGGTCTGTCGGTTCATCACTACATTGACTTAGAGCATATTCGCACTCACCCGGAAAAATATCTTGCTGCCATTAATCCCATAGAGTCATCTGGTCTTGCTGCTCCCTTTGGTTTACAACATGACTTCAACCATGCTGCCATGCATTAGTTCTATGCAACTTGCTTCTTTGGTCCAGATAACACCGTCACTTGGATGACGTCCGACGCCTAGCTCTCAGCCCTATTATGCTCAGTTTGTTGGTGCTCTTGGTTTTCCAGACACCGGCTTTAAAATCCATAAGAGTGACCCAAATCATGCACCTAGGTCCATTGAAGCATGTGGCTATCTTTTAAAGAGCCTTGATGACCTTGATGAAGAGGAAAGGGCAAAGATCTCAATCAAGTTTCTATTTGGAGATCTCCCTTCTTCATTATTTTTCAGTGCGTCAGCCGCACTATCTATCCCAAGATGGGTGACAGGGGAACCTATAGTGGATATTGCATTGATATCATGACCCATCTCAATGAACATCCTAAAAGGAAGATCAATGTCCCTCAATTTTTATGGCATGAGATTCGCCTCGCTAGTTTTCAATACAAGCGAGCCTTTCCTCATGCCCCCTTTATTCAAGCTCTCATTGAACATGTGGCCCCTTTTTCTATTGCTCGCACTCATGTGCATAAAAAATGGGTCATTCCCCCTCACATGGCGGATGGTTGGGCTCCCAAGAAATCCTCTTCCGTTCCTACTCGACGGGCTGCTGCTCGGTCTAGGTCTCTCTCATCTAGCTCTGTCTCCTTCGGTCGCTTTGCTAGTTTTCTTGGGAAAGCACATTCTGCCATGATGAAGACTTTCACCTTTCAGTGCTCGCAAAACCACGATGTGGTCACTCGCATGATCTCCTCTAAGAATGCTCTCAAGGCTCATCTGAGAGGCTCGGGAGCAACTGATGTGAGTGACGATGAGGATCTTCCCCTTGCTCCTCCTTCCGACTTTGGTTTTCCCTCTGGCCCTGAGTGGGCTGATTTCCTTGGCGAGGCAGGTGGCAGTGGCACCCATGGTGATGATGATGATGACAATGGTCTCTGAGTGTGTGGTGGCATGACCTTGGTCCTTCCCTTTTTCGGTACTTGATGCCAAAGGGGGAGGACATTATCTTAGCATTCGACTTGTTACCCTTAATGTATGGATGATAGAGTATGCTGAACTATTATGATGTGTTATCATGTAATGCTACTTATGGATGATGTTTTATCATGTTATGATGAACTATTATGATGTGTTATCATGCTATTTTATTGATCCATATGATATCTTCGATGCACTCATTATCAAGTAAGGAGGAGCTCCCAACCATAATTATTTTACCATGCATATAATCAGGGGGAGCTCCATAACAAATCTCTCCTAAGCTACATATGTCTACTTTACTTTTTTTTAGAGCTTTATCTATGTTGTCATCAACTACAAAAATGGGGTAGATTGTGTTGGAAATATGCCCTAGAGGCAATGATAAAATAGTTATAATTATATTTCATGTTTCAAGATAATCGTTTATTATCCATGCTATAATTGTATTGAATGAAAGCATAGATACATATGTGGATATCTAGACAAAACAATGTCCCTAGTAAGCCTCTAGTTGGCTAGCCAGTTGATCAAGGATAGTTAAGATTTTGTGACCATGTGCAAGTGTTGTCACTTGATAACTGGATCACATCATTAGGAGAATCATGTGATGGACTAGACCCAAACTATAAACATAGCATGTGATCATGTCATTTTGTTGCTATTGTTTTCTACATGTCAAGTGTTCATTCCTATGACCATGAGATCATGTAACTCACTGATACCGGAGGAATACCTTGTGTGTATCAAATGTCACAACGTTACTGGCTGACGATAAAGGTGCTCTACATGTATCTCGAAACGGCGACATTCTGGGTGTTGATGTTTGATTTTCTGCCCTCCTTAGTCTTTTCTCGATTCGGCGGTATTGTTGGATTGCAGCGACCCGGACTGACATAACTCGTACGCTTATGAGAGACTGGTTTCATCGACCAACATGCAACCCGTTGCATAAAGATGACTGGCGGGTGTCGGTTTCTTCAACTTTAATTGAATTGGATTTGACCGAGGCGGTCCTTGGAGAGAGGTTAAATAGCAATATACACATCTCCGTTGTGGTTTTTGTGTAAGTAAGATGCGATCATACTATATACCCATAGCAGCCACGTAAAACATGCAACAATAAATTAGAGGACGTCTAACTTGTTTTTGCAGGGTATGCTTGTGATGTGATATGCCCAAACACATAATGTGATATATTGGATGTATGAGATGATCATGTTGTAATAGTTAATATCGACTTGCATGTCGATGCTATGGAACCGGCAGGAGCCATAGGGTTGTCTTTAAACTAACGTTTGTGTTTGCAGATGTGTTTACTATATTGCTAGGTTGTAGCTTTAGTAGTAATAGCATAGATAGCACGACAACCTCGATGGTAGCACGATGATGGAAATCATGATGATGGAGATCGTGGTGTGGCGCCATTGACAACAAGATCATGGCCATATCATGTCACTTATGAATTGCATGTGATGTTAATCCTTTTATGCACCTTATCTTGCTTAGAACGACGGTAGCATTATAAGGTGATCCCTGACTAAAACTTCAAGATGAAATTGTGTTCGCCTCGACTATGCACCGTTGCGACAGTTCGTCATTTTGAGACACCACGTGATGATCGGGTGTGATAGACTCAACATTCACATACAACGGGTGCAAAACAGTTGCACACGCAGAACACTCGGGTTAAACTTGACAAGCCTAGCATGTGCAGACATGGCCTCGGAACACAAGAGACCGAAAGGTCGAGCATGAATCGTATAGTTGATATGATTAGCATAGAGATGTTTACCACTGAAACCATACTCAACTCACGTGATGATCGGACTTGAGTTAGTGGACTTGGATCATGCACCGCTCAAATGACTAGAGGGATGTATTTTTGAGTGGGAGTTTATCAGTAATTTGATTAGTTAAACTCTAATTATCCTGAATATAGTCTAAGTCCACTTTGCAATATTTTATGTTGTAGATCAATAGCTCACGCAGTAACAACCCTGAATTTCAATACATTCCTAGAGAAAGCTAAGTTGAAAGATGATGGAAGCAACTTTGTAGACTGGGCACGTAATCTTCTGCTCATCCTACAAGCTGGGGAAAAGAATTATGTCTTTGATGCTTCGCTAGAAGATGGACCACCCGCTACGTCTGACCAAGATGTTTTGAACGCTTGGCAATTGCGTAAGGAGAACTACTTAGTAGTTCAATGTGAAGTTTTGTATGGCTTAGAACCGGGACTTTAACGATGTTTTGAGCGTCATGGAGCATATGAGATGTTCCAGGAGTTGAAGTTTATTTTTCAAAAGAACGCCCGGATCGAGAGGTATGAGTTCTCCGATAAATTCTATGCTTGCAAGATGGAGGAGAATTCGTGTGTGAGTGAACATGTGCTCAAAATGTCTGGGTACTCAAACCATCTAGCTGAGCTAGGGATTGAACTCCCGCAAGAGGCTATCACTGACAGAATTCTTCAATCACTGCCACCTAGCTATAAGAGCTTTGTGTTGAACTATAACATGCAAGGGATGAACAAGTCACCCAAGCGAGTTATTCACGATGCTGAAAGTCACAGAGTCAGAACTCCAGAAAGAGCATCAAGTGTTGATAGTCAATAAGACCACTGGTTTCAAGAAAAACGGCAAAGGCAAGAAGGGTAAATCCAAGAAGAGCAGCAAAACTGTTGCCAATCTGACGAAGAAACCCAAGGCTGGACCCAAGCCGGAAACAGAGTGTTATTATTGCAAGGGGATGGTGTCGTGGTTTTGTCACCACAGATGTCCTCGTGAAAGGACTTAGTACTGGAGCCATCGCACCTTGGTGGCGACTCAAAGGGGTTAAGCGGGAGAGACACGGCGATTTACCCAGCTTCGGCCCCTCGTGACGAGGTAAAGGCCTACGTCCTGCTTTGGTTTGTATTGATGTGGTTTCGATTCCAAGGAGGGCGTAACTCGCCGAACCTAGCACTCGATGATTTCTAACCTGCCCTCTCCTCCCCTGGGACTCGCCTTTATATACAGGTCCAACCCCTAGGGTTTACAAGGGTGTTTTCCTTCCTACAAATCGTGACCCCTGTGGTCTCTAAGTCGCCGTCTTCCAAACCTTGGAGACCTTCCAGAAATCATCAACCGTCATACGACCTTGATCCGGCCAGGACAAGGCCCAAATAATTGTTTGGGTGAATCGCCTGATTGGTAACCCGGCCCAACTAGGGCAGGTCATTAACAGGTAATATCCCCAACATTAGGCCCGAGATTGACTTGAACTTCTTTTTCACGCCAATACTTCCGCTTAGTTGAAGGCGATTCATTCCTCATTTTTTCTTCATACGTCAGAAATTACAACCCGCCATCTGGCACCGAAAACTCTTTAAGTCGCCAAACCGTTTCTTGTTGGCCTCTTCTTATCCCTCAATTTTCGGGAAGACTGACATAATCTCAACGGATCTTAGTGCATCGTTACCCCAAAATCTTCGGAACGCCTTTATAGCGGATCTTTTTATTCTCCAGCGGTCCCCGCTCACGGCGCCTTGATTCCAGCGCCCACCCTGATAGATAGACGGGGGGGGGGGGGGGACAGGACCGGTGCTTCCCACCTACCAGTCTCGTCAATCTCCTCCCCATTATCACAGCGAGGAAATCTCATCGCCTCCTGAGGGCTCCGCCGCCGACCGTACTTTCCGTCTTCGCCCGAGAAGCTTCGGTGCCACCCATAGGCCTTCGCCGTCGTCAAGCTTCGCATTGCGGCCGATCCGCCCGCCGCCATTGACCACCGCATCATCGTCGACCATCTCGTCGTTCGCCACGAACTCCACCGCCGTCCAAGATCTCTTCGCTCGACGGGACCTTCGTGCTTCTCCAACGACCTTCGTCGCCGTCGGCGTTCTTCGACCGACAGCATCAGGTTAGGTCACCGCCCATTTAAGAATAGATCCAATCTTCGTTTGAAGCTCCATCACTGCCATGTTCTTGATGTTCTTCGCGAGCATGTGTTGCCTTTCCTGAAGTGATTAGCACAAATGCCGACGAGATAACCAATGCTTCGAATATCTTCATTTATCCGCTCTTACTTGCGAACCTAGTATAACGTTTCATCAAGCGAAGGGCGTCACCTTGTCCTGGTAATAAATTTGTTGCGCCCAGCCATTTTTCTCATGTTTTTCCAGCTATCTAGTAGATCCATAATTTACCTACTGTTTTGGAAAAAGTTGTTTGTAGTCTTCACACTTTGATGTTTTGAACAAACGTCTCCATCATCCTTAGAACGTAGCTCCCGGGAATAGCCAGACTTCGTAAGTCGCCATAGCAACCCAACTCGGCTCTTGATATGGCGGGTCAAGTTTCCTTCTCAGTTCGTGAACAAATTACTTGGCGCGTTAGATGAACTTATTTCACCCCTTACAGTAGATGTTCAAGGCGTATAGATTCATACTTTTCTTCTTTGTAGCATGGGCGCCGTTTTCAAAAGTGACTGGCTTCCTAGCAAGGTCGATGACACCATACTAGCAGACTATGTGAAACGGGCAACTTGGACCCTCAGAATGTTATCGGCTGGCGTACCGGGTTCGGGGAAGATCTTCCCAACCCCAAAGAAGGGGAAATAGTCGTTTTCGTTGAACACCTGGAGCGAGGTTTTAAGCCGCCCGGATCGAAGTTTCTTAGAGATGCCATGGCTTTCATGAACGTCCGCCTCCAAGATTTGGGACTTAATTCCATAAGTAACTTATGCCAATTCCAAGTGTTCTGTGAGGCTTATCGACGGATTGAGCCCTTTGTCCCCTTATTCTGGCACTTTTTCCATCTGAATCGCCAAACGGAATTTCACAATGGCCCCAGCCTGGAACTCGGGAGTGTCAATGTCCAGCGTCGCAGGGATAGCCCGTTTCCCTGACTCGCCGTGCCCAGCCATCCCAAAGGTTGGGGCGAGTCTTGGTTCTACTGTCAAGAGACTTCTCCTGCACGCGAAAACAAGCTTCTGGGCTACAGCAAAAATCGCCTTCCAACGAACTTCAAGCTTCCAGACAAGCTTACCGAGGAGTAGGAATCAGAATTCATCCCAGTACTGTCTGAGTTAAGATCCTTGACAAACAACGGCCTTACTGGGTTGACCTAATCCGCTGCTGGGTCGAATGGCGTATTCTCCCTCTGAGTCGCCGGGACGGTCTGATGTGCGAATTTGATGGCACCCTAGATCATCCTCAATGTTATTTCCATACGTCTTTAACAGAAAAGGACATCGTCACCATTATCAAGAAGCTGACTGGCGAGCCTGCGGGAAAATGCGGCCAAATCGGCCTCAAGCCTTTCTGCAAAATTAACCCGGCGCCCAAGGTGAACAAATCTAACCCGCCTATGGTCTTTTACTTCTTATGCTTCATTTGCATTGTGGTTTTTGTAACATATGCTATTTCAGAAAGGCGATAAATTTTGGTCCAAGAAACCCAAAAGGCCAGCCATGAAAAATGTTAAGCCGCCCTCAAAGAAAACCAAGGGCAAGGGCAAAGCTGCTGCGGCTGAGCCATCCGAAGTCGATGAATCTCAAGTCGGCGATGCACTTTCGGAGGTAAAAATCCATCTTCTTTTCACTCGCCACCTACTACCATTAATCTTTGTATTTATATCTCTGCCTCTCTTGAAATAGAATGAAGACAACGAAAGCCAGGAGGACTCTATTGAGGTAATTTATGTTTCCTCCGATTCATCTCCTTCTCCACCTAAGCCGGCCAGGCGAATTTGTGGGAAAGTTCCCTTCTCACACCCAAATGCTTATTTGGACCCAAATTTCCTACTGAAGAAAGCACAACATACTTCAAATCGGAAGACCCGAAGTCATTCCGGTGATCTGGTGTCCGGCTTACCAGCAACGAACAAGAGGAAACCAAACGAGGTATTTATGGATAACAATTCTTCATGTTTCTTTGGATCACATCTGTAACCCGCCTATATCTTTGACGTACAATTTTTGCAGAACTCTCCTCCTACATCTGGCGACTCTGTGATGTCGACACTTCCGCCAATGATTCGAGTTCCTGGGTAAGTCTTTTGAAAATCTTACTTTGAATTCTGAGGGTAATAAACTTTCAGTTCCTTAATGCACTTCTCCCTTCTTTTAGGGCACAGGCCAAGAAAAGGAAAACCAGCGGTCAACTCCTGTCACAACTTCTGAGCCCATCAAAGAATCAATGCCGATTCAGGACAACCCGGACCAAGGCGAGCCTGAAAATCAAATGGATCTTCCAGACTCGCCCAAGGAAGCAATGGATGCCCCTAAGTCGCCAAGTCCATTGATGACAACAGAAGACCCGGATGTTGTAGTTATTACTGGTACCGGCTTCACTAAGCCGGCGGCAACGGTTTTGTCAAGGCATGTGGCATCCTCCTCTCAAGCCACTCCTGCATCTGGACTCTCCAAGGCTAAGCTTTCTGAGTATGAAAATCTGGAGTTCAAGGAACTCTGCTCTGGTTTTGCAAGTCGCCTGGAGGCGATCTATGAGATGGAGAAAAGCCTGCTGCGGATATTAAAAAATAAACATGAGGTAAGTTTTGTTATATTATATTACTCCCATTAACCCCCAAGGGCCGGGTCATCAGTAAAAAGATGAGCCGGGTCTTGACAAATTTAGTAAAAACTTTGCGACCAGTAACCCCCAAGGGCCGGGTCATCAGTAAAAAGATGAGCCGGATCTTGACAAATTTAGAAAAAACTTTGCGACCAGTAACCCCCAAGGGCCGGGTCATCAGTAAAAAGATGAGCCAGGTCTTGATAAATTTAGAAAAAACATTGCGACCAGTAACCCCCAAGGGTTGGGTCATCAGTAAAAAGATGAGCTCGGTCTTGATATTGTATAATTTCATCTGAAAAGAAAAAATTATACATTAGCCGCCAAGTGTCAGGGATATTGCTTGCAATAGTTCTGAGACTTGCCCTTTTTTGTACTTTCAACAGGAAACTCTTGCTGAGAGTGAATCGGCGCTTGGCGATTTAAAAAAGAACTTATCTGGTCAGCAAGATGCCCGAGCTAAGTCGGAGGAGAAGTATCAATTGGTCTTGGGTGAACTGGAAAAACTCAAAGCTGATTTGAAAAGAACTCAAGCTGACCAAGATGCTGCCATAAAAAGAGCAGAGAAGGCTGAAGCCAAGCTGGCTATTGTGCAACAAGAATTGTCCGGCTTAAAGCGTCATATCTCAAACATGACGCAAGCCGTCTTTGGTAAACTTACTCAAACTTTTGGTATTTTCTCCCCCCTTTTTTCTTTTTAACTAACTCTTATCGTAAGTCGCTGATTATCATTGCCCCTTACTCAGGTCCGAGAGCCGCCAACCTTCAGGAAGATTGTGTGCTGATGCTAAAGGCGATTTATACGCTGACAGAGCAACTGTACACCGGAGGTGTATTAACTGTTAAAGCTGTGATGGGTGCCCAAGAGCCTATAACTTCCATAAAGAAGGTGCGTGGCTGCCTATCCACACTTCCCTCTCAGATTGGCGAGCTAACTCGGTCAGCCGCCCGAAAGGGTGTTCTGACTGCCTTGAGTCGCTGCTTGGCGTATGCTCCAAAGATCAACCAGGAAGAGGTAGCGACAGGCTTTCCTCAACTTAAAGACGACGGGTCAGAATTCGTTGAAGAGGACTATAAACGTGTTGTCAAGGACTCCCGACTGGCAGCAACCCAACTCGCAGCAAGTCTTGATTTATCAAAGTATCAAGCGGCTTATGACAGCAAAAACAAAAAGGTCAATCCGCCAACCTTCGTGACGACCAGCTTAACTCCTGACGACCCCAGAACCCTTTTGACTTGGAAGCAGACCAGGCATCAATCCTGACTGATGAAGATGACTTCGCAGCTCTGGCTAAGTGCAACTAGGTACTGGGCGATTTGCAAATTGATGTCGGCCAAAGCTCGCAGCAAAATGATCCTAAGGCGCCAACAGAATAAACCTCGTCTATTTGGCCTGAGAGCCATGTAATAGGTCTTTTTCATAAGTCGATACTGTTTTTGTGATACTCTTTGAAAGAATCTTTATATCGCCCTGAAGGCGATTTGAAATATTTGACTTGCCATTTGAGAATCCTTTATGATGCTTAATCCGCCATGGACGAAGTAATTCTGATCATCATCCTGACTTAAGCTTTGGAAACAACATATGTGAAACCAAATAAATGATAACAAATATTTGCAAGAGGAATCAGAAAGAAAGGTTTAAAACCCTCAAGGCTATGCCAAAAATAAAAACAGCAATTTCGTCGGCTCATAAGGTCGCGACAGATGGGGCGAGTCAGAAAGCTCGAGCACACACCCAAAACGATGGTTTTGTCGGCTCATAAGGTCGCGATAGTATGGGCGAGTTAGAAAGCTCGAGCACACACCCAAAATTATGGTTTCGTCGGCTCATAAGGTCGCGACAGGATGGGGCGAGTCAGAAAGCTCGAGCACACACCCAAAATTATGGTTTCGTCGGCTCATAACGTCACGGCAGGATGGGGCGAGTCAGAAAGCTCGAGCACACACCCTAGAATGCAGGTTTCATCGGCTCATAAGGTCGCGACAGGATGAGGCGAGTCAGAAAGCTCGAGCACACACCCTATAATGCAGGTTTCGTCGGCTCATAAGGTCGCGACAGGATGAGGCGAGGCAGAAAGCTCGAGCACACACCCAAAATTATGGTTTCGTCGGCTCATAAGGTCGCGACTGGATGAGGCGAGTCAGAAAGCTCGAGCACACACCCTAGAATGCAGGTTTCGTCGGCTCATAAGGTCGCGACAGGATGAGGCGAGTCAGAAAGCTCGAGCACACACCCTATAATGCAGGTTTTGTCGGCTCATAAGGTCACGACAGGATGAGGCGAGTCAGAAAGCTCGAGCACACACCCAAAATTATGGTTTCGTCGGCTCATAAGGTCACGACTGGATGAGGCGAGTCACAAAGCTCGAGCACACACTCTAGAATGCAGGTTTCGTCGGCTCATAAGGTCGCGACAGGATGGGGCGAGTCAGAAAGCTCGAGCACACACCCAAAATTATGGTTTCGTCGGCTCATAAGGTCGCGACAGGATGAGGCGAGTCAGAAAGCTCGAGCATACACCCTATAACGCAGGTTTCGTCGGCTCATAAGGTCGCGACAGGATGAGGCGAGTCAGAAAGCTCGAGCACACACCCTATAATGCAGGTTTAGTCGGCTCATAAGGTCGCGACTGGGTGAGGCGAGTCAGAAAGCTCGAGCACACACCCAAAATTATGGTTTCATCGGCTTATAAGGTCACGACTGGATGAGGCGAGTCAGAAAGCTCAAGCACACACCCTAGAATGCAGGTTTCGTCGGCTCATAAGGTCGCGACAGGATGAGGCGAGTCAGAAAGCTCGAGCACACACCTTATAATGCAGGTTTTGTCGGCTCATAAGGTCGCGACAGGATGAGGTGAGTTAGAAAGCTCGAGCACACACCCAAAATTATGGTTTCGTCAGCTCATAAGGTCGCGACTGGATGAGGCGAGTCACAAAGCTCGAGCACACACCCTAGAATGCAGGTTTCGTCGGCTCATAAGGTCGCGACAAGATGAGGCGAGTCAGAAAGCTCGAGCACACACCCTATAATGCAGGTTTCGTCGGCTCATAAGGTCGCGACAGGATGAGGCGAGTCAGAAAGCTCGAGCACACACCCTATAATGCAGGTTTCGTCGGCTCATAAGGTCGCGACAGGATGAGGCGAGTCAGAAAGCTCGAGCACACACCCTATAATGCAGGTTTCGTCGGCTCATAAGGTCGCGACAGGACGAGGCGAGTCAGAAAGCTCGAGCACACACCCTATAATGCAGGTTTCGTTGGCTCATAAGGTCGCTACAGGATGACAAAAAATTGTTCTTTTAATGAAGAAGCCCCCAAGTCAGGGAGTATATTCAACTTTATTGCTTTATAATGAAACTGAAAAACTTACAAAATGTAGAGCTTAAGAGCTCAACTGTAATAAGGCCACAGGTGGGCAATATTCCAGGGGCGAATTGACTCAGCCTCCGTGGTTGGCCGGTTAGGCCAGAGATCCACCAAATAATAAGAGCCATTGCGGAGATTTTTACTGACGACGAACGGTCCTTCCCAAGGCGGTGACAACTTATGCATGCCTGCACGATCTTGTATCAACCGAAGAACCAAGTCGCCTTCCTGAAAGGTCCGACTTTTAACCCGGCGGTCGTGATAACGTCGTAGATCCTGTTGATAGATAGCTGAACGGGCCGCAGCCAGGTCACGTGCCTCCTCTAAGGCGTCCAAAGAATCTTGACGCGCCAGCTCATTGTCTTGTTCCACATATGCGGCGACTCTAGGTGAATCATGTCTTATATCAGTAGGAAGGACAGCCTCTGCTCCGTGGACCAGAAAGAAATGGGTGAAACCCGTGGACCTGTTCGGGGTGGTCCGGATACTCCACAATACTGAAGGCAATTCTTCAACCCAACACCCTGGGGTTTTTTCCAGGGGAACCATGAGTCGGGGCTTAATCCCTCGCAAAACCTCCTGATTCGCCCGTTCTGCCTGCCCGTTAGATTGCGGGTGAGCGACTGCAGAAACATCAAGCCGGATATGTTCTCAACGACAAAACTCCTGCATTGCCCCTTGGGACAAGTTAGTACCATTATCAGTAATGATACTGTGCGGGTATCCAAACCGGAAAATCAACTTTTTCAAGAATTTGACCGCTGTTTCCGCATCGCAAGCTCCAATAGGTTCCGCCTCAACCCACTTGGTGAACTTATCAACCACCACCAGCAGATGGGTCTTCTTGTTAGAGGACATTTTAAAAGGGCCGACCATGTCCAGCCCCCAGACCGCAAAAGGCCAAGTGATGGGGATCATTCTTAATTCTTGAGCCGGCACATGAGCCTGTCGCCCATAATGCTGGCATCCTTCGCACCGACGAACTATATCTTCTGCATCTGCATGAGCCATCAGCCAAAAGAAACCATGACGAAAAGAAACCAATTGGCGTTTCAGGGCTTCGAGCGCCTCGTCTGCCTCATTCGTCCAAACAAACCGATCAGATTTCCTCAATAACTTATAAAGAGGGATCGCCTTTTCCTCCAAGCGACTCACAAAAAGACTTAGGGCCGCAATGCGACCCGCCAGTCGTTGAACTTAATTAACGTTCGCCGGCTTTCCAAGGGATGTAACTGCTTCGATCTTGTCCGGGTTAGCTTCAATGCCGCGCTCCGATACGAGGAAACCCAGCAATTTCCCTGCAGGCACACCAAAAACACACTTGGTGGGATTTAACTTCATCTAATATACCCGTAGATTATCGAACGTCTCCTTGAGATCCTCTAGTAGCGTCTCCCCCTGGCGGGTTTTGATCACAATATCGTCGACATAGGCATGGACGTTGCGACCGATTTGGTTGCGGGGGCAATTCTGGATGCAGCGTTGATAAGTCGCCCCCGCACTCTTGAGCCCAAAGGGCATGGACACATAACAAAAAGCCCCGAAGGGGGTTATAATGGCTGTTTTCTCTTGATCCTCCACGGCCATCTTGATTTGGTGATATCCTGAGTAGGCGTCCAAAAAAACACAATCATTCGCATCCCGCCACCGAGTCAATGATCTGGTCGATGCGGGGAAGAGCGAAGGGATCTTTTGGACAAGCTTTGTTGAGGTCTATGTAGTCAATGCACATACGAAAAGTACCATTCTTCTTGAGTACCAAAACCAGGTTAGCCAGCCATTTGGGGTGAAAAACTTCCACGATGAACCCGGTGGCTAAAAGACGGGCAACTTCTTCCCCAATCGCTTTGCGCTGCTCCTCGTTAAATCTGCGAAGGTACTGCTGGATGGGTTTGCACTTTGGGTCAACATTAAGATGGTGCTCAGAGAATTCTCTCGGCACACCAGGCATGTCAGAAGGTTTCCATGCGAAGATGTCCCGATTCTCACGGATGAATTCGATGAGCGCGCTTTCCTATTTGGGGTCCAAACCCATCCCGATGATGAACTGCTTGGATGAATCGCCAGGCACGATATCAATTGTCTTAGTGTCGTCCATTGGCTTGAACTTGAGGGGCGACTCAGAATCTGTAGTCGGCTTCTTGAGGGGTGACATGTCCATCGGGTCAACATTGGCCCGATGGTGTTTGAGCTCTTCCGCAGCACAGGCGACTTCCGCATAAGCCGCGTCCCCTTCTTCACATTCCTTTGCCATCCTTCTACCTCCACCAACCGTGATGGGTCCTTTAGGACCAGGCATTTTGAGCTTGAGGTAGATATAGCACGGGCGAGCCATGAAGCGGGCGTAAGCCAGCCGCCCAAACAGCGCATGGTAGGGGCTTTTCAATATGACCACCTCAAAGATCAGTGACTCCGACCTATAATTCTGCGCAGTTCCAAATGCCACTGTGAGCCTGACCCGGCCTATGGGATAAGCCGACTTGCCTGGGACGATTCCGTGGAAAACCGTGGTTGAAGGCATCAGGTCTATTTCCAATAGGTTCATCCTTTGGAAAGTGTCGAAGTATAGGATATTGATGCTGCTGCCACCATCCATTAGCACTTTTGATAGGGTGTAACGACCAACTTGGGGAGCCACGACCAACGCCAGATCGCCCGGGTTATCAACTCTCGACGGGTGATCCTCCCTGCTCCACGTTATGGTTTGCTCAGACCAATGGAGGTATCTGGGAAGCGCCGGTTCAGATACACTGTACGCCCGGTGACTCACCTTCTTATCACGCCTCCAAGCATTAGTGGTGAAAACATGATACTGCCCATTACTTAACTATTTGGGGTTGCTGCGGAAGCCCCCATTATCGTCCTGACCCTGCGGAGCCCCCTGTGGGGGTGGCTGCTGGAAGGCTCCTGGCGGGTTATACCACCGCTGGTGGTGCACCGGGTATTGGCCGCCGCCTGGCTGTGGGCCTCCCTGTGCCCCCTGTTCGGGAAAACTGTCGAAAGGGTTCTGTCTTCGGTTGGGTGTGGCGAATTGCTCCTGGCGCTGGTCCGAGTCATCGTTTTGACTCTTCTTGATCGCCTCCGCCCGAAACTCTCGCATTACGAAGCAGTTTTCCCAAGAGTGAGTCGTCGGAACGTCTGCCGTGGCGTGGTGCGGGCAAGGGCCTTTGAGTAACTCTTCGTAGTTACGCGGCCTCTTCCCGCTAAACCCCCTGTTTTTCTTCTTGCCGTTGTTGGCGTTGGTATTGGCGACTAAATCTGAGGGCTCTTATTGCGGTCTTCGCTTGCTGTTGGTCCCTTGATTGTGGCGGTTACGTCCCTGGAACCGGGTATGATTCTTGGATGACTCGCCCTTCTTGGGCGAATTAACCTTACCGTCTTCACCAGGATCTTTGGTGTCATCGGCCTCAGCGTACCTAGTGAGGGTGTCCATCAGCTCTCCCATGTCTTGGACCTTTCGCTTGAGTCGCCCCAATTTTTGCACCAAGGGTTCGTAATGGCAATTTTGCTCGAGGATCAGCACAGCCTGAGCCGCCGTAATGCCATCTGACGAATGGATAATTTCTGCAACCCACCGTGACCAATGGTGAGCCGACTCATCCGGGCGCTGAACACAGTGCTGTAGATCGACGATCCTCATCGGACGTTTGCAAGTTCCTCGGAAGTTTTTGATGAAACACTCCTTTAACTCGGCCTAGGTCTGGATGGAGTTGGGAGGTAAGTTTTTCAACCAAGTACGTGCTGACCGCTCGAGCATCATCGTGAAGTATCTGGCGCAAACCGCCTCATTCACATCGAGCATGTCCATGGCGATTTCATAACTCTCGATCCATGATGCCGGCTCAAGGTCCGGGGTGTAATTAGGCAACTTTCTTGGCCCCTTAAAGTCTTTGGGCATCCTTTCGTTACGAAGGGCGAGGGCCAAGCATGGTACTCCTACTCGCCCTCCCCCCCCCCCCCCGACGAGGGGGGCCGAGGCGTTTTGGACGTTTGGGAGATCCCGACCCGGCAGGTTCGGTTCAGGCGGGTTGTCCTGTGGGACGTGTCGTGGTCCGCTGTTTACGGCGGGCTGGTCCTCTAGCCGACTCCTGGTGTAACTTGCTTGGGGGTGGAATCCAACCTCTCGAGGCTATGTGAGAACTGGGCGTTTTGAACCACCGCCGTCTTCAACATCTCGATGGCGTTCCTTGCTTCTATCTCGGCAGGGGTGTTGCCGTGAATCGGAAGAGACTCCAGATGGCGAGTTGCGGCAAGCACGTTATCCACCGGGTTGGAAAAGTGGCCTTGAGGCGTCCGGAATCGGGGAATGTGACCCTCAACTGGCTGAGCCGGCGGGTTAGGCGGGCAGCCCGGTCCTCCCCCCGGGGCGGCTCCCGCCCCAGGGGTTCATGGAGTGTCCAACAGGCGGGTCGGGTTGAGATCATGGGGCAGGCGACCCTGGTGTCTCCGCTGATGGACGACGTCGTATGCGCGCTGCTGTCTTTCGAGCCGCAGTTGTTAGTGCTTAAACGCATCCTTTCGGCCGTAATTTGAGCTTGCCGAGTCTCGATCCTGGCAGACTCTATCTCGGCATCCCCATGAGCCTTTGCCACTGCCTCTCTGAGTTTCACCAGTTCTATGTTTATCTCCTCCTGGTTTTCTGGTGTGATGGGAGTCACCATTAGCCTTGTGATCTCCGCCGCTAAATCCACCAGGACTGCGGCGGGGCTCCTGGACTTCTCGCCAGTTCCATCGCCTCCAGTAGGGTTTTGTGTGGGTTGAGTTGCCCCTGCCATGTAGATGGTGATCTGGCGGCGGGTTCGGTCAAGGACTTCGGGGTCCATGGCCAGTGACAAGCCCCCAAGACAATCGCCATGCAGAGACCGGATTGAATCTGAGTCACCCATGGATGATTCGTCATTAGAGTTGACCGGTGTAGTTTCCTGAGTCGCCGAGCGCTCTGGCTCCTCCGATCCCTGCGTGAACCCCACAAAGACCAGGCAAGTCAGATTTGGCGTTATTACTGGGCGGACGTACCTGGCCGGCTCGACGATGTCGGTGGAGATGTCCGGCTCAGGCGCGGATGATCCAATCATGCCGATGAAGATGTTGATCTTGCCGAAGGGGACCCTGTAACCAGATTCAATCGAATCCGCTTCAGGTCCCCATCGCTGGTTGTCGATGTAGGTTACCCCGCGGCGGCTCCGAGTCATGAGCCCCGTCGCGTAACTCCCAAACCCTGGTAGGGATCCCTTTGAGAACTCAACTCCACCGTGCGTAGGCCCCACGGTGGGCGCCAACTGTCGTGGTTTTGTCACGGCAGATGTCCTCGTGAAAGGACTTAGTACTGGAGCCATCGCACCTTGGTGGCGACTCAAAGGGGTTAAGCGGGAGAGACACGGCGATTTACCCAGGTTCGGCCCCTCGTGAGGAGGTAAAGGCCTACGTCCTGCTTTGGTTTGTATTGATGTGGTTTCGATTACAAGGAGGGCGTAACTCGCCGAACCTAGCACTCGATGATTTCTAACCTGCCCTCTCCTCCCCTAGGACACGCCTTTATATACAGGTCGAACCCCTAGGGTATACAAGGGTGCTTTCCTTCCTACAAATCGTGACCCCTGTGGTCTCTAAGTCGCCGTCTTCCAAAGCATGGATACCTTCCAGAAATCATCAACCGTCATACGACCTTGATCCGGCCAGGACAAGGCCCAAATAATTGTTTGGGTGAATCGTCTGATTGGTAACCCGGCCCAACTAGGGCGGGTCATTAACAGGTAATATCCCCAACAGATGGGTCAGTGGAAGCGCGACTGCCCCAAGTATTTGGCTGATAAGAAGGCGGCCAAAGAAAAAGCAGGTATATGTGATAAACATGTTATTGATGTGTACTTAACCAACTCTCGTAGTAGTGCCTAGGAATTTGATACCGGTTTTGTTGCTCATATTTGCAACTCGAAGCAGGAACTACGGAATAAACGAGGGTTGGCGAAGGATGAAGTGACGATGCGCATGGGAAATGGTTCCAAGGTTGATGCAATCACCATCAGCACAGTCTCACTTCAGTTACCATCAAGATTAGTTATGAACTTAAATAATTGTTATTTAGTGCGTGCGTTAAGCATGAACATTATATCTGGATCTTGTTTAGTGCGAGACGGTTACTCATTAAAGCAGAGAATAATGGTTGTTCTATTTCTATGAGTAATATCTTTTATGGTCATGCACCCAATGTGAGAGGATTGTTCATATTGAATCTTGACTGTGATGACACACATATACATAACATTGAGACCAAAAGATGTAGAGTTAACAATGATAGCGCCACGTTTTTGTGGCACTGCCGCTTAGGTCATATTTGTGTAAAGCGCATGAAGAAACTCCATACCGATGGGATTTTGGAGTCACTTGATTTTGAATCACTTGACACGTGCGAACCATGCCTCATGGGCAAGATGACTAAGACTCCGTTCTCCGGAACAATGGAGCGTGCAAGTGACTTGTTGGAGATTATACATGCCGATGTGTGCGGTCCAATGAGTGTGGAGGCGCGCGGAGGATATCGTTATTTTTGCACCTTCACTAACGATTTGAGTAGGTATGGATATATCTACTTCATGAAGCACAAGTCTGAAACGTTTCAGAAGTTCAAGCAATTTCAGAGTGAAGTTGAAAATCTTCGTAACAAGAAGATCAAGTTCCTGCGTTCTTATCGAGGGGGCAAATATCTGAGTTTCAAGTTTGGTGCTCACTTAAGACAATGTGGAATCGTTTCAGAGTTAACACCGCCTGGTGTGTCCGAACGTCGTAATCGTACTTTGTTGGATATGGTGTGATCTATGATGTCTCTTACCGATTTGCCGTTATCGTTTTGCGGTTATGCATTAGAGACAACTGCATTCACTTTAAATAGGGCACCGTCAAAGTCCGTTGAGACGACACCATATGAGCTATGGTATGGCAAGAGGCCAAAGTTGTCGTTTCTTAAAGTTTGGGGATGTGATGCTTATGTCAAAAATCTTCAGCCTGAAAAGCTGGAACCCAAAGCGGAAAAGTGCGTCTTCATAGGTTACCCAAAGGAGATAGTTGGGTACACCTTCTATCTCAGATCCGAGGGAAAAGTGTCTGTTGCTAAGAACGGAACTTTTCTTGAGAAGGAGTTTCTCTCGAAAGAATTGAGTGGGAGGAAGATAGAACTTGATTAGGTTGTAGAACCTCTAGTCCCACTAGATGGTGGCACAGGGCATGGGGAAACCTTTGTCGATGCGACGCCGATTGAGGAGGAAGCTAATGATGATGATCCTGAAGCTTCGTATCAAGTTCCCATCGGACCTCGCAGGTCGACAAGATCATGTACTGCTCCTGAGTGGTACGGCAATCATGTCTTGTCAATCATGTTGTTAGACAACAATGAACCTGCAAATTATGAAGAAGCAATGGTGGGCCCAAACTCCAACAAATGGCTAGAGGCCATGAAGTCGGAGATATGATCTATGTATGAAAACAAAGTGTGGACTTTGGAAGTATTATCTGAAGGTGGCAAGGCTATTCAGAACAAATGGATCTTTAAGAAGAAGACGGACGCAGACGGTAATGCGACTGTTTATAAAGCTCGACTTGTGGCAAAGGGTTTTTCACAAGTTCAAGGAGTTGACTACGGTGATATGTTCTCACCGGTAGCGATGCTTAAGTCCGTCCGAATCATGTTAGCAATAGCTGCATTTTTCGATTATGAAATCTGGCAGATGGATGTCAAAACGGCGCTCCTTAACGGTTTTCTTAACGAAGAGTTCTATATGATGCAACCCGAAGGTTTTGTCGATCCAAAGAATGATAACAAAGTGTGCAAGCTCCAGCGATCCATTTATGGACTGTATCAAGCATCTCAGAGTTCGAATAAGCGCTTTGATGAGGTGATCAAAGCATTTGGGTTTATACAAGTTGTTGGAGAATCTTGTATTTACAAGAAAGTGAGTGGGAGCTTTGTGGCGCTTCTCATATTATATGTGGATGAAATATTGCTAATTGGAAACAATGTGGAGTTTTTAGAGAGCATAAAAGATTACTTGAACAAATGTTTTTCAATGAAGGACCTAGGAGAAGTTGCTTACATTCTAGGCATTAAGATCTATAGGGATAGATCGAGGCGCCTGATAGGACTTTCACAAAGCACATACCTTGATAAAGTTTTGAAGAAGTTCAAAATGGAACAGTCCAAGAAGGGGTTCTTGCGAGTATTACAAGGTATAAAGTTGAGTAAGACTCGGTGTCCAGTAACTCTGGAAGATAGAGAAAAGATGAGTACCGTCCCCTATGCTTCAGCCATAGGGTCTATCATGTATGCAATGCCGTGCACTAGACCGGACGTTAGCCTAGCCATAAGTATGGCAGGCAGGTTTCAAAGTAATCCAGGAGTGGATCACTGGACGGCGGTCAAGAATATTCTGAAGTACCTGAAAAGGATTAGGAAATGTTTCTCGTTTATGGAGGTGGCGAAGAACTCGTCGTAAAGGGTTGCGTCGATGCAATCTTTGACACTGATCCGGATGACTCTAAGTCTCAAACCGGATACGTATTTATTACTAATGGGGGTGTGATGACCCACAAGTATAGGGGATCAATCGTAGTCCTTTCGATAAGTAAGAGTGTCGAACCCAACGAGGAGCAAAAGGCTCTGATAAGCGGATTTCAGCAAGGTAATAACTGCAAGCACTGAAAGTAGCGGTAACAAGTGATGGTGTAGTGAGGTGAAATGTAGCGAGCAAAAAGTAACAAGTAACAAGTAGTAGCAACGGTGCAGCAAGTGGCCCAATCCCTTTTGTAGCAAGGGACAAGCCTGAACAAAGTCTTATAGGAGGAAAAACGCTCCCGAGGACACACGGGAATTTCTGTCATGCTAGTTTCATCATGTTCATATGATTCGCGTTCGTTACTTTGATAGTTTGATATGTGGGTGGACCGACGCTTGGGTACTGCCCTTACTTGGACAAGCATCCCACTTATGATTAACCTCTCTCGCAAGCATCCGCAACTACAAAAGAAGAATTAAGACAAAGTCTAACCTTAGCATTAAACTAGTGGATCCAAATCAGCCCATACGAAGCAACTCATAGACTGGGGTTTAAGCTTCTGTCACTACTCTAGCAACCCATCATCTACTTACTACTTCCCAATGCCTTCCTCTAGGCCCAAATATGGTGAAGTGTTATGTAGTCTACATTCACATAACACAACTAGAGGAAAAGACAACATACATCATATCAAAATACCGAACGAATATCAAATTCACATGACTATTATTAACATGACTTATCCCATGTCCTCAGGAACAAAAGTAACTACTCACAAAACATAATCATAATCATGATCAGAGTTTTAATGAATAGCATCAAGGATCTGAACATAAACTCTTCCACCAAGTAATCCAACTAGCATCATCTACAAAGAGTAATCAACACTACTAGCAACCTTAAAAGTACCAATCGGAGTTGCGAGACGAAGATTGGTTACAAGAGATGAACTAGGGATTGGAGAGGAGATGGTGCTGATGAATATGTTGATGAAGATGCCTCCCCTCCGATGAGAGGAGTGTTGGTGATGACGATGGCGATGATTTACCCCTCCGGGAGGGAAGTTTCCCCGGCAGGATCGTCTTGCCGGAGCTCTAGATTGGATCTGCTCAAGTTCCGCCTCGTGGCGGCGGCGAAACCACGAAAAAGCTCCCTATTGATTTTTTCCAGACCAGGGCGCTTCATATAGCAAAAGAGGGGGGCTAGTGGGCCTTCAGGCAGCCCACAAGCTTGCCCACCGCCACTAGGGGGGTGGTGGCGGAGTGGGGGCTTGTGGGGCCCTGGTGGCCCCCCTCCGGTAGTTCTTTCACCCAGTATTTTTAATATATTCCAGAAAAAATCCACGTAAATTTTCAGGGCATTTGGAGATGTGCAGAATAGTGGACTAGGATTTGCTCCTTTTCCAGTCCAGAATTCCAGCTGCCTCGATTCTCCCTCTTCAAATAATCCTTGCAAAATAAGAGAGAAAAGGCATAAATATGGTACCACAAGTAATATAACAGCCCAAAAAGCAATAAATATCAACAAGAAAGCATGATGCAAAATGGACGTATCAACTCCCCCAAGCTTAGACCTCGCTTGTCCTCAAGCGAAAACCAAGTTCCATAAACATGTCCACATGTTGAGGGACAAAGGTGTCGATAAAACATAATACGGACATGAGGGCATCATGATCACACATAGAACAGCAATACATCATAAAGATTCTTATGGGAAAGTAACAATTCCTTCACAAAGCAAAGCATGAAGCAAAAACTTTATCACAACAAGGGAGAAGTAACCAACAATAAACCAGAGTCATTGAAGCAATTGCAATTTATCACAACATCGGAAAGAGTAAAATAAGAGCTTGTAAAGCAAACCCACATACTCAATCATCTCTTTTGTTTTCCACAATTGTTACAACTCACGTGGTACACATGGTGTCAAAGTTTCAGCTGGACACAGAGGAAGATAGGGGCTTATAGTTTTGCCTCCCAACGATTTACCTCAAGGGTAAAGTCAACAATAATAAATCATGAATACTCAACTCCAAGTTGATATATGACTATAGATCTTTCCTAAGCATGTGACGGTAGCCAAGGCAAAGGCAAAAAGGGAATTGGTGAAGATCACCATGACTCTTACAAGGGTAAAAACTAAAGGTACAAGATAGGCCCTTCGCAGAGGGAAGCAGAGGTTGTCATGCGCTTTTGAGGTTTGAATGTGTGTCCTCTTAGTGCGGAGGAACGTCACTTTATATTTCCTCCTGTGACAAAGAACTTTATTATGCAGTCTGTCGCTTTTATGTCTTCCTTATCACAGGTTCGTACAAAGCTTATTTTCCACACACTAATACATCATACATATTAGAGAGCAATTTTTATTGCTTGCACCGATGACAACTTACTTGAAGGATCTTATTCAATCCATAGGTAGGTATGGTGGATTCTCATGGCAAAATTGGTTGGAGGTTTGTGGATGCACAAGTAGTATCTCTACTTGGTGCGGGAGTTTTGGCTAATATGAGGTGGAAGCAATCGTCACATGCTAAGGGATCTCTAATCATATAACATTGTTTGGAACCAAGCAAACACAATTCATTATGTTGTCTTCCTTGTCCAACATCTACTCCTAGGCATTTAATAGTTTGGTGAGTGCTCACAATTGTAAAAAGTGTCTAAGATGATATATTTATATGTGCACCTCTCTTTCCTTATTACTTCTTATTAATTGCAGCAATGACTCAGGTCTATGTTGACTTATTCTCAACAAGTTTCAATCATCATACGTGTCATAAGTGAAGTTATCACTTTCCATAAGATCGTCTCATGATCTTTCATGCTACCGTTCTTTTTATACTATTGATCATGGCACAAAGCAAAGCCCTTGACTAAGAAACTCTTTATAATATAGCTCGTAAGCTCGAATACATCGGGGGAGAGACAAAAGCAAAAAGGCTCAAACTAAGAACTAAAGACTTATTCCTCTAGAAGAAGAAATAAAAACTGAAAAGGAAAGAACTAAAACAAAGGTAAAAGCAAAAGATATAAAGGTGATACGATACCAGGGCAACTCCCCCAAGCTTGGCAGAAGCCAAGGGGATTGCCCATACCAATGCTTAGTTGTCTTCCTTTGGTGGTGATGGTGATGTTGTTGGAGTAGTCTGATCCTCCGTCTTCCAAGGCATAGGTGGTCCATCATGGCAGGATGAACGAGTCGCCGGAATCCTCAAATCTGCAGCCAACCTTATTGATTTAAATTTCTACTCATACTCACAGTTTTGATTCTGCAGGTCATAGATCTGGCCCTGAAGTTGTTCAACCCTATCGTAGAGCCTAGAGAGGTGTTTCCCAATATCAATGGCATACATCTTGTGATTGCTAGTGAACTCCATGATCATCGTGTGGTTGGCGTTGAGTCCACGCTCCACCATCCCTTGGCACTTGAAGACTTGTTGCTCCATTGCTTCGAGCCTCATCTCCACGCTTCCTGTCTTCTTAGATCCCTCAACATCACGGATGTGCAACATCCCCTCGCTCATCTTGATAGATTGAGGGTGCTTCAGCACTTCTGTGAGGTAGGGATTGATGACCTTCTCGAAGATCTTGTCCTTAGGAGCGTTTGGGGAAGTCATGATGATCTAGATCTGCGGCAGAAACAAGCTCGAAACGAAAATAGAGGAAAACTACGCGATACGGAGATCAAAACCTTCGGGCGACTATATATGGATTTTTTCTGGGTCAGAAGGAGTCCTCCACAAGAAAATAGAGTCCGGGAGGAACACGAGGTGCCCACAACCTTATCACTGCCACCAGGGGGTGGTGGCGGAGTGGGCCCTTGTGGCTGCCTCGCTTGCTCTCCGGACTGCTTTTTATTTTTCTAATTTTCCAAAAATTCCAAAACTGAGGAAATTTTCTATTGGAAAAGTATCGGAGTCCAGTTTCTTACCGAAACAGATACATCTTCGTTTTCAAGGTCTGAAACAGGCTGATAAACATCACTTATGTACTCCTCTGGAGTTATGACATTGATGATATTGGTCTCAACATTTATGGGAGTACCAGAGATGTAATGCTTGATTCTTTGCCCATTTACTACTCTAGGAAATTTTCCTTCCGTGTTATTGATTTTGATGGCACCGGAACGATATACTTCCTCGACAACATAGGGACCTTCCCATTTATAGAGAAGCTTGCCTGCAAAGATTCTCAAACGAGAATTGTATAGCAAGACATAATCACCTACATTGAACGCTCGTTTCTATATTCCTTTGTCGTGCCATCTCTTAACCTTTTCCTTGAACAACCTGGCATTCTCATATACCTGGGCTCTCCATTCATCTAACGAGCTGATATCAAACAACCGCTGCTCACCGTCAAGTTTGAAATCAAAGTTGAGCTCTTTGATTGCCCAATAAGCTTTGTGTTCCAGCTCAAGAGGTAAATGACAGGCCTTACCGTAAACCATTTTATACGGTGACATGCCCATGGGATTCTTATAAGCAGTCCTATAAGCCTATAGTGCATCGTCAAGTTTGCTAGACCAGTTCTTTCAAGATCTATTGACGGTCTTTTGTAGGATCAACTTGATCTCCCTATTACTCAACTTCACTTGACCACTAGACTGAGGATGATAAGGAGATGCAACTCTATGGTTGACATCATACTTAGCTAGCATCTTGCGGAAAACACCATGAATGAAGTGTGAACCGCCATCAGACATCAAGTATCTAGGGACTCCAAATCTTGGGAATATGACTTCTTTAAGCATCTTAATAGAGGTGTGGTGATCAGCATTTTTAGTGGGGATAGCTTCTACCCACTTACTAACGTAATCCACAGCAACTAAGATGTGAGTGTACCCATTGGAACTCGGGAAGGGTCCCATATTATCAAAGCCCCAGACATCAAATGGTTCAATGACAAGTGAATAGTTCATAGGCATTTCTTGACGCTTACTGATGTTCCCTATCCTTTGGCATTCATCACAAGACAAGACAAACTTACAGGCATCCTTGAAGAGAGTGGGCCAATAGAAACCTGATTGTAACACCTTATGGGTAGTTCTATCTCCAGCATGGTGTCCTCCGTAGGCTTCGGAATGACACTTTTGCAAGATCTGTCCGTGTTCATGTTCAGGCACACAACGTCTAATAACACCATCTACTCCTTCCTTATAAAGGTGAGGATCATCCCAAAAGTAGTGTCTCAAATCAAAGAAGAATTTCTTCTTTTGTTGACAGGTGAAACTGGGTGGTATGTATTTGGCTACAATATAGTTTGCATAATCGGCGTACCACGGTGCACTAAGTGAAGTGCGGATGACATTTAATTGCTCATCAGGAAAGCTGTCGTCAATAGGTAGTGGGTCATCAAGGACATTCTCTAGCCTAGACAAGTTATCTGCTACAGGGTTATCAGCACCCTTTTGATCAACGACGTGCAAATCAAATTCCTGTAGCAGGAGAACCCATCTAATCAGCCTAGGCTTAGCGTTCTTCTTCTCCATAAGGTACTTAATAGCAGCATGATCAGAGTGAATAGTGACTCTAGAGTCAACTATATAAGATCTGAAGTTTTCACATGCAAACACGACTCCTAAAAACTCCTTTTCCGTAGTGGCATAGTTTCTTTGGGCACTGTCTAGAGTTTTACTAGCATAGTGAATAACATTCAACTTCTTGTCAACTCTTTGTCCTAGAACAACACCAACAGCGTAATCACTAGCGTCACACATGATTTCAAAGGGCAAGTTCCAGTAAGGTGGTTGAACAATAGGTGCGGTTATCAAAGCCTTCTTAAGTATTTCAAAGGCTTCCTCACAATCCTCATCAAAAACAAAAGGAACATCCTTCTGCAAGAGGTTTGTAAGAGGCCTAGAAATCTTAGAGAAGTCTTTAATGAACCTTCTATAGAAACCAGCATGAACTAGGAAACTTCGTATACCTCTGATATCAGTGGGGCAAGGCATTTTCTCAATTGCATCAACCTTAGCCTTATCAACTTCAATGCCTCTTTCAGAGATTTTGTGTCCTAAGACGATACCTTCATTAACCATAAAGTGGCACTTCTCCCAATTCAAGACGAGGTTGGTTTCTTCGCATCTCTGTAAGACTCGAACAAGGTTGCTAAGGCAATCATCAAAGGAAGACCCATAAACGGAGAAGTCATCCATGAAAACCTCGTCAATCTTTTCACAAAAGTCAGAGAATATAGCCATCATACATCTTTGGAAGGTGACAGGTGCATTACATAAGCCAAAAGGCATACGTCTATAGGCAAAGGTACCGAAAGGGCAGGTGAAAGTGGTTTTCTCTTGATCAGATTGTGCAAAAGGTATCTGCGAGAAACCTGAATAACCGTCTAGAAAGCAGAAGTGTGTGTGTTTTGATTGCCTTTCTAGCATTTGGTCGATGAACGGCAAAGGATAAAGATCTTTCCTGGTTGCCTTGTTCAGTTTCCGGAAGTCTATCACCATTCTATAGCCGGTAATAATCCTTTGTGGGATTAGTTCATCCTTATCATTAGGAACGACGGTGATACCTCCCTTCTTAGGTACGCAATGTACTCGACTTACCCAATCACTATGAGCAACAGGATAAATCATCCATGCTTCCAGGAGCTTTAATATTTCTTTTCTAACGACCTCTTTCATCTTAGGATTTAATCTCCTTTGATGATCAACAACTGGTTTAAAGTCAGGATCGGTTTTAATCTTGTGCTGACATAGAGTAGGACTAATACCCTTAAGATCATCAAGAGTATATCCAATAGCAGCGCAGTGCTTCCTCAGAGTTTTTAGTAAATTCTTCTCTTCACGCTCTGAGAGGAGAGCACTAATAATGATAGGATATATCTCCTTCTCAGCAAGATAGGCATACTTAAGAGTATCAGGCAATTGTTTAAGCTCGAACACAGGATCACCCTTTGGTGGGGGAGGATCCCCAAGCAGTTCAACAGGCAGATTATTCTTGAGAACAGGATATTGTTCTAAGCCAATTTTATCTATCTCATCTCTCTCCTCCATATGCATATAATTTTCATGCTCGAGCAGATATTGTTCTAAAGGATCCGTAGGAGGTACGGCAATAGAGGCAAGAGCAATGATTTCATCTCTACCAGACGACTCTCTTTCATGGGGTTGTCTTCCAAACTTGGAGAAGTTAAATTCATGAGACACACCCTCGAAACTTACTGTGACAGTCTGCTTAATGCAATCAATGTGAGCATTGACAGTGTTGAGAAAGGGTCTACCTAATATGATGGGACAAAAGCTATCTTGTGGAGTACCAAGGACGAGAAAATCAGTAGGATACTTCGTCTTACCACACAGGACTTCTACGTCTCCCACAATTCCCAGAGGGAAGATAGTGTCTCTATTAGCTAGCGTAATAGTGACATCAATGGGTTCTAACTCAGCAGGTGCAATCTCATATTTGATTTCATCATATAGAGAACGGGGTATTGCACTAACACTAGCTCCCATATCACATAAACCATGGTAACAGTGATCTCCTATCTTAACAGAAACAACGGGCAGACCAACTACAGGTCCGTGCTGGTCTTTCGCGTGAGGTTTAGCAATTCTAGTGGAGTCCTCACAGAATTTGATAACATGCCCATCTATGTATTCGGCTAATAGATCTTTGATAATAGCAACACTAGGTTCAACTCTAATCTCCTCAGGGGGTGCAAGTGGTCTAATGTAACCCCTATGTATCACAGTTGGAGCTTTAGAATAATCCATTATCCTAGCAGGGTATGGTGGTTTCTCAGTGTAAGCACAAGGAACAACAGGATCACTAAAAGCTATGATTTTCTCCTCGACTAGATTGGTTTTGGCTATGTTGATTTCTATAGGAGGATGATATTTAAACCATTTCTCTTTGGGAAGATCAACATGAGCAGCAAAATATTCACATAAAGAAGCTACTATCTTAGAGTCAAGTCCATACTTTTCGCTAAAATCTCTAGAAGTGTTTGTCTCAAAAAAAGATTTAACGCAATCAAACTAGAAATTCATACCTGACTCCTTACCTTCCTCCAGCTCCCAGTCTTTAGAGTTGCGTTTGATTCTCTCCAATAAATTCCACTTGTGATCAATATCCTTCTTCGTAAAAGAACCGGCACAAGAAGTGTCAAGCATGGTACGATCTTCATGAGAAAGCCGAGCATAAAAGTTTTGAGTGATGATTTCTCTCGAGAGCTCATGATTGGGGCATGAATATAGCATTGATTTAAGCCTCCCCAAGCTTGAGCTATGCTTTCCCTGTCACGAGGCCAAAAGTTATAAATAAAGTTCCGATCACGATGTACTAAATGCATAGGATAGAACTTTTGATGAAATTCCAATTTCAACCGATTGTAGCCCCATGATCCAGCATCATCACATAGCCTATACCATGTCAACGCCTTATCCTTCAAAGATAAAGGAAATACTTTCTTCTTTATCTCATCCTCGGGCAAACCTGCAAGCTTAAATAAACCACAAACTTCATCTACATAGATTAGATGAAAGTCTGGATGTGAAGATCCATCTCCTGTAAAAGGATTAGCCAGCAGTTTCTCAAGCATACCCAAAGGAATTTCATAAAAGATATTTTCAGTAGGTACCTCAGGTTGAGGACCAACTCCTCGTGCTTCCGTTCGTGGTGAAGATACCCCGAACAAACTCCTCAAAGGAAGAGTTTCCATAGTGACAAGTGACAATAAATTTCAGCACAGTATATAAATGTTTCCTTACCAATTTCCACTTACCAAAGGCGCTTCACTCCCCGGCGAAGGCGCCAGAAAAGAGTCTTGATGACCCACAAGTATAGGGTATCAATAATAGTCCTTTCGATAAGTAAGAGTGTCGAACCCAACGAGGAGCTGAAGGCTGTGATAAGCGGATTTCAGCAAGGTAATAACTGCAAGCACTGAAAGTACCGGTAACAAGTGATGGTGTAGTGAGGTGAAGCGTAGCGAGCAAAAAGTAACAAGTAACAAGTAGTAGCAACGGTGCAGCAAGTGGCCCAATCCCTTTTGTAGCAAGGGACAAGCCTGAACAAAGTCTTATAGGAGGAAAAACGCTCCCGAGGACACACGGGAATTTCTGTCATGCTAGTTTCATCATGTTCATATGATTCGCGTTCGTTACTTTGATAGTTTGATATGTGGGTGGACCGACGCTTGGGTACTGCCCTTACTTGGACAAGCATCCCACTTATGATTAACCTCTCTCGCAAGCATCCGCAACTACAAAAGAAGAATTAAGACAAAGTCTAACCTTAGCATTAAACTAGTGGATCCAAATCAGCCCATCACGAAGCAACTCATAGACTGGGGTTTAAGCTTCTGTCACTCCAGCAACCCATCATCTACTTACTACTTCCCAATGCCTTCCTCTAGGCCCAAATATGGTGAAGTGTTATGTAGTCTACATTCACATAACACAACTAGAGGAAAAGACAACATACATCATATCAAAATACCGAACAAATATCAAATTCACATGATTATTATTAACATGACTTATCCCATGTCCTCAGGAACAAAAGTAACTACTCACAAAACATAATCATAATCATGATCAGAGTTGTAATGAATAGCATCAAGGATCTGAACATAAACTCTTCCACCAAGTAATCCAACTAGCATCATCTACAAAGAGTAATCAACACTACTAGCAACCTTACAAGTACCAATCGGAGTTGCGAGACGAAGATTGGTTACAAGAGATGAACTAGGGATTGGAGAGGAGATGGTGCTGATGAATATGTTGATGAAGATGCCTCCCCTCCGACAAGAGGAGTGTTGGTGATGATGATGGCGACGATTTCCCCCTCCGGGAGGGAAGTTTCCCCGGCAGGATCGTCCTGCCGGAGCTCTAGATTGGATCTGCTCAAGTTCCGCCTCGTGGCGGTGGTGAAACCACGAAAAATCTCCCTATTGATTTTTTTCCATACCAGGACGCTTCATATAGCAAAAGAGGGGGGCTAGTGGGCCTTCAGGCAGCCCACAAGCTTGCCCACCGCCACTAGGGGGTGGTGGCGGAGTGGGGACTTGTGGGGCCTTGGTGGCCCCCCTCCGGTAGTTCTTTCACCCAGTATTTTTAATATATTCCAGAAAAAATCCACGTAAATTTTCACGGCAGTTGGAGATGTGCAGAATAGTGGACTAGGATTTGCTCCTTTTCCAGTCCAGAATTCCAGCTGCCTGAATTCTCCCTCTTCAAATAATCCTTGCAAAATAAGAGAGAAAAGGCATAAATATGGTACCTCAAGTAATATAAAAGACCAAAAAGCAATAAATATCAACATGAAAGCATGATGCAAAATGGACGTATCAGGGTGCGGTAAGCTGGTGCAGTTCCAAGCAAAGTGTCGTAGCAAATTCTACATGTGAAGCAGAGTACATGGCTGCCTCGGAGGCAGCTAAGGAGGGTGTCTGGATGAAGAAGTTCATGATGGATCTTGGAGTTGTGCCAAGCGCACTAAATCCAATAACTATGTTCTGTGATAACACTGGTGACATTGCTTTAGCAAAGGAACCAAGGTTTCACAAGAAGACCAGACACATCAAATGACGCTTCAACCTCATCCGTGACTACGTTGAAGGAGAGGACGTAAATATTTGCAAAGTGCACACGGATCTGAATGTAGCATATCCACTGACTAAAGCTCTTCCACGAGAGAAGCATGATCAACACCAGAACTGTATGGTTGTTAGATTCATTCCAATGTAAATCGCATAGCGATGTGAGACTAGATTATTGACTCTAGTGCAAGTGGGAGACTGTTGGAAATATGCCCTAGAGGCAATGATAAAATAGTTATTATTATATTTCCTATTTCAAGATAATTGTTTATTATCCATGCTATAATTGTATTGAATGAAAGCATAGATACATGTGTGGATATATAGACAAAACAATGTCCCTAGTAAGCCTATAGTTGGCTAGCCAGTTGATCAAGGATGGTTAAGGTTTTCTGACCATATGCAAGTGTTGTCACTTGATAAGTGGATCACATCATTAGGAGAATCATGTGATGGACTAGACCCAAACTATAAATGTATCATGTGATCATGTCATTTTGTTGCTATTGTTTTCTGCGTGTCAAGTATTCATTCATATGACCATGAGATCATGTAACTCGCTGACACCGGAGGAATACCTTGTGTGTATCAAACGTCACAATGTTACTGGGTGACTATAAAGGTGCTCTACAGGTATCTCCGAAGGTATCCGTTGAGTTAGCATGGATCAAGACTGGGATTTGTCACTCCGTGTGACGGAGAGGTATCTCGGGGCCCACTCGGTAATACAACATCGCATACAAGCCTTGCAAGCAATGTGACTCAAGTGTTAGTCACGGGATCTTGTATTATGGATCAAGTAAAGAGACTTGCCGGTATGGAGATTGAAATAGGTATAGGGATACCGACGATCAAATCTCGGGCAAGTAACATACCGAAGGACAAAGGGAATGTTATACGGGATTATATGAATCTTTGGCACACAGGTTCAACCGATAAGATCTTCGTAGAATATGTAGCATCCAATATGGACATTGCTACGGCAACAGACAACAGTGCCAGAGATGGACACGTTGACGGAGACTGGGCTTGCGTTGGTTTTCCCTTGAAGAGGAAAGGGTGGTGCAGCACAGGAGCAGTAAGTATTTCCCTCAGTTTGAGAACCAAGGTATCAATCCAGTAGGAGAATCTCGTCAAGTCCAGAGTACCTGCGCAAACACAAAAGAGCTTGCACCCAACGCTATAAAGGGGTTGTCAATCCCTTCAAGACGGGTTGCAAAGTGAGATCTGAAGGCGGAAAGTGCAACAAAGTAAAAGTGTAAGACTGAAAATATAGTGTGCAGTAGACCCGAGGGCCATAGTGTTCACTAGAGGCTTCTCTCAAAATAGCAAGTATTACGGTGGGTGAACAAATTACTGTCGAGCAATTTATAGAACCGCGCAAAGTGATGACGATATCTAAGGCAATGATCATACATATCGGCATCACGTCCGAGACAAGTAGACCGATACTTTCTGCATCTACTACTATTACTCCACACATCGACCGCTATCCAGCATGCATCTAGTGTATTGAGTTCATGACAAACAGAGTAACGCCTTAAGCAAGATGACATGATGTAGAGGGATAATCTCAAACCAATGATGAAAACCCCATATTTTTACCCTTGATGGCAACAACACGATGCGTGCCTTGCTAACCCTTCTGTCAATGGGTGAGGTCACTGCACGGTATGAACCCAAAACCAAGCACTTCTCCCATTGCAAGAATCATAGATCAAGCTGTCCAAACAAAACCCACAACTCGAAGAGAATTACAAGGATATGAAATCGTGCATACAAGAGAGATCAGAATAAACTCAAATAAGATTCATAGATAATATGATCATAAATCCACAATTCATCGGATCTCGAGAAACACACCGCAAAAGAAGATTACATCGGACTTTGTATTGAAGATCCAAGAGAGAGAAGAAGCCATCTAGCTACTAGCTATGGACCCGTAGGTCTATGGTGAACTACTCACGCATCATCGGAGAGGTCATGGTGTTGATGAAGAAGCCCTCTGTATCCGAATCCCCCTCCGGCAGGGCACCAGAACGTGCCCAGATGGGATCTTGCGGAGACAGAAGCTTGCGGCGGCGGAAAAGTACTTTCGATGATCTCTTGATTTTTTTCTGAGATTTTAGGGAATATATAGGCGAAAGACCTAGGGCAGGGGAGCCGGGGAGCTCACAAGCCTGCTAGGCCCGACTCCCCCCTAGGTCGGGCCTGGTGGGCTTGTGACCTCCTCCGAGGTTCCCTGCCTTGGTTCTCAAGTCTCATGTGTGTCTTCTATTATGGAAAAAATCATTCCGCGGGTTTTATTCCGTTTGGACTCCGTTTAAAATCCTCCTCTGAAAAGGGTCAAAAACACGGAAAAAACAGGAACTCGCACTTGGCACTGAGTTAATAATTTAGTCCCAAAAAAGACATAAAAGGCATAGAAAACATCTAAAGTTTGACAAGATAATAGCATGAAACCATCAAAAATTGTAGATATGTTGGAGACATATCAAGCATCCCCAAGCTTAACTCCTGCTCGTCCTCGAGTAGGGAAGTGATAAAGACTGAATTTTTGATGTGGAATGCTACCTAGCATAGTTGTTGTAACTTCTTTCGTGTGACATGAATGTTCAGATCCGTAAGATTCAAAACAATAGTTTGCTATTGACATGAAAACAATAATACTTCAAGCAAACTAGCAAAGTAATCATGAACTTTCAAAATAACAAGGCCAAAGAAAATTATCCCGACAAAATCATATAGTCTGGCCATGCTCCATCATCCTCACACAACTAATTTAAATCAAGCACAACCCCGGTATTGGCCAAGTAATTTTTTTCGCACTCTTACTTTCTCAAACTTTTTATAACTATCACGCAATACATGAGCGTGAGCCATGGATATAGCACTATATGTGGAATAGAGTGTGGTGGTGGTTGTGAGACAAAAAAGGAGGAGATGGTCACATTGACTCGGCATATCAAAGGGCTATGGACATGCCCATTAATAGATATCAATGTGAATGAGTATGCGAAAGTTCAAATGGATAACTAGTGGGTGTGCATCCAACTTGCTTGCTCACGAAAACCTAGGGCAATTTTGAGGAAGTCCATCATTGGAATATAAAAGCCAAGTTATATAATAAAGATTCCCACTAGCATATGGTGGTGATGAAACGAGAGGCTCTCAATCATGAAGAACGTGGTGCTATTATGAAGCACAAGTGTGGAAAAAGATAGTAGCATTCTCTCTTCTCTCTTTTTCTCTTTTTTTATTTGGGATCTTGGGCCTCTTTTTTCTTTCTCTTCTCTTTTTTTATTTTTGGGCTCTTTGGCCTCTTTTTTTTATTCCTCACACGGGACAATGCTCTAATAATGATTATCATCACACTTTTATTTACTCACAGCTCAAAAGCTCAGAATGATGATGACTCTATAGAAAATGCCTCCGGCAGTGTACCGGAATGTGCAACGATCTAGCTTGGCGTATGACGTTGAAACATCTCGCCAGCTATCTTACGATCATGCAATGGCAATATGAGAGTGATGGCACAAGTCATGAGACGGAACGGTGGGAGTTGCATGGCAATATATCTCGGAATGGCTATGAAAATGCCATAGTAGGTAGGTATGGTGGCTGCTTTGAGGAAGACATATGGTGGGTTTGTGTACCGGCGAAAGTTGCGCGGCACTAGAGAGGCTAGCAATGGTGGAAGGTGAAAGTGCATCTATACCATGGACTTACATTAGTCATGAAGAACTCACATACTTGTTGCGAAAGTTTTTATTAGTAATCGAAACGAAGTGCTAAACGCATACTCCTAGGGGCAGGGTTGGTAGGTGTCAACCATCGTGCGATCCCGACCTCAACACAAAGGATGACAATCAATAGATCAATTATGCTCCGACTTCCTAACATAGCGGTTCACCATACGTGCATGCTATGGGAATCACTAACTTCAACACAAGTATTTCTAGATTCACATCACCCTACTAACATAACTCTTAATATTAGAAATCCACGTCTCAAAACTAATTGAGAGGAATCAAGACTTCTCTTTCTACTCAATGCACATGAAGATGGAGGTTTTCGTATCCTCTTTGGGTACCTATCACCTTTTGGACTACTTTTATAGCATAAACCAACTACCAAGTCACGCACCGCCGTGCTCTAAAAGAACTAAGTGAAGCACATAGAGCAAAATTATCTAGCTCAAAAGATATAAGTGAAGCACGATGAGCATTCTAGAAGAATCACGATGAGTGCATGTCTCTCTCAAAAGGTGTGCAGCAAGGATGATTGTGACACAACAAAAAGAAAAGACTCCTAAGATACAATACGCTCCATGCAAAACACATATCATGTGGTGAATAAAAATATAGCCCCAAGTAATGTTACCGATGGATTGAAGACGGAAGAGGGGATGCCTTCCCAGGGCATCCCCAAGCTTAGGCTTTTTGGTGTCCTTGAATTTGGCTTGGGATGCCTTTGGCATCCCCAAGCTTGAGCTCTTTCCACTCCTTATCTCTTTTGTCCATGAGAACATCACCCAAAACTTGAAAACTTCACAACACAAAACTTAAACAGAAACTCGTGATAACATTAGCACAAGAAAACAAACTACCACCTCTTTAGGTACTGTAGCAATCTTGATTTATATTTATATTGGCGTTAGATTACTGTATTCTCACTTTTCCATGGCTAGTACCCCCCCCCCCCCGATACTATCCATAGTTTCATCAAAACAAGCAACCAACTCAACAAAAACAGAATCTGTCAAAAACAGACCAGTCTGTAGCAATCTGTATACTTCGTATACTTCTGGTACCTCAAAAATTCTGAACACTACTACTGCCTGTGAAAAAGCCATATAAACCAGCAGCAAAAAGAATCAATACAAAATCTCTTTCTGAATAAAAATGAAAAATAATCTCGCGAGCGAAAAGTTTCTATCTTTTTCCAGCAGGATCAAGCAACCATCAACAAGACTATTCATAAAGGTTTTGCTTGGCTCAAACACAAAAAGAAACACAAAAAACACAATCATAACAGAATTATGATGGTGTGGACGCAAAAAACAGAAAGAAAAAGATAAATTCATTGGGTTGCCTCCCAACAAGCGCTATTGTTTAACGCCCTTAGCTAGGCATAAGGATTTCAATGATGCTCACATAAAAGCCAAGAATTGAAGCACAACGAGAGCATCATAAAGCATGCGAAAATCACATCTAAGTCTAACACACTTCCTATGCATAGGCATTTTATAGGAGAACAAATTGGCAAGACAACCAATAGTTACCAAATGCAAGGAAGAAGAAAGAGCCAATATCAATCTCAACATAACGAGAGGTGATTTGGTAACATGAAAGTTTCTACCACAATATTTTCCTCTCTCATAGAAATTACATGTGGGATCATAATCAAATTCAACAATATAGCTATCACAAAAGGATATTCTTTTCATGATCCACATGCATGTAAAGTTGACGCTCTTCAAAAATAGTGGGATTATCATCGACTAAAGTCATGACTTCTCCAAACCCACTTTCAATATTATTGGAAACATCATAATCATCATGGGGGTTAAATAAATTTTCAGGATCGTAAGAAAAATCATTACCCCAATCATGATCATTGCAACAAGTAGTGAACAAAGCAAAACTAGCACCCCCAAGCTTAGGGTTTTGCATATTTTTAGCATGATTGTCATTAATAGAATTTATAATGAAATCATTGCAATCATGCTTTTCATTCAAGGAGCCCTCATGAATCACTTCATAAATTTCTTCATCACGATTTTCAGATTCACGCATCTCAAGCAAAACTCCATAGAGATAATCTAGTGCACAAAACTCACTAGCAATTGGATCAACATAATTGGATCTCTTAAAGAGATTAGCAAGTGGATGAGGATCAATATCAATAGATTTTCATCAAGCGAAGATGCAAGCATATTGAAGGCACATAGTACACAAGCAAAGGAAAGGCAAACGAAAAAGGCAAATATTTTTTTAAAATTTTTGCTTTTCCAGAAGTGGGGGAGAGGAGAACGAGAGGCAAAAAAGTAAATGCAAGAGATGAGTTTGCGACATTTACTTGGATGAGTTCTTGACTTGATCCTCCCCGGCAACGGTGCCAGAAATTCTTCTTCTACGGCAACAAAAAACAGTGCCAGAGATTCACACGTTGACGGAGACTGGGCTTGCGTTGGTTTTTCCCTTAAAGAGGAAAGGGTGGTGCAGCACAGGAGCAGTAAGTATTTCCCTCAGTTTGAGAACCAAAGTATCAATCAAGTAGGAGAATCTCGTCAAGTACAGAGTACCTGCGCAAACACAAAAGAGCTTGCACCCAACGCTATAAAGGGGTTCTCCATCCCTTCAAGATTGATTGCAAAGTGAGATCTGAAGGCACAAAGTGCAACGAAGTAAAAGTGTAAGGCTGAAAATATAGTGTGGAGTAGACCCGGGGGCCATAGTGTTTACTAGAGGCTTCTCTCAAAATAGCAAGTATTACGGTGGGTGACCAAATTACTGTCGAGCAATTGATAGAACCGCGCAAAGTCATGACGAAATCTAAGGCAATGATCATACATATAGGCATCACGTCCGAGACAAGTAGACTGATACTTTCTGCATCTACTACTATTACTCCACACATCGACCGCTATCCAGCATGCATCTAGTGTATTGAGTTCATGACAAAAAGAGTAATGCCTTAAGCAAGATGACATGATGTAGAGGGAGAATCTCAAATCAATGATGAAAACCCCATCTTTTACCCTTGATGGCAACAACATGATGCGTGCCTCGCTGCCCCTTCTGTCACTAGGTGAGGTCACCGCACGGTATGAACCCAAAACCAAGCACTTCTCCCATTGCAAGAATCATCGATCAAGCTGGCCAAACAAAACCCACAACTCGAAGAGAAATACAAGGATATGAAATCATGCATATAAGAGAGATCAGAAGAAACTCAAATAAGATTCATAGATAATCTGATCATAAATCCACAATTCATCGGATCTCGACAAACACACCGCAAAGGAAGATAACATCGGATAGATCTCCATGAAGATCATGGAGAACTTTGTATTGAAGATCCAAGAGAGAGAAGAAGACATCTAGCTACTAGCTATGGACCCGTAGGTCTATGGTGAACTACTCACGCATCATCGGAGAGGTCATCGTGTTGATGAAGAAGCCCTCCGTATCCGAACCCCCCCCCCTCCGGCAGGGCACCAGAACGTGCCCCAGATTTGGATCTTGCGGAGACAGAAGCTTGCGGCGTCGGAAAAGTACTTTCGATGATCTCTTGATTTTTTCTAGGATTTTAGGGAATATATTGGCGAAAGACCTAGGGCAGGGGAGCCACGGGGAGCTCACAAGCCTGCTAGGCCCCCCCCCTAGGTCGGGCCTCATGGGCTTGTGACCTCCTCCGAGGTTCCCTGCCTTGGTTCTCAAGTCTCCTGTGTGTCTTCTATTATGGAAAAATCATTCCGTAGGTTTTATTCCATGTGGACTCCATTTAAAATCCTCCTCTGAAAACGGTCAAAAACACGGAAAAAACAGGAACTCGCACTTGGTACTGAGTTAATAAGTTAATCCCAAAAAAGATATAAAAGGCATACAAAATGTCCAAAGTTTGACAAGATAATAGCATGAAACCATGAAAAATTATAGATATGTTGGAGATGTATCAGACATCCAGATCCCGCTATTGGATATTGACCGAGGAGTGTCTCGGGTCATGTCTACATAGTTCTCGAACCCGCAGGGTCTGCACACTTAAGGTTCGGTGACGTTTTTAGTATAGTTGAGTTATATGTGCTGGTGACCTAAGGTTTTTGGAGTCCCGGATGAGATAACGGACGTCACGAGGGTTTCCAGAATGGTCCAGAAATGAAGATTGATATATAGGATGGTTTCATTTGGTCACCAGAACGATTTCGGGCATTACCGTCACTGTAGCAGGAGTGACGAATGGGTTTCGGGTATTCATCGGGAGGGGCCCACCCACCCGAGGGTGAGCCCAGTAACCCTAGGGTGGTGCACCAGCCTTTAGTGGTCTGGTGAGGCCAGCCCAAGAGGGCTATGGTGCCACAAGAGAAAAATACCAAAGGAAAGAAAAAAAAGGAAAGAGGGAGGTGGGAAGGAGGATTGGGCTGGGAGTCCACCTTCTCCGAATCGGCCGGTGCCCTTGGGGCTTCCTTGAGCCTTAAGGATAGCCCCTCCCCTCCTCCTATATATATTGGTGGTTTTAGGGCTTTTGAGAAACAACTTTGCCACGTGCAACTCAAACCTATACTACGTAGTTCTTCCTCTAGATCGGATTTCTGCGGAGCTCGGGCCGAGCCCTGCAGGAGTAGATCATCACCACCACCGGCGCGCCGTCACACTGCCATAGAACTCATCTACTTCTCCGTCTCTCTTGCTGGATCAAGAAGGATGAGATCGTCATCGAGCTATACGTGTGCTGAACGCAGAGGTGTCGTTCGTTTGGTGCTAGATCGAAACGGATCGTGGGACGACTGTGATTTGAATCACGAAGCTGTACCACTACATCAACCGCGTTTCTTAACGCTTCCCTCTTAGCGATCTACAAGGGTATGTGGATCCAATCTCCCTCTCGTAGATGAACATCACCATGATAGGTCTTCTTGTGCGCAGGAATTTTTTTGTTTCCCATGAAACGTTCCCCAACAAATTGAAAGTGCAATCATGCCCTTAATCCTATTTTGATGTTGCTGACAACACACATATAGGAAACTAATCATCTTAATCAAGTGTATCTCAGGTTTTGTTCCCATGAAAGTTTCTGTATGGATCATAACTAATTTGTCCAGGAGGCTCAAGAACAAAGAAACAAGACGAACTGGTCTATCATTTTATTTGTCTTTCTTGAGTGTAGGGACCCCGCACTATTAAGAGGGGATCAGTGAGTCTCTTGAGAAACTTGCTCAAAACTATTAGAAATTCCTTTGTCTATCATCCTGGTTGATCTGCTCCTCTCCGATCATCCGGTGATTCTCGGACGTTCGGACCTAGGATGGCCGACGCCGTGCAAAAATCCTAAGCCAACCAACAGATCTAAAATATCAGACTTCCGGCCCCCTCCGGTCGTTCGAGGACCTGGCGTCCGGGTACCGTAGGAATTCTGTTGCCACCCAACAGATCCAAAATGTCGGACTTCCGGCCATTTGATACGTCCCAAACGTATCTACAATTTCTGCTTGTTCCATGATCTTTTGGGTGACAATGTTATATGTTTTGCTACACTTTTATATCATTTTACACATATTTGGACTAACTTATTAACTCGGTGCACCTAGTGCCAGTTTCTGCCTGTTGAGGTCTATTTTGCAAGGGGTTTTACCCAATTTTCTGAAGCCCGAAAAATTCCTGGAAAAATATATAAAAAAATCAGTGAAACCGAAGCTTCCGGATCACCGAAGATGGGCCAGAGGGGGTGCAGGGGCTGCCCACGCGACCTGCTGGCGCGGCCAGGCCCTAGAGGCTGCCTGGGTGGGCCCCACCTCCTCCGGTGCCCTCCTTTGGCCTATATTTAGTCCTCCATGAGGAAACCCTTCCACAACTTCTAGAATCGCGAATTTCTCCATCGTTCCGCCGCCGCAACGCTTCCGAGATCGGGAGCGGCAGGAGATCGGGAGCACCCTGCCGAAGGGAGGATTGACCTCCGGGAGCTTCTCCACCGCCATGGACGCTTCCCAGACGTGCCATGAGTAGTCCGCCTTGGACCATGAGTCCATGACCAGTAGCTATGTGATGTCTTCTCTCCAATCTTGTGCTTCAATGGTTAGTCCTTGTGAGCTTCCCTATATGATCAAGGCATCTATGTAATTCTCTTGCTATTGCTATCCTCGATTTCTTGGGATCCGATGGATTATGAGATTATTTCATGCTGTTATGAGTTATATATTTGATTATCCTCTTATATTATGTTCCTTAGTGACTCATGCATGTTCTCCGTTGCTATTTAATATTTTGGCCGAGTAGTAGATTGTAACTCCAAGAGGGAGCGTTATGCATGATTGTGGGTCCATGCCCCTCGATGTGTAGCTTGAGTGACAGAAACATGAGACTAGGGGATGTGATGTTGCCACCAGGGAGAAAACAATGGTGCTTGTGACCACGGTTGCAAGGATTGTTTACCTTATGCATAGTTCGTTAATGCAGTTGTCTGTTGCTTTGAGTTTATACTTTGGGTGGGGCTCGCAACTTAATACCTGTGAAATGTTCTGGATAGATATATCAAGGTGGATGATTAGTAAGTAGATGTTGATGAATAAACGGTCTACTTGTCTTGGCGTACTGTCCATTACTATTGAGCCACTGATGTTTGCTGTCTATCCTTGGCAAATGCGCCAGAAATACTTCTGCTACTGCAACAAAAGACCTTCCAACGATGCCAGAAATAGGCACGACGAAGGGAGAATACTTGGCTTGATCTTTCTGCTGCGGCTACGCCTTAAGGGACGTCCTAGGCAAGTATGCAAAGGATTTCCCCCGTGGCCTTGGAGCCTTGCGTTGGTGTTCCCTCGAAGCGGAAAGGGTGATGTAGCGTAGCGGTGGGAAGTATTTCCCTCAGTTTGAGAACCAAGGTACCAATCCAGTGGAGGAGTATATAGAGATCCTGCACAAACACAAAACTTGCTCCCAACGCTATGAAGGGGTTGTCAATCCCTTATAGATTGTTTGCCAAGTGAGAAATGAAAGCAACAAAGTAACAAAGCAAAGTAAAAGCGGAGGTGTAAATGATGGATGTGAATAGACCCGGGGGTCGTAGTGTTTACTAGTGGCTTCTCTCATGAAAGCAAGTAGACGGTGGGTGAACAAATTATTGTCGAGCAATTGATAGAACTGTGCAAAGTCATGACGATATCTATGCAATGATTGTTTCTATAGGCATCACGTCCGAAACAAGTAGACCGATACTTTCTGCATCTACTACTATTACTCCACACGTCGACCGCTATCCAGCATGCATCTAGTGTATTAAGTCCATAAAAACAGAGTAACGCCTTAAGCAAGATGACATGATGTAGAGGGATAATCTCAAACCAATGATAAAAAACCCATCTTTTTACCCTTGATGGCAACTACTTGATGTGTGCCTTGCTGCCCCTACTGTCACTGGGAAAGGTCACAACATGGCAGAACCCAAAACCAAGCACTTCTCCCATTGCAAGAATCATAGATCTAGTTGGCCAAACAAAACCCAAGACTCGGAGAGACTTACAAGGATATCAAATCATGCATATAAGAAATCAGCAAAGACTCAAACATATATCATAGATAATCTGATCACAAATCCACAATTCATCGGATCTCGACAAACACACCGCCAAAGAAGATTACATCGGATAGATCTCCATGAAGATCATGGAGAACTTTGTATTGAAGATCCAAGACAAAGAAGAAGCCATCTAGCTACTAACTACGGACCCGTAGGTCTGAAGTGAACTACTCACGAGTCATTGGAGGGGCGATGATGATGATGAAGAAGCCCTCCAACTCCAAAGTCCTCTCCGGCAGGGTGCCGGGAAGGGTCTCCAGATGAGATCTCGCGGAAACGGAAGCTTGCGGCGGCGGAAAAGTATTTTCGAGGCTCCCCTGATTTTTTGCGGAATATTCGGGAATTTATAGGCCAAAGACCTAGGTCAGGGGGCGGCCAGGGAGGCCACAAGCCTGCCCATCGCCGCCTCCCCCCTAGTGGCGGAGTGGGGGCTTGTGGGCTCCCTGGATCCCACCTCTCTTGGCCCAAAAGCCCCCTGGTCTTCTTCCGTTCGGGAAAAAATCATTTCAGGGTTTTTCTTCCGTTTGGACTCCGTTCCAAAATCAGATCTGAAAAGAGTCAAAAACACGAAAAAACAGGAACTAGCACTTGGCACTGAATTAATAAGTTAGGCCCAAAAAAGATATAAAAGGTACATAAAACAACCAAAGAAGACAAGATAACAGCGTGAAACCATCAAAAATTATAGATACGTTTGCGACGTATTAGCCACTAACTATCAAGTAGCATAATTAGCTTTGCGGTGCGTTCATAATTCTATCAATTGCCCAAGTGTGATTTGTTTACCCAAGCAAAATTGTTTATCGTCTTTTGCGAGAGAGACATCACTAGTGAACATCATGTGACTCCGGTCCATATCACCATCATTGTTTACACCTCCATCATTTACCACTTTCATTTACTTTCCGTTGCAATCACCACTTCGATTCTTGCTTGTGTTTGATCATTTGCAAACTACAAGGCCGGAGAGATTGACAACCTCTCTGTACTCGTTGGGAGCAAAGTTATTTGTTGTGTGTGCAGGTCCATGTCTTCTGCTAGCGCCAGGGTGGAAGACAGCTACTTGTTGAGCCTAGGAGTCATCCTGGTTCGATTAACCTTAAAGTTCCCGTGTGAGGGAAAACTTGTTGCTCACTACATCTCAACCTTCCACTTGGGGTAACAAACGAGGTGTGAGAAGTATATACATCATCTCGTCATCACCATTCCGGGCGACCGTGCCCTGGACGTCCGACGCCATTCGGATGTATGTGCGCCCTTTACTTTTTTCACCTGATGCTGACCTAATATCTTATGTGTCTTCGGATGACTGACGAGCTCCGGATGACCATATGTTGGTTGCCTCTCCACCAAATACTTGGCAATCTGATGCCATCTGCATCTTCGGATGACCGGCCACCGTCAGATGTCCGACCCTTCGTGGGTGGCCGGACGACTGTGAACTTCCGCACGTCCAGCAACTGGACAGCATAAGTGGCTCCAACGGTCAATTTTCTACCACCACTATATATAGTCTTCCCCCACCTCGAGTGGGGGTGGTAGAATACAGCTGAAACACTCTAAGAATATGTTTCTCTCTCACTCCCATTTTCTTACACCAAATCCTAGATCCCAAGAGCATTTGTGAGCCCCTTTGAGTGTTGTTCCATTGAAAAGATAGATCGTCTCCCTCTCCTCCTCTCAACCCAAGCTATTTCTGATTTGAGCAAGTTTTGAGTTGTCCCGGTGATCTTGTTACTCTTGGAGGTTGGAGAGTCCTAGGTGGTAGGAGTTCTTCGGAGAGGAATCAAACCTTTGTGATTTCCCCTGGAAAGTTTGTGAGGGTTCGGAAGCCACCTCAAAGGCTTACCACTAGTGGTTGAGAAACGCCTTCGTGGTGTTGTCTCAAGGAGAGAATAGGGTGAGCCTTCGTGGCGTTGGTGTGCCATCGTGGTAACACCCACCTCTCTAAATGGTGACGTAGCTTCCCTCCAAGGAGGTGACCATCGGGATACATCCTTGTATCTCGGAATTGCGGTTATCCCTAACCTTAACTTCCTACTGGTTGCTCGTCTTTTTATTACTTACTTGTGCTTTATTATATCCTACTTGCTATCGTGCTTGGTTCACAAAGCTTACCCTTCACCCTTGCAATTGTTAGGCTGATTTTCATATTCCGCATTATTGCCTAAAATTGCTAAGTAACCGATAAAATTTGTAACTGTAACTGTACCGATAAAATTTTCATATTCCCATTCAGCATGTATCTTCTGCACCTCCAATCCTAGAGGGCAGAGAACCTTCTTTGCTTCGTGCATACTATTAGGCAATTCGTTATCGTTTGGAAGCTTCTTCTTCATTATTTTCAGTAGCTTCCCAAATCCCTTGCCAGATAAACTATTCTCTACCTTCCATTGCACCAATTCCATTGTGGTACTGAGCTTTGTGTTGCCATCTTTGCAATTTGGGAACAACCCTTTTTTGTGATCCTCTAACATGCGCTCGAACTTCAACTTCTCCCTTTCACTTTCGCATTCTCTTTGTGCATCGACAATGACCCAGCGAAGATCATCATCGGGCACACCGTCTGGTGCCTCTTGATCTTCTGCTTCCCCCGTTGCAGTATCACCCTATTCAGGGAACATAGGATCGAGATAGTTGTCATCATCCTCTTCTTCTTTATTGTCTTCCATCATAACCCCTCTTTCTCCGTGCTTGGTCCAAACAGAATAGTGCGGCATGAAACCCTTCTCAAACAGGTGGACGTGAAGGGATTTTGGGGAAGAGTAATCCTTCGTATTCTCATAGTTAACACATGGCGAGTACATAAAACCATTCTTCTTGGTTGCCTCGGCCACACTGAGAAAATTACGCAGGCCCGTAATGTACTTCGAAGTGCGTTGGTCACCGTACATCCATTGGCGGTTCATCTGTATTATGAAATTAAGTATATCAAAAACCATTACAGAACATCATGAATAGAGAAATGACCAAATTAATACAAGTTCATCATCACATTAAAACCAAATTACAGTAGTAGTCAAATGTTATAACTGCAAAAATAAATACATAAAGTTCATATATATTTCTCATAAAACAACATACACCTATGTAAAATATTTAAATGCAACAACAAATGTGATCAAAATCGCAACTAAGGTAACAATTGACCCAACAACATAATGATACCAAGCCTCTTTATCAATGGCATATTTTCTAATATTGCTAATCTTCAGGCGCATTGCATCCATCTTCAACCGCATTGCACCATCTTGATCTTGTGATCATCGACGACATCGGCAACATGCAACTGCAATTCCATATTCTTCTCCTCAATTATTTTACTTTTTCTTCAAGTAATTGTTTTCTTTTTCAACTAAATTTAACCTCTCGATTAGAGGGACGGTTGGAATTTCCAGTTCACCTACCTCCTAGATAAAAACATAGATGTCACGTTGGTCGGCATAATTGTCATAAATACTAAATGAAACAAATAGTTATAAAAGAAAATGTACCACGTCTGAATCATAGACCCAACGAGGGCCGACGTGGGCGGATACCAAAACCATCGCACTATATAATAAAAAACAATAATAAAAGTAAGAAATTTATACAAGTATCTATCTAAATCATACAAGTAAGAATTTTTTCTTTTAAAAAGAAGATAAGAACAAGAGGCTCACCATGGTGGTGTCGGCGACGAAATCGGCGTGGGCGATCGACGACAGTGAGGACGGGGACAGGACGACACCCTACACATGTGCAGACTCTAAGGAGTTAATTTGAGCTCAAATTGTGCATTTAAATCAAAAGAACTCCCACATACGCTCCTACACTAAAACCCACAAACCACTCTACTTCTAGAGCATTTGAAACGAGCTGAACTAGCAGTGAGAGATGAAAGGATGAAGTAGCTAACCTTTTAGAACACTTGTGTAGTTGGTGCACCGCCAAACCTAGACACATCTTGAGGAAATTGAAGCTTTGAGGTAGAGCTTGGAGAGGAGAAAGCTTAAGTGTGGCCCGGGCATTTCATCGAACACCTCATGTGAATGCATAGAACGGTGAACACAGCAGAGCATGCACACCTCCCACACGGCCCAAAAACATAGGAGAAGGTGGGCAGGGGTGAGGGTATATATATGCATCTCTTTGGTCTCGGTTGGTGGCCAGAACTGGGACAGAAGAGTGACCTTTAGTCCTGGTTCCAGCCACCAACCGGGACTAAAGGTGTTGCACCAGGAGCGAGGACCATTGGTCCCTGTTTGTGTGTGGAACCGGGACCAAAGGGGTCAGATGAACCGGGACCCTGGCCTCACGAGCCGGTAATGATGCAGCCATTGGTCCTGGTTTGTTACAAAACCGGGATTAAAGCTCTTATCTCGCCAGGACCAAAGCCCTATTTTCTACTAGTGTAGGCAGTCCCTTAGTCATCAAGGCGAACTGTTGTGCGTCGGAACATGAAGAACCCATATGTGACCAAGGGTGACCTGTTCACGCAACGTTTTCATAGTAGACAACCTGGCCTTAGTAACTCTGTGATGCAACTCCTGGAGTAGCTGACGAATCCAAGAGCACTCAACAACTGTGTTCGCCATTGCACGGTACTCAGCCTCCGTGCTAGAGCATGATACGTTGGGTTGTCATTTCGACGATCACGAGACGAGTGAGGGACCGAGGTAGACGTAGTAGCCATACATGGAGTGTCGCGTATCGGGACAACCATCCCAATCAGCATCAGACTAGGCCACCAAATCCATTAAGGGAGATGCCGTGAGGGTGAGTCCGAGGGACATCATGCCACATATATAGCGGAGAATTCGTTTCACCAGCGTCTAGTGGGAGCCACGAGGGACGTGCATATGGAGGCACACCTACTACACAGCATATTGTAAATCTTGTCTGGTGAGCATCATATACTGAAGATGACCAACAATGGAGCAGTGGAACAAGGCTTCCGACGTGAGGGAACCCTCCTGAGCAGAAACTTCAAGCAGCTCATGTGCATACTTCTGTTGATGAAGGAAGAAGTGGTCAGGTCGCCAGACGACCTCAATACCAAGGAAGTAATGAAGAGCTCCCAAATAGTTGATGGCGAACTAATCACGCAGCCATAGAGTAATCTTCTAAAGAAGGGATGTGGAGAAGGTTGTAAGAATGATGTCGTCGACTTAGAGAAGCAAGTAGGCAGTCGTTTCACCATGATGAAGAACAAATAATGAGGAGCAAGTAACACGGAAGCTGAGTGTCTTTAGAAAATAGGCGATACGCTGGTACCAAGTGTGTGGAGCTTGCTTAAGGCCGTAGAGAGACCGAGACAGCAAGCACACATGACCAGGATGAGTGGCGTCGATGAAACCGGTGGGTTGCTCACAGTAGACCTGCTCGGCAAGGTGTCCATGAAGGAAGGCGTTGCAGACATTCATCTAATGAACATGGCAGCCACAAGAGACCGCTAGCTGGAGAATTATGCGCATAGTGCCTGGTTTGACAACCGGTGCGAGCGTCTCGGTGAAGCCAACTCCAGCGCGTTGATGAAAACCACGGACCACCCAGCGAGCCTTATAGCGCTCAAGAGTGCCGTCTGGGTGACTCTTGTGGCGAAAGACCCACTTGCCGCTAATGACATTGGTGCGAGAAGGCGGAGGAACCAACGTCCAAGTACGGTTCCGCTGAAGAGCATCGAACTCGTCCTGCATCGCGGCGAACCAGTGAGGATCACAACGGGCTGCCCACACATAGACAGGAAGTGGGGATCACTCAAAGGTGGATGTGGCAAGGAGATACTCGTCGCTAGAGTACCGCAGGCTCGGGCGATGGACACCGGCCATAGCCCGCATCATGGGGCGAGGCGGCAACTCCGGGACCTCGGCCGGCTGAGGTGGTGATGACGAGCCGGCTGCAGAGGCGCCGGCTACGGAGGAGCCAGGCATGAAAGAGCCCTTTGCAGGAGAGCCGGGCGCACAGAGACTGGCTACAGGGGAGTGATACGTCTCAAACGTATCTATAATTTTGATGGTTTCACGCTGTTATCTTGTCTTCTTTGGATGTTTTATTTACCTTTTATATCTTTTTTTGGGACTAACTTATTAATTTAGTGCCAAGAGCCGGTTCCTGTTTTTTCCGTGTTTTTTACTCTTTTCAGATCTGATGCAGAAAGTATCTGTCTACTTGTTTTGGACGTGATGCCTATAGAAATAATCATTGCATAGATATCGGCACGACTTTGCGCGGTTCTATCAATTGCTCGACAGTAATTTGTTCACCCACCATCTGCTTGCTTTCATGAGAGAAGCCACTAGTAAACACTACGGCCCCCGGGTCTATTCACATCCATCGTTTACATCTCCGCTTTTACTTTGCTTTCTTACTTTGTTGCTTTCAGTTCTCACTTGGCTAACAATCTATAAGGGATTGACAACCCCTTCATAGCGTTGGGAGCAAGTTTTTGTGTTTGTGCAGGATCTTAAGATACTCCTCGACTGGATTGATACCTTGGTTCTCAAACTGAGGGAAATAATTACCACCGCTACGCTACATCACCCTTTCCGCTTCAAGGGAACACCAACGCAACGCTCCAAGGCCACGGGGGAAATCCTTTGCATACTTGCCTAGGAAGTCCCTTAAGGCGTAGCCGCAGCAGAAAGATCAAGCCAAGTATACTCCCGTCGACGTGCCTATATCTGGCGCCGTTGGAAGGTCTTTTGTTGCAGTAGCAGAAGTATTTCTGGCGTCGTCCCCGGGGAGGAGAAATCAAGATCTATCCAAGTAGGTCTCACAAACTTTTCTCTTGCATTTACTTTTGTTGCTAGTTGCCTCTCGTTTCCTCTCCCCCACTTCACATTTGCCGTTTTCATTTGCCTTTCGCCTTCGCCGTTTTCTTTTGCCTTTGCCGGTTTTCTTGCTTGCTTGTGTGCTTGTTTGTTTGTTGAAGTCATCATGGCTGAAAACACCAAACTTTGTGACTTCTCGAGCACTAATACTAATGATTTCATTAGTACTCCGATTGCTCCCGCCACTAGTGCGGAATCGTATGAAATCAACGCAGTTTTGTTGAATCTTGTTATGAAAGAGCAATTCTCTGGCCTTCCTAGTGAAGATGCCGCATCCCATCTCAATACCTTCATTGAGCTTTGCGATATGAAAAAGAAAAGAGATGTGGATAATGACGTGATTAAGTTGAAACTTTTTCCTTTCTCGTTGCGAGATCGTGCAAAAACTTGGTTTTCTTCTTTGCCTAAAAATAGTATCGGTTCTTGGGATAAGTGCAAAGATGCTTACATATCCAAGTATTTTCCGCTGGCTAAGATCATCTCCTTACGTAACGATATCATGAATTTCAAGCAACTTGATCATGAACATGTTGCACAATCTTGGGAGAGGATGAAGCTTATGATTAGAAATTGTCCCGCTCATGGCTTGAGTTTGTGGATGATTATACAAATCTTTTACGCTAGATTGAATTTCGCTTCTCGCAATATCTTGGACTCTGCCTCAGGTGGAACGTTCATGGACATCACGTTAGGAGACGCTACAAAACTCCTAGACTATATCATGACCAACTACTCTCAGTGGCACACTGAAAGGTCGCCTGCTAGCAAAAAGGTGCACGCTATAGAAGAGATTAACTCACTTAGTGCTAAGATGGACGAGCTGATGAATTTGGTTGCTAGTAGAAACGCTACCATAGATCCTAATGACATGCCTCTATCTTCTTTGATTGAGAGTAGCAACGCTAGTTTGGACGTGAATTTTGTTGGTAGGAACAATTTTGGCAACAACAATGCTTTTAGAGGAAACTATGTTCCTAGGCCCTTCCTAGTAACTCCTCTAACAATTATGGAAATTCCTACAACAACACTTATGGAAATCACAACAAATTACCCTCTGATTTACAGAGTAATATCAAAGAGTTCATCAACTCTCAAAAGATTTTCAATGCGTCCATAGAGGAAAAACTACTCAAAATAGACGATTTGGCTAAGAACGTTGATAGGATGTCTTCTTATATTGATGCTTTGAAAGTTAGATGCGCTCCTCCCAAGGTCAACTTGGATGAAACTTTGAAAGCTATGCGTATCTCCATGAATGAGAGCAAAGAAAGAACCGCCCAAATTCGCGCTAGACATGAATGGTTTAAAAGGGTGCGTTCTAGTGATGCAAATCATGAAGATGTTAAAGTGCTTGGTGTGTATCCTCTTGCATCTTTGTTTTCGTGTGTCAAACCTACTTATGGAGGGGCTGGATATGAATCAACCTTGGTTGAAAAACGCCCCAATGATTCGGAGACCACCTATCTTGATGATAAAGGTGTGGAGAGTGGAGTAGAAGAAGTCAAAATTTTGGGTAGTAATGAAACTCCCACTTTGGATTTCAAGGAATTCAATTATGATAATTGCTCCTTGTTTGAATGCATTTCTTTGATGCAATCCATTGCAAACTCTCCACATGCTAATAGCCAAAGCAAAGCCTTTACCGCGCATATCGTAGATGCTATGATGTAATCTCTTGAAGAGAAGCTCGAACTAGAACTCTCTATACCTAGAAAACTTCATGATGAATGGGAACCTACTATCAAAATCAAGATCAAAAACTATGAGTGCAATGCTTTGTGTGATTTGGGTGCTAGTGTTTCCACGATTCCATAGTCTTTATATGATATTCTTGGTTTTCATGAGATTGAAGAGTGTTCTCTTAATTTGCATCTTGCGGATTCTACTCTCAAGAAACCCATGGGAAGGATCGATGATGTTCTTATTGTTGCAAATAAGAACTATGTACTCGTGGATTTCATTGTACTTGACATAGATTGCAATCCTTCATGTCCCATTATTCTTGGTAGACCTTTCCTAAGGACTATTGGTGCTATCATCGATATGAAGGAAGGGAATATTAGATTTCAATTTCCCTTAAAGAAGGGCATGGAACACTTTCCTAGAAATAAAATAAGATTGCCTTATGAATCTATGATGAGGGCTACCTATGGTTTGAGCATCAAAGATGACTATACGTGATTCCATCACATTCACCTAGCTAAGGGCGTTAAACAAAAGCGCTTGTTGGGAGGCAAACCAACGAATCTATCACTTTTTCTTTCTGTTTTGTGTTTTCAACACTTTCATAATTCTGTTATGATTGTGTTTTTTGTGTTTCTTTTTTGCTTTTGTGCCAAGCAAAACCGTTATGATTAGTCTTGGGGATGATCGTTCGGTCATGCTGGAAAAGACAGAAACTTTCTGCTCACGAAAAGAATTTTCATTTTTGTTCTGTAAGAGCTTTTGAGTAGATTCTTTTTGCTGCTGATTGCTACGAAAATTCTTCAGACTATCGTAATTTTTCAGAATTTTTTGAAGTACCAGAGTTATACTAAATATACAGATTGCTTCAGACTGGTCTGCTGTTAACAGATTCTGTTTTTGTTGTGTTGGTTGCTTATTTTGATGAAACTATGGATAGTATCGGGGGGTATTAGCCATGAAAGATTGAAAGTACAGTAACCCAACATCATCACAAGTATAATTTAAGTTTGTTACAGTACCTAAGGAAGTGGTGGTTTGCTTTCTTGTACTAATGTTATCACGAGTTTATGTTTAAGTTTCGTGTTGTGAAGTTTTCATGTTTTGGGTGAAGTTCTTATGGACAAAGAGATAAAGAGTGGCAAGAGCTCAAGCTTTGGGATGCCCAAGTCACCCCAAGAGATTCAAGGATGCCTTAAAAGCCTAAGCTTGTGGATGCCCCGGGAAGGCATCCCCTCTCTCGTCTTCAATCCATCGGTAACGTTACTTGGGGCTATATTTTTATTCACCACATGTTATGTGTTTTTTCTTGGAGCGTCTTGTATCGTAGGAGTCTTTTATTTTTGCTGTGTCACAATCATCCTTGCTGCACACCTAGAGAGAGAGACATGCACACACCATGATTTTGTCGAGCTTCACTTATATCTTTTGGTAGAAAATTCGGCTCACATGTGCTTCACTTATATCTTTTGAGCTAGATACTTTTTCTCTATGTGCTTCACTTATATCTTTTAGAGCACAGAGGTGCGTGGCTTGGTAGTTGATCTATGCTTTGAAAGTAGTCTCAAAAGGGGTAGTGATCCAAACGGATACGAAAACTTACACCTTCATGTGCATTGAATAGTTAGAGAAGTTTGATTCATCTCAATTAGTTTTGAGTTGTGGTTATGGTAATATTAAAGTCATGCTAGTAAGGTGTTGTGGATCTAGAAATACTTGTGTTGAAGTTAGTGATTCCCGTAGCATGCACGTATGGTGAACCGCTATGTGATGAAATCTGAGCATGATTAGTCTATTGATTGTCATCCTTTGCGTGGCGGTCGGGATCGCGCGATGGTCTATACCTACCAACCCTTCCCCTAGGAGTATGCGTTGAATGCTTTGTTTCAATTACTAATAAAACTTTAGCAACAAGTATATGAGTTCTTCATGACTAATTCTGAGTCCATGGTTTAGATGCACTTTCACCTTCCACCATCACTATCTTCTTAATGCCGTGCAACTTTCGCCGGTGCACAAAACCCACCATTAGCCTCCCTCAAAACAGCCACCATACCTACCTACTATGGCTTTTTCAAAGTCATTACGAGATATATTGCCATGCAACTACCACCATGACATGTGCCACCACGTCTACATTTCCATTACTTGATCGTAAGATAGCTAGCATGATGTTTCCATTGATGTCTATGCCATGCTAGATCATTGCCACGGTACACTACCGAAGGCATTCCATATAGAGTCATAGTTGCTCTAAGTTTTGAGTTGAAAGTGTGATGATCATTATTAATGGAGCATTGTCCCATGTGAGGAAATAAAAGAGGCCAAAGAAGCCCACCAAAAAAAGAGAGGCCAAAGAGCCCACCAAAAAAATGAGAGAAAAAGAGAGAAGGGAGAATGCTACCACTTTTTCCACACTTGTGCATATTAAGCACCATGATCTTCATGATTGAGAGTCTCTCGTTTTGTCACCACCATATAGCTAGTGGGAAATTTTCATTATATAACTTGGCTTGTATATTCCAATGATAGGCTTCCTCAAAATTGCCTTAGGTCTTCGTGAGCAAGCAAGTTGGATACACACCCACTAGTTTTCTTTAAGAGCTTTAACATACTCGTAGCTCTAGTGAATCATTTGTATGGAAATCCCTACTCATTCACATTGATATCTATTGATGAGCATCTCCACAGCTCATTGATATGCCTAGTTAATGTGACTATCTTCTCCTTTTCGTCTTGCAACCTCCACCACATTCCACACCATCTATAGTGCTATAACCATGGCTCACGCTCATGTATTGCGTGAGAGTTGAAACGGTTTGAGAAAGTAAAGGTGTGAAACAATTACTTGGCCAATACCGGGGTTGTGCATGATTTAAATTCATTGTGCAATGATGATAGAGCATAGCGAGACTATATGCTTTTGTAGGGATAACTTTCTTTTGGCCTTGTTATTTTGAAAGTTCATGGTTACCTTGCTAGTTTGCTTGAATTATTATTGTTTCCACGTCAATAGCAAACTATTGTTTCGAATCTAATGGATCTGAACATTCACGTCACATAAGAGGAATTACAAAGGACACTTATGCTAGGTAGCATGAAAGCATCAAAAATTCATTCTTATCACTTCCCTACTCGAGGACGAGCAGGAGTTAAGCTTGGGGATGCTTGATACGTCTCAAACGTATCTATAATTTTTGATGGTTTCACGCTGTTATCTTGTCTTCTTTGGATGTTTTATGTACCTTTTATATCTTTTTTTGGGACTAACTTATTAATTCAGTGCCAAGAGCCAGTTCCTGTTTTTTCCGTGTTTTTGACTCTTTTCAGATCTGATTTTGGAACGGAGTCCAAACGGAATAAAAACCCCGAAATGATTTTTTCCCGAACGGAAGAAGATCATGGGGCCTCTGGGCCAAGCCAGGTGGGCTCCAGGGAGCCCACAAGCTCCCACCACGCCACCAAGGGGGGAGTCGGCGGTGGGCAGGCTTGTGGCCTCCCTGGCCGCCCCTGACCTAGGTTTTTGGCCTATAAATTCCAAAATATTCTGCAAAAAAAAGGGGAGCCTCGAAAATCCTTTTCCGCCGCCGCAAGCTTCCGTTTCCGCGAGATCTCATCTGGAGACCCTTCCCGGCGCCCTGCCGGAGGGGACTTTGGAGTTGGAGGGCTTCTTCATCATCAATATCGACCCTCCAATGACTCGTGAGTAGTTCACTTCAGACCTACGGGTCCGTAGTTAGTAGCTAGATGGCTTCTTCTCTCTCTTGGATCTTCAATACAAAGTTCTCCATGATCTTCATGGAGATCTATCCGATGTAATCTTCTTTGGTGGTGTGTTTGTCGAGATCCAATGAATTGTGGATTTGTGATCAGATTATCTATGATATATATTTGAGTCTTTGCTGATTCCTTATATGCATGATTTGATATCCTTGTAAGTCTCTCTGAGTCTTGGGTTTTGTTTGGCCAACTAGATCTATGATTCTTGCAATGGGAGAAGTGCTTGGTTTTGGGTTCAACCATATGGTGACCTTCCCAGTGACAGTAGGGGCAGCAAGGCACACATCAAGTAGTTGCCATCAAGGGTAAAAAGATGGGGGTTTTATCATTGGTTTGAGATTATCCCTCTACATCATGTCATCTTGCTTAAGGCGTTACTCTGTTCTTATGGACTTAATACACTACATGCTTGCTGGATAGCGGTCGACGTGTGGAGTAATAGTAGTAGATGCAGAAAGTATCGGTCTACTTGTTTTGGACGTGATGCCTATAGAAATAATCATTGCATAGATATCGTCACGACTTTGCGCGGTTCTATCAATTGCTCGACAGTAATTTTTTCACCCACCATCTACTTGCTTTCATGAGAGAAGCCACTAGTAAACACTACGGCCCCCGGGTCTATTCACATCCACCGTTTACATCTCCGCTTTTACTTTGCTTTGTTACTTTGTTGCTTTCAGTTCTCACTTGGCAAACAATCTATAAGGGATTGACAACCCCTTCATAGCGTTGGGAGCAAGTTTTTGTGTTTGTGCAGGATCTTGAGATACTCCTCCACTGGATTGATACCTTGGTTCTCAAACTGAGGGAAATACTTACCACCGCTACACTACATCACCCTTTCCGCTTCGAGGGAACACCAACGCAAGGCTCCAAGGCCACGGGGGAATCCTTTGCATACTTTCCTAGGAAGTCCCTGAAGGCGTAGCCGCAGTAGAAAGATCAAGCCAAGTATTCTCCCATCGACATGCCTATTTCTGGCGCTGTTGGAAGGTCTTTTGTTGCAGTAGCAGGGAGCCGGCTGCGAGGGAACCAGCTGTGGGGGAGCCAACCGTGGGGAGACCGACTGCGGGGGAGCCGGCCCCGGGGAGCCGGCCATGGGAGTCACCAAGGCCTCTGGGTTGGGCGACCCGGAATATGACTCCACGATTGTCGAAGAAGTGTGGTCGGAGGCGGGGGCCCGCAGTCCGACCCACGCCGCGAGAAGCGCCAAACCCACGCGATTGGCCAAGAGTCGGCCAAGATCATCCACCAAAGGTGGTTCCCGAGGAGCCGTCGGTGGACGGCGGTGATGCAACGACAGGTACATGCTCAAATGGAAACACCATCTCATCCAAGTAAACATGTCACAAGGTGAAGACGCGGTGGGAGATGGGATCATAGCAGCGGTATCCCTTGGTGTTGGGTGGATAGCGAGGGAAGATGCAAGCGACAGAACACGGTGCAAGCTTATGAGGCGCGGTAGCTGCGATGCTAGGGTAGCAAAGACAAACGAAGATGTGAAGCTCATCATAAGAGGATGATGAACCTAAATGAAGATGGTGAGGTGCAAAGTTTCCGCGAGTACAGTAAGGCCGAACGTTAAGGAGAAGTGATGCGGTGGCAAGCACATCAAGCCAAAAGCACGGAGGCACATTAGCATAAAAGAGAAGCGTCTAGAAGCAATCGTTAGGAGTGCGAAGGACGCGTTCAGTGCGACCATTCTGTTGCGAAGTGTAGGGACATGTAAGATGAAAAATCATGCCGTATGTGGTGAAGAGGGTACGAACAGCCAGGTTGTCGAACTCCTTACCATTGTTTGTTTGGAACGCAAGGATGGAACGCCCAAACTGCATGGAGACATGGGAATAAAAGGCAGCAAGAGTGGTGATAGAATCGGACTTGCGCCGCAACGGGAAGGTCCACACATAGTGGGAAAAGTCGCCGAGAATAACAAGATATTATTACTAGCATGTATTACTCGCAACAGGAGAGGTCCACACATCACTATAAATTAACTCAAACGGGTACGATGTAACATGAGAAGAAGATTGAAAGGGAAGCGGAGTATGTTTGTCGAGACGACAAGCATGAAAAGAGTGATCTTCTATCGTATTACACGTGAAAGAAAAACTTCAAAGAATATGACAAAGGGTGGCGGGGTTGGGATGGCCCAACCGAGCATGCCAGAGATCGACAGCGGTGGCAAGGGCGACAGGAGCGGCAGAGGTGGACGAGGTAGTGGATCCGACCGGGTAGAGGTCGTCAGGACTGTCACATCGGTGGAGCACCATCCGGGTATGAGCGTCCTTAACAGAAAACCCAAACATATCAAATTCAATGGTAACGGGATTTTCACGTGTAAAAGAACGAACGGAAACAAGATTTTTTATAAGATCAAGAGAAACTAAGATATTAGATAAAAAAAGTGGTGTGGATGAAGTGGGAAAATATATATGGCCTATATGAGTAATGAGAAGAGAGGAACCGTCACCAACGGTGATGCGGGTAAAGTTGTGGAGAGGATAGGAGGTGTCGAGAGTACCAGGATGAGCAGCCATGTGAGCCGTACCACCGGTATCCATGTACCAACCGCCGCCACCGGTGTAGTTGGATGGTGAAGGGGAAGAGTGCAACTCCGCCAGCAAGGTCGGGTTTCAAGGCTCTGGGGGCTGCGGTAGGGCCATCAGGGGCAGCGGCGGCAACCCTCCTGGCTACGGCGACTGTTTGAAAGAGAGGGGCCCGTAGGGTGGCTGATGACTGTGATATGCGTTGGGTTTTCCGTGAAGAGGAACGGGTTATCGTAGCACAATGCGGGTATGTATTTCCCTCAGTTATGAAACCAAGGTTTATCGAACCAATAGGAATACCAATCCTCAACCGTCTTCAGCGACTACACACAAAGAAACAAACAACTTGCACCCAACGCGGGCAAGAGGGTTGTCAGTCCCCTTGATCTCGTTATTTGCAAGCAAATGAGGTGTGTAGATAATTGTTGATGATTGTAAATTGCAAAATAAAATAAAACACAAATAATGGCAGCAAGGTAATAGTAGCGTTTGTAAATATATATAAGTGAATAGACCCGGGGTCATAGTGTTCCCTAGTGGCATCTCTCATGGCAAACACATATGGTGGGTAAACAAATTATTGTTGGGCAATTGATAGAACAATGAATAATTATGCGATTTTCACGGCAATGATCATGTGTATATAGTCATCACGTCCATAAGAAAATAGGCTGACTCCTGCCTGCACCTATTACCATTACTCCACTTCAAGAGCACTTCTATGCTTTCCTCTCTACGTATTAAGTAAAAACAGAGTAATGCTTGGAGAACAATGACATGATGTAGACAAAGTAAACTCAATTAATATGAATAAACCCCATCATTTTATCCTTAGTAGAAGCAACACAAAGACGCATCTTGTCCCCTTCTGTCACTCGGATATAGAAATTCGCCAGGTTCAACCTACTACAACGCACCACTCCCACTGAAGTAGTATTAATCTAGTTGTCCAAACTATCTCAATAGATCGGAGAGCATTACGAAGCTATGATGATCATGCAATTAAGAATCATAATCATCAGAGGTGACTCAAATACTTTTCATGAATAATCTGAACATAAACCCACAATTCATCGGATCCCAACAAACACACCATACATAGTGATTACATCTGATAGATCAAAGCGAAGATGCGATGAACATGGTATTGAAGATCTTAAGAGAGAGAGAGAGAGAGATTGCCATCTAGGTACTTCCTACGGACCCATAGGTTTGTGGTGAACTACTCACACATCATGCTGAGGGAATCAAGGTTGATGTAGAGGTCCTCCATGATTGATCTCCCCACCGGCAGATCGCCGAAACGGAGGTTTAGACGGTCTCCCATCAGAACAGAGACTTGCGGCGGCGGAAGAAGTGTTTCAAGAGTGCTCCTAGGGTTTTCAGAGTGAATTTATAGGCCAGAGAGGGACGTCGGGAGGCATCCAGGGTTACACAAGCCATCAGGGTGCGGCCTCTCGTCCACTTCCTCGTGCGGCCTCTCGTCCACTTCCGATGCCTGCAGGTCTTCATATAGTCCAGAAAAAATCATATTAAAGTTTCGTGGAATTTTGACTTCTTTTGGTAGGGTAAACCTCCAAAGCAAAAAAACACGCAGAAAACAGGTACTGGCACTGGGCAGTGGGTCAAAACGTTAGTGCTTAAAAATATTATAAATTGGTATATAAATGCCCCAAAAGTATCCTAGAATGATAATATATCAGCATGGAACAATCAAAAATTATATATACGTTGGAGACGTATCAGCATCCCCAATCTTAATTCCTACTCGTCCTCGGGTAGGTAAATGATAAAAACGGAATTTTTGATGTGACATGCTATCCATAATGTAATCTCTTGTATGTATGATCATTGAGAAATGATGAATTAACAAACAGCAACATAATAATACTTATTAAGTATAAGCAACACAATTATTGATTTTCAAAGTATACGATCTGAAAAGAATGTTTACCCCCTATTCATCTTTATTGTATTAGGAAGGCATGACTCCGTATTTACCACATAAATACAAATGTTAAGCACCACGGTGTTCAACTTGGGCAATTGGATCATACTTTTTCAATATGCATCAACTTTTTATTCATCACACAATACATGAGCGTGAACCATTGTACATATTATATAGGTGGAATAAAATATGGTGGTAGATATCAAAGGGGTAAAAAGTGGAGAAGATAATCTCACATCAACTAGACATACCAACGAGCTATGGAGATGCCCTTCGATAGATGTTAATGCGAGGAGTAGGGATTGCCATGCAAATGATGCACTAGAGCTACAACTGTATGAAAGCTCAACTGATGCTAACGGGGGTGTGCATCCAACTTGCTTGCTCATGAAGACCCCTCGCGTTTGAGGAAGCCCGTCATTGGAATATACAAGCCAAATTTATTATGCTAAGATAATTCCCACTAGCATATGGAGGTGACAACATAGGAGACTCTCGCTATGAAGATCATAGTGCCACTTTGAGGCACAAGTGTGGTAAAGGATAGTAGCATTGTCCCTTCTCTCTTTTTCTCTCCTTTTTTATATATGATGGGATTTCCTCTTTTTTCATTTTTTCCTCCCCCATAATATTTTTATGTATATTTATATGGTGGGCTCATTTGGCCTCTCCCCTTTTATTTTATTTTTTCCCGGAGTCTCATCCTGACTTGTGGGGGAATCATAGTCTCCATCATCCTTTCCTCACTAGGGTAATGCTCTAACAAGGATGATCATCACACTTTTATTTACTTACAACTCAATATAGAGAACTGATATGAAGACATGACTCTCTGAGAATGCCTCTGGCAGTGTACCAGGATGTGCAATGATCTAGCATGACATGTGTCAAAAACATGATGGAAGGTGGATTTGCCAAAAATACTATGTGAGCTCTATATGATCATGCAAAGCAATATGACGATGAACGAACTAGTCATGTGAAGTGACGATGGAATTTGCATGGCAATATATCTTGGAATGGCTATGTAAGTGCCATAATAGGTAGGTACGGTGGCTGTGTTGAGGAAGATATAATGAGGCTTATGTGCAACAGAGTGTATCATGCTGCGGGGTGTGGATGCACCGGCGAAAGTTGCACCAATCCTCGAGGTGGGAATGGGCTAGCACGGTACCGAAGAGGCTAGCAAATATGAGAAGGTAAAGATGCGTCTGTACAAGGTGTCACATTAGTAATAAAGAACTCACATACTTATTGCAAAGTTTTATTAGTTTTATCACACATCAAAGTACTGTTGGCATGCCCCGAGGGAGGGGGTTGGTAGGAGTCAACCGCAGCGTGCCCCCGACTCGAGACAACACTAGGATTTTCACGAGGAATAAGAATGCTCACACATCATCACCATGCCTCTCTAGTATTTAGATGAACAACAAGTTAACACCCCATTAATCCAGACACTTATATGAATCAACAATTACGGACTTACACCTTTTTCATATTACCATATCAATGTCATTAACTCACAATTTCTCTATGTGTGCTACATGATGGTTTTCATTATCATTCATTGAATGTCTATTATTTTTGTACTAGTCTTATAACCCATGATAATTGTCATTACTATATATTCAGCTCTCAAACAAATATAAGTGAAGAACAAGAGCAAATTACTTCTATAAAATCTACATGCCACCATGCTCGAAAAGATATAAGTGAAGTACTAGAGCAACTGCCAAGATCAAAAGATATAAGTGAAGCACATAGATTATTCTAGCAAATCATAATGAAGGTGAGTCTCTCTCTAATAGGTGTGCCCAGCAAATGGTGATTGTGAAAAATTGAAAGTAAAAGCAAACAAAAGCAAACGACGCTCCAAGCAAAACACATATCATGTGATGAATAAAAATGTAGCTCCAAGTGACATACCGATGGTTTAAGATGAAAGAGGGGATGCCTTCGGGGGCATCCCCAAGCTTAGACGCTTGAGTCTTCCTTAGAATAATACTTGGGGTGCCTTGGTGTAACATCCCAATTTTCTTAAATCAGGATGTTAATAGATCATTCATATGCATCTCATATTTTTCTATGCATTATTTTGTTCTTCTCAAATTCTATTCATTATGCAACTGCGGGCAATTTATTGGAGTGGAGATAATGTGACTTCTCCCATGTCGAATTAAAGTTCATAATGTTTAGAATATTATTTGGAGTTATCTGAATTAGTTTTGCAAATTTTATAATCTCCAAAATTATTTTTAATTGAGTTTTCAAATGCTATTTGCGTGGCCTATTGCATTAAAACTATTTTTTTTTAAATATGAATTAGGTGGAACTCGGATTCCTTTATTTTATTTTATTAGTGGATATTATATATATATATATATATATATTAGTATTTTAGTATATACATATATATTAGTATATATATTTTTGGTATTTTAGTATATATATATATATATATATATGTTATTTTCTGGTATTATATTTAACTAGAAAATATAAACATATATATATATACTTTTTATTATAAATATATTTTTATTTTACTTTTGTGGCTGTTTTGCTTTCTGTTAAAAAAAGAACCGACTGAGCCAGGCCGAGCCAGCAAGCCAGCCCAGCCCAGCGCTAGCACACCTGACCCATCCCAACGAGCCGCGATCGCACCACGCTCCATGACCGAGTGCATCGGCCCCTACTCCTAGCGCCAGGAGCACTGCCACCAGGGAGGCTGAAGCTCACGTGCTCTTCCCCAGGGACCGAGTCCCAGGCACCCCACCCAGCGCCAGTTGGCCAACTCGCCCCAGGCCCCACCCTCGCCTTGCCTATTCCATCCCGAGCCGGTCTCTCCTTGAAACCAAGACCGAGCCAGGGAAGAGCTCATGTTCGCCAGGGCTTTTTCTCCTCGCGAGGGAGATATCCCAGAGACCGAAGCCCCTTCGCCGAGACCCATTGCTGCCACGATTTCGATCTACACCACGGAGCAACACCGGAGCACCTCACCCACCATTGGAGCTTCATCGGAGTCCACCCGTGTTCGTCGGAGTTCGCGGAGCCACCGTCACCGGAGTTCGTTCGACCGCCACCGGAGCACCATCGAAGGAGCCACAACGAGACCGTTCCGTTTTTCCCCGTTGTTCGTGGTAAGCACGTGCGCACGGTCCGATTCAACAAACCCTGATGAACAGCTTCAGGGCGTATTAACTCTGTTTTTAGCCAATTTATTTTCGAGTCAGATTCTCGGTAAATGTTTCAAACGTGTTTAACTTTTTGCTCGTAACTCCGATTCAGGAAATTCTTTTTCGTGTGATCTAGTATCGATGAGTAGAATATGATGGCATTAATAGTTTTCAGTTTTGCGAAAATTGAATTTTTAGCTAAATCAGATTTGATTTAAACCTACCGGAGGCCATATTTTGCAAACCATTCATCCGATTTAGTTGATTCTTTTTGCGTCATGATCGTATCTGTTGGGGAACGTCGCATGGGAAACAAAAATTTTCCTACGCGCACGAAGACCTATCATGGTGATGTCCATCTACGAGAGGGGATGAGTGATCTACGTACCCTTGTAGACCGTACAGCAGAAGCGTTAGAGAACGCGGTTGATGTAGTGGAACGTCCTCACGTCCCTCGATCCGCCCCGCGAACAATCCCGCGATCAGTCCCAAGATCTAGTACCGAACGGACGGCACCTCCGCGTTCAGCACACGTACAGCTCGACGATGATCTCGGCCTTCTTGATCCAGCAAGAGAGACGGAGAGGTAGAAGAGTTCTCCGGCAGCGTGACGTCGCTCCAGAGGTTGGTGATGACCTTGTCTCAGTAGGGCTCCGTCCAAGCTCCGCAGAAACGCGATCTAGAGGAAAAACCGTGGAGGTATATAGTCGGGCAGCCGTGGAAAAGTCGTCTCAAATCTGCCCCTAAAACCTCCGTATATATAGGTGGGAGGGAGGGGGCCTTGCCTTGGGGTCCAAGGACCCTCAAGGGGGTCGGCCGAGCCAAGGGGGAGGACTCTCCCCCCCCCCAAACCGAGTTGGACTAGGTTTGGTGGGAGGGAGTCCTCCTCCCTTCCCACCTCCTCCCTTTTTTTTTCTTTTCCTCTTGATTTTTCTTCTCTTGGCGCATAGACCACTTGTGGGCTGTCCCACCAGCCCACTAAGGGCTGATGTGTCTCCCCCAATGCCTATGGGCTTCCCCGGGGTGGGTTGCCCCCCCCCCCCGGTGAACTCCCGGAACCCATTCGTCATTCCCGGTACATTCCCGGTAACTCCAAAAACCTTCCGGTAATCAAATGAGGTCATCCTATATATCAATTTTCGTTTCCGGACCATTCCGGAAACCCTCGTGACGTCCATGATCTCATCCGGGACTCCGAACAACATTCGGTAACCAACCATATAACTCAAATACGCATAAAACAACGTCGAACCTTAAGTGTGCAGACCCTGCGGGTTCGAGAACTATGTAGACATGACCCGAGAGACTCCTCGGTCAATATCCAATAGCGGGACCTGGATTCCCATATTGGATCCTACATATTCTACGAAGATCTTATCGTTTGAACCTCACTGCCAAGGATTCGTATAATCCCGTATGTCATTCCCTTTGTCCTTCGGTATGTTACTTGCCCGAGATTCGATCGTCAGTATCCGCATACCTATTTCAATCTCGTTTACCGGCAAGTCTCTTTACTCGTTCCGTAATACAAGATCCCGCAACTTACACTAAGTTAAATTGCTTGCAAGGCTTGTGTGTGATGTTGTATTACCGAGTGGGCCCCGAGATACCTCTCCGTCACACGGAGTGACAAATCCCAGTCTTGATCCATACTAACTCAACTAACACCTTCGGAGATACCTGTAGAGCATCTTTATAGTCACCCAGTTACGTTGCGACGTTTGATACACACAAAGCATTCCTCCGGTGTCAGTGAGTTATATGATCTCATGGTCATAGGAATAAATACTTGACACGCAGAAAACAGTAGCAACAAAATGACACGATCAACATGCTACGTCTATTAGTTTGGGTCTAGTCCATCACGTGATTCTCCCAATGACGTGATCCAGTTATCAAGCAACAACACCTTGTTCATAATCAGAAGACACTGACTATCATTGATCAACTGGCCAGCCAACTAGAGGCATGCTAGGGACGGTGTTTTGTCTATGTATCCACACATGTAAATGAGTCTTCATTCAATACAATTATAGCATGGATAATAAACTATTATCTTGATACAGGAATTATAATAATAACCATATTTATTATTGCCTCTAGGGCATAATTCCAACAGTCTCCCACTTGCACTAGAGTCAATAATCCAGCCCTCACATCACCATGTGAATTACATTGTAATAAATCTAACACCCATACAGTTCTGGTGTCGATCATGTTTTGGCCGTGGAAGAGGTTTAGTCAGCGGGTCTACTACATTCAGATCTGTGTGCACCTTGCATATATTTACGTCCTCTTCCTCGACGTAGTCGCGGATGAGGTTGAAGCGTCGTTTGATGTGTCTGGTCTTCTTGTGAAACCGTGGTTCCTTTGCTAAGGCAATGGCACCAGTGTTGTCACAGAACAAGGTTATTGGATTCAGTGCGCTTGGCACCACTCCAAGATCCGTCATGAACTGCTTCATCCAGACACCCTCCTTAGCCGCCTCCGAGGCAGCCATGTACTCCGCTTCACATGTATAATCTGCTACGACGCTTTGCTTGGAACTGCACCAGCTTACTGCACCCCCATTAAGAATAAATACGTATCCGGTTTGCGACTTAGAGTCGTCCGGATCTGTGTCAAAGCTTGCATCGACGTAACCTTTTACGGCGAGCTCTTCGTCACCTCCATACACGAGAAACATCTCCTTAGTCCTTTTCAGGTACTTCAGGATATTCTTGACCGCTGTCCAGTGATCCACTCCTGGATTACTCTAGAACCTACCTGCCATACTTATGGCCAGGCTAACATCTGGTCTAGTGCACAGCATCGCATACATGATAGAACCTATGGCTGAAGCATAGGGGACGGAGCGCATATGCTATTTATCTTCATCAGTTGGTGGGCCCTGAGTCTTACTCAATCTCGTACCTTGTAAAACTGGCAAGAACCCTTTCTTGGACTGTTCCATTTTGAACCTCTTCAAAACTTTATCAAGGTATGTGCTTTGTGAAAGTCCTATCAGGCGTTTTGATCTATCCCTATAGATCTTAATGCCTAGAATGTAAGCAGCTTCTCCTAGGTCCTTCATAGAGAAACTTTTATTCAAGTAACCTTTTATGCTCTCCGAAAGCTCTACGTTGTTTCCAATCAGTAATATGTCATCCACATATAATATTAGAAACGCCACAGAGTTCCCACTCACTTTCTTGTAAATACAAGATTCTCCAACCACTTGTATAAACCCAAATGCTTTCATCACCTCATCAAAGCGTTTGTTCCAACTCCGAGATGCTTGCACCAGTCCATAAATGGATCCCTGGAGCTTGCACACCTTGTCAGCATTTTTAGGATCGACAAAACCTTCGGGTTGCATCATATACAACTCTTCCTTAAGGAAACCGTTAAGGAACGCCGTTTTGACATCCATCTGCCAGATTTCATGATCGAAAAATGCAGCTATTGCTAACATGATTCTGACGGACTTAAGCATCGCTACGGGTGAGAAAGTCTCATCGTAGTCAACTCCTAGAACTTGTGAAAAACCCTTTGCCACAAGTCGAGCTTTATAAACGGTCACATTACCGTCAGCGTCCGTCTTCTTCTTAAAGATCCATTTGTTCTGAATAGCCTTGCGGCCCTCAGGTAGTATCTCCAAAGTCCACACTTTGTTCTCATACATGGATCCTATCTCGGATTTCATGGCTTCTAGCCATTTGTTGGAATCTGGGCCCACCATTGCTTCTTCATAATTTGCAGGCTCATTGTTGTCTAGCAACATGATTGATAACACGGGATTACCGTACCACTCTGGAGCAGCGCGTGATCTCGTCGACCTGCGTGGTTCAACAGAAACTTGAACTGGAGTCTCATGATCATCATCATTAACTTCCTCCTCAACCGGCGTCGCAACGACAGAAGTTTCCCCCTGCCCTGCGCCACCATCCAGAGGGATGAGAGGTTCGACAACCTCGTCAAGTTCTATCTTCCTCCCACTCAATTCTCTCGAGAGAAACTCCTTCTCGAGAAAAGTTCCGTTTTTAGCAACAAACACTTTTCCCTCGGATTTGAGATAGAAGGTGTACCCAACTGTCTCTTTTGGGTAACCTATGAAGATGCACTTTTCCGCTTTGGGTTCCAGCTTTTCAGGCTGAATCTTTTTGACATAAGTATCACATCCCCAAACTTTAAGAAACGACAACTTTGGTCTCTTGCCATACCACAGTTCGTATGGTGTCGTCTCAACGGATTTTGATGGTGCCCTATTTAAAGTGAATGCAGCTGTTTCTAATGCATAACCCCAAAATGATAACGGCAAATCAGTAAGAGACATCATAGATCGCACCATCTCTAACAAAGTACGATTACGATGTTCGGACACACCATTACGCTGTGGTGTTCCAGGCGCTATTAACTGTGAAACAATTCCACATTTTCTTAAGTGATCACCAAACCCGAAACTCAGATATTCACCCCCACGATCAGACCGTAGGAACTTGATCTTTTTGTTACGATGATTTTCCACTTCACTCTGGAATTGCTTGAACTTTTCAAATGTTTCAGACTTGTGCTTCATCAAATAGACATAACCATATCTACTTAAATCATCAGTGAAGGTGAGAAAATAACGATATCCGCCGCGTGCCTCCACGCTCATTGGACCACACACATCGGTATGTATGATTTCCAATAAGTCACTTGCACGCTCCATTGTTCCGGAGAACGGAGTCTTAGTCATATTGCCCATGAGGCATGGTTCGCACGTGTCAAGTGAATCAAAGTCAAGTGACTCCAAAAGTCCATCAGCATGGAGTTTCTTCATGCGCTTTACACCAATATGACCTAAGCGGCAGTGCCACAAAAATATGGCGCTATCATTGTTTACTCTAACTCTTTTGGTCTCAATGTTATGTATATGCGTATCGCTATCAAGATTCAATATGAACAATCCTCTCACATTCGGTGCATGACCATAAAAGATGTTACTCATAGAAATAGAACAACCATTATTCTCTGACTTAAAAGAGTAACCGTCTCGCAATAAACAAGATCCAGATATAATGTTCATGCTCAACGCAGGCACTAAATAACAATGATTTAAGTTCATCACTAATCCTGACGGTAACTGAAGTGACACTGTGCCGACGGCGATTGCATCAACCTTGGAACCATTTCCTACGCGCATCGTCACTTCATCTTTCGCCAGCCTTCGCCTATTCCGCAGTTCCTGTTTCGAGTTGCAAATGTGAGCAACAGAACCGGTATCGAATACCCAGGCACTACTACGAGAGCCGGTTAAGTACACATCAATAACATGTATATCAAATATACCTGATTTTTCTTTGCCCGCCTTCTTATCTGCCAGATACTTGGGGCAATTGCGCTTCCAGTGACCCATACCCTTGCAATAGAAGCACTCTGTTTCAGGCTTAGGTCCAGCCTTGGGTTTCTTCGGCGGATTGGCAACAGGCTTGCCGCTCTTCTTCGAATTGCCCTTCTTGCCTTTGCCGTTTCTCTTGAAACTAGTGGTCTTGCTCACCATCAACACTTGATGCTCTTTACGGAGTTCAGACTCTGCGACTTTCAACATCGCAAACAACTCGCCGGGAGACTTGTTCATCCCTTGCATGTTGTAGTTCAACACAAAGCCTTTATAGCTTGGCGGCGGTGATTGAAGGATTATGTCAGTGATAGCTTCTTGCGGGAGTTCAATCCCCAGCTCAGCTAGACGGTTTGAGTACCCAGACATTTTGAGCACATGTTCACTGACAGACGAGTTTTCCTCCATCTTGCAAGCATAGAATTTATCGGAGGTCTCATACCTCTCGATCCAGGCGTTCTTCTGAAAGATAAACTCCAACTCCTGGAACATCTCAAATGCTCCATGACGCTCAAAGCGACGTTGAAGTCCCGGTTCTAAGCCATACAAGACTGCACATTGAACTATTGAGTAGTCCTCCTTACGTGCTAACCAAGCGTTCTTAACATCCTGATCAGCCGTAGCGGGTGGTTCATCTCCTAGCGCAGCATTAAGGACATAATCCTTCTTCCCAGCTTGTAAGATTAGCTTAAGATTACGAGCCCAGTCTACAAAGTTGCTTCCATCATCTTTCAACTTAGCTTTCTCTAGGAACGTATTAAAATTCAGGATGACTGTCGCGTGAGCCATGATCTACAACACAAATATATTCAAAGTGGACTTAGACTATGTTCAAGATAATTAGAGTTCAACTTAATCAAATTATATGCTAAACTCCCACTCAAAAAGTACATCTCTCTAGTCATTTGAGTGGTTCATGATCCACTTACACTATCCCAAGTCCGATCATCACGTGAGTTGAGTATAGTTTCAGTGGTAAGCATCCCTATGCTAATCATATCAACTATATGATTCATGATCGACCTTTCGGTCTCATGTGTTCCGAGGCCATGTCTGCACATGCTAGGCTCGTCAAGCTTAACCCGAGTGTTCCGCGTGCGCAACTGTTTTGCACCCGTTGTATGTGAACGTTGAGTCTATCACACCCGATCATCACGTGGTGTCTCGAAACGACGAACTGTAGCAACGGTGCACAGTCGGGGAGAACACAATTTCGTCTTGAAATTTTAGTGAGAGATCACCTTATAATGCTACCGTCGTTCTAAGCAAAATAAGGTGCATAAAAGGATTAACATCACATGCAATTCATAAGTGACATGATATGGCCATCATCACGTGCTTCTTGATCTCCATCACCAAAGCACCGGCACGATCTTCTTGTCACCGGCGCCACACCATGATCATCCATCAACGTGTTGCCATCGGGGTTGTCGTGCTACTTATGCTATTACTACTAAAGCTACATCCTAGCAAAATAGTAAACGCATCTGCAAGCACAAACGTTAGTATAAAGACAACCCTATGGCTCCTGCCGGTTGCCGTACCATCGACGTGCAAGTCGATATTTCTATTACAACATGATCATCTCATACATCCAATATATCACATCACAATCATACCCTGCAAAAACAAGTTAGACGTCCTCTAATTTTGTTGTTGCATGTTTTACGTGGTGACCAAGGGTATCTAGTAGGATCGCATCTTACTTACGCAAACACCACAACGGAGATATATGAGTTGCTATTTAACCTCATCCAAGGACCTCCTCGGTCAAATCCGATTCAACTAAAGTTGGAGAAACCGTCACTTGCCAGTCATCTTTGAGCAAAGGGGGTTACTCGTAACGATGAAACCAGTCTCTCGTAAGCGTACGAGTAATGTCGGTCCAAGCCGCTTCAATCCAACAATACCACGGAATCAAGAAAAGACTAAGGAGGGCAGAAAAACGCACATCACCGCCCACAAAAACTGTTGTGTTCTACTCGAGAAGACATCTACGCATGAACCTAGCTCATGATGCCACTGTTGGGGAACGTCGCATGGGAAACAAAAATTTCCTACGCGCACGAAGACCTATCATGGTGATGTCCATCTACGAGAGGGGATGAGTGATCTACGTACCCTTGTAGACCGTACAGCTGAAGCGTTAGAGAACGCGGTTGATGTAGTGGAACGTCCTCACGTCCCTCGATCCGCCCCGCGAACAATCCCGCGATCAGTCCCACGATCTAGTACCGAACGGACGGCACCTCCGCGTTCAGCACACGTACAGCTCGACGATGATCTCGGCCTTCTTGATCCAGCAAGAGAGACGGAGAGGTAGAAGAGTTCTCCGGAAGCGTGACGGCGCTCCGGAGGTTGGTGATGACCTTGTCTCAGCAGGGCTCCGCCCGAGCTCCGCAGAAAAGCGATCTAGAGGAAAAACCGTGGAGGTATGTAGTCGGGCAGCCGTGGAAAAGTCGTCTCAAATCTGCCCTAAAACCTCCGTATATATAGGTGAGAGGGAGGGGGCCTTGCCTTGGGGTCCAAGGACCCTCAAGGGGGTCAGCCGAGCCAAGGGGGAGGACTCTCCCCCCCCCCCAAACCGAGTTGGACTAGGTTTGGTGGGAGGGAGTCCTCCTAACTTCCCACCTCCTCCCTTTTTTTTCTTTTCCTCTTGATTTTTCTTCTCTTGGCGCATAGACCACTTGTGGGCCGTCCCACCAGCCCACTAAGGGCTGGTGTGTCTCCCCCAATGCCTATGGGCTTCCCCGGGGTGGGTTGCCCCCCCCCCCCCCGGTGAACTCCCGGAACCCATTCGTCATTCCCGGTACATTCCCGGTAACTCCGAAAACCTTCCGGTAATCAAATGAGGTCATCCTATATATCAATTTTCGTTTCCGGACCATTCCGGAAACCCTCATGACGTCCGTGATCTCATCCGGGACTCCGAACAACATTCGGTAACCAACCATATAACTCAAATACGCATAAAACAACATCGAACCTTAAGTGTGCAGACCCTGCGGGTTCGAGAACTATGTAGACATGACCCGAGAGACTCCTCGGTCAATATCCAATAGCGGGACCTGGATGCCCATATTGGATCCTACATATTCTACGAAGATCTTATCGTTTGAACCTCACTGCCAAGGATTCGTATAATCCCGTATGTCATTCCCTTTGTCCTTCGGTATGTTACTTGCCCGAGATTCGATCGTCAGTATCCGCATACGTATTTCAATCTCGTTTACCGGCAAGTCTCTTTACTCGTTCCGTAATACAAGATCCCACAACTTACACTAAGTTACATTGCTTGCAAGGCTTGTGTGTGATGTTGTATTACCGAGTGGGCCCCGAGATACCTCTCCGTCACACGGAGTGACAAATCCCAGTCTTGATCCATACTAACTCAACTAACACCTTCGGAGATACCTGTAGAGCATCTTTATAGTCACCCAGTTACGTTGCGACGTTTGATACACACAAAGCATTCCTCCGGTGTCAGTGAGTTATATGATCTCATGGTCATAGGAATAAATACTTGACACACAGAAAACAGTAGCAACAAAATGACACGATCAACATGCTACGTCTATTAGTTTGGGTCTAGTCCATCACGTGATTCTCCCAATGACGTGATCCAGTTATCAAGCAACAACACCTTGTTCATAATCAGAAGACACTGACTATCATTGATCAACTGGCCAGCCAACTAGAGGCATGCTAGGGACGGTGTTTTGTCTATGTATCCACACATGTAAATGAGTCTTCATTCAATACAATTATAGCATGGATAATAAACTATTATCTTGATACAGGAATTATAATAATAACCATATTTATTATTGCCTCTAGGGCACAATTCCAACAGTATTAGCATGTAGATAATTTTATACCTGCTGCCATGCTATTTTTGATTTTGTTTTAAACTAGTTGTTTTATTGCCTTTGGTTTTATTTGGTGTTATGTGATTGTGGTGATTGATTGGTGTGATTGGTTGCAACGTGTAGATTGTGCGGAGTGCGATGCAAACTATAGTCAGGAGTGTGACTTTCTGAACCAGAATCAAGGCAAGTTACATGTTGATAATCCTTTACCTATTATTTTTCTATGCATGTAGTATTATATCACCCTATAAAATTTATGCATTTATAGGAATATAATTATTTTGTTATGCCATTGAGCTATATCCCCTTGTCAAGAAGATCGTGTTAGATAAAGTTTTGCTATGCTATTTAGACGGGGATTGCTTCCTGTATTCATTGAGATTATGTGAGGATTACTACAAAATAAATTTGAGTAGTAATTAAGGATTTAATTCACCTCTGGGCGGATATGGTATTGCTGGGTGGTTTCAAGAACATCATGGTATTAACCCTCTGAATGTAAGTGGATGCTGCCCAGGTTCAAAAAGATCAAACAGACTTAGTGACTAGTAGCTTCCTTGTGCGACCACTGGCTATTATGGGCTCTGGCTTAGTTGATCAGTCGTGGAAACCTTACCCGGATGTGCCAGCTGATGTAGCTATGATAGGTGGGATGGGCCTCCTTTGGGACTAGGTGACTGCTTCTGAAAGACTTCGTCTCAATCTTTGGGTTGGGTCCAGTGGGTACAGCGTACTAACCTCTGCAGAGTGTATAAACTAATCATGATTAGCCGTGTCCCCGGTTATGGACAATTTTGAGCAGCTAGGCCATTACAGTTGTTGGATGATCTTGACAGATGACACACTTAATAAAACTTGGTGGGAAACTTAATGATGGTAATAGGTTGGAGTTGGAGATGCCAATTCAACCATATGTGAGTTATTGTAGCAAATAAATTAAAACTTGACTATTAGGTAGCTATGAGGATAAAACCAGCTTTCTGCAAAATAACCATCAGCCTTTCTTTTGGTATACTATGCATATACATGTAGGTCTGTTATATTACTTTTCCTGTGTAACTTGCCAATACATTCAAAGTATTGACCTATATGGCTGCAACGTATCATGTTGCAGGATATTCAGACGAGGAGTAAGGTACCGTTAGGGTCACGAGTCTTCACTCAACATCGCCAGTAGGCTATGATGGGACTCGTCATTATTATTCTGCTACTTTTCTGCTATTTGATAGAATAAAGCTAGCTAAGTGCTATGTAGATTGTTATATTTTATAATTTCTGGATCATACGTTATAATAAATGATGCACTTGCTATTCTAGTATTCATCTATACTGTGTGTGCTAGCGAGTCGATCCAGGGACTAGCACAGTAAAGCATAGAGACTCAAATCCTTCGAGGTTTGGTCGTTACAGATGGCATCAGAGCAATGCGTTGACTGTAGGTCGTGGCCCTAGAAAATTGATTAGAAAAGCCATAGGAGTGAAAATTTATTCTATACACTTTGTCTACATCTTACTCTTTCATTAGACAACCACTCTAGTATCTTGACCAACTTCAGTAGGAACTAGTGTTGAGACCACCACTTATCTTGTTTTTATTTGCGATATTAACGTGTTAGCGTATCTGATTATGCCCGCTTTGTGGCATGACGATACTAGGTTGCTTGCTTGATTGTTATTTTGCTTGTTTGTTAAACTAGGATCTTGTCGGAATTATTCGACTATATATATAGATATGTTTGATTATTGTTATGCTTGTTTGTGTTATTTCTATGGTGTTTTGTTGCCTCATATATATTACCTTGATCATAATATGCATATGGGTAGAATATCGATATTCCTCTAGACCTATTCTATCTATTTTCTTATCTATTCTTGCCCACCAGATGTCGCCGAGACGTGAGCCTAGGGACAGGAATGCAGGAGCAGGCAACAATGATGGCAATGGCAATGATGCACCGCCAGGATATGTGCAGCAGATACTTGAGGGACAAGGCAAGTTGATCCAGTTGCTTGCCCAGAGTTTGGCCAACAATAACAACAACAACCCACCGCCTCCCCCACCTATGGATATGCTTACTAGGTTCTTGAGGTTGAATCCTTAGAGGTTCTCCAGCAGCCCTGAACCTATTATGGCGGATGATTGGCTTCGTTCTATTGGTAGGAACCTGCAGACCGTTGGATGCACAGATGCAAAGAGGGTGAGGTTTGCCTCACATCTATTGGAGGGTCCTGCCGCAGCTTGGTGGGACAACTACTTGGTCACCTATCCCATTGATACTATCACATGGGCGCAGTTTGAGGCAGCTTTCCGCGCCGCACATGTGTCTGCTGGCGCCATGAGTCTAAAGAAGAAGGAGTTTCGCAGCTTGCGTCAGGGAGGTCGCTCGGTTAATGAGTATGTGGAGGAGTTCAATAAACTTGCACGTTATGCTCCTAATGATGTTAATACTGATGCAGCTAGACAGGAGAAGTTCTTGGAGGGCCTGAATGATGATTTGGGAGTTCAGTTGACTGTGGCCACTTTTGGAATTACCAGGAGCTTGTTGATAAGGCTATTGTGATTGAGGGAAAGCATCAGACAATAGAGAACTGCAAGAGGAAGTATAGCAACAACAAGTTTAATTCAGGACCGCAACAGAAGCCACGCACTTCATATCATAACCATCATAGAGGTAATGGGCATCATCGTCATGGAGGTAATGGACATAATCATAGTGGAGGTAATGGCCACAATCATAATGGCCACCATCATCATAATGGACGCAAGGGCAACAATGGCAACTGTAATGGTAATGGTAATGGAGGTAATAATAACCAGAACCGCTAGAATGTGCCAGTGCAGAGAGACCTTAATCAGGTCCAGTGCTTGAAGTGCAGAAAGATGGGCCACTACTCCAATGCATGCCCAGAGAGCAATAATGGTAATGGGAATTCTGGAGTCATCAAGCCAAACCCCTTTCAAAAGGGCCATGTTAACCATGTTAATGTGGAGGAGGTCTATAATGAGCCTGATGCAGTGATTGGTAAGTTTTTTATCAATTCAGTACTCGCTCTTGTTCTTTTTGATACTGGTGCATCGCATTCATTTATTTTGAGGGTATTCGTTGATAAACATGGATTGCCAACCAAAACCCTTAGTATGCCTATTAGAGTGAGTTCCCCAGGAGCTGAGATGATAGCAGGTGTTGGTTGTCATCAGTTAAACTTGTCTATTGGGAAGCATGAGTTCCCTACAGATTTGATCATATTGAAGTCACAAGGTCTGGATATTATTTTGGATATGGACTGGTTACAATTATATGAAGGAGTTATCGATTGTGCTAGTCGATCTATTTCTCTTAGTGCACCAAGAGGGAAGAGAATCAAATATGTATGTAAGTACCAGCATAAGAGGATGCAGGTGAACTCTCTTAAGGAGGGTAGCCTGGAAGAGGTGCCAGTTGTGAAGGATTATCCAGATGTGTTTCTAGAGGAGTTGCCAGGTATGCCACCAGATAGAGATATTGAGTTTCTCATTGATTTAATGCCTGGTACTGGGCCTATTGCAAAGAGACCCTACAGAATGCCTCCTCAAGAGTTGGAGGAATTGAAGAAGCAGTTGAGGGAGTTACAGGCACAAGGATTTATTCGCCCAAGTTCATCACCTTGGGGAGCCCCTGTTTTGTTTGTTGAGAAGAAGGATGGGACCTTGAGGGTATGTGATGGGGTCATAGTCCTAGGGTAGGGTCATAGGCCTGCTCTACAGGTCCTACCCAAGGACTACCCCACACAAGGGACAGGACTTTAAGTCTGCCCCGACTGAATTAAGGTATCCCCATCATCCAGTCGGTAACAGGCCATGAATCATCCAGTAGGAGACTAACATTCGGAGGACACCGGGCCTACCGACTGGATACACTCGGTACGCCGTAACCTCTCTGGAGGGAAACTGCTGTACGTTTCCGGGTGCATTTACTAGCATTTAGAGCAGACGTTACCTGTAACGTAAGCATTCAATCGCCATTACTCCACCCTTGAATTAGAACCATTGTGGAGGGCAGCGCACTCTATATAAGCCGCCCTCCCCCACTGGTAAAAGGGTTAGCAAAACATTGTACTCCATATTACACTCGGTAACAAGCTCCGAGAGCACTGAGACGTAGGGCTATTACCTCCACCGCAGAGGGGCCTGAACTCATACAACCTCGCCGTAGCTAGGACTCTGCCCATCTCATTCGTACCCTACACATCTACTGTCAGGCTTATACCCACGACAGTTGGTGCCCACCGTGGGGCAGGCGTCTAAGCGACTTCCGGCGAGTTTGCGACTGCTTCCTTTCGTCATGTCGTCCGGTGGAGGTTCGAGCATGGGTCACCAGATCCTCTTCTGCACTCTCTCCTTCGTCGTCGATGATTCGGCGTGGCTTCGGGATGCACCTCTCGACGTCGAGGCGCTTCCACGTCGCGGGGCCACGCACTTCCGTGCCGGCGCTCGCGACGTTCTTCTTCTCCAACAATCGGCTCCATTGCCGGTTTGCACCTTCGTGACGCGCCGCAGCAGGCGATCTCGCAGTCCGCGTCTACAACGTTGGGTGCAGCATGCCCGAGCGCACCAGTTCGCGTCCTCTCAAGTGGCAGTTTTGGAGTCTGTTGTGGTTGCCCCGCGTCCCCAGTGCTCGGGCTCGGTTCTGACTGAGCTCCCATCCGAGTACGTGGGCCGCGGGCCTGCAGCAGAAGTTCACATGGCCAACACCCATGAAGATCCCCATCATTAGGCCGGCCGGAACGAGCGGGAAGTCGGTGAAGCATCCGGTGCACGCCGTCCGCCTCGCCGTTCTGCCAGTCGGCACACCCGGCAGAGCAACGTAGAGTTGTTCCGCACACCTCTCCTCAACTTGGCTGCGGCAGCCAAGATCGCCGATTCCCTCCAGCCGACTGATTCACACGCAGGAAGAGGAATCGAGCAGATCCGTGCCCTGTTGCACACGGCACAGCAGCAGAATTCGGCGGTCTCCCAGTCGCACAATCGGATCCACAACAGTTCCGCCCATGCAAACACGCATCGGTCGGTTCACAGCCCCGGCTCCTATCAGCACCACAGGGGAGGCAGTCGTTCCATGATCCGTGAAGATCACCGCCGTTCACGCACCCCTCCGCGGGGTGGGTCCTATGGGTCCCGACATCATGATGATCGGCGTTCAGTCGGTGACGCTTACGACCCAAGACCCGACGCAAGAGGGCGAATCGCCCAGCGAAGAGTCGACAGGGGTCGAGCTCACCGCGATGGCCTCGATCTGGATCGTCCAAGTGGCAGCAGGACCATCGTGTCCGGCCCCGAGTATTTTAGTCGAGCCATCCGCTCGGCTGACATCCCGCCCAACTTCCGATTGGCGGCGGGAATCGGCAAATTTACGGGGGAATCCAAGCCTGAAACATGGCTAGACGACTACCGAGTGGCAGTCCAGATCGGAGGAGGGGACGACTATGTCGCTATGAAGCACCTCCCTCTGATGCTGGACGGCTCGGCACGAGCTTGGCTGAACCAGTTAGCCCCTCAAGCATTTACAGTTGGGCAGATCTTGCCCGAGTGTTCATCAGGACCTTCGAAGGGACGTGCAAACGCCCTGCAGGCCTTGTGGAACTTCAGCACTGTGTCCAGAAGCCGAATGAGCCCTTGCGCGACTTCATCCAGAGATGGATGACTCTTTACCACACGGTGGAGAGTGTCACCGAGCATCAAGCGGTTTGCGCATTCAAGGCAGGCGTACGGTACAGAGAGTTGTACTTAAAGTTTGGCTGGACAGGCGACATCTCCATGAGCAAGATGATGGAGATAGCTGATCGTTATGCACATGGCGAGGAAGAAGACCGCATCCGGAGCGGCAAACACAAGACAGTCGGCGATACTAACGGAGGTAACACTCGGAAGCAGAAATAGAAAGTTCCACCCACACCGCAGGCAGAAGCTGCAGCTGTGACCACCGCCAAGTTCAAGGGCAAGGGGAAAGCGCAGTCCGCCCCCAAGAAGAAGCCGTTCAACAATCCCATCCTGGATCAGCCTTGTCCAATTCACACGAAGATGGACGAAGAAGGCAATCCCATATACGCAAAGCATACCACTCGGCAGTGTCGTCTCCTGATCCAAGGGTTCAGCGAAGGACAATCGAGTGAGAAGAATCCCGAGCAAGATGAGGAGGATAAGGAGGATCCGTTCCCCCAAGTCCATGCAACCCTCATGATTTTTGCTGATGTCGAAAGCAAGAGTCGCCTGAAGCTAGTGAACAGAGAGGTCAACATGGCCGTTCCGACTGCTCCCAAGTTTCTGAAATGGTCTCAGACTGCGATCACTTTTGATCAGTCGGATCATCCAACGCATGTCCCCACTCCAGGAAGACAGGCTCTGGTCGTCGACCCGGTGGTGGAAGGAGTCCGTCTGCGCAAAGTCCTCATGGACGGCGGTAGCAGACTGAACATCATATACGCCGACACCCTCAAGGGAATGGGCATTCCGATGTCCAGACTCAGCGAGAGCAATATGCAGTTCCACGGAGTCGTCCCCGGGCAGAAGGCCAAGTCACTCGGCCAGATCGCGCTGGATGTCACTTTTGGCTCTGACAAAAACTTTCGCAAGGAGAAGCTCACATTCGAGGTGGTAGATTTCCAGAGTGCTTACCATGCAATTCTGGGCCGCCCGACGTACGTGAGTTTCATGGCACGCCCGTGCTATGTGTACTTGAAGCTGAAGATGCCGGGCCCAAAGGGCGTTATCACCATCACCGGCAACCGCCAGCGAGCCGAGGAATGCCTGCAAGAGGGATCAAGAATCGCCGACCATCAGATGGCGGTACTCGAGCTCGACGAATACAAAAAGACAGTCGACCCTGCCGACCTGATGCGCTCGAAGAAACCAGCTTCTGAGTCCGCGTTCCAGTCGGCGGGAGAGACGAACAAAATCAGCATCCATCCGACGGACGGGTCTGCCGCTCCGACGAACATCTCCACCACCCTCGATCCTAAATAGGAAGCCGAGCTCACCCAATTCCTCCGTGAGAACTGGGACATCTTCGCATGGTGGCCTTCTGACATGCCGGGTGTTCCCAGGGAGTCGGCTGAGCACCGACTGCATGTGGATCCCGTCGCTCGACCTGTCCGAGAGCGCCTGCGTCGGTCCACCGCGCACAAGAGGAAGGCAATCGGAGAAGAGGTGGCCAAGCTGCTGGCCGCCAACTTCATTCGCGAGGTTCACTACTCCGAGTGGCTCGCCAATGTTGTCATGGTGCCCAAGAAGGACAAGTCACTCCGAATGTGCATTGACTTCAAGCATCTCAATAAGGTCTGCCCGAAAGACCATTTTCCGCTCCCCCGCATAGATCAAATTGTCGATTCGACTGCAGGATGCGAGCGTTTGTCGTTCCTTGATGCCTACTCGGGTTATCATCAGATCCGTCTGTATGGTCCCGATGAGTTGAAAACAGCCTTCATCACCCCGTTTGGATGCTTCTGCTACATCACTATACCTTTTGGTCTGAAGAATGCAGGAGCTACCTTTATGCGCATGATCCAAAAATGTCTCCTCGACCAGATCGGTCGCAATGTGGAGGCATATATGGATGATATCATAGTCAAGTCACGCAAAGGTTCCGACCTGCTGACTGACTTGGCAGAAACATTCGCCAACCTTCGTAGGTACGATATCAAGCTGAACCCAGCCAAATGTTCATTCGGTGTTCCCAGCGGAAAGTTACTCGGTTTCTTCGTTTCCGAACGAGGGATCGATGTTAACTCCGGAAACATCGGGACCATCGTCCAAATGGAGAGGCCGGTCAGAATACACGATGTTCAACGGCTCACAGGTTGCCTAGCGGCTTTGAGCAGGTTCATCAGTCGACTCGGTGAAAAAGCAGTTCCTCTGTACCGACTCATGAAGAAGTCGGATACCTTCGAGTGGACAGACGAAGCACAAGTCGCATTCGACAACCTCAAAGTCCTACTTTCCACCCAGCCGGTTCCTACTGCTCCGCTCAGTAAAGAGCCCCTTCTTCTATATATCGCGGCTACAAATCAAGTCGTTAGTACTGTTCTTACAGTCGAGCGAGAGGAAGAAGGCAAAGCATACAAAGTTTAGCGGCCAGTGTACTACGTCTCCGAAGTCCTAACCCCTTCCAAGCAGAGATATCCCCATTATCAGAAACTTATCTATGGGATCTATATGACTGCAAAGAAGGTGGCCCATTATTTCCAAGACCACTCGGTATCTGTTGTTTCTGATGCTCCGTTGTCAGAAATTCTCCACAGTCGGGACACATCAGGCCGAGTGGCGAAGTGGGCAATGGAGATGTTGTACTGCGACATCAAGTTCGAGGCCAAGAAAGCTATTAAGTCTCAAGCCCTGGCTGACTTTATAGCAGAACGGGTAGAACAACAGCAACCGACTCACATCTACTCGGCTCATTGGACAATGTTCTTCGTTAGGTCTAAGATGTTGAATGGATCCGGCACTGGTGTTGTGATCATATCGCCAAAGGGTGACAAGCTCAAGTACGTGCTTCAGATACACTTTGATTCCTCTAACAACGAGGCAGAATATGAAGCTCTTCTCTACGGATTGCGCATGGCCATCTCACTCGGCGTCCGTCGCCTGGTGGTCTACGGCGATTCGGACTTAGTGGTCAACCAAGTGATGAAAGAGTGGGACGTAAGGAACCCCACCATGACAACATACTGCAATGCAGTGAGGAAGCTGGAGAAGAAGTTTGAAGGTCTAGAACTTCACCATGTTCCAAGACTGAAGAATCAAGCAGCTGACGAGTTGGCGAAACTCGGATCCACTCGGAGACCAGTCCCGAGTGATGTCTGCCTCGAGCACCTCCATCTTCCTTTAGTCAAAGAAGATCCCTTCACGGAAGAACCAGTACAACCCAAGAGCACAACAGATCCGACTGAAGTCGATGTCCCTGCTGTGGTTGATCTGGTCACAGAGATTCTGGTAGTCATTCCCGATTGGACTGTGCTGATCATGGCATATATCCTAAGACAAGAACTTCCAGAAGATGAAGTCCAAGCCCGAAAAATAGTTCGCAGATCGAAGGCGTTCACTGTCATTGATGGTCAATTGTATAAGGAGAGTGTTTCAGGCGTCCTCCAACGTTGCATTTCCCCAGAGGAAGGACAGTTGATCCTAGAGGATATTCACTCGGGAACCTGCGGCCATCACGCTTCTTCAAGAGCAATCGTCGCCAAGGCGTTCAGAGCTGGATTCTTCTGGTTGTAGGCCAACGAGATGGCCAAAGCTATGGTCGACCAATGTGAAGGTTGTCAGTTCTACTCCAATAAGTCCCACAAACCAACATCTGTACTAAAGACAATCCCACTTGTGTGGCCATTTGCAGTTTGGGGATTAGACACAGTCGGACAATTCAAGACAGGCCAAGGAGGCTATACACATCTGTTGGTGGCAGTCGACAAGTTTACAAAATGGATAGAAGCCAAGCCCATCAAGAAACTCGACGCCTCCACAGCCGTTAAGTTTGTCAGGGACATCATCTCCAGATTCAGAGTGCCTCATAGCATAATCACGGACAACGGGACAAACTTCGACTCGGACAGATTCAAAGGCTTTTGTACGAGTCAGGGTATCCGAGTGGATTTTGCTTCAGTGGCACATCCGCAATCCAATGGACAAGCTGAGCGTGCGAACGGACTTATCCTTCATGGTTTGAAGCCCCGACTCTTGCGCGAGGTAGGACATGCTGCAGGTGCATGGGTCACCGAGTTACCCTCAGTGCTTTGGGGCCTCCGTACCACTCCGAACAGATCAACGGGGCGATCACCGTTCTTCCTCGTTTATGGAGCAGAAGCGGTCCTTCCGAGTGACCTGCTTCACAATGCCCCGCGAGTCGAACTCTTCTCAGAAGCCGAAGCGGAACAAGCAAGGCAAGATGGAGTCGATCTTCTGGAGGAGGAACGCGAGATGGCACTCACTCGTTCGGCAATTTACCAGCAAGATCTGCGGCACTTTCACGCACGTCACGTCAGGAGTCGCACGTTCCAAGCTGGCGATTTGGTGCTCCGAGTGGACCAGCAAAGACCACACAAGTTGGCTCCGGCCTGGGAAGGGCCTTTCATCGTTTCCAAGGTGCTGAACAACGGAGCATACAGACTCTACAATATTCAGAGGGAGACAGACGAGCCACGCGCATGGAACGGAGATCTCCTCAAGCGTTTTTATACGTGATCGTCGACTGAAGCAGTGTAACGAACAAGTTTGAAGAAATAATATATTCAGCAAATTCAGTTTTGTGCAGATTCAGAGTTCTCACACACAAAAAAAAAAACTTCCTCCGAGTGTGCACTATACGTCACACTCGGGGACTTAGCTGCGATCCTGAATCGCCTAAGTATAAACTTCCTCCGAGTGTGCACTATACGTCACACTCGGGGACTTAGCTGCGATCCGGAATCGCCTAAGTATTAACTTCCTCCGAGTGTGCACTATACGTCACACTCGGGGACTTAGCTGCGATCAAGAATCGCCTAAGTATTATCTTCCTCCGAGTGTGCACTATACGTCACACTCGGGGACTTAGCTGCGATCCGGAATCGCCTAAGTATTAACTTCCTCCGAGTGTGCACTATACGTCACACTCGGGGACTTAGCTGCGATCAAGAATCGCCTAAGTATTATCTTCCTCCGAGTGTGCACTATACGTCACACTCGAGGACTTAGCTGCGATCCTGAATCGCCTAAGTATTAACTTCCTCCGAGTGTGCATTATACGTCACGCTCGGGGACTTAGCTGCGATTATGAATCGCCTAAGTATTAACATCCTCCGAGTGCGCACTATACGTTGCACTCGGGGACTTAGACATGACCAAGAATCACCTAAGTCTTAATCTTCTCCGAGTATGCACTAAGTGTTGCACTCGAAACAGCATTCAAACAAAAGAATAAACGTTTTCATTCCGACAACATAAGTTCAAAAATGATAGCTGATTCGGTGCGGATCAAGCTTACCCGCACCGATTTAAAAGTACGACCGCCAACAGAAGTGGCCAGAGTATATTACAGGTAAACACTCGGCATACCGAGGATAAAGTTCGATCATGCGTCAGCTGGGCCGGCGTCGGGACTGGAGGGCTCCACATAAGTGTCCAAGTCGATTCCATCTGCGATGCGGGTAGCAGTCTCAAGGAACGTCTCCATGAAGTCTTCGAATTGAAGCTTCTTCGTGTTGGCGACCTTCAATGCTTTCAGCTTATCTTCTCGCACCTCCTTGCAATGGACTCAGACCAAAGATAGCGCAACGTCAGCACCGCAACGTGCTGCCGATTTCTTCCAGGATTGCACTCGGGCCGGAATCTCATCCAGTCGCGCCAACAGACTCCCCATCTCCTGTCGCGACTCGTCTTCCGGCCAATGCTCCTTCTCAATGCGGCCTAAGATTTCTCTCAATCGGCTGATGAAAGGACCCACTTTACCTACGCGGATATGTGCCCGGAGCAGATCCCGGTTGGCGTCCTCGCTGAGTGGCACATTGTCCTTCATGGAACGCTCCACAGCCGCTGCTTCAGCTTCGGCATCAGTACAAAACTCTGCATCAAACGAGCAAATAGACAGTAAAAACCGAGTGTTGGTCACACGGTACAACCACTCGACAAAGCATAAGACTTACCTGCCAGACGAGTCCTCATCTGGACAGCCCAGTCGTTCACATACTTCTCCTGAGCTGTCCATCGTTTGTTCCGAACAGCCATTTGATTGTGCAGTTCGGTACGTTGTTTCTTCAGCCTCTCCACCTCCGCCACCAACACCCTGTTTGCCTCCAGCGCCTCCTCCAAAGACTTCTCTCGTACTTCCACTGCACTCTTCATGCCGGCCATGGCGAGCATTGCAGCTTCTAGTTCACCAGCGTACTGGTTCCTCTCCGCTCTCAAGGCTTCATAGGCAGTTCCCATTTCACAAGTTTTCTGCATCAAGAAACAAAGGGTAATCAGCCAGTTTGTCAGTTCACAGGCTAAGTTATTAAGACCCCTGCCGACGCAAGCAGTCGACAGCGGTCTCGGGGACTACACCCAGTGGGTTCACTAAGAGTGACCCCACTGGCATGCACCTCACGCAGGTCCGCCCTGTTGAGATGCATGTTTTCCTACGCCTCAAGGGCTAATTCTACTCCACCTGCGTGCAACTTACTCTCGGTGACTCTTAACGCAACATCGCTCCGACTGCAATAAGTACTCGCACTCGGAACTATTGTCTACGGACACAACTAAAATAAAGACCAAATATATAAAGACAACTGTCGGTGCAAGCACTCGACAGAAGTCTCGGGGACTACACCCACTGGGTTCACTCGGAGTGAATCCATTGCAACAAAAATACCACCCAGTGGGTTATAGAAGAAAAGTGAGTACTTACTAGACTACTTACTCGGATGTTATCGCGCAGCTCCAAGATCTGCCGATACAAGGCTGCGACGGAGTCATAAGCCCTCTTGGCCTCTCCAGCCATCAGCTCCGCCTGGATCATGGCCCCCTTGGCCGCCCCCACCTGCTCCTCTGGGACACGCTGAATGCTGAATTCAGCATTCGACGAACCGGGAATAGTGGGAAGTTCATGGGGCATCCCAAGGTTCGCCCCAGTAAGTTCTTCACCCACCGGCACCGGTTCAGTCGGTGGAGGCGCTTCAGTCGGTGGAGGCGCTTCGGTCGGGGGAGCGTTGGCGGCAGGGGCGGCAGCAGGAAGAGCGGCCTCAAGGACAGGCTCCAGGACAGGCTCTTGGACAGGCTCCACGACGGGGACAGCGCTCCCCTGGTCACCCTCGCCCAGGCAGATCACCCCTGACAAGCCAAATCACATAACGCCTCAGAAAAAGAAAAGGATGGCGCAGTCTACAGGAATAAAAAAACCGACTCTCCCACAACATACCTGGTTGAGACGAAACGACGTCGTCCGTGTCCATGGGATCGTCCCCTTGGCGGGCTGGCGAGGTCGCAGAAGTGGCAACCCTGTCGAGTGAAGTCCATTCGACTTGTAAAGCAGGAATTCACTCGGTCAACAGAAAGAACCGACAGCTAGATTCACTTACGTGGAGGTGACGGGGACGGCCATCCTCATCCATGGCAGAGCCTTCCTAGGTTTGGGCCCACTCGGTTTAGGCGCCCTGGAGGACTGGCCTGCAAGTTCAGCGGCTGCGTCCCTGGCCCTCTTGGTGCCTCGAACACTCGGTACCGCCGGGGCAGCAGGCGGAGCACTCGACTATGCAGGAGGGGCTGAAGGGACGGCAGGCTCATGCCGACGCTTACTCCGATGCTCTGGCCGCGGGGGTGGCGAATCCGACTCTTCATCCTCTTCCTCTTCTTCGTTGTCTTCCTCCTCTGACTCCCCGCTGTCGGAGACGTATTCGGCGCTCTCCACGCTCCCCTCCTGGCTGCCTTCTTCCTCCTCCTCCTCTGGATTCCCGTTCGAGACGGGGGAGGACCAGTTGGTCCACTCCTGCATGAGGTTCAGTCGGAAACATTAAGCATCACACGGAGATATAAATAACCGACTGAAATCAAGACAGTTCAATGCATTCGGCCAATGCCGCTCACCTGATTCGGTGGAGGGTTGTCCGCGCTGTAAGGCGCCACTCGGCGGGCTCCTTTGGGGTTCTCACAGGGACCCATGATTTGGAGCACCCATGAGGTCACCTTCTCCTCGAGAATGCCCTCCACGTTGGTCCGAGTGGAATCCTCGGGCCCCGAGTAGTGCCACATAGCGTGGTGACGGACCTGCAGAAGCTGGATTCGCCGACCGATGAAGACTTCCAACAGGTCAATCCCGGTGACCCCCCTCCGGACAACATCCACGAGTGCCTCGACCAAAGGCTGGATGTCGTTCTTCTCAGTTTTCGAGAGGGCGAGTTGCTTGGGCGGAGCAGGACGGTCTAGACTAAATGGAGGCAGTCCAGTCGACGCGTTCGGACAGGCTATGTCCTGGCAGTAGAACCACGTCGACTGCTAGTTCCTAACCGACTCGCTCAATTGGAGAGCAGGGTAACTGCTCCGACTCTTCTTCTGAAACCCTAGACCCCCACAGAGCTGGAGGAGATGCGTCTTGTCATCCGACTGACTAAGACGTTTTATGGTTTGGGAGCGGGCGGAGAAGATGTGTTTGAATAAACCCCAATGGGGAGGGCAACCAATAAAACATTCGCACAAAACAATGAAGGCAGAAAGGTGGGCGATGGCATTCGGAGGGAAGTGATGGAGTTGAGCACCAAAATGATTCATGATACCTTTGAAGAAAGGATGCGGAGGCAAAGAGAAACCTCTATGAACATGGCTGAGGAGCAAGACGCGCTCCCCTTCCCGTGGCGCCGGCTCGACCTCGTCGTCCGCCGGCAGCCTCCAGGACTTATGCACGAGCTGGCCGTGCTCTATCAGCTCCAACAAGTCCCCCTCCGTCACTGTGGAGGGGAGAAAGTCTTCGTGGATCCATCCCGCCGGCAATGGCCGCTGCCGCCTCTGAGCAGCCGCTGCCTTGCTCTTCTTCTTCCTTGCCTCCATCTTGCTGGTCTGACCTTTGGTCATGGCGGCGATGGCGAGCTCTCGAGAAGGATGGGAAGAGAAGGGTGTATGAGCGCAGGAGGTGGCGAGGAGGACGGAGCAGGCAAGAGTAGAGGATTCGGCGAGCGTAACCGAAGGGTCTCGTCGACCAGAGTTAAATAGAGCACCGACTGGGTCGCTGGCGAGCGGGCTCGAAATCTTATCTGCCCAACCAGCCGCTGCGATATCGGTGGAGGAGTTCAAGGCGCGAGGATCGAGGAGTCAGGCGCTACTCAAGCGCGCTGACGTCGCCCCCGCTAAGCGCGCGGAACCCGAAATTTGAGATCCCGGAAAATCCGACGCTGTCAGTTGACCGGCCGCGTCAAAAGATGCCGCGAAAGCACTCGGTTCCCGACAGTCTGTTTCGCAAAACACATCCACTCGGACCATTAGGCAGGAGAGATAAAATGGATAGAGGCAAGCAACGCCCAAGCCGAACCCAGTCCAGTCGGATCTGAACCTCGAACACTGCTTTGACGTTTCAACCCCAATCCATTCGGGGACTAATGATGGGGTCATAGTCCTAGGGTAGGGTCATAGGCCTGCTCTACAGGTCCTACCCAAGGACTACCCCACACAAGGGACAGGACTTTAAGTCTGCCCCGACTGAATTAAGGTATCCCCATCATCCAGTTGGTAACAGGCCATGAATCATCCAGTCGGAGACTAACATCCGGAGGACACCGGGCCTACCGACTGGATACACTCGGTACGCCGTAACCTCTCTGGAGGGAAACTGTTGTACGTTTCCGGGTGCATTTACTAGCATTTAGAGCAGACGTTACCTGTAACGTAAGCATTCAATCGCCATTACTCCACCCTTGAATCAGAACCGTTGTGGAGGGCAGCGCACTCTATATAAGCCGCCCTCCCCCACTGGTAAAAGGGTTAGCAAAACATTGTACTCCATATTACACTCGGTAACAAGCTCCGAGAGCACTGAGACGTAGGGCTATTACCTCCACCGCAGAGGGGCCTGAACTCATACAACCTCGCCGTAGCTAGGACTCTGCCCATCTCATTCGTACCCTACACATCTACTGTCAGGCTTATACCCACGACAGTGTGTGTTGATTATCGTTCTCTGAATGAGGTAACCATTAAGAGTAAGTATCCTTTGCCTATGATAAATGATTTGTTTGACAAGTTGGAGGGAGCTACTGTGTTTTCTAAGATTGATCTTCGTTCTGCTTATCATCAATTGAAGATTCGTGAGCAAGATATTCCAAAGACCACTTTCACTACGAGGTATGGGCTGTATGAGTATACTTTTATGTCATTTGGATTGACTAATGCCACAGCATACTTCATGAATATGATGAACAAGGTGTTTATGGAGTTCTTGGATAAATTTGTGGTTGTTTTCATTGATGGTATATTGGTATTCTCCAAAAATAAGCAAGAGCATGAGATGCATTTGCGTTTGGTGTTGGAGAAACTGAGGGAGCACCAGTTGTATGCCAAGTTCAGTAAATGTGAGTTTTGGCTGGATGAGGTAGCATTCCTTGGCCATGTTATATCAGGTAATGGAGTTGCAGTTGACCCATCCAAGGTTGCTGCTGTTACAGAGTGGGAGACACCCACGTCAGTTGGTGAGATTCGCAGCTTTTTGGGCTTAGCGGGTTATTACAGAAGGTTTATTGAGAATTTCTCAAAGATTGCAAAGCCTATGACGGAATTGTTGAAGAAGGGGAATAAGTTTGTTTGGACTGATGATTGTGAAGCTAGCTTTTAGGAGTTGAAGCAACTTTACTCACAGCACTAGTCTTAACTCTGCCAGACATACACAAAGACTTTCAGGTATATTGTGATGCTTCTCGTCAAGGACTTGGGAGTGTTTTGATGCAGGAAGGTAAAGTTGTTTCTTATGCTTCACGTCAGCTTAAGAATCATGAGCATAATTATCCTACACATGATTTGGAGTTAGCCTCAGTTGTGCATGCATTGAAAACTTGGAGCCATTATCTTGTTGGTAATCATTGTGATATATTTACTGATCATAAGAGCCTGAAGTACATATTTACTCAGAGGGAGTTGAACCTCAGACAGAGGAGATGGTTGGAGCTTATTAAGGATTATGATTTTAATGTACAGTATCATCCTTGTAAGGCTAATGTTGTTGCTGATGCGTTCAGTCGTAGGAGCCATGCTAATGCAATTAATATTGATGATATGCCACCGAAGTTATGTGAGCAGTTCACAAATCTGAGATTGGAGATGATCCCTAGAGGCTATTTGGCTACACTTGAGGTAAGGCCTACTTTGCTTGATAGAATTAGAGAAGCTCAAAAGGATGATAAGTATATTGCTGAGATAAAGGAGAATATGCTAAAAGGGAAGGCAAAAGATTTCCATGAGGATGAACATGGAACCATATGGTTTGAGAAGCGTATTTGTGTACCTCAGGATGTAGATATAAGGAAATTGATTCTTCAGGAGGCGCATGATTCACCTTATTCTATTCACCCAGGTAATACTAAGATGTATTTGGATTTAAGGGAGAGATTTTGGTGGCCTAGCCTGAAGAGGGAAATTCCTGAGTATATTGCAGTATGTGATGTGTGCCAGAGAGTTAAAGCAGAGCATCAGAAACCAGCAGGTTTGTTACAACCATTGACTATACCTGATTGGAAGTGGGATGAGATTGGTATGGATTTCATCACAGGGTTACCGAGGAGTCGATCAGGTTATGATTCTATTTGGGTAGTTGTTGATCGTTTGACTAAAGTCGCTCACTTCATCCCGGTAAAGACTACCTATACCAGTGCTAAGCTAGCTAAGATTTATATGTCCAAAATTGTCTGTCTGCATGGAGTTCCAAAGAAGGTAGTGTCTGATAGAGGTACTCAGTTCACTTCTAAATTTTGTCGTCGGTTGCATGAATCATTGGGTACTAGACTGGAGTTCAGTACAACATTCCATCCACAGACAGATGGGCAGACTGAGAGGGTGAACCAGATATTGGAGGATATGTTGAGAGCTTGTGCTTTGGACTACGGGTCCAGTTGGGATGATAATTTACCATATGCAGAGTTCTCATATAATAACAGTTATCAGGCTAGTTTGCAGATGGCACCGTTTGAGTTTCCGTATGGTAGGAAGTGCATGACACCATTGATGTGGGATGAGGTTGGAGAGCGCCAGTTCTTTGGACCAGACTTGATTAGAGATGCTGAGGAGAAAGTCAGGTTGGTTCGTGAAAGGCTAAAGATAGCACAGTCCAGAGAGAAGAGTTATGCAGATGCAAAGCGTAAGGAGGTGACATATGAGCTAGGAGACCGTGCATATCTTAGAGTTTCACCGCTTCGTGGAATTAAGAGGTTTGGAATCAAAGGTAAGTTAGCACCACGCTTTGTGGGGCCTTGCAGGATCTTGGAGCGTCGAGGAGAAGTAGCTTATTAGCTCGAGTTGCCAGAAGCTTTGTCAGGAGTTCATAATGTGTTTCACGTATCCCAGCTGAAGAAGTGTCATGCCGAGATGGCAGATGTTCCTTTGAGAGATACAGTGCCACTTGAGGCAATTCAGTTGGAGACTGACTTGACATATGAGGAGAAGCCTGTTAAGATTCTGGAGACAGCAGAGAGAGTTACTCGCACCAAGACAATCAGATTATGCAAAGTTCAGTGGGATCATCATACAGAAGAAGAGGCTACTTGGGAACGAGAGGAGGATCTCAAGCAGGATCACCCACACCTATTTGCTAGCCAACCCGAATCTCGAGGGCGAGATTCATCTTAAGGGGGTAGGTTTGTAACATCCCAATTTTCTTAAATCAGGATGTTAATAGATCATTCATATGCATCTCATATTTTTCTATGCATTATTTTGTTCTTCTCAAATTCTATTCATTATGCAACTGCGGGCAATTTATTGGAGTGGAGATAATGTGACTTCTCCCTTGTCGAATTAAAGTTCATAATGTTTAGAATATTATTTGGAGTTATCTGAATTAGTTTTGCAAATTTTATAATCTCCGAAATTATTTTTAATTGAGTTTTCAAATGCTATTTGCGTGGCCTATTGCATTAAAACTATTTTTTTTTTAAATTTGCATTAGGTGGAACTAGGGTTCCTTTATTTTTTTTATTAGTGGATATTATATATATATATTACTACTTTAGTATATACATACATATTAGTATATATTTTTTTAGTATTTTAGAATATATATATGTTATTTTCTGGTATTATATTTAACTAGAAAATATATATATATATATACTTTTTATTATAAATATATTTTTATTTTACTTTTGTGGCTGTTTTGCTTTCTATTAAAAAATAAAAATAAAGAACCGACTGAGCCAGGCCGAGCCAGCAAGCCAGCCCAGCCCAGTGCTAGCGCACCTGACCCATCCCACCGAGCTGCGAGCGCACCACGCTCCAGGACCGAGTGCATCGGCCCCTGCTCCTAGCGCCAGGAGCACTGCCACCAGGGGGGCTGAAGCTCACGTGCTCTTCCCCAGGGACCGAGTCCCAGGCACCCCACCCAGCGCCAGGTGGCCAGCTCGCCCCAGGCCCCACCCTCGCCTCGCCTATTCCATCCCGAGCCGGTCTCTCCTTGAAACCGAGACCGAGCCAGGGAAGAGCTCCTGTTCGCCAGGGCTTTTTCTCTTCGCGAGGGAGATATCCCAGAGACCGAAGCCCCTTCGCCGAGACCTGTTGCTGCCACGATTTCGATCTACACCACGGAGCAACGCCGGAGCACCTCACCCTCCATCGGAGCTTCACCGGAGTCCACCCGTGTTCGTCGGAGTTCGCGGAGCCACCGTCACCGGAGTTCGTTCGACCGCCACCGGAGCACCATCGGAGGAGCCACACCGAGACCGTTCCGTTTTTCCCCGCTGTTCGTGGTAAGCACGTGCGCACGGTCCGATTCAACAAACCCTGATGAACAGCTTCAGGGCGAATTAACTCTGTTTTTAGCCTATTTATTTTCGAGTCAGATTCTCGGTAAATGTTTCAAACGTGTTTAACTTTTTGCTCGTAACTCCGATTCAGGAAATTCTTTTTCCTGTGATCTCGTATTGATGAGTAGAATATGATGGCATTAATAGTTTTCAGTTTTGCAAAAATTGAATTTTTAGCTAAATCAGATTTGATTTAAACCTACCGGAGGCCATATTTTGCAACTCGTTCATCCGATTTAGTTGATTCTTTTTGCGTCATGATCGTATTAGCATGTAGATGATTTTATACCTGCTGCCATGCTATTTTTGATTTGGTTTTAAATAAGTTGTTTTATTGCCGTTGGTTTTATTTGGTGTTATGTGATTGTGGTGATTGATTGGTGTGATTGTTTGCAACGTGTACATTGTGCGGAGTGCGACGCAAACTATTGTCAGGAGTGTGACTTTCTGAACCAGAATCAAGGCAAGTTACATGTTGATCATCCTTTACCTATTATTTTTCTATGCATGTAGTATTATATCACCCTATAAAATTTATGCATTTATAGGAATATAATTATTTTGCTATGCTATTGAGCTATATCCCCTTGTCATGAAGATCGTGTTAGATAAAGTTTTGCTATGCTATGTAGACGGGGATTGCTTCCTGTATTCATTGAGATTATGTGAGGATTACTACAAAATAAATTTGAGTAGTAATTAAGGATTTAATTCACCTCTGGGCGGATATGGTATTGCTGGGTGGTTTCAAGAACATCATGGTATCAACCCTCTGAATGTAAGTGGATGCCGCCCAGGTTCAAAAAGATCAAACAGACTTAGTGACTAGTAGCTTCCTTGTGCGACCACTGGCTATTATGGGCTCTGGCTTAGTTGATCAGTCGTGGAAACCTTACCCGGATGTGCCAGCTGATGTAGCTATGATAGGTGGGATGGGCCTCCTTTGGGACTAGGTGACTGCTTCTGAAAGACTTCGTCTCAATCTTCGGGTTGGGTCCAGTGGGTACAGCGTACTAACCTCTGCAGAGTGTATAAACTAATCATGATTAGCCGTGTCCCCGGTTATGGACAATTTTGAGCAGCTAGGCCATTACAGTTGTTGGATGATCTTGACAGATGACACACTTAATAAAACTTGGTGGGAAACTTAATGATGGTAATAGGTTGGAGTTGGAGATGCCAATTCAACCATATGTGAGTTATTGTAGCAAATAAATTAAAACTTGACTATTAGGTAGCTATGAGGATAAAATCAGCTTTCTGCAAAATAACCATCAGCCTTTCTTTTGTTATACTATGCATATACACGTAGGTCTGTTATATTACTTTTCCTGTGTAACTTGCCAATACATTCAAAGTATTGACCTATATGGCTGCAACGTATCATGTTGCAGGATATTCAGACGAGGAGTAAGGTACCGTTAGGGTCGCGAGTCTTCACTCAACATCGCCAGTGGGCTATGATGGGACTCATCGTTATTATTCTGCTACTTTTCCGCTGTTTGATAGAATAAATATAGCTAAGTGCTATGCAGATTGTTATATTTTATAATTTCTGGATCATAAGTTATAATAAATGATGCACTTGCTATTCTGGTATTCATCTATACTATGTGTGCTAGCGAGTCGATCCAGGGACTAGCACAGTAAAGCACAGAGACTCAAATCCTTCGAGGTTTGGTCGTTACACTTGAGCATCCCCAAGCTTAGGCTCGTGCTACTCCTTATTCCATGGTCCATCGCGATCACACTCAAAACTTGAAAACTTCAATCACACAAAACTCAACAAAACTTCGTGAGATCTGTTAGTAAAAGAAACATATTGCATACTTTAAGTACTGTTATAAATTGATTCTTAATTTATATTTTCATAATAGGTATTGTATTCTAACTTACCCATGACTTATATGCCCCCATATAATCCATAGCATCATCAAAACAAGCAAACTATGCAGGCAAAATAGAATATGTTCAAAATAGAACAATTTGTAGCAATATGTAAAGATCTCATACTTCTGTAACTCTAAAATTTCCAACAAATTAGGAAAACATGGAGAATTTTTATAGAAACACCATGTAAGAATGTCAAGAATTTAGCATGCTCTAGCAGAGAATAAAAAATTTCTGCACCGGAGACGAAAGTTTCTGTTTTTGTACAGCATCAGTCATACTCATCAAATAATTTTTCCCAAAGGCTTTACTTGGCACAAACACTAACTAAAACATAAAAACATAATCATTAAAGAGGCAAAAATTATGTCAACACAAAATAACAGAAACTAAAAAGCAAAAATTAAGATAACTATTGGGTTGCCTCCCAACAAGCGCTATTGCTTCATGCCCCTAGCTACGCATAATGCATATTTCAATTGTTGTCATCTTTGACATCAATCTCCTCAATAACACAACCATGAATGATAGGAGCAATAGGATCTTTGATCAAATTTATAAATTTGGGATGAACACTAATCATCTTTATATCCTCATTTGTTTTGGTAGGAGGTGTGCTAATGCTCTTGGGAACATATATGAACTTGGGACTTTTATTGTGAGACGTGCTAGCATAAGTTTTAGGAGGTGTGAAAGTTGAACCTACTTTATCAATGACCTCCTCCATCTTATCAATTCTAGCCAAACTTTGTCCTATCCTCTCATCAATAATAGTGCCCTTTTCGTTTATAGTTTTCAAATTAATTCCTACGCGAGACCCAAGTTGAGTAATCTAATTATGAAGTTTCTTTTCTGACTCTTCAATTGGTTCATGCGTGATCAATTTGTTTTCTATAGCATCAGGCCTTTGCATAACATGTTCCAAAGTTAAATTTGTTGCATTAAAAATAATAGGTAGTGTTCCAACAAAGCTTTCAATGGCATTATAGGCATCTAAAGTGTGACATGTTAAAAAGGTCCCTCCAGTGATGGTGTCAACAACAACCCTAAACCATGTTGTCACACCAACATAAAACTTATGGAGCAAATTAGTGGTGCATAACTTATTAGTGGATTTATTTTGAGCATTGCAAATCCTATACCATGCATCTTTCAAACTTTCTCCTCCCCTTTGTTTAAAATTTATACATCATTATCAGGAGTAACATGAACAAAAGAAGAACTAGCCATGACTTGAAACAAGAGTACTAGTAACAAGCAAAGGTAAATGTTTTTTTCTTTTTAATTTTTATGTGATAAACTAAATATAACAGCAAATAAAAAGAATAACAAGTGAATGAAAATTTGTGAGAAGCTACTTGATAGTTGGTGATGGTATTCCCCGACAACGGCGCCAGAAATCCTTCTTGATGACTGTGATCTGCGTTGGGTTTTTCATGAAGAGGAACGGGTTATCGCAGCACAATGCGGGTAAGTATTTCCCTCAGTTATGAAACAAAGGTTTATCAAACCATTAGGAATACCAATCCTCAACCGTATTCAGCGACTGCTCACAAAGAAACAAACAATTTGCACCCAACGCGGGAAAGAGGGTTGTCAATCCCCTTGATCTCGTTATTTGCAAGCAAATGAGGTGTGTAGATAATTGTTTATAATTGTAAATCGCAAAATAATATAAAACACAAATAATAGCAGCAAGATAATAGTCCCATTTGTAAATATATAAGTGAATAGACTCGGGGGCTGTAGTGTTCCCTAGTTGCATCTCTCATGGCAAAGGCATATGGTGGGTACACAAATTACTGTTGGGCAATTGATAGAACAGCGAATAATTATGGAATTTTCACGGCAATGATCATCTGTATACAGGCATCATGTCCATAAGAAAATAGGCCGACTTCTGCCTGTGCCTATTGCTATTACTCCACTTCAAGAGCGCTTTTATGCTTGCCTCTCTGCATATTAAGTAAAAACAGAGTAATGGTTGGAGAACAATGACATTATGTAGACAAAGTAAACTCAATTAGTATGAATAAACCACATCATTTTATCCTTAGTAGCAGAAACACAAAGACGCATCTTGTCCCCTTCTGTCACTGGGATATAGAAATTCGCCAGGTTGAACCTACTACAATGCACCACTCCCACTGAAGAAATATTAATCTAGTTGGCCAAACTATCTCAATAGACCGGAGAGCATTACGAAGCTATGATGATCATGCAATTAAGAATCATAATAATCAGAGGTGACTCAAATACTTTTCATGAATAATCTAAGCATAAACCCACAATTCATCGGATCCCAACAAACACACCATACATAGTGATTACAACGAATAGATCAAAGCAAAGATGCGATGAACATGGTATTGAAAATCATAAGAGAGAGAGATAGCCATCTAGGTACTGCCTACGAACCATAGGTCTGTGGTGAACTACTCACACATCACGGTGAGGGCGGGAAGGTTGACGTAGAGGCCCTCCATGATTGATCTCCCCTCCGGCAGATTGCTGGAACGAAGGTTTAGATGGACTCCTGTCAGAACAGAGACTTGCGGCGGCGGAAAAAGTGTTTCGCGAGTGCTCCTAGGGTTTTAGGAATATTTGTGAATTTAAGCCACAAAGGGACGTCGGGAGGCATCCAGGAGGGGCAAAAGCCATCAGGGCGCGGCCAAGCCCTGGGTCGCGCCCTGTTGGCTTGTGCCTCCCTCGTGCGGCCTCTTGTCCACTTCCAATGCTTGCAGGTCTTCATATAGTCTAGAAAAAATCATATTGAAGTTTCGTGGAATTTGGACTTCGTTTGGTAGGGTAAACCTATAAAGGAAAAAAACACGCAGAAAACTGGAACTGGCACTGTGCACTGGGTCAATAGGTTAGTGCTCAAAAATATTATAAATTGGTATATAAATGCCCGAAAAGTATCCTAGAATGATAATATATCAGCATGGAACAATCAAAAATTATAGATACGTTGGAGACGTATCACCGGCACATAGGGTTGTGGCACGGTGTTGAACGTCTGGTGCGAAGGGGGTTGGGCACCAAAGATACCGGGGGAAGGCGCATGTGGGACCGGCATGGAACAAGCATGCATGACGCCGGTCCATGGATTCTGCCCGGTATACCACGGTGTCGACTGTTGATGCTGTGGAGGACGGTGGTGCTTCCGTGAGCGTCGTTCGGCTGCTGCTGCTGCTGGCGAACACCGCGCCTACCGCTGCGGCGATAGTCGTTTCCAAGTGGAGCTGGCTGCGACTGTGGGAAGGGAGTCGGCCTCAGCTGGAAAGCCGGCTGCTGTGCGGGATGTGGCTAAGCGGTGGGTGGTGTCGGTCCACCACCGGTGGCGGTGGTGAGAGTCGTGTGCATCGGCCGGATCCGTGCCATCTTCATCCGCCTCTCCTCGAGCTTGAGGTACGCCACCACCTTAGCAATGGTAGCCTCCATAATGAGAGTAAGGTTGGAGGCGGCGCTCCCAAAGTGGTCATTGAGGCCGGCGGTGAGGGTTCTAATGAGGAGCTCTTCGCCAATCGTCTCGCCAATATTACGAAGCTCATCGGAAAGCTTTTTGAGGCGCATGAAAAAATCATCGATAGATGAGTCAAGCTGCTAGCACCCATAGAACTTGCTGTGAAGGAGGACCTTGCGCTGAAGTTTATTATTGGTGAAGTGGTTGTTGAGCTTGGTCCACATGGCGTAAGCATCATTATCATCGCACACCACCGTGTGGAAGAGATCCTTGGAGATGGTGGGGTAGAACCAGCGGATGATGGTGGCGTCGAGGATCAGCCAGTCCTCATCGTTCACCATGAGACGGGAGTCCACGGTGCCATCGACGTGACCGTGAAGGAGGTACTCGCGAAACACCAAGGAGAAGTACCTCTTCCACGCGGAGTAGGAGGCGGTGGACTGGTTGAGGATCACCCAAACGCTGTCGGAGATGTTGAGGTCGCAAACAAGGGTGACATCCGGGTCGGCGAACAGATTGTTACCAGAGGAGATTGAGGAGCTCAGGGAGACCATGTTAGAGGGCGCGCGGTGGCGTCGGAAGGGACGGGTGAGGGTGGTGGAAAAGGTTGAGATGGGATGCGGCGACACACGGCGATGGCGGCGACTGAGAAGAGCGGCGACAATGGTGGTGTGTGGCGGTGAGAGGATACGACGGTGGTGGTTGTGCGAGGGAGGTGCGGCGGCGGCGGTGGCGGTGCAAGAGAGGGTGCGGCGGCGGCAATGGTTGCACGAGAAATGGCACGGCGGCAGCGGAGGCTAGGTTAGGAATGTGGAGGAAACAGATACCATGTAGAGATTTAGGTTTGTGTTGTGCAACTCTCAGTATTGATTGAGTGCATCAGGCGCGTATATATATAGGTATAAGATGGACCTCAACCTCAACTATACAAACAACTAGGAGGTGGGCCTATGAAACAATATACATGCACAAATATATACTCAAGAGTTGCATTTTGGTGTTGCAAATTAATTTTGCAGAACACCCAAAAATATACACGGGTCCTACAAGTTAGTACAAACGTATGAAAACCTTTGAGTTACTTGTATATAGTTTCACAATATATTTCTTTGAATTAGTGGCAGCAAAATTGTTAGATAACAAATGTAAGGATTGATCTTGGAAAAAAACTAATCCAATATTCAACTCTCCGATCCTTCCAGAATATATTCGAATTATGGAAGGACCATTTCTAATGGACCTAAGTAGGCAATGATAGAGATGGAAGCTCGTAGTTCAATTTGCGCAAGGATATGGGAGGTGAACAGCTCCGGCACCGGAGCTGTCTATGAGATCAACTTTGTCATGTTGCATAGTCAGGTTATTACTCCGTACTATGTATCACCAAAAAGAAAAAGGGAATTTGATTTCCAATTGTTTGCATATTCGTGCATTACCCACTTTGCATTAGTCCATCGAGGGAGGCACAATGAAATGGTTGGTGCCAAAAGAAAGGGTGTGTCGATTCAGAGATCGGCTTATAGAAGGATGCATGTATACCATATTAATTGCTAGTATATGATTTATTGACATGCCTTGCACTGAGGCATGTTTTCTTTTCCATCCCATCATCAACATCCCCATTCCATAGATTGGGGTGTGTGAAAGTAAGGAAACCAGTTCTATTGTTCTAACATTTCTAGCATTTAGTTTAATTCTCTTCCTCTTGTTAAACACATGTATGGTTGGGTATATACTTGGCTAACCAAACCACCTTTTGTAACAAGATAAAGATAGATTCTCTTGTTATTCAAACTACTTTTATCTCTGTCCCTCCTCCTGTAAATATCTTGTTCGGTTTCAACAGAACTGCCTTGTACTTCAAGCCCAATGATCAATATATACGTCGCGGCTCCCATGTATGGGGGTAGAGACGCTTCAACCTATTCTCACATGGTAATCGGAGCCACCCTCTTCCCTAGCATCTAGCATCCACCCCCTCCACCGAAAACCATCCAAGCCATCATCTTCTTTGCGCCATCTACCATGTCGTCCTCAAGCCAGATGGTCTCCACCGGCCTCAATAATACCACATCTGAGCCATTAACCCGAAGCAACTATATCCTTTGGTGAGCCCAAGCTCGCTCCTAGACCATGGGAACGAATCTATATGGGTATGTTGACCAATCTATCCCAGAGCCGCCCAAAACCATCAACATCAAAACCGATGGGAAGGATCAGATATCTCCCAATCCTGCATACACCCCATGGCTGATCCAGGATTAGCAAATCGTAGCATATCTCCTTCGGAATCTCTCCAAAGAGGCTCTGGTCCAAGTTGATTCTCTAGAAAACTCCCATGCCATATGGTCTGCCCTCTCCAATATGTTCGCAGCTGAGTCCCGATCTCGAGTGAACAACTGCCGCATCGCCCTATCCAATGCCCAGAAAGGATCTCAATCCGCATCCGCCTTCTTTGGTCAGATGTGAGAATTGGTAGATGAACTTGCTGCCTCAGGCAAACCAATTTCCAAGGAGGAGCTTGTCTCCTTCATCATAGCAGGTCTTGACATGGACTACCAGCCGATTATTTCGGCTCTTGATGTCCACACTGAACCGATGTCCATCGATGATCTCTTTGGTATGGTGTCGAACTTCGACCAACGTGTCGAGCTATTCAAAGGAACAGGGGCAGGTCCGTACAAATCCTCTACTAACTATGCTTCAAGGGGACACAATGGCCCTCCCAAGGGCTACCGGAACTCTCCCAAGGGATGCCGCAGAGGCGGACCCTGTGGCGTCCACAACGGAGGTGGTGGTGGCAACTACCACAACTCCGGCGGTGGCCACTACAACAACAACTACAACTCTGGCCGCTCCGGCAACTACCACAACTCCGGCGGCGGCAATGGCAATCGGTGCCCCTTCTACAATAACAATAGGGGACGCCAAGGTACTTCCCAAGGTTATGAAAATAAATGTCAAATCTGCAAGAAAGATAATCACATTGCGAAAGATTGTGATTGGCGTTATGCCGATGACGATTCTCAATGCAAGAAAGTTGCAGTTGCGGTAGATACCTCCTATGGTGTTGATACAAATTGTATGCTGACACCGGTGCCATCGATCACACCACCCATGAGTTGGAGAAGGTGACTATGCACGAGAAGTACCATGGTCACGATCAAGTTCACAATGCGAATGGTGAAGGTATGCATATAGATCATGTTGGTCATTCAATTATCAAAACCCCATGCTGTGATATTCACCTTAAAAATATTTTGCATGTCCCTAGTACCTCAAAAAACCTTCTTTCCGTTCATCGTATTGCCATTGACAAGAAAGTGTTCCTTGAATTTCACCCTTACTTCTTTTTTATCAAGGATCAGGTCATGAGTAGAATTCTTTACCAAGGTAGATGAGTGCATGGGATCTATCCGTTGATTTCCCAACTTATAAGATTCAATAAACAAGTGTGTGGTCTCATCAAACTATCTTCGGCATGGTGGCATGCGCGTCTAGGACATCCATCTTTTTTTTATTGTTGAACAAGTGCTTAGAAATAATCAGCTCTCATGTGTTGATGAGCGTAGTCTTGAAACTATTTGTGATTCATGTCAAAAAGCAAAGTCTCATCAACTACCATATCCTATTTCCACTAGTATTTCTACCAAAGCATTGCAACTCAATTTTTTATGTGTGGGGTCCTGTCCCTACCTCTGTTGGTATACATACTTACTATGTTAGTTTCATTGTTGACTATGGCAAATTCACTTGGAGATATCTTCTCAAAAAATGTGTCGATATTTTCCATGTTTTAAAGAATTTTCAAGCACTTGTTGAACGCCAATTTGATAGCAAAATTCTTGTCGTCCAATCTGATTGGGGTGGTGAATATGAGAAACTAGGGCCATTCTTCCAAACCCTTGGCATATCTCATCATGTATCATGCCCGCATGCTCACCAACAAAATAGCTTTGCCGAACGCAACCATAGACATATTGTTGAGGTAGGACTCGCTCTCCTTGCAAGTGCCTCCATGCCTCTTAAATTTTGGGATGAGGCCTTCCTCACTGCCATCCATCTTATCAACATGCTCCCTAGTCGTGTCATTAACAATGAAACTCCCATGCAACGGCTACTTCACACTCGACCCAACTACAATTCTCTTCGTGTAATTGGTTGTGCATGTTGGCCCAATCTTCGTCCATAAAATAATCGCAAGCTTATGTTCTGGTCAAAACAATGTGTTTTTCTTGGCTATAGTGCTCAACACAAGGTTGTCAAGTGTCTTGATGTTACTACTGGTCGTGTTTACATATCTCGTGATGTTGTTTTTTATGGTACCGTATTTCCTTTGATCATATTCATCCTAATGTAGATGCCCTCCTTTGTAAATAAATTCTCGTACTTCCTCCACACTTATCCGGTATTCATCACAGGGACGATAATTTGGATGATCACATGTCTAATCCTTCTAACCGTGTGCTTGAGAACTGTGCTACAGGAACCACTGATGGTGCAGCATTGGAACATAAGGTAAAAATAATCAGAACAGGGGAGATCTTATGTGTCCCCCTACTGCAGCAAATCTGCTCCGAGATTTGGGTCGTCAGACCTGCAACAGCTGATCGAGTCCGCTCCTGGATCAGCGCTCTGCCACGTGGGCAGCGGTTGGTCTCCTTGGGGCATGGCAATCCAATCATCGCCTGCCACACCACACCAGCCGACAGTGCACCAACCGGTCACAAGGTTTCCTGAGAGCATCTTCAACAGTCCGTATGTTCAATCGTTGGTATAAGTGTCCACATCAACAACCAACAACACATCATACAAGCTCTTCAATGTAGTGTATGTTAATCGTATGTAAAATAACTAAGCGGGTCCACTAAACATGAAAGAAATAACCATGCTTGCCTCGGAGCTTGTGCGTGAACCGTTGCTTCAAGTTCATACGATTTCATTCTCTCTCTTCTTTTATTATGCGCCATGTCATCAAAATCATCTATGTGGCAATATTACCAACGATGATCATACAACCATTGGAGATGCCCTGAGGAGCCCGCGTCTATTCCAGGAGGAACCCGCACGGGTCGGCCACTGCGGGAGTGGACGTAGGAACGCCCCCCCGATTCTCGTGCAATGCCTGCATCGGATGCGCCTGGATCTTCTGCGCCGAGCCCTGTGTCTTCACGTGCACCTTCGTCACCAGAACCTGCCACAACGGATCTGGCCAGCGCGGCTGATGCGGCTGCACGAGAAAGATCTGCCTTGGGGTCCGTGGAAACGGTCTATGGATCTTCTCTGGCGCACCAGCAACAAACTACACCACCTCGTACAAGACTTTGCGCATGGGTAATTCAGCCGATAAACTATAAAGTTAAGTTTGGTCTTGCTTGCACAACACGAGAGCCAAGCTCATTTCAAGAAGCATATGATGATCCCAAGTGGAAGAAAGCAATGGAATAAGAATTTCAAGCTCTTCTAGAAAAATAATACTTGGCATCTAGTTCCATCACGTCAAGGTAAAAATTTAATTGATTACAAGTGGGTGTTCATAATCTAAAGAAAGTCACATGGAACCATAAATCGCTATAAAGCCAGACTTGTGGCAAAGGGATTCAAGCAAAGGTATGGCATTGACTATGAGGATACTTTTAGCCCTGTTGTCAAAGCTGCTACTATTCGTCTTGTTGTGTCCATTGTTGTATCTCGAGGATGAAGTCTGAAACAACTAGATGTGCAGAATGTGTTCCTTCATGGTGCTCTGGAAGAGGAAGTATATATGAAACAACCTCCCGGTTTTCAAGATAAGCACAAATCCTATCATGTTTGCAGACTTGATAAATCTTTGTATGGATTAAACAAGCTCCAAGGGCATGGCATTCTCGTCTAAGCTCAAAGCTACAAACACTTGGTTTTGCTCCCTCTAAGTTTGATACATCAATCTTTATCTACAATAAGTCAAACACCTCTATCTTTGTGCTTATTTATGTGGATGATATTATAGTCACAAGTTCCTCGGATAATGTAATCACTGTTGTGCTCAAAGATCTCAAGTCAGAATTTGCCCTTATAGATTTAGGAGACTTGCATTATTTTCTTGGTATTGAGGTTAAGAAAAATAAGGAGGGAGGTATTCATATTTCCCAAGAAAAATATGCCACTGATCTTTTGCACAGAGTTGGATTGCAAGGGTGTAAGCCATCACCAACTCCGTTGTCTAGTACAGAAAAAATGTCTCTTACAACAAAGACACCCTTGAGTCACGAAGATGGCACCAAATATAGGAGTTTGGTAGGTGCGCTATAGTACTTGACACTTACTAGACCTGATCTTTCTTTTGCGGTGAATAAGGTTTGTGAGTTTCTTCATGCACCAACCTCGGATCACTGGACTGCTGCAAAACGCATATTGAGATATGTGAAAAATACCTTGAGTGTTGCTCTTCAGTTGAACAAATCTGCATCCACACTTGTGAGTGCTTTTTTTGATTCTAACTGGGAGGTTGTTTGGATGATAGAAGGTCAACAGGTGGTTTTGCAGTATTTTATGGTCCTGGTCTGATATCCTCGTGTGCAAAGAAACAATCCACAGTTTCAAGATCAAGTACTGAAGCGGAATATAAAGCTTTGGCAAATGCAACAACGGAAATGATTTGGGTAAAATCCATGTTGAGAGAACTTGGAATTCATCATACTCAAACCCCATGCCTTTGGTGTGATAATCTTGGTGCTACTTACCTACCTGCAAATCATGTGTTTCATGCGAGAACTAAGCATATTGAGATTGATTATCATTTTTTTAGAGAAAGACTTGCTAGTAAAGAGTTAGAAATTTGTTTTGTTCATTCCAAGGATCAAGTGGCAGATGGGTTTACACAGGCATTATCCACAAGACCATTTGAAGAGTTTCAACGTAATCTTAACTTAGGAAAGTTATGATTAAGGGAGGATGTTAAACACATGTATGGTTCGGTATATAGTTGGCTAATCGAACCACCTTTTGTAATACGATAGAGATAGATTCTTTTGATGTTCAAATTACTTTTATCTCTATCCCTCCTCTTGTAAATATCTTGTTCGGTTTCAACCGAACTGCCTTGTACTCCAAGCCCAATGATCAATATATACACCGCAGCTCCCATGTATGGTGGTAGAGACACTTCAACTTATTCTCGCACCTCTCTCCCTCCCTCAACTTTTTTTCAAAAGAAAGGCAGGACGCTTGCAATATTCAGACATTCTTTGTAGCTATAAGCATTTGAATTTCGGCTCTACTTTTCTCTTCTATTTCCATTTTGCAAGTTGAAGCTGTAAGGCAGTCAACCCAAATGGTTGAAGCGGGAGTACTCTGTCATGTCCGCCAGTCGACATGGAGCTGCTGCTATTACTGCCGCTGCTGAAAATGGCGGTGCTGACATCAGGATGCCGAGGCATTCTTCGATGGCTCAGCGTGCATTGGTTGTTGAGAAAATGTGCATCTTTGTAATCTGAGATTGTTGTTATACAGTTGCAAGTTCCAATAGCCTCTGATATTTGATTCAAGTTTTGGGATAATAAAAGGTGTTTAGTTTTGTATCTCACTCTATAAGATTAGATTGAAATAGTTGCTTGGAATAATCTCATGTGCTAGGAAACAAGGAAATATATTTTTAATGGGAAATAGAGGCAACATTTTTCTCAATTATTTTTATTATATTGTAAGCAAGAATTGTTCTCCAATATGGTGCTCTTAGTGAAAAAGAAATATCAATGTAATTTGGTGTTTACATTGACTTATGTTTTCTGCCATTGAATTAATAGTTTTCTATGTTGTTCCTTTGTTTTTTTAACTGAAGTGGAATCATTAATTCTGTTGTATGTATGACCGCATTATGACAATACTTTGGATAACTCTTACGTGCAACACCATGTCACTAGCACAAAGGTATCACATGTATGTATAGGTATCACTGGACTTGGTATTTGTACTAGATGCACATGCACATAGAATGATGGTTGCATATGTTTTATGTAATAAAAAATATTGTATTAAGAACGCTCAGTTTGGGTTTTGTTCCTTTTTCTATCTGACCTTCTCTATTTTTTGTTCTCATATGGGTACCTGACCATGATTATTTGTCCGGGTTGTGTGATTTTGTTCAATACTATGACAACTTAATAATAGATGGTTTGTTAACAATGTATCATCTCGTAAACCAACTGATATGTATAAACTGGCAGGATTATTTTTTTGACTTTGATGATCAGTCCAAAAATATTTGGTACTTAACATGATCAAAATTCACCTTTATGGTTGCTACACTCTGCAATATGTTTTGGGGGCTGTTTGGATAGTAGCCCAGAGTTGTCCTGCCAATTTTTTGGTAGTTGACCGACGGGTTGGTAGGTGTTTGGGTCACCGCCAATTTTCCAGACCCCTGCCAATTATTTGATCACCCCTTAGATTCTGAAGCAATCTATGGCGAATCCATGGTCGCAAAATCATGCGCCAAAATTTTGGCAAGTCCTCGTTTTGATAGTGCTGGCATGGGCACCAACCAAACAACCCTTTGGTCGCATGTGTGCTCCTTCCTGCGATTACTCATTGATAATTCTAATTTTACAATTGTTTTATTATGGGTCATGGGTTATCTGTTGAAGCAGTAATTGTGCAACCAAACTATAGTAAATCATTTGAGTTCTTCTTTCCATTGGTTACCTTGAAGAGTTGGGGCGTCTTGACATTTTTCTTCAACATTTTCCCGATCTCTCAGTTTCAATGTATCTAATGGTTTTCCTTTGTTTAAATCTCCCCTCCCTTCTTTCCATATCCTCTGCCATGAGAATTTCTTCAAATTGATTACCATCCAGAAACTCTTTTGTCCAAAGTTTTTTTGGTTACAGAACCGTCCATTAATGCTATATTAAGATTTGTACTACAGTACTAAATTCAAGGGAGCACAAGTGATAACTAACATTACAGGTGGTGTCCCTGTTTATAATGCAAAAATCAGACATGATATTACCCCATTGTTTTGTAATGTGCGGGTCATCTTTTGCTAGATAGTTCACAATCTTTGCTTTGTAACGTTCAAGTTAAGCTTCTTACAAAACCTCTAAAGTATGAGTAAATTTGTACTCTAAAGTATGTCTATATGCGTTCGTATACAGTTCTCTAGTAAAACCTCTAAAAAGAGGTATATTTAGGAATGTGCACCACTAGGGATCAGACTACTGATCCCTAGCCTCGCATCAGACCAGCCCAACACCGTATGATGAGATTGCTTCAATCGTTAGATTAGGAGAAGTGTGGGTCCTTTTCTTGACAGTTTCCTTGTAATCTGCTTCGTAGAATTAATTGCGCCCAAAAATCAAGGATGGTTAGAATTTGAACTTGGGTCCACCTTTGTTTCCATGTATTTTTGTTCCTCAAGTTATTACACCCAAAAATCAAGCAAAAGATGTTGAGTAACAGTGGAGATGGATAATAATAGCAAATTCATGCAAATTTTTATTTCCATAATATTCACTTGCTACAATACGCTTCTTCCATATATGCTTCCGATATCCCCTCCATGTCCATATAATCGCATGAGTTTCCATATATGTACGATGCTTCCATGTATTTCATACTTGTTTCCACCATATCCTAAATATATGCTTCCAACAGTACAATGCATGCTTCATATTTTATGGTCGCATTTTTCTCCAACCATTATCATTATTTCTTTTATGCCATGACTATGAAGCACATATGGTTTTGTTTCAAGCATAGTTTTATCATGTTGAAGCATGAGAAATGTAGTACCAAGTTCCACATACTATCGTAATTAACCAAGCACGTGGTATTTTCCAGGAAATATATCATGTCAAATGGATAGAGATGCATTTTATGTCGTACCGAGCCATCGCAAACATGGTTGACAAATGGTGAAGCATGAACAAAGTAGTTCCCAAGCATTACCAATTTATCATGGTTGTGTAAACAACAAAGCAATCATGTAGATACTTGGACAATATGCTTCATAGTCCATGGTCCATTTTTCTCTCCAAGCATCATGTCGTGTTCTTCCTTTTTCAAGTATGATTCCATATGTTATGGTTGCAGATTTTTGGCTTCCTAGAGACTTAATTTCTCTATACATAGCATGTACACTACCTGCCTACTACGTCGCACCGCTGCTATGGTACCATCCTATTCCATCCCTGCTAAGCGGGTATCGATATCGTGAGCCATAAGAGTCCAGCGAGAGCAGCGAGGAGGCCGGCACCATCGAGGGGATGATACCCTTGATCTTCGATAACCCATGTGTGTTGCTATGTTGCTTGCAAAATGATGGCAAAACATTGGGCACTGAGATACTTGATCTCACATTACACGCCTTGCCCACCATCGATGGTTGTGGCATGCTCACACTCGGTAAAGCATGATCTTCCTCTCAAGTTAGCCCTACATAGAAATTGTGAAATCATGAGTAGTTTCATTCGAATACAAATGTGACACCTACGAAACAATATGAAACATGGAAATGAAGCCAAATGAATATAATTAATGTGGAAGCATAAGCGTGAAGTAGATGAAGCAAACCGTACACAATGAAGTAGTATAACTATCGTGTGTATGAAGTTCATTTTACAATACGAATATACAAATGAATCACGTAAATTGGATGTGTCACCTTTATGCAATCTCAACGTAAATCTACATAGTGGAAGGACATCTTATAATGGGATACAGAAGATCACTGCATAATCATTCAAATTAAGACAAAAGAAGAGGGTGACACGCATCTTGTCCATAATACATGTGAAATTTAGGAATCGTGATTTAGTTGTCGTTTAAGTAGAAATATAACACCTACAAGCACATGTTTGAAATAGAGCCGAGACAAAAATAACCAGAATGTGAAAGCAGAGTTTTATATGTATGAAGCAAACTCTACCAGAGTAAAAGCATTGCCATGGTACGTATGAAGCAACAGTAAAGACCGACAATGCAGTATTATATGTATAAAGCATAGAAAGCTGGAAGCATGGTATGGATGCAATCTCAAAACACTTTCTATATCATAAGGCTTGTCACGACCAAGGTTGGGTGAGGATTGTATGGACTATGTTTGGTTGTGCCCTCTACATCTCCGTACATAAAGAGCCCAATGGTGAAAAGGCCAATGGACATCCTGCCACTGATATTGATCCCAGAATTTGGAAGCACGTGTGCATGTATATACCAAATTCAGATGTATTACTTTGATTCAGTCATACAGTACAATGGAGTGGAAAAAACATGATCCAATCATACAAATACACAATGGAGCGGACAAATCAAACAACACTAAGAAAATACATATACATTAGAAATCAGAGAGGGCTATCTCAAGGTTTCCCAGAATCGACACTAGGCGAGATGAGGAATTGAGGATGGCACCTTCAGAGGGGGGAGGTGACGACTCCAGCAATATTTCTCCATCGAGACAAAACTCCACCGCGGTGGAGAAATCAATTGTAGATGGCCGGGGCGGCAATGGGGTTGCAAGCTCGCTGGTCTTGTGCGTCGTGGGTAGGTATGCGGGATGCAACGACCGGATGGGACGGCTCACTGGTGTAGTCAGTCGCACGCACACAAGGCTAGAGATTGGGACGAGGAAAGAGGTGAGTTTATGGCAGGTGACATTATTACGGGAGGGATTTATGGGTGAAGATGTGGAGAAAATATCAGGCTTTTTTTGAAATGAATTAAAGGATTTTGGAGGCAGCCTTGGCCGTGAGATGAAAAAGGCATCAACGGTGCCCCATCAGTCTGACGAACGTCTGTCATCATACGTCAGGTAAGGGGAACTAAAGCTGGTTTCATGAACAGATTCTTATTTCAGAACTAAAGCTGGTTTCATGAACATATTCTTATTTTAAAAGGTACGTGAGCTTGCCACTATCCTTGCTGATACTCCCTCCGTTTCTAAATATAAGTCTTATAGATATTACACGAGAGACTACGTACGGAGTAAAATAAATGAATCTATACTCTAAAGTATGTCAACATATATCCACATTTAGTTCATAATGAAATCTTTAAAAAGACTTATATTTAGGAACAGAGGGAGTACAAGCTAATCAAGACGGCGCGCGCCTTTTGCCTGCTAGTAGTGCAGCAGAAGCCGAACCAACTAATTAGCTGTAGCAATAATCATTATAATCAATTGGTTTACTCCCTCCATTTCCTTATACAAGGCCACAAACTCATATTGCAAGTATCAAGGCAAAATTTAATGACCGGTTGAAAAGTCAAGTTTTCTTTTCGTTAACCGGAATCATTAATATGCTACATGCATGCAACGAATGAGTGAGAAGAAAATAGCCAACTATCATTATGAATACATGCATGCAATTATTAAACAAGTTGCTAGTATGAGAAAACATCATTAATGTTGCCTCGATTACTGTTGGTGGCCTTATATAGAGGCAAAAACGTATTTTTCATAATGACCTTGTATAAGGGAATGGAGGGAGTATCACAAAATACTGAACTTTTTGTCCATACATGCAACCATATTAATTAAAACATATTGTCATTACATTGAGAAAACATAACACTTCAAACATATTGAACTTGTACAGGAGGGTCAACTCGCCCAGACACAAGTGAAGTCAGATTGCTTCTAGAACGACATGATAAGGGACCAGGTTACAGTGACCTCAATCTCACATGTGAAGTCGGATTGCTTCTAGAAAGGCATGCTAAGGGACCAGGCTACAGTGACCTCAATCTCACATGTGAAGTCAGATTGCTTCTAGAACGACATGATAAGGGACCAGGTTACAGTGACCTCAATCTCACATGTACCAACATGAAGTGCACCATTGAGTCTACCGCGTTCCTGAGGTGTAAAATATAGAGTGCCGTCAAATCGTTGCCCACCAACACCATATGCACCGACAGAAACTTCCAGATACTCTCCGTTTGTAATTTCGGCACAAACAACATGGCGTTGTAGCTTGATCGTGCCATCGTCAGCAAGAGTCAACCCATTATCACCAATCACAAGCAACCCAATTGTCAGGTCGTTTATACTAGCAGTTTTTGCAGCAAAACAACCACGGAAACCATCTGGCCATGACCCATGGACGACTTGCATACTGACTGCGGCCTCTACTGACTTACTAATTTGGCCAAATGTCAACTCAACTGTGCTGATCTTGCCCTTGAAGGTACGCTTAAACAGGGCTGACTCATCCGGGAAAGGATTAGTGAACGAACTAGCTATGAAGATTAGGTCTTGATCCTCAGATTGCCCGATTCCTTTCACTTTGAGGTCAATCTCAAAGTACACAGGATCAAGAAGCACAACAGCACGTGCAGGACCAGTCAGTGCTAGGTACGGAAACTGCATGGAAAATTAATCAAGTAAATACCACTGTTTCTTATATATACACCTTAACAGGACTAGAAGTGGAATGTAACCAGTATATTATATTTTGAAAAAAATAGGTCCAGAAAAAATGTAATCCATTTAATAATGGGAATTTAATTACAAGAACCTAAGTTGACACCGGTGGCTTGAAAAAATACGGAGGGTAACTTTGATTTAGCAAAATACGTCAGGAGGAAATAAATTCCTTCCAAACAAGGTTTAATTTCACAAGAGAAAACGGTCAAATACAAAAATCAGGGCACGTCTCAGAGAGGCCAAGGGATACAATAGACTCAAAAGTGACTTACCAAGAGAGGAGTCAAGAAGCAGATAACCAAGTTGACACTGTTAGAGTAAAACGAGATTGAATGAAAGTAATGGACGATCAGTCCTGATTTCTATTGATTCTCAAGTTTATATACATCTGGAAGAGGTGCAAAGAAGAGATGCATGTTCGGAGGCATCCCTCCAGAACAGGTGCCTGTTGGCAATAGAGAGATAGAATAGACATGACTTTTCGGGGTTGGACACCCTTTCCTAATTAATTTCTAACACTCCCCCTTGTACAACACCGTTCCTTGAATGCTTCATTGTTGAAAGCTTCTTGCATATATAGATCTTCCATCTTGAGAAATCTTAGATAATCTTGAGAGTCTCCCCCAAAAACCCTGTGGGAAAAATATGAGGAGAATAGAGTAGATATGTTGCTAAAACTCCTTTAAACCCAGTGGGAAAAATAAGGAGAAAATGATGCAACATATGATGATTATTGTCTCTTGATAACTCATATGAGAAAAACCTTTGAAGAAGGCGAAAACTCATTGATAAGTTTAGAGAACAATTAATATGTCTTGAGTACTTCCTTTAAAAACCCTGGTAGGGAAAATAGAAAGTATGACATATGATCTTTGAGAAGATATTGACTCACTAAAAACCATTATGAGAAACTTTGAGAGAAAACTCATAAGGGAAAAGAGTGCAATCGTACATGCCATTGAAAACTCCTTTAAAACCCAATGGGAAAAATACAAGGAGAAAATGATATAGCATATAAAGACACTTGTGTTTATATTGTCTCGTTAAAAACCTTTTATGAGAAACCAATAGGGAAAACTCATCAAGGGAAAAAGAGTACAATATATGCAATCTGATGATTGTTAATAGGTTATAGTTTGGGAGATTACTCCCCCTGAACTTTGCAAATATGAAGGATGTCTCATACCAATTCTATTGACATGAACATGAGATTGTGTATAATCTGTTGGATTATAACAGTAGTTTGTTTGCAAATTATTTCCTCACTTTTCTATAATCCGTGAGGCTAAGTAATTTCCGAGCAATGTGATTTATGATATTGCTCTTCATATAACCTATGGGTATTGAGTAACACAAGTGGAAGTATCTTGATAAATCAAGTTATGTGATTCTCATGAATCTCAACCACATGATTTTGAGTGTGGTTAACCATTCTACTAAGTTATGCATATTTTGCAATGCCTTTAGATAAAGCAATTATGTTAGAATGATAACTAGAAATAGCCACTAAAATCCATTTATATGACTTCCATGTGAAGGCTATTCCAGCAAATTCAGTCATTGATATGGCATCGTTGGGATCAAATAAAGAGCCAATATCATTACATCATATCATGGTCATATCTTCTATTTCCTGATGGAAATATCCAAGATTTATTGTAATCTTCAGATATAAGATGATATTACTTATATCAACCATATACCTTTTGCTGGGGGTTGCACTCTGAATAAAGTTAGCAAATATAGTGTCAGGCCTGACGTAGTTTGCAAGTATATGAGTGCTTTGACATTAGTGATATACAGAACTTCAGGTCCTAGTATCACTTCATTATCACCCGTAGGTATGAATGGATTTGTACCTTATCAAAGGTAGTATGACCATACATGTCTTTTGTTGATATGATATATCCAAATTGAACTTCTCGTATATGTTTGGATATATGTAGACTGATATGTATTCTTGAGAGAATGCTCAAGTTGTAAACTTAAGCTAAATTTGGTTAAATCCAAATTTTCCGTCTTGAGATGATTTTGTGTATGTTTAGGTCTTGTAGAGACATTGATGATGAAATCATCGATATACACTGAGGTGATATAAGGAATTCAAATTTGGGATACCTTTATTAACACATAAACAATTTATCATCCTTTGAGTAATCCTTTGAAGAAGGAACTCATTTAGTCGGTAGTACCATATGATTGCCGACTACTTCAAGCCATAGAGTGACTTCTGAAATTTTACACATATATGTTGCGATTTATTTTGGATTCGGAATTGTAAGCCCTTGAGGTACTTCATTATAAATTTCTGAAATGAGTAACCCATATGAGTATGTAGTCACTTCATCCATTAACTACATGGATAATATTATTTGTACTGCCAATGGTATTTATTATCGAAACATAGTTTCACTCATACCAAGAAGGTATGTTACATCATAATTTGATGTCAGGTCTCTGCGTGAACCCTTTTGCTACAAGACTCGCTTTCTCACCACCTCATTGACTTTGTCTATGAATGAGAAGTTTTTAGTATTCCATATGGAAGATACTTATGAGGAGTAGGTATTACTGTGGTAAATACCACTCATTTGTAGAGCGAGTGCTATTCTTCATTACTTGCTTCCTTTTATGTGAGCCAATATGAGTACAAGAGGCACTCTACCATGGATTTTGGTTCAGGGCCCAAAAGGTTTTAACAATTTTCAGAAGAAATATATGTCGACAAATGTAGACTTATGTTATATGATTCTGAAGGAATCAATGAAATTTGTGGAAATGTATTTAATCCTTTTAACTCCTTGTGATTTCCTACAACAATGGAGTCAAGGTGTTTCGATGTCCCGTCACGAAAACATTTGTGCACATTTATGTCGGGCTTTGGATGATGAGCATCCAGTGAGGTGTCTTTCAACTTGATGTTGAATTACATTTACTGGTTGAGGATTTGATTTCCTCTATTTCCGCGGAAGCATATGCAAGATTATATCTCGTGTGGTCAGATTTCTCCCCCTCTTGCTCTCATTTCGGGAGAAGAGTGGTTTATCAGGTACCTCCACTCTTTCTGACACTTTACTGCAGGAATATAAAATTGAGTGACACCTTTGTCATCAGTAAATGTATGTGGCAGATTTGCAATGTGTTGCAAATATGTGATTCTAAACTTCTTGTTCAGATTCTTTGAGTACGTGGATATAAGGACTGAATGTGAATAACATTCCTAATTTATTTCTTGGCATTCTTTGTGATACTTATCTCCCCCTAATGCCAGAAATGTCCTTATTGCTGATGCAATCAGCATACGGGCTATGAATAATATTGACGGATAAATTGTCATTCCTCACTTAGATCCCTAATTTTCTGTGAGAGCCCATTGATGTATGCTGGAGTGGTGATATTGGTATGTAACCGAATTATCGCACATAGGAAATACTTTGTTGATTTCCACGTAATTACTAAAAAGGGGAAAGTAGTATGCTATGCAGTTGGTATGGTTTATATCATACTTACGGTGTGTAATGCCGTATTTGTCTAGCATGAGGCTAGTAAATCATGATTCTATAAGTTTGGTCATATTATTAATTTCACTATCTTTGATAAGATATTGAACTAAACCATTTTGGGTATGTACATAAAATATTATATATAATCAGATATTTCTTGTGAAATGAGTTCAACAAAGTTGTCCATTCAAATGGATTTATCCCTTGTTTAGGATAACTTGCTCTTACTTTGAGAATTTGAGCAATTGATTTAGTTATATCATTCATGGTTTGTGTGACAAGAGACACACTAGAAATCATTTTATAAATGTTTCCATGAGTACCATAAAGTATCTATAAAATGCCACACAATGGTTGAGAATGCACATATCTTCTGAATGTGTTCAAGGAAGAATGAGTTGGCTCATTTAGAATTGTAAGGTGAGAGTTCCTTAAATTAATTTCCCTTATGGTACATGTGATGCACATAAAATCTGATGATTTGGGAAATTTTGCAACTTGTTAAGTTGTGACCAATAGAATTGTCAATAATTTTCTAAACAACCCCAAACCTGGATTGTAAGGCTTAAAACCAAATATTTTGTAAGATTTAGAAAATTATTATGTATGCAACAAAACTGAGTATGAATTGATTCATACATTCAAAATTTATCAAACATGATGTCCAAGAAATAGGATGTTGGACATTATACTACATATAGTAGTACAACTATAAGTAAACAATATTTTGGGAATAATCGGGATATTACATGAGGTCTCCCATATTACTGAAAAAAAATTGAATTATGCAAACATATCATAGGTGCAAACGAATTGATCATTCTTTTATTGCACTATATTTTTGGTTCTCCTTCTGATGAAGATTCGAGAACATCATTTACCAAAATAGATTCTGGTCGTATGTTTGCAAATTTTCAAATATCACCATAAACTTATTTGCCTTTTAATAAATTCATGGTGTGGTTTGACCATACGTTTGAGGGTTTGGTAATCATATGTACGATATTTATGTAACCACACATTTGACAAACTAGAGAGTTGTCTTTGTGATCATTTGAAAATGATCAATTCCCAATTAAAAGGTAATTCTGACATCGATTGTCTTTAGCCTCCACTTTACTTTGAATTCCTCATGGTTCTATTTTGTGAATTGTGACTTGCTAATCAATACTAGCAAATATTTGAAATAATGGTATAGCACCCGTTGGGTGAATATGATGAGTTTAAGAAATAACATGTTTCTTTACCATAAAAATGGTAATACCATCATAAGGAGATGTAAAGTGCATCAAGGGCTTTTCAACCCGATCTGCATATGAAAATGTCAGATCATGAGATCTCAACTTCAAGTTGATTTTATAATTACCAAAATTGTAAGTTGCGATAGACTTGAGGTCTTGAAAAATTATTGGGTGATCATTCCAAATGTGGCCGGGGCAGCATGTTTCTCTTAAGGGAAATATTCAAGGTGAATAAATATTCATCCATTATGTACTTAGTTTGAGAACTAAGTGAAGTTGGTGAGAGATGAAATACGTATGATCATACTTAGCTATTAAGAGAATAGCCATGACACATATTCCGAAGGTGAGGTTATAGTAGCAATAATACCTTAGGGTGGATACAACGACTGATGTCGTAAATCATCTTACAATAAATAATCTCACCTAACATGTACTTACTGTATTTCGAAATGTGAGCCACGCGTTACTTGAAAATGCTAATGCATTTATTTAATTTACTTCTAGGAGTAAGTGGCATCTATAAATAAATGATTTGTTTGAGAACAATCATGGTCAAGGTGATCTTTGGTGAACCTCGGTGTATCCTTCAATATAACACATGTGATTAAATTATTGCTAATGTTTTGGACTTCATTCTATGACTTTAGAGTCACTGCCAAAACGTACAGACTTGCATTCTTAACATTGGTTAGTCACTATGAAACTACAACCACGATGTGGTGTGGACCTTGCGAAAGTGTTGAGACACTCGCTATAAATTATGGCATCCATTTGATGGATGGATGACACTATAATTAAAAATAGTGGTGTAGGCTCCGTTGCCATGTATTTTACCAATGTAATAGAAGGTAATCATTTAAAGTATGCAAATATTTGCATAATTCTCTATGACATATTCAAACAAAATGAGGTTTGAATAATTGATATTGGTAGATAATACCATTCAACATGCAATAATCATGCATGAAATTACTATGATAGTAAATCATCTTAGTGAACAACAACAATTGCTTCAGAGGAGCAAATTCTAATACGGCTGATGCCTTATAGCCATATGTTACCTCTATGGGTAAACTATAGATAATTAATTTATCTACAGTAAATTAAAGACCATCATGGTTGATGTTGTAATGAATTTAGCAAAATTAATGGGTATTTCAAGAAGTTATCTTGAAACCATTAATGTGAATCTCAAATTGCTAAATATGACACCTTGAAGATAATCTTCAAAATGGAGTAGATCTCGCGGCACTAGGGAGTATAATATGATGAAGTCAGTAGACTCACTCGTAGTGCCTTATGTCATGACTTAGTAAAATGTGTGGGAGAGCACTTTGTCAATAGTGGTGGTAATCTGCAAAGCAGTAGATCTACACACTACCTTGTGATCCCAAAACATCAATTTGAAGAATTCACTTTGAATTTTGCATCAATATTTGCAAGAAATTGAAAATCTCAGTTGCACATAAATGTATTAATCTCAACATGTAATGAACATGGGATACATACATTCCGAAATACATCGTACTCAATAGAAATACATTACTATTGTAACGAATAGTAATGATGTTGCAAACTTGATGTTCAAGTGAAAAACTTGATTTGTATAGATCTCAAATTAGATCAAATGATCTTATATCAAGTTGCAAGATAATTCAACAATGTGAATTAATATTTATGAGAGAAAATTAATCTCAGTCGCAATGAGATTGTTCCGAGAGAAAAAAATATGCTTTCTCAATCGCACATCAATATTGTTGTGTGAGAAAATTTAATCCCAATCACAAAATAATAATTTTAGAAGAAATAGTATATAAAGAACTGAAGAAACTCATTCGTGATTATGAGAAACTACAAGTGCTGAACTGAAAATAGCCGAAGAGATAAAGTTCTCTTCTTTTTCTTCTTTTTTTTTCTCCAGAACGACCCTGATGGGGATTTCTCACCACCAGGCAACTGCTTGGCACGCCGGCCTGGGAGGCGCCAGGGATGTCATTGCGCGGGGGATCTGGTGGCGTCGTCGGGCGGCGGCCGGACGAGGCCGGGCGGCCATGGGCGCCGCGGCTACGCACACGAGAGGCGGCCACTGGTGCGGCACGGGCGCGGCCGCGCGCAGTTCGGCCACAGGCGCGGCGTCGCGGACCGACGACCGGTCAAGGCCGGTCGATTTTGGGCATGGCGCAGGCGCGAGCGGGCTCGGGCGAGGGCTGTCGCTAGGAGTCACCGCCGTCCTGCCTTGCGCCTTGACGCCGGAGGGCAGCCACGATGGAGACGACGCAGTCGGTTGCCTCGTGCACCGCCGTTTGCGGGAATGGCGAGGCCGTGCTCGTGCGCCTGCGAGCAGGGAGGGCCTCGTCAGGCAGCGGCCGATGGCCGTCTTCTTGGTCGTCGTGCTGCGCGTTGGATGGGCGGAACCAGGCCGACGACCCTTATTGGTAGAGGGCGTTGTTGCGCGGAGAATCCGGCGGTCGGCGCGGATGGGCGGCCACAGGCGTGGCACCGTTGGGCGTCGGCCGGAGAGGTTGAGAGGTCACGGGCGTGGCGCTGCCGCGGCCAGGCGCGGGCGGGCTTCGGCGAGGCTGGCACGGCCAGGCGCGGGCGGGTGCGGGCAAGGGCTCTGCGGCCAGGCGCGGGCGGACTCTGGCGAGCGGTGCCGGGGCCAGGCGCGGGCGAGGGCCGCCGCTCTGCCGCGGCCAGGCGCGGGCACGGCCACGGCCTCACGCAGGGCGTGGTGCGTCCTGGGCGGCGGCCGGGCATGAGACGCGGCAAAGGGAGGCGGCCGGGCAAACGGGCGCTCGACGTGGCGCAGCCGGCTGTGTCCTGAGGCGCGAAGGCCGCATCCAGTCGCCGATATTTTGTTCTTCTCGATCTCGAAATCGCTCAGATGCAGAGCGTGCTGATAACGTGTTAGAGTAAAACGAGATTGAATGAAAGTAATGGACGATCAGTCCTGATTTCTATTGATTCTCAAGTTTATATACATCTGGAAGAGGTGCAAAGAAGAGGTGCCTGTTCGGAGGCATCCCTCCAGAACAGGTGCCTGTTGGCAATAGAGAGATAGAATAGACATGACTTTTCGGGGTTGGACACCCTTTCCTAATTAATTTCTAACAGACACAAAGAAGAATAGAGATTATAGAGTGTGAAGTTTTGGTGCTCGGGCACCTTGGTGCCCTTTTATTGAAAAAAATCGAAAAACATATTTAAAGGTTTCAAAAAAATTTAAAAATAATTTTGTGGAAACTTCTATGTATTCATTACGAGCCAGTGAAATTTCGTTTTAAAAAAATGTAATTTGTAAGCTGTATAAAAATAACAAAATTTTGGCCCAATAACAAAAAAAGAAGCCCATTTAAAAATACATATTTGTTATTTTTTGTATGCCATGTGTGAAAGTAAAATGATTTGAAATTTTACAGATACATAATATACATGTGTTTGTGTGTCTCCAAAAAGTTTCAATTTTTTTTACGTGATGGAAATATGATTTTTGAAAACGGGCACAGTGGTGCCCGTCCACCATTGCTAATTTCCGAGAGATTATACCCATATAAGGATTTCTACAATAGAAGACATAGACACCATAAACTTTTAGAACTTGGTAATTTCCGCAAACCAAAAGTGTGTCTTACATGTACTTCTCCAACTAACATCATCAACTTATTGCTATGGGTTTGATCCATATTTGGTTACCAGTTTTTTTTTAATTCCACATGTAGAGTACAAACCATAGAAGTGAAATTCTAGTTGGTTACACTTCAACCTCTATACCCTCTAATCTAACAGAGCACGATTTAAGTTAGAGCCAACCAAAAATTCATTTTAATTACACAGTTAATCAGCATAATTGCAAATTAATCTAATACCTCAATGGCTAGAATTCAGGTTTATTGTCAATTGTATTTTGCCTAAATTCGAAATGCAATCCCAAAGTGATTTAGGTATTTGAAATACTGATGATGATGGCAGGCACATATGCTGTTCATAGCTCAGCTATGAGCTGTTGTTATTATTCATTCATTTCTCCATTTCCCAGAGTTCTTCCTACCGTGCAATTTCCTTAGAGCATCTCCAACAGCCGCGCTTCGTGCCGCGTCCAAAAAATTTATTTGCCACGCGCGCTTCGGCTGGTTTGGTGCGTCGCGCAGCGCTAAAATGCAGCGCGCGCGCAGCTCCAGCAGCGCGTGCAAAAATGCAAACATGTGAATTTGACACAAACAAGTTGAGATGCATAAAAGTTCATGCCCACAAGTTCATCCAACCAAGTTCAAAATGCAAACAAGTTCAAGACATATAAATGAAAGACACATCATTCATCATCTTCCTCGTCTTCGTCCTCATCTTCCGAAGACGATCTTCCTCGACGGTCGGCGGAGCTCCGGCGGTGGCGGCGCCAACGCTCGCCGTGCTAGGGTTTTCGGCGGCGGCGGCGGGGGGCTCGCGGTTGTACAGCGGGGTGAGCGGGGTGCCGGTCTGCGCGTCCATGCTAGCAGGGGCGCTGGCGCCGGCGCGCGCGATGCGAAGGAAGAAGAAAGAGAGAAAGTTCGCGCGCGCGCTCGAGTCTGCCGCGCGCGGAAGTGTGCGCTCAAAATTACCAGCGCGGGATGAGGCTATGGACAGCGCGTCCAACTTGTTTTAGCGCGCGCGCGGTTTTTACGCGCCAGCTGGAGCATCCCACCGCGTCGCGCGCACGCTAAAATGGGATATTTTTGGACGCGGCGCTTGTTTTGCGCTGCTGTTGGAGATGCTCTTACATACATTATAAGAGGTAAGATGTTCTGTGAACCAAGCCAAACTAGGAGGAGGCATCAGGCTTATCAGTTTTGATCTTAAGAGATAGACATGAAATGTGTACCCTTTTTTATTTTGCAAGTAATATGTCTGGGTTGATACATGGATTACTACTTGCTACTAGGTTAAGTAACATGCTACTAATAAACAATGCAAGTATTAGCTGAAGACCAGATCAAAGAGTAATCACGTTAGTATAAACAAGGGGCTAGCAAGCCAAAGACACGAACCTCATCAGTGATTATCTGGCAGTTATCCTTTTCACGCTCGAAGATGATGTTGCGCTTGTAATCAACCAAATCACGCGCGGCGACATAACCATACACATGCAGTGGCCAGGTTAAACCTGAGTTCTCTTTGGGTGAGATTTTGACTTCGAAAGGCTGCAGAGTGGCAGCGGTGTCGACGTAGGCCATGCCAGAAGCAACATCCGTGAAGCGCACGCTGGGTATAGCCGCTGCATCAGCATCACATGTAGTTGTGCATATGAGATTCCGATTGCTATCATACTATGTGGTAAAATAATACTCCCTCCGTCCTAAAATTTTTGTCTTAGATTTATCTAGATATGAATGTATCTAGTCACATTTTAGCATTTAAATACATTCATTTCTACACAAACCTAAGACAAAAATTTTGAGACGGAGAAAAGTAGACACATGTCCATTCCATAAAAAAGGGAAATAAAGAAGGTTGTACTTACTTTTTTGCTCCATGGAACCGATGAGATCGCCCCAATCTTCCATCCACCATTTGTTGAACTCGTGGCGATGTTCTTCAAAGACAGGATATGTCGACTCGTATAGTATCGGCGCCCGGCGACGCGTTTCCTTGACCGTCTTCCTCACGCTCGCTTCCTCTGCCTTCTTTCCAATCCTAGATGCCCTTTTCTTCCTCTTCCTGGCCGCCGTATCCTTGCTTGTCGCCGCCGCATCCTTCTGCATCTCAGACTTCCCCTCCTTCGAATCCATCACAATCTCACTATGACACGCACCTTAAAAACCCTAGCCTCTCTCGCCGCCGACTCTTTTTCGAGGAAACCCTATCTTCCTCTCCTCTGCACAGCGTGGGCAGTTTCTTTTTTCTTTAGATTTCCAGCGTGGGCAGTGGGTAGAATACATTGCCAGGTCAGGCACGCGAACTCCATCGGGCTGCGTTCATCCTCGGCCCAGCCGCGCTTCGCACAAGGACTCATTATATCGCCCAAAATAAAAAAGGTAGAGAACCTACTTCTCAAAAAATCTTATCGTATCTTATCTCCCCTAATAATAAAACACACATCGCTTCTGCCTTCCGTCATTGCGTTTTGTAAAAAAAGCCTAACGTTTTGTGTATTTAACCCGCACTTCCTTTTTAAGTTGAAAAACGGAAAACGGCTTGTTGTAATTTGGTATATATAAAGTCCCGCCTCAATTTCATCACGTTCATGGATCTAGCCCAGTGGCTAACGCACCGACATCTTCTTGCATTGGTCGGAGACCCCGAGTTCGAGTGCGGCACTACCCTATTTTTCCTATTGCTTTAGTTTTTTGTGTAAATTCAAATGCTTTTAAAACATTTGTATCTTTTAAATCCTAACTCTAAATCTAACATGTTATATATGAAAAACGTTCAGAAAAAAAGTGAAGATTTTAAATATGCTATTATTTTGCATGTTACTTTCTACAATAAAGCTTACTGTGTAATATTAATTAATATCTTTTCTATATTGGTTATTTTGAAAATGCCTATTACACATGTTTCTTGGCCCATTTAATTTGAGTAGATATAACAGTTTAATGCTCTCACAAAAGATAGAGTTGACACTATAGCGGATGTTGATTCCTACTAGCTATCATATGCTAAAGTTTACAATATGTACATAGTCATCCTATTTATTTTCCATTGCGCACAATAACCAACCAATATACGATGATGTATACTAAACTGTTGATACGAGGTTTATGTAAACAAGTGGATTAATACATTGTCGAATATATTGTCGTCCGTGTTGAACTTGTCATCGAGCCAGGGCTTGGCCGAGGCGGTCTGCGAGAGCGTCAAGACGACCCCGAGCACGGCCAGAGAACGCAGTGCTATTGTGACTGCCCGTGGACTAGAGCTGCTTCTTGAAAATGAGTTTACAAAGTGAAGGGCGGTTGTTGTACGGTAAAGATAAAATCTGTTTCGAAAAGTACGTTTTTAGAGAAATGTTACTTTTTTAGAAAATGTAAGTATTGTTAAATAAGTGTTCCAATTTTAATGAAAATATTAACTTTTATTAATAAACCCTTATCATTGACGTTTAGTAAAATTGAACATCAATGGCCCATGAAATAGGTAGTGTTCCTTTCCCGTCCGGTGCAACGCACGGGCATTTGTACTAGTACCTACTAATAAAGCAAATAGTGCTTCTTTCGTACGTCATCCAAATTGCCCTTAAAGTTGACTAAAATTACCCACCAATGCCACCTATAAGTCATAAAAAACGTTTCAAACAGGAAAATCTCCGGACTGGGCCGGCCCATGTAGGCACCTCCTATATTACGCTTTCGGCGTTGGAAAAAGATGCAGCACACCTGTTAGGGTCGGCCCATGCATGGACGCCTGTTTTTTTATAATAGCAAAAGGACTCGTGCGTTGCAACGGAAAAAAAACACAATCTTCAATGGCGATGACCACATTATGTTCATATCTCATCGCATGATTTCAAAAATTTGTTCACAAATGCAGAAAATATTTCTTCTTTTAATTTTTCTCACGATTCACAAGTTGAAACAATATTCAGGTTTAAAAAAAATATCATGGTTGTCAAAAAACTTGATAACTCAAATAATTATTCTGAATTTCAAGAAACATTTTTTAAAATATACTATAATATTCCGATCCACCCTCAATTAATTCTTCAAAATTTACTCACGCATATAATCTGAAAGACTCAGAAGCATTAATGTTGAACTGCATACACTCGATCATTTGTGAACATTTTTACAAATTTGAGAACATTTGTAAAATCAAAAACATTTTTTTACTATTTATAAACATTTTTTTAAAATTCCAAACAATATTTTATATTAAGAACTGTTTTCAAGTATTTTCTTGTAAATTGGCGAATAATTCATTTTTTGAATTATCAAACATTTTTTATTTGTATTAAAGAAATTTCGCAAAATGATGGACTTTTTTTGATTCACGAATGTTTTCTCCAAAATTACGATATTTTAATATGTAAACATTTTTACAAAAATCCTGAACAATTTTTGAATTTGCAAACAATTTATGTTTTATGAAACATTTATGTAAATATAATTTTTTGAATTTCGAAAGTTTACTTTTAATTAATTTGAATTAGAAAAAAATAAAAAGGAACAGATAAATAATAGTAACTAAAAAACTAAAAAAATAGCCCCCTTCCATGGGCTGACCCAAATGGGCGTGTTGTGTATTTTCCAGCGAGCATAGCGTAGTATAGCTGGTTCCTATGCTTGGGCCGGCCCATGCAAGGATTTCCTGCAAAACGTTTTTTATAACTTATATAGTGGCATTGGTGGGTAATATTAGAGAATTTTAAAGGCAATTTTAATGACGTACCACAGAAGCAATAGGTGCTTTATTAGTAGGGATCTCCCTAATAATAAAGCGCGGAGCGCTTCTGTCGTCCGTCATGGTACTTTCTAAAAAAAAAACCTTCTGTTTTGTTGAAATCAACCCGTAGTCCCTTCCTAAGTGGATCTGAGAAAACAATTCATTGTTTCAAAAAGCCCCCTACATTTGTAAGAATTTTGATCACGATCCTTTGTCTCATCTTATCCAGACACTCCATCTCCAGCACCGGCGAGGTGACGGGCGGCGTTGTGGCATCGTGGGGCGGCCTTCCGGCGAGGCAGGAACAACCGTAGGTCGGGGATGGACGGTTCCCTCCGTTTCCCGGCTGAATCCGGCGACAACTTAAGGTCCGTCGAGCTAGAGCTCGCGGGGGCCCAGCCACGCCCGCCCCGTCCAGTGCGCGGTCGTCTCCGCGTCGTCGTCGTCGTCGTCCGCATCTCCGTCTGCCTCGGCCGTCCCGGCGGAGCGGCTGGAGCCGCGGGTGGAGCAGCGGGAGGGCGGCTACTGGGTAGTCGTTGTAATTAGTTTAATTTCTATACAGTAACTAACTAATTTATTTTCCACTCGGGAAGGAAGAAAATCTGTTGTGCCTATTAGGGACTCATGCTTACGAGATCCATGGCATGGAGCTTTGCTATGATCTTGGCTTGGAGACTCCGTAACAGCAGAACAACCGAGTTCATCCTTGGTAACTTCGTAGAAGGTTTGTCTCCTCCTTATTAAATCGTTTTTTTGTCCGTCGATCTCACGTACCCTTGTGATTCATGTGAAATCGAAGAGTTTGTAGCGTGGTTGCCGACTACCAGTTGCAGTCATCACAAGTTCAACCACTTTCTCCATTCTTTACCGCAGTTGTGTTAAGATTGAATATATTAAACAGAAAGATGATGCCTCTTTTTTTTGCAACAGACAGCTATTGCGTGTACTGTTTCCTGGATTGTCGCCAAGTTTTTGAGGTAATGCTATAGTAAAACTAAGAAATTTTATTTCTATGTTATTCTGCTCTGAACATGGTCGAGAGTCATGACCACTACTGCACATTACTTATTAAATTGTTCTCTGCCTGATTGCCCATCTCACACCTCGCAAGTTAATTGGCTAATGAATTTGTTCATTACTATGTCCGAGATACAATCAAGGAATATATCGAGGGCTTGCTGGAGTGTTTTCTGTATCCTTGGTGAGCCTGACAAAGTGTAGATGCTTCCAATATTGATGACTAATAATGTTATATGCTTTTTAAACCTGAATATATGTGTGGTGTAGTGTGAAGTAAAATAATGAGTTGCAGTTTATTCCACATTTTCAAAGCCTCTCCCATAGATTGAATCACTGATAGAGCAATGTCTCCAGAGTGAAATTAATTAGTACCATATTTGGACATGTCTAAGATATGTTCATGTTCTTGCTCAATTGATCGATCCATATATCCAACACATGACCGGGTTAATTTTATTGCAGCACATTGCTTATTTCTCTCATCAAAAGACATCAACCCAGTTATCAAGAATTATGCAGTCCAGTTTTATTTTATATTGTCTACCCTGACATTTTGTGTATTCAACCCGCGGTCCTTCTTTTAAAGTGAGAAAACGTTTCATCCCGGGTTGAAAAAAAACATTAGCAGACATGAGCATAGGCTTCTGCTCTCTCGCTCACCTCGCGACCTAGCCGCCAGAGGCGTCGGCGCGCGCCGTGCGATGCTCGATCCGCTACCGCGCCGGTCGCCGGCCCAGGCCATAGATCGCGGCACCCTGCAACACCGTTCCGCATCAGCTCCTCCTCTTCCCAGCGCGCCCGAGCTCCTCGCTATGCGCCACCACGCAGGGTTCACACTCGTCGCTCGACTAGAGCCACCGCCAGCCGGTCGTCGTTTGCAGTTGCTGGCGACCTTGCCGGCCCTTCTGCACGGCCCTCCATCAACTTCAGATGCGCACGCGTGTGTGTGGATCTCGTCAGTTATGTTGTGCACACAAGGTGTTTGTGTGTTTGTCCGAGCCGAAAAAATTCCTCAGAAAATCCTTACAATCCCCTACAGAACCGTCATTTTATTTGTAGGGAAGCAAATATTTTGGGTCCTATGATATTAAGGTGAGACTGAATGGATCAGTATGAGGTATTAGAGCAGACTTGGAAGGGGTTTTTGGCTCTACAGTCTCAGGTGAGGTACAAAGTTGAGAAGAAGAGGTCAGTGTAATTCTAGCCATGTTCATTTCTCTTTAGGATCTTCTGAAGTATGGCTTTGTTTCAGGTTTGTCTTCAAGGTTGTAAAGGATATGACATTGCCTTTGCTGTGTTTCAGGAACAAGTGGTCATGAGAAATAAAGGCTTGTTCTTGTTCACTTGGTTGGCCACCAGCCCATCACATTTGTGTTATATGATTTTTTTTACTGCTTGCATGTGATAGCGAGAACAACGGGTATGATTCTGTTTGTTCTTCTATATATTCGGTTGGACAGCCTAGAGTTTCAACGTGAATTCTGTTCCATTGTATTTTGAAATAGCCAAAGAAGGTCTCTAATAACACTAAGTAGCAACATCAAGTTGATCTTCATACCAATAGGCTATATGAGTACATGATGTCATTCCAGATCATAGAATAACCACTCCTCTCCCTTTTGTGCATATCTATAGAGAGAAATACCTTTTGGTTATCTATCAGATCTTCTTTAATATGTGTATTCGTTGATCCGCTGATTTTGCAAAAAGAAAAAATCCTACAAGAAAAATACTAAGAGCCAACTTATGTCATCAATAATCAACATTGCATCTTCATGATTCTATGGGTTTGTAATAGTATGTCTAGCGTGCCAGCAACTTTGAAAAACATGATGTAGAAATCATGCTATGAGAATCAGAATATCAATGCGTACATACATTTTCAGTCCATATTTAATAGTGATACAATATTGTATTCCTTTTGTTTCTGTTCAAAAGTAAAAAATCAACTCAGAAATAGAAACACACCTCATATATGATTTTGTTCTGCTCGTAGTCTGCACTAAAGAATGTCCATCCTTGCCATGTCCTACCATAACAAAGGCAATTTTCTGCATCCAATTGGTTCATAGACCCAGTTTATATATATCTAGAGTTCAGAGATGGGAACCTATCCATGAAACGCGTCATGGTGCACTTCAAATATCTATTGAATATAAGGAGAGACGGCCCCACCGGTTTTGTGATGGTGATCACATTGCATAATAAGGGAATAAAAAGAACAACAGAACACACCTAGAGGCGACTGTTCATGATTGAGAAGTTTTAGAGATTAAAATGGAGTGAATATGAGATATATATTTTTCTCCCGTTGCAACGCACCGGCATATTTCCTAGTAGATAATAAAGCGTCGATCGCTTCGGTCGTCCGTCGTGCCACTTTTATAAAAAAAAACCTTTGACGTTTCCTGAGATCAACCCGCAGTCCGGATTTAAGTAAGAAAACGAATCGTTTTTTGTATTTTTAGAAAACCCCTCGATGTTTCAGGTAATCAACCCGCAGTCCGGATTTAAGTCAGAAAACGAACCGTTTTTTTTGTATTTTTTTAGAAAGCCCCCTGATGTTTCAGGTAATCAATTCGCAGTCCGGATTTAAGTCAGCCGAAACATTTTTTTTGGTTTTAACAAAAAAAACCTGACTTTTCAGTTAATCAATCCACATTTTATCTAAAACAAAATTATCCATATCTATTAAACCGTAAGTCCGATTTTAACATGTTATATATGAAATTTGATTTAAAAATTGTGTAGAATCTAAATAGGATGTTATTTTTAGCTGTTGAATAGTTGTTAAATATTATTTTTGGTGCAAACTTAATCTGTAGTGCACGGTCCTTTTTTTCTCTATTTTCGACGACGATACAAATTGCAATAAACATCCATTAAATTAAAACCAAATTGAGAGGAAAGAAAACATCGTTAACCACACATGCACACCTTTGGAAAACCTCGTGGGGAGAAACAACATATTTCTCATCTTATTCGGAGTGACTGTACATTCAAACGCGTTTTCGTTGTGTGAGCACTAAGGTCATCGTCGGCAACACAAATGTGATGCCATGTGAAAATATATTACGTTCAGAGCGTGTGTTATTTTTTGTTCCGTTGCAACGCACGGGCTCTTTTGCTAATAAAATATAAAAGAAAGAAAACTTTATCTAAAAAAAACTAGAAAAATAAAGTCAACTGGAAAAAGACGCAAATGCTATTTCATGCCCGTGGGACCTCTTGTTTAGTCCGGTCATAATGGGAGTATCATCTACTAGTATAATGCATATGATACTAAGTTATGATACTATATTTAAAATTTACAGTATAATATGTTAGTATTATAGTGAAGTTTATTTATTGTCATGCATGATACATGATAACACATCATTTAATATGATACGGTATCATGATATGATACACATTGTTTTTCTTTATTTAATTCTTTGTCACCTCATTAAAATTCCTACGTGACATGCATGAACTAGTAATGATACTTCCGTTAGGACCAACCTTACCACTCTATATGGGCTGCGTGATGAGCTAACACGCATCTCGAGCATCTAACTGTGAGGTCATTTTTCTTGGGCTGAGAATGTGTCACTTGAGGGATCTCAACGATCGCCAAGTGTCGTGTCAGGCCCTCTCTCAGAATTTCCCTTTTATTTCTCTAAACATATATTCATGTTTAAATTTATTTATTTATTGTTTTTTCGGTTTGCCCGGTTTAGATTTTCTTTTCTTCTTCTGCCAAGAGCACATATTTTACTTCTAGTAGAAGTATAGATTTGAGTCCGCGAATAATAGCCGTCGTACCTCTCAAAAAAAATTGTGTTTACATCTTTTTATGCTTTCGTGAGTTTTGTAAAGGGTAACTTTTAATTAGTGATTTTGTGCATTACAGGCACTGGTCCGTCCCATCCGCTAGGCGGTTTCTTCATTTCGTTTCTTAATATATACTTTTCTTTTCCTCTTTTCCCGTTCAACGAAAATCAAGAATTCAAAAAAATTCCAAATTACCAAATAAATGCAAGCTTTTCTTAAAAGGTTTAAGATAACATAGAATGTATATGAATTCAAGTAATATTTGTTATTTTAAAAAAATCGAGAAATCATGAGTTCACACATTCATAAAATGTTCATGATTTTTAGAAAAAATGTTAACACATTAAGAAAATGTTCATATCTTTGAAAAGATTCCGCATATTGAAATATTGTTCATGAATATAAAAAACGCAATTCAAAAAAGTTCGCAATGTTTAGAAAATGTTTTGAAATGTAAAAACGGTCCATTTCTTAAAAAATGTTCATGCATTTCTCAACAAAACAAAAATGTTAGTGTATTTCAAAAGTTCAGAAATTTGAAAAAACAATCAAGAGTTTCAAACAGATGTTCACATTTTCATTAATAAGCGGGAATTCAAAAGGTTTTCACCTTTTAAAAGATATTTGCAAAATCGGAAAATGTTCAAGACTTTAGAAAACGTTTACGAATTTAAATGATTTACAGTTTGTTAATGAATTTCATAAATTTTAAAATGTGCACAACTTTTACAAAATGTTCACGATATTTGAAAACTGTTGGCGGCTTTCTGAAATGTTCATGAATTCAAAAATTGATTGTGCTTTCAAAAAATGTTTTACGAATTTTTAAAAACTTGTTTGAATTTCTAAAAAGGAAAAAGAATTTGGAAAACAGAAAAAACTAAATAAGGAAAACAAAACAAAACAAAATAGATAAAGAATAAAAAAAGGAAAGGGGAAAAATAAATTAAAATAGGAAAAGGAAAAAACAAAAACAAAAAAATGAAGAAAAGAAAAACCGGTTCATGAAAGGTTCCATGGACAGGCCCGTATCAACAAGGAGGCTCTCGAGGTACATGTTTGATCTCTATTCGCCGACCTACACGGGGGAATAGGATCTGCCCTTGCGCATTGTAGCCCTAATAGGTCTTGCCTACAAGTACGCTACAGTGTGGTGTTACTCGGTCGGTCCAATCTCTACTCCTAAAAGGGGAATCGGTAGTCTCACATTCATGGGTTATTTTTGCCTCATCTCCCACCATCCTCTCCATGTTGGGTTTTTTATCCGTCGTTTTATTTTCCTCTTCACTTTTTCCTTGCAAACTAGCATTTTTCAAACGTACAAAAGATCATGGATTGAAGTTTTCTAACTTATTCAAATCAACCGATCCCTTTCATCGGCACAATTTACTTGAGGGAACAAATAACTGATTTTAAAGAAACAAATAACGGGTTTTAAGAAAATAAATAATGGATTTTACGGAAACTAACATGTAAACCATCCCATCCTACTACCCCTTATGTGAAAAATGTTGAAAATATTCCCTAGAGGCACTAATGTTGTATTATTATATTTTAATATTCATAATTAAGAGTTTATATTCTATGTTCTAACTGCTATGACTCTGAAATTTGCGAATTCAGTGGAAAAATCATATGCATGTGTGGAATGATAAATAATAAAATAAGGTTCCTAGTAGCCTCTATGACCTGCTCAAGTGTTGTTCGTGATCATGTTTTCCGAATCTTAGGATATCGTTAAGTGTAACGATGATCCTAAAACAATATTGAGACTATGACGCTAGAAGAATGATCATATTTACTCGACCCAAAGACTTGATTGTTATACTTTGAGATAATATCGTCTCTAATCAATTGTTATAACACGGAGGGTTAACATGTGTTTTATGTTCCTTATACCATGAGAGTATCATAGTCACTTCTTAGCGTACGATGATATTTGGGGTTGCTCAAACGTTATGTGTAAGTAGGTGATCACAACTACAACTTACACGTTCACCAGAAAGTTTGAGAAGGGACTAGATGGCTCAAGAGTGGGATTTGCTCCTCCGACGATGGAGAGATATTCTTAGGATCCTCTCGGTGTGACGACATCCATCATTGTCTTGCGAGACATAAGTGACTATGTCACGGGGATGCCGAAACATGAAAACGAGAAAGAAGAAGAAAAGTGCTAATGAGGATAACAATATAGTGAGCATGTGATGACTCGGGAGGATACCAATGCATCCCGGGTTTTGTAAAGTGTCGTGAAGCAAAGAGAATGCCACATGGTAACCAAAGGTTTACTTGAATATTATTTGTGTGTTCATAGGGATCGATATGGACGTCCACGGTTCCGCTATATCGGTAGTTGAACGAAGGGGTTTCGTTCATGTCTATGAGTTACCGAACCTAGGGGTCACAAGCTTAAGGTAATCATGATCTGCCGAGTATTAGTAGGACATGAGTGATGAGAACATATTTGTGGAATTGTTTCATTAATATTCGAAATAGTTTTGAGAGGAACCGGAAGCGTTTCTGGGTCTCTTGAAGGGTTTCGAAGATTATTGGCTAATACCGGGTATTACCAATAAATAATATATAGGTAGAAAATGTTTACGAGGATGTTAAGTTATACATAAAATGGTCTGAATGTATTTAGAACAATTTTATATTAAATTAAATATCAACAGACCTTAAAAGGGCAAGAGGTGGAAGGCAACTTGGGCCACAAGGACCCAAGTGGGAGGCGCCTCTCTTCCCTAAGGAAGGAGGTTACTAGAGAGGCAGAACTCCTCCCTCCTAGGTGTAGGATCACTAGAAGGGATGTCTAGAGGGGGTGAATAGACTACTTGCAAATATTAAAACCTAGCCTTTTCCTGTTGGGGATCGTAGTAATAATTCAAAAATCCTACGTCACACCAAGATCATCTAGAAGAAACCAGCAACGAGTGAGGTAGAGCATCCTCATACCGTTGAAGTTCGCAAAGCGGATGCGTTACTATGAACGCGGCCGGTGGAGTTGTACTCGCGGCGATCCGATCCAAACACTGAAAGTTTGGTGTCTCCGCGTTCAACACACTTACAGCCCGGGGACGTCTCCTCCTTCTTGATCCAACAAGGAGGGAGGAGAAGTTGAGGGAGAACTCCGGCAGCACGACGGCGTGGTGGCGATGGAGTTTGTGGCTCTCCGGCATTGCTTTGCCAAGCACCGCGGAGGAGGAGAGGTGGAGAGGTAGGGCTGCGCCGAGGGAGGGAGAGACGTGTATTTGCAGCCCTCCCAATACGTCCACTATATATAGAGGGAGGGAGAGGGGGTGAACCACCCCTAGGGAAACCCTAGTAGGTGCAGCAGCCCTAGGTGAAGGAGGGGCGGTGCCCTAGGGGGTGGCTTGCCACCCAAGGCAGCCCCCACACCTAGGGTTTGGCCTCCCTTGCGCCTTGTACCTCGTCCCTTGCGCCTTGGGCCTCCTCCCTTGCTCGCACCAGCCCACCAGGGGCTGGTTCCCTTTCCCTTTCAGCCCATGTAGCCCTACGGGACAGGTGGACCTTCCTGGTGGACCCCCGGTACCCTTTCGGTGGTCCCGGTACAATACCGATAAACCCCGAAACTTTTCCGGCGACCGTAACAGAACTTCCCATATATAGATCTTTTACCTCTGGACCATTCCGAAACTCCTCGTGACATCCGGGATCTCATCCGGTATTCCGAACAACCTTCCATAACCACATATACGATTCCCATAACAACTCTAGCGTCACCGAACCTTAAGTGTGTAGACCCTACGGGTTCGGGAACCATGTAGACATGACCGAGACATCTCCCCGACCAATAACCAACAGTGGGGTCTGGATATCCATGTTGTCTCCCACATGTTCCACAATGATCTCATCGGATGAACCATGATGTCGAGGATTCACTCAATCCCGTATGCAATTCCCTTTGTCTACCAGTACGATACTTGCCCGAGATTCGATCGTCGGTATCCCTATACCTTGTTCAATCTCCCGACAAGTCTCTTTACTCGTTCTGTAACTCATCATTCCGTGGCAAACTCCTTAGTCACATTGAGCTCATTATGATGATGCATTACCGAGTGAGCCCAGAGATACCTCTCTGTCACACGGAGCGACAAATCCCAGTCTCGATTCGTACCAACCCAACACACACTTTTGGAGATACCTGTAGTGCACCTTTATAATCACCCAGTTACGTTGTGATGTTTGATACATCCAAAGCACTCCTACAATATCCGGGAGTTGCACAATCTCATGGTGTAAGGAAATGATACTTGACATTATAAAAGCTCTAGCAAACGAACTACACGATCTTGTGCTATGCTTAGGATTGGGTCTTGTCCATCACATCATTCTCCTAATGATGTGATCCCGTTATCAACGACATCCAATGTCCATGGTCAGGAAACCATGACCATCTATTGATCAACGAGCTAGCCAACTAGAGGCTCACTAGGGACATGTTTTGGTCTATGTATTCACACATGTATTATGGTTTCCGGGTAACACAATTATAGCATGAAAAATACACAATTATCATGAACAAGGAAATATAATAATGACCAATTCATTATTGCCTCTGGGGCATATTTCCAACAGTCTCCCACTTGCACTAGAGTCAATAATCTAGTTCACATCACTATGTGATTGTAATGAATCTAACACCCATGGTGTTTGATCATATCTTGCTTGTGAGAGAGGTTTTTTTTAGTCAACGGGTCTGAACCTTTTAGATCCGTGTATGCTTTACAAATCTCTATGTCATCACGTAGATGTTGCTACCACGCGCCATTTGGAACCATTCCAAATGACTGCTCCATTGTATGAATCTAGTTTACTACTTAGAGTCATCCGGATTAGTGACAAAGCTTGCATCGTCGTAATCCTTTACGGCGAAATCCTTTTACCACCTCCATAATCAAGAAAAAAAAACTTAGTCCACTAGTTACTAAGGATAACTTTGACCGTTGTTCAATGATCCATTCCTGGATCACTCTTGTACCCCTTGACTAACTCATGGCAAGGCACACTTCAGGTGCGGCACACACCATAGCATACTATAGAGCCTACGGCTAATGCATAGGGGACGTCCTTCGTCCTTTCTCTCTCTTCTGCCGTGGTCAGGTTTTGAGTCTTACTCAATATTCACACCTTATAACACAACCAATAACTCCTTGTTTGCCGATTTATTTTGAACTCGTTCAAAATCTTGTCACGGTATGTATTCATTTGAAAGTACTATCAAGCGTTTTTATCTATCTTTATAGATCTTGATGCTCAATGTTCATGTAGCTCAATCCAAATTTTCCTTTGAAAAACACTTTTCAAAAAACCCTATATGCTTTCCAGAAGTTCTACATCGTTTCCGATCAACTCATAAGAAATTCTATAGTGCTCCCACTCACTTCTTTGGAAATACAAGTTTCTCATAAACTTTGTATAAAAAACAAAATCTTTGATCACCTCATCAAAGCGTATATTCCAACTCCGAGATGCTTGCTCCAGTCCATAGAAGGATTGCTGGAGCCTTGCATACTTGTTAGCATCCTTTAGGATCGACAAAACCTTCTGGTTGTATTACATACAACCTTTCCTCAAGGAAATCGTCGAGGAAACAATGTTTTAACATCCTATCTGCAAGATTTCATAAATAATGCAGCAACTGCTAACATAATTCCAACAGACTTTCAACATCGCTATGAGTGAGAAAGTCTCATCGTAGTCAACTCTTTCAACTTGTCAAAAACATCTTTGCGACAAGTTGAGCTTTCTTAATGGTGACTTTTCACCATCATCGTTTGTCTTCCTTTTAAAGATCCATGTGTAGTTAATAGTCTTATGACCATCAAATAGTTCTTCCAAAGTCTACACTTTGTTTTCATACATGGATCCTCTCTCAGATTTCATGGCCTCCAGCCATTTGTTGGAATCCGGGCCCACCATCGCTTCTCCGTAGCTCGTAGGTTAATGTTGTCTAATGACATGACGTCCAAGGCAGGATTACCGTACCACTCTCGAGTAGTACGCGTTCTTGGCGACCTACGAGGTTTGGTAGTGACTTGATCCGAAGCTTCATGATCACCATTATCAGCTTCCACTTCAATTGGTGTAGGCACCACAGGAACAACTTCTTGCGCCCTACTACACACTGGTTGAAGTGATGGTTCAATAACCTCATCAAGTTTCCACCATCCTCCCACTCAATTCTATCGAGAGAAACTTTTCCTCGAGAAAGGATCCGTTTCTAGAAACAAACACTTTGTTTCCGGATCTGAGATAGGAGGTATACCCAACTGTTTTGGGTGTCCTATGAAGATGCATTTATCGCTTTGGGTTCGAGATTATCAGGCTGAAACTCTTTCACATAAGCATCATAGCCCCAAACTTTTAAGAAACGACATCTTAGGTTTCTCCAAACCATAGTTCATGTGGTGTCAATGATACATCCCAAACGTATCTATAATTTTTGCTTGTGACATGATATTTTGGGTGACATTGTTATATGTTTTGCTACACTTTTATACCTTTTACACTAACCTACTAACTCTGTGCACCCAGTGCCAGTTTCTCTGTGCTGATGTCTTTTTTGCAGGGACTTTTACCCCAATTTACAGAGTCCCAAAAATCCCGAGAAAAATATATAAAAATCAGCGTGACAAAAGATTCCGGAGCACCAAAGGTGGGCCAGAGGGGAGCCAGGGCCTGCCCAGGCGGCCTCCCTGCACGGCCTACCCCCTGGCCGCGCCCACATGTCGCTTGGGTGGGACCCACCTCCTCTGACACCCTCCTTTGGCCTATATTTACCCCTCCGATCGGAAACCCTTCCATCATATCCAGAATAACGAATTTCTCCATCGTTCCGCCGCCACATCGCTTACAAGATCGGGAGCGTCAGAAGACCTCTTCACGGCACCCTCTAGAGGGAGGATTGACCTCCGGGAGCTTCTCCACCATCATGGACGCTTCCCGGACGTGCCGTGAGTAGTCCTCCTTGGACCATGAGTCCATGAACAATAGCTATGTGATGTCTTCTCTCCAATCTTGTGCTTCAATGATTAGCCCTTGTGAGTTGCCCTACATGATCAAGGCATCTATGTAATTTTCCTGCTGTTGCTATGCTCGGTTTGCTCGGATCCGATGGATTATGAGATTATATTTAGATTATGATGAGTTATATATTTGGGTATTCTTTTATATTATGTTCTTAGGTAATTCATTCATGTTCTCCGTTGATTTTTATTGCTTTGGCCGAGTAGTAGATTGTAACTCCAAGAGGGAGCGTTATGCATGATTGTGGGTTCATGCCCCCTGATGTCTAGCTGGAGTGACAGAAACATGAGACTAGGGGATGTGTTGTTGCCACTAGGCAGAAAACAACGGTGCTTGTGACCACAATTGCAAGGATTGTTTACCTTACGCAAAGTTCGTTAATGCAGTTGTCCGTTGCTTTGAGTTTACACTTTGGGTGGGGCTCGCAATTTAATACCAGCGAGATGTTCTGGATAGATATCTCAAGGTGGATGATTAGTAAGTAGATGCTGATGAATAAACGGTCTACTTGTCTTGGCGTACTGCCCATAACTTTTGAGCCTCTAACTTTCTAGTAGCATGATTAGCATTGCGGTGCATTTATAATTTTGTCAATTGTCGAGTTGTAATTTGTTTACCCATGCATAGTTGTTTATCGTCTTTTGGGAGAGAGAAATCACTACTGAACATCAAGTGACTCCGGTTCATATTACCACCATTGCTTACACCTCCACCATTTACTATTTTATTTACTTCTCCGTTGCAATCGCTATCACTATTCCCGCTTGTGTTTTGATCCTTTGCAAACTACAAGGCCGGATAGATTGACAACCTCTCTGAACTCGTTGGGAGCAAAGTTATTTGTTGTGTGTGCAGGTCCACATCTTCTCCTAGCGCCAGAGTGGTGGACACCTACTTGTTAATCCTCGGAGTCCTGCTGGTTCGATAAACCTTACAGTCCCCGTGTAAGGGAAATCTCCTGATGACTACATCTCCACCTTCCACTTGGGGTAACCAACGAGGGGCGAGAAGTATATCCGTCAACTCGTCATCAAGCAAATTTCTGGTGCCATTGTCGGGGACTCCAGTCTTCAAGATATGGGAGTTGGACTCTATCCTTTACCTTTGCTTTTTAGTCTTGTTAGTTTTCTTTCTAGTTTTTTCCTTTAGAGTCTTATACCAAAAACCACAAAAAAAGTTGATTTGCTTTCTGCTTAGTCCAGCATGTTCGGGTTTGATGCTTGCAGGGAACTTGAGGTCATAGATTTCCATCAAAAGAATGGATAAAATATGAAGGAGAGTTGGGATAAAATTTTTGAAGCACATAAGAGAATTATGCCTTGGATACCTATCAAAATTGTGCTGAGAAATTTCTATCATGGTCTTTTTATATGGTGTAAACACTCTCTTGACATTATAGCTAAAGGAGATTTTTTTAGAGTGTGATGAGGCTAGAGCTCTTGATATTATACATGGTCTATCTAATTACCTTGCTTATGATGATAGATGTCGGGACCCCGATCCTAAGCCATAGGAATCCAGCCTGTAACACATCGCATCTCTTTGCGGTCTCACGCACGGTTAACCCCATGGCTACCATACCTTAGCCGAGACCGTTTTCGCCTTTTGACTCACGTATGCATTTGTGTCGCTAGCACTCCAATATCAAAGAACCCGGGTCGACATAACTAGTCATAAACTTGATACGTCCATTTTACATCATGTTTTCATGTTGATATTCATCTCTTCTTTGGCTGTTATTTCACTTCACGGACTATTCTTATGTCTTTTCTCTCTTATTTTGCAAGATTTACATGAAGAGGGAGAATACCGGCAACTGGAATTCTGGCCTAAAAGTGGAGCAAAGTTGAGATACCTATTCTGCGCATTTCCAAATGCCGTGAAAATCAAAAGGGATATTTTCCCAATTTATAAAAAATACTGGGCCGAAGAAGTGCCGGAGGGGCACCAGGGGGTGCCCACAAGCCTGCATGGCGCGGCCACCCCCGAGGCCGCGCCATGGGGGCTTGTGGGCAGCCCACTGGCCCACTGCCACCCTCTTTTGCTATATGGAGGGTTTCGTCTAGGAAAAAAAATAGTGATGAGCTTTTTCGTGGTTTCGTCGCCGCCACGAGGCAAAACTTGAGCAGAACCAATCTAGAGCTCCGGCCGGGGAAACTTCCCTCTCGGAGGGGGAAATCGTCGCCATCATCATCACCAACAGTACTCTCATCGGAGGGGACTCGTCACCATCAACATCTTCGTCAGCACCATCTCATCTCCAAACCCTAGTTCATCTCTTCTAACCAATCTCCATCTCGCGACTCAGATTGGTACTTGTAAGGTTGCTAGTAGTGTTGATTACTCTTTGTAGTTGATGCTAGTTGGATTACTTGGTGGAAGAGTTTATGTTCATATCCTTGATGCTACTCATTACCTCTCTGATCATGAATATGATTATGCTTTGTGAGTAGTTACTTTTGTTCCTGAGGACATGGGATACGTCATGCTAATAGTAGTCATGTGAATTTGGTATTCGTTCGGTAATTTGATATGATGTATGTTGTTTTTCCTCTAGTGGTGTTATGTGAACGTCGACTACATAATACTTCACCATTATTTGGGCCTAGAGGAAGGCATTGGAAAGTAGTAAGTAGATGATGGGTTGCTAGAGTGACAAAAGCTTAAACCCTAGTTTATGCGTTGCTTCGTAAGGGGCTGATTTGGATCCACTAGTTTAATGCTATGGTTAGACTTTGTCTTAATTCTTCTTTCGTAGTTGAGGATGCTTGCGAGAGGGGTTAATCATAAGTGGGATGCTTGTCCAAGTAAGGGCAGTACCCAAGCGCCGGTCCACCCACATATCAAACTATCAAAGTAACGAACGCGATCCCGTGTGTCCTCGGGAGCGTTTTTCCTCCTATAAGACTTTGTCCAGGCTTGTACCTTGCTTCAAAAGGGATTGGGCCACTTTTCTGCACCGTTGCTACTTTTGTTACTTGTTGCTTGCTACGAATCATCTCACCACACAATCACTTGTTACCGACAATTTCAGTGCCTGCAGATTTTTCCTTGCTGAAAACCACTTGTCAGATCCTTCTGCTCCTCGTTGGGTTCGACACTCTTACTTATCGAAAGGACTACGATTGATTCCCTATACTTTTGGGTCATCAAGACTCTTTTCTGGCGCCGTTGCCAGGGAGTGAAGCGCCTTTGGTAAGTGGAACTTGGTAAGGAAGCATTCATATAGTGTGCTGAAATTTGTTGTCACTTGTCACTATGGATACTAATCCTTTGAGGGGCTTGTTCGGGGTATCTTCACCTCGAACGGAAGCACAAAGAGTTGCTCCTCAAGTTGCTGCACCTACTGAAAATATTTGCTTTGAATTTCCTTCGGGTATGCTTGAGAAACTGCTGGCTAATCCTTTTACAGGAGATGGAACATCACATCCAGACTTGCATCTAATATATGTAGATGAAGTTTGTGGTTTATTTAAGCTTGCAAGTGTGCCCGAGGATGAGGTCAAGAAGAAATTATTTCCTTTATCTTTGAAGGATAAGGCGTTGACATGGTATAGGCTATGTGATGATACTGGATCATGGGACTACAATCGGTTGAAATTGGAATTTCATCAAAAGTTTTATCCTATGCATTTAGTACATCGTGATCAGAATTATATTTATAACTTTTGGCCTCGTGACAGAGAAAGCATCGCTCAAGCTTGGGGGAGGCTTAAATCAATGCTATATTCATGCCCCAATCATGAGCTCTCGAGAGAAATTATCATTCAGAACTTCTATGCTCAGCTTTCTCATGATGATCGCACCATGATTGACACTTCTTGTACCGGTTCTTTTATGAAGAGAGATATTGACTTCAAATGGAATTTATTGGAGAGAATTAAACGCAACTCTGAAGATTGGGAGCTTGAAGAAGGTAAGGAGTCAGGTATAAATTTCACTTTTGATTGCGTTAAATCCTTTGTTTAGACAAATACTTTTTGTGACTTTAGCGCTAAGTATGGACTTGACTCTAAGATAGTAGCTTCATTGTGTGAATCCTTTGCTGCTCATATTGATCTCCCCAAAGAGAAGTGGTTTAAATTTCATCCTCCTTTAGAAGTCAATGTAGTTAAACCCACTCCAGTTGAAGAGAAAGTCATTGCCTATAATGATCCTGTGGTACCCAGTGCTTACATTGAGAAACCACCTTTCTGTGTTAGGATAAAGGATCATTCTAAAGCTTCAACTGTGATACGTAGAGGCTATATTAGAACACCTACACCCCCTGAGCATATTAGAGTTGAACCTAGCATTGCTATTATCAAATATCTTCTGTCTGAAGAAGTTGAGGGACATAATATTCACTTCTGTGAAGATGCTGCTAGAATTGCTAAACCTCACGCTAGAGACAAACATAGGCCTGATGTTGGCATGCCTGTGGTTTCTGTTAAGATAGGAGATCATTGTTACCATGGTTTATGTGACGTGGGTGCTAGTGTTAGTGCAATACCTCAATCCTTATATGATGAAATCAAAGATGAGATTGCACCTGTTGAGATAGAACCTATTGATGTCACTATTCAGCTTGCCAATAGAGATACTATCTGCTGTGTGGGAATTGTTAGGGATGTTGAAGTCTTGTGTGGTAAAATGAAGTATCCTGCTGATTTCCTCGTTCTTGCTACCGCACAAGATAGCTTTTGTCCCATCATATTTGGTAGACCTTTTCTCAATACCGTCAATGCTCATATTGATTGTGAGAAGCAAACTGTCACTGTTGGCTTTGAAGGAGTGTCACATGAGTTCAGTTTCTCTAAGTTTGGTAGACGACCTCATGAAAAGGAGTTGCCTAGTAGGGATGAAACTATTGCCTTAGCTTCTATTGTCGTGCCTCCTACTGATCCCTTAGAGCAATACTTGCTTGAGCGTGAAAATGATATGCATATGGATGAAAGGGATGAAATAGATAGAGTTGTCTTAGAACAATATCCTATCCTTAAGAATAACTTGCGTGTTGAACTGCTTGGGGATCCACCCCCACCAAAGGGTGATCCTGTGTTCGAGCTTAAATAGTTGCCTGATACTCTTAAGTATGCCTATCTTGATGAAAATGAGATATATCCTGTCATTATTAGTGCTAGCCTCTCGGAGCATGAAGAAAAGAAGTTACTAAAAACTCTAAGGAAGCACCGCACTGCTATTGGATATACTGTTGATGATCTTAAGGACATTAGTCCTACCCTATGCCAGCACAAGATCAAAACTGATCCTGAATTCAAACCAGTTGCTGATCATCAAAGGAGATTAAATCCTAAGATGAAAGAAGTAGTAAGAAAAGAAATACTAAAGCTCCTGGAAGGGGGTATTATCTATCCTGTTGCTCATAGCGATTGGGTGAGTCCGGTGCATTGCGTCCCTAAGAAGGTTGGCATTACCGTTGTCCCTAATGATAAGGATGAGTTGATCCCACAGAGGATTATTACTGGCTATAGGATGGTGATTGATTTTAGGAAGTTGAATAAGGCCACTAGGAAAGATCATTACCCTCTACCTTTTATCGACCAAATGCAAGAAAGGCCGTCTAAACACATACACTTCTGCTTTCTAGAAGGTTATTCTGGTTTCTTCCAAATACTAGTTGCACAATCTGATAAGGGGAAAACCACTTTCACCTACCTCTTTGGTACCTTTGCTTATAGACGTATGCCTTTTGGCTTATGTAATGCACCTGCCACCTTTCAAAGATGTATGATGGCTATATTCTCTGACTTTTGTGAAAAGATTGTCGAGGTTTTCATGGATGACTTCTCCGTTTACGGGTCTTCTTTTGATGATTGCCTCAGCAACCTTGGTCGAGTCTTGCAGAGATGTAAAGACACCAATCTTGTCTTGAATTGGGAGAAGTGCCACTTTATGGTTAATGAAGGCATCATCTTAGGACATAACATTTCTGAAAGAGGTATTGAAGTTGATAAGGCTAAGGTTGATGCAATCGAGAAAATGCCATACCCCACAGATATCAAAGGTATAAGAAGTTTCCTTGGCCATGCTGGTTTCTATAGAAGGTTTATTAAGGACTTCTCTAAGATTTCTAGGCCTCTTACCAATCTCTTGCAAAAGGATATTCCTTTTGTTTTTGACGATGATTGTGAGGAAGCCTTCGAAATACTTAAGAGGGCTTTGATAACTCCACCTATTGTTCAACCACCTGATTGGAACTTGCCTTTTGAGATCATGTGTGACGCTAGTGATTATGCTGTTGGTGTTGTCCTAGGGCAAAGAGTTGATAAGAAGTTGAATGTTATTTACTATGCTAGTAAAACTCTAGACAGTGCCCAGAGAAACTATGCCACTACGGAGAAGGAACTTTTTAGCAGTCGTGTTTGCGTGTGAAAAGTTCAGGTCTTACATAGTTGATTCCAAAGTCATTATTCACACTGATCACGCTGCCATTAAGTACCTCATGAAGAAGAAGGATGCTAAACCTAGACTTATCAGATGGATTCTCTTGCTACAAGAATTTGGTTTGCACGTTGTTGACAGAAAGGGTGCTGATAACCCAGTAGCAGATAACTTGTCTAGGTTGGAGAACGTTCTTGATGACCCACAACCTATTGATGATAGCTTTCCCGGTAAGCAACTGAATGTCATCAATGCTTCTCGTAGTGCATCGTGGCATGCTGATTATGCGAAATATATCGTTGCCAAATACATACCACCTAGTTTTACGTACCAGCAAAAGAAGAAATTCTTCTTTGACTTGAGACACTACTTCTGGGATGATCCTCACCTTTATAAGGAAGGAGTAGATGGTGTTACTAGACATTGTGTACCTGAACGTGAACAGGGACAGATCCTACAGAAGTGTCACTCCGAGGCCTACGGAGGACACCATGCGGGAGATAGAACTGCACACAAGGTATTGCAATCAGGTTTCTATTGGCCCACTCTCTTCAAGGATGCCCGTAAGTTTGTCCTGTCTTTGTGACGAATGTCAAAGAATAGGTAATATTAGCAAACGTCAGGAAATGCCTTTGAAATATTCACTTGTCATTGAACCATTTGATGTTTGGGTCTTTGATTATATGGGACCTTTTCCCAAATCCAATGGGTATACTCATATCCTAGTTTCTGTTGATTATGTCACTAAGTGGGTAGAAGCTCCCCACTAGTAGTGCTGATAATAACACTTCTATCAAGATGCTGAAAGAAGTCATCTTCCCTAGATTTGGAGTCCCTAGATATCTAATGATCGATGGTGGTTCACACTTCATTCATGGTGCTTTCCGTAAAATGCTTGCTAAGTACGATGTCAACCATAGAATTGCGTCTCCCTATCACCCTCAGTCCAGTGGTCAAGTAGAGCTAAGTAATAGAGAGATCAAACTGATTCTGCAAAAGACTGTCAACAGGTTTAGAAAGAATTGGTCTAAGAAGCTCGATGATGCACTGTGGGCTTATAGAACTGCCTATAAGAATCCCATGGGCATGTCTCCGTACAAAATGGTGTACAGTAAAGCATGTCATCTACCTCTTGAGCTAGAGCATAAAGCTTATTGGGCAATCAAAGAGCTCAACTTTGATTTCAAACTTGCCGGTGAGAAGAGGTTATTTGATATTAGCTTGCTTGATGAATGGAGAACTCAGGCATATGAGAATGCCAAGTTGTTCAAAGAGAAGGTTAAGAGGTGGCATGATAAGAGGATACAAAAGCGTGAGTTCAATGTAGGTGATTATGTCTTGCTATATAACTCTCGTTTAAGATTCTTTGCAGGCAAGCTTCTCTCTAAATGGGAAGGTCCCTATGTTGTTGAGGAAGTATATCGTTCCGGTGCTATGAAGATCAACAACACGGAAGGTAATTGTCCGAGAGTTGTAAATGGGTAGAGAATCAAGCATTATATCTCAGGTACTCCCATAAATGCTGAAAGTAATATCATTAATACCATAACTCCGGAGGAATACCTAAGGGATGTTTATCAGCCTGTTTCAAACTCCGAAAACGAAGAGGTATGTGATTCGGTAAGAAAACACAGTCCAAAACTTTTCCAGTAGGAAATTTTCTCCGTTTTGCAATATTTGAAAAAAATACAAAAATTGGAAGTAGTCCGGAAAGTGCGCGAGGAGGCGACAAGCCTGCACGACGCGGGCCCACCCCCTAGCCGCGCCATGAGGGCTTGTGGCCACCTCGTGCGCCTCCCGGACTCCGTTTTCGTGCAGGGGACTCCTTCTGGTCTGGAAAAAATCATTATACATACTTCCGTTTGGTCTGACCCCTGCATCACGCAGATTTCCTTTGTTTTTCGTTTCGAGCCTGTTTCTGTTGCAGATCTAGATCGCCATGACTTCCCCAAAAGCTCCTAAGGACAAGATCTTCGATAAGGTCATCAATCCCTACCTCACGGAAGTGCTGCAACACCCTCAATCTATCGAGATGCGTGAGGGGATGTTGCACATCCGTGATGTTGAGGGGCCTAAGAAGATCGGAAGCGTGGAGACGAGGCTCGAAGCAATGGAGCAACAAGTCTTCAAGTGCCAAGGGATGGTGGAGCGTGGACTCAACGCCAACCACATGATGATCATGGAGGTCACCAACAAGCAAAGGATTGATGCCAATGACATTGGGAAGCATCTCTCTAGGCTCTATGACACGGTTGATCAACTCCAGGGCCAGATCAATGACCTGCAGAACCAAAACTGTGAGTATGAGTATAGATTTAAATCAATACGGTTGGTTGCAGATTTGAAGATTCCGGAGACTCGTTCATCTTTCCATGATGGAGCACCTATGCCTTGGAAGACGGAGGATCAAACTCATGTTGCAACAACTCCACCACCATCACCACCAAAGGAAGACAACTGAGCATTGGTATGGGCAATCCCCTTGGCTTGTGCCAAGCTTGGGGCAGTTGCCCCGGTATCGTATCACCATCACATCTTTTGCCTTTACCTTTGTTTCAGTTTTTTCCTATTTAGTTTTCTTTTTCTCTAGTAGTTTAAAAGTCTTAGTGTTTTAGTCTTGAGTTTTGCTTTGTGTCACCCCCGATGTATTCTTGCTCGTGAGCCATATAATAAAGAGTTTCTTAGTTGAAGGGTTTTGCCTCTTGCCATGATCAAAAGAGTGAGAATAGAAAAAAAGCATGAAAGATCATGTAATGATCTTATGGGAAGTGATGGCTTCACATATAAAAAGAATGAGGATTGAAACTTGTTGAGGGTAGGCAAACGTAGACCTTGGTCATTGTTGCAATTAATAGGAAGTGATAAGGAAGGAGAGTTTCACATATAAATATATCATCTCTGACACCATCTATGATTTTGAACACTCACCGAACTATTGCATGCCTAGAAGTAGATGTTGGACAAGGAAGACAACGTAATGAATTGTGTTTGCCTGGCTCTGAACAATGTTATATGATTAGAGATCCCTTAGCATGTGACGATTGCTTCCACCTCATATTAGCCAAAAATCCCGCACCAATTAGAGATACTACTTGTGCATCCATAAACCTTCAAACCAGTTTTGCCTTGTGAGTCCACCATACCTACCTATGGATTGAATAAGATCCCTCAAGTAAGTTGTCATCGGTGCAAGCAATAAAAATTGCTCTCTAATATGTATGATCTATTAGTGTGAGGAAAGTAAGCGTTATACAAACTTGTGATGAGGAAGACATAAAAGCAACAGACTGCATAATAAAGTTCTTTATCACAGGGGGCAATATAAAGTGACGATCCTCCGCACTAAGAGGACACATATCCAAACCTCAAAAGCGCATGACAACTCTGCTTCCCTCTGCGAAGGGCCTATCTTGTACCTTTACTTTTTGTCCCTGGAAGAGTCGTGGTGATCTTCACCAATTCCTTATTTTGCCTTTGTCTTGGCTACCGTCATATGCTTGGCAAAGATCTATATTCATATATCAACTTGGAGGTAAGTATTCATGAATTATTATTGTTGACATTAACCTTGAGGTAAGCTGTTGGGAGGCAAAACTATAAGCCCCTATCTTTCTCTGTGTCCAGCTAAAACTTTGATCTCATGAGTACCACGTGAGTTGTAGCAATTGTAGAAAACGAAAGAATGATTGAGTATGTGGATTTGCTTTACAAGCTCTTATTGACTCTTTCTGATGTTGTGATAAATTGCAATTGCTTCAGTGGAGAAATTATCACTTTACCGTCACATTACAAGTCTATCCCTCTCGGTATGGTTCTTGATCCATGCTTTACTTTGTGGAGAAATTATCACTTTAGCATGAGAGATTATATGTTGGTATTGCTGTTCTGATCTTGATCATGATGCATGCATATTCGTATCTTGTTTTGTCGACACCTCTCTCCCTAAACATGTGGACATATTTAGTGAGCAAGGCTTTCGCTTGAGGACAAGCGAGGTCTAAGCTTGGGGGAGTTGATACGTCCATTTTGCATCATGTTTTCATGTTGATATTTATCTCTTCTTTGGCTGTTATTTCACTTCACGGTACTATTCTTATGCCTTTTCTCTCTTATTTTGCAAGGTTTACATGAAGAGGGAGAATACCGGCAACTGGAATTCTGGCCTGAAAGTGGAGCAAAGTTGAGATACCTATTCTGCGCAACTCCAAACACCGTGAAAGTCAACGGGGATTTTTTTCCCAGTTTATAAAAAATACTGGGCCGAAGAAGTGCCGGAGGGGCACCAGGGGGTTCCCACAAGCCTGCATGGCGCGGCCACCCCCAGGCTGCGCCATGGGGGCTTGTGGGCAGCCCACTGGCCCACTGGCCCCCCTCTTTTGCTATATGGAGGGTTTCGTCCAGGAAAAAATCAGAGAGGAGCTTTTTCGTGGTTTCGCCGCCGCCACGAGGCGGAACTTGAGCAGAACCAATCTATAGCTCCGGCAGGACGATCCTGTCGGGGAAACTTCCCTCCCGGAGGGGGAAAACGTCGCCATCGTCATCACCAACACTCCTCTCATCGGAGGGGGCTCGTCACCATCAACATCTTCATCAACACCATCTCATCTCCAAACCCTAGTTCATCTCTTGTAACCAATCTCCGTCTCGCGACTCTGATTGGTACTTGTAAGGTTGCTAATAGTGTTGATTACTCTTTGTAGTTGATGCTAGTTAGATTACTTGGTGGAAGAGTTTATGTTCAGATCCTTGATGCTACTCATTACCTCTCTGATCATGAATATGATTATGCTTTGTGAGTAGTTACTTTTGTTCCTGAGGACATGGGATAAGTCATGCTAATAGTAGTCATGTGAATTTGGTATTCGTTCGGTAATTTGATATGTTGTATGTTGTTTTTCCTCTAGTGGTGTTATTTGAACGTCGACTACATAACACTTCACCATTATTTGTACCTAGAGGAAGGCGTTGGTAAGTAGTAAGTAGATGATGGGTTGCTAGAGTAACAGAAGCTTAAACCCTAGTTTATGCGTTGCTTCGTAAGGGGCTGATTTGGATCCACTAGTTTAATGCTATGGTTAGACTTTGTCTTAATTCTTCTTTCATAGTTGCGGATGCTTGCGAGAGGGGTTAATCATAAGTGGGATGCTTGTCCAAGTAAGGGCAGTACCCAAGCGCTGGTCCACCCACATATCAAACTATCAAAGTAACGAACGCGAATCATATGAACATGATGAAACTAGCATGACAAAAATTCCCGTGTGTCCTCGGGAGTGTTTTTCCTCCTATAAGACTTTGTCCAGGCTTGTCCCTTGCTACAAAAGGGATTGGGCCACTTTGCTGCACCGTTGCTACTTTTGTTACTTGTTTCTTGCTACGAATCATCTCACCACATAATCACTTGTTACCGACAATTTCAGTGCGTGCAGATTTTTCCTTGCTGAGAACCACTTGTCAGATCCCTCTGCTCCTCGTTGGGTTCGACACTCTTACTTATCGAAAGGACTACAATTAATCCCCTATACTTGTGGGTCATCAAAACTCAAGTGGCTCAACTATACAGAGACATGCATACATAACCCAACAAAGCAGGTGTCGGTCAACAACGAGTGTAGACGAGTCGTAGCAAGCTACAAGGACTCCATTACACCGCGTGACATTTCTCTGTAGGGACAGACACAAGAACTAACAAGGATACATGCCGGTCAACCAATGTGTCCGGAGCAGTAGCAAACTACCAAGGCTCGGTGGAAGCACAAGGGGGCATTTCTGTGCATAGAGAGCTACTAAGGCATACAACTAGGTGTCGAATTCGATACATATAACAATACATCACACGTACGCATGACATACTAGATATGCATAGATACAACAATGGCATCACAACATAACCATAAAACATCACAACATTTATTTAGAAGACTCGGAAGAGTCTTGCATAATAAGTTCATACAGGTAGGGGTCACATGACCCGACACTCAAGTCATACAAGCAAAGTCATACAAACCAAGCAGAAGCATTAAAGCTGTCTGAGTACAGACAGTTGAAAGGAAAAGGCATAAATCCTGACTATCTAGAGATCCCTTCTGAAAGGGGCCAGGTCGTAGCTGGGACACTAGCTACTCGTCATCATCGAGGTCTAGGTAGAACCCACCTGTTGGCTCGTGGGTATCTTCTGCAACATTTATTAAACAAACATGAGTACAAAGCTACTCAGCAAGACTTTAGAACAGATCTATCTACTCATGCACATGTATCAATAAAGGGGGTTGTGGGGTTTCATGCAGCAAGCTAGCTTTGACTCTTGGCTAGACTATACTACAATTTTAAATAGTTTTGAACAACTTTGATAAGTCGTACACGAGTCCACTACCACCACAATAATACACTATCATGGATTCCTTTCCATCTCTCTACGGAAATGCCATACATGATACTCACAATTATCTTGATACTTTTATGAGTAGCCATTAAAGTTATCTATGAACAACTTATGTCTCCAAGTAGTTCCATATCCGCGGATGCGGCTATTCGAATAGATCATAACCCTGCAGGGGTGTACCTCTTCACACACGCTCTCGCACACTTATCGCCATGTGCACGTCATGCACCTCGGCAACCTTCAAGCGGAAGCCTAGCGAGGGAGTCGGCCACGACCGTTAACCATGCTAATACCTAGTCCAGGTTTATCGCCTATTTGAGAGTGAACTCGCACGAAAGTCCGGCCGAGGTTTCCGCTACGGTCCCAAACGATGTGCCCAGGGTTCCCAAGCCCACCATCAAGGTTCCACTTGGTACACCGTGCCACTGCCTACGGCATCATAGCCCACCTCTAAGGTCAGCACTATGCACGGCCTCCAGCATGACTATAAACACTGGAAACTGCTTGCAACTCCTGGACCGAGTACTAGGCGATTAATAAGTCGAACGAGGTCATATTTCAGGGCCGAGCATGTGGTAGTAACTAGTCTTGGACTACATACACGGAACTCAGTTCCTAAGGACGGTTCCGATGAAACAACCCGCCATGTACTCCTACATAGCCTTACATCGGTACCTTTACCAAATCAGGTTTCACACTTATTCTTTGTCACTAGAATACATTCATCCATTCATGTTCATCACCCGGATGAAACATACCTGACACAACTCTAGGCATAACAAGCATAGCAGGATAAGACACATCATGGCTCAAGCAACTACCAGGTGTGCTAGGTTGCAAGCTTTGGCTATTTACTGTGACAATGACAAGTCATGCAAAGGAATAGGTTCAACTACCGAAGTAAAGCATTTGAAGTATTTTGTCCTAATGCAATAAGTGAGAGCAGGAGCGGAAACATGGGATTTTATCGGGTTGATCAAAAATGGTGCTTGCCTTGTTGCTCAGCAGAAGGATTAAATCCGTCAGTCGGATATTTGGACGTATCTGGAGGGGCAAAGCCTACCGAAATAATAGCGACAATCAATATCATTCAAATGCAACAATATGATGCATGATTAGGCATGAAATGAAATGTAGTATGGTTTAATGTGGCTAACAGCACCATAGAATGGTCCTGATTTGAATTCAAAATTCAAATATTATTTGAAATAAGATATTTATCAAATTAATTTAATTGATTTTACCTCATGCTGTTTCATAACTTTGTTTGTCATGCATGAAAGTAGCACCATTGTGTTCATTGAATTTTTCTGATCATTTTACATATATTATTTGTCAGATTTGGAGTTATATTTAAATTTCTATGAATTTTCAAAGTTTTGAACTTATTATGGAATTGTTTTAAATCAGAAATAGAATTACTGCATGAGCATGACATCAGCAGGTCGATCTGGCCGTTGGAAGTCAAACCTGACCAGTGGGACCCACTGGTCAGTGACTCTGGTTAGTTTTTAGTTAAATTTTAGGTTAACTCGCTAATTAGTAGTGGCTGCCCTACTCGTCAGTGATTGATTAGCAATTAAAATAAATAATTCATATTTTAGTTAACCTAACTTAATTATCCAGGGCTGGCCCCACTTGTCGTAGACTCTGGGGAGTCAAACCACCGGCGATGGGGTCAAACCCACCGACGATGAGCCATCGGTGGCTCCAGGGACGGTGGAGGGCATCGGAAATGCTCCTCCGGCAACCAAACAAGCGGTGGAAGGCACCACAGGAATGGCCCTTCGCCCGCGAGTTCATTTTTGCAAGTCTTGGGGGTTGAAACGGCCGGAGTCGACGCCGGAGACGAGCTCGGCGGCTGCCGGAGCTCGGGCAACGTCGAGGTCATCGAAACAGAGCGCAAATGGGTGGGGGTTTAGCTCCTACAGCACCTACGCAACATGCTGAAGCTACTGGTGGTCTCAGATGGATCAACCCATCACCGGAGCCTCACCGGCGACGAGCTCCCGCGGCGGATCTCATCGGGCTCCGTTGGGATCGGGCGCTAGGGCTTGGGATCGACGGGGAAAAGAGGGGGAAAAGCATCCGGGGCTCACGGGGATTGTAGAGGCGTCGAGAGAGGGCTCAGGGATGGCATGGAGAGGGAGAACGACGACGGCGAACGTCGGCGATCCGAGGAAGAAGACGACGGCGTTGGGGCGTTGCAGGGCTCGAGGGCTATATTCCTTCTGCGTAGACGATGAGTTCGATGAGGCGGAGACGATGGCGTGCTCGGGGAGGCTTGCTGTGGCCGGTGACGACGGCGTGCTCGAGCTCGAGCTTGGCTCCAATGGCGACCGAGAGGAGGGAGAGAAGGAGGGAGAATGGGGAGATGAGCACTACGGGAATGGGTTGCGGGGGAGGTTATCTTCCTTGCCAGCACGACAGGGTGGCCAGGCACGCACCCAGGTGCGTGGCCTCGCTGGAGGAAGCGACGGTCACCTCCTGTTGCCTACTGTCGAGGAGGAAGATGACGGGAGAGGTGCTGGGCTGGGCCAAGGTGAGCGACAGGTAAGGTTTTCCTATTTTTTTCATTTCTGTTTTCTGTTAAACAGTTCAGACATTTATTTGTTTTATTTTTGCTCCAAATATTTCTATAAATAGTGAAAATAGTTGTGGGTGGTATTTGAATTATTTCCAAGTCCACATAAATATTTCAACATTTTACAATATTCTGAAATATTTAAAACCACCTATTTGGATAATAATAGTGGCTTTTGTGAGATAAATAAAATACCAAAAGTATTTTTAAAATAAGTTCCACCCCTGAAATATTGTTTCCAATATTTATCAAAAAGGGTGGGCTTTTATGAAGGCCATTTTGTGCTCATTGAACTTTTGCTTCATTTGGATTGAGTTGAATATAGAAGTGCTAGGGTTTTTCTTTCATTCCCTATTTCACTTTTTAATGCAACAATAAAACATGAGCACAATCTTGCTCATCAACAAAAGGAATTCTAGGGATGTGACAATTTGACATTATTATAGATAAACTTGCTACCATTGAAAGAAGAATATATGCTCTAGACTTAAGAGAAAGAGAGAAACCCATGGTTGATAAGAAAAAGATTTTGAAAATAGATGATGACTGGGAGCCTTTTGTTAGAATTAGCATCTCTAACCAAGACTTCCTTGCTTATTGTGACATTGGATCCATGGTTTCTACAATGCCAAAACTTGTTTATGATTCTCTAAGCTTTTTAAACAGAGACAATTTTTTATCTTATCATGAACATGCTAATGGGGATATTTCTGAGATCCAGGGAAAGGTAAAAGATGTCCAGGTTACATTCTCTAAAAGGAATGCAACGGTTGATTTCTTCATCATGAAGCCAAACCAAGGAAACATAGTGCTTGGAAGGGACTTCCTCCGAGCCATGAAAGGCTTCATTGATATAGGTAAAGGACACATACGCTTACGTGGGAAAGCGAAAGGTACGTATCCATTCACTAGGAAGAATAAGGATGAACTTGTTGAGGATCCGTTTGAAGGTTTTTATGATTCCGATGACCTTGGTGAATTTTGATCCTTATTTTTGCATCATGCCTAGTTCAAAGGCATAAAAGAAAGCGTTAGTTGGGAGGCAACCCAATTTGTTTTTACTTTCAATTTTAGTGGTCTTCATGCTTGTTACTATTGTAGCAACATCATTGTATCTTTATTTTTAAGCTTTGTGCCAAGTTTTAGCCTCCGATTGCAAGAAAGTTCAAAAGTTGTGACATGCTGTCCAGAAACTGATTATGTCTGCTTGACGGAACAATTCGCCAAAAATCACCAGCTCACCTTTTTGATCTGAATTTTTTGGACAGTATGCTCTATATAATTGTTTTCTGGGGGATGTTCTCAGTTTTTCGATTTGAGTTGCAGAAGTGCCCCGAAAAGTTATTTACTACGTGTTGTTCTGTGTTTCACAGATTCTGCCACGTTTTGCGTTTTCATTATTTTGCAAATCTTAAACTTGCTTTTTATTTGCAAAAACCTTCTGGCAATCTTTAAAAACAATATCTATTCATGAAAATCTTTATTTGCAGTAGGGAATAAATTATTTTATTATGGGCACTAACCACTCTAATCAGCTTATGATGAGTTTCCTATGAAGGGAGTTTTCAAGTATGCGATGGAAGATGATGAAAGAAGATCCAGGAGTGTCAAGCGCTCAATCTTGGGGATGCCCCATGCACCCCAAAGAAATATTCAAGGAGACTCAAGCGCCTAAGCTTGGGGATGCCCCCGTGCATGCCCTTCTCCATCAACAATCATCAGTTCGTCCATCTCCGTGCTATATTTTTATCACTTCATATGTTATGTGCTATGCTTGGAGCGTCCCTCTCTTTACTTTTTAGTTTGTTTTAGTTTTGCTTGCTGTTCATAACAAGTTGGAACCTAGCTTCCTTTGTTTGGGAGAGAAACATGCTGCACTCCACCCTAGAACACAACATAGGTTTTCATGCTTATCTTTTTTGTGTGTTCTTTATCTTTTCATAGTTGCTGTCATGCTTAGCTCTTATTTTTCATGATTTATCTTTTTAAGAGCTTTTAATTAGGTTTGTTTTGGAACTCTATTGAGTTATCATTCTTATCTTGTTTAGAGAGTTGGCTTGTTGCACTGAGTCATGTGTCTTGCATGAGTAGGTAATTGAGGTTGCTATTTAAGTATAGTAGTAACTTGCAATAGTTTTGAGGTATTGATTTGAGTTATGTTTGGACTATTGGTGCCAAGAGCTTGAGCATATTAGTGATAGGTGTCGTATTTTGAGAAATCCGTGTGTTTTTCAAAAACAAAAACAAATTAGCTGAGAACTCTAGCTACTAGATGGATCGCTAACCTTTGGAGGGGTTGGAATATATAGAGTACCCTCATGTTACCATGGGTCGAGGATGCGCAAGGATAACCAAACCCCCAAACACTCCTCCTCCGGGTGCTTGTCTGTTTGTGAATCTCCTGGCTAGATAGAGAGTTATTGATAATAAGTGCACGAGTTCTTCGGACTAATGTGAGTATTCGATTGTTGGCACCTCCACCATCCATATTTTGCTAGCCTCTTCGGTACCGTGCATTGCCCTTTCTCATCTTGAGAGTTGGTGCAAACTTCTCCGGTGCATCCAAACCCTTGGCATGATACGCTCTGTCATCATAAGCTTCATTATATCTTTCCTCAAAACAGCCACCATACCTACCTATTAAGGCATTTCCATAGCCTTTCCGAGATACATTGCCATGCAACATCCACTATCTCATTACTTGATCTTCATGTCATACATGCTTTTTCTTGATCGAGGAGCCGCATGCTAGTTAGGCCTTGCCCTTATTATTACTACATGACGCGCTAGTTTCATTGCATATCGTGCTACACTGGCAGAGGCATACATTTGCATACATCATGATAGTTTACATTCTTCTTTATGTTGAGTACTTCTTATAAAGTGTGATGATCTTCTTTTTGTTCTTGTAAAACATAGAGTGTTGCCCTTAATTGAGGAAAAGATACCAAAGAGGACAAATTAAAAGATCCCAAAAGAGGACACATGAAAAGATCCCAAAGATAACAAATGAGAGATAAATAGAAAGAGCCAAAGAGGCCACACACAAAAAAAAGAAAAAAAGAAAAAAAGAGAAGGGGGAAACACTACTATTCCTTTTGAAAGATCCACACTTGTACTCCATTGTTATATGTGTACTCCATAGAGATTATCATTCATGCATAACTATGTGGGGACTCTTACACTATAGAACTTGGCTTGTATATTCCAATGATGAGCCTCCTCAAATGAGCTCTAGGTCTTCATGAGAAAGCAAGTTAGATGCACCCCACTAGTTCCATTGGAGAGCTTACCTTAGCTCATATGTGCATCCGTTGCATGGCAATCCCTAGTCCTCACATCATATCTATCATTTTGGCTTTCTCTCGCATATGGTTGTCCTCATTGATGTGAGCCTTTCACACCTTTTTGTCTTCCTTCCCCATCATTATTCTCTTTGCCATCCTAAGTGCCAACATATCTTGCTTGAGCTCATCCATTGCATGAGTGCTCAAAGTCGAAAGGGAGAGGATCATTTTGACTTCTGCCTGACTAGTGGTCTGGGGATGAGTCAAAATAAGATTCCAAAGGAGACCAAGTGTGAAGTTTTAGTAGATTGAGTTCTCAATTAAACTATACACTATTTTTATTCTCTCAAACCATCTCCCACTTCTTGCACGCAAACGCCATTTGGAGACATTCGAGTCACAGACAACGAGAGCTCTTGCACCTTTATGTTCTTACTTTGCTATTTTCAATACTAAATATAGACTCTTTCTTGTTATTTTCTTGACTTGAATTGCACATCTTACTTGCTTTACTTTGAAGTTCTTATATGTGTGTTAGCATGTCACCACAGAAATTATTTGTGTTATCATTTACCTACTCGAGGACGAGCAGGAATTAAGCTTGGGGATGTTGATACGTCCCAAACGTATCTATAATTTCTGCTTGTAACATGATCTTTTGGGTGACATTGTTATATGTTTTGCTGCACTTTTATACCTTTTACACATATTTGGACTAACCTTCTAACTCAGTGCACCCAGTGCCAGTTTCTGTGTGCTGATGTCTTTTTTGCAGGGACTTTCACCCCAATTTACACAGTCCCAAAAATCCCAAGAAAAATATAAAAACTCAGCATGACGGAAGCTTCCGGAGCACCAAAGGTGGGCCAGAGGGGACCCAGGGCCTATCCAGGTGGCCTCCCTGCATGGTCTACCCCCTGGCCGCACCCACAGGTCACCTGGGTGGGGCCCACCTCCTCTGACACCCTCCTTTGGCCTATATTTACCCCTCCGATCGGAAACCCTTCCATCATATCCAGAATCACGAATTTCTCCATCGTTCCACCATCGTAGCGCTTACGAGATCGGGAGCGTCAGAAGACCTCTTCACGGCACCCTGCCAGAGGAAGGATTGACCTCCGGGAGCTTCTCCACCATAATGGACGCTTCCCGGACGTGTCGTAAGTAGTCCTCCTTGGACCATGAGTCCACGACAAGTAGCTATGTGATGTTTCTCTCCAATCTTGTGCTTCAATGATTAGCCTTGTGAGCTGCCCTACATGATCAAGGCATCTATGCCATTTTCCTACTATTCCTATGCTCGGTTTGCTGGGATCCGATGGATTATGAGATTATGTTCAGATTGTGACGAGTTATATATTTGGTTATTCTTTTACATTATGTTCTTAGGTAATTCATTCATGTTCTCAGTTGATTTTTATTGCTTTGGCCGAGTAGTAGATTATAACTCCAAGAGGGAGCGTTATGCATGATTGTGGGTTCATGCCCCCTGATGTCTAGCTTGAGTGACAGAAACATGAGACTAGGGGATGTGCTGTTGCCTACAGGGAGAAAACAACGGTGCTTGTGACCACGGTTGCAAGGATTGTTTACCTTATGGAAAGTTCGTTAATGCAGTTGTCCGTTGCTTTGAGTTTACACTTTGGGTGGGTCTCGCAACTTAATACCAGTGATATGTTCTGGATAGATATCTCAAGGTTTGATGATTAGTAACTAGATGCTGATGAATAAACGGTCTACTTGTCTTGGCGTACTGCCCATAACTTTTGAGCCTCTAACTTTCTAGTAGCATGATTAGCATTGCGGTGCGTTTATAATTTTGTCAATTGTCGAGTTGTAATTTGTTTACCGATTCATAGTTGTTTATCGTCTTTTGGGAGAGAGAAATCACTAGTGAACATCATGTGACTCCGGTCAATATTACCACCATTGCTTAAACCTCCACCATTTACTGTTTTATTTACTTTTCTGTTGCAGTCACTATCACTATTCCCGCTTGTGTTTTGATCCTTTGCAAACTACAAGGCCGGAGAGACTGACAACCTCTCTGAACTCGTTGGGAGCAAAGTTATTTGTTGTGTGTGGAGGTCTACGTCTTCTCCTAGCGCCAGAGCAGCGGACATCTAATTATTGATCCTCGGAGTCCTCCTGGTTCGATAAACCTTACAGTCCCCGTGTAAGGGAAATCTGCTGCTGAGTACATCTCCACCTTCCACTTGGGGTAACCAACGAGGGGCGAGAAGTATATCCATCAACTCGTCATCGGTCATCTCAATAGAATTACGTGATTCCCTAATTAAAGTGAATGTGGTTATCTCTAATGCCAAACCCAAAAACGAAAGTGGTAATTTGATAAGAGACATCGTAGTATGCGCCAAATCCAATAGGGAGCGGCTATGACATTCGGACACAACATCACACTATGGTGTTCCAGGCGGCATGAGTTGTGAACCAATTTCCACAATGTCTTAATTGTGTACCGAACTCGCAACTCAGATATTCATCTCTATGATCATATCGTAGACATTTTATCCTCTTGTCATGACAAACTTAAACTTCACTCTGAAATTACTTGAGCCTTTCAATAATTCAGACTTATGTGTCATAAAGTAAATAAACTAGTATCTACTCAAATCATTTGTGAAGAAAGAACATAATGATATCCACTGCGTGCATCAGCACTCATTGGACTGCACACATCAAAATATATTACTTCCAACAAGTTACTTTCTTGTTCCATCTAACTGGAAGACGAGGCCTTCAGTCATCTTGCCCATGTGGTATGATTTGCATGTCTCAAGTGATTCAAAATCAATTGAGTCCAGATGATCCATCTGTATGGAATTTATTCATGCGTTTATACCAATAGACATGGTTCACATGTCTCAAACTTTTCAAAAATGAGTGAGTCCAAAGATCCATCAGCATGGAGCTTCTTCATGCGTTTTATACAATTAGACATGGTTCACATGTCTCAAACTTTTCAAAACGAGTGAGTGCAAAGCTCGATCAACATGGAGCTTCGTCATGCGTTTTATACCAATATGACTCAAGTGGAAGTGCCACAAGTAGGTGGTACTATAATTACTACTTTATATCTTTTGGCATCAATTGTATGAACATGTATATCACTACGATCGAGATTCAATAATCCATTCATTTTAGGTGCAAGACCATCGAACGTATTATTCAAATAAACAGAGTAACCATTATTCTCTTTAAATGAATATCCGTATTGTGATGAACACAATCTAATCATGTCTATGCTCAACGCAAACACCAAATAACAATTATTTAGGTTTAACACTAATCCCGATGGTAGAGGGAGCGTGCAATGTTTGATCACATCAACCTTGGAAACACTTCCAACACACATCGTCACCTTGCCTTTAGCTAGTCTCCGTTTATTCCGTAGCTTTTATTTCGAGTTACTAACACTTAGCAACTGAACTGGTATCTAATACCCTGTTGCTACTAGGAGTACTAGTAAAGTACACATGTATATCCAATATACTTTGGTCGACTTTGCCAGACTTCTCATCTACCAAGTATCCAGGGTAGTTCCTCTTCAGTGACTGTCCCCTCATTATAGAAGCACTTAGTCTGGGGTTTAGGTTGCACCTTGGGTCTCTTCACTAGAGCAGCAACTCGTTTTCCGTTTTAGGAAGTATCCCTTCTTGCCCTTGACCTTCTTGAAACTAGTGGTTTTACTAACCATCAACAATTGATTCTCCCTTTTGATTTCTACTTTCACGGTGTCAAACATCGCGAATAGCTCAAGTATCATCATATCTATCCTTGATATGTTATAGTTCATCACGAAGGTCTAGTATCTTGGTGGTAGTGACTTTGGAGAACCATCACTATCTCATTTGGAAGATTAACTCCCACTCAATTCAAGCGATTGTAGCACTCAGACAATCTGAGCACACGCTCAACGATTGAGCTTTCCTCCCTTACTTTATAGCCAAAAAATCTTATCGGAGGTCTCGTACCTCTCAACAAGGGCACGATCCTGAAATCCCAATTTCATCCCTTGGAACATCTCATATGTCCCATGACGTTCGAAATGTCTTTAGCGCCTCAATTCTAAGCTGTTTAAGCATTATGCACTGAACTATCATGTAGTCATCAAAAACGTGTATGTTAGATGTTCGCAACATCCACATATGATTCTTGCGGTTCAGCACACCGAGCGGTGCATTAAGGACATAAGCCTTTTGTGCAGCAATGAGGACAATCCTCAGTTAACAGACCCAATCCGCATAATTGCTACTATCATCTTTCATCAAAGTTTTCTCTAGGAACATATCAAAAATAGTAGAGCTACAACGCAAGCTACAACATAATTTGCCAAGATATTTTGACTATGTTCATGATAATTAAGTTCATCTAATCAAATTATTTAATGAACTCCCACTCAGATAGACATCCCTCTAGTCATCCAAGTGATACATGATCCACATCGACTAGGCCGTGTCCGATCATCACGTGAGACAGACTAGTCATCAATGGTGAACATATCCATGTTGATCGTATGTCCATAAGACTCATGTTCGACCTTTCGTTCTCTCGTGTTCCGAGGCCATGTCTGTACGTCAACCTAAGTGTTTTGCGTGTGTAAATATGGCTTACACCCGTTGTATGCGAACATTAGAATCTATCACACCCAATCATCACGTGGTGCTTCGAAACAACGATCCTTCGCAGCGGTGCACACTTAGGGGAAACACTTTTCTTGAAATTTTAGTGAGGGATCATCTTATTTACTACCATCGTTCTAAGCAAATAGATATAGAAACATGATAAACATCACATGCAAATCATATAGTGACATGATATGACCAATATCATCTTGCTCCTTTGATCTCCATCTTCGAGGCACAGCATGATCATTATTGTCACTGGCATGACACCATGATCTCCATCATCATGTTCTCCATCATTGTGTCTTCATGAAGTCGTCTCGCCAACTATTACTTGTACTAATATGGCTAACGGTTAGCAATAAAGTAAAGTAATCACATGGCTTACATCTCATACAATAAATTAAGACAACTCCTATGGCTCCTGCCGGTTGTCATACTCATCGACATGCAAGTCGTGAATCCTATTACAAGAACATGATCAATCTCATACATCACATATATATCATCACATCCTTTTGGCCATATCACATCACATAGCATACCTTGAAAAAACAAGTTAGACATCCTCTAATTGTTGTTGCAAGATTTATGTGGCTGATTTGGGTTTCTAGCAAGAATGCTTCTTACCTATGTGACAGCCACAATGTTGATAGGCCAATGCTATTTACCCTTCATAAGGACCTTTTTCATCGAATCCAATTCGACTAAAGTGGGAGAGCCAGACACCCGCTAGCCACCTTATGCAACAAGTGCATGTCAGGCGGTGGATCAGTCTCACGTAAGCGTACGTGTAAAGTCGGTCCGGGCCGCTTCATCCCACAATACCGCCAAAAAAAGACTAGACTAGTAAAGGCAAGCAATTGACAAAATCATCGCCCACAACTTTTGTGTTCTTCCTGTGCATAGAATCTATGCATAGACCTAGCTCGGATGCCACTGTTGGGGATCGTAGTAATAATTCAAAAAAATTCCTACGTCACACCAAGAACATCTAGGAGAAACCAGCAACGAGTGAGGTAGAGCATCTTCATACCGTTTAAGATCGCAAAGCGGAAGCATTAATATGAATGCGGTCGATGGAGTTGTACTCGTGGTGATCCTATCCAAACACCGAACGTTCCGTGTCTCCGCGTTCAACACACCTACAACCCGGGGACGTCTCTTCTTTGTTGATCTAGCAAGGAGGGAGGAGAAGTTGAGGAAGAACTCCGGCAACACGACGGTGTGGTGGCGAAGGAGTTTGTGGCTCTCCGGCAAGGCTTCACCAAGCACCGCGGAGGAGGAGAGGTGGAGAGGTAGGGCTATGGCGAGGGAGGGAGAGACGTGTGTTTGTAGCCCTCCCAATACCTCCACTATATATAGGAGGGAGGGAGAGGGGGTGCATCACCCCTAGGGAAACCCTAGGAGGTGCAACAGCCCTAGGAGGAGGAGGGGCGGCGCCCTAGGGGGTGGCTTGCCACCCAAGGCAGCCCCCACGCCTACAGTTTGGCCTCCCTTGCGCCTTGGGCCTCCTCCCTTGCGCTTTCGGCCTCCTCCCTTGCTCGCACCAGCGCACCACGGGCTGGTCTCTTTCCCTTTCAACCCATGTAGCCCTCCGGGACAGGTGTACCTTCCCGATGGACCCCCGGTACCCTTGGTGGTCCCGGTACAATACCGATAAACCCAGAAATTTTTTCGCCGATCGAAACTGCACTTCCCATATATAGATCTTTACCTCTGGACCATTCCGGAACTCCTTGTGACATCCGGGACTCCGAACAACCTTCGGTAACCACATATACGATTCCCATAACAACTCTAGTGTCACCGAACCTTATGTGTGTGGACCCTACGGGTTCGGGAACCATGTAGACATGACCGAGACATCTCTCCGTCCAATAACCAACAACGGGGTGTGGATATCCTTGTTGGATCCCACATGTTCCACGATGATCTCATCGGATGAACCATGATATCGAGGATTCACTCAATCCCGTATGCAATTCCCTTTGTTTACCGGTACGGTACTTGCCCGAGATTCGATCGTCGGTATCCCTATACCTTGTTCAATCTCGTTATCAGCAATTCTCTTTACTCGTTCCGTAGCACATAATTCCATGGGTAACTCCTTAGTCACATTGACCTCATTATGCTGATGCATTACCGAGCGGGCTCAGAGATACCTCTCGGTCACACGGAGTGATAAATCCCAGTCTCGATTCGTACCAACCCAACAGAAACTTTTAGAGATACCTGTAGTGCACCTTTATAATCACCCAGTTACGTTGTGACATTTGATACATCCAAAGCACTCCTACGGTATCTGGGAGTTGCACAATCTCATGGTCTAAGGAAATGATACTTGACATTATAAAACCTCTAGCAGATGAACTGCACGATCTTGTGCTATGCTTAGGATTGGGTCTTGTCCAACGCATCATTCTCCTAAGGATGTGATACCTTTATCAACGACACCAATGTCCATGGTCAGGAAACCATGACCATCTATTGATCAACGAGCTAGCCAACTAGAGGCTCACTAGGGACATGTTGTGGTCTATGCATTCACACATGTATTACGGTTTTCGGGTAACACATTTATAGCATGAACAATAGACAATTATCAGGAACAAGGAAATATAATAATAACCAATTTATTATTGACTCTAGGCATATTTCCAACATTTCCCAATTTTAATAGTTGGCAAATTTTAGCAATTCTAACAAGTCTAGTGCACCCTACACATGCTAGTCAGCATATATGGCGGTAGAAAGTAAAGACAATGCACATGTACGTAAGGAGTTGAGATAGGAAGATTTAACGTAAAGATTGACATGAAGATTTTTGGCGTCGTTCTGATAGGTGGTGCTATCGTTCTTCCATGTTGATGGAGACTTAAACCTACAGAGGGTAACGGTCGAGAGAGTCCAGAGAGGGCTCCACCCACAAAGGGTCTATGCAGAAGGAACGTTGTCTATTTCGTCACGGCCTACGTCCACGGAGGACTAGCCTTACTCGGGGTAGATCTTCACAAAGTAGGAGATCTCCTTGCCCATACAAACTTCTTGGTTCAACTCCACAACATGAAGTAGGAGGCTCCCAAGCGACACCTAAACAATCTAGGAGCCACCACCCTCCAAAAGGTAATAGATGTGGTAAGTGTGATGAACTCCTTGCTCTTGTGCTTCCAAAGATAGTGTCCTCAACACTCAATCACTCTCTCACAGATTTGGCTTGGGTAGAAGATATTGATTGGGTGGAAAGCAACTTGGGGAGGCTAGAAATCAAGATTCATATGGTTGGAGTGGAATATCTTGATCTCAACACATGAGTAGGTGGCTCTCTCTCAGAAAATTGATGGGGCAAGTGTTTGTATGTTCTGAGTGCTTCCTCTATGAGTGAGAGGTGGTGCAGGGGTATATATAGACATCCCTAAAAATCCAACCATTACAACTTTATTTCCTAACTCGGTGGAACCAAAGTGAAAACTCGGTTGCACCGACTAGTGCAAAATGTGGCAACTTTGGCCTTTTTCACTGTGACCAATATGTACATCTCGGTCCGTCTGATTTTGGTTTGATCTAGACAATCCGTCATCTCGGTGAGACCTATTCTCTAAACTCGGAGGCTCCCATTTAGAAAATGGATGACCAGGGAGTTTGTCACTGTTTTTTGGTCCAGCCAAAACCAGACTTGGTAGTACCGAGATGTTAGGGTTTGGATTAGGTTCCGTTTTTGATGAAAATTGATATGGCCAAGTGGGAAAAGTTGGTGGTGCCGATTTTGATGTTTTAGGCTTTGGATAGAGAATTTTGTGGGAGAATGGATGATGATTTTTTGTGGCTATCTCTAAGCACTTGAACAACCAGATCATTATATATACCTCACCCCCTTTTGATAGTATTGGCTTTCCTATGAACTACAAAGGTGATTTCTCTCAAAATATAAGATGTAGAGTCTTGAAGCTTGAAGCTTGGCCAATCCTATTCCTTCATCTTATTCTTCTTCTTGGATATTATCCTCACAATCCTTTCCCAACACTCTCTATGGACTAATCTGAAATAATATCAATAGAACTATTAGTCCAAGAGACAATGTATATTGTCATGAAGTATCGAAACCACCAAGGGAGCATATGTGCTTTCAATCTCCACCTTTTTGGTAATTCATGACAACATACAATCAAAGCTTAAATTTAAGATATTGTAAATATGTGATAGCTTTTGAAGGATACATGACTAATACAAGTCCCCCCCTAAATGTGTGCAATACTTTTAAATGATAGTTGCTTTGGAATGCATGGACACACTTAAAGAGATTTCTCCCCCTACTAGCGTCTGAAAAACTTTTAGTTACCCCCCTCGTGTAACATAGGGATCCTTGAAGAATTTAGATTTTTCTCTTTTTGTCAAGAAACACTGAAGATAGAAAAATCGGTGGCTCCGAGACAAAGTGAGTTGATGGAACCGATATGTGGTTGTGCAGCCTATCTGCAGTATCAATAAAACTGAGTTACTTAGATCGGAAGGTCCGAAAAGCATAACAAAAACTTGACGGAGGTGTGATTTGCCATAGTTTTCAGAAGGTCTAAAAAAGATTCAAGAAAATTTGCAATGAATTTTCATCTAGGTTAGAGTTGAATGTAAATGTCACAGAGCAACGAAAGGTCAAGTCTCCATTCAATTCTTATAACCTGATGTTGGGTGGTGACTAGGTCACCTATATTAGAGTATATTGACTTAAGGAGCCAAGCAAGAATACTTGATCATAGGTCATACTCATCATTAAGCTCAAAATGGGGTTACCATTTTTCGTTTAAGCATTTAATTGTCTTCATATCGCTTGAGTTGCTTTATCCCATGACTTGGAGTAAAGCTATTTCAAGGATATGAGTACATACCTTTGAGTGATGTAGATGACACGTCATGTAGGTGAACTTGTTGAGGATGCTCGAGGTTGATGAAGTTCATCTTGAGTTGGGAGCTATCCTTCATGTGTCGATTCACTTCTTACCTACATATGTTAGTCATGCAAGGAAGAACAATATTTATCCAAAGAACAATAGTGAAGTTTTCATCACATGTAAGTCAAGGATATAGTTTGTGTTGTCTTTTTCCTTTTATCATCAAAGACGGGTTGTGCATATTTCCCATGACAAGATTGCTTGTGATATGAGTTGAAGGCAATCTTGTGGAGTGTAGTTCTTCCAAGTACCTACAAAAGGGTTAGATGCAATACAAGGGAGCATAGATTTCCTTAACGGATTCCTTAAGGAAAGGTTGTATGTGATACAACTAGAAGGTTTTGTCGATCCTAAGGATGCTAAAAGGTATGCGAGCTCCAGTGATCCTTCTATGGGCTGGTGCAGGCATATCGGAGTTGGAATATGCGCTTTGATGAGGTGATCAAAGCTTTTAGGTTTATACAAAGTTTACGAAGAACCTAGTATCTACAATAAAGTGAGTGGGAGCACTATAATTTTTTTGATAAGTATATGTGGATGACATATTGTTGATCGGAAATGATGTAGAATTTCTCGAAATCATAAAGGGTTATTTGAAAGGAGTTTTTCAAAGAAAGACCTGGGTAATGTTGGGCATCAAGATCTATAGAGATAGATCAATATGCCTAATAAGACTTTCACAAAGCACGTACCTTCACAAGATTTTGAAGGAGTTGAAAATGGATGAGGCAAAGGAGTTCTTGCCTGTATTGTAAGGTGTGAGATTGAGTAAGACACAGAAGCTCGACCACGATAGAAGAAAAAGAAATGACGACGGTTTTACCCTATGCCTAAGTCATAGGTTCTGTAATGTATGTCGTGTTGTGTACCATACCGTATTTTTGCCTTGCCATGAGTCTAGGAAGAGTGTACAAGAGTGATACAGGAGTAGATCACTTGAAAACGGTAAAAATTATCCTTTGGTACCTAAAGAGGACTAAGGAAATGTTTCTCGATTATGGAGGTCATAAAGAGTTCGTCGTAAAGGGTTACGTCGATGCAAGCTTTGACACTAATCCGGATGACTCTGAGTAGCAAACCGGATACATATAGTGGAGCGGTCATTTGGAATTGCTCCAAGTGGAGCGTGGTAGCAGTATCTATAGTATGACATATAGATTTGCAAAGTACACACGGATCTGAATGTTGCATACCTGTTAACTAAAACCTCTCTCACAAGCAAAACATGATCAAACCCCAGAACCCGTTGGGTCTGAATCACATGACGATGCGAACTAGATTATTGACTCTAGTGCAAGTGGGAGAATGTTGAAAATATGCCCTAGAGGCAACAATAAAGGTGTTATTATCATATTTACTTGTTCATGGTAATCGTTTATTATCCATGCTAGAATTGTATTGACCAAAAACTTAAATACATGTGTGGATACATAAAACCCACCGTGTCCCTAGTGAGCCTTTGCTAGACTAGCTCGTTGATAAAAGATGGTTAAGGTTTCTTAACCATGGAAATGAGTTGTCATTCGATAACAGGATCACATCATTAAGAGAATGATGTGATGGACAAGACCCAACCGTAAGCATAGCATTTGATCGTATCACTTAGTTTATTGCTACTACTTTCTAAAATGTCAAGTATCTATTCCTAAGACTATGAGATCATGAAACTGCCTGACACCGGAGAAATGCCTTGTGTGTATCAAAAGTCACTTCGTAACTAGGTGATCATAAAGGTGCTTTACAGGTATCTCCGAGGGTGTTTGTTGGGTTGGCTTGTATCAAGACTGGGATTTGTCACTCCGTATGACAGAGAGGTGTCTCCGAGCCCTCTCAGTAATACAATATCACACGAAGCTTGCAAGCAATGCGACTAAGAAGTTAGTCACAGGGTCTTGTATTACGAAACGAGTAAAGAGACTTGCCGGTAACGAGATTGAACTAGGTATGGACATACCAACGATCAAATCTCGGGCAAGTAACATACCGGTAGAAAAAGGGAACTTCATACGGGATTGGTTGAATCCTTGGCATCTTGGTTTCAAGATGAAGATCTTTGTGGAATATATAGGAACCAATATGGGCATCCAGTTCCGCTATTGGTTATTGACCGGGGAGGTATCTCGGTCATCTCTACATTGTTCTCGAACCCATAGGGTCCGCACGCTTAACGTTCGATGATGATATAGTATTATTGGGATATGTATGTTGGTGACCGAATGTTGTTCGGAGTCCCAGATGAGATCCCGGATATGACGAGGAGATCTGGAATGGACCGGAGGTAAAGATTTATATTTGGACAGTTGTTTTTAGGGTTTTGAAAAAAATTGAGTTTTTTCGGTATTATACCCAGAAGCTTCTAGAAGGTTTCGGAAACTTCAGGAGGAGTTCAGAAGTCCATCAAGGGTTCCACCACATCCCAAGGGTTGGCATGGGCTGAGGGGAGGCGCCCTGGCCTTATTCGGCCACACACACAAGTCCCTCAAGGCACATGCACTTGAGAATGGTGGAAAGTCCACCTTTGTATGGAAGGGAAGGAGGAGGACTAGGATTCCTCCTCCCCCCCTTGGATGGGCCCCTAGGGCTTGGAGGGGCTCTCCTGCATGCCCCTCCTTGTATATATAGAGGGGAGGGGCGCCCCAAGAGGACATACCAAGCCCTTGGCACCCATCTTCCTCTTGTTGCTCTATTGCTCCTCCGTTCACGGTTTTAGTATTGTTCGGCGAAGCCGTGCTAAACTAGATCCACCATCACCTCCACCATGACGTCGTGTTGTTGAGAACCCATCTACTACTCCGCCCTCACTTGCTGGATCAAGGAGGAGAAGACGTCATCGAGCTGCAAAGTGTTGAATGCGGAGGTGCTGTCCGTTCAGTCCTGGATCGGGACAGATCGTGACTGGATCATGAAGATGTACGACTACATGAGCCGTGTTTCTAGTGCTTCCACTTAGATATATATAAGGGTATGTAGACACGCTCTCCCTCTCATAGCTATGCATGTCCATAGATAGTTCTTGGGTGTTCGTAGAAAAATTTGTGCTTCCCATGCAACGTTCCCCAAGACATGGGTGCGAAAGGCGGGACCTTTCCGCTCATCTCTGTGGTTGGTGTAGCGGCGGATCTCAGGTGAGGTGGTGTCAAGGTCTTGGATGTGGCGGCGACGACCCTGGTGGTGGTAGCGCGATGCTCATGGGCAGAGTGTAACGCCCAAGATGCAATCGTATCCTTATTTTGGCGCGAGGGCCTCGATAGGGATAGAAACGCATCTCATCGCTTTGCAAGAACTGATATCGTTTCAAGTACATGTATTGAAAAGATGAGTATATAGAATTGGCTTACACTCGCCACGGGTACATCAAAGTCACATCAGTACAATACATACAATCAGCATGAAGAAGAGAAGGGTCCGCTTACGGACAAAAACAAACGATAAAAGAACGATGTCCATGCTTGCTATCCCACGTTGCCGGCCTGGAACCCATCCTAGATTGATGAATAATAATAAGAAGAAACTCCAAATAGCACAATCAGCGCGCTGACCTCAAAGTAACTCTTTACCTGTATATGCAACTGGTATTCTAGTAATCTGTGAGCCACATGGGACTCAACAATCTCATTTCCAAAGGTATCAAGACTAGCAAAGCTTAATGGGTGAGGTAACACTACTAGGGAAAACCTTATACACAGAAGCTTACCAGTAGCCCTTTTTAAAAGGAGGCGTTGCTGCTACTTAGCAGTAGCGTGTGTACAAAAACAACGCTACTAATAAACTCATATCAGTAGTGTGGCACTTATAAAACGTGCTACTACTATAATTGCCACATCATTCCCGACATGTTAGGTATAGTAGCAGGGCCTTCCTAAACTAGCGTTGCAGCTATTCTACTTAGCTGTAGCGCTTGGCACCAACCTGCGCTGCTTCTATGCCCACCTTATCCACCCCGTGCGCTCCCTCTCTCTTCCTCACGCCCCCCTCACACTGCCGCTCCCTCTCTGCCACCCACCGCTCGCCGCCGCCGTCGCCTACCCCTCCTCCCTCTGCCGCCATCACCTTCCCCTCCTTCCTAGACTCGGTAATCCTCCCCCTCCTCCCCGCTCCCCATCCCACCTCCTCCGTCCTCCCTCCACTCCTCCATTTGCCGCCGGCCGGCCCCTCCTCGCTCTGCCTTCCTCCTCCCTCCTTCAGTTGCCCCTCCTTCTCCCTCCTCCCCGCCCCACCTCCTCCGTCCTGCCTCCACTCCTCCATTCACCGCCGGTCGACCCCTCCTCGCTCCGCCTTCCTCCTCCTTCCCTCTTCCTCCTCCCTCCTTCAGTCGCCCCAACTTCTCCCTCCTCCCTCCTCAATCCACAACCCCTCCTCCCTACTACATTTTGATTTAGTAGGCTAGTTGATATTTTCTTGTTGATATGCAACATTTTGATTTACTTAATAGTTTGTAGTTGATATATAATTTTTTTGATTTAGTATGATTAACCGATTAGTAAAAATTTAGACATAGTTGATAGTTTTTAGTTGATATAAGCCTCTGTTCATATATAACACTTTGATTTATGATAGTTTCTAGGGTTTAGTTGTTAGTTTCTAGTTAACTGAATTATTAATAGGGATTTAGTATATTATTTTTAGACATAGTTTATAGTTTCTAGTGATCCTAAAACTATTTACTCATTTGCTAGAATGAACATGTCATATTTGTTAATACTACTCAGATACATGTTGATAGAATATATTTTGTTTATGCAGAAATCAAGTATTTGCCCCTACCTCATCCCCGCAGTCATCCCCATCGCCGACCCCTAAGACCTCTAGGTAAGAAAAGCCAAATCCCCATGTTGTTGATATATATGATAATGTGTTGTAAATGTCAATGATGAAAATGCTAGTGCTAGTCACCATGCCATTGATGTCGATGATGATGCATTCTGAATATAGAGGATGTCTTGGTGTTCTTGTTTCCAATGTACCTCCGAGTGGCCTATTATTTGCCGGAATGTTGATTCGTTTCCGTTCCGGCAAATTTCAGGCGCTCGATATGTCATGTTTTTAGGAAAGGTCATGCCGATTTTTTTTCATGAATTTTAGCATGACTTGTGCTACAATGTAGGACATATCGAGTGCTTGTGATTTGCCAGAACGGGAATTCAATGATATTCCGGCAAAACATAGGTCATTTTTTCTATGTCATTGCTCGATATATGGAATGGGTTGACTTTAGGTGTCGTGGGGGTTGCTTCTCCTTCTTTTCCTTGTGTGCTAGATAGAGGAAGAATCCCGACTATTGTCGTGGGGGTCGCTTCTCCTTATTTTCCTTGTGCTAGATATTTATAATGCACTAGGGAAAGGAGGAGTAGCGACCATCACCGACGGTCAAAACATGAGAGAGGAAGAATCCCGATTGTTGTCGTGGGGGTCGCTTCTCCTTCGTTCCCGTGTGCTAGACATTTTGGTATAATGCACCCGGTAACGAATGGATGAGCCACCATCACCGACGGTCGCAATATCAGAGGGAGTGCCCACCATATACATGAGATGAGAGTTTAGGAAGGAAAGACTCGACAGACCTAAAGTCAACCCGTTGCATATTGAGTAATAGTGATCTATGTGTTGATCAGTTTTAGGAAGGAAATGTCTGACGACGAAAGGAAATTCGTTATGTGCGAATGTTGTGAAGACGAGTGCGACCTCTGCGACAAACCTTACCTAGTTGATGGTAGGCGCTTCACAATCATGTTGGATGAGACCTTCGAAGTGGATACAGTAAGTCACAACGACAAGTCTTTTTTTCGTAATTGAGCATGACTTCTGCTTCTTTTGCTTTAACTTATAATTTTAATTTTTTACTATTCTACTAGCGTATCCCCTGCCACGGAAGAATTTATGTCTTGGATAAGATTGGTTTCAATACTAAAAAAAGTATGGAGGTCAAGAGAGTTCACTTGAGGACCGAGCATGGTTATACTTTTGCCGTAAAATTGTACAATGCAGACACCTACTCCTATTTTGAATGCAAAAGTTAGAGAGCACCATGCAAGGCTTATACATTTGATCCTAATATGCTTATCACCTTTGATATTCGTGTGGAAGATGAAGTTGAAAGTAATATTGACATCTGGGTCGATGTGCAGATGCCTCTAGTTCTACCATTATGCGAGTTTCTCAACCATATTTATTAAGTAATTTATATTGTTTATTTAAAAATAGTTGACAACCTATTTCCATTGACAACTTATTTTCATTCTTCAAAAAATGTACGAAGATGGTAGACAGAACCTACTACTACAATGATGAAGCAGAATTAACTTATAAGGAGAAAGATCATCTTATCGCATTTATTAATGATCTTGAGAATTACAATAGCTATTATCAAACTCATCCACATTATGGTCAATACGTGCCACTAGTGCACGTGGTGAACCTCGGTAACATCCATGGAGATTGCATGGTAAGATTTTCTACTATTACGACATCTGTGCATCTTTTGCATAAATTCTTCTAAAACTAAACTACATTGCTAACTACAAAGTTATTACTATGTTTTTCAACAGAAAATCTCGAAGGATTGTGTGCCTTATCTGATGTTTCCGAGAGGTAGAGTTGATGTTATGGGCTTACGGCCAGCATGGCCAGATCAGCCTACGCATCACTCCTGTCCATACCGAATTTCTAAAACCGATGAAGACATGACAATCAAAGATTGGAAAAAATGTATGGTCAATCGTAGAGAGCTACTTGGAAGAAACATTGTGCGTAGGCCAAGAATTGGAAACATGATGATCTCCATTCTCCATAATGGAGAGTCAGGGCCTATCTTGTTTTATGATATTGTCCCTAAGAGAGGGTAGAGTAGGTCCTATGAGAGAGGAGTAAGTCCTAGGTAGAATGTGTTATTATGTGCTATAATGTGTTAGAGTTGATGATGATGATGAGGAGGAGTTGTGATTATGACTAGTGACCAACTTGTTATATGATGTCTTATTGATGATGAAAATGATTATTCAATAGTGTTGGTGGTAATAACTATGATGATTATTAGCTATAGTGTTATTGGTGATGATATGATGCAAGAGTTTTTATATTAATATGATGATGATGTTGATCATGAGTATCATGATGATTTGTTATTATGATCATCATTGGTTATTTTATTATTGGGAGAAGGAAAGAGTATTAGATTCATGTGGATGGATCAAAAGTGACCAAAATTTGAATTAGTAGGATCGTCGTCCTACTAATTCAACTTTTGATCACTTTTGATTCATTTGGATGAATAAAATCCATGTTTATTCCTCACATTGATATAATAATTCATCATGAACATAATGATATAACAACCTCTTAATTGGTACTATATCAAAATTTGTACAACGTCGTATAAATACACTAAAAAATTTAAAATAATGAAAAACAGATTACTAGTAGCGCGGGTTTGCAAGAACACTACTAATAGTTGTCTTATCAGTAGCGCTGGTATGATACATGCTACAACTATATGTCTTAGGAGTAGCACGTCTTACACGCGGTGCTGGTAAGTAATAGCTATAGCGCCGTGCTACTAGTAGGCACTAAACCCGCGCTACTACTAGGCTTTTCCCTAGTAGTGTAAGGTTAAGTGGTGAGGCTGCAACAAGTGATTAAGCATTTATTTGAGGTGGCTAACTTACGAGTACAAGAATAAGAGGGGATGATCTACGCATAGAGGACGTGAACTACCGATGATCAAATGAATGATCCTGAACACCTACTTACAACATACATAACCCCACCGTGTCCTCGATCGGAGAAGAAGCTCACGAAAGAGACATACACGATTACGCACTCAGTAGGCAAGTTTTAAGTAAGTTTACTTCAAGTTATCTAGAAACGAATGTTAAATGAAGTTTCCAAGTTTGCCACATAACCGCGGGCACGACTTACCGAAAGATTTAACCCTGCAGGGGTGCTCCAACTAGTCCATCACAAACTACCACAGGTTGCATAGAAACCCTCGACCACGAATCTCGTGATCTCCTCGGATCCCTTAGTGGAAAACCTCAACTCTGAGATAGCCCAAAGCATCACCGGAACCCCTTTGCATAAGACGCTTGAGAAAGGTAAAACAAGTCCAGCAAGGCCGCATGGCGTGTCGATGATGCCGATAGGAGCCGTGTATCTCGTCCTCAGGACATGACGGATGAGCGAAGCGTACGGTAACTGAAGTCCCGGGTTGCCCCAGGTAGCCCGCACGGTGATCTAGTTTGGGACCAACACCGTCAACACTCCCCCCCGTATTATGTTGAATTACTCCTTGGTTCATGACGCCCTATGTTTTCAATATTAGCGTAATTATTATGTTGGGCAAATATAGTACCAATGTTGGGCCTTGCCAGACGAGCTTTATCCCAAGACGAGAATCTAGGGGGTCCCCATAACAACCCCAACCATGTTAGGAGTGCTCATTTATGGAACATAACACCGGTAGCCGAAACTAAGGCGACAAAGGTGGAACAAAACACCAGGCTAGAAGGCCAAGCCTTCCACCTTTTACTAAGTATATAGGTGCATTAAATTAAATAGCATTAATATGGTGATATAACAAGGAACCCAGCTTATCACATGGAAGCAACTGCACCTGCAACTAGCAACGCTATCACATGGTTAAGCAAGCGGTAACATAGCCAATCAGTGTTTTGCTAGGTTGTGGAAAGGTTGAAGGTTTTCATGGCAATGTTGGGAGGCTGATATTTAACAGGTTGTAGGCAGCGAGACATAACAAAAGAAAGGAGAAAACTAGCATGTCATTGATAGTAATGGTATCTTGGGAAATGATTATCTTGCCCGATATCCCGCTTGGAAGAAGAACGACTCCGTGAAGCAGACGAACCGACGTAGTCGAATGGATCCTCACATTCTAACACGCTTGCGAAACTCTATCGAGACAAAGAAAATCGGAAACAATAATCAACACATATTATTCACCACGGCACATGCAGGACATGATGCAATTCACATATGATGCATGATCAGTTTCAAATATGCAAGGCAGGCCATGGCAATTCACAACAAGCAAACACTACACATTAAGTGAAGCTCAATATGCAACGAGTTGCATATTGATGGAACTCCACATTCAAATATTTAGTTCACTCTCGTTTAGGTACACGACCATATCAAATGTTGTTTAAACATGGCAAAGGGTGAAGCACAAATAATCTACCTATCTAGACATTTTAGATGAGGCCGGAAACGACATATAGCCTCTCCAAACTAACCCCGCATGTTAACTTTGTAATATGTTCAGATCTGTCCTAACCACATTTTAAGTTTGTTAAATGGCGAAACAAAGTGGTTCACGTGATTCTAGTCGTCTTTCTAGTCCTTGTACATACATGGCTCATCTCCAACGGAGCTACGATTAATTAACTACAGACTAAATCGTGTCTACCGCGTCGACACACAAACCCATACAAATAGGACGCTGAACAATTTTAAATATGCATGAGAGTTGGAAAATATTATTATACGCGAAATTCTAGACGATCTACAAATACAACTTGTTCCGATCCGACGCACAATTTAAAAGCTACCTGCATTTTTAAAATATGCATTTTTTCTGAAATTAATAAAACCCGGAATAATAGACAAATCGCATGACAGAAAAAAATACTATTGGGACAAATCTGGCTCTGGCCAGACAGATCAGCGGGCCCAACTTAACTAAGTTGCACGTGGGTAGCAATAGGGGCGCTCACCCTGGGCTGGGCCTTGGGGATCTTGGGGAGGCTCGGGCCGGCTGGAGCTACTTGGTGGGCCACGGGAGAAAGCTCGCCTAGGAGGGGTGAGTAGGCCTGGCCCACGCGGTGCACCGGGGTGAGGCGGACGGGCTCGGTCTCCATGCCCGATCCCGACCGGGACGAGGCAAAGGAGACCACAGCGGCGCGCACCTCCGGCCGGCTGACATGGGACGCAGGGCCACGACAGGGCGAGCGGCAGCGGATCCGGTGAGGGCGGCCCCGGAACTAGCCAGATCTAGTGGGGTCGGGGCTCCGACGAGCTCTGCGTCCAGCGGTCTCACTTGCACACACGGGCACCATAGGGGGTTAGAGAGAGAAGTTGAGGAGAGAAGGCATGGCGCGGGTGGGGGCGAGGCTGTGGCCTAGAGGTCCGGCGAGGTTGCTTCGGCACCAATGGGGGAACTCCGACAAGGAGGCGGCGAGGCCGGTCGATGCGAGGAGGCGATTGGATCAGGCGCGGCGCAGGGGCGCCATGGGGCTGCGGCAGGCTGCGGAAGCTAGCTCGTGCGGGCTTGCATGGGCTCGAGCAGGCCTCCCCTGGGCCAGGGCAGGCCTGGCTCGACGTGGGAACAGGCTGTCGGCGGCTGAGGATGGATGGCATGGGGATCGAGGGGAATTAGGGTTTGGGTCAAAATTAGGCATGGGGAGGTTGTTAAATAGGTAAAGGGGGGTTAGGTTAGGGGAATTAAGCCGTTTTCGAGCCGTACGATATCGATCGGACAACTCTGGATGTGGGGATGGTGTTAATGGGCTAGATGGACTGTGTAACCATGACGGGTTGAGAGAAGAGACGGGTTTTGCGGCCCGGCAATGAGATTTTAAAAGACCGAAAATCATCTGCCGATAAACCGACGACGGTGCCGCAACGGTTGACTGTTCGGGTATCAAATGGACTCCGATTGCGACGAAATTTGGCAGGCGGCCTACCTACAACAAAATAAGAACGTGTGCCAAGTTTCAATCCAATCCGAGAATGTTTTACATACACTTTTAAAAACAAATATTTTAATGATGCCGCTGGCGCGCGCGTGTCTGGTGGACTCGAAACACTCAATGATGATAACGGAGAGAACCGACAACTAATAACGGATGCAGGTTTTGAAAACTAGCGATAATGGAGTGCCGATGCACCGATGCAATGCGGATGATGTGCATGATGTGATGATGAATGTGACAAACAATATAATCACACGATGACAACGGAATAAGAGGGGAATCTTATGGAGTGTCGGTCTCGGGGTGTCACACAGAGCCCGTAGCTAGATGTTGCCCAGTGGCCATGGTCATGTGGGCAGCGTGGTAGCCGGTGTGTGGCATTTGATGGCGGTGTGTGTTGGCTGGGATGAAAAGTTGTGCTATCTTCGGACGGATCGACGATGGGAAAGCTCGTTCCCTTCTTGAAGGGGTCATTGCGTCTCTCATTGCCCGTCTTTTTGCTCCAGGGGAAACTCTGATCCTCGGATCGGGCAGTGGTGGCGCTCCGGTGTCGCTCCCTTCCTGAAGGAATCACCTTGGAGTACACGGTTCATCGTATGCGACTGCATCTCTTTGTGTTAGGGATGGTGTAGCTGTGCTCAGCGTCTATGCATTCTGCCTTGGGTGTGTGCATGTGTTGTGGTGGCTGATGTTTGCTGTATCCCCGGCAACGGCGCCAGAAATGCTTCTGATGTCCGTTATGCTACTGCACAAAAGACCTTCGAGTGGCGCCAGAAATGGGCACGTTGACGACACCAAGTATCTTTCTGCGTTGGTGTTCCCTCGAAGCGGTGAGGATGATATAGCACAGCGGAGGTAAGTATTTCCCTCAGTTTGAGAACCAAGGTATCAATCAGGCGGAGGAGTATCTCAAGATCCTGCACAAACACAAAAGCTTGCACCCAACGCTATGAAGGGGTTGTCAATCCCTTATAGATTGTTTGCCAAGTGAGAACTGAAAGCAACAAAGTAACAAAGCAAAGTAAAAGCGGAGTTGTAAACGATGGATGTGAATAGACCCGGGGGCCGTAGTGTTTACTAGTGGCTTCTCTCATGAAACCAAGTAGACGGTGGGTGAACAAATTACTGTCGAGCAATTGATAGAACTGTGCAGAGTCATGACGATATCTATGCAATGATTATTTCTATAGGCATCACGTACGAAACAAGTAGACCGATACTTTCTGCATGTACTACTATTACTCCACACGTCGACCGCTATCCAGCATGCATCTAGTGTATTAAGTCCATAAGAACAGAGTAACACCTTAAGCAAGATGACACGATGTAGAGGAATAATCTCAAACCAATGATAAAACCCCCATATTTTTACCCTTGATGGCAACTGCTTGATGTGTGCCCTTCTGCCCCTACTGTCACTGGGAAAGGTCACCACATGGCAGAACCCAAAACCAAGCACTTCTCCCATTGCAAGAATCATAGATCTAGTTGGCCAAACAAAACCCAAGACTCGGAGAGACTTACAAGGATATCAAATCATGCATATAAGAAATCAGCAAAGACTCAAATATATATCATAGATAATCTAATCACAAGTCCACAATTCATCGAATCTCGACAAACACACCGCCAAAGAAGATTACATCGGATAGATCTCCATCAAGATCATGGAGAACTTTGTATTGAAGATCCAAGAGAGAAAAGAAGCCATCTAGCTACTAACTACGGACCCGTAGGTCTGAAGTGAACTACTCACGAGTCATTGGAAGGGCGATGATGATGATGAAGAAGCCCTCCAACTCCAAAGTCCCCTCCGACAGGGTGCCGGGAAGGGTCTCCAAATGAGATCTCGCGGAAACGGAAGCTTGCGGCGGCGGAAAAGTATTTTCGAGGCTCCCCTGATTTTTGCGGAATATTTGGGAATTTATAGGCCAAAGACCTAGGTCAGGGGGCGGCCAGGGAGGCCAGAAGCCTGTCCACCGCCGCCTCCCCCCTGGTGGCGGAGTGGGGGCTTGTGGGCTCCCTGGAGCCCACCTGGGTTGGCCCAAAAGCCCCCTGGACTTCTTCCGTTCGGGAAAAAATCATTTCGGGGTTTTTCTTCCGTTTGGACTCCGTTCCAAAATCAGATCTGAGAAGAGTCAAAAACACGGAAAAAACAGGAACTCGCACTTGGCATTGAATTAATAAGTTAGTCCCAAAAAGATATAAAAAGGCACATAAAACATACAAAGAAGGCAAGATAACAACGTGAAATCATCAAAAATTATAGATACGTTTGAGGCGTATCAAGCATCCCCAAGCTTAACTCCTACTCGTCCTCGAGTAGGGAAGTGATAAGAATGAATTTTTGATGCTTTCATGCTACCTAGCATAGGTGTCCTTTGTAATTCATCTTATGTGACGTGAATGTTCAGATCCATTAGATTCAAAACAATAGTTTGCTATTGACGTGGAAATAATAATAATTCAAGCAAACTAGCAAAGTAATCATGAACTTTCAAAATAACAAGGCCAAAAGAAAGTTATCCCTACAAAAGCATATAGTCTGGCTATGCTCTATCATCATTGCACAATGAATTTAAATCATGCACAACCCCAGTATTGGCCAAGTAATTGTTTCCCACCTTTACTTTCTCAAACATTTTCAACTCTCACGCAATACATGAGCGTGAGCCATGGTTATAACACTATAGATGGTGTGGAATGTGGTGGAGGTTGCAAGACAAAAAAAGGAGAAGATAGTCACATTAACTAGGCATATCAATGAGCTGTGGAGATGCTCATCAATAGATATCAATGTGAATGAGTAGGGATTGCCATACAAATGATGCACTAGAGCTACAAGTATGTGAAAGCTCTTAAAGAAAACTAGTGGGTGTGCATCCAACTTGCTTGCTCACGAAGACCTAAGGCAATTTTGAGGAAGCCTATCATTGGAATATACAAGCCAAGTTATATAATGAAAATTTCCCACTAGCTATATGGTGGTGACAAAACGAGAGACTCTCAATCATGAAGATCATGGTGCTTAATATGTACAAGTGTGGAAAAAGTGGTAGCATTGTCCCTTCTCTCCTTTTCTCTTATTTTTAATTTGGTGGGCTCTTTGGCCTCTTTTTTTATGGGCTTCATTGGCCTCTTTTATTTCCTCACATGGGACAATGCTGCAATAATGATGATCATCACACTTTCAACTCAAAAGTTAGAGCAACTATGACTCTATATGGAATGCCTTCGGTAGTGTACCGTGGTAATGATCTAGCATGGCATAGACATCAAATGGAAACATCATGCTAGCTATCTTACGATCGTGCACATGCAATGTAGACATGGTGGCACATGTCATGGTGGTAGTTGCATGGCAATATATCTCGGAATGACTTTGAAAAAGCCATAGTAGGTAGGTATGGTGGCTGTTTTGAGGGAGGCTAATGGTGGGTTTTGTGCACCGGCGAAAGTTGTGCGACACTAAGAAGATAGTAATGGTGGAAGGTGAAAGTGCATCTAAACCATGGACTCAACATTAGTCATGAAGAACTCGTATACTTGTTGCATAAGTTTTATTAGTAATCGAAACAAAGCATTCAACGCATACTCCTAGGGGAAGGGTTGGTACACTACTAGAAAACAGTTTCTTGCCATCTGCTGCTTCTTTGCCGTCTGCTGGCTGATGGCAAAGACCGGCTGATGGCAAAGACCCTCTTTGCCATCAGCTACCAGAAACCAGACGGCAAAGAGAAGGCTGATGGCAAAGAGGGTCTTTGCCATCTGCTGCTTCTTTGCCGTCCGTTGGCTCACAACAAACACCACTCAGGCTGACGGCAAAGAGCTGGGCTCACGGCAAACATCACTTAGGAAGTCGGCAAAGCGCTCAGCTGGCCCACCCCGCACCCCCGCTCTCCCCCCTAACGACCTCTCTCTTTGCCATCCGCTTTTCTCCTCTATGCCGTCGGGAGGCGGACGACAAAGAGGGTGCGCCCTAATGGCCGTTAGCCCCACCCCCACGCGCCTCTCTCTCACCCCTAACGGCCACCCCACACCCCTCTCTCACCCCCCGACACCATCACCACCACCGCGCCCTCCTCCGGCCTCCCTGCGCTGCCGCCCCTCCTCCTCCGGCCTCCCTGCGCCCCCTCCTCCTCCGGCCTCCGGCTTCCCTACGCCGCCGCCCCCTCCTCCTCCGGCCTCCCTACGCCCCCTCCTCCTCCCTCCTCCGGCCTCCGGCCTCCCTGTGCCGCCGCCCCCTCCTCCTCCGGCCTCCCTGCGCCCTCCTCCAGCCTCCCTGCGCCCCCTCCTCCACCACGCCCCTTCTCCTCCCCGGGACCTCCTCCTCCACCACCGCCGTTGGAGCTCGCCCCTTCTCCACCACCACCCCTCCGCCACCACCGCCGCACCCTCCTCCTCCCCGGCCACCCCGCTCCGGTGAGTCCTTTTTTTTTCTTTTTTTGCTAATTAATAGATTTAGTGGCATATATAGTTTAGTTGGTAGGTTAGTTAATTAGTAGTCTTAGTGGTAGTTTAGTTAGTTGGTAGATTTAGTTAGTTAATTAGTGGATTTAGTAGGTAGTTTAGTGGTAGATTTTGTTTTGTTAATTAGTGGTAGCTAGATTCTTTTTTAGTTACTTAGTGGTAGATTGTGTTTTTGTTATTTTTTTGCTATTTATTGCTATCTAGGTTTAGTTAGCTTGGTTAGTTAGGTTAGTTAGTTAGTTAGCTTAATAGAAAGAATAGGAAGAAGAAGAAGAGGAGGAGGAGGAGGAGAGGAGAAGAGGAGGAGGAGAATAATAATAATAAGAAGAAGAAGAGGAGGAGGAGGAGAAGAAAAAAATAAGAAGGAGAAGAAGAAAAGAAGAAGAGAAGAAGAAGAGAAGAAGAATACCTTCTCCTCCTCCTTCTTCTCCTCCTCCTTCTTCTCCTCCTTCTTCTCCTCCTCCTCCTTCTCCTTCTTCTTGATTTCTTCTTCTTCTTCTCCTCCTCCTCTTTCTTCTCCTCTATCTTATTATCCTGACCTTATTTTCCCCAACAATGAGATAATTAGCCCATTTAGCTACAAAATGGCATAAAAACCTTGGTTTGCTCATGAATATTATATTCCTAACTTGTTTTCCTCTAAAATGACATAATTAGAATATTTGTGTTGATCGGGTGGATTTACATGTGATAGTTGTCTCGTCGCTGTGAGGTCTGCTGTGCGAAGACCTGCCCGTGCGTTGTACGAGCTGCGCCCCTGCATTCGTGGGTCAGTACAAATTTCATCTCCTCCCCGCCCCTTCATTTACTGTGGCTCGGTTTCCGGATGAAACTTTCTAGACTTAGGTAATTAAATTAATTTATCAGTATGCATGACCAGTATGCGTCTCCTGTTCGAAAGGGCGACATCTATAAATATGCATGTCGTTGCATATTTATAACCGCCATCCTTTCGAATTGTCCAACATTATCCATGGACAGCCCACGTATGTGTAGATTGGGTTCGTTTTCCCGTATGCTGTGCTCTGGATCTGATGCGGAATTTCGTCAGTGCCTCCCCGTTGTTCTCCAGATGCACATCCTCTCTGTTTATTGCGGAGACGTGTATCAGGAGAACAACGGGGAGGTGCTGCCGAAATTTTGCGTTGGATCCGGAGCATAGCATGGGAAAACGAACCCAATCTACACATACTCGGGTGAGATTAGGACCTATCTTTACCTATTAGCGTGTAGGTTGCCTGGACGTAATAAAAATGGCGAACCTGATTAACCGATGAATATAAATGCTAAATTATATATAAATATATTTCTTCTGTCTTTAGTAGCTAGGCAAGATGAGTGATCGTGCGTGGATGTATCACTACTGGAAAAACCTAATTTGCCGACAGCTTTTGGCTTTGCCGTCAAGATTTTCACGGGGCTGACGGCATAGAGGCTTTACCCTCAGCCGAAAATAATGCTGATGGCATAGGCGCGGCTCACGACATAGAATATCTATGTCGTCCGCTCTATCTAAGCCGTCAGGCAAAGGAGCAAAAGACTTACGGCATAGGGCGGCTAACGGCATAGGGAGGTTCTCGGTCCCACGTTCGACCACGGCTTAACGGGGGCCGTCTATGCCGACAGCCAGCTGACGGCAAAGCCTAACGGCTGTCTTTGCCGACAGCCAGCTGACGGCATAGCCGGGTGGTTATCCCCCCGTGCAGGCCACGACCTAACCCCTCTTCTCTCTCACCTCTCCCACCCATCTGCTCTCTCGACCAACCGCCGTCGTCGACCCACGCCCGAGGCATCGGCCCCCGCGCCAGCCCCGCCCTGCGCCGCCCCGCGCCGCCCCTACTCGTCGGCGCCGCCCCGCGCCAGCCCCGCCATCGCCCCGCCAGAGGCATCGGGCCCCGCGCCGCCCCACGCCCACCCGTACTCGCCGGCGCCGCCCCGCGCCTCCCCTACTCACCTCTGCCCCGCGCCCGTCCCTACCCGCCTCTGCCCCACGCCGCCCCTACTCGCCTCTGCCCCGCACCAGCCCCGCCCCGCCGCCGCCCCACGCCAGCCCCGCCCCGACTCGCCGGTGAGCTCCTCCTCCCCTTTTTTTCTTTTTTATTAGTTTATTTTTTCTATGTTAGTTAGATCTGTTAGTACTGGATTTTTAGTTAAATTTAGTTAGCAATTACTTAGTGGTAGATTTTTAGTGGTAGATTTTTAGTTAGATTTAGTTAGCAATAGATGTTAGTACATGTAAGTATGAGTTAGGTAGCTGTTAGCATTAGTTAGCTAGCTGTTAGTATTAGTTAGCTAACTATTAGCAATAGAAAGAAAATAATAAGAAGAAAAGAAATAGAAGAAGAGAAGAGTAACAAAACTTGAATAATAAATTATTAATAACAGATTTTAGTATTAGTTAGCTTAATTACCGCGAGTGTGTATTTGTGTTGATTGAGTGCATTTAAATGTGCAGTAGCTTCTCCGTGAGGGTTTGCTTTTCGACGACCTCCCCTGCATTCGAAAGTGAGCACATTTGTTAACTCCTCCTCCACCCCCTTTATTTTGCTCTGTTCCGGCCTTCATGCCGATGACACTATCTAGCTAGGTATTTTTAGTATGAAAATGCATAGTTGTTGCGTAACCAGTATGCGTCTCCCGTTCGAAAGGGTTCCTGTCATAAATATGCATGCATTTGCATATTTATAACGGTGATTCTTTCGAATTGTCCAACGTTATCCATGGATAGCCCGAGTATGTGTAGATTGGGTCGTTTCCCACGCTTTGCTCTGGATCCCATGCAGAGTTTCGACAACTCCTCCTTGTTGTTCTCCAGGTACACATCCTCTCGGTTAGTTGCCGAGACGTGTATCAGGAGAAAAGCGGGGAGGTGCTGCCGAAATTTTACGTTGGATCGGGAGCAGAGCATGGGGAAATGACCCAATATACACATACTCGGGTGGGATTAGGACCCATCTTTACCTAGTAGCTGGTAGGTGTGCATGCCATGCATCCCAATGTATTAACCATGATTAAAAAATGGCCATAATTAATTTAACATACTTGATGAACTGATAATTTATATTGTTTATATGTGGATACTATGTCGCTAACTTGCCAGAATGACTGATCGTGAATGGATGTACACCGGTCACCATAGTCAGAGAGATATGATCGATGGATGGTTGAGCAAAACCTATGAATTCGTGGAAACAACATTTTCTAAAGGCCAGCCAAAAACATGGTGCCCTGCACTAAGTGCAAGAATTATTCGTGACAGACAAAGGATGTAATGGATAAACACCTGCAGATGCATGGTTTTACTCCCGGCTATACCTTGTGGACATTTCATGGTGAGTCGGCCCAACATAACAGAGACGAGGTGTTGCCTCGGCGCACCGATGATTATGGTACAGGGATTGAAGACATGGTGAATGACTTTGATGATGCTCGGAACAAGGACGAAGAGATGGAGGAATCCGCGAAAGCCTTTTATGCCATGTTGGAGTCTTCAAAACGTCCTCTTCACGAGCACACTAAGATTTCTCAGCTAGATGCCATCGCACAAGTAATGGCTCTGAAAGCCCAATTCAACATTGGAAGAGACCTGTTTGACTCAGTGATGACCCTATTTGGGCGCTTTCTACCCGAAAGTCATATTATGCCTTCAAACCTATATGAGTCAGACAAAATCCTTAGTGCACTCAAGATGCCGTATGAGCAGATACATGCTTGTGAGAAAGGATGTGCCTTATTTAGGAAAGAGTATGCAGACGAAACATATTGTCCATTTTGCAAGTCCTCCAGATATATTGAGGTAGAAAACGGTGAAGGTGAGAGGAAGCATAGCAAAATCCCCGTGAGTGTCCTACTGTATCTGCCGATCCTACCAAGACTTCAACGACTTTACATGCTCAAAGAAACAGCAAAACAGATGACACGTCACAATCATGGAATTAGGAAAGAATTAGATGAACACGGAGTTCCGATGTTGGTACACCCTTCAGATGGTGACGCATGGAAGGCATTCGATAGTATACATAAGGAAAAAGCTAAAGAACCAAGGAATTGTCGAATCGCCATCAGCCTCGATGGGTTCAATCCTTTTGGTATGACGGCTACCCAATATAGTTGCTGGCCTGTATTTGTCATTCCCCTCAATCTTCCACCATCATCCATTATGCAAAGAAAGCACATATTTCTGACGTTGATAGTTCCAGGGCCAAACTACCCGGGGAAGAATATGAGTGTGTACAAGCAACCGCTGATGGATGACTTGAAATAAGCTTGGGTGAATGGGGTCAACACATACGACGCAGCTAAGAAAGAGAACTTTAAAATGTATATTTGGTGCCAATACTCGTTGCATGATCTGCCGACATTTGCGCTTTTCGTTGCCTGGTGTGTTCATGGAAGGTTCCCATGCCCACAATGCAAGGCAGCTCTTAAGTTTCATTGGTTGCCGGCGGGTGGGAAGTATTCCCGCTTTGACTTGCATAGACAGTTCTTGCCTATGGACCATCCATTCAGAAAAGACAAGAATAATTTCATGAAAGGTAAAGTTGTCAAACACTCAGCACCACCTGCGTTGACGGGGACACAAATTAATGAATAGTTAAAATCTATGGAGCCTGATCCAAACCGTCGAGGGTATTTCTTGGGTTATAATGAGGAACATGCCTGGACCCACAGGCCATGCATCTGGGATCTCCCCTACTTCGAAGACCTCTTACTTCCACACAACATTGACATGATGCACACTAAAAAGAATATCGCCGAGGCCCTTCTTGGCACCTTTTTCGGCACTGATAAGGGCAAAGATAATACAAAGGCTAGAGTTGACCAGGAGACTCTGTGTGATAGGCCATCACTAAACATGCGAGAACCGAAAGGAAGAAAAAATTGGTCCAAACCACCTGCCTGGTACAATCTTGAGAAGGGAGCAATAAGGGAAATCCTCTTGTGGGTGCAAAAGAAGTTGTTCCCCAATGGGTATGCTGCGAATCTAGCGAGAGGAGCGAGCATTGAAAAAATGAAAATTTTTGGGCTCAAGAGTCATGATTGGCACATATGGCTTGAGCGGATAATGCCGGTGATGTTGCGCGGCTATATCCCCGAGGCTGAATGGCTAGTATTGGCCGAGTTGAGCTATTTCTTCCGTGTTCTTCGCGTGCCTTGATAGATGACATGGAAGAGTTGGTGCCTGAGTTGCTCTGCAAGTTAGAGAAGATTTTTCCACCGGGCTTCTTTAATCCGATGCAACACATGATTTTGCATCTCCCAACCGAGGCAAGATTGGGTAGCCCTGTACAAAATCGTTGGTGCTAGCAAGTGAAAAAAATGCAGAAGACACTTCGAGGAAAATGTAAAAATAAACATAGAATTGAAGCATCGATGGCCGAGGCGTTCATTACCGGGGAGGCGGCAAACTTCGTAACAGCACACTATGATGCCACTATGCATAGCTTGCATAATCCAAAGCCTCGGTACAATCTGGGCGACCCCAAACGACGTGAATCCAATCTCAGCCTCTTGAAAGGGAAGCTCGCACCTTGTGGTGTGGGAAAACCAAAGTTGCTGTGCGTCGAGGAGTGGCGCACACTAACGATGTACATATTGAACAACTTAACAGAAGTTCGGCCATACATCGAGTAAGTGCTTTGTACATTGTTTCGCAACTTTTAACAAGTTTTGTGTCTAACAAATATTATTAATTGATACAGTCGATATGTCGAACAATTCTCGAATGGTGTTGCAATCGAAAAAGAATCCATTCTCCAGTATGAACTTCTTGAAAAGACAGGAGGCGGCTATCCCGGTTTCATCTCTTGGTTAAAAAAAAACGGTACCTCCCTTATATATAATAGGTGATTTCATTTGTTGCTATTACTCATGAGTAACACACCAAATTCTATATTTTTCTTAACTTCTAGGCTAATTCAGATGAGCAAGTCAACGATGAATTGAGAGAAATAGTTAATGGTTTTGACTTTAAGGTCCGTACATTTCAGAAGTACGACATCAACGGGTATCGCTTTCGTACTGCTAGCAAAGAGCTTTCAATGCCCGGTCGAAAAACAAACAATTCCGGTGTCTCTGCTATAGGAGAGGGAGGTGTCGAGTATTATGGAAGACTTGAAGAAGTCTACGAACTTCATTATTATGGTGAAAATCCTCCAAACGTTGTTGTGTTCAAATGTCATTGGTTCGATCCTACTAAGACAAGACGGAGTCATGAAGATCTTGGGATTGTCGAAATTCGACAAGACAGGCAGTTAAGCGGTGCCGATGTCTATATTGTGGCTCAACATGCGACCCAAGTTTTCTATCTGCCATACCGTCGTCAAAGTGTTAAGAACCTGGAAGGTTGGTATGTCGTGTTCGATGTGCCGCCACATCTTAGACCACCTCCCCCAAATGAAGACGATTATGAACCTCAAATTGACCCAAATGAAGACGATTATGAACCTCAAACTGCTCTACGTCCACCCTGAACACGGAGGAACAAGACTCACGTGATGATGAGGAAGAAGTTGAAGTAGAAGAGGTTACCAATGCCGATGAGCTATCAATGCTTGATCGGTTACAAAAAGGCCTTCCACATGACGTCCCTGAATCCGATGACGATATCAGTCATGACGACACGTGTGATACTGATGATGATTTTGCTTCAATTGACCATGGAGAAGAGACAGATGATCCAGACTATTAGTACTTTGTATGCATCCAAACATTGTTGTTTAATTATTCAATTATTAGTTGAATTATTCATGTATTTATTATTGTTCATTTAATTATTGTCCTTGAATTTGTACTAATTATTTAACTATTTATCGTTACAGGTGGTGAGACATGGCAGGCGGGGATAAGTTGAGGATAGCACCTGGGCAGCTACGGAGAACTTTGTTGCAGAGCTTTGCCGAGGAGCCCCGTGGGAGAGGTGGAGGAAAGAAGAGAGGCAGAGGACGTGGTCATGGGAGAGGGAGGCTGCATGATAGGAGCCAGTCGCCACCACCCTCGGCTATGCTGTCTCAACCACTTCACCCTTGCAGACGAGGGTATCACCTGTGTGGGATCCTCCCGTCCAGGAGGAGACACCAATGCAGGCGGCTGAGGCGGAGGCTGAGGAGGAGGCTGAGGCGGAGGGGTCTTAGGCGGAGGCTGAGGCGGAGGGGGCTGAGGCGGAGGCTGAGGGGGCTGCCAGCAAGTCGGTCTACCAACGTGGTATGACACGAGTTCCAGAACGATTGGAGTTGCAGCATAGGGCGTTCATTAAGCCAGATGGCGAGAAGTAAGTTGATATATATTGTGTACCTTATATCATTATATTTCACCAAGTAGCTAATGTCTTTGCCTTATCATTATGTAGGGGGTGGGATTACCCGAAGAATACCCGGAATCCGAACTGCCTCCTTGGTGCTTTACTTAGGGAGCACTTCCCCGGGATAGTGCAATTGCCCGGTGAGGGTATGGTTCCTGAGCTAGGACTCAAGTGGGAGCACTACCAAGCCGCTCTGCTCCCGGAAAAGACACATGTGAATGGTGTTGTTTGCGTGAGCGTGGCCGACAAGGTGTTGGCTGATTTTTGGGTAACTATTATTTTACACAATAAAAAGTATACAATGTTATATATTGTTATTTCCTTCCAAATCATTTCACTATTCATCTGTGCATCTATTTGGCATAATTGCAGAGTTACTTTAGGGTCGAGGAAGGGATGGAGGAGGCGGCCAAGAAGAACCTCGTGAAAGAGTGCAAGAGTTTATTGAATAACACGAGGCACGAGCTGCGTGTTCAGGCTGTTCGAGATTGGTACGCCAAGCTAGGGGAGCCGAAGACAAAGACTGAATGTCGAAAGATTTACCTTGATAAGACCGAGTACATGGAGGTATGTACATTCCAAAGATCAATTCTTAGGGCTAGTTAGGTCTATTTAGTTATAATACTTAGTTTCATTCTTCATTAACTTACATTCATAGGTGCCCCCGAGATGGTTGGCCGATAAGATGGATTGTCGGGAGATGATAGTGGACAGGTAGTGCACAGAGGCTTGGTTGAGCACCCACACTATGGCCAAGGACCGTCGTGCCCAATTGGTTGGTGTGCCACACCACCAAGGCAATGCCAACATCAAGCAATACGCCAAAAAATGGGTATGTGTGCCTTGTTTTGTTTCATCAGTAATTCATTCGTTCATGATTTTTGTTGTACTAATTCTTTGTCTTTTCGTGTAGGCCAAACACAATAACCATCCCGAGCCTCAGGGATACGCCGTGTTTAGCATGGCCCATAAGGGCTTGTACAAGACAGGGAAGGCATATTCTGAGGGGGACGGGCTGTCGGCGTACACAAGCATGTCCGCCTACAACAAGATGACGTCTTATTCTAAGGTGGTCAAACAGCTGCGCGGGCCTGACTTCGACCCGAGCTAGAATCCTATCGATCCAGAGGCGTTGATGATCTATGGTGGCGGTAAGAGTCATGGCACTCTGGCCATGTGTGATGGCTTCGTCCCTATCACTGAGACTCTATCTCAGATCAAGGCGAGGCAAACGAGCTCCGTTAGGTCAGTTGATCTAGCCATCAAGGTTAGTTTTCTTCATTATTTCTTTCGTTCATTTGTCCCTGGATGGATGATGAAAATTCCTTTTGAGGAGTGGTTGCAGGCCGCACTTATGAAGGAGAGGGAGGCCACCAGGCTCTTGTTGGAGGAGAGGGACCGCAATACGCAGAGGTTGCTTGAGGAGGAGAGGGCACACAATAATGCCCATGCGAAGGCCATGCATGACTTCGTTGCGGTAAGTCAGTTGTGTGAGAAGCAAGGCTATGTGTGAGACACAACAAGGCTATTTCCTTGACTCCTCGAAGACTAATTTGCAGGCTATGTGTGAGAAGCAAGGTTTGCCGCCCCCTCCGCCGATGCCTTCTCCGGTGGGAACGGTGAGTTCCCTTTCAATGACCAACCTTGCACGGTCTTATACCATTGTCTGTCGCCGTGCTAACCACATATTTTAACTCTTGCCTTGTTGCAGCATCATTCCAGACTTGAATCCCATGATCCCTTTACTTCTCCTGGTGAGAGCCCTAGCAACCCAGCGACCAATGGAGATGGAGCTTCTCCTTCGTTTCTTGGCATTCGGTAAGTTATTCCTCTCCTTCTTATTCTTCTTATTGTTTAGATCAACTTAGATTCTGCCATGCTTTAGTTAGCTTAGTAAATTCTAGTTAATATTAGCCATGCTTTACTTAGCTTAGTAAATTCTAGTTGATATTAGAGCTCAAAAATGACATAATTAGTTTAGAAAGTTTTAAAAGAAACCAGAAGAGAAGAACAAACAAAAGATGAATAAATAAGAGAAGAAGAAAGAGGAGAAAAAGATAACTTCTCTTCTTTGTTTTTCTCCATCTTCTTCTTCTTCTTCTTCTTCTTCTTCCACTTCTTCTTCTAATTGCTTAGCTTAATTTAGATAACTTCTTTCTTATTGTATTCTTCTTCTAACTTCTTTCTCATTATGCAGATTTTGATAAAGCAACCTGGCATATGGATGGATGCTCGAGGGACTTTGTAATGCACTTGTGTAGTCTTAGATGAACTTTGTAATGCACTTGTATTTGTGGATGCACTTGTGATGCTTTGTGATCTTGTTTGCACTTTAATTACATATATTCGTGTTGTTTGCACTTTGTGATGCACTTGTGTTGTGCTGTTTGCACTTTGTGATGCACTTGTGGTGCTGTTTAGGGCCTGGGCAAAAATATATATGTTGCTGTTTGTATCTATGTTTTGCAAATGCAGGGAATTAACAGAAAACAAATATGAAAAAAGCAGAGAGGGTCTTTGCCTATAGCTTACTGACGGCAACGGCTTTGCCGTCGGTGGACTGACGGCAAAGAAGACACGTGGCGACAGCTTGTGTAACCTCGCAACTCTGGGAATACCAAATTTTCCCAGATTTTCAGCTTTGCCGTCAGCTGTGCTCCAGCTACCGGCAAAGAGGGGACCAAGGGGACCCAGGTTTTCGGCGTTGCCGTCAGCTTTGCTACGGCTGTGGGCAAAGAGGGGACCCAGGGGACCCAGGGTTTCGGCTTTGCCGTCAGCTTTGCTACGGCTGTGGGCAAAGCGTGCCGTTAACCTTCTAACGGGGCTCGGCCTGCGCCGTTGCCGCCATTGCTCTTTGCCGTCAGCCCGTGCCACAAAGCTGATGGCAAAGTCTTTGCCGTCGGTCGACCTACAGCTGACGGCAAAGAAGGTGATTGCCGATAAAATCTTGGCCGGTTCCTTTGCCGACCGCACACTGACGGCAAAGCCTTTGCCGTCCGTTAAACTGTCCGTTGCCGTCAGCTCTGGCTGTCGGCAAACCAGCAGATTCGAGTAGTGTATACCAGTCACCCTAGTCTGAAAGAGATGACGAAAGAATGGTTTGTAAAAACAAAGGAATTTGTGAAAGCCGCATTCGCAAATGGCCAGGAAAGAAACTATTGCCCTTGTCCTAGATGCAACAACTATAAAAAGACGAGAGAGGCTGTACTGATTAAACACCTACAGAGGAGGGGTTTTAAGCCTAATTATACGGTGTGGACATTTCATGGTGAGTCTATACAACACACAAGAGCTGAGGTGGTCCGTCATCGCACGGACGAGCATGGTACCGGGATCGAAGACATGGTGCAAGACTTTGATGATGCTCGGGATTCGGAAGATGAGATGGAGGAATCTGCAAAGGCCTTTTATGAAATGTTAGAGTCTTCAAAACGTCCTCTCCATGAGCACAGTGAGCTCTGTCAGCTGGATGCAATTGCACAAGTAATGGCTCTGAAGGCTCAGTTCAACTTGGGAAGAGAATGCTACGACGCGATGATGACACTATTTGGACGCTTCCTACCCAAAGGCCATGTCATGCCTGCAAACCTGTACCAGTCAGACAAAATACTTCGTGTACTTAAGATGCCCTATGAGAAGATAGATGCATGTGAGAAAGGATGTGTCTTATTTAGGAAGGAGTATGCACACTTGGACTATTGTCCCAATTGCGAGTCTTGCAGGTATCTTGTGGTAGACAACGGTATGGGTGAGAAGAGGCAGACCTAAATCGCAGTTAGTGTTCTTCGGTATATGCCAATCGTACCAAGACTTCAACGTCTTTTCATGGTCGAAGAGGCAACCAGACAGATGACATGGCACAAATTGGGCAAAAGAACCGAACTAGATGCGGATGGGAATAAGATGGTGGTACACACATCGGATGGGGAAGCGTGGAAACATTTCGATGGATTGCATCAGGATAAAGCGGAAGATCCAAGGAATCCTCGAGTCTGCGCCGCCACGGATGGTTTTAATCCCTTCGGCATGACGGCAACCCAATACAGTTGTTGGCCTGTATTTGTCATTCCACTCAATCTCCCCCCCGGGCAGATTATGCAAAGAAAGAACATATTTCCGATGTTGATAATTCCAGGGCCCAAATATCCAGGGAAGAATATGAATGTGTACCTGCAACCACTTAAGGATGAATTGGAAGAAGCTTGGGATAATGGGGTCAAGACATACGATGCCGCTAGAAAAGAAAACTTCAAAATGCATGTGTGGTACATGTACTCTATGCATGACTTGCCAGCGTATGCGTTATTCTCTGGATGGTGTGTGCATGGAAGGTTCCCGTGCCCCCCAATGCAAGGCAGCTCTTCAGTTTCATTGGTTGTAGGAGGGTCGGAAGTATTCTTGCTTTGACTTGCATAGACAGTTCCTGGATCCAGACCATTAGTTTAGAAAAGACAAGAAGAACTTTATCAAAGGTAAAGTTGTCAAAAACTTGGCACCACCTGCGTTCACAGGCCAACAGATCCTGGATCAGTTAAACGCCCTCGAGCCTGATCCAGAGCGTCCAGGGTATTTCAAGGGGTATAATTCAAAACACGCCTGGACTCACGAGCCATGCTTCTGGGATCTGCCTTACTTCAAAGACCTCCTTCTTCCACACAATATCGACATGATGCACACTGAAAAGAATACCGGAGAGGCTATTTTTGGTACATTGTTCGACATAGATGGGAAGACAAAGGATAATACTAAGGCTAGAGTCGATCAAGAGACACTATGTCATAGACCGTTACAAAACATGCGAGAAGGCAAAGGAAAGCATAAGTGGTCGAAGCCAAAGGCCTGGTTCAATCTTGGATGGCCAGCTATGAGGGAAATTATCTTGTGGGTCAAAATGCACTTGATGTTCACCGATGGGTATGCATTGAATCTAAAGAGGGGAGCGAGTCTTGAAAAATTAAAAATCTTTGGTCTCAAGAGTCATGATTGGCACACATGGCTAGAGCGGGTAATCTCGGTGATGTTACGTGGCTTTATTCCTGAGGATGAATGGCTAGTACTGGCGGAGCTGAGCTATTTCTTCCGTGTTCTTTGTGCAAAAGAATTGTCGCCTGGCGTGGTAGAAGACATGGAGGAGTTTGCACCGGAGTTGTTGTGCAAGTTAGAGAAGATCTTTCCATCGGGCTTCTTTAATCCAATGCAGCATTTGATTTTACATCTACCGACCGAGGCAAGATTGGGTGGGCCCGTGCAAGATCGTTGGTGCTATGCAACTGAGAGGATGCAGAAGACCCTTCGAGCTAAATGTAAAAAGAAGCATAGAATTGAAGCATCGATGGTTGAGGCATTCATTACTGAGGAGGTGGCAAACTTTGTGACAGCACACTACGAAGTTAAAAATCATCATTTGCATAATCTGAAGCCTCGGCACAATGATGCAGACCCTAAAAAAGGTGGGTCCAACCTCAGCCTATTCAAAGGGAAGCTCGCACCAGCCGATGCTTCGAAACCAATAACGTTGGATGTCGAAGAATGGCGGAACATTTTGTTATATATCTTCAACAACCTAACAGAAGTGCGGCCGTACATCGAGTGAGTTCTCGACACATTTTCCCGTAACTTCTAATTCATTTGAACTGCTCTTATTCCCGGATATTCCAAACAACCGTTACGTCGCCAAATTCTCGGATGGAGCGGTGATCGAAAATGATTCCGTCGAAGAGTATGAGCTTTTGTCAAAGACAGGAGGCGGCTATCCCGGTTTCATCTCTTGGTTCAAACAAACGGTAATTATCAATAATGGACCATTTCATTTCTTGGTCTAACTTGCGGCTAATGCAACAATCGTTTCGTATTAAACTTGTAGGCTAATTTAGAGTCTATTGACGCCGAATTGAGACAAGTCGCTAATGGTTTTGACTATAAGGTCCATTCATTTGAGAAATACAACATCAATGGGTATCTCTTTAGTACCTTTGGCAAAGAGCTATCTATGACCGATCGAAAATCTACAAATTTTGGTGTCTCTGCTATCAGCGAAGGTGTTATCAAGTTTTATGGAAGAGTTGAAGCAATTTATGAACTTCAATTCTATGGTGAAAACCCACCGAACGTCGTAGTCTTCAAATGTTATTGGTTCCAGCCGAAGAATACTAGAAGGACTCATGAACATATAGGACTAGTTGAAATCAATCCAAACACCCATTTAGATGTTCCCGATGTCTATATTATGGCTCAACATGCGACCCAAGTTCTCTATCTACCGTGGGCATGCCAAACGGATAAGAATCTGGAAGGTTGGTATGTTGTTTATGAAGTGCCACCACATGTCAGACCACCTCTCCCAAATGAACACGATTATGAACCTCACATTAACTCAGACACATATGATGGAGCATTCTTCCAAGAAACACGTCTTTCCAAGAAATGTTTCAAGAACCGCCGTGCTTCACCCAAGAACATGGAAGTAGATAGCGACAATGAATCAGAATCCACCCCTGAGCCGGAACCAGAAGACCTGGAACTCGTAGAGGTTACTGATGCGGATGACCTATCAATGCTTCAACGATTAAAGGAAGGCCTTTCACAACTTCACCCCCGTTGAACCCGACGAGCACGTCATTCATGAAGACATGCGTGATAGTGATGATGATGATGCATTTATTGATGATGATTATTAGTTTGTAAGATTCATAACTTAAATTATATATATATATTAATCTTTATTATTCATGTACATATTATTATTCACATCAGTTATTCATTTTTTTATGTTGTACTAATTTCTTTTAATCTTTATCATGGCAGGTCACCAGGTGTTGAAAGATGGTGGGAGCTGGTCCAGATCGCTCGACGAGTTCTTCCCAGGCGCCCCGCACGAGGGGTGGTACTTCCCTTCCACCCCTATCTCTCCGTAGATCCTTGGCAGACAGTCTGTCGACACCACCTGTGGGTTCTTCTTCGTCGGCGGCATTGCCCACTGGGAGAGGTGCTGGTCAGGTAGGGAAGAAGGGGAAGGGTACATGGAGAGGTGGTGGTCGCGGAAGATCCAGGAGGACTGTTGAGCCGTCCTCGCCACCACCACCAGCTCATTCACCCGAGCATAGGACTACTATGGTCGACCCGTTTGCGGAGGAGGCTACGGGGACTCCGTTCCAGGAGCCTGGTGTTGACGGGCATTCGTCCCATGAGACTCCGGTCCAGGAGCAGCCTCGGGTCGAGGTGCATTCGGCCCACGACACTACGGTTCCGGAGGCTTCACCCGACATGGAGAGGCCTGGATAGGAGACCTGGCCGGATCGTACCGAGTTGCCGGATTGGACCGAGGGTCCGGGTGGCTGAGGGGGCGGGGATGAGCTTACGGATAGTGAGGGCGATGTGCAGGTGGACGGGGCCACCGTGTACTAGCGTGGTAGTACACGTCTCCCGGTCGTGCCGGCTACCCGCGAGCAGAGGCCGGTGATTAAACCTGAAGGAGATAGGTAAGTACATTTACTCTTTTTTAGCTTTTGCCTTCAAGTTTGTTCAAATATCTAATGCGTTGACCTTATCATACTGCAGGGGATGGGTACACCCTCTTGGAGTCCGCAGGCCGAACTCCGTCCTTGGTGTGCTTTGCCGGACAAATTTCCCAGGGTTTGTCACGTTGCCTGGTGAGGGTCAGGTTCCTACACTAGGATTTTCCTGGGAGCACTACCAGGCTGCGCAGGCCCTGCCGGAGGAGATTATAGATGGTGTCTTGTGCCACACGAGGGCCGAGATGGTGATCAAGAGCTTTTGGGTAAATTATCCTTTTACAGAATCTAAAATTAACAATATAGCTAATTATTGTACTAATCGGTGTTTTCACGTTTGATTGCAAACCTTCTATAGGTGTGAGGATGGATATGAGGAGGAGGCGGCCAGGGTTCTCGAGGACGAGTGTAGGCGGTTACTACAGAACTTCCGCCACGAGGCTCGGCCGTAGGCTATTCGAGATTACTACGCCACACGTGGTATTAAGAAGCAGAAGAAGGATTGCCGCGGAAAGTTTCTGAAGGAGCAATACATGAAGGTAATTACCTATTCTTAAGTCCTTCTACGTAGTTTTCTTGATTTCATTCATAGGCGTAGCGCTCAAAATTCTTTCTAATAACTTACAGGTGCCCCGAGATGGTGTGCGGATAAGATGGATTGTTGAGAGGCATTGGTTGATGAGTGGTGCACAGGCAGCTCGCGAGCTGTCCACGAGAATGCGAAGGATCGGCGTAGCCAAATGGTTGGTGTGCCACACCATTAAGGCAGCGCCAACTTACTTCAGTTCAGACGAACTGGGTAGGTGATTTGCTTCATGATTCATGCAATTCATTCTTCATGCTAATATTTTGTTCCTCTCTTTTAGGCGCATCACAATAAGACGGAGATGCCACACTTGTACGACCATTATGGCATGGCCCATACTGCCTCGTACAAGAAGGAGAAGGCATTCTCTGAGTCTGACCTGGATGATCCCAATAAATTCACCAACATATCATCCCACCAGAAGCTCGTGGCATACAGGGACGCGGGGAAGGCTACGAAAGGGGATGACTTTGACCCTAGCCAGGAACCTTTGGATCCAGAGCTGGTGATGATATCTTGTGGCGGGAGGCCTCATGGCTCGATAGCCATTGGAGATGGGATAATACGTTGTCCACTCACTCTCCCGGAGATCAAGGCGCGCCAGTTGAGCAGCTGTCCTGAGATAATGCGTCGTCCACGGCCAGTCGATCTTGCCATCGAGGTTAGTTGTACGGACTAAGAACACTTTCATCCATTTCATTATGTGTGTCACCATAGATCATTACTATGGTAACGAGGAATGGTGTTTCAGGCTGCTCTTCAGAAAGAGAGATTGGCAAACCAGGCTGCTCTTGAGAAAGAGAGATTGGCAAGCCAGGCTGCTCTTGAGGCTGCTCTTGAGAAAGAGAGATTGGCAAGTCAGGCTGCTCTTGATGAGAGGGGCCAGACCACGGCACGATTGATTGAGGAGGAGATGTCCCGGAATGAGGCGGGTCAACTAGCCCTGTACGAGCTTTTTGTGGTAAGTTTTTTTTCACATTAGCCAAATCATGTGTGTAATATGTGTTTCATTACTAACTAATACGACCCACTCTTCAGGGTTTGTGCGACAAGAGCGGTCAAGTCCCTCCGCCGATGCCCGTCTTCTCTTCGATTGGCACAGTGAGTTTCATTATAAACTAGTATTAATAATTGAGTGTCATCATGCTAACTGAGACATTGCAAAATATCTATTCTGCAGAATAACTCCTGAGCGGCATCGCACGACCCTTCTCTAGGTGTTTCTCCTCCTTGATGACCACTACGGTAAGTTTCTCTTCTCCTCTTTCATATTCTCCTTGCCTTAATTTCCCCAACGATGACATAATTAGCCCATTAGGTCCAAAAAGACATAGTTAGCTAATTTAGCTCCAAGAAGAGGAGAAGAAATAGGAAAAATGAAAAGAAAGAAGAATAATAAGAAGAAGAGAAGAAGTAGGGGGAGGAGGAGAAGGAGGAGAAGGCCAAGGACCTTCTAGTCCTTCTCCTCCTCCTCCTCCTCCTTCTCCTCCTTCTTCTTTATTTCTTCTTCTTCTTCTCCTCCTCCTCTTTCTTCTCCTATTTCATATTCTCCTTGCCTTAATTTCCCCAACAATAACATAATTAGCCCATTTAGCTCCAAAATGCCATAATAACCTCAAAATGGCATAAGAACCTTGGTTAGCTCATTAATATTATATACTTAGCTTGTTTTCCTCTAAAATGAGATAATTAGCCCATTTAGTTCCAACAAGACATACTTAGCAAATTTAGCTCCAAGAAGAGGAGAAGAGGATAGATGAAAAGGAAGAGCAAAAATAAGAAGAGAAAGATAAGAGAAGGAGAAGGAGAAGAAGGAGGAGGAGAAGAAGGAGAAGGAGGAGGAGGAGGAGGAGGAGAAGGAGGAGAAGGCCAAGGACCTTCTAGTCCTTCTCCTCCCCCCTCCTTCTCCTCCTTCTTCTTTATTTCTTCTTCTTCTCCTCCTCCTCCTCTTTCTTCTCCTATTTCATATTCTCCTTTCCTTAATTTCCCCAATAATGACATAATTAGCCCATTTAGCTCCAAAATGCCATAATAAGCTCAAAATGGCATAAGAACCTTGGTTAGCTCATTAATATTATATACTTAGCTTGTTTTCCTCTAAAATGGGATAATTAGCCCATTTATCCCCAAAAAGACATATTTAGCTAATTTAATTACACGAAGAGGAGAATAAATAGGAAAGATGAAAAGAAAGAAGAAGAAGAAGAAGAGGAGGAGGAGGAGGAGGAGAAGGAGGAGAAGGCCAAGGACCTTCTAGTCCTTATCCTCCTCCTCCTCCTTCTCCTCCTTATTCTTTATTTCTTCTTCTTCTCGTCCTCCTCCTCTTTCTTCTCCTCTTTCATATTCTCCTTGCCTTAATTTCCCCAACAATGACATAATTAGCCCATTTAGCTCCAAAATGCAATAATAAGCTCAAAATGGCATAAGAACCTTGGTTAGCTCATTAATATTATATACTTAGCTTGTTTTCCTCTAAAATGGGATAATTAGCCCATTTAGCTCCAAAAAGACATAGTTAGCTAATTTAATTAGCTCCAAGAAGAGGAGAAGAAGAGAAGAAATAGGAAAAATGAAAAGAAAGAAGAAGAAGAAGAAGAGAAGAAGGAGGAGGAGGAGGAGGAGAAGGAGGAGAAGGCCAAGGACCTTCTAGTCCTTCTCCTCCTCCTCCTCCTTCTTCTCCTTCTACTTTATTTCTTCTTCTTCTCCTCCTCCTCGTCTTTCTTCTCCTCTTTCATATTCTCATTGCCTTAATTTCCCCAACAATGACATAATTAGCCAATTTAGCTCCAAAATGCCATAATAACCTCAAAATGGCATAAGAACCTTGGTTAGATCATTAATATTATATACTTAGATTGTTTTCCTCTAAAATGGGATAATTATCCCATTTAGCTCCAAAAAGACATAGTTAGCTAATATAGCTCCAAGAAGAGGAGAAGAGGAGAAGAAATAGGAAAAATGAAAAGAAAGAAGAAGAAGAAGAAGAAGAAGAAGAAGAGAAGAAGGAGGAGGAGAAAGAGGAGAAGGCCAAGGACCTTCTAGTCCTTCTCCTCCTCCTCCTCCTCCTTCTCCTCCTTATTTATTTCTTCTTCTTCTCCTCCTCCTCCTCTTTCTTCTCCTCTTTCATATTCTCCTTGCCTTAATTTCCCCAACAATGACATAATTAGCCAATTTAGCTCCTAAAAGACATTATAAGCTCAAAATGGCATAAGAACCTTGGTTAGCTCATTAATATTATATACTTAGCTTGTTTTCCTTTATAATGACATAATTAGCCCATTTAGCTCCAAAAAGACATAGTTAGCTAATTTAGCTCCAAGAAGAGGAGAAGAGGAGAAGAGGAGAAATGAAAAGAAGGAAGAAGAAGAAGAAGAAGAAGAGAAGAAGAAGAGAAGGAGAAGGAGAAGGAGAAGAAGAAGAAGGAGGAGGAGAAGAAGGAGGAGAAGAAGGAGGAGAGAAGAAGAAGGGGAAGAAGGAGGAGAAGAAGAGAAGAAGAAGGAGAAGGAGGAGAAGAAGGAGAAGGAGCCCTCCTTCTTCCCCTTCTTCTTCTCTCCTCCTTCTTCTCCTCCTTCTTCTGCTTCTTCTTCTCTTCTTTTTTCTTCTTCTCCTCCTCCTTCTCCTTCTCCTTCCCCTTCCCCTCCTCCTCCTCCTCCTCCTCCTCCTTCTTGTTTTTCTTCTCCTTGTTCTCATCTGGCTTCTTCTCTTTCTTCTTCAATTTAGCTTATTTGTCATATATATGTTGTTGTTATTCTTCTTCTGACTTCCTTATTCTCATTTTGCAGATTGGATGTACTACATGCATGGAAGCTGGCATTGGAGTGCTTTAGTTTCCGTTTTTATTTGAGTTGATGAACAATGTGGAACTATATGTATATGTATATATGGATGAACAATATATGTGCAACTATATGTATGTATATATGGATGAAACTTTGTATGTGTTGGTTCTTTTGATATATGGGATGTACGTTGATGAACAAATGGCATTGATGAGCTTTATATGTATATCATATATGTGTTGTGACCTATTTATCATATATGTGCTATGAATTATATGTATATGTGTTGTGAAATAGAAAAAATAAACAAAAATGTGACAATATAGGCTCTTTGCCGTCTGCCAGCTGATGGCAAAGGCCTTTGCCGTTAGCTGACCGACGGCAAAGGTGCCACGTGGCGCCCAGCTGTGCAACCTGGGCAGTAGCAGCTGGCCATATAGTATATTTGCCGTCTGCTTCCAGGGGGCAAACGGAAAAGAAGAGGGCACAGAGGAGGGGGGAGGGGTAGGCAGACGGCAAAGAGTGGAGGGAGGCACACTACAAAGAAGGGGTGAGGCAGACGACATAGAGGAGGGGGGAGGAGGAGGGGGAGGCAGACGACAAAGAAGAGGGGGGAGGCAGACGACAAAGCCTCCGTTAGCTCCTAACGGAGGCAACGCCTGTCAGCTACCGTCTCGACCACTTTGCTGACTGCTCCTATGAAAAGCTGACGGCAAAGCTCTTTGCCATCTGCTTTGGGGAGACAGACGACAAAGAAGCTACAATGTCGTCGTAGGCTCACGCAGAAATTTTGCCGGCCATGAGATTCTTCGCCGTCTGTGGTATTGTCTTTGCCGTTCGGGATTGACTCTTTGCCGTCTGTGATGGCAGACGGCAAAGAAGCTAATTCCTGTAGTGGTAGGTATAAACCATCGCGCGATCCCGACCTCCACACAAACGATGACAATCAATATACTAATCATGCTCAGACTTCATCACATAGCGGTTCACCATACGTGCATGCTATGGGAATCACTAACTTAAACACAAGTATTTCTAGATCCACAACACCTTACTAGCATGACTTCAATATTACCATAACCACAACTCAAAACTTAATTGAGATGAATCAAACTTCTCTAACTATTCAATGCACATGAAGGTGGAAGTTTTCGTATCCCTTTGGATAACTACCCCTTTTGAGACTACTTTCAAAGCATAGATCAACTACCAAGCCACGCACCGCTGTGCTCTAAAAGATATAAGTGAAGCACATAGAGCAAAAGTGTCTAGCTCAAAAGATATAAGTGAAGCACATGTGAGCTGAATTGTCTACCAAAAGATATAAGTGAAGCTCGACAAAATCACGGTGTGTGCATGTCTCTCTCTCTAGGTGTGCAGAAAGGATGATTGTGACACAACAAAAATAAAATACTCCTACGATACAAGACGCTCCAAGCAAAAACACATAACATGTGGTGAATAAAAATATAGCCCCAAGTAACGTTACCGATGGATTGAAGACGAGAGAGGGGATGCCTTCCCAGGGCATCCCCAAGCTTAGGCTTTTACGGCATCCTTGAATCTCTTGGGGTGCCTTGGGCATCCCCTAGCTCGAGCTCTTGCCACTCTTTATCTTTTTGTCCATAAGAACTTCACCCAAAACTTGAAAAATTCACAACACGAAACTTAAACAGAAACTCATGATAACATTAGTACAAGAAAGCAAACCACCACTTCCTTAGGTACTGTAGCAAACTTAAATTCTACTTGTGCTGATGTTGGGTTACTTTACTTTCAATCTTCCATGGCTAATACCCCCCGATACTATCCATAGTTTCATCAAAATAAGCAACCAACACAACAAAGACAGAATTTGTTAACATCAGAGCAGTCTGTAGCAATCTGTATGTTTCGTATACCTCTGGTACTTCAAAAATTCTGAAGAATGACGACAGTCTGAAGAATATGCGTAGCAATCAGCAGCAAAAATAATCAACTCAAAAGATCTTACAGAAAACAAATGAAAATTCTTTTCGTGAGAAGAAAGTTTCTGTCTTTTCCAGCATGACCAAACGATCATCCTCAAGACTAATCATAACGGTTTTGCTTGGCACAAACGTAAAAAGAAACACAAAAACACAATCATAACAGAATTATGAAAGTGTGGAAAACACAAAACAGAAATAAAAAGGATAGATTCGTTGGGTTGCCTCCCAACAAGCGCTTTTGTGTAACGCCCTTAGCTAGGCGAAAGTGATAGAATCACGTATAGTCATATTTGTTACTCAAACCATAGGTAGCCCTCATCATAGATTCATAAGGCAATCTTATTTTCTTTCTAGGAAAGTGCTCCATGCCCTTCTTTAAAGGAAAAAGAAATCTAATATTCCCTTCCTTCATATCGATGATAGCACCAATAGTCCTTAGGAAAGGTCTACCAAGAATAATGGGACATGAAGGATTGCAATCTATGTCAAGTACAATGAAATCCACGGGTACATAATTCTTATTTGCAACAATAAGAACATCATCGATCCTCCCCATGGGCTTCTTGACAGTAGAATCTGCAAGATGCAAATTAAGAGAACACTCTTTAATCTCATGAAAACCAAGAATATCACATAAAGACTTTGGAATCGCGGAAACACTAGCACCCAAATCACACAAAGCATTGCACTCATAGTTTTTTATATTGATTTTGATAGTAGGTTCCCACTCATCACAAAGTTTTCTAGGTATAGAGACTTCTAGTTCGAGCTTCTCTTCAAGAGATTTCATCATAGCCTCTACGATATGCGCGGTAAAGGCTTTGCTTTGGCTATAAGCATGTGGAGAGTTTGCAATGGATTGCATCAAAGAAATGCATTCAAACAAGGAGCAATTATCATAATTGAATTCCTTGAAATCCAAAGTGGGAGTTTCATTACTACCCAAAATTTTGACTTCTTCTACTCCACTCTCCACACCTTTATCGTCAAGATAGGTGGACTCCGAATCATTGGGGCATTTTTCAACCAAAGTGGATTGATATCCAGCCCCTCCATAAGTAGGTTTGACACGCGAAAACAAAGATTCAAGAGGAGACACACCAAGCACTTTAAGATCTTCGTGATTTGCATCACAAATTTCAGGTTTAGCTGCCATCTTATTGACTAAGGTAGCCTACTTGTCAGAAATTTGGCCCACCAATTTTTCAAGGTGAGCAAACTGAGAACTAAGTGCAAGGAAATCATTGCCCATATCATGAACCTCTTTATTCAAACAGACCAAAAAGGAATTTTGCTCTTTTAATTCCCTGCGGAAGTAACTATTTTGGTCAAACTAAGAAGACATGAAACTTTTGACAATAGTTTCAATCTCTTCCAATTTTCTGAAATAGTTTGGTTTGGCCGTGAGGAAAGATCTCTCACGAACAAACCTAAGAGCGGACGGGCGAAAGGGAACGACAAAGGCAAAAGAAAACGACGAAGGCGAAAGGCGAATGAAAACGGCAAATGTGAAGTGGGGAGAGGAAAAACGAGAGGCAACTAGCAACAAAAGTAAATGCAAGAGAAGAGTTCGTGAGACCTACATGGATAGATCTTGATTTCTCCTCCCCGGCAACGGTGCTAGAAATACTTCTGATGTTTGCTGTGTATCCCCGGCAACGGCGCCAGAAATGCTTCTGATGTCCATTATGCTACTGCACAAAAGACCTTCTAGTGGCGCCAGAAATGGGCATGTTGACGACACCAGGAATCCTTCTGCGTTGGTGTTCCCTCGAAGCGGAGAGGATGATGTAGAACAGCGGAGGTAAGTATTTCCCTCAGTTTGAGAACCAAGGTATCAATCCGGCGGAGGAGTATCTCAAGATCCTGCACAAACACAAAAGCTTGCACCCAACGCTATGAAGGGGTTGTCAATCCCTTATAGATTGCTTGCCAAGTGAGAACTGAAAGCAACAAAGTAACAAAGCAAAGTAAAAGCAGAGTTGTAAACGATGGATGTGAATAGACCCGGGGCCGTAGTGTTTACTAGTGGCTTCTCTCATGAAAGCAAATAGACGGTGGGTGAACAAATTACTGTCGAGCAATTGATAGAATTGTGCAGAGTCGTGACGATATCTATGCAATGATTATTTCTATAGGCATCACGTCCGAAACAAGTAGACCTATACTTTCTGCATCTACTACTATTACTCCACACGTTGACCGCTATCCAGCATGCATCTAGTGTATTAAGTCCATAAGAACAGAGTAATGCCTTAAGCAAGATGACATGATGTAGAGGGATAATCTCAAACCAATGATAAAAACCCCATCTTTTAACCCTTGATGGCAAATGCTTGATGTGTGCCTTGCTGCCCCTACTGTCATAGGGAAAGGTCACCACATGGCAGAATCCAAAACCAAGCACTTCTCCCATTGCAAGAATCATAGATCTAGTTGGCCAAACAAAACCCAAGACTCGGAGAGACTTACAAGGATATCAAATCATGCATATAAGAAATCAGCAAAGACTCAAATATATATCATAGCTAATCTGATCACAAGTCCACAATTCATCGGATCTCGACAAACACACCGCCAAAGAAGATTACATCGGGTAAATCTCCATGAAGATCATGGAGAACTTTGTATTGAAGATCCAAGAGAGAGAAGAAGCCATCTAGCTACTAACTACAGACCCATAGGTCTGAAGTGAAGTACTCACGAGTCATTGGAAGGGCGATGATGATGATGATGAAGCCCTCCAACTCCAAAGTCCCCTCCGGCAGGGTGCCGTGAAGGGTATCTAGATGAGATCTCGCGAAAACGGAAGCTTGCGGCGGCGAAAAAGTATTTTCGAGGCTCCCCTGATTTTTTGCGGAATATTTGGGAATTTATAGGCCAAAGACCTAGGTCAGGGGCGGCCAGGGAGGCCACAAGCCTGTCCCCCAATCTTCTTCTATTTTGGAAAAATTTGTTTCGGGGATTTTATTCCGTTTGGACTCCGTTCCAAAATCAGATCTGAAAAGAGTCAAAAACACGGAAAAAACAGGAACTGGCACTTGGCACTGAATTAATAAGTTATTCCCAAAAAGATATAAAAAGGTACATAAAACATACAAAGAAGGCAAGATAACAGTGTGAAATCATCAAAAATTATAGATACGTTTGAGACATATGAGTGGCGTGCATTTGTACCTGACTGTTGTTGATCGTTACTTTATATATAAAGCAGGTCGAAAGCATTTTTTGGTAATAGCATGTGGAAGAGAATCCCTTATAAAAAGGTCAACTCCTCTCCAACTAGCAGGGTAGGACTAAACTTCTCACCATCCCCTTGTCATGACACCTACACGGGTCCTTAAAGATTTATCTAAATTGTTGGATGGGCCTAAAGCCCACCGCATATTTCAACACCAGTCGTCCACTAGGATGCAAAGGAAACAACCGCGAGCTGCTCAAAAATAAAAAACCCGTGATCGATTCCTACGGCCAATTTTCTTGAAGCCCGCAACCAATTTGATGAAATGCCGAACCCAACTGCACCGGGAAATGACCCCGACTTCTCCATTTTCGTGGAAGAGGTCATCTACGAGGGTCGGGGCGAAACCATCCAATACGAGGGCCAAAGTCAAGCCATCGATCTCGACGAGACCCAAAACCAAGACGGTCGCGGCGATGATGGGGCAACCACTTCGGTGACCACGAAGAAGATAAGGCCGACGGCCATGGCAACTCATGGTATGGGGTACAAATGCCCAAGTCCGCAACACTATATTTTTGCCAGTGTAGGGCTGGAGTACACACGGGGGATGGTGATAGGAATCAAGTCCCTACCATTCCTAGCTCGCAGGTTGTAGGGGTGGAAGGGTGGATGGCGAGGCGTTGAGCGCGGCCGATGGCGGCGGGGCGTCGTGATCGCACGAGAGGGAGAAGGAGTTGGAGCGGCTAGGGTTTAGGGAGCCGGATCCTACTAGGACCTGATCAAATAGATTGATTCTGCTTAACCTCAAACGGTGTGCTTTACATGAGTATATATAATCTCTCTAGGCTAGCAAATATAATAAACTGGGCTAAGCCCCTAATACAATAAGATAACTGGACCAACTTGATTTAACTAGGCCTTCTCCGACTATAACGTAAACAGGTCATAACATCTCTCCCCGCCTGCTGCTACTTCTCAGACAACAGCGCCAAAAATTGACACGTTGACGGAGACTTGCTTGCGTCGGTTTTTCCCTTGAAGAGGAAAGGGTGATGCAGCACAGGAGTAGTAAGTATTTCCCTCAGTTTGAGAACCAAGGTATCAATCCAGTAGGAGAATCTCTTCAAGTCCAGAGTACCGGCACAAACACAAACGAGCTTGCACCCAACGCTATAAAGGGGTTGTCAATCCCTTCAAGATTGATTGCAAAGTAAGATCTGAAGGCGGAAAGTGCAACGAAGTAAGAGAGTAAGGCTGAAAATATAGTGTGGAGTAGACCCGGGGCCATAGTGTTCACTAGAGGCTTCTCTCAAAATAGCAAATATTACGGTGGGTGAACAAATTACTGTCGAGCAATTGACAGAACGCGCAAAGTCATGACAATATCTAAGGCAATGATCATACATATAGGCATCACGTCCGAGACAAGTAGACCGATACTTTCTGCATCTACTACTATTACTCCACACATCGACCGCTATCCAGCATGCATCTAGTGTATTGAGTTCATGACGAACAGAGTAACGCGTTAAGCAAGATGACATGATGTAGAGGGATAATCTCAAACCAATGATGTAAACCCCATCTTTTTACCCTTGATGGCAACAACAAGATGCGTGCCTCGCTAACCCTTCTGTCACTGGGTGAGGTCACCGCACGGTATGAACCCAAAACCAAGCACTTCTCCCATTGCAAGAATCATAGATCAAGATGGCCAAACAAAACCCACAACTCGAAGAGAATTACAAGGATATGTAATCATGCATAAAAGAGATCAGAAGAAACTCAAATAAGATTCATAGATAATCTGATCATAAATTCACAATTCATAGGATCTCGACAAACACACCGCAAAAGAAGATTACATCGGATAGTTCTCCATGAAGATCATGGAGAACTTTGTATTGAAGACCCAAGAGAGAAGAAGCCATCTAGCTACTAGCTATGGACCCGTAGGTCTATGGTGAACTACTCACGCATCATCAGAGAGGTCATGGTGTTGATGAATAAGCCCTCCGTATCCGAATCCCCCCTCCGGCAGGGCACCCGAACGTACCCCAAATGGGATCTTGTGGAGACAGAAGCTTGCGGCGGCGGAAAAGTACTTTCGATGATCTCCTGATTTTTTCTGGCATTTATGGGAATATATAGGCGGAAAACCTAGGGCAGAGGAGGCCCAGGGAGCCCACAAGCCTGGGAGGCCCAGGCCCGCCCTGGCCGCGCCTAGGGGGCTTGTGGGGTACCTGGTGGCCCCTTGCCCTAGTTCTCACGCTCCTCGATCTTCTTATGTTTCGGAAAAAAATCTTTTTGGAAGTTTCGTTCCGTTTAGACTCCGTTTAAAATCCTCCTCTGAAAAGGGTCAAAAACACGGAAAAAACAGGAACTGGCACTTCGCACTGAGTTAATAAGTTAGTCCCAAAAAATATATAAAAGGCATACAAAACATCCAAAGTTTGACAAGATCATGAAACCATCAAAAATTATAGATACGTTGGAGACGTATCATGCATCCGCAGACTTAACTCCTGCTCGTCCTCGAGTAGGGAAGTCATAAAGACTGAATTTTTGATGTGGAATGCTACCTAGCATAGTTGTCCTTTGCAACTTCTTTCGTGTGACATGAATGTTCAGATCCGTAAGATTCGAAACAATAGTTTGCTATTGACATGAAAACAATAATACTTCAATCAAACTAGCAAGGTAATTATGAACTTTCAAAATAACAAGGCCAAGGTAAGTTATCCCTACAAAATCATATAGTCTGGCTATGCTCCATCATCCTCACACAACTAATGTAAATCATGCACAACCCCGGTATTGGCCAAGTAATTGTTTACGCACTCTTACTTTCTCAAACTTTTTATAACTATCACGCAATACATGTGCGTGAGCCATGGATATAGCACTATAGGTGGAATAGAGGGTGGTGATGGTTGTGAGACCAGAAGGAGGAGATGGTCACATTGACTCGGTGTATCAAAGGGCTATGGAGATGCCGATTAATACATATCAATGTGAATGAGTAGGGATTTCCATACAAAGGATGCACTAGAGCTATAAGTATGTGAAAGCTCAAAAGGAGAACTAGTGGGTGTGCATCCAACTTGCTTGCTCATGAAGACCTAGGGCAATTTGAGGAAGCCCATCATTGGAATATACAAGCCAAGTTATATAATAAAGATTCCCACTAGCATAAGGTGGTGACGAAGCAAGAGGCTCTCAATCATGAAGAACATGGTGCTATTATGAAGCACAAGTGTGGAAAAAGATAGTAGCATTGTCCCTTCTCTCTTTATCTTTTTTTTATTTGGGCTATTGGGCCTCTCTTTTTTCTCTTTTTTTTTATTTTCTCTTTTTTGGGGCTCTTTGGCCTCTTTTTTTATTTCCTCACATGGGACAATGCTCTAATAATGATGATCATCACACTTTTATTTACTCACAGCTCAAAGCTTAGAACGATGATGACTCTATGGAAATGCCTCCGACAGTGTACCGGGATGTGCAACGATGATGACTCTATAGGGAACGGTGGGAGTTGCATGGCAATATATCTCGGAATGGCTGTGAAAATGCCATAGTAGGTAGGTATGGTGGTTGTTTTGAGGAAGGCATTTGGTGGGTTTGTGCACCGATGAAAGTTGCGCTGCAGTAGAGAGGCTAGAAATGGTGGAAGGTGAAAGTGCATCTATACCATGGACTCACATTAGTCATGAAGAACTCACATACTTGTTGCGAAAGTTTTTATTAGTAATTGAAACAAAGTGCTAAACGCATACTCCTAGGGGAAGGGTTGGTAGGTGTTAACCATCGCGCGATCCCGACCGCAACACAAAGGATGTCAATCAATAGATTAATTATGCTCCGACTTCCTAACATAGTGGTTCACCACACGTGCATGTTACGGGAATCACTAACTTCAACACAAGTATTTCTAGATTCACAAGACCCTACTAACATAACTCTTAATATTACCAAATCCACGTTTCAAAACTAATTGAGAGGAATCAAGACTTCTCTTTCTACTCAATGCACAGGAAGATGGAGGTTTTTATATCCTCCTTGGGTACCTATCACCTTTGGGACTACTTTCATAGCATAAGCCAACTACCAAGTCACACACCGCTGTGCTCTAAAAGATCTAAGTGAAGCACATAGAGCAAAATTATCTAGCTCAAAAGATATAAGTGAAGCATGGTGAGCATTCTAGCAAAATCACGATGAGTGCATGTCTCTCTCAAAAGGTGTGCAGCAAGGATGATTGTGACACAACAAAAAGAAAAGACTCGTACGATACAAGATGCTCCAAGAAAAACACATATCATGTGGTGAATAAAAATATAGCTCCAAGCAATGTTACCGATGGATTGAAGACGAAAGAGGGGATGCCTTCCCGGGGCATCCCAAAGCTTAGGCTTTTTGGTCTCCTTGAATTTGGCTTGGGATTCCTTGGGCATCCCCAAGCTTGAGCTATTTCCACTCCTTATATCTTTGTCAATGAGAAGATAACCCAAAATTTGAAAACTTCACAACACAAAACTTAAACAGAAACTCGTGATAACATTAGCACAAGAAAACAAACTACCACCTCTTTAAGTACTGTAGCAATCTTGATTTCTATTTATATTGGTGTTGGGCTACTGTATTCTCACTTTTCCATGGCTAGTACCACCCGATACTATCCATAGTTTCATCAAAACAAGCAACCAACTCAACAAAAACAAAATCCGTCAAAAACAGACCAGTCTGTAGAAATCTGTATACTTCGTATACTTATGTACCTCAAAAATTCTGATAATTTACGAATGCCTGGGAAAAAGGCATATCAACCAGCAGCAAAAATAATCAACTCAAAAGCTCTTTCTGAATAAAAATGAAAAATCATCTCGTGAGCTAAAAGTTTCTGTCTTTTTCCAGCAAGATCAAACAACCATCACCAAGACTAGTCATAAAGGTTTTGCTTGGATCAAACACAAAAAGAAGAAAAAAAACACAATCACAACAGAATTATGATGGTGTGGACGCAACAAAACAGAAAGCAAAAGAGAAATTCATTGGGTTGCCTCCCAACAAGCGCTATTGTTTAACGCCCTTAGCTAGGCATAAGGCGATAAAATCACGTATCGTCGTCTTTGGTGCTCAAACCATAAGTTGCCCTCATCATGGATTCATAAGGCAATCTTATTTTATTTCTAGGAAAGTGCTCCATGACCTTCTTTAAAGGAAATTGAAACCTAATATTCCCTTCCTTCATATTGATGATAGCACCGATAGTCCTTAGGAAAGGTCTACCAAGAATAATAGGGCATGTAGGACTGCAATCAATGTGAAGCACAATGAAATCCGCGGGTACATAGTTCCTATTTGAAATAATAAGAACATCATTGATCCTTCCCATGGGTTTCTTGACAGTAGAATCAGCAAGATGCAAATTAAGAGAACACTCTTCAATCTCATTAAAACCCAGAACATCACATAACGGCTTTGGAATCGCGGAAACACAAGTACCCAAATCACACAAAGCATTGCATTCATAGTTTTTGATTTTGATTTTGATAGTAGGTTCCCACTCATCATGAAGATTTCTAGGGATAGAGACTTCCAATTCAAGTTTCTCTTCAAGAGATTTTAGCATAGCTTCGACGATATGATCGGTAAAAGCCTTGTTTTGGCTATAAGCGTGTGGAGAGTTTAGCATGGATTGCATCAAGGAAATGCATTCAATCAAGGAGCAACTATCATAATTGAATTCCTTGAAATCCAAAGTAGTAATTTCATTACTACTCAAAGTTTTAATATCTTCTACTCCACTTTCAATGCTTTTAGGATCAAGATAGATGGACTCCGAATCATTGGGGCGTTTTTCAACCAAAGTGGATTCATATCCAGCCCCATCATCATTGGGTTTGCTCAAGAAAACAAAGATTCAATGGGAGTCACACCAAGCACTTTAAGATCTTCGTGATTCTTATGACGAGAACACGTCTTTTTAAGCCATTCATGTCTAGCACGAATTTGAGCGGTTCTTTCTTTGCTCTCAATCATGGAAACACGCATAGCTTTCAAAGTTACATCCATATTGATCTTGGGAGGAGCACATCTAACTTTCAAAGCATCAATATCACTAGACATTCTATCAACGCTCTTAGCCAAATCGTCAATTTTGAGTAGTTTTTCCTCTATGGACGCATTGAAAATCTTTTGCGAGTTGATAAACTCTTTGATATTACTCTCTAGATCAGAGGGTAATCTATTGTAATTTCCATGAGTATTGTTGTAGGAGTTGCCAAAGTTATTAGAGAAGTTACTAGGAAAAGTCCTAGGAACATAGTTTCCTCTAAAAGCATTGTTGTTGCCAAAATTATTCCTACCAACAAAATTAACGTCCAAGCTAGTGTTGCTACTCTCAATCAAGGAAGACAAGGGCATATCATTCGGATCTAAAGGAGCACTTCTACTAACAACCAAATTCATTAACTCATCCATCTTAGCACTCAACGAGTTAATTTCTTCTATAGCGTATACCTTCTTACTAGTAGGTGACCTTTCAGTGTGCCACTGAGAGTAGTTCGTCATGATATTTTCTAGGAGTTTTGTGGCTTCCTGTGACAGCCCGATGCCGATGTTCCAGAAGCTTCCCCTTTTCTTTCCGTTTTCGTCGTGTGGGTATTTTCAATTGCCGCATCATCATCGCATCATGCGCATCATCTGCATTGCAACGGCGTCTCCGTTGCCGCCCGTTTTCAAATCTTGCATCCGTTGTTAGTTGCCGGTTAACGTCGTTGTTCGTTCCGAGCCTGACCGCACACGCACGCGCCCGCGGCACCGTCGAAACCCTGTTTTAAAAGTGCGTTTAGAACTTTCTGTGATCGAGGTGAAACTTGGCATGCGGTCGTGATTAGTTATAGATAGGCCGCCTGTCGAATTCCGTCGCGATCGGAGACCGTCTGGTACCCGAATGGTCGACCGTAGCGGCACCGTATTCGGGCTACCGTCGGACGTTTGTCGGTGTTTTAAAAATTCGTGCCGCGCCACACGTTCTCCCTCTCGTCTCCGGATATCACCTCAACACGGCCACTTAGCACGTCCCGCGTTTGGAATCGTCCGAATCCGACCCCACGATTGGATCCGGAACGCGATTCCGGTTAACCGAGCCCCCCCGTTTGTCTATATATAGCCCCATGCCATTAATTAGAGAGCCACTCCTCTCTCCTCCTCGAAATCCGCACCACCTAACCCTAATTCCCCACACTCACTCTCTCCCCCACCAGCCCCAGCCGCCATGGGCCCGCCAGGCCCATCTGGATCCCGCCCGAGCCCGCATCGCGCTGCCGCACAAGCCCGAGCCGCCGCCGCCCCCGTTCGAGCTCCTTGCCCAAGCTCTCCTCCCGGTGTCGCCCCTCGCTGATCGCCGGCCGCTGGAGCTCATCCCGCCCGCAAGCCGGATCTCAGCCCCGCCGCCGCCACCGGAGACCTCGCGTCGGCCGTCGCCTGCACGAAGTTCGCCGGCTGCCCCGGAGCCCCCGCGTCAGATCCCGCCGCTCCGCTGCGCTACAGCACTGCGCCGCCGCGCCAGACCCCGCCTCCGGCAACCCCGCTGCCCGGATCCACAGCTGGTCGCGCCGCCCGTTCTGCTCCCGGCTGCTCCAAGTTCCCCCGCCGGCTGCCGCCGCGGGAGCCTGCGCCGCCGGCTGCGCCTCAGGTCGGGGGCACGAGGAGGGCGACGCCCCGATCCCCAGCGTCCCCGCCTCGGCCTCCCAGCGCCCGATCCGGCCTAGGGAGCGCCAGCGCAGGGCCCAGCTGTCCGCAGCGCCAGCCCAGGCCAGGGTGGCCCCTCTGCTCCAGCCTCCCCTCATGGGCCGAAGACCACAAGGTGAGCCCCTCCCTGTTGCCTATATAGCGCCTGGGGCGTGTTCTTTTATCTTGCGCCCAATGCCCTGTGTAGTTCGGCCCGTTTGATTATTAGGATTTTTTTGAGAATTATTTTTTTTCAGGAATTAGACGTAAATATAAATGCCCGTAACTTTTTTTTTCCGTTAGTCGGATCGAGGTGATCTTTATATGGTTTTGGTGTAGAATTTCGCGCAGTATCCGTTTTTGCAACTTGCATAATCATTTGACGTAGTTTAACGTGCCAAACGCCTAGTTTTGCATGCCGTTTCAATAGGATAGACGCCGTATTTATTTTTCGCGCTAGACCATATTGCCCGTATGCCGTCTTAGAAATTCATATGTTTTAGGGGCTATTTTTCCATGTATTTTAGAGCGGTCGTAGGTATTTTTGCATGTATGATTTGCCGGTAGTTTATTTTCCCGTATCTAGGTGTTTATCTCGCATTAATGTGTGGCGTTATTTTGTGTTGCAAACCCCACATATTTTATATGTTTCCGGGGTAGAAAAATCCCATGGATTTTTCTGTGCAATTAGTTTTAGCTTTTGAGGAAGTTAGTTCGCGAGATATTTTGCTATGTTGCCATTTTGTTTAATTCGTAGGACTTATTTCGTGCGTCGTTTGACGGAGTTGTCAACTAGTGATTTGATCTTGGATGATTTGTATAGCCTCTGGTATTTTTAGTTGCAATAGAAATGCATGTTTAGTTATGGTTTGATTGCTCTCAAGTTGCTAGAAACAGTGCTGTTTTGGACGTGCTGAAATGTTTCTAAGTCTGGAATCTGTTATATTTTGTTGCTGTCTTGTCTTGCTTGCATCTTGTGATCTGTAGCTCTTTTGAGGTTGGTCCAATGGAGTTAGTTGTACCCCTTGTATTTATCTAGCATGCTGTAAAGTTTCATGACATTTGGAGTCCTGTAGCTATAGGTTTTGCTGATGTCAATATTGCTTCAGATCGAAAACTGCACTTTCGTGAGGTGTTATTTTCACTAAGTCTGAAATAGTGTGTGAGATGCCATTTTGTGTCTTCTTTTCCTAGTGCTCCTTGCTGCCATGCTAGTTGTTGTTAGTTGTTCGTAGTATTGCTTCTTGCCCTCTTCCGTGCCAGGCCTTGCTTGAGTTTATCGGAGTTGTGTAGCTCATAGTTGTGGGGCGTAGAATAGGCTATGTGGCTGATTTTGGCAGATTGTAGTGTTTTCTTGTTTTGCTCGTAGATTTTGAACCGTAGCTCCGATTTCATCGTGTCCTACATGAAACTTGCTTAGAATATCGTGTAGTTTCATGTTCTCTAGCTGTTTGTATGTTTTGAAGTTCTCGTGACCGTCGTTGCACACATATTGCATTCATGCCATCATATCATGCGATGCTTGTAACTTTTGATCTGTAGCTCCGTTGGAGATGTTTTCTATGTGTAGATTGCTTGTATTGACGCGTAGAATCACGTGAACCTATTTGTTTTTCTGTTTAATAACTAATTAAAGGTGTTAATTCAGATCTGGACAGAATTGTAAATTAACATGTGAGGTCGTCTCGGAGATGCTATATGTCGTTTCCGACCTCATTTAAAATGTCTAGATAGGTAGTTTAATTTCCGCTTCACCTCTTGCATGTTTGACAACATTAATATTGCCATGTAAATAACCGGGAGTGAACTAAATAATTCATATGTGGAGTTTCGTCAATATGCAACTCGTTGCATATTGGACTTCACTTAATGTGTAGTGTTTGTTTGTCGTGAATTGTCATGCTGTGACTTGCATGTATCCAGCTGCTCATGCATCATTTGTGTTGTGCATCGTGTGGTGAATTCCGTGTGATGATTTGTGTTTCCGGTTTGCTTCGTCTCGATAGAGTTCCGCAACGTGTCGGATTGTGAGGACCCGTTCGACTACGTCGGTTCGTCTGCTTCACGGAGGCATTCTTATTCCAAGCGGGATCTCAGGCAAGATGGTCATTTCCCCAGATACCATTACTATCATTGCCATGCTAGTTTTACCGTTGTTGTCGTTTATGTCTCGTTGCCTACCACGTGTTAAACATCAGCCTCTCAACAATGCCATGAAAACCTTCAACATGTTCAACCTAGCAAACCACTGATTGGCTATGTTACTGCTTGCTTAACCCTGTTGATAGCGTTGCTAGTTGCAGGTGCAGTTGCTTCCATGTGAAAGCATGGGTTCCTTGTCATATCACCATATTAAATGATATTTAATTTAATGCACCTATATACTTGGAAAAGGTGGAAGGCTCGGCCTTTCTAGCCTGGTGTTTTGTTCCACCTTTGCCCCCTTAGTTTTCGGCTACCGGTGTTATGTTCCATAAACGAGCGCTCCTAACACGATCGGGGTTGTTATGGGGACCCCCTTGATAATTCGTTTTAGATTAAAGCTAGTCTGGCAAGGCCCAACTTTGGTTCTACATTTGCCCAACATAATAATTTTGATAAATTGAAATGCATAGGGAGTTAGCGCTACCCGAGGAGTAATTTTACATAAACAGGGGTGGCCAGTGCTGATGGTGTTGGTCCCAAACGGTCTGCCTGCGGGGCCACCGCGGGGAAACTCGAGGTTTGGCACCTGTAGCTAGTTCCATCCGTCGTGTCCAGAGAACGAGATACGCGGCTCCTATCGGGTACGTCGACACGTCGGGCGGCCTTGCTGGATTAGTTTTACATTTGACGAGATATCTTGTGCATCGGGATTTCGGTGATGCTTTGGGTAATCTCAGAGTTGAGGTTTTCCACTAGGGAATCCGACGAGATCGCGAGCTTCGTGATTGAGGATTTCTATGCGGCTTGTGGTAATTTGTGATGGACTAGTTGGAGCACCCCTGCAGGGTTAAATCTTTCGGAAAGTCGTGCCCGCGGTTATGTGGCAACGTGGAAGCTTTGTTTAACACTGGTTCTAGATAACTTGAAGTTAACTTAATTAAAACATGCCAACTGTGTGCGTAACCGTGACTGTCTCTTTCGTGAGTTCTTTTCTCCGATCGAGGACACGGTGGGGTTATGTCTGACGTAGGTAGGTGTTCAGGATCATTCATTTGATCATCAATAGTTCACGTCCGTTATGCGTAGAGCTTCCCCCTCTTATTTCTTGTACTCGTAAGTTTAGCCACCAAATATGTGCTTAGCCGCTGCTGCAACCTCACCACTTAACCATACCTCACCCATTAAGCTTTGCTAGTCTTGATACCTTTGGAAATGAGATTGTTGAGTCCCCTGTGGCTCACAGATTACTAAAACGCCAGTTGCAGGTACAGGTAAAGGTTACTTGACGCGAGCGCGTTGATTGTTCATTTGGAGTTGCTTCTTCTTCTTCTTCTTCTTCATCGATCTAGGATGGGTTCCAGGCCGGTAGCCTGGGATAGAAAGGATGGACGTCGTTCTTCTTTTGTCGTTTGTTTTCGTCCGTAGTCGGACCCTGCTCTTACTCTTGATGATTATGTAATGTACTGATGTGACTCTGATGTAGCTTGTGGCGAGTGTAAGCCAACTCTTGATATATCTCTCCTTTTCAGTACATGTACTGGTAACGATATCCATTCTTGCGACACGACGAGATGCGCTTCTATCCCTGACGAGGCCTTCGTGCCAAATTGAGGGTAGGGTCGCATCTTGGGCGTGACAAGTTGGTATCAGAGCCGTACCGACCTAGGAGCCCCCTTGATTGATCGAACTTGGCCGAGTCGAGTCTAGTGAAAAACTAGTTGAGTCTAGTTATATATCGGAGAGTAGGATTCTTTTTTCTCCTCTTCTATGCTCTGGTGAGGAATCTCGACGTAATAATTTACTGTACTCCTCTTCCCACTCAAAAAAAATTTAGGATCACGCGGATATGTTTGGAATCTATATGATGCCGATGTGACGGAGTTCTGTCTTGGTGCCTCCTATCTGACTTGATTTTCTTCCGGTGAGTTGAGCTCCAGGGGATTCTTGAGCACATCGTTATCATTCAGATTTCTTAGTATCTCAGAACGAAGGATGTTCGTAATTGCTTCAATACTAGTAGTGGCGAGATAACCCCGATGTCCCCAGTACTGGTGCAGATTGTTCGGGAGTACTGCCATACTTTGTATCGTTGTGATCACGAGGGTCTGTTGTAGATGAAGGTCCGAGATTCTGGTCGTGTGTTGACGGATGTGATACAGGTGACGGGTTAGTATATGAGTTGTGTGATTATTACTCCTTGTATCCGTGTACCAGATTGCATAACCAGATATTTCGGGAATTCATAGGTGGGAATTCAAGTAGTTGCTTATAGGACAATCTTCCAAGAAATGCATGATGTTAGGTTGGGGTGCGACATCTAGTGGATTCGTTTGTTCACGGTCGATTTACAGCGGTACACGTTGTGTCTTAAAGAGTCCTTGTAGCTTGCTACGACTCGGGGACGCTTCGTATGTCAGGTGCACTGCCTTGCACTTGATGTCTACTGTAAGGTTCGAGCCCGTGCGATCCTGTCCACGAAAATATCGGACGAAATCTTTCTCATGAGTTTGTTCTGGCTTGTTTCATAAGCCACACCTTTTGTTTTTGTTGAATATGGTAATTCGTGTTGCTTCGATGTCAAGTGGTGATTTCAGATCTTTCCTAATCTGTGTTCTCTTATTTTTATGTGAGAGTGCTAATCCTTTTGCTCAATCATTTGTCTCATCAATTTTGTCAACCGGAGTCGTCATGTTAGTTCTTTTCCAACCGGTGTGCTTCTCTGCAACTGAATTCAATCTTCTCCAGTTGTTGCAGATCGTTCTCTCATTTCATACGGAGTTCATCTCATCTGTCCCAAGTCGTCTTTGTTTTTCCCCGCCCTCCCGCCCTTTTCTTTAGTGTTTGGATTTCATCCAAGTGCCTTCCTATTCGGTGATGCTTCCGCTATCTCTTCCTCATTTTTGTAGCCGGTGATTCATTGTGAACATTCTCAGGAGTCGAGTTCATCATTTCTTCATTTTGTTCCTTCTCGGTGAATTTAATTCAGTAGTCCGTGTTCATTATATCCTATTCATCCTTGTAATTTTCCCATGTTGGAATTCTCATGAGCCTTCCTTGTTGTCATTTCTCTCTACTCTACCCGGAGCGTTGAAGTTATCCCAGACGTTTCTTGTTCTCAATTCTGTAATTATTTCGAGGTGCTAACCTCATCTAGTTTTCTTATTCCGGTGCAATATCTCTCATTCTAGCAATTGTTTCAACGGTGGTTTCTTTGAGTGGGCCCATAACCCACAGGTTTTCCCAGGATCTTGTCTGGCTCTTGTAATTGTCCGGAGATCGTTAATTCTTTTCAACTATGACGTAAGTATGAATTTCATGAGTCATATTCCTTCTTCAAGATCAATTTGAGTTAATTCTCTTATTTGGCTCAACCTTGCATTCTTCTTTATTCCGGAGTGGCTCAATTACTCTTGGTGAGGTTCTTCTCGTCATTTTCTCCATTGAAGATTCGAAGGAGTGTTTCTCTCAATCTTGGTTCATTCTCTTGAAGATTCATCATTTCAGCCTTGTGCCATCGTCTTGAATTATTCCCAATCACGAGTATCCATTTCTCGCTATCCGGTGGTTTTCTGAGTTGTTTTCATTCTCGTTCCTCCGAAGGCCATCATTTTAGAAGATTCTTCGTTCTCAGCTTTCAGCTTTCATCCTCAATTGTTGTCCCTTCGTTCGTCTCTCGTTTATCCGGTGCCTTGTTCTAGTTTTATTTCAGGTGGCTCATGATCTCTTCGATCTCTTGTATCTCCATTCATTCATGGTTGCCTCATTATTTCAATTCTCACCGGTGTCTCCTTCAAGACTTCTTCTAGTTTGTGCTCATATCTCTCCTCAATCCTTTCAAGAAGAATAAGTGGTATGCTAGATCCGTTGCTTGTCATCAATTTAACTTGATGAAGGATAAGCATAACTTAATTCTTATTCTTCTTCTTCCTTCTTCCAAGAGATTTCAATTCTTCTTCCGGAGTGGATCACGATATCAATTCCTTTTCTCTAGTGTTCTTATCTTTGTTTTCCGGAGTTCCAAGTTTTCTCAAGTATCTCTTTGTGAGACTTCATCTAAATTTTGGCAAGGTCATAATCTTATTCTTTTCTACCTTCATATCTTTGCATTATTCATTCGTATACGGAGGTCCTTCTTGGTGGTTCATCAAAGTTTCAATCCATTCTCAAGTGTTCTTCAAGATTCTTGTTGGAGTACCTCAAGCATTCTTTCCCTTGCATTTCAGTGCAATTGTTCTTCCTTTATCCTTTGAGGTGGTATTATAGCCTTCTTGTTAGTGTAGGAGCCTCGAAGAGATTCCCATTCAAGTATGAGATAATTAAAACCACCAATTCTATGATCATGAGATATTCTCAACTCATGATTTCTTCATTGAGTTATCTTGGTTTGGACTTCACCTAAAGCTTTTCCTATGGATTATGCTATCATGGTGCTTGTCATTAATCCCAGTTCTCAATGTATCCTCTCGGTGTAAGAAGTTTTGTTATCCTTGCTTTCTTCTATCCTTGGTTCTTATAGTGGGTGGTTGTCACTTCATATTTGTTGAGATGATTTTCGTAAGCCCACTACTATCTTGTTATTTTCGTTGTTGTTTGTCCAACAACTCCGTCCAATTCTTCTGGCAAGGATGATTGCCTAGTTCATTGGAGTTAGTAGTTGTCATTCTCTTCTTCCGTATGAGCTAGTTCCTATTCTATTCTTCCGAAGGCATTGTGATGTTGCTCTTTTGGGTCTATCTTGTTGTTCTGTCAAGATCATGGTGTTCCCATGTTCTATTTACTTGTTTGTTGTGAATATTGTCTAACTCTCTCTTCTTATCGAATTTTTTGTCCCATTTTCCTACCGAAGTGCTGCCGAAATTTTCCGTGAATTCTTGCTTCCTTTTCTTATCATTCCTCATCTCTTTGCGACCTTCAAGGATCGTTGGTTTCACTCGTTTGTCAAAGAAGCGACTAAGTTTTTTACCTCTTGTTCTTTCTCATCCTCTCCCCCTTTCATTCTTGGATCTTGGTGCGAGATCCTCTTATAGTGTAGGAGAGTTGTGACTGCCCGATGCTGTCGTTCCAGAAGCTTCCCCTTTTCTTTCCGTTTTCGTCGTGTGGGTATTTTCAGTTGCCGCATCATCATCGCATCATGCGCATCATCTGCATTGCAACGGCGTCTCCGTTGCCGCCCGTTTTCAAATCTTGCATCTGTTGTTAGTTGCCGGTTAACGTCGTTGTTCGTTCCGAGCCTGACCGCACACGCACGTGCCCGCGGCACCGTCGAAACCCTGTTTGAAAAGTGCATTTAAAACTTTCTCTGATCGAGGTGAAACTTGGCACGCGGTCGAGATTATTTATAGATAGGCCGCCTGTCGAATTCCGTCGCGATCGAAGACCGTCTGGTACCCAAACGGTCGACCGTAGCGGCACCGTATTCGGGCTATCGTCGGACGTTTGTCGGTGTTTTAAAAATTCGTGCCGCGCCGGCCGTTCTCCCTCTCGTCTCCAGATATCCCCTCAACACGGCCACTTAGCACGTCCCGCGTTCGGAATCGTCCGAATCCGACCCCGCGGTTGGATCCGGAACGCGATTCCGGTTAACCGAGCCCCCCCCATTTGTCTATATATAGCCCCATGCCATTAATTAGAGAGCCACTCCTCTCTCCTCCTCGAAATCCGGACCACCTAACCCTAATTCCCCACACTCACTCTCTCCCCCACCAGCCCCAGCCGCCGTGGGCCCGCCAGGCCCATCTGAAGCCCGCCCGAGCCCGCATCGCGCTGTCGCCGCCCCCGTTCGAGCTCCCTCCCGAGCTCTCCTCCCGGTGTCGCCCCTCGCTGATCGCCGGCCGCCGGAGCTCATCCCACCCGCAAGCCGGATCTCAGCCCCGCCGCCGCCACCGGAGACCTCGCGCCGGCCGCCGCCTGCCCGAAGTTTGCCGGCTGCCCCGGAGCCCCCGCGTCAGATCCCGTCGCTCCGCTGCGCTGCAGCAGCGCACCGCCGCGCTAGATCCCGCCTCCGGCGACCCCGCCGCCCGGATCCACAGCTGGTCGCGCCGCCCGTTCCGCTCCCGGCCGCTCCGAGTTCCCCCGCCGGCTGCCGCCGCGGGAGCCTGCGCCGCCGGCTCCGCCTCAGGTCAGGGGCACGAGGAGGGCGACGCCCCGATCCCCAGCGTCCCCGCCTGGGCCTCCCAGCACCCGATCCGGCCCACCGAGCGCCAGCGCAGGGCCCAGCTGTCCGCAGCGCCAGCCCAGGCCAGGGTGGCCCCTCTGCTCCAGCCTCCCCTCATGGTCCGAAGCCCACAAGGTGAGCCCCTCCCTGCTGCCTATATAGCGCCTGGGGCGTGTTCTTTTATCTTGCGCCCAATGCCCTGTGTAGTTCGGCCCGTTTGATTATTAGGATTTTCCTGAGAATATTTTTTTTCCAGGAATTAGACGTAAATATAAACGCCCGTAACTTTTTTTCCTTTAGTCGGATCGAGGTGATCTTTATATGGTTTTGGTGTAGAATTTCGCGTAGTATCCGTTTTTGCAACTTGCATAATCATTTGACGTAGTTTAACGTGCCAAACGCCTAGTTTTGCGTGCCGTTTCAATAGGATAGACGCCGTATTTATTTTTCGCGCTAGACCGTATTGCCCGTATGCCGTCTTAGAAATGACTATGTTTTAGGGGCTATTTTTCCATGTATTTTAGAGCGGTCGCAGGTATTTTTGCATGTATGATTTGCCGGTAGTTTATTTTCCCGTATCTAGGTGTTTATCTCGCATTAATGTGTGGCGTTATTTTGTATTGCAAACCCCACATATTTTATATGTTTCCGTGGTAGGAAAATCCCATGGATTTTTATGTGCAATTAGTTTTAGCTTTTGAGGAAGTTAGTTCGCGAGATATTTTGCTATGTTGCCATTTTGTTTAATTCGTAGGACTTATTTCGTGCGTCGTTTGACGGAGTTGTCAACTAGTGATTTGATCTTGGATGTTTTGTATAGCCTCTGGTATTTTTAGTTGCAATAGAAATGCATGTTTAGTTGTGGTTTGATTGCTCTCAAGTTGCTAGAAACAGTGCTGTTTTGGACGTGCTGAAATGTTTCTAAGTCTGGAATCTGTTATATTTTGTTGTCGTCTTGTCTTGCTTGCATCTTGTGATCTGTAGCTCGTTTGAGGTTGGCCCAATGGAGTTAGTTGTACCCCTTGTATTTCTCTAGCATGCTGTAAAGTTTCATGCCATTTGGAGTCCTGTAGCTATAGGTTTTGCTGCTGTCAATATTGCTTCAGATCGAAAACTGCACTTTCGTGAGGTGTTATTTCCACTAAGTCTGAAATAGTGTGTGAGATGCCATTTTGTGTCTTCTTTTCCTAGTGCTCCTTGCTGCCATGCTAGTTGTTGTTAGTTGTTTGTAGTAGTGATTCTTTCCCTCTTCCGTGCCATGCCTTGCTTGAGTTTATCGGAGTTGTGTAGCTCGTAGTTGTGGGGCGTAGAATAGGCTATGTGGCTGATTTTGGCAGATTGTAGTGTTTTCTTGTTTTGCTCGTAGATTTTGAACCGTAGCTCCGATTTCATCGTGTCCTACATGAAACTTGCTTAGAATCTCGTGTAGTTTCATGTTCTCTTGCTGTTCGTATGTTTTGAAGTTCTCGTGACCGTCGTTGCACACATATTGCATTCATGCCATCATATCTTGCGATGCTTGTAACTTTTGATCCGTAGCTCCGTTGGAGATGTTTTCTATGTGTAGATTGCTTGTCTTGACGCGTAGAATCACGTGAACCTATTTGTTTTGCTGTTTAATAACTAATTAAAGGTGTTAATTCAGATCTGGACAGAATTGTAAATTAACATGTGAGGTCGTCTCGGAGATGCTATATGTCGTTTCCGACCTCATTTAAAATGTCTAGATAGGTAGTTTAATTTCCGCTTCACCTCTTGCATGTTTGACAACATTAATATTGCCATGTAAATAACCGGGAGTGAACTAAATAATTCATATGTGGAGTTTCGTCAATATGCAACTCGTTGCATATTGCACTTCACTTAATGTGTAGTGTTTGTTTGTCGTGAATATTCATGCTGTGACTTGCATGTATCCAGCTGCTCATGCATCATTTGTGTTGTGCATCGTGTGGTGAATTCCGTGTGATGATTTGTGTTTCCGGTTTCCTTCGTCTCGATAGAGTTCCGCAACGTGCCGGATTGTGAGGACCCGTTCGACTACGTCGGTTCGTCTGCTTCACGGAGGCATTCTTCTTCCAAGCGGGATCTCAGGCAAGATGATCATTTCCCCAGATACCATTACTATCATTGCCATGCTAGTTTTACCGTTGCTGTCGCTTATGTCTCGTTGCCTACCACCTGTTAAACATCAGCCTCTCAACAATGCCATGAAAACCTTCAACCTGTTCAACCTAGCAAACCATTGATTGGCTATGTTACAGCTTGCTTAACCCTGTTGATAGCGTTGCTAGTTGCAGGTGCAGTTGCTTCCATGTGAAAGCATGGGTTCCTTGTATATCACCATATTAAATGCTATTTAATTTAATGCACCTATATACTTGGTCAAAGGTGGAAGGCTCGGCCTTTCTAGCCTGGTGTTTTCTTCCACCTTTGCCCCCTTAGTTTTCGGCTACCGGTGTTATGTTCCATAAACGAGCGCTCCTAACACGATCGGGGTTGCTATGGGGACCCCCTTGATAATTCGTTTTAGATTAAAGCTGGTCTGGCAAGGCCCAGCTTTGGTTCTACATTTGCCCAACATAATAATTTTGATAAATTGAAATGCATAGAGAGTTAGCGCTACCCGAGGAGTAATTTTACATAAACAGGGGGGCAGTGCTGATGGTGTTGGTCCCAAACGGTCTGCCTGCGGGGCCACCGCGGGGAAACTCGAGGTTTGGCACCTGTAGCTAGTTCCATCCGTCGTGTCCTGAGAACGAGATACGCGGCTCCTATCGGGTACGTCGACACGTCGGGCGGCCTTGCTAGATTAATTTTACCTTTGACGAGATATCTTATGCATCGGGATTCTGGTGATGCTTTGGGTAATCTCAGAGTTGAGGTTCTCCACTAGGGAATCCGACGAGATCGCGAGCTTCGTGATTGAGGATTTCTATGCGGCTTGTGGTAATTTGTGATGGACTAGTTGGAGCACCCCTGCAGGGTTAAATCTTTCAGAAAGCCGTGCCCGCGGTTATGTGGCAACATGGAAGCTATGTTTAACACTGTTCTAGATAACTTGAAGTTAACTTAATTAAAGCATGCCAACTGTGTGCGTAACCGTGACTGTCTCTTTCTGAGTTCTTTTCTCCGACTGAGGACACGGTGGGGTTATGTCTGACGTAGGTAGGTGTTCAGGATCATTCATTTGATCATCAATAGTTCACGTTCGTTATGCGTAGAGCTTCCCCCTCTTATTTCTTGTACTCGTAAGTTTAGCCACCAAATATGTGCTTAGCCGCTGCTGCAACCTCACCACTTAACCATACCTCACCCATTAAGCTTTGCTAGTCTTGATACCTTTGGAAATGAGATTGCTGAGTCCCTTGTGGCTCACAGATTACTACAACACCAGTTGCAGGTACAGGTAAAGGTTACTTGACGCGAGCGCGTTGATTGTTCATTTGGAGTTGCTTCTTCTTCTTCTTCTTCTTCGATCTAGGATGGGTTCCAGGCCGGCAGCCTGGGATAGCAAGGATGGACGTCGTTCTTCTTTTGTCGTTTGTTTTCGTCCGTAGTCGGACCCTGCTCTTACTCTTGATGATTATGTAATGTACTGATGCGACTCTGATGTAGCTTGTGGCGAGTGTAAGCCAACTCTTGATATATCTCTCCTTTTCAGTACATGTACTGGTAACGATATCCATTCTTGCGACACGACGAGATGCGCTTCTATCCCCGACGAGGCCTTCGTGCCAAATTGAGGATAGGGTCGCATCTTGGGCGTGACACTTCCCCTAACGTGATTTCCATGAACATTCCACCTAAGGCGGAGTCCAAGATATTTCTAGAAGCGAAATTCAAGCCAGCGTAGATGCTTTGTATAATCATCCAAAGACTCAAGCCATGAGCGGGACAATTTCTAATCATCAATTTCATTCTCTCCCAAGATTGTGCAACATGTTCATGATCAAGTTGCTTAAAATTCATGATATCATTACGGATAGAGGTAATCTTAGCCGGCGGAAAATACTTGGATATATAAGCATCTTTGCACTTATCCCAAGAATCGATACTATTTTTGGGCAAAGACGAAAACAAAGTTTTTGCTCGATCTCGCAACAAGAAAGGAAAAAGCTTCAATTTAATCACATCATTATCCACATCTTTCTTCTTTTGCATATCGCAAAGCTCAATGAAGGAGTTAAGATGGGATGCGACATCTTCACTAGGAAGGCCAGAAAATTGCTCTTTCATGAGAAGATTCAGCAAAGCGGCATTGATTTTGTATGACTCCGCACTAGTGGTGGGAGCAATCGTTGTACTAATAAAATCATTATTATTAGTATTCGAGAAGTCACAAAGTTTGGTGTTTTCAGTCATGGTGAATTCAGCAAGCAAGCAAGCACACAAGCGAACAAAGAGCAAGTGAGAGAAAAGGGCGAACGGAAAAAGCAAACAAAAAAGGCAAACGAAAAAGGGCAAATCTTTTTGTAAATTTTTGTTTTTCAGAAGTGGGGGAGAGGAAAACGAGAGGCAAAAAAGTAAATGCAAGAGATGAGTTTGTGACACTTACTTGGATGAGTTCTTGACTTGATCCTCCTCGGCAACGGCGCCAGAAATTCTTCTTGCTACTTCTCAAACAACAGCGCCAAAAATTGACACGTTGACGGAGACTTGCTTGCGTCGGTTTTTCCCTTGAAGAGGAAAGGGTGATGCAGCACAGGAGCAGTAAGTATTTCCCTCGGTTTGAGAACCAAGGTATCAATCGAGTAGGATAATCTCGTCAAGTCCAGAGTATCTGCACAAACACAAACGAGCTTGCACCCGACGCTATAAACGGGTTGTCAATCCCTTCAAGATTGATTGCAAAGTGAGATCTGAAGGCGGAAAGTGCAACGAAGTAAAAGAGTAAGGCTGAAAATATAGTGTGGAGTAGACCCAGGGGCCATAGTGTTCACAAGAGGCTTCTCTCAAAATAGCAAATATTACTGTGGGTGAACAAATTACTGTCGAGTGCTACTGCGACAACAGACCTTCCCTGGAAACGGCGCCAGGAATCCTGCTGCTACGGGCTACGCCTATAGGGACTTCCTTGGCAAATATGCAATGGATTTCCCCGCGGCCTTGGAGCCTTGCGTTGGTGTTCCCTTGAAGAGGAAAGGGTGATGTAGCATAGCAGCGGTAAGTATTTCCCTCAGTTTGAGAACCAAGGTCTCGATCCAGTGGGAGGATCGCGTCAAGTCACAAGTACCTACACAAACACAAAGAGCTTGCACCCAACGCTATGAAGGGGTTGTCAATCCCTTATAGATTGTTTGCAAAGTGGGAACTGAAAGCAAAAAGAAACAAAGCAAAGTAAAAGTAAAAGTGGAGACGATAGTTGTGAATAGACCCGGGGGCCGTAGTGCTCACTAGTGGCTTCTCTCATGAAAGCAAGTAGACGGTGGGTGAACGAATTACTGTCGAGCAATTGATAGAACCGCGCAAAGTTGTGACGTTATCTATAGGCATCACGTCCAAAATAAGTAGACCGATACTTTCTGCATCTACTACTATTACTACACACGTCGACCGCCATCCAGCATGCATCTAGTGTATTAAGTTCAAAAGAACAGAGTAACGCCTTAAGCAAGATGACATGATGTAGACGGACAATCTCAAATTTATGATGAAATCCATCTTGTTACCCTTGATGGCAACACCATGATGCGTGCCTTGCTGCCCCTTCTGTCACTGGGAAAGGTCACCGCACGGTATGAACCCAAAACCAAGCACTTCTCCCATTGCAAGAATCATAGATCTAGTTGGCCAAACAAAACCCAAGACTCGGAGAGACTTACAAGGATATTAAATCATGCATATAAGAAATCAGCAAAGACTGAAATATAATTCATAGATAATCTGATCACAAATCCACAATTCATCGGATCTCGACAAACACATCGCCAAAGAGGATTACATCGGATAGATCTCCATGAAGATCATGGAGAACTTTGTGTTGAAGATCCAAGAGAGAGAAGAAGCCATCTAGCTACTAACTACGGACCCGTAGGTCTGAAGTGGACTACTCACGAGTCATTGGAGAGGTGATGATGTTGATGTAGAAGCCCTCCAACTCCAAAGTCCCCTCCGGCAGGGCACTGGGAAGGGTCTCCAGATGAGATCTCGCGGAAACGGAAGCTTTGGCCGGCGGAAAAGTTTTTTCGTGGATGCCCTAATTTTTTCTGCGATTTTGGGGAATTTATAGGCCAAAGAGCTAGGACAAGGGAGCGCCTGGGAGGCCACAAGCCCGGTTGCCGCGGGCCCCCTGGCCGCGGCAACAGGGCTTGTGGGATCCCTGTGGGCCCCCTGCCTTGGCCCTCAAGTCCTCCAATCTTCTTTCGTTCTGGAAAAAATTATTTTAGGGATTTTATTCCGTTTGAACTCCGTTCCAAAATCAGATCTGAAAAGAGTCAAAAACACAGAAAAAACAGGAACTTGCACTTGGCACTGAATTAATAAGTTAGTCCCAAAAAAGATATAAAAGGTATACAAAACATCTAAAGTTGACAAGATAACAACATGAAACCATCAAAAATTATAGATACGTTTGAGACGTATCATCGAGCAATTGATAGAACCGCGCAAAGTCATGACGATATCTAAGGCAATGATCATACATATAGGCATCACGTCCGAGACAAGTAGACCGATACTTTCTGCATCTACTACTATTACTCCACACATTGACCGTTATCCAGCATGCATCTAGTGTATTGAGTTCATGATGAACAGGGTAACGCCTTAAGCAAGATAACATGATGTAGAGGGATAATCTCAAACCAATGATGAAAAACCCATCTTTTTACCCTTGATGGCAACAACATGATGCGTGCCTCGCTACCCCTTCTGTCACTAGGTGAGGTCACCGCACGGTATGAACCCAAAACCAAGCACTTCTCCCATTGCAAGAATCATAGATCAAGCTGGCCAAACAAAACCCACAACTCTAAGAGAATTACAAGGATATGAAATCATGCATAAAAGAGATCAGAAAAAACTCAAATAAGATTCATAGATAATCTGATCATAAATCCACAATTCATTGGATCTCGACAAACACACCGCAAAAGAAGATTACATCGGATAGATCTCCATGAAGATCATGGAGAACTTTGTATTGAAGATCCAAGAGAGAGAAGAAGCCATCTAGTTACTAGCTATGGACCTGTAGGTCTATGGTGAACTACTGACGCATCATCGGAGAGGTCATGGCGTTGATGAAGAAGCGCTCCGTATTCGAATCCCCCTGCGGCAGGGCACCAGAACGTACCCCAGATGGGATCTTGCAGAGACAGAAGCTTGCGGCGGCGGAAAAGTACTTTCGATGATCTCCTAATTTTTTCTGGAATTTATGGGAATATATAGGCGGAAAACCTAGGGCAGAGGAGGCCCAGGGAGCCCACAAGCCTGGGAGGCGCGACCCCCCTCGCCGCAGTTAGGGGGCTTGTGGGGTCCCTGGTGGCCCCTGCCCTGGTTCTCAGGCCCCCGATGTTCTTCTGTTTCGGAAAAAATCTTTTTGGAAGTTTCGTACCGTTTGGACTCCGTTTAAAATCCTCCTCTGAAAAGGGTCAAAAACATGGAAAAAACACGAACTAGCACTTGGCGCTGAGTTAATAAGTTAGTCCCAAAAAAGATATAAAAGGCATACAAAACATCCAAAGTTTGACAAGATAATAGCATGAAACCATAGAAATTATAGATACGTTGGAGACGTATCACCTGCGCAAACAGCTCATCCTCGAGTTGGAAGTCTGGAAAATGCTTGCGGAATGCTACGACAACAAAAGACCTTCCCTGGCAACGGCGACAGGAATCCTTCTACTACAGGCTACGCCTTTAGGGACTTCCTTGGCAAATATGCAAAGGATTCCCCCGCGGCCTTGGATCCTTGCGTCGGTGTTCCCTTGAAGCGGAAAGGGTGATGTAGCACAGCGGCGGTAAGTATTTCCCTCAGTTTAAGAACCAAGGTATCAATCTAGTAGGAGGACCGAGTCAAGTCACAAGTACCTGCACAAACACAAAGAGCTTGCACCCAACGCTATGAAGGGGTTGTCAATCCCTTATAGATTGTTTGCAAAGTGAGAACTGAAAGCAAAAAGTAAACAAAGCAAAGTAAAAGTGAAAGTGGAGACGATAGTTGTGAATAGCCTGGGGGCGTAGTGTTCACTAGTGGCTTCTCTCATGAAAGAAAGTAGACGGTGGGTGGACGAATTACTGTCGAGCAATTTATAGAACCGCGCAAAGTCATGACGTTATCTATGGCAATGATCATATCTATAGGCATCACGTCCAAAACAAGTAGACCGATACTTTCTGCATATACTACTATTACTCCACATGTCGACCACTATCCAGCATGCATATAGTGTATTCAGTTCATAAGAATAGAGTAACACCTTAAGCAAGATGACATGATGTAGATGGACAATCTCAAATCTATGATAAAAGCCCATCTTGTTACCCTTGATGGAAACAACATGATGCGTGTCTTGCTGTCCCTTCTGTCACTTGGAAAGGTCATCGCACGGTATGAACCCAAAACCAAGCACTCCTCCCATTGCAAGAATCATAGATCTAGTTGGCCATACAAAACCCAAGACTCGAAGAGACTTACAAGGATATCAAATCATGCATATAAGAAATCAGCAAAGACTCAAATATAATTCATAGATAATCTAATCACAAATCCACAATTCATCGGATCTCGACAAATACACCGCCAAAGAGGATTACATCGGATAGATCTCCATGAAGATCATGGATAACTTTGTATTGAAGATCCAAGAGAGAGAAGAAGCCATCTAGCTACTAACTACGGACCCGTAGGTCTAAAGTGGACTACTCACGAGTCATTGGAGGGCGATGATGTTGATGTAGAAGCCCTCCAGCTCCAAAGTCCCCTCCAGCAGAGCACCGGGAAGGGTCTCCAGATGAGATCTCGCAGAAACGGAAGCTTGCGGCGGTGGAAAAGTGGTTTCGTGGACGCCATGATTTTTTTTGGGATTTTAGAGAATTTATAGGCCAGGGGAGCACCAGGCAGGCCACAAGCCTGGTTGCCGCGGGCCCCCCTGGCCGCAGAAACAGGGCTTGTGGGCTCCCTGTGGGCCTCCTGCCTTGGCCCTTAAGTTCCCCGATCTTCTTCTGTTTTGGAAAAATTTATTTCGGGGATTTTATTCCGTTTGGACTCTGTTCCAAAATCTGATCTGAAAAGAGTCAAAAACACAGAAAAAACAGGAACTGGCACTTGGCACTGAATTAATAAGTTAGTCCCAAAAAAGATATAAAAGGTATATAAAACATCCAAAGTTGTCAAGATAACAACATGAAACCATCAAAAATTATAGATACGTTTGAGACGTATCAAGCATCCCCAAGCTTAACTCCTGCTCGTCCTCGAGTAGGGAAGTGATAAAGAATGAAATTTTTGATGCTTTCGTGCTACCTAGAATAGATGTCCTTTGTAACTCCTCTTATGTGACATGAATGTTCAGATCCATTAGATTCAAAACAATAGTTTGCTATTGACGTGGAGACAATAATACTTCAAGCAAACTAGCAAGGTAATCATGAACTTTCAAAATAACAAGGCCAAAAGAAAGTTATCCCTACAAAATCATATAGTCTAGCTATGCTCTATCATCCTTGCACAACGAATTTAAATCATGACAACCTCGGTATTGGCCAAGTAATTGTTTTCACACCTTTACTTTCTCAAACCTTTTCAACTCTCACGCAATACATGAGCGTGAGCCATGGTTTTAGCACTATAAGTGGAATGGAGTGTGGTGGAGGTTGCAAGGCAAACAAGGAGAAGATGTCACATTGACTAGGTATATCAACGAGCTGTGGAAATGCTCATCAATAGATATCAACGTGAATGAGTAGGGATTGCCATACAAATGATGCACTAGAGCTAAGAGTAAGTGAAAGCTCTTAAAGAAAACTAGTGGGTGTGCATCCAACTTCCTTGCTCACGAAGACCTAAGGCAATTTTGAGGAAGCCTATCATTGGAATATACAAGCCAAGTTATATAATGAAAATTTCCCACTAGCTATATGGTGGTGACATAACGAGAGACTCTCAATCATGAAGATCATGGTGCTTAATATGAAGCACAAGTGTGGAAAGGAGATAGTAGCATTGTCCCTTCTCTCTTTTTCTCTCATTTTTTTGGTGGGCTCTTTGGCCTCTTTTTTTTATTTATTTATTTTTACTTTGGTGGGCATCTTTGGCCTCTTTTATTTCCTCACATGGGACAATGCTCAATCAATGATGATCATCACACTTACAACTCAAAACTCAGAGCAATGATGACTCTATATGGAATGCCTTCGGTAGTGTACCGTGACAATGATCTAGCATGGCATAGACATCAATGGAAACATCATGCTAGCTATCTTATGATCATGGAATGGCAATGTAGAAGTGGTGGAACATGTCATGGTGGTAGTTGCATGGCAATATATCTCGGAATGGCTTTGAAAAAGCCATAGTAGGTAGGTATGGTGGCTGTTTTGAGGGAGTCTAATGGTGGGTTTTATGCACCGGCGAAAGTTGCACGACACTAAAGAAGATAGTGATGGTGGAAGGTGAAAGTGCATCTAAACCAAGGACTCAACATTAGTCATGAAGAACTCATATACTTGTTGCAAAAGTTTTAGTAGTAATCGAAACAAAGCATTCAACGCATACTCCTAGGGGAAGGGTTGGTAGGTATAAACCATCGCGCGATCCCGACCGCCACACGAAGGATGACAATCAATAGACTAATCATGCTGAGACTTCATCACATAGCGGTTCACCATACGTGCATGCTACGGGAATCACTAACTTCAACACAAGTATTTCTAGATCCACAACACCTTACTAATATAACTTCAATATTACCACAACCACGACTCAAAACTAATTGAGATGAATCAAACTTCTCTAACTATTCAATGCACATGAAGTTGGAAGTTTTCATATCCTTTGGATAACTACCCCTTTTGAGACTACTTTCATAGCTTAGAACAACTACCACGCCACACGCTTCTGTGCTCTAAAATATATAAGTGAAGCACATAGAGAAAAATCAACTAGCTCTAAAGATATAAGTGAAACACATGTGAGCTGAATTGTCTAACCAAAGGATATAAGTGAAGCTCGACAAAATCACGGCGAGTGCATGTATCTCTCTCTAGGTGTGCATCAAGGAAGACTGTGACACAACAAAAATAAATACTCCTACGATAAAAGACGCTCCAAGCAAAACACATAACATGTGGTGAATAAAAATATAGCCCCAAGTAACGTTACCGATGGATTGAAGACGAAAGAGGCGATGCCTTCCCGGGGCATCCCCAAGCTTAGGCTTTTACGGCATCCTTGAATCAACTTGGGGTGCCTTGGGCATCCCCAAGCTTGAGCTCTTGCCACTCTTTATCTCTTTGTCCATAAGAACTTCACCCAAAACTTGAAAACTTCACAACACGAAACTTAAACAGAAACTCATGATAATATTAGTATAAGAAAGCAAACCACCACTTCATTAGGTACTGTAGAAAACTTAAATTCTACTTATGTTAATGTTGGTTTACTGTATTTTCAATCTTCCATGGCTAATACCCCCCGGTACTATCCATAGTTTCATCAAAATAAGCAACCAACTCACCAAAAACAGAATCTGTTAACAGCAGACCAGTCTATAGCAATCTGTATACTTCGTATATTTCTGGTACGTCAAAAATTCTGAAAAATTACGATAGTCTGACGAATTTGCGTAGCAATCAGCAGCAAAAATAATCAACTCAAAATCTCTTATAGAAAAATAGTGAAAAAAATTCGTGAGCAGAAAGTTTCTGTCTTTTCCAGCATGACCAAACGATCATCCCCAAGACTAATCATAACGGTTTTACTTGGCACAAACGCAAAAAAAACACAAAAAACACAATCATAACAGAATTATGAAAGTGTGGGAAACACAAAACAGAAATAAAAAGGATAGATTCGTTGGGTTGCCTCCCAACAAGCGCTATTGTTTAACGCCCTTAGCTAGGCATTGATAATTCAATGATGCTCACACAAAAGACAAGAATTGAAGCACAACGAGAGCATCATAAAGCATGTGAAAATCACATCTAAGTCTAACATACTTCGTTTGCATAGGCATTTTATAGGAAAACAGATTGTCAAGACAACCAATAGTTACCATATGCAAGGAAGAAGAAAGAGACAATAGCAATCTCAACATAACAAGAGGTGATTTAGTGATATGAAAGTTTCTACTACCATATTTTCCTCTCTCATAATAATTACATGTGGGATCATATTTGAATTCAACAATGTAACTATCACATAGGATATTCTTTTCATGATCCACAGGCATGCAAAGTTGACGCTCTTCAAAAATGGTGGGATTATCATCAACTAAAGTCATGACTTCTCCAAACCCACTTTCAATAATATTGCAAATATCATATTCATCATGAGGCTAAAACAAAATTTCAAGATCATAAGAAAAATCATCGTCCCAATCATGATAATTGCAACAAGTAGTGGACAAAACAAAACTGGCATCCCCAAGCTTAGGGTTTTGCATATTTTTAGCATGATTGTCACTAATAGAATTTATAGTGAAACCATTGCAATCATGCTTTTCATTCAAGGAGCCCTCGTGAATCACTTCATAAATTTCTTCATCATGATTTTCAGATTCACGCATCTCAAGCAAAACTCCATAGAGAAAGTCAAGTGCACTCAACTCACTAGCAATTGGTTCCACATGAGTGGACCTCTTAAAGAGATTAGCAAGTGGGTGAGGATCCATATCACTAGATTTTCAGCAAGCAAAGATGCAAGCATATTGAAGGCACATGGTGCGCAAGCGAACAGAAAGCAAGCGAGAGAAAAGGGCGAACGAAAAGGCAAAAGAAAAAGGCAAAGGAGAAAGGCAAATGAAAATGGCAAATGTGTAGTGGGGGAGAGGAAAACGAGAGGCAACAGGCATAAAAGGTAAATGCAAGAGATGACTTTGCGACAGTTACTTGGATGAGTTCTTGACTTGATCTCTCCCCGGCAACAGCGCCAGAAATACTTCTGCTACGGCAACAAAAGACATTCCCCGGCAACGGCGCCAGAAATACTTCTTCTATGGCACCAAAAGACCTTCCCTGGCAACAGCGCCAGGAGTCCTTCTGCTACAGGCTACGCCTTTAGGGACTTCCTTGGCAAATATGCAAAGGATTCCCCCGCGGCCTTGGAGCCTTGAGTTAGTGTTCCCTTGAAGCGGAACGGGTGATGTAGCACAGCGGCGGTAAGTGTTTCCTTCAGTTTGAGAACCAAGGTATCAATCCAGTAGGAGGATCGAGTCAAGTCACAAGTACCTGCACAAACACAAAGAGCTTGCACCCAACGCTATGAAGGGGTTGTCAATCCCTTATAGATTGTTTGCAAAGTGAGAACTGAAAGCAAAAAGTAAACAAAGCAAAGTAAAAGTGAAAGTGGAGACGATAGTTGTGAATAGACCCGGGGGCCGTAGTGTTCACTAGTGGCGTCTCTCATGAAAGCAAGTAGACGGTGGGTGAACGAATTACTGTCGAGCAATTGATAGAACCGCGCAAAGTCTTGACGTTATCTATGGCAATGGTCATATCTATAGGCATCATGTCCAAAACAAGTAGACCGGCACTTTCTGCATCTACTACTATTACTCCACACGTCGTCCGCTATCCAACATGCATCTAGTGTATTGAGTTCATAAAAACAGAGTAACGCCTTAAGCAAGATGACATGATGTAGATGGACAATCTCAAATCTATGAGAAAAGCCCATCTATTTACCCTTGATGGAAACAACACGATGCGTGCCTTGCTGCCCCTTCTGTCACTCGGCAAGGTCACCGCACGGTATGAACCCAAAACCAAGCACTTCTCCCATTGCAAGAATCATAGATCTAGTTGGCCAAACAAAACCCAAGACTCGGAGAGACTTACAAGGATATCAAATCATGCATATAAGAAATTAGCAAAGACTCAAATATAATTCATAGATAATCTGATCACAAATCTACAATTCATCGGATCTCAACAAACACACCGCCAAAGAGGATTACATCAGATAGATCTCCATGAAGATCATGAAGAACTTTGTATTGAAGATCCAAGAGAGAGAAGAAGCCATCTAGCTACTAACTACGGACCCGTAGGTCTGAAGTGGACTACTCACGAGTCATCGGAGGGGCGATGATGTTGATGTAGAAGCCCTCCAACTCCAAAGTCCCCTCCGGTAGGGCATCGGGAAGGGGTCTCCAGATGAGATCTTGCGGAAACGGAAGCTTGCGGCGGTGGAAAAGTGGTTTCGTGGACGCCCTGATTTTTCTGTGATTTTAGGGAATTTATAGGCCAAAGAGCTAGGGCAGGGGAGCGCCAGGGAGGCCACAAGCCTGGTTGCCGCGGGCCCCCCTGGTCGCGGCAACAAGGCTTGTGGACTCCCTTTAGGCCTCCTGCCCTGGCCCTCAAGTCTCCCGATCTTCTTCTGTTCTGGAAAACTATATTTCAGGGATTTTATTCCGTTTGGATTCGGTTCCAAAATCAGATCTGAAAAGAGTCAAAAACACAGAAAAACAGGAACTGACACTTGGCACTGAATTAATAAGTTAGTCCCAAAAAAGATATAAAAGGTATATAAAACATCCAAAGTTGAGAAGATAACAGCATGAAACCATCAAAAATTATAGATACGTTTGAGACGTATCAAGCATCCCCAAGCTTAACTCCTACTCGTCCTTGAGTAGGGAAGTGATAAAGAATGAATTTTTGATGCTTTCATGCTATCTAGCATAGATGTCCTCTGTAACTCTTATGTGACATGAATGTTCAGATCGGTTAGATTCAAAACAATAGTTTGCTACTGACGTGGAGACAATAATACTTCAAGCAAACTAACAAGGTAAGCATGAACTTTCAAAATAACAAGGCCAAAAGAAAGCTATCCCTACAAAATCATATAGTATGGCTATGCTCTATCATTCTTGCCCAACGAATTTAAATCGTGCAAAACCTCGGTATTGGCCAAGTAATTGTTTTCACACCTTTACTTTCTCAAACTTTTTCAATTCTCGCGCAATACATGAGCATGAGCCATGGTTTTAGCACTATAAGTGGAATGGAGTGTGGTGGAGGTTGCAAGGCAAACAAGGAGAAGATGGTCACATTGACTAGGCATATCAATGAGCTATGGAGATGATCATCAATAGATATCAATCTGAATGAGTAGGGATTACCATACAAATGATGCACTAGAGCTAAGAGTATGTGAAAGCTCTTAAAGAAAACCGGTGGGTGTGCATCCAACTTGCTTGCTCACGAAGACCTAAGGCAATTTTGAGGAAGCCCATCATTGGAATATACAAGCCAAGTTATATAATGAAAAATTCCTACAGCTATATGGTGGTGACAAAACGAGAGACTCTCAATCATGAAGATCATGGTGCTTAATAAGCACAAGTGTGGAAAGATAGTAGCATTGTCCCTTCTCTCTTCTTCTCTCATTTTTTTGGTGGGCTCTTTGGCCTCTCTTTTTTTTTGTGAGCATCTTTGGCCTCTTTTTAAAAATGGGCTTCGCTGGCCACTTTTATTTCCTCACATGGGACAATGCTCCATCAATGATGATCATCACACTTACAACTCAAAACTTAGAGCAATGATGACGATATATGGAATGCCTTCGGTAGTGTACCGTGACAATGATCTAGCATGGCATAGACATCAATGGAAACATCATGCTAGCTATCTGATAATCATGCAATGGCAATGTAGAAGCTGTGGCACATGTCATGGTGGTAGTTGCATGGCAATACATCTCGGAATGGCTTTGAAAAAGCCATAGTAGGTAGGTATGGTGGCTATTTTGAGGGAGGCTAATGGTGGTTTATGCACCGGCGAAAGTTGCACGACACTAAAGAAGATAGTGATGGTGGAAGGTGAAAGTGCATCTAAACCATGGGCTCAACATTAGTCATGAAGAACTCATATACCTGTTGCAAAAGTTTTAGTAGTAATCGAAACAAAGCATTCAACGCATACTCCTAGGGGAAGGGTTGGTAGGTATAAACCATCGCGCGATCCCGACCGCTACACAAAGGATGACAATCAATAAACTAATCATGCTCAGACTTCATCACATAGCGGTTCACCATACGTGCATGCTACGGGAACACCAAGTTAAACACAAGTATTTCTAGATCCACAACACCTTACTAGTATAACTTCAATATTACCACAACCACAACTCAAAACTAATTGAGATATATCAAACTTCTCTAACTACTCAATGCACATGAACGTGGAAGTTTTCATATTCCTTTGGATAACTACCCCTTTTGAGACTACTTTGATAGCATAGATCAACTACCACGCCACGCACTGCCGTGCTCTAAAAGATAGAAGTGAAACACATAGAGCAAAATCAACTAGCTCAAAAGATATAAGTGAAACACATGTGAGCTGAATTGCCTAACCAAAGGATATAAGTGAAGCTCGACAAAATCACGGTGAGTGGATGTCTCTCTCTCTAGGTGTGCAGCAAGTAAGATTGTGACACAACAAAAATAAAAGACTCCTACGATACAAGACGCTCCAAGCAAAACACATAACATGTGGTGAATAAAAATATAGCCCCAAGTAACGTTACGGATGGATTGAAGACGAAAGAGGGGATGCCTTCCCGAGGCATCCCCAAGCTTAGGATTTTTCGGCATCCTTGAATCAACTTGGGGTGCCTTGGGAATCCCCAAGCTTGATCTCTTGCCACTCTTTATCTCTTTGTCCATAAGAACTTCACCCAAAACTTGAAAACTTCACAACACGAAACTTAAACATAAACTCGTGATATCATTAGTATAAGAAAGCAAATCACCACTTCCTTAGGTACTGTAGCAAACTTAAATTCTACTTATGTTTATGTTGGGTTACTGTATTTTCAATCTTCCATGGCCAATACCCCCCGATACTATCCATAGTTTCATCAAAATAAGCAACCAACTCAACAAAAACAGAATCTGTTAACAGCAGACTAGTGTGTAGCAATCTGTATACTTTGTATACTTATGGTACTTCAAATTTTTTGAAAACTTACAACAGTCTGAAGAAGTTGTGTAGAAATCAGCAGAAAAAGGAATCAACTCAAAATCTCTCACAGAAAAAAAATGAAAATTCTTTTCTTGAGCAGAAAGTTTCTATCTTTTCCAGCATGATCAAACGATCATCCCCAAGACTAATCATAACGGTTTCACTTGGTACAAACGTAAAAGAAACACAAAAAACACAAACATAACAGAATTATGAAAGTGTGGAAAACACAAAACAGAAAGAAAAAGGATAGATTCGTTGGGTTGCCTCCCTACAAGCGCTATTGTTTAACGCCCTTAGCTAGGCATAGATAAATCAATGATGCTCACAGAAAAGACAAGAATTGAAGCACAACGAGAGCATCATAAAGCATGTGAAAATCACATCTAAGTCTAACATACTTCCTATGCATAGGGATTTTATAGGAAAACAGATTGTCAAGACAACAATAGTTGCCATATGCAAGGCAGAAGAAAGAGACAATAGCAATCTCCACATAATGAGAGGTAATTTGGTAACATGAAAGTTTCTACCACAATATTTTCCTCTCTCATAGAAATTACATGTGGGATCATATTCGAATTCAACAATGTAACTATCACAAAGGATATTCTTTTCATGACCCACATGCATGCAAAGTTGACGCTCTTCAAAAATAGTGGGATTATCATCAACGAAAGTCATGACTTCTCCAAACCCACTTTTAATATTATTGCAAATGTCATACTCATCATGAGGCTTAAACAAATTTTCAAGATCATAAGAAAAATCATCACCCCAATCAAGATCATTGCAACAAGTAGAGGACATAGCAAAACTAGCATCCCCAAGCTTAGGATTTTGCATATTTTTAGCATGATTGTCACTAATAGAATTTATAGTGAAACCATTGCAATCATGCTTTTCATCGAAGGAGCCCTCGTGAATCACTTCATAAATTTCTTCCTCACAATTTTCAAATTCACGCATCTCAAGCAAAACTCCATAAAGATAGTCAAGTGCACTCAACTCACTAGCAATTGGATCAACATAATTGGATCTCTTAAAGAGATTAGCAAGTGGATGAGGATCCATATCACTAGATTTTCAGCAAGCGAAGATGCAAGCATATTGCAGGCACATGACACACAAGCGAACAGAAAGCAAGCGAGAGAAAAGGGCGAACGAAAAAGGCAAATGAAAAAAAGGCAAACGAAAAAAGGCAAATTGTGAAGTGGGGGAGAGGAAAACGAGAGGCAACTGGCAAACAAAGTATGCAAGAGATGAGTTTGCGACACTTACTTGGATGAGTTCTTGACTTGATCCTCCCCGGCAACGGCGCCAGAAATCCTTCTGTTGCTCGCTACGCCTATAGGGATTTTCTTGGCAAGTATGCAAAGAATTCCCCCGCGGTCTTGGAGCCTTGCGTTGGTGTTCCCTTGAAGAGGAAAGGGTGATGTAGCACAGTGGCGGTAAGTATTTCCCTCAGTTTGAGAACCAAGGTATCAAACCAGTAGGAGGATCGCGTCAAGTCACAAGTACCTGCACAAACACAAAGAGCTTGCACCCAACGCTATGAAGGGGTTGTCAATCCCTTATAGATTGTTTGCAAAGTGAGAACTGAAAGCAAAAAGTAAACAAAGCAAAGTAAAAGTAAAAGCGAAGATGAAAATTGTGAGTAGACCTGGGGCCGTAGTCTTCACTAGTGGCTTCTCTCATGAAAGCAAACAGACGGTGGGTGAACGAATTACTGTCAAGCAATTGATAGAACCGCGCAAAGTCATGACGTTATCTATGGCAATGATCATACATATAGGCATCACGTCCAAAATAAGTAGACCAATACTTTCTGCATCTACTACTATTACTCCACACGTCGACCGCTATCCAGCATGCATCTAGGGTATTGAGTTCATAAGAACAGACTAACGCCTTAAGCAAGATGACATGATGTAGATGGACAATCTCAAATCTATGATGAAAGCCCATCTTGTTACCCTTTATGGCAACAACACGATGCGTGCCTTGCTGCCCATTCTGTCACTGGGAAAGGTCACCGCACAGTATAAACCCAAAACCAAGCACTGCTCCCATTGCAAGAATCATAGATCTAGTTGGCCAAACAAAATTCAAGACTCAGAGAGACTTACAAGGATATCAAATCATGCATAAGAAATCAGCAAAGACTCAAATATAATTCATAGATAATTTGATCACAAATCCGCAATTCATCGGATCTCGACAAACACACCGCCAAAGAGGATCACATCAGATAGATCTCCATGAAGACCATGGAGAACTTTGTATTGAAGATCCAAGAGAGAGAAGAAGCCATCTAGCTACTAACTACGGACCCTTAGGTCTGAAGTAGACTACCCACGAGTCATTGGAGAGGCAATGATGTTGATGTAGAAGCCCTCCAGCTCCAAAGCCCCCTCCGACAGGGCAACGAGAAGGGGTCTACAGATGAGATCTCGCGGAAACGGAAGCTTGCGCCGGCGGAAAAGTGGTTTCGTGGACGCCCTTATTTTTTCTGGGATTTTAGGGAATATATAGGCCAAAGAGCTAGGGCAGGGGAGCTCCAGGGGGGCACAAGCCTGGTAGCCGCGGGCCCCCTCTGGCCAATGCTACAGGGCTTGTGGGCTCCCTGTGGGCCTCCTGCCTTGGCCCTCAAGTCCCCCGATCTTCTTCTGTTCTGGAAAAATTCATTTCGGGGATTTTATTCCGTTTGGACTCCGTTCCAAAATCAGATCTGAAAAGAGTCAAAAACACAGGAAAAACAGGAACTCGCACTTGGCACTGAATTAATAAGTTAGTCCCAAAAAAGATATAAAAGGTATATAAAACATCCAAAGTTGGCAAGATAACAGCATGAAACCATCAAAAATTATAGATACGTTTGAGACGTATCATACATCATGCGGGAGATAGAACTGCACACAAGGTATTGCAATCAGGTTTATATTGGCCCACTCTCTTCAAGGTTGCCCGTAAGTTTGTCTTGTCTTGTGACGAATGTCAAAGAATAGGTAATATTAGCAAACGTCAGGAAATGCCTATGAGCTATTCACTTGTCATTGAACCATTTGATGTTTGGGGCTTTGATTATATGGGACCTTTTCCAAAATTCAACGGGTATACTCATATCCTAGTTGTTGTTGATTACGTCACTAAGTGGATAGAAGCTATCCCCACTAGTAGTGCTGATCACAACACTTTTATCAGGATGCTTAAAGAAGTTATTTCCCCTAGATTTGGAGTCCCTAGATATCTAATGACCGACGGTGGTTCACACTTCATTCATGGTGCTTTCCGTAAAACGCTTGCTAAGTATGATGTCAACCATAGAATTGTGTCTCCCTACCACCCTCAGTCCAGTGGTAAAGTAGAGCTAATCAACAGAGAGATTAAACTAATTCTGCAAAAGACTGTCAACAGGTCTAGAAAGAATTGGTCTAAGAAGCTCGATGATTCGTTGTGGGCTTATAGAACTACCTATAAGAATCCCATGGGCATGTCTCCGTACAAAATGGTGTACGGTAAAGCATGCCATTTACCTCTTGAGCTAGAGCATAAAGCTTATTGGGCAATCAAAGAGCTCAACTTTGATTTCAAACTTGCCGGTGAGAAGAGGTTATTTGATATTAGCTCGCTTGATGAATGGAGAACTCAGGCATATGAGAATGCCAAGTTGTTCAAAGAGAAGGTTAAGAGGTGGCATGATAAGGGGATACAAAAGCATGAGTTCAATGTAGGTGATTATGTCTTGCTATATAACTCTCGTTTAAGATTCTTTGCAGGAAAGTTTCTCTCTAAATGGGAAGGTCCCTATGTTGTTGAGGAAGTATATCGTTCCGGTGCTATCAAGATCAACAACACAGAAGGTAATTGTCCGAGAGTTGTAAATGAGCAGAGAATCAAGCATTATATCTCAGGTACTCCCATAAATGTTGAAAGCAATATTATCAATACCATAACTCCGGAAGAATACCTAAGGGATATTTATCAGCCTGTTTCAGACTCCGAAAACGAAGAGGTATGTGATTCGGTAAGAAAACAGAGTCCAAACCTTTTAGAGTAGGAAATTTTCTCCGTTTTGGAATATTTGAAAAAATACAAAAATTGGAAGTAGTCTCGAAAGTGCGCGAGGAGGCGACAAGCCTGCACGGCGTGGGCCCACCCCCTGGCCGCGCCGGGAGGGCTTGTGGCCACCTCGTGCGCCTCCCGGACTCCGTTTTCATGCGGGGTACTCCTTCTTGTTGGAGCATATATTGAGCATATATCTCCATATGTGGTTTTGGTACTTGATGACAATACCTATGGACTAATGGTTGCCTTAAGTTACATTTATAGGATTTGTCCATAGGCACTTCTTGAAGCCCATCTGTTGGGTTCAAGGAGTTTATATGATGACCAAGATGGTATTCAAGGTATTATCCAAAAAATGGTCATAGAGACGCATGGTTGATCAAGATCTCAGACAAAGAGTAAATCAAGATGATCAACACACAAAGCCTACAAGATGTACCGAGAGGGATCAAGTGATCCCATGGTATGGATTTGTCCATAGGCACTTCTTGAAGTCCATCTGTTGGGTTCAAGGAGTTTATATGATGACCAAGATGGTATCCAAGGTATTATCCAAAGAATGGTCATAGAGAGACATGGTTGATCAAGATCTCAGACAAAGAGTAAATCAAGATGATCAACACACAAAGCGTACAAGATGTACCGAGAGGGATCGAGTGATCCCATGGTATGGTAAGCATTGTCCATTACGTGTTTGTGTACTAACCCATGATCTTCGTGTGAGTTCTATGTGGGGGTTAGGTGTGTTTACATGGGCTTGCGTCAAAAGGAAGATCTCATACAACCCATGGAGTATGACGTCAAGTTGTGATCATCATCAATGGTTGATCAAGATCTCAGACAAAGAGTAAACCAAGATGATCAACACACAAAGCGTACAAGATGTACCGAGAGGGATCAAGTGATCCCATGGTATGGTAAGCATTGTCCATTACGTGTTTGTGTACTAACCCATGGTCTTCGTGAGAGTTCTATGTGGGGGTTAGGTGTGTTTCCATGAGCTTGCATCAAAGGGAAGATCTCATACAACCCATGGAGTATGACGTCAAGTTGTGATCGTCATCAAGATTGCGACGTGCAAGTTCAAGTGGATCAGCACGAAGATAGCATGCTTGAAGCTTGCCGTCCATTATGGTGGCAATGGACTTGTGAAGATATGCTGAAGAGTGGCTCACCCATAGTGAGTATGGGGGAGCAATCAACTAGTATTCATCAAGCCAACACAATCAAGAAAGGTGGTCCATCTTGAGGAAGCCAAGATCATCATCATCTACCTCAAGAGGATGAGGTGCAAGGTATAGGTTTGCCCTTGATAGGTTTTCTGGTTAGGATAGATTGTTGTTCTATCAAGGGGGGCTCTCAAGTGAGTAGCTTGATCGTATCGTTCGTTGAGAGCTCAAACCATTTGCATCCTTGCATCATACTTATTGGTTCTTAGTTGGTGTTTCTCTTTGTGAGTTTTAGAGCTTATGGTCATCTTCATGACAAGCTCGAGTTCATCAAAAACGGAGTCCATATGCATCTACTATGATGTTTTCGATGTTGGAGTTCTTGCCGGTTCTTCATTCATAGAGATCTCACATCTCTATATCTTTGGCATATTCATAACCGCATGGTCTTAAGATTTCCAGTCGCTGTTTGGATAGCCCTTGTCGTCCTGAATCCAACAAGCTTGGGTTTGCTCGATTCGGAGCTCGTATGCGAAAGTTATGGCTGTTTCAGTGGCGAGCGGTAGTACCGCTGGACCTAGCGGTAGTACCGCTGGACCTAGCGGTAGTACCGCTCGAGTTGGCGGTAGTACCGCTAGAGTTGGCGGTAGTACCGCTGGCCCTAGCGGTAGTACCGCTGGCTCGCGGTAGTACCGCCCCAGGAGCTTAGTACCGCCTGCCTAGCGGTTGTTCGTGGACGGACCTTTTTGCGAAGACTTTCTTGGCGGTGGTAGTGCCTTTGCACTACCAGGGGCCCAGCGGTAGTACCGCTGGGGCCAGCGGTAGTACCGCTGGAGTGCCAGCGGTAGTACCGCTAGCTGGCGGTAGTACCGCTGGGGTGACAGCGGTAGTACCGCTGGGGTGCCAGCGGTAGTACCGCTGCATCCAGCGGTAGTACCGCTGGAGCTCGGGCAGAGAGTGGGGGTAACGGTCTGATTCTTCCCCCCACTATATAAAGGGGGTCTTCTTCCCCCTTGCCTTATCCATCTGTTGAGCTCTTGTTCTATCTCCATTGTTGACATTCTTAGAGCTAGATTACTCTCTATCCCTCCAATGATTCTTGCTTGTTCTTGAGGGAAAAGAGAGAGGAGATCTAGATCCACATCTCCACCAATCACTTTCTCCTCTATGTGAGGGGAACCCCTTGGATCTTGATCTTGAAGTTCTTTGTGAGCTCCTTGTTCTTCCTCTCATATTTCTCCATAGCTTTTGTTGTTGTGGAGGGATTTGAGTGAGAGGGACTTGACCACTTCGTGTGTTCTTGCCATTGCATTAGTTGCATCGGTTTGAGTTCTCCACGGTGATACGTGGAAGTGAGAAGTTGAGAAGCTTACTACCTTCGGTACTTAGTACCCTTGATATTGTTCTTCGTGGATGCTTTGGCGTCCTAGAAGCTTGGTGGTGTCTCGGAGCTCAATCATTGTGGTGTGAAGCTCCGGGAAGCGTCGGGGTCTCCAATAAGGTTGTGGAGATTGCCCCGAGCAATTTGTACGGGTACCGGTAACCGCCCCCAAGGGTTGCCACGTGTACGGGTTCGGTGACCGCCCCCAAGGGTTGCCATTTGTACGGGTTCGGTGACCGCCCCCAAGGGTTGCCATTTGTACGGGTTCGGTGACCGCCCTCAAGGGTCCCTTAGTGGAATCACGGCATCTTGCATTGTGCGAGGGCGTGAGGAGATTACGGTGGCCTTAGTGGCATCTTGGGGAGCATTGTGCCTCCACACCGCTCTAACGGAGATTAGCATCCGCAAGGGTGTGAACTTCGGGATACATCATCGTCTCCCCGTGCCTCGGTTATCTCTTACCCGAACCCTTTACTTATGCACTTTACTTTGTGATAGACATATTGTTTATTGTAATATATCTTGCTATCACTTAGTTGTTTATCTTGCTTAGCATAAGTTGTTGGTGCACATAGGTGAGCCTAGTTGTTTGTAGGTTTTGTGCTTGACATATTAAACGTTAGTTTTATTCCGCAGTTGTTCAAGCCTAAACCTTAACTATTTTAAAGCGCCTATTCACCCCCCCCTCTAGGCGACATCCACGTCCTTTTCACTTCTGGTCTGAAAAAATCATTATATATACTCCCGTTTGGTATGACCCCTGCATGACGCAGATTTCCTCTGTTTTTCGTTTCGAGCCTATTTTCTGCCGCAGATCTAGGTCAAGATGTCTTCTCAGGATTCAGAGGGGGAGAGCTATGTGGTTGATTAGCTTGCTAGCCCAAGGTCTATGGGGACTTGGATCCATATGGCTAGACCACTGATGAGGAAGAAGACTATGATCCCAAGCGGAAGGAACAAACAAGTTCCCATGAAGAGGAGGCTCATCTACCTCAACCTGGATACACGCATGTGGAGTTCAAGAAGTCGAGCCTCCCTGACTCAAGGAAGAAGCCTAGGGCTTTGTTTATCCCTTCTCGTTTCTTGCAGGAGAGTAAGCAGGAATTATGACAAAGGGTGTTCAGGCTTGAAGAGGAAAATGATGATCTGAGGGAGCAGAATTTCATGCTCAAGTGGAAATTAAACAAGCTCAAGACCGCTTCAACAACTCCTCGACCATCACCACTAAAGGAAGACAACTAAACATGGGTATGGGCAATCCCCTTGGCTTGTGCCAAGCTTGGGGGAGTTGCCCCGGTATCGTATCACCATCACATCTTTTGCCTTTACCTTTGTTTTAGTTTTCCTTTTCAGTTTTCTTTTTATCTAGTACATTAAAAGTCTTAGTGTTTTAGTCTTGAGTTTTGCTTTGTGTCACCCCCGATATATTCGAGCTCGTGAGCCATATAATAAAGAGTGCCTTAGTTGAAGGGCTTTGCCTCTTGCCATGATCAAAAGAATGAGAATAGAACAAAAGCATGAAAGATCATGTAATGATCTTATGGGAAGTGATGGCTTCACATATAAAATGAATGATGATTGAAACTTCTTGAGGGTAGACAAACGTAGACCTTGGTCATTGTTGCAATTAATAGGAAGTGATAAATAAGGAGAAGTTCTCATATAAATACAATATCTCTGACACCATCTATGATTAGGAAGACAACCTAATGAATTGTGTTTGCTTGGTTCCGAACAATGTTATATGATTAGAGATCCCTTAGCATGTGACGGTTGCTTCCACCTCACATTAGCCAAAACTCCCGCACTAAGTAGAGATACTACTTGTGCATCCATAAACCATCAAACCAGTTTTGCCATGAGTGTCCACCATACCTACCTATGGATTGAATAAGATCCCCCAAGTAAGTTGTCATCGGTGCAAGCAATAAAAATTTCTCTCTAATATGTATGATCTATTAGTGTGTGGAAAATAAGCTTTGTACGAACCTGTGATGAGGAAGACATAAAAGCGACAGACTGCATAATAAAGTTCTTTATCATAGGAGGCAATATAAAGAGATGTTCCTCCGCACTAAGAGGACACGCATCCAAACCTCAAAAGCGCATGACAACCTCTTCTTCCCTCTGCGAAGGGCCTATCTTGTACCTTTAATTTTTGCCCTTGAAAGAGTCATGGTGATCTTCACCAATTCCCTATTTCGCCTCTATCTTGGCTAACGTCATATGCTTGAAAAAGATCTATATTCATATGTCAACTTGGAAGTAAGTATTCATGAATTATTATTGTTGACATTACCCTTGAGGTAAGTAGTTGGGAGGCAAAACTATAAGCCCCTATCTTTCTCTGTGTCCAGCTGAAACTTTGATCTCATGAGTACCACGTGAGTTGTAGCAATTGTAGAGAACGAAAGAATGATTGAGTATGTGGATTTGCTTTACAAGCTCTTATTTGACTCTTTATGATGTTGTGATAAATTGCAATTGCTTCAGTGACTAAAGGCTATCGGTTGTTACTTCTCGGTAAGGTTCTTGATCCATGCTTTACTTTGTGAAGGAATTATCACTTTAGCATGAGAGATTATATGTTGGTATTGCTGTTCTGATCATGATCATGATGCATGCATGTTCGTATCTTGTTTTGTCGACACCTCTCTCCCTAAACATGTGGACATATTTATTGAGCTAGGTTTCCGCTTGAGGACAAGCGAGGTCTAAGCTTGGGGGAGTTGATACGTCCATTTTGCATCATGTTTTCATGTTGATATTTATCGCTTCTTGGGCTGTTATTTCACTTCACGATACATATCTTATGCCTTTTCTCTCTTATTTTGCAAGGTTTACATGAAGAGGGAGAATGCCGACAGCTGGAATTCTGGCCTGAAAAAGGAGCAAAGTTGAGATACCTATTCTGCGCAACTCCAAACGCCATAAAAATCAACGAGGATTTTTTTCTGGATTTATAAAAAATACTAGGCTGAAGAAGTGCCACAGGGGCGCCAGCAGGTGGCCGCAAGCCTGCACGGCGCGGCCACCCCCAGGCCGCGCCAAGGGGGCTTGTGGGCAGCCTGATGGCCCACTGGCCCCCCTCTTCTGCTATATGAAGGGTTTCGTCCAGGAAAAAAAATAAGGGAGGAGCTTTTTCGTGGATTCGCCGCCGCCACGAGGCGGAACTTGAGCAGAACCAATCTAGAGCTCCAGCAGGATGATCCTGCCGGGGAAACTTCCCTCCCGGAGGGGGGAAATCGTCACCATTGTCATCACCAACACTCCTCTCATCGGAGGGGACTCGTCACCATCAACATCTTCATCAGCACCATCTCATCTCCAAACCCTAGTTTATCACTTGTAACCAGTCTCCGTCTCGCGACTCCGATTGGTACTTGTAAGGTTGCTAGTAGTGTTGATTACTCTTTGTAGTTGATGCTAGTTGGATTACTTGGTGGAAGAGTTTATGTTCAGATCCTTCATGCTACTCATTACCTCTCTGGTCATGAATATGATTATGCTTTGTGAGTAGTTACTTTGGTTCCTGAGGACATGGGATAAGTCATGCTAATAGTAGTCATGTGAATTTGGTATTCGTTCGGTAATTTGATGTGTTGTATGTTGTTTTTCCTCTAGTGGTGTTATGTGAACGTCGACTACATAACACTTCACCATTATTTGGGCCTAGAGAAAGGCATTGGGAAGTAGTAAGTAGATGATGGGTTGCTAGAGTGACAGAAGATTAAACCCTAGTTTATGCGTTGCTTCGTAAGGGGCTGATTTGGATCCACTAGTTTAATGCTATGGTTAGACTTTGTCTTAATTATTCTTTCGTAGTTGCGGATGCTTGCAAGAGGGGTTAATCATAAGTGGGATGCTTGTCCAAGTAAGGGCAGTACCCAAGCGCTAGTCCACCCACAGATCAAACTATCAAAGTAACGAACGCGAATCATATGAACATGATGAAAACTAGCATGACAGAAATTCCCATGTGTCATCGGGAGCGTTTTTCCTCCTATAAGACTTTGTCAGGGCTTGTCCCTTGCTAAAAAAGGGATTGGGCTACTTCGCTGCACCGTTGCTACTTTTGTTACTTGTTGCTTGCTACGAATCATCTCACCACACAATCACTTGTTACCGACAATTTCAGTGCCTGCAGATTTTACCTTGCTGAAAACCACTTGTCAGATCCTTCTGCTCCTCGTTGGGTTCGACACTCTTACTTATTGAAAGGACTACGATTGATCCCCTATACTTGTGGGTCATCAACCACCTCAAAGGGAGTGGCATGCAGGGCGGAGTGATAAGAGGTGTTGTAGCAGTACTCCGCCCACGAAAGCCAGTCCACCCAAGCTCCTGGCCGATCACCTATAACGCAACGTAAGTACATAGCAATCACCTTGTTGACGACCTCTGATTGTCCATCGTTCTGGGGATGAAATCCGTGCTCAAGCGTAACTTGATGCTTGTCGGCCGAAAAAGATCTCGCCAAACATGGCCAGTAAACACCGGGTCATGGTCACTGATGATCGAAGAGGGAAACCCGTGGAGATAGACGATGCCGTCGAAGAAGGCCTGTGCGATGAAGGTGGCGGTGTAGAGATGGTCGAGCACGATGAAGTGTGCATACTTGGAGAAACGGTCCACCACTGTGAGGATTACGGACTTGCCGCCCACGTTGGGAAGCCCTCGATAAATCCATGGAGATGTCGGCCCACACCTGGGAGGGCACCTCAAGGGGCTGTAGCAGGCCACATGGCTGCAATGTCTCTGTCTTGTTGCGCTGGCATGTCACGCAAGACCGCACCCAATCCCGCACTAATGCACGGTCTCTTGGAAGACAGAAATCGGCGCGGAGGCGATGGAGCGTTTTTTGCACCCCCTTGTGGTTGGCTGAGTGAGCCAACAAAATATCCTGGTGACGGAGATCGTCGTGATCGGGCACAAAGAGGCGCCGACCATGGAGGAGTAACCCATCATCCAGTCGGCACGGCGCCAACAAATCGCCCTTCGCGAGCCGATGTCGAAGAACCTGAGCATCCGCGTCCGTCGCAATTGTTCGGTGAATGTCATCGATGAAGACGAACGAGGGCCCGGAGCGGAGGCAAACGACAGTGCCCTCGGTGTCTGTGGCGCCCTCGTCGTCGTCGGCGTCGTGGCCGGATAAGGTGTCTGCCACGATGTTGAGGCGTCCAGGCCGGTACTCAATCGTGAAGTCGTCACCGAAGAGCTTGTTGATCCACTGGTGCTGTGGAATGGTGGAGTGACGTTGGTCCAATAAAAAATTAAGGTTGTAGTGGTCAGTGCGAATCAGGAAGTGCCGTCCCCAAAGATACGGACGCCAGTGTCGCACAACTTGTACCAAACCGATGAGCTCCCTCTCGTAGGCCGCGAGCTTGTGGTGACGTGCAGCGAATGGTCGGCTGAAGAAGGCGAGTGGTCCGGCGCCTTGGTGGAGTACAGCGCCGAAGCCCACGCCTGAAGTATCGCATCAACAATGAATTGTTGCTCAAAATCCGGCATCTGGAGTACTGGTCCTGTGGTAAGAGCCTCCTTAAGCGACTGTAAAGCGGTAGTTGCCTCATCATCCTAGGAGAAGGCATCGCGACACAACGGCCGGGTGTGTGGCGCGGCGAGAAGGTCGAACTCCTGGATAAACTTCCGGTAGTAGCTGGCCAGGCCCAAGAATCTGCGGAGGGCCCGCGGTGAGTGTGGTGTCGTACAAGACGCGACCGCCGTAATCTTGTCGGCATCCATGGCAACTCTCTCCGCTGAAATGATGTGTCCGAGATAGGCGACGGATGTCATGCCAAACAAGCACTTCGGGCACTTGAGGTGCAGTTGATGCGCCCCGAAGCTCGTTGAAGATGATGGCGACGTGCTGCAAGTGCTCCGCCAAGAGGAGCTGTAGATGAGAATATCATCAAAGAAAACGAGCACAAACCGCCGTAAGTAGGGCCGAAGGACGTCGTTCATTAAGGCCAGGAATGTCACCGGTGCATTGGAGAGGCTGAAAGGCATCACCAAAAACTCGAAGTGGCCATGATGGGTGCGAAAGGTCGTCTTCGCGATGTTGTCCGGGTGCATCCAAACCTGGTGATAGCCAGAACGCAAGTCGAGCTTAGTGGAGAAGTGTGCCCCATGAAGCTCGTCCAGGAGCTCCTCCACAACTGGTATAGGAAATTTGTCCTTCGATGTCTTGGCGTTGAGAGCACGGTAGTCGATGCAGAAACGCCCCGAGCCATCGGGCTTACGAACGAGGAGCACCGTTGTTGAGAACGGCAAAGTAAAAATCTGGATGATGCCCAAGGCGAGCATGAGTGTGCACTATCATTCGAACTTGTCCATATGCAGCTCTAGGTAGCGGTATGTCCGTACAGCGACGGGTGATGTACCCAAGAGGAGGTGAATGCGATGGTTGCACACCCGGGTGGGCGGAAGACCCTGGGGCTCATCGAAAATGTCGTTGTGCCGCTGCAGGAGATGAGCCAACAGGGGCGGCTCTGGGTCGGCGATGGCGACCGACAACTATGGCTGGGGAGCTCCTGGGGCAGCGCCACCCTCACCCTTCCACTCCACTTCGCGGCCGTGATGCCAGAAAGTCATGGTTAGGGTGTCAAAGTCCCAAAGTATGGGACCTAGGGTGTGCAAGAAGTCGACGCCGAGGATGAAGTCGAAGCAGACCAAGTCGATGCCCATGCATGTGATGGCGAAGTGCTCGTCGCCAATGACGATGGGAACCTGCTGCGCAATCCCGTTGCAGTGAAGGCGGTCACCGTTAGCCACGGTAACCCTGAGTTGCTCTCCGCTCGTCGGCTGGAGTGCCAGATGTTGAATAGTAGACTCAGGCAGGAAGTTGTGTGTAGAGCCCGTGTGCAAGAGAGCTAGGAGGCGCTCCCCATTGACCGTCACTGGCAGCAACATAGTTTTCTCCGCTCGTATACGTGTGAGGGCATGGTGGGAGACCATGAGGGTGGTGGCTGAAGCAAGGGCAGACGTGGCCTGACACGTAGGGTTGGTCGCGGTTGAAGCATAAATCTTGATGGCGACGCTCGAGTTGCTCGGCTTGGGTGAGCCGACGAAACGGTCGAGTCGCGGCCGTGGCGGGGGACCCTGCCGCCGCTTGGGCCGTTCGCTTGGGTGCGGACACGGCCGCTCTAGGGTGTGGGCGAGGGGCCCGGGCCAGGAACGCCTGCTGCATGGTCACCACACGACGCTCGAATGCATGGGCGTAGTACATGGTTGTCTGGATGTCCTGTGGTCCTCGCATCTCGAGGTCCACGCGGATGTGGTCGAGGAGGCTGCCGACAAAGAGCTCGGCCTGTTGGAGAGCCGAGACGCCAGGGGCGTGGCAGACTAGCACCTAGAAGCGCTCGACACAATCCTGCACCGAGGAGAGGAACGGAAGGCGCCCGAGTTCCGCTAGCCGGCTTCCGCGGACGGGTGGCCCAAACCGTAGGAGGCACGGGTCGCGGAAGCGTTCCCATGGCGGCATCCCGCCCTCGTCCTGTTCGAGGGCGTAGTACCACATATCTACGGCTCCGCGGAGGTGGTACGAGGCGATCCACGTGAGGTCGGTCGCGAGGGTGCGTTGCCCCCTGAAGAAGTGGTCACACTGCTTGAGCCAATTCAGGGAGCACCTCATCTGTCGTAGGTGGCGAACTCCAGCTTGGAGAAGCGCAGCGGCGGATGGTCATAGCCCACGGCCATCACTGTCTCATCGGCGCGGAGCAGCACAGATGACGGGGCAGCACAGATGACGGGGCGGGGAAGGCGGGCTGCAGTGTACCGTCGTGGAACAGGGGGCCGTCCACGCCGCGTAGGGACTCGCAGTTCTGTAGGGTCCCGTGAGTGGCCCGGCCAGGTGCGCCGCGGCTGGTGGCGGAAAAGAGGGTTGACCCGGGCCTGCCGTGTAGACCGGCTCGGTGAGCCAAGCGGGCAGCGGTGACGGCGACGAGGGGAACCGTGCCTCCTGGATGGGCGCTCCCAGAGTCGGCGGCGGCCCGCTTAGCGTCGAGGTCGTCCCCTGGTGGAGCGCAGCCGAAAGGGTCGGGGGTGGCGCCACGTTGGTGAAGAAGGTAGCGGCCGGCTGCGGCGGCGCATAGGACCCCATGAGAAGCGAGTGGATGCCCGCAACTGCGTGCCCTAGCTCCAACAGCGCGGCTGTCATCTCCGCCGGGGTGCGAACGAGGCCGGCCGAGATCGGCGGAGGCCAAGCGGGCGCGGGAGGCGGCCCGATCAAGGCCGGCGAGGCGGCCATGGTGGCCAGCGGCGTGGTGGTGGTGGGCGGCGGAAGGCTGGGAGTGGGCGATGGCGCAGACATGGTCGAGCCTGAGCTAGTTGATACCAAGTTGATAGGAACCAAGTCCCTACCAGGCCTAGGTCGCAGGTTGTAGGGGTGGAAGGGTGGATGGCGAGGCGTTGAGCGCGGTCGACGGCGGCGGGGCGCCGTGATCGCGAGAGAGGGAGAAGGAGTTGGGGCGGCTAGTGTTTAGGGCGCTGGCTCCTGTTAGGAGCCGATCAAATAGATTGATTCTGCTTAACCTCAAACGGTATCCTTCAAATGAGTATATATAATCTTTGTAGGCTAGCAAATATAATAAACTGGGCTAAGCTATATAATCTTTGTAGGCTAGCAAATATAATAAACTAGCCCCTAATACTATAAGATAACTGGGTCAGCTTGATTTAACTAGGCCTTCTTCGGTTATAATATAAACCGGTCATAACAGATGTGTTTTCAGTTTCCAATGGAATAAGAAGTAGTTTTCCATGTGAACAGCACACCACCTGTGTCAGTCTGCAGCCGAGTCATAATTTACTGTAGAATATTAGCACTAATTAAATGACGAACTAACATTTTTCTTGCGGGGAAGTGATCAACTGAGATTATATGCTTCGATGACTTCCCATCGAGCAATATCCCCTCATGCATCTTATAGAAACACTAGGTAGAGATAGGTTTCATTTTTCAGTTTTAGAACCGGAAAACTCCTATCTTATTGAGATTCAACCGGGTGAGACCAACTGAAGAAATATGCCACCTTGTGTTTCTTTTTTCTTTTTTCTTTTCCTTTTGCAATGGTGCCACCTTGTGTTTCTGGCAAGTTGTTGTATGAACACAGTTGAAAAGTCGTAGCACGTGCAGGCTGCTAGTACATATATGTAAAGGTAGCAAGCTGACAGGAGCATATAAAGACGATTACTCTAACGAGAGCTTTATGATCTATCCAATTGTGCCTACCACACTATAGATTGAAAACTGAAAAAATACACTACGATGTACTCCATTCATTCTTAAATACAATAAGTCTTTCTAGACATTTACTAGGGGACTACATACGGAACGAAATGAATAAATCTACACTCTAAAATATGTCTATAAACAACTGCATGTAGTTTCTTGATGAAACCTATAGAAAAACTTATACTCCCTCCGTTCCTAAATATAAGACCTTTTAGAGATTTCACTATGAACTACATACGGATGTATATAGACATACTTTAGAGTGTAGATTCATTCATTTTGCTCCGTATGTAGTTCATAGTGAAATCTCTAAAAGGTCTTATATTTACGAACGGAGGAAGTATTTAGAAACGAAGCAAGTAGTTAAAGATTCAGCAGACGAGAAGTAACGTGTTGCTGTTCATCAAAGAAAGATCCTCTAGTGGAAGAAACTCTTGTTTTTCTATCAGTACTAAGCTACTAGCCTACTACTAAAAATGAGCTCTGAAAATTGATGCAGATGCAGATATTTTCTACGTAATGGAAATAACCCGGAACCCATAAAAGTTTGACAGTATGCAGAAACCACAAAGACTAAGGAAGTGGGATCTTATAGATTTTCGGCTGGTATATTGCAAATTTGGCATACTAGTATAAACGCTAAACTATAAGATAAGAAACAGAGGATCCATTGTGCATTCTATTTTTTTCGTTTCTTGTTTCAGGATTTGTAAGAGAAGAGAGATCGATCACTGTAGAATTTTGAACTGGAGATCAAACGAACAAGGCAAGGGAAAGGAAAATCATGTTAACCTCCAAGCGGATCAGGTTCCATGCCGCCACTTCGATAGCGAACAACCCGCGGCGCACAACGTGCAGGTGCAAGACGTCCAGTCGGCGGCACACGGCGTCCAGGCCATTGGTGGCGCAAGACTCCAAGAAAAATCGCTCCAGGGCGACGTCCAGGCAACTGGTGGTATGACAGTTAGTAAAAGGTGTAACCTTCTAATTTGGTATTTGTATCGTTTGCTTTACGGAACTACCATACTGCAAGGGGCAATAATGCTATGCTTACGGGATGAATACGGATTCGGCCTACGGACTGAGGTGGCATGCAGCCATGCAACTGCGGGACTTAAGTTCAGAACAAATGCGTTAAGTCTTCCAACTGGATGAAGCCACGTTGCGTCCGTAACTTTAGTGCGTAGCTATTTCCCGTAAGTGTAGCATTATTCCTGCAGGGGTCTGGACCAGGGGTGTTTTGGAACGGCAACTTCATACAGCTCCATGAAATTTACCGAAAGATTTTATTTGTGGAATCTTAGAAACCAGCGGGTTGGGCATCAGGGCATAGTAGTCGACTCTCTGTTGTTGGTCGTGTAGATGCTAGGTATAGAAGGTTTGAAGAACTATAATCCTCCATCATGTGTGAAACGGGGACACTTTTCATGTCATTTCATAGTTAATACATTTTCTGTGATCCTAAAATTAGAATTAACGCTGGCTTCTGCAAATAGAACATTCAGATATAGAATAGAGAAGAAAATTTGCGACCCCATCTTGATGTTAGTGGAGGTATATGTACTACAAGTCGCTCGACCCCATGTCTGCACTCGAGGTGATGAATTCCTCTCATGCATCGTGTTCTTCATCCGTACCGTGGTCCTTCTTCAAAAAATACTCCCTTCGTCTGATTAACATGCATGACAGACTCACTGTTCTATCAGCATCCACATCTTTTATGGACATCGGGTGGATAGTGTATGTATTTCTTAATGTAACTCTTCTCCGGCGGCGGCGGCGGATCCGGGGGCCTTGCGCCCGGATCTGGTGGCGTGCCAGCGGGGACAGCCTGCTACGGCGCCGTGGTGACGTGGGGTGGAGGCCCGTGCTCGGGCCGATCTGGTCCGATGCAGGTTTGGCAAGGGTGAGGCCCGCCAGACTCAGGCGGGCGTGCGGGCGCGGCTCCGACGTTGGTTGGCTCGGATCCGATGGCCAGTGAGTGGGGACGGCGCGACGGTGGCTCGCATCGGCTAGGTGCGGTGAGGCGCGGCTGAGATGGTGCGGGTGCTAGCGAGATGTGTGTCCTGTGAGGGCGTGCGGGAGGTTCGTGCAACGTGGAGCTACGACGGGACGGCCGAGCTCATCGTGGTGCTGCTGCTCTTGTGAAGCACATGGTGAAGGGGCTCCATCAGCCTGTACGGTGCTCGGGCAGCGGCTTGCGGGTCTGGCGGCAAGGAGGTGCTACCGTGAGGTCGCATGGCGATGCGAGGGAGGGTTTCTGCTGCTCCGTCAACGTGGCAGCCTGGTGTGGTGGAGGACTGCGGGTGGAGAGGCTTGAGTGGCCTGTTTAGCGCTCGAGCAGTGACTTGTGCCGCGTAGGGCGCGGCCGGTGTCTGACTGTGCGGTCTGGCATCGCGTGGACGTCCCTGGGGTGCACGGATCAGAGGCATATGGTTACGAGGAAGTGCGCTCCGGCGGCGTGTCATGCAGATCTGGTCTCCGGCCGTCGGTGGTCTCCGCGTGGTGCGGCTCGCTGTGATGGATCCTGGTGCTTCTTCGTCGATGGGCAGCTTCGATGGTGGGGATGTTTAGTCGGCTTCCTGATGCCAATGCGGGATGATGTGCGGTTGAGGTGGTGTGGAGCTGGATGGAAACCATGTCTTGGCCTTGTGCCGTGAGTAGCGATGGCGACGACTGTGGTCGTCGTTGACCTTCTTGGAGGCATCATTGCTTCGTTCTCCCACCCCTCTTGCGCGGATCTGGCCAGTTCGGTCTCTCCGAGGGAAACCCGGATCTATGATCGGACGATGGCGGCACCTTTGTGTTGTATTCCATGTTGAGGGCTTCATTTTGGGAGCTTGGCATCGGCGAGCGGGACCGGTGGATGGCGGTCGGCGGCGGGTGTGGCGGTCAGACTTCTGTGGCAACGATGATGGTGGGACTGATGTGGGCGACGCGGCAATTGTTGCGGTAGTCGGCTCTTCTTCGGCGTGTTCGCGGTTTTGTCTCGGTTTGTTTGTTGCTATGAAGTCGAAGCTGCGGAGGCGGGGCCCTTTGGTATACGATGACTGGCTGCAGGTAGCCCGTTCGGCGATCTCCCGTCGCGCCAACCATGCCTGATTTTGTCCTACAGAATTCTTCGCTAGAGTCGGAGTTGTGTCGTCTTCACGCGGGTGGTTGAGATTTTGGCTTAGATCTTCATGCAACTTCACGTGTCCTCTTCAGTGTGGGTTGAGCCGACGATCGCCTATGGCGGAGTCGGAGTCGTTTGCTTCGAGTGTAGGGATGGCGAGGACGCTTCTAGAGAAGGAGTGATGACGATGACACCTGTGTGCTGTCTCACCGAAACCCTCTTTGGAGCAGTGTGCGTGGCTTTTTTTATGTGTGGTGCTCAACGATTGTAATGGTTTTTGTCCGATTTTCTATAATTAATAGGCAACTTGGTTTTCGCTCGGTTTTTTCGATTAACTGAGCAACTCTTTTCTTCTTAATGAACACGATAACTGCCATTTTTTTTTAAAAAGTATGACTTTGTTTCTTATCACCAGCAAATTCAATGACGTATAGCTCCTGAGAAACAGTATTGAAAGTAAATTTGGTTATTAACTGACATTTCAACGAGATTTAGTTGTGGCTATTTTCTTTTTTTTTTCTCAACAAATAACTTAAAAGTGAAAAAAAAGTAACTGGGTGAGGAAGTTGACGAAGATATGGTGAACTGCCAGGAAGGCGATGCTACTGCAGCGTGGACTTGGTGTGGTGGCCAGCAGCCGAGGGGCATATCTCCAGGGGGTGGATGTGTGGTGCAGCCGCCGCACCACCAGGACCGGCCCTGTGTTTCATCGTGCCCTAGGCGAACTTCACAACATGAACCCCTATATTCTAAAATCATATATTTTAAAATTTAACTATAATAATTGACTGATTCCATCGATAATAATAATAATAAAATTTCAACTTACTTAGTCAATAATAATAATAGAAGATAGAGAAATGAAACTAAAATAACATGATTACCTCAAATAAGAATTTAATTCTTCAGAAAAAGTTTCTTCGAGCGTTTCTTGATGCAAAGTCATTAAGGGCACAATCAAAATCAACATTGTTCAAGATATCCTTCTCAATGCAGCACATAGCCAAGCCATCAGGGCCGGCCCTGTGTTTCAGGATGCCCTAGGCGAACTCCACAACATGGGCCCCTATATTCTAAAATCATATATTTTTACTTTAAAATTTAATTATAATAATTGACTGATTCCATCGATAATAATAATAATAAATTTCAACTTACTTAATCAACAATAATAATAGAAGATAGATAAATGAAACAAAAATAACATGATTACCTTAAATAAGAATTTAATTCTTCAGAAAAAGTTTCTTCGGGCGTTTCTTGATGCAAAGTCATTAAGGGCACAATCAAGATCAACATTGTCCAAGATATCCTTCTCAATGCAGCACATAGCCAAGCCATTCAATCTATTTTGCAACATAGTAGACCTCAAATAATTTTTCAGTAGTTTCAATTTAGAGAAACTTCTTTCAGCGGAGGCTACAGTCACGGGCACTGTTAAGAGGATCCGATATGCAATAGAGACATTTGGATAGTAATCTACAGCCATAACAAACTGAAGAATCTCAAGAGCTGACATCAAACCATCTGGCAAAGTTGCCTGCAACACTTTTAACTCGGAGACAAAATCATCAAGATCAACATCACATGAGTTATCATCAGAAAAAGCTTCTTAGGCAACATGACAGACCCTAAAATTATGAAGAAAAGAAAAATAGAGAATACAAAGAATTATAAATTTATACATCAAATGATTGAAACCCTAGACATACATGAAAAAGTACTTGAATTACTATTTACTAAATAAAGATGATGGATAGACTATGTACTAGTGTTCAATTCCGATGTTGATTACTCTTCTAATACTCCCTCCGTCACAGTTTATAAGGCATGCACGTATACCTAGGTCGTTAATTTGACCAACTTAATGAGAGACATATATTACAAAAAATATATCATTAAAAACTTTAGATGTTCTATTTTGTAATGATATAATTTTTATGTTAAACAATATACTTTATTTAACTTAAATTGACGACCTAGATACACGTGCACGCCTTATAAACTGTGGCGGAGGAAGTACTGAATTTCAAAATTTGGATGAATGGATGCAGGTCCAAGCCAAAGAAGTCGTTCTTGTTTTTTTGACTGTCCAGAAAATCGGTTGCAGGCTGATCAATTGTAGGGTTGTAGCACCTGATTCAGTGATTCTCACCTGATCAAAGTAGCATGAAATTTTCAGTTGATCAGTTGATTGTAGACAGGGCTATATAGATCGATCGAGCCTGGGTGGGAGTCCGGGAGATTAACCTGACTGCCGTAGTACCTGACTAACTTGACTGCCGAGCCGTCGAGCCGCAGACGCGCGGCGCGTAACGGCGAGCCGGCGACAAGCCGGCCAACTGGCCGAGGCGCCGTATGACCAAGGCGGCGAGGCGCCGCGCAGCCGCGCTGTAGGGCAGCGGAGACGATCAGACGAAGCATCGTGCGTCGAGGCAGGGATTCTGACGGACCGACGAACAGGTTTCTTACATGTACTTTTTGACTGGGCCTACCATATGATGATACTATATTATGGGTCCCCTCCTCTATGGACCCTAGGCCGTCGCCCTGCCGGCCATACGCCAGGGCCGGCCTGCAACTGTGATGGCATATTCACACAGTCAGCCAGTCAGGTGAGCGGCGGGTGAGCCCACGCAACACCAAGTCCTTTCGGTCGGAGTTGCTAGCGAAGCAAATGCAAAAAATCAAATGACATGGCTGGATACAACCGAGGATAAATTACGTCGAGTTGAACGTTGACGGGGCTTTTGACTCGGACTTACTCCAAGGTTATGATGGAGCTGTTATTAGATACTCAAATGGTAAGTTTATTGCGACGGAAACGGGGAAATTGAATGGTGTGGTGATGCTTTTATGGCTAATAATACAGCCGACAATCGGTTATAAGGAGTTGTTATGTCATATAGAGCCAACCTAATAGCTGGCATATACAATAATAAATTTTAAATGTGTACTACTTTATTGTAGTTGATCCATCTTACAATCTCACAAATTGTCTTGGGTCTCGTGCTGCAGCTGGCTACTCACCAAGATGCCGTTTCTCTTCTCTTTCCTTTTCTCTCTCCTTCAACTAAACAAAGATATAATATTTTAATCTTTATAGCCTGCTTATGTCACCTTATTGTACTTGTTCTAAGGCAATGGCTCTCCGGTTTGGTCTCAACCTAGCTACAACTGTGAGGTGCATCCGCATAGAAGTGAATTATGATTACGTTGAAGTGATTGAGACGATGAAGAATGGCGGATGGTCATTTGGAATTGTGGCGCCAATCTTTGATGATAGCTATCATATTGCTTGTGATTTCCCACATATTATTTTGAGCATATTCCTAGGGAGGCAAAATGTGTTGCCCATGATCTAGCTAGTCTAGCTAGGAGTGAGGTGTGTTCTCGGTGGATGGATGAACCACCCAACGAGATTACTGCTTCTCTTGTAACAATGATGCTACTTTGATCTCCTTGCAATAAAGACTTTTAGATGCCAAAAAAGTCCTTTTGGTCGGGCACGTGACTGGGTTGTCGCCGGCCGTAGCCTCTTCTACCATATATCTGTCGCTCTTCCACTCGAGACCATAATCAAAGGTAAGACTATTCCACTTTTCTGTTTGTGTGTAGTTATTTCTCCTCACCACCCAAAAAGTAGTAGTGATAATCTTAGAGAAGAGCTTCATGCACTCTCTCCTCTCCATTTTTAGTATTTTAGTTGATTCTTTTTAGTTCATTCTTTTTAGTTAATGTTTTAATTGATTTTTTTAGTTCATTTTTTAATTAATGTTTTGTTGATTCTTTTTAGTTCATTCTTTTAATTAATATTTTAGTTGATTCTTTTTAGTTCACTCTTTTTAACAAATAAATACTTTGATAACTTTAGTTAATATTTTTTAATACTTTTAATTCATTCTTTTTAGCAAATCAATACTTTAATAATTTTAGTTAATATTATTTTGATTCTTTTTAGTTCATTTATTATTATTAGTTTATTCTTTGAGCTAAATGGAGCTGAAATTGAAAAACACTACAAATGAACTTTGAAAAGGTTGAAAGTTTGGATGGTATCATCATTTCATCCACATAGCATGTGCTAAAAAGTAAAGAGGGTTACAGCAAAAACTGGATGCACTTCATGTACAAAATGGACAATCTCTTTCGAAGTATGAGGGTTTCAGACGAAAACTCATCTGTTACAAAGTGATTTCATTTTTTTAAACTTATTTCAACTCCAGACTTTTTGTGCGTTCAACATGCACCATCGAAAGCCACATCATCAATTTTCAACCATTTCTAACTTCATTTGGTATTTTTCACGCATTTACTGATTTTTTGAGCTAAATGACCCTGAAATTGAAAAGCACTACAAATGAAATCTGAAAAGGTTGAAAGTTGGCATGGTATCATCATTTCACCCACATAGCATGTCCTGAAAAGTTGTGAGGGTTACTTCAAAAACTAGATGCACTTTGTGTACAAAATAGACAATCTCTTTCGAAATATTAGGGTTTCGGACGAAAACTCATCTGTTACTAAAGGATTTCATTTTTTTAAACTTATTTCAACTCTAGACTTTTTATGCATTCAACATGCACCATTCAAAGCCATATCATCAATTTTCAACCCTTTATGACTTCATTTGGTATTTTTCATGCATTTACTGATTTTTTAGCTAAATCACCCTGAAATTGAAAAGCACTACAAATGAACTCCAAAAAGGTTGAAAGTTGGCATGGTATCATCATTTCACCCACATAGCATGTGCTAAAAAATTGATAGGGTTACAGAAAAAACTGGCCGCAGTTCGTGTACAAAATGGACAATCTCTTTCGAAGTATGAGAGTTTCAGACGAAAACTCATCTACTACAAAGGGATTTCATTTTTTAAAATTATTTTAACTTAGACTATTTTCCAACCCTTTCTCACTTCATTTGGTATTTTTCATGCATTTACTCATCTTTTTAGCTAAATGACACTGAAATTGAAAAGCACTACAAATGAACTCTGAAAAGGTTGAAAGTTGGCATGGTATCATCATTTCACCCACATAGCATGTGCTAAAAAGTTGAGAGGGTTACGACAAAACTGGATGCACTCCGTGTACAAAATGGACAATCTCTTTCGAAGTATCAGGGTTTCGGAAGAAAACTCATCTACTACAAAGTGAATTCATTTCTTCGCGTAATCAAATCCACTTTTTCTTCGCGTGTGTTCCTTGCTTATTGCGCCGTAACCATGGATAATATTCATCACTTAATAGGGTGCTTCGGTAAGCCTTCACTTTGAAGGGAGGAATTTCATGAAACTTTTCATAATCTTCAGACATGTTTGTTTTGCCCTCCACTCCCATGATATCTCTTTTCCGTGAAAGAACTATGTGGCGCTTTGGCTCATCATATGATGTATTCATTTCCTTATATTTTCTTTTTCTCGGTTTGGTAGACATGTCCTTCACATAGAAAACCTGCAGCACATCATTGGCTAGGACGAATGGTTCGTCTGTGTACCCAAGATTGTTCAGATCCACACTTTTCATACTGTACTTTGGGTCTACCTATACCCCGCCTCCTCAGAGATTAACCCATTTGCACTGAAACAAAGGGACCTTAAAATCATGTCCATAGTCAACCTCCCATATGTCCACTATGTAACCATAATATGTGTCCTTTCCCCTCTTGGTTGCTCTATCAAAGTGGACACCACTGTTTTGCTTCGTGCTCTTTTGATCTTGGGCGATCGTGTAAAATGTATTCCCATTTATCTCGTACCCTTTATCAGTCAATACAGTCGAAGATGGTCCCCTGGCCAACGAGTACACCTCATCTTCAATAGTGTTATCACCCATGAGATGTGTTTGCATCCAACTGTTGAAAGTCCTCATGTGCTCACATGTAATCTAGTCATCACACTGCTCCGGGTGTTTGGAGCGCAGCATATTCTTGTGCTCATTGACATACGGGGTCACCAAGGTAGAATTCTATAGAACTGTGTAGTGTGCTTGAGCCCAAGAATGCCCGTCCCTACATATTATTGAGTCCGCTCCTAGCGTGTCTTTTCCAGCCAGTCTCCCCTCATACCGCGACGGAGGGAGACCAATCTTCTTAATGTTAGGAATGAAGTGAACACAAAACCCAATGACCTTCTCTGTTTGATGGCCCATGGAGATGCTTCCTTCTGGCCTAGCATGGTTACAAACATATTTCTTTAAGACTCCCATAAACGTCTCAAAGGGAACATATTGTGTAGAAATACAAGGCACAAAATGCCAATCTCGTCGACTAGATGAACTAGGACGTGTGTCATGATATAGAAGAAGGATGGTGGGAACACCAGCTCGAAACTGACAAGACATTGCACCAAATCACTCTTTAACCTTGGTATGATTTCTAGATCGATTACCTTTTGAGAGATTGCATTGAGGAAAGCACAAAGCATCACAATGGCTAATCGTACATTTTTCGATAAAAGCCCCCTCAATGCAACCGGAAGCAGTTGCGTCATAATCTTGTGGCAGTCATGAGACTTTAGGTTCTGGAACTTTTTCTCTGCCATATTTATTATTCCCTTTATATTGGATGAGAAGCCAGACGGGGCATTCATACTGAGCAGGCATTCAAAGAAGATTTCCTTCTCTTGTTTGGTAAGAGCGTAGCTGGCAGGGCCTTCATACTGCTTTGAATGCATGCCGACTTTTCCGTGCAAACATTGTTTGTCCTCCCATGCCTCTGGTGTATCTTTTGTCTTCCCATACACGCCCAAGAAGCCTAGCAGGTTCACAAAAACATTATGTGTCACGTGCATCACGTCGATTGCAGACCGGACCTCTAGGTCTTTCGAATAGGGTAGGTCCCGAAATATAGATTTCTTCTTACACATGGGTGCGCGTCCCTCAGCGTCATTCGGAATAGATTGTCCACAAGAACCCTTTCCAAAGATTACTTGTAATTCATTGACCATATCAAGTATGTGACCGCCAGTACGGAGGGCGGGCTTCTTCCGGTGATCTGCCTCACCTTTGAAATGCTTGCCTTTCTTTCAACATTGATGGTTGGTCGGAAGAAATCGACGATGTCCCAGGTACACATTCTTCCTACATTTGTCCAAATATATACTTTCGGTGTCATCTAAACAGTGTGTGCATGCGTGGTATCCCTTGTTTGTTTGTCTTGAAAGGTTACTGAGAGCAAGCCAACCATTGATGGTTACAAACAGCAACACATATAGTTTAAATTCCTGTTGTTTGTGTTCATCCCACACACGTAGTCCTTTTCCATTCCACAACTATAAAATTTCTTCAACTAATGGCCTTAGGTACACATAAATGTCGTTGTCGGGTTGCTTAGGGCCTTGGATGAGCACTGCCATCATAATGAACTTCCGCTTCATGCGCAACCAAGGAGGAAGGTTATAGATACATAGAGTCACGGGCCAGGTGCTATGATTGCTGCTCTGCTCCCCAAAAGGATTAATACCATCTGCACTTAAACCAAACCATGCGTTCCTTGTGTCACCTGCAAAGTCCCCCCACCTTCTCTTGATTTTTCTCCAATGCGACCCATCAGCGGGTGCTCTCAACTTCCCTTCTTACGGTATTGCTTGTGCTATCGCATCAACTTGGCATGCTCTTTGTTTCTTAACAAACGTTTCGACAATAGTATTATAGGAGCATACCACATCACCTTTGCAGGAACCCTCTTCCTAGGGCGCTCGCCCTCAACATCACCAGGGTCATCTCGTCTGATCTTATACTGCAATGCACCGCATACCGGGCATGCGCTCAAATCCTCATACTCACCACGGTAAAGGATGCAATCACTAGGTCATGCATGTATCTTCTGCACCTCCAATCCTAGAGGGCAGAGAACCTTTTGTGCTACGTGCGTACTGTTAGGAAATTCGTTATCCTTTGGAATCTTCTTCTTCATTATTTTCAGTAGCTTCCCAAATCCCTTGTTAGATAAACCATTTCGTGCCTTCCATTGCAACAATTCCAGTGTGGTACCGAGCTTTGTGTTGCCATCTTAGCAATTTGGGTACAACCCTTTTTTGTGATCCTCTAACATGCGCTCGATCTTCAACTTCTCCCTTTCACTTTCGCATTCTCTCTGTGCATCGACAATGACCCGACGAAGATCATCATCAGGCACACCGTCTGGTGCCTCTTGATCTTCAGCTGCCCCCGTTGCAGTATCACCGTATTTAGGGAACATAGGATCCGGATAGTTGTCATCATCCTCTTCTTCTTCATTGTCTTCCATCATAACCCCTCTTTCTCCGTGCTTGGTCCAAACATAATAGTGGGGCATGGAACCCTTCTGAAACAGGTGGACGTGAAGGGTTTTCGGGACAGGTAACACATGGACAATACATAAAACCATTCTGATTGGTTGCCTCGGCCACGCCGAGAAAATTACGCAGGTCTGTAATGTACTCCGAAGTGCGTCGGTCACCGTACATCTTTTGGCGGTTCATCTGTATTATGAAATTAGGTATAGATAAATGACCAAATTAATAGAAGTTCATCATCACATTAAAACCAAAGTACAGTAGTGATCAAATTTTATTACTGCAAAAATAAATACATAAAGTTCATATATAGTTCTCATAAAACAACATACAACTATGTAAAACATTTAAATGCAACAAAAAATGTGATCAAAATTGCAACTAAGGTAACAATTGACCCAACAACATAATGATACCAAGCCTCTTTATCAATGTCATATTTTCTAATATTCCTAATCTTCACGCACATTGCATCCATCTTCAAGCACATTGCATCCATCTTCAACCGCATTGCATCCATCTTGATCTTGTGAGCATCGACGACATCGGCAACATGCAACTGCAATTCCATATTCTTCTCCTCAATTATTTTCATGTTTTTCTTCAACTAATTGTTTTATTTTTCAACTAAATTTAACGTCTTGACAAGAGGGGCGGTTGGAATTTCCGATTCACATACCTCCTAGATAAAAACATCCATGTCACGTTGGTCGCCATAATTGCCATAAACACTAAATGAAACAAATAGTTATAAAAGAAAATATACCACGTTTCAATCATAGGCCCGATGAGGGCCAACGTCTACGGATAGCAAAACCATCGCACTATATAATAAAAAACAATAATAAAAGTATAAAATTTATACACGTATCTCTCCCTAATAATAAAGGGACTATTGCTTCTGTCGTCCGTCTAGTCGTCGTCGTTTTTGCGGAAATGTCCTTTTGGTTTTTGAGAATTTAACCCGCGGTCCCTTCATAAGTGGATCTGAAAATGTTTCGTTTCTACACAACAACCCCTACATTTGTAAGAATTCAACCTGCGGTCCTTTGTTTATCTTATCCACGCGCAGGTGTGGCGGAGGAGACGTGCTCAGGCGGGGGGAGGGAGGACGACTCGCCGTGGTCGGAGCGTAGGTGAGGCGCAGGAGACGTGCTCAGGCGGGGGGGGGGGGGGGGGGAGGGAGGACGGCTCGTCGTGGTCGGACGAGAGGAGGGAGGACGGCTCCATCTGCCCATCGCCGTCGCCAAGGTAGGACGGGAGGAGGGAGCCCGGCTCCTTCTGGCCGTCGTCGCCGTGGTAGGACGGCATGGACTCCTCCGGCACCGTCGCGAAGGGTAAGAAGGGCGCCGCCGGGCAAAAGGACGACGGGCCTAGGAAGAAGTCGGTGTCCCGGTCGGTCAAGGCCGGCCTCCAATTCCCCGTCGGCTGCATCGGGTGGTACCTCAAGAAGGGTCGCTACGCACAGCGCCTTGGCACGGGCGCCCCCGTCTACCTCACCGCCGTCCTCGAGTACCTCGCCGCCGAGCTGCTGGAGCTCGCCGGGAACGCCGCCAAGGACAACAAGAAGAGCCGCATCATCCCCCACCACCTACTGCTCGCCGTCAGGAACGACGAGGAGCTCGACAAGCTGCTGGCCTGCGTCACCATCGCGCACCGCGGCGTGGTCCCCAACATCAACACGTTGCCGCTCCCCAAGAGGACCGTGGAGAAGGAGGGCAAGGCGTCCAAGTCGCCCAAGAAGGCCGCCACCCCGAAGAAGGCCTGAGGGAGATGCGTTCTGTGTCGTTTAGGTTGTGTGCTGTGTAGTGTTCTTCTGAATCTGGATAGGGGTGTGAAGTTGTTCGGTTAGTTGTTGATGTACCTTTTGTTGTGATGGAAGGAATTCAGAAATCTCTTTTGAGTCTCCAAATATGCACTGGAGATTTGCATCTGTGATGCACGACCTATTGCCCGTGTCGTTGAAATTGGCAAACGAATTTTGACAGCCTGCAGTTGTTCGACTCATGCTTGCAGAACCAGCCACTCCCCGGTGTCTACTACCGTACAATCAACAAGGTGGAGAACAGAGAGATACCTGCAACTAACCGCCACCCAAAAAATCACAGTAGAACTGACTGTTGGTGCACGATTAAGCCTGAGAGACCTCAACTTTTTGCTGTCATCTAGATAACCAAGACCAGTGTCGTTGATGTAAGAGAAGAAGCTTAAAGCAAGATCAGACTTCGAGGGGCAGTGAGATGACAGAACACGGAGGCCTTTCTTATTCAACTGGCCCCCGTGAATAGACTTCCACCCAGAGTAATTGATCTCTACTTTCACCAAATTGGAGAAACGGGAAAACAGTGATACCAAGGCTTCTGTTGGAGGGTTGAGTCAACAGCCAATGGGGATAGCATATCTATGCTCCGCCTCGACGGCGCAGAGCTGCTTCGACATGAGGCAAAGAGAATTAAGATCACTTGTCTTGGTAATCCTCTTGACGATCTCTGCAAGCAGTGGCTCTGGGAGATCCTCCATTGAGTATATCAGCTGCAGAACTTGTGCAGTCTCAAAGTTCAGCAGGCACTGAAGTAAAGAATCTACTAACAGAATGGAGCACAACAAGATAACCCAATAACAGCTGTCATTTTCTCAGTGTTATCTCTCCCTAATAATAAAGGGGTTGTTGCTTCTGTCGTCCGTCCAGTCGCCGTTGTTTTTGCAGAAAGGTCCTTATGGTTTTTGAGAATTTAACCCGCGGCCCCTTCTTAAATGGATCTGAAAAACGTTTTGTTTCTACACAACAACCCCTACATTTGTAAGAATTCACCCCGCGGTCCTTTTTTTATCTTATCCACGCGCAGGTGAGGCGCAGGAGACGTGCTCAGGTGGGGGGAGGGAGGACGGCTCGCCGTGATCGGACGGGAGGAGGGAGGACGGCTCCATCTGCCCGTTGATACGTATCAAACGTATCTATAATTTTTGATGGTTTGACGCTGTTATCTTGTCTTCTTTGGTTGTTTTATGTACCTTTTATATCTTTTTTGGGACTAACTTATTAATTCAGTGCCAAGTGCCACTTCCTGTTTTTTCCGTGTTTTTGACTCTTTTCAGATCTAATTTTGGAACGGAGTCCAAACGGAAGAAAAACCCCGAAATGATTTTTTCCCAAACGGAAGAAGACCAGGAGGCTTTTGGGCCAAGCCAGGTGGGCTCCAGGGAGCCCACAAGCCCCCACTCCGCCAACAGGGGGGGAGGCGGTGGTTGGCAGGCTTGTGGCCTCCCTGACCGCCCCGTGACCTAGGTCTTTGGCCTATAAATTCCCAAATATTCCGCCAAAAATCCGGGGAGCCTTGAAAATACTTTTCCGCCGCCGCAAGCTTCCGTTTCCGCGGGATCTCATCTTGAGACCCTTCCCAGCACCCTGCCGGAGGGGACTTTGGAGTTGGAGGGCTTCTTCATCATCATCATCGCTCCTCCAATGACTCGTGAGTAGTTCACTTCAGACCTACGAGTCCATAGTTAGTAGCTAGATGGCTTCTTCTCTCTTGGATCTTCAATACAAAGTTCTCCATGATCTTCATGGAGATCTATTCGATGTAATCTTCTTTGGCGGTGTGTTTGTCGAGATCCGATGAATTGTGGATTTCTGATCATATTATCTATGATATATATTTGAGTCTTTGCTGATTTCTTATATGCATGATTTGATATCCTTGTAAGTCTCTCCGAGTCTTGGGTTTTGTTTGGCCAACTAGATCTATGATTCTTGCAATGGGAGAATTGCTTGGTTTTGGGTTCTACCATGTGGTGACCTTTCCCAGTGACAGTAGGGGCAGCAAGGCACACATCAAGTAGTTGCCATCAAGGGTAAAAAGATGGGGTTTTTATCATTGGTTTGAGACTATCCCTCTACATCATGTCATCTTGCTTAAGGCTTTACTCTGTTCTTATGGACTTAATACACTAGATGCATGCTGGATAGCGGTCGACGTATGGAGTAATAGTAGTAGATGCAGAAAGTATCGGTCTACTTGTTTCGGACGTGATGCCTATGGAAATGATCATTGCATAGATATCGTCACGACTTTGCGTGGTTCTATCAATTGCTCGACAGTAATTTGTTCACCCACCGTCTACTTGCTTTCATGAGAGAAGCCACTAGTAAACACTACGGCCCCCGGGTCTATTCACATCCATCGTTTACACCTCCGCTTTTACTTTGCTTTGTTACTTTGTTGCTTTTAGTTCTGACTTGGCAAACAATCTATAAGGGATTGACAACCCCTTCATAGCGTTGGGTGCAAGCTTTGGTGTTTGTGCAGGATCTTGAGATATTCTTCCGCCGGATTGATACCTTGGTTCTCAAACTAAGGGAAGTACTTACCACCGCTACGCTACATCACCCTTTCCGCTTCGAGGGAACACCAACGCAAGGCTCCAAGGCCATGAGGGAAATCCTTTGCATACTTTCCTAGGAAGTCCCTTAAGGCGTAGCCGCAGCAGAAAGATCAAGCCAAGTATTCTCCCGTCGACGTGCCTATTTCAGGCGCTGTTGGAAGGTCTTTTGTTGCAGTAGCACCCGTCACCGTTGCCGTGGCAGGACGGGAGGAGGGAGCCCGCCTCCTTCTGGCCGCCGTCGTCGTCGTGCTTCGACGGGAAGAGGGAGTCTGCCTTCATCTGGGCGCCGTCGGTGTTGTGCTCGGGCGGGAGGAGGGATGCCACCTCCATCTCGCCATCGCAGGTGCCATGCTCGGACCACGAGGTGGGAGGTAGGCTCCATCTGGCCGCTGTCGGTCGCGGTGTTCGAGCGGAAGGAGGAAGGTGCCTCCATCTGGCCGCTGTTGGCGCCGTGCTCGAGCGGGAGGAGGGAGGCCACCTCCATCTAGACGCCGGCGAAAGCGTCCACGTGGAGGAGATGTCGCCACTCGCCTGTCGTTTCCCCGCGCCGCACAAGATCGGCCATGGCCGCCTCGAGTTCGTGTGGAAGAAGATGCTCGCTCGCGTTGACCCCCTGTAGTTGTCCGCCAGTTGGGCCGCGCTTGTGGAATCAGCTCGGTTGACGCACTCCGGCTTCTCGGATCGAGCACCTTGAGCGATTTTGTGGTTTGATTCAAGAATTTGTGGCTTACTGTGGTCATTGCAATTGTGTTTTTGTGGTAATTGTGCAGCTTTATGACGCAGTTGGAGTTTGAACCAATGATACCAACACCCATTGTCTATCTGTAGGTGTGACATTTTCTCGATGTACCTATCCTCTCGATGAACATGTGCTATTGCTGGTGCTTTTGGTTGTGAAAAAACTTTCATTAGTTGGACACTTTCATTATGAAGTGATCACCTTACTATCATGTTGTCATAGCTGCATAAACATCTTATTCAGTAATATTTTCATGGTGCCATCTCTATACCGCCATTGAGTTTCAAAATCTCCACAATACTACTATAATTTTGAAGTTGTGGTTTATGTGGGATGTGGTGAAATAGGAAATCAAATGACCGAGTTCTCATGGATTTCTTCCAATCGACAATGACATTGACCAATGAATGTGAAGAGTGAGCCTCTCCAAGGGTGGCCCTTCTCTTCTCCCCGGGATTGATGTGGTAGTGGCATACTTGCTCTTCACGTGTATGTGCTTGTTGTGTTTACTTGCATCTAATGAAAATTTGCACATTTAACTTTATCATAGAAGTTTAGTAAAATCGGATATAAAAAATGGTGTACAATGATACATGAATCGATTATGCTTTTTTTACCCGGTGTAACGCACAGGCATTTGTGCTAGTCTATCTAAATCATACAAGTAATAATTTTTTTCTTTTAAAAAGAAGATAAGAACAAGAGGCTCAACACGGTGGTGCCGACGACGAGATCGGCGTGGGCGATCATCGACGGTGAGGACGGGGACGGGACGTCACCCTACACATGTGCAGACTCTAAGAAGTTCATATGACCTCTAATTGTGCATCTAAATCAAAAGAAATCCCACATACACTCCTACACAAAAACCCACAAACCACTCTACTTCTAGAGCATTTGAAACGAGATTAAACTAGAAGTGAGAGATGAAAGGATGAAGTATCTAACCTTTTAGAACACTTGTGTAGTTGGTGCACCGCCAAACCTAGACAAATCTTGAGGAAAATGGAGCTTGGGGTAGAGCTTGGAGAGGAGAAAGCTTAAGCGTGGCTCGGGCATTTCATCGAACACCTCATGTGCATGCATAAAACGGTGAACAGAGCAGGGCATGCACACCTCCCACACGGCCAAAAAACATAGGAGAGGGTGGGCAGGGGCTAGGGTATATATAGGCATCTCTTTGGTCCCAGTTGGTGGCCAGATCCGTGACAAAAGACTGACCTTTAGTCCTGGTTCCAACCACCAACCAGGACTGAAGGTGTTGCGCCAGGAGCGAGGACCATTGGTCCTGGTTCGTGTGTGGAACCGGGAACAAAGGGGTCAGACGAACCGGGACCCTGGCCCGAACGGCTCCCTGGCCTCACGAACCGGGACTGATGGACCCATCGGTCCCAGTTTGTAACAGGACCGGGATTAAAGCTCTTATCTCGCCTGGACCAAAGCCCTATTTTCTACTAGTGTAGGCAATACCTTAGTCATCAATAGGCAAACTATTGTGTGGTCGAAACATGAAGAACTCGGATGTGACCAAGGGCGACATATTCACGCGACGTTGTCACAGTAGACAACTGTGGCCTTAGTAACTCCGTGATGCAACTCCTGAAGTAGCTGGAAAATCCAAGAGCACTCAGCAACTGTGTTCACCATTGTGCGGTACTCAGCCTCCGTGCTACAACACGATATGTTGGGTTGTCATTTCGATGACCACGAGACAAGTGAGGGACCGAGCTAGACATAGTTGCCGGACATGGAGCGTCGTGTATCGGGACAACCAGCCCAATCAACATCAGAGTAGGTCACCAAATCCAATGAGGGAGATGCCGTGAGGGTGAGTCCAAGGGACATTGTGCCGCGTATGTAGCGGAGAATTCATTTCGCGAGCGTCTAGTGGGAGCCACGAGGGACGTGCATATGGAGGCACACCTGTTGCATAGCATATTGTAAATCTGGTCTAGTGAGTGTCACATACTGAAGAGCACCAACAATGGAGTAGTAGAACAGGGCAACTGACGCTAGGGAACCCTCCTGAGCAGAAACCTTGGCGTTCGTGTCAATAGGAGTAGCGACAGGATGACAGTTGAGCACTCCAGCATGCTGAAGCAACTCATGTGCATACTTCTGTTGATGAAGAAAGAAGTGGTCGGGTCATCGAACTACCAAAATACCAAGGAAGTAATGAAGAGCTCCCAAATCCTTGATGGCAAACTCATCACGCAACCGTAGAGTAATCTACTAAAGAAGGGTTGCGGAGGAGGCTGTCAGGATGATGTCGTCGACATAGAGAAGCAAGTAGGCAGTCATTTCTCCATGATGAAGAAGAAACAATGATGCGTCCGAGCGAGTAACACGAAAGCTGAGTGTCTAGAAAATCGGTGATACGCTGGTACCAAGCGCGTGGCGCTTGCTTAAGGCCGTAGAGAGACCGAGACAACAAGCACACATGACCAGGATGAGTGGCGTCGATGAAATCGGTGGGTTGCTCACAGTATACCTGCTCGGCAAGGTGTGTGATACGTCTCCAACGTATCTATAATTTTTGATGGTTTCATGCTATTATCTTGTCAAACTTTGGATGTTTTGCATGCCTTTTATATATTTTTTGGGACTAACTTATTAACTCAGTGCCAAGTGACAGTTCCTGTTTTTTTCCATGTTTTTGACCCCTTTCGGACAAGATTTTAAAACGGAGTCCAAACGGAAGAAAATCCCCGAAAAGATTTTTTTTTGGAACGGAAGAAGATCGGGGAGCTTGGGAGCCAAGGCAAGGGAGCCCCAGGGGCCCCACAAGCCTCCACCCCGCGGCCAGGGGGCGCCATCCAGGCTTGTGGGCCCCCTGGACGCCCTTTGCCCTAGGACTTTCGCCTATATATTCCCATAAATTCCAGAAAAAATCAGGAGATCATCGCAATCACTTTTCCACCGCCGCAAGCTTCTGTCTCTGCAAGATCCCATCTGGGGCACGTTCTGGTGCCCTGGCGGAGGGGGGATTCGGACACGGAGGCCTTCTTCATCAACACCATGACCTCTCCGATGATGCGTGAGTAGTTCACCATAGACCTACGGGTCCGTAGCTAGTAACTATATGGCTTCTTCTCTCTCTTGGATCTTCAATACAAAGTTCTCCATGATCTTCATGGAGATCTATCCGATGTAATCATTTTTTGTGGTGTGTTTGTCGAGATACGATGAATTGTGGATTTATGATCAGATTATCTATGAATATTAGTTGAGTTTCTTCTGATCTCTCTTATGCATGATTTCATATCCTTGTAATTCTCTTCGAGTTGTGGGTTTTGTCTGGCCAACTAGATCTATGATTCTTGCAATGGCAGAAGTGCTTGGTTTTGGGTTCATACCGTGCGGTGACCTCACCCAGTGACAGAAGGGGTAGAGAGGCACGCATCGTGTAGTTGCCATCAAGGGTAAAAAGATGGGGTTTTCATCATTGGTTTGAGATTATCCCTCTACATCATGTCATCTTGCTTAAGGCGTTACTCTGTTTGTCATGAACTCAGTACACTAGATGCATGCTGGATAGCGGTCGATGTGTGGAGTAATAGTAGTAGATGCAGAAAGTATCGGTCTACTTGTCTCGGACGTGATGCCTATATGTATGATCATTGCCTTCCATATCGTCATGACTTTGCGCGGTTCTATCAATTGCTCGACAGTAATTTGTTCACCCACCGTGATACTTGCTATTTTGAGAGAAGCCTCTAGTAAACACTATGGCCCCCAGGGTCTACTCCACACCATATTTTCAGCCTTACAATTTTTTACTTTGTTGCACTTTCCGCCTTCAGATCTCACTTTGCAAACAATCTTGAAGGGATTGACAACCCCTTTCAAGCGTTGGGTGCAAGCTTGTTTGTGTTTGCGCAGGTACTCTGGACTTGACGAGACCCTCCTTCTAGATCGATACCTTGGTTCTCAAACTGAGGGAAATACTTACTCCTCCTGTGCTGCATCACCCTTTCCTCTTCAAGGGAAAAACCAACGCAAGCCCAACCTCTATCAACGTATCAATTTCTGGCGTTGTTGTTTGTGGGATAGCAGAAGAATTTCTGGCGCCATTGCCGGGGAAGATCAAGTCAAGAACTCATCCAAGTAGGTGTCGCAAACTCATCTCTTGCATTTACTTTTTTTGCCAGTTGCCTCTCGTTTTCCTGTCCCCCACTTCACCAATTTTCCTTTTTCGTTAGCCTTTTTCGTTCGCCCTTTTCTTTCGCTTGCTTTCAGTTCGCTTGTGTGCTATGTGCCTTCAATATGCTTGCATCTTCGCTTGCTGGAAATCTAGTGATATGGATCCTCATCCACTTGCTAATCTCTTTAAGAGATCCAATTATGTTGATCCAATTGCTAGTGAGTTGAGTGCACTTGACTATCTTTATGGAGTTTTGCTTGAGATGCGTGAATCTAAAAATTGTGATGAAGAAATTCATGAAGTGATTCACGAGGGCTCCTTGAATGAAAAGCATGATTGCAATGGTTTCACTATGAATTCTATTAGTGACAATCATGCTAAAAATATGCAAAACCCTAAGCTTGGGGATGCTAGTTTTGCTTTGTCCACTACTTGTTGCAACGATCGTGATTGGGGTGATAATTTTTCTTATGATCTTGAAGATTTGTTTAAGCCTCATGATGAATATGATGTTTACAATAAGATTGAAAGTGGGTTCGGAGAAGTCATGACTTTTGTTGATGATAATCCCACTATTTTTGATGAGAGTCAACTTTGCATGCATGTGGATCATGAAAAGAGTATCCTTTGTGATAGCTATATTGTTGAATTTGATTATGATCGCACATGTAATTGCTATGAGAGAGGAAAATATTTGGGTAGAAACTTCCATGTTACGAAATTACCTCTCGTTATGTTGAGATTGCTATTGTCTCTTTTTTCTTCCTTGCATTTGGTAACTATTGGTTCTCTTGCCAATTTGTTTTCCTATAAAATGCCTATGCATAGGAAGTATGTTAGACTTAGATGTGATTTTCACATGCTTTATGATGCTTTCGTTGTGCTTCAATTCTTGTCTTTTGTGTGAGCATCATTGAATTATCAATGCCTAGCTAAGGGCGTTAAGCAATAGCGCTTGTTGGGAGGCAACCCAATGAAATTATATTTTTCTTTCTGTTTTTTGCGTCCACACGATCACAATTCTGTTGTGATTGCGTTTTTTGTGTTTGAGCCAAGCAAAACCTTTATGACTAGTCTTGGTGACGGTTGTTTGATCCTGCTGGAAAAAGACAGAAACTTTTCACTCACGATATGATTTTTCATTTTTATTAATAAAGAGATTTTGAGTTGATTCTTTTTGCTGCTGATTGATATGCTTTTTTCCCAGGCCGTCGTAATGTTTCAGATTTTTTGAGGTAACAGAAGTATACGAAGTATACAGATTGCTACAAACTGGTCTGTTTTTGACAGATTTTGTTTTTGTTGAGTTGGTTGCTTGTTTTGATGAAACTATGGTTAGTATCGGGGGGTACTAGCCATGGAAAAGTGAGAATACAGTATCCCAACACCAATATAGATGGAATTCAAGTTTGCTACAGTACCAAAAGAAGTGGTAGTTTGTTTTCTTGTACTAATGTTATCACAAGTTTTTGTTTAAGTTTTGTGTTGTGAAGTTTTCAAGTTTTGGGTGATGTTCTCATGGACAAAGAGATAAGGAGTGGAAAGAGCTCAAACTTGGGGATGCCCAAGGCACCCCAAGCCAAATTCAAGGACACCAAAAAGCCTAATCTTGGGGATGCCCCGGGAAGGCATCCCCTCTTTCGTCTTCAATCCATCGGTAACATTACTTGGAGCTATAGTTTTACTCACCACATGATATGTGTTTTGCTTGGAGCGTCTTGTATATTAGGAGTCTTTTCTTTTTGTTGTGTCACAATCATCCTTGCTGCACACCTTTTTGAGAGAGAGAGACGTGCACTCATCGTGATTTTGCTAGAATGCTCATAGTGCTTCACTTATATCTTTTGAGCTAGATACTTTTTCTCTTGTGCTTCACTTATATCTTTAGAGCACGGCGGTGCGTGATTTGGTAGTTGGCTTATGCTATGAAAGTAGTCCCAAATGTGCTAGGTACCCAAAGAGGATGGAAAAACCTCCATCTTCATGTGCATTGAGTAGAAAGAGAAGTTTTGATTCCTCTCAATTAGTTTTGAGACATGGATTCGGTAATATTGAGAGTATGTTAGTAGGGTGTTGTGAATCTAGAAATACTTGTGTTGAAGTTAGTGATTCCCGTGGCATGCACGTATGGTGAACCTCTATGTTAGGAAGACGGAGCATAATTGATCTATTGATTGCCATCCTTTGTGTTGAGGTCGGGATCGCGCGATGGTTTATACCTACCAACCCTTCCCCTCGGAGTATGCATTTAGCACTTTGTTTCGATTACTAATAAAAACTTTCGCAATAAGTATGTGAGTTCTTCATGAATAATGTGAGCCCATGGTATAGATGCACTTTCACCTTCCACCATTGCCAGCCTCTCTAGTACCGTGCAATTTTCGTCGGTGCACAAACCCACCAAATTCCTTCCTCAAAACAACCACCATATCTACCTACTATGGCGTTTTCATAGCCATTCCGAGATATATTGCCATGCAACTCCCACCGTTCCGTCTCATGACTTGTGCCGTCACTCTCATATTTCCATTGCATGATCGTAAGATAGCTAGAGAGATGTTTCAACGTCATACGCCATGCTAGATCGTTGCACATCCCGGTACACTGCTAGAGGCATTTCCTATGGAGTCATCATCATTGTGATCTTTGAGCTGTGAGTAAATAAAAGTGTGATGATCATCATTATTAGAGCATTGTCCCATGTGAGGAAATAAAAAAAAGGCCAAAGATACCAAAAACAAAAAAAAAGAGAAAAGAAAAAGAGAGGCCTAAGAGCCCAAATGAAAAAAGAGAGAAAAAGAGGGAAGGTACAATGCTACTATCTTTTTCCACACTTGTGCTTGATGTTAGCACCATATTCTTCATGATTGAGAGCTTCTTGCTTTGTCAATACCATATGCTAGTGGGAATCTTCATTATATAACTTGGCTTGTATATTCCAATGATGGGCTTCCTCAATTGCCCTAGGTCTTCGTGAGCAAGCAAGTTGGATGCACACCCACTAGTTTTACTTTTGGGCTTTCACATACTTATAGCTCTAGTGCATCTCTTGTATGGCCATCCCTACTCATTCACATTGATATCTATTAATGGGCATCTCCATAGACTATTGATACACCGAGTCAGTGTGACCATCTCCTCCTTTTTGTCTCACGACCACCACCACACTCTATTCCACCTATAGTGCTATATCCATGTCTCGCGCTCATGTATTGCGTTATAGTTATAAAAAGTTTGAGAAAGTAAGAGTGCAAAAACAATTACTTGGCCAATTCCGGGGTTGTGCATGATTTACATTAGTTGTGTGAGGATGATGGAGCATAGCCAGACTATATGATTTTGTAGGGATAACTTTCTTTGGCCTTGTTATTTTGAATGTTCATGATTACTTTGCGAGTTTGTTTGAAGTATCACTGTTTTCACGTCAATAGCAAACTATTGTTTTGCATTTTATGGATCTGACATTCATGTCACGTGAAAGAAGTTGCAAAGGACAACTATGCTAGGTAGCATTCCACATCAAAAATTCATTCTTTATCACTTCCCTACTCGAGGACGAGCAGGAGTTAAGCTTGGGGATGCTTGATACGTCTCCAACATATCTATAATTTTTTATGGTTTCATGCTATTATCTTGTCAAACTTTGGATGTTTTGCATGCCTTTTATATATTTTTTGGGACTAACTTATTAACTCAGTGCCAAGTGCCAGTTCCCGTTTTTCCATGTTTTTGACCCCTTTCAGAGGAGATTTTAAAACGGAGTCCAAACGGAAGAAAATTCCCGAAAAGATTTTTTTTTGGAAAGGAAGAAGATCGGGGAGCTTGGGAGCCAAGGCAGGGGAGCCCCAGGAGCCCCACAAGCCTCCACCCCGCGGCCAGGGGGCGCCATCCAGGCTTGTGGGCCCATGGACGCCCTTTGCCCTAGGACTTTCGCCTATATATTCCCATAAATTCCAGAAAAAATCAGGAGATCATCGCAATCACTTTTCCACCGCTGCAAGCTTCTGTCTCCGCAAGATCCCATCTGGGGCACGTTCTGTTGCCCTGCCGGAGGGGGGATTCGGACACGGAGGGCTTCTTCATCAACACCATGACCTGTCCGATGATGCGTGAGTAGTTCACCATAGACCTACGGGTCCATAGCTAGTAACTAGATGACTTCTTCTCTCTCTTGGATCTTCAATACAAAGTTCTCCATGATCTTCATGGAGATCTATCCGATGTAATCTTCTTTTGCGGTGTGTTTGTCGAGATCCGATGAATTGTGGATTTATGATCAGATTATCTATGAATCTTATTTGAGTTTCTTCTGATCTCTCTTATGCATGATTTCATATCCTTGTAATTCTCTTCGAGTTGTGGGTTTTGTCTAGCCAACTAGATCTATGATTCTTGCAATGGGAGAAGTGCTTGGTTTTGGGTTCATACCGTGCGGTGACCTCACCTAGTGACAGAAGGGGTAGCGAGGCACGCATCGTGTTGTTGCCATCAAGGGTAAAAAGATGGGCGTTTTCATCATTGGTTTGAGATTATCCCTCTACATCATGTCATCTTGCTTAAGGCGTTACTCTGTTCGTCATGAACTCAATACACTAGATGCATGCTGGATAGCCGTCGATGTGTGGAGTAATAGTTGTAGATGCAGAAAGTATCGGTCTACTCGTCTCAGACGTGATGCCTATATGTATGATCATTGCCTTAGATATCGTCATGACTTTGCGTTGTTCTATCAATTGCTCGACAATAATTTGTTCACCCACCGTGATACTTGCTATTTTGAGAGAAGCCTCTAGTGAACACTATGGCCCCCAGGGTCTACTCCACACCATATTTTTAGCCTTACACTTTTTACTTCATTGCACTTTCCGCCTTCAGATCTCACTTTGCAAACAATCTTGAAGGGATTGACAATCCCTTTGAAGCGTTGGGTGCAAGATTGTTTGTGTTTGCGCAGGTACTCCGGACTTGACGAGACCCTCCTTCTGGATCGATACCTTGGTTCTCAAACTGAGGGAAATACTTACTGCTCCTGTGCTGCATCACCATTTCCTCTTCAAGGGAAAATCAACGCAAGCCCAGCCTCTGTCAACGTGTCAATTTCTGGCGCTGTTGTCTGTGGGATAGCAGTGTCCATGAAGGAAGGCATTGGAGACATCCATCTGATGAACATCCGAGCCACAAGAGACCGCTAGCTGGAGAACGGTGCAGATCGTGCATGGTTTGACAACTGGTGCGAACGACTTGGTGAAGTCAACTCCAGTGCATTGGCGAAAACCACGGACCACCCAGCGAGCGTTATAGCTCTCAAGAGTGCCGTCCGGGCGATTCTTGTGGCGAAAGACCCACTTGCCGCTGATGACGTTGGCGCAAGAAGGACGAGGAACCAATGTCCAACTACGGTTTCTTTGAAGAGCATCGAACTCGTCCTGCATTGCGGTGAACTAGTAAGGATAACGAAGGGCTGCCCACACATAGAGAGGAAGTGGTGACGGCTCAGAGGTGGAAGCGGCAAGGAGATACTCGTCGCTAGAGTACCGCAGGCTCGGGCGATGGACAATGGCCATAGCCCGCTTCATGGGGCGAGGTGGCAACTCCGGGACCTCGGCCGGCTGAGGTGGTGATGACGAGCCAGCTACAGAGGGGCTCGATGCGGTGAGATCGGCTACTGGGGAGCCGACCGCGGGGGAACCGGCTGCGGGGGAGCCGGCCATGGGGAGACCGACTGTGGGGGAGCCAGCCGCGGGAGTTGCCACGGGCTCTGGGTCGGGCAACCCGGAATCCGACTCCATGGTTGTCGAAGAAGTGTGGTCAGAGGAGGGGCCCGCAGTCTGACCCATGACGCGAGAAGCGCCAAACCGTTGTCTATGCCGGGACCCAGTGTTGCGAAGTGTAGGGACAGGTAAGGCGAAAAATATTGTCATGTGAGGTGAGGAGAGTACGAACAGCCAGGTTGTCGAACTCCTTACTGTTGTTTGTTTGGAATGCAAGGATGGGTCGCCCAAACTGTGTGGAGACATGGGAATAAAAGGCAGCAAGAGTGGTGATAGCATCGGACTTGCACTGCAACGGTAAGGTCCACACATAGTGCAAAAAGTCGCCCAGAATAACAAGATAATAAGAGTAGCCCGTATTACTCGCAATAGGAGAGGTCCACACATCACTATGAATTAACTCAAACGGGTACGATGTAACATGAGAACAAGCCCGAAAGGGAAGCCGAGTATGTTCGTCGAGACGACAAGCATGACAAGAGTAATCTTCTATCTTCTTACACGTAAAAGAAAAACTCCGAAGAATATGACAAAGTGTGGCGGGGTTAGGATGGCCCAACCGAGCATGCCAGAGGTCGATACCGGTGGCAAGGGCGACAAGAGCGATGGAGGTGGACAAGGCAGTGGAGCCGACCGGGTAGAGATTGTCAGGACTGTCACATCAGTGGAACACCATCCGGGTACGATCGTCCTTAACAGAAAAAACAAACATGTCAAATTCAACGGTAATGGGATTTTCACGTTTAAAACAACGAACGGAAACAAGATTTTTGATAAGATCAAGAGAAACTAAGATATTAGATAAATAAAGTGGTGTGGATGATGAGGAAAAAGATGCATGGCCTATACGAGTAATGGGAACAGAGGAACCATCACCAATGGTGATGCGGGTAGAGGTGTGGACTTGATAGGAGGTCTGGAGAGTACCAGGATGAGCAGCCATGTGAGCCATACCACCAGTATCCATCTCCCAATCGCTGCCGCCGATGTAGTTGGATAGTGAAGGGGCAGAGTGCAGCGCTGCCAGCAAGGCCGGGTCCTATGGCGCCGGGGGCTGCGGTAGGGCCATCAGGGGCAGCGACAGCAGCCCTCCTTGTGATGTCTACGCACGCTTCTATTCTTGTAGAGTATGTTGGTCCTCCAAGCGTAGAGGTTTGTAGGACAACAACAATTTCCCTCAAGTGGATGACCTAAGGTTTTTCGAACTCAGGGAAGTAGAGGTTGAAGATGGTCTCTCTCAAGAAACCCTGCAATTAAGAAACAAGAAGTCTCTTGTGTCCCCAACACAGCTAATACAATGGTAAATTGTATAGGTGCACTAGTTCAGCGAAGAGATGGTAAAATATGGGTGATAGGTGTGGCAAAGCAAGGTAATATAAATCTGTAATAAAAATTCCAACAAGGTAGCAAGTGACAAGAGTGAGCATAAATGGTGTAACAATGGTGAGAAACAAGGCCTAGGCATCATACTTTCACTAGTGGCAACTCCCAACAACATTAACATAGTCTAATCACATGATATTTCCACTAAAACATGCAATGGAGACATACTCGTAGGTCATTCATTTGTGATCAAGAGAGGATGGGAATTATGTAGGGCTACAAAAGCACACCTCAGAGTTCGTAGTTGTCATCTATGGAATTCCCAAAGTCACCGCGGCCATCCAAATAGAGTACCACAATCACCACAACATATCTTAGGGATAGTCAAAGACAAGCACTAGGAGACTCTCAATCTTCAATCAATTCACAAAAGAGGAAACCACTCATGAAAATATTCTTCCAATCCATGTCCTTTAGACCGCTGTCACCATGGTCTCGGAGATTATACTAGATAAGATCAAGTGAGTACATCAATCCAATACATAGAAGAAGGGGAAACATCATGGGATCACCCTGGATTAACATAGCCTACGATCACAATCAAGATCACATCATGGGAGAGAGAATTAACCACATAGCTACTGTAGAAGACCTTAGCCCCAAGGAGGAACTACTACCGCTTTATGGAGGGAGGAAGCAACGTAGATCGAGATGAATCCGGGGGCACTTCCCCGTCCCGGCACGGTGCCGGCACAGGAATTCTAGTCCCCCGAAACTTGTTGGCGATGGCCGCAAAGATCGGAATTTCTTCTGGAGAAAAGGGTTCCGGAATCAGGGTGGAGCCAAGGTAGGGCACCAGAGGGGATGGCCCCCACCCAGGCGGCCTCCTCGCACGGCCAGGGGACAGGCCGCACCACCAGGGCGCCTGGCGGCCTGGTAACCCCCCTGTGGCCCTCCTTTGGCCATCTGGAGTCTTCTGAAACACTGATTTTTATATATTTTTTGTGGAATTTTTTGGGCACTGTAAATATGGGTATAAACCTGCAATTCACAAACATCAATAGACAGAAACTGGCACTGGGTGCACTGAGTTAGTAGATTAGTCAAATATGTTCAAAAAGGTATGGAAGTTTACAAAACACATAGCAATATCACCCAAAACTTGCATGGAGCAAGCAGAAATTATAGATACGTTTGGGACGTATCAACATCCCCAAGCGTAATTCCTGCTCGTCCTCAAGTAGGTAAATGATAACAAGCATAATTTCTATGGTGACATGCTAACACACATATAAGAACTTCAAAGTGAAGCAAGTAATATATGCAATTCAAGTCAAGACAATAACAAGCCAGAGTCTATATCTAGTATTGAAACTAGCAAAGTAAGAACATAAAGGTGCAAGAGATCTCGCTCTCCATGACTCGAATGTCTCCAAATGGTGTTTACATGCAAGAAGTGGGAGATGGGTTTAGAGCATAAAAATACTATATAGTTTAATTGAGAACTCAATCTACTAAAACTTCACAGTTGGTCTCCTTTGGAATCTTATTTTGACTCATCCCCAGACCACTAGTTAGGCACAAGTCAAAATGATCCTCTCCCTTTGACTTTGAGCACTCATGCAATGGATGAGCGCGAGCAAGATATATTGGCACTTAGGATGGTAACGAGAATAATGATGGGGAAGGAAGACAAAAAGGTGTGAAAGGCTCACATCAATGATGACAATCACAGGCGAGAGAAAGACAGACGATATATATGATGCAAGGAGTAGGGATTTCTTGGAAGTATGCCCTAGAGGCAATAATAAGTTGGTTATTATTATATTTCTTTGTTCGTGATAATCGTTCATTATCCATGCTATAATTGTATTGATTGGAAACACAAATACATGTGTGGATACATAGACAAAACACTGTCCCTAGTAAGCCTCTAATTGACTAGCTCGTTGATCAAAGATGGTCAAGGTTTACTAACCATGGACAAGTGTTGTCACTTGATAACTGGATCACATCATTAGGAGAATCATGTGATGGACAAGACCCAAACTATGAACGAAGCATATTGATCGTGTCGTTTTATTGCTATTGTTTTCTGCGTATCAAGTATTTATTCCTATGACCATTAGATCATATAACTCACTGGCACCGGCGGAATACCTTGTGTGCATCAAACATCACAACGTAACTGGGTCACTATAAAGATGCTCTACAAGTATCTCCGAAGGTGTCCGTTGAGTTAGTATGGATCAAGACTGGGATTTGTCACTCCGTGTGACGGAGAGGTATCTCGGGGCCCACTCAGTAATACAACATCACACACAAGCCTTGCAAGCAATGTAACTAAGTGTAAGAGGGATATTGTATTACGGAACGAGCAAAGAGACTTGCCGGTAACAAGATTGAAATAGGTATGCGGATACCGACGATCGAATCTCGGGCAAGTAACATACCGAAGGACAAAAGGAATGACATACGAGATTATATGAATCCTTGACACTCAGGTTCAACCGATAAGATCTTCGGAGAATATGTAGGATCCAATATGGGCATCGAGGTCCCGCTATTGGATATTGACCGAGGAATGCCTCGGGGCTTGTCTACATAGTTCTCGAACCCGCAGGGTCTGCACACTTAAGGTTCGACGATGTTTTAGTCTAGTTGAGTTATATGTGTGGTTACTGAATGTTGTTCGGAGTCCCGGATGAGATCATAGATGTCACGAGGGCTTCCGGAATAGTCTGGAAACGAAGATTGATATATAGGATGGTTTCATTTGGTCACCGGAAAGTTTCGGGCAATTCCGGCAGTGTACTGGGAGTGACGAATTGGTTTCGGGAGTTCATCAGGAGGGGCCCACCCACCCGAGAGTGAGTCCAAGGCACTAGGTTGGCGCCACAAGTCCTTAGTGGGCTGGTGGAGTCAGCCCAAGGGGCCCATGGTGCCACATAAAGAAATACCAAAAGAAAATAAAAGGAAAAAGGGAAAAAGGAAGGTGTGAAGGAATAGGAGGACTCCTCCTTCCCAAACCGAATTAGAGGAGGAGTCCTCCTCGTCCCCTTGGCTGGCGCACCTTGAGGTTAGTGAACCATCACTTCAACCAGTGTGTATCAGGGCACTGGAAGTTGTTCCTGGGGCGCCTACACCAATTGAAGTGGAAAACTGATGATGGTGATCATTGAGCTTCAGATCAAGTTACTACAAACCTCGAAGGTTGACAAGGTCGTGTACTAATACAGAGTGGTACGGTATCCTTGTCTTGGAGGTCATGTTGTTGAACAACAATGATCTTACGAGCTATGGAGAAGCGTTGGTGGGCCCGGATTCCGACAAATGGCTGGAGGCCATGAAATCCGAGAGAGGATCCCTGTATGAAGACAAAGTGTAGACTTTGGAAGAACTACTTGATGGTCGTAGGACTATTAAGTAAAGATGGATCTTTACAATAAAGACAGACAATGATGGTGAAAAGTCACCATTAAGAAAAGCTTGATTTGTTGCAACGATGTTTCCGACAAGTTCAAAGAGTTGACTATGATGAGACTTTCTCAATCGTAGCGATGCTGGAAGTCTGTTGCAATTAGGTTAGTAGTTGCTGCATTATTTATGAAATATTGCACATAGGATGTCAAAACATTGTTTCCCCAACAGTTTCCTTGAGGAAAGGTTGTATGTGATACAACTAGAAGGTTTTTTCGATCCTAAGGATGCTAACAAGTATGCAAGCTCCAGCGATCCTTCTATGGACTCGTGCAAGCATTTCAGAGTTGGAATATACGCTTTGATGAGATGATCAAAGCTTTTAGGTTTGTACAAGGTTTATGAGAAACTTGTATTTCCAAAGAAGTGAATGGGAGCACTATGGAATTTCTGATAAGTATATGTGGTTGACATATTTTTGATCGAAAGTAATGTAGAATTTCCGTAAAGCATAAAGGTTGTTTGAAAGGGGTTTTTCAAAGGAAGACGTGGATAGAGCTACTTGAACATTGAGCATCAAGATCTATGGAGATAGATCAAAATGCTAAACAGAACTTTCAAATGAAATGCGTGCCTTGACAAGTTTTTAAAGGAGTTCAAAATAGATCAGCAAAGAAGGAGTTCTTGGCTGTGTTGTAAGGTGTGAATTTGAGTAAAGACTCAAAACCCGACCACAACAGAAGAAAGAGAAAGGATGAAGGTCGTCTCCTATGCCTTAGCCATAGACTCTAAAGTATGACATGTTGTGTACCGGACCTAGTGTGTGCCTTGCCACAAGTCTGTTAAGAGCTACAAAGAGTGGTCCAGGATTGAATCACTAAACAGCGATCAAAGTTATCCTTAGTAACTAATGGACTAAGGAATTTTTCTCGATTATGGAGGTGGTTGAGGAGTTCGTCGCAAAGGGTTGCGCCGATGCAAGCTTTGACACTAATCCGAATAACTCTTAGTAGTTAAACGGATTCGTATAGTAGAGTAGATATTTGGAGTATTTATGAGTAGCACATAGTAGCAGCATCTATAAGATGACATAAAGATTTGTAAAGCACACACGGATCTGAAAGATTCAGAACCGTTGACTAAAACCTCTTTCACGAGTAAGGCGTGATCAAACCCCAGAACTGTATCGGTGTTCGATTCGATAGAATCACATGGTGATGTGAACTAGATTATTGACTCTAGTGCAAGTGGAACACTGTTGGAAATATGCCCTAGAGGCAATAATAAATTGGTTATTATTATATTTCTTTGATCGTGATAATAGTTTATTATCCATGCTATAATTGTATTGATTGGAAACTCAAATACATGTGCAGATCCATAGACAAAACACTGTCCCTAGCAAGCCTCTAGTTGACTAGCTCATTGATCAAACATGGTCAAGGTTTCCTAACCATGGACAAGTGTTATCACTTGATAACGGGATCACATTATTAGGAGAATCATGTGATGGACAGGACCCAAACTATGAACGTAGCATATTGATCCTGTCGTTTAATTGCTATTGTTTTCTGCGTGTCAAGTATTTATTCCTATGACCATGAGATCATATAACTCACTGGCACCAGAGGAATACCTTGTGTGCATCAAACGTCGCAACGTAACTGGGTGACTATAAAGGTGCTCTACATGTATCTCGGATCAAGACTGGGATTTGTCACTCCGTGTGAAGGAGAGGTATCTCGGGGCCCACTAGGTAATAAAGATCACACACAAGCGTTGCAAGCAAGGTGACTAAGTGTAAGTCACGGGATCTTTTATTAAGTAATGAGTAAAGAGACTTGCCGGTAACGAGATTGAAATAGGTATGCGGATACCGACGATCGAATCTCGGGCAAGTAACATGCCGAAGGACAAAAGGAATGACATACAGGATTATATGAATCCCTGACACTGAGGTTCAACCGATAACATCTTCGGATAATATGTAGGATCCAATATGGGCATCCAGGTCCCACTATTGGATATTGACCGAGGAGTGCCTCAGGGCATGTCCACATTGTTCTCGAACCCGCAGGGTCTGCACACTTAAGGTTCGGTGATGTTTTAGTATATAGTTGAGTTATATGTGTCGTTACCGAATGTTGTTCGGAGTCCTGGATGAGATCACGGATGTCACGAGGGTTTCCGGAATGGTCTGGAAACGGAGATTGATATATAGGATGGTTTCATTTGGTCACTTGAAAGTTTTGGGCAATTCCGGTAGTGTACCGGGTGTGACGAATGGGTTCCGGGAGTTCACCGGGAGGGGCCCACCCACTCGGCGGTGAGCCCAAGGCACTAGGGTGGCGCCACAAGTCCTTAGTGGGCTGGTGGAGTCAGCCCAAGGGGCCCATGGCGCCACATAAATAAATACCAAAAGAAAATAAAAGGAAAAAGGGAAAAAGGGAGGTGGGAAGGAAGAGGAGGACTCCTCCTTCCCAAACAAAATTGGAGGAGGAGTCCTCCTCCTCCCCTTGGCCGGCGCACCTTGAGGGCTTGTCCCTCAAGGCTAGCCCTCCCCCTCCCTCTTATATATATTGGTGGTTTAGGGCTGATTTGAGACACAACTTTGCCACGTGCAACTCAAACCTATACCACGTAGTTTTACCTCTAGATCGGATTTCTGCGGAGCTCGATCGGAGCCCTGCAGGAGTAGATCAAGACCACCACTGGAGCGCCGTCACGCTACCGGAGAACTCATCTACTTCTCCGTCTTGCTTGCTGGATCAAGAAGTCCGAGATCATCGTCAAGCTGTACGTGTGCTGAACGCGGAGGTGTCGTCCGTTCGGCGCTAGATCGGAACGGATCGTGGGACGGATCGCGGGATGGTTCGTGGGGCGGTTCGAGGGACGTGAATACATTCCACTACATCAACCACCTTTCTTAACGCTTCCTGCTCTGCGATCTACAAGGGCACGCAGATCCAAATCTCCTCTCGTAGATGGACATCACCATGATAGGTCTTCGTGTTCGTAGAATTTTTTTGTTTCCCATGTAACGTTCCCCAACAGTGGCATCATCAGCTAGGTTCATGCGTAGATGTTATCTCGAGTAGAACACAAAAGGTTTTGTGGACGGTGATGTTCGATTTTCTGCCCTCCTTAGTCTTTTCTCGATTGGGCGGTATTGTTGGATTGAAGCGGCCCGGACCGACATAACTCGTACGCTTACGAGAGACTAGTTTCATCGATTGACATGCAACCTCGTTGCATAAAGATGACTGGTGGGTGTCGGTTTCTCAACTTTAGTTGAATTGGTTTTGACCTAGGCGGTCCTTGGAGTGGTTAAGTAGCAATTTGCACATCTCTGTTGTGGTTTTTGCGTAAGTAAGATGCGATCATACTAGATACCCATAGCAGCCACGTGAAACATGCAACAACAAATTAGAGGACGTCTAACTTGTTTTTGCAGGGTATGCTTGTGATATGATATGGCCAATGATGTGATGTGATATATTGGATGTATGAGATGATCATGTTGTAATAGTTAATATCGACTTGCACGTCGATTCTACGGCAACCGGAGGAGCCATAGGGTTGTCTTTAAACTAACGTTTGTGTTTGCAGATGCGTTTACTATATTTCTAGGTCGTAGCTTTAGTAGTAACAGCATAAATAACATGACAACCTCGATGGTGACGCGTTTATGGAGATCATGATGATGGAGATCATGGTGTGGCGCCGGTGACAAGAAGATCATGCCGGTGCTTTGGTGATGGAGATCAAGAAGCACAAGATGATGTCCATGTCATGTCACTTATGCATTGCATGTGATGTTAATCCTTTCATGCACCTTATTTTGCTTAGAACGACGGTAGCATTATAAGGTGATCTCTCACTAAAATTTCAATACGAAATTGTGTTCTCCCCGACTGTGCACCGTTGAGACAGTTCGTCGTTTCGAGACACCTCGTGACGATCGGGTGTGATAGACTCAACGTTCACATACAATGGGTGCAAAACAGTTGCACGCGCGGAACACTCGGGTTAAGCTTGACGAGCCTAGCATGTGCAGACATGGCCTCGGAACACATGAGACCGAAAAGTCGAGCATGAATCGTATAGTTGATATGATTAGCATAGAGATGCTTACCACTGAAACTATTCTCAACTCACGTGATGATCGGACTTGAGTTAGTGGATTTGGATCATGTACGACTCAAATGACTAGAGAGATGTACTTTTTGAGTGGGAGTTCTTAAGTAATATGATCAATTGAACTAATTATCATGATCATAGTCAAAAGGTCTTTGCGAATTGTGATATAGCTTGCGCTATAGCTCTACTGTTTTTATATGTTCCTAGAGAAAATTTAGTTGAAAGATGATAGTAGCAACTTTGCGGATTGAGTCCGTAAAACGGAGCATTGTCCTCATTGCGGCGCAGAAGGCTTATGTCCTTAATGCACCACTTGGTGTGCTGCACCTCGAGCGTTGTTGGTGGATGTTGCGAACGTCAGACATACACGTTTTTATGACTACGTGATAGTTCAGTGCGTAATACTTAATGGCTTAGAAGCAAGGCGCCAAAGACGTTTTTAAATGTCACGGGACATAAGAGATGTTCTAAGAGATGAAATTGAGATTTCATGCTCGTGCCCTTGTTGAGAGGTATGAGACCTCTGACAAGATTCTTTATCTACAAAGTAAAGGAGAAAAGCTCAATTGTTGAGCATGTTCTCAGATTGACTGAGTACAACAATCTCTTGAATCAAGTGGGAGTTAATCTTCCAGATGAGATAGTGATGGTTGTCCAAAGTCACTGCCACTAAGCTGCTAGAGCTTCGTGATGAACTAGAACATATCAAGGATATATGTGATGATCCTTGAGCGATTCGCAATGTTTGACACCGCGAAAGTAGAAATCAAGAAGGAGCATCAATTGTTGAGATGGTTAGTAAAACCACTAGTTTCAAGAAGGGCAAGGGCTAGATGGGATACTTCGGGAAAGGGCAAACCAGTTGCTGCTCTAATGAAGAAACCCAAGATTGAACCCAAACCCGAGACTAAGTGCTTCTGTTATGAGGGGAACGGTCACCAAGGCGGAGCTACCCTAGATACTTGGTAGATGAGAAGGCCGGCGAAGTCAACCGAAGTATATTTGATATACAAGATATTGATGTGTACTTTACTAGTACTCCTAGTAGCACGAGGATATTAGATACCGGTTCGATTACTAAGTGATTAGTAACTCGAAATAAAGGCTACGGAATAAACGGAGACTAGCTAAAGGCGAGGTGACGATAAGTGTTGGAAGTGTTTCCAAGGTTGATGTGATCAAAACATCGCACGCTCCCTCTACCATCGGGATTGGTGTTAAACCTAAATAGTTGTTATTTGGTGTTTGCGTTGAGCATGAACATGATTGGATCGTGTTTATTGCAAATACGATTATTCATTTAAAGATAATAATGGTCATTCTATTTTGCTTGAATAATTACCTTCAATGGTTTATTGAATCCCGATCATAGTGTTACACATGTTCATAGATATTGGTGCCAAAAGATACAAAGTAATAATGATAGTACCACTTACTTGTGGCACTGCCGCCTGAGTCATGTTGGTGTAAAATGCATGAAGAAGCTCCATACTGATGGATCTTTGTACTTACTCATTTTTGAAACGTTTGAGACATGCTAACCATACCTGTTGGTATAAACGCATGAAGAAACTCCATGCATATGGATCGTTTGGAGTCACTGGATTTTGAATCACTTGAGACATGCAAAATCATACCACATGGAACAAGAAAGTAACTTGTTGGATGCAATACATTTTTATGTGTGCAGTCCAATGAGTGTTGAGGCACGCAGTGGATGTCGTTATGTTCTTACTTCACTTACGATTTGAGTAGATACCGAAGTATTTACTTGATGAATCTCAAGTCTGAAATATTGAAAAGTTCAAAGCTATTTCAGAGTGAAGATCGTCGTGACAAGAGGATAAATTGTCTACGATATGATCATAGAGATGAATTTCTGAGTTGCAAGTTTTGGTACATAGTTGAGACAATGTGGAAATTGTTTCGCAATTCATGCCACCTGGAACACCATAGTGTAATGATGTGTCCGAACGTCATAGCCGCGCCCTATTTGATATGGTGCATACTAGGATGTCTTTTGTCGAATTACCACTATCATTTATGGGTTATGCATTAGAGACAACCGCATTGACTTTAAATAGGGCACCGCGTATTTCCGTTGAGATGACACAGTATAGACTATGGTTTGGAGAAACCTAAGCCGTCGTTTCTTGAAAGTTTTGGGCTATGACGCTTATGTGAAAAAGTTTGAGTCTGATAAGCTCGAACCCAAAGCGGATAAATGCATCTTCACAGGATATCTAAAACAGTTGGGTACATCTCCTATCTCAGATCCGGAAGCAAAGTGTTTGTTTCTAGAAATGGGTCCTTTCTCGAGGAAAGGTTTCTCTCGAAAGAATTGAGTGGGAGGGTGGTGGAACTTGATGAGGTTAGTGAACCGTCACTTCAACCAGTGTGTAGCAGGGTGCAGGAACTTGTTCCTGTGGCGCCTACACCAATTGAAGTGGAAAACTGATGATGGTGATCATTGAGCTTCAGATCAAGTTACTACAAACCTCGTAGGTTCACAAGGTCGCGTACTACTATAGAGTGGTACGGTATCCCTGTCTTGGAGGTCATGTTGTTGAACAACAATGAACTTACGAGCTATGGAGAAGCGATGGTGGGCCTGGATTCCGACAAATGGCTGGAGGCCATGAAATCCGAGAGAGGATCCATGTATGAAGACAAAGTGTAGACTTTGGAAGAACTACTTGATGGTCGTAGGACTATTAAGTACAGATGGATCTTTAAAATAAAGACAGACAATGATGGTGAAAAGTCACCATTAAGAAAAGCTTGAATTGTCGCAACGATGTTTCCGACAAGTTCAAAGAGTTGACTATGATGAGACTTTCTCATTCGGAAGTAATGTAGAATTTCTGTAAAGCATAAAGGTTGTTTGAAAGGGGTTTTTCAAAGGAAGACCTGGATAGAGCTACTTGAACATTTCGCATCAAGATCTATGGAGATAGATTAAAATGCTAAACAAAACTTTCAAATGAAATGCATGCCTTGACAAGTTTTTGAAGGATTTCAAAATAGATCAACAAAGAAGGAGTTCTTGGCTGTGTTGTAAGGTGTTAATTTCAGTAAAGACTCAAAACCGGCCGACCACGACAGAAGAAAGAGAAAGGACGAATGTCGTCTCCTATGCCTTAGCCATAGACTCTAAAGTATGCCATGTTGTGTACCACACATAGTGTGTGCCTTGCCACAAGTCTGTTAAGAGGTACAGAGACTGATCCAGGAGTGAATCATTAAACAACAGTCAAAGTTATCCTTAGTAACTAATGGACTAAGGAATTTTTCCCTATTATGGAGGTGGTTGAAGAGTTCGTCGTAAAGGGTTGGGCCAATGCAAGCTTTGACACTAATCCGAATAACTTTGAGTAGTAAAACAGATTCGTATAGTAGAGTAGATATTTGGAGTATTTCCAAATAGCACATAGAAGCAGCGTCTATAAGATGACATAAATATTTGTAAAGAACACACGGATCTGAAAGATTCAGAACCGTTGACTAAAACCTCTTTCACGAGCAAGGCGTGATCAAACCCCAGAACTGTATGGTGTTGGATTCGTTAAAATCACATGGTGATATGAACTAGATTATTGAATCTAGTGCAAGTGGGAGACTGTTGCAAATATGCCCTAGAGGCAATAATAAACTGGTTATTATTATATTTCTTTGTTCGTGATAATCGTTTATTATCCATGCTATAATTGTATTGATTGGAAATTCAAATACATGTGTGGATACATAGACAAAACACTGTCCCTAGTAAGCCTCTAGTTGACTAGCTCGTTGATCAAAGATGGTCAAGGTTTCCGAACCATGGACAAGTGTTGTCACTTGATAACGTGATCACATCATTAGAAGAATCATGTGATGTACAATACCCAAACTATGAACATAGCATATTGATCGTGTCGTTTTATTTCTATTGTTTTCTGCGTGTCAAGAAGTTATTCCTATGACCATGAGATCATATAATTCACTGGCACGGGAGGAATACCTTGTGCGCATCAAACATCGCAACGTAACTGGGTGACTATAAATGTTCTCTACAGGTATCTCCGAAGGTGTTCGTTGAGTTAGTATGGATCAAGACTGGGATTTGTCACTCCTTGTGACGGAGAGGTATCTCGAGGCCCACTCGGTAATACAACATCACACACAAGCCTTGCAAGCAATGTGACTAAGTGTAAGTCACATGATCTTTTATTAAGGAATGAATAAAGAGACTTGCCGGTAACGAGATTGAAATAGGTATGCGGATACCGACGATCGAATCTCGGGCAAGTAACATACCGAAGGACAAAAGGAATGACATACGGGATTATATGAATCCTTGACACTTAGGTTCAACCGATAACATCTTCAGAGAATATGTAGGATCCAATATGGGCATCCAGGTCCCTCTATTGGATATTGACTAAAGGTTCTCGAATTCGCAGGGTGTGCACACTTAAGGTTCGGCGATGTTTTAGTATACTTGAGTTATATGTGTAGTTATGGAATGTTGTTCGGAGTCTTAGATGAGATCACGGGCATCATGAGGGTTTCCGGAATGGTCCGGAAACGAAGATTGATATATAGGATGGTTTCATTTGGTCACCGGAAAGTTTCGGGCAATTCCGGGAGTGTACCGGGAGTGACGAATGGGTTTCGGGAGTTCACCGGGAGGGGCCCACCCACCCGAGAGTGAGCCCAAGGCACTAGGATGGCGCCACAAGTCCTTAGTGGGCTGGTGGAGTCATCCCAAGGGGCCCATGGTGCCACATAAAGAAATACCAAAAGAAAATAAAAGGAAAAGGGGAAAAAGGGAGGTGGGAAGGAAGAGGAGGACTCCTCCTTCCCAATCCGAAATGGAGGAGGAGTCGTCCTCCTCCCCTTGGCCGGTGCACCTTGAGGGCTTGTCCCTCAAGGCTAGACCTCCCTCTCCCTCCTACATATATTGGTGGTTTAGGGCTGATTTGAGACTCATATACTTCTCCGTCTTGCTTGCTGGATCAAGAAGTCAGAGATCATCGTCGAGTTGTATGTGTGCTGAACGCGGAGGTGCCGTCCGTTTGGCGCTAGATCGGAACGGATTGTGGGACGGTTCGAGGGACGTGAAGATGTTCCATTACATCAACCACATTTCTTAATGCTTCCTGTTGTGCGATCTACAAGGGTACGTAGATCCAAATCTCCTCTCGTGGATGGACATCACCATGATAGGTCTTCGTGTGCGTAGGAAATTTTTTGTTTCCCATGCAACGTTCCCCAATAGGGTTGCCGTGCAATTGATGCACATATGAGCTAAGGTAAGCTCTCCAATGTAACTAGTGGGGGTGCATACAACTTGCTTGCTCATGAAGACCTAGAGCTCATTTGAGGAGGCTTATCATTGGAATATACAAGCCAAGTTCTATAGAGTAAGGGTCCCCACATAGTTATGCATGAACGAAAATCTCTATGGAGTACAAATATAACAATAGAGTGTGAGTGTGGATCTTTCAAAAGAATAGTAGTGTTGCCCCCTTCTCTCTTTTTATTTCCTTTTTTTGTTTTTTTCTATTTTCTTTATTTTTGTGGCCTCTTTGGCTCTTTCTACTTATCTCTCATTTGTCCTCTTTGGGATCTTTTCATGTGTCCTCTTTTGGGATCTTTTAATTTGTCCTCTTTGGGATCTTTTCATCACTTAAGGGTAACACTCTATGTTTTACAAGAATAAAAAGAAGATCTTCACACTTTATAAGAAGTACTAACATAAAGATAAATGAAAACTATCATGATGTATGCAAATGTATGCCTCTGGCACTGTAGCAAGATATGGAATGATACTAGCGCGTCATGTAGCAATAACAAGGGCAAGGCCCAACTAGCATGCGTCTCCTCGATCAAGGAAAAGCATGTATGATATGAAGGTCAAGTCATGAGATGGTGGATGTTGCATGGCAATGTATCTCGGAAAGGCTATATAAATGCCTGAATAGGTAGGTATGGTGGCTGCCAGTGTAGCAGGATATGCAATGATACTAGCGTGTCATGTAGCAATAACAAGGGCAAGGCCCAACTAGCATGCGTCTCCTCGATCAAGGAAAAGCATGTATGACATGAAGGTTAAGTCATGAGATGGTGGATGTTGCATGGCAATGTATCTCGGAAAGGCTATAGAAATGCCTGAATAGGTAGGTATGGTGGCTGTTTTGAGGAAGGATATAATGAGGCTTATGATGACACAACGTATCATGCCAAGGGTTTGGATGTATCAGTGAAGTATGCACCGACTCTCAAGATGAGAAAGAGCAATGCACGGTACCGAAGAGACTAGCAAAATGTGGATGGTGGAAGTGCCAACAATCGAATACACGCATTACTCCAAAAACTCATGCACTTATTGTCGGTAACTCTCTATCTAGTCAGGAGTTTCACAAAGAGACAAGTACCCCAAGGAGGAGTGTTTGGGGGTTTGGTTATCCTTGCGCATCCTCAACCCATGATAACGTGAGGGTACTCTATATATTCCAACCCCTCCAGAGGTTAGCGATCCATCTAGTAGCCAGAGTTCTCAACTATTTTTGTTTTGTTGTTGAAAATACACACGGATTTCCCAAAATACGACACATATCACTAATAGTCTCAAGCTCTTGACTCCAAAAGTCCAAAAATTACTCAAATCAATACCTCAAAACTATTGCAAGTTACTACTATACTTAAATAGCAACCTCAATTACCTACTCATGCAAGACACAGAACTCAGTGCAACAAGCCAACTCTCTAAACAAGATAAGCATGATAACTCAAGAGAGTTCCAAAAGAATATAAATAAAAGCTCTTAAAAAATAAAGCGTGAAAACTAAGAGCTAAGCATGACAACAACTATGAAAAGATAAAGAACACACGTAAAGATAAGCATGAAAACCTATCTTGTGTTCTATGGTGGAGTGGAGCATGTTTCTCCCCCAAGCAAAGAAGTCTAGGGTCCAACTTGTTATGAACATCAAGCAAAACTAAAACAAACCTAAAAGTAAAGAGCACGACGCTCCAAGAATAGCACATAACATATGAAGTGATAAAAATATAGCATGGAGAAGGATGAACTGATGATTGTTGATGGAGAAGGGGATGCACGGGGGCATCCCCAAGCTTAGACACTTGAGTCTCCTTGTATATTTCTTGGGGGTGCATGGGGCATCCCCAAGATTGAGCGTTTGACACTCCTGGATCTTCTTTCATCATCTTCCATCGCATACTTGAAAACTCCCTTCATACGAAACTCATCATAAGATGATTAGAGTGGTTAGTACCCATAATAAAATATTTTTCTCCACTGGAAATGAAGATTTTTATGAAAAGGTACTGTTTCTCAAGATTTCCAAAAAGTTTTTTCAAAGAAAAAAACAAGCTTAAGATTTGCAAAACAATGAAAACGCAAAACGTGGCAGAATCTGTGAGAAATAGTCGAGCAGGTAGTAAATAATTTTTTCCAGGGCACTTCTGCAACTCAAATCAAAAAACTCAGAATAGACGCCAGAAAGGCAATTGTATAGAGTATACTATAAAAACAATTCAGATCAAATAGATGACATGGTGATTTTTGGTGAATTTTTCCGTCAAGAAGACAGAATCTGTTTCTCAACTGCATATCACAACTTTTGAACTTTCTTGCAATCGGAGGCTAAAACTTGGCACAAATCTTAAAAATAAAGATACAATGATATTTCTACAGTAGTAACACACATCAAGACCGCTAAAAACTGAAAGTAAAAACCAAAAGTAAAGATAACAATGGTTGTCTCCCTAGAGCTCTTTCTTTATAGCCATAAAGATAGGCTTAAGATTTTAACGATGCTCTCATAGGAATAAGAGTTGTAGAAAAAAAGAGAGCATCAAGAATCAAATACCAAACACATTTAAGTCTAACATGCTTCCTATGCATAGGGATATTGCAATAGAATAATTCATTGAAGCACAAAGCGATAAGCATAGGAAGGCAAAACAAGTGCAGCTTCAAAACCTTCAACATAAAGAGTGGGAACTTGATATTATTGAAAGATCTATAAGCATATGTTCCCTTCTCATAATAATTTTCAGTGGGATCATGAATAAATGCACCAATATAAGTATAACATAAATCATTGTTACCATGATCCACATGCAAAAAGGTACTCTTACTCTCCACATAAGCATAATCTTTGGCGAGACCATGGTTACGATATTTTAGCATTAAAGTTTTCAGTCTCCCCCAAGCTTGAGCTATGCTCTCTCCGTCATGAGGATAGAAATTATAAACATAATTCCTATTCTCATGGACTTCATGAAGAAGATAAAACTTGGAGTAAAAGAGAGACTGAATCTCTTCCCAATACCGTAGGTGAGAATCATCTAGTAGCCTATACCATTCCAATGCTTTTCCTTTCAGTGACAAGGCAAATAATTTCCTCATGACTCCATATCTTGTCAAACCTGAAATCTTAAACAACTCATAAAGTTATGTAAGTTTCAACAAATGAATACTAGGATTGACTGTTCCATCTCCTGCATAACAATCATTCCAAATTATTTCAATTATCCCAAGTGGTATTTTGAATGGGATACATTCCGTAGGTGGAGGAGACTTCTCTACCATGGGCGTGGTAAAGCGGCCTTCACCAAGCAGCAAACTAAGAGTGCAGTTTTCCATAAGCCTAACTAGTGAAAATAAAAACAAGAAATGAAAAGATTTAATTGCAAGATCTAAAGATATACCTTCAAGCAGTCACCTCCCCGACAACGGCGCTAGAAATAACTTGATGTCTATGCACACTTCTATTCTTGTAGACTGTGTTGGGCCTCCAAGCATAGAGGTTTGTAGGACAGCAGCAATTTCCGTCATGTGGATGACCTAAGGTTTATCAAACTCAAGGAAGTAGAGGTTGAAGATGGTCTCTCTCAAGCAACCCTGCAATTAAGAAACAAGAAATATCTTGTGTCCCCAACACACCTAATACAATGGTAAATTGTATAGGTGCACTAGTTCAGCGAAGAGATGGTAAAATATAGGTAAGTGTGGCAAAGCAAGGTAATATAAATCTGTAATAAAAGTTACATCAAGGCAGAAAGTGACAAAAGTGAGCATAAACGGTGTAATAATGGTGAGAAACAAGGCCTAGGCTTCATACTTTCACTAGTGGCAACTCCCAACAACATTAGCATAGTCTAATCACATGATATTTCCACTAAAACATGCAATGGAGACGTACTCGGAGGTCATTCCTTTGTGATCAAGAGAGGAAGAGAATTACATAGGGCTACAAAAGCACACCTCAGAGTTCGTAGTTCTCATCTATGGAATTCCCAATGTCATCGCGGCCATCCAAAGAGAGTACCACAATCACCACACCATATCTCAAGGATAGTCAAAGACAAGCACCAAGAGACTCTCAATCTTCAATCAATTCACAAAAGAGGAAATTACTTATGAAAATATTCTTCTAATCCATGTCCATTAGACCGCTGTCACCATGGTCTCGGAGATTATACTAGATAAGATCAAGTGAGTACATCAATCCAATACATAGAAGAAGGGGAAACATCATGGGATCACCCTAGATTAACATAGCCTATGTTACAATCAAGATCACATCATGGGAGAGAGAATTAACAACATAGCTACTGTAGAAGACCTCAGCCCTGAGGAGGAACTACTCCCGCTTCATGGAGGGAGGAAGCAACATCGATGGAGATAAATTCGGGGGCACTTCCCCGTCCTCGCACGGTGCCGACACAGGAATTATGGTCCCCCGAAACTTGTTGGCGATGGCGGCGGAGATTGGAATTTATTCTGGAGAAAAGGGTTCCGGAATCAGGGTTTCCTCCACGGGGGTAAAAATAGGAGCCAAGGTAGGGCACCAGAGGTGGTGGGCCCCACCCAGGCGGCTTCCTCGCGTGACCAGGGGGCAAGCCGCGCCACCAGGGCGTCTGGGGGCCTGGTGACCCCCCTCTGGCCCTCCTTCGACCGTCTGGAGTCTTCTGGAACGCTGATTTTTTATATATTTTTGTGGAATTTTTCGGGCACTGTAAATATGGGTATAAACCTGCAATTCACACACATTAGCAGACAGAAACTGGCACTGGGTGCACTGAGTTAGTAGGTTAGTCCAAATATGTTGAAAAATGTATGGAAGTGTACAAAACAAATAGCAATATCACCCAAAAACTTGCATGGAGCAAGCAGAAATTATAGATACGTTTGGGACGTATCACCTGGCTTCGGCGACTGTCTGAAGGAGAGGGCCCCATAAGGCAGCTCATGACTGTGATCTGCATTGGGTTTTCCGTGAAGAGGAATTGGTTATCGCAGAACAATGCAGGTAAGTATTTCCCTCAGTTATGAAAGCAAGGTTTATCGAACCAATAGGAATACCAATCCTCAACCCTGTTCAGCGACTGCACACAAAGAAACAAACAACTTGCACCCAACACGGGCAAGAGGGTTGTCTATCCCCTTGATCTCGTTATTTGCAAGAAAATGAGGTGTGTAGATAATTGTAAATTGCAAAATAAAATAAAACACAAATAATGGCACCAAGGTAATATTATTGTTTGTAAATATATAAGTGAATAGACCTAGTGGCTGTAGTGTTCCCTAGTGGCATCTCTCATGTCAAAGGCATATGGTGGGTAAACAAATAACTGTTGGGCCATTGATAGAACAACGAATAATTATGTGATTTTCACGGCAATGATCATGTGTATATAGGCATCACGTCCATAAGCAAATAGGGCGACTCCTTCGTGCACCTATTACTATTACTCCCCTTCAGGAGAGCTTCTATACTTGCCTCTCTACGTATTAAGTAAAAACAAAGTAATGCTCGGAGAACAATGACATGATGTAGACAAAGTAAACTCAATTAATATGAATAAACTCCATCGTTTTATCCTTAGTAGCAGCAACACAAAGACGCATCTTTTCCCCTTCTGTCACTGGGATATAGAAATTAGCTAGGTTGAACCTACTACAGCGCACCACTCCCATTGAAGAATTATTAATCTAGTTGGCCAAACTATCTCAGTAGATCGGAGAGCATTACGAAGCTATGATGATAATGCAATTAAGAAGCATAATAATCAGAGGTGACTCAAATACATTTCCTGAATAATCTGAACATAAGCCCACAATTCATCGGATCCCAATGAACACACCATACACAGTGATTACATCGGACAGATCAAAGCGAATATGCGATGAACATGGTATTGAAGATCAGAAGAGAGAGAGATTTCCATCTAGGTACTGCCTACCGACCCGTAGGTCTGTGGTGAACTACTCACATATCATGGTGAGGGCATCAAGGTTGATGTAGAGGCCCTCCGTGATTGATCTCCCCTTCGGCAGATCGCCGGAAAGGAGGTTTAGATGGCCTCCCAACAGAACAGAGACTTACGGGGGCGGAAAAAGTGTTTCGGGAGTGCTCCTAGGGTTTTCAAAATATTTGTGAATTTATAGGCCGGAGAGGGACGTCGAGGCATCCAGGGGGCCACAAGCCATCAAGGCGCGGCCAAGCCCTGGGTCGCGCCCTGTTGTCTTGTGCCTCCCTCGTGTGGCCTCTCGTCCACTTATGATGCTTGCAGGTCTTCATATAGTCCAGAAAAAATCATATTAAAGTTTCATGGCATTTGGACTCGTTTGGTAGGGTAAACTTGCAAAGAAAAAAACACGTAGAAAAAAGGAACTTGCACTGGGCACTGGGTAAATAGGTTAGTCCTAAAAAATATTAGGAATTGGTATATATCAGCATGGACAATCAAAAGTTATAGATATGTTGGATACGTATCAACATCCCCAAGCATAATTCCCGCTCGTCCTTTGGAACATGAACTTACAACTCAATATGGAGAACTGATAGGAAGATATGACTCTCCGAGAATTCCTCTAGCAGTGTACTAGGATATGCAATGATCTAGCATGACATGTATCAAAAACCTGATGGAAGGTGGCTTTGCCACAAATACTATGTCAGCTCTATATGATCATGCGAAGCAATATCACGATGAACGAACTAGTCATATGAAGTGTCGATGGAATTTGCATGGCAATATATCTCGGAATGGCTATGGAAATGCCATAATAGGTAGGTATGGTGGCTATTTTGAGGAAGATACAATGAGGCTTATGTGCAACAGAGCGTATCAGTCTGCGGGTGTGGATGCACCGGCGAAAGTTGCACCAATCCTCGAGGTGAGAATGGGCTATGCATCGTACCGAAGAGGCTAGCAAATATGAGAAGGTAAATATGCATATGTCCAAGGTGTCACATTATTCATTAAGAACTCACATACTTATTGCGAAGTTTTATTAGTTTTATCACACATCAAAGCACTACTCGCATGCCCCGAGGGAGGGGTTGGTAGGAGTTCACCGCCGCGCGCCCCCGACTCGAGACAACACTAGGATTTTAACGAGGAATAAGAATGCTCACACATCATCAGCATGCCTCTTTAATATGTAGAATAACAACAAGTTAACACCCCATTAATCCCGGCACTTATATGAATCAACAATTATGGACTTACACCTTTTTCATATTACCATATCAATGCCATTAACTCACAATTTCTCTATGTGTGCCACATGATGGTTTTGATTATCATTCACTGAATGCCTATTATTTTTGGACTAGTATTATGACCCATTCAAATTTACATCACTATTTATTCAGATTTCAAAAAAATATAAGTGAAGAACAAGAGCAAATTATTTCTATAAAATCTACACGCCACCGTGCTCGAAAGGATATAAGTGAAGTACTAGAGCAACTGTCAAGCTCAAAAAGATATAAGTGAAGCACATATAGTATTCTAGAAAGTCATAATGAAGGTGAGTCTCTCTCTAATAGGTGTGTCCACCAAATGATGATTGTGACAAACTGACAGTAAAAGAAAACAAAAGTAAACGACGCTCCAAGCAAAACACATATCATGTGATGAATAAAAATGCAGCTCCAAGTGACATACTGATGGTTTGAGATGAAAGAGGGGATGCCTTCTCGGGTATCTCCAAGATTAGACGCTTGATTCTTCCTTAGAATAATACTTGGGGTGCCTTGGGCATCCCCAAGCTTAGGCTCTTGCTACTCCTTATTCCATGGTCCATCGCGATCACGCTCAAAACTTGAAAACTTCAATCACACAAAACTCAACAAAACTTTGTGAGATACGTTAGTATAAGAAACATATTGCATACATAATAAATTGATTCTTAATTTGTAATTGCATAATAGGTAATGTATTCTAACTTGTCCATGACTTATACGCCCCCATATAATCCATAGCATGATCAAAAAGCAAACTATGCACGCGAAACCGAATCTGTTTAAAACAGAATAATTTGTAGTAATCTGTAAAGATCCCATACTTCTACAACTCTAAAAATCCTGAAAAATTAGGACAACGTGGAGATTTTGTACAGAAACAATGTGTAAACATTTCAAGAATTTAGCACGCTCCAGCAGAGAAATAAAAATTTCAGCACTAGAGACGAAAGTTTGTGTTTTTGCACAACATCAATCATACTCATCAAATAAGTTATCCCAAAGGCTTTACTTGGCATAAACACTAATTGAAACATAAAAACATAATCATTACAGAGGCAAGAATCATGTCAACACAAAATAACAGAAACTAAAAATGAAAAATTAAGATAACTATTGGGTTGCCTCCCAACAAGCGCTATTGGTTCATGCCCCTAGCTAGGCATACGACGTAGTTTCAAGTGTTGTCATCTTTGGCATCAAGCTCCTCAATAACACAACCATGAATGATAGGAGCAATAGTATATTTGATTTATAAAGTTGGGATGAACATTAATCATGTTTAGATCCTCATTTGTTTTGGTAGGAGGTGTGTTAACGCTCTTGGGAACATATATGAACTTAGGACTTTTATTTCGAGAGATTCTAGCATAAGTTTGAGGAGGTGTGAAAGTTGAACCTACTTTATCAATGACCTCCTCCATCTTATCAATTCTAGCCAAACTTTGCCCTATCCTCTCATCAATAATAGTGTCCTCTTCCTTTAGAGTTTTCAAATTAATTCCTATGCGAGACCCAAGTTGAGTCATCTGATTATGAACTTTCTTTTCTAACTCCTCAATTGGTTCTTGCGTGATCATTTTATTTTCTATGGCATCAAGCCTTTGCATAACATGTTCCAAAGTCAAATTGGTTCCATTAACAATAATAGGTTGTGTTCCAACAAGGCTTTCAATGGCACTATAGGCATCTAAAGTGTGACACCTTAAAAGTTCCCTCCAGTGATGGAGTCAAGAACAAACCTAAACCAAGTTGTCACACCAACATAAAAATTATGGAGAAAAGTAGTGGTGGATAAATTATTAGTGGATTTATTTTGAGCATTGAAAATCCTATATCATGCATCTTTCAAACTTTCTCCTCCCCTTGGTTTAAAATTTATAACATCATTATCACGAGTAACACGAACAAAAGAAGAACTAGGCATGACTTCAAACAAGAGTACTAGTAACAAGAAAATGTTAATATTTTTGTATTTTAAATTTTTATGTGACAAACTAAATATAACAGCAAATAAAAATAAGAACAAGTGAATGAAAGTTTGTGACAAGTTACTTGATAGTTGGTGATGGTATTCCCCGGCAACGGCGCCATAAATCCTTCCTGATGACTGTGATGTGCGTTGGGTTTTCCGTGAAGAGGAACAGGTTATTGCAGCACAATGCGGGTAAGTATTTCCCTTAGTTATGAAACCAAGGTTTATCGAACCAATAGGAATACCAATCCTCAACCGTCTTCAGCGACTGCACACAAAGAAACAAACAATTTGCACCCAACGCGGGCAAGAGGGTTGTCAATCCCCTTGATCTCGTTACTTGCAAGCAAATGAGGTTGTAGATAATTGTTGATAATTGTAAATTGAAAAATGAAATAAAACACGAGTAATGGTAGCAAGGTGATAGTAGTGTTTGTAAATATATAAGTCAGTAGACCCGGAGGCTGTAGTGTTCCCTAGTGGCATCTCTCATGTCAAATGCATATGGTGGGTAAACAAATTACCGTCGGGAAATTGATAGAACATAGAATAATTATGCGATTTTCACGGCAATGATCATGTGTATATAGACATCACGTCCATAAGAAAATAGGGCCACTCCTGCCTGCACATATTACTATTACTCCACTTCAAGATCACTTCTATGCTTGCCTCTCTACGTATTAAGTAAAAACAGAGTAATGCTTGGAGAACAATGACATGATGTAGACAAAGTAAACTCAATTAATATGAATAAACCCCATCGTTTTATCCTTAGTAGCAGCAACACAAAGACGCATCTTGTCCACTTATGCCACTGGGATATAGAAATTCGCCAGGTTGAACCTACTACAACGCACCACTCCCATTGAAGAATTATTAATCTAGTTGGTCAAACTATCTCAACAGATCGGAGAGCATTATGAAGCTATGTTGATCATGCAATTAACAATCATAATAATCACATGTGACTCAAATAGTTTTCATGAATAATCTAAACATAAACCCACAATTCATCGGATCCCAACAAATGCACCATACATAGTGATTACATTGGATAGATCAAAGCGAAGATGCAATGAACATGGTATTGAAGATCATAAGAGAGAGAGATTGCCATCTAGGTACTGCCTATGGACCCGTAGGTCTATGCTGAACAACTCACACATCATGGTGAGGGCAGCAAGGTTGATGTAGAGGCCCTCCGTGATTGATCTCCCCTCCGGTAGATCGCCGGAACGGAGGTTTAGATGGCCTCCTGTCAGAACACAGTCTTGCGGCAGCGGAAAAAGTGTTTCGCGAGTGCTCCTAGGGTTTTCGGAATATTTGTGAATTTAGGACAGAGAGGGATGTCGGGAGGCATCCAGGGGGCCAGAAGCCATCAGGGCGCAGCCAAGCCCTGGGCTGCACCCTGTTGGCTTGTGCCTCCCTTGTGCGGCCTATCGTCCACTTCCGATGCTTGCAGGTGTTCGTATAGTCTAGAAAAAATCATATTAAAGTTTCGTGGTATTTGGACTTCGTTTGGTAGGGTAAACCTACAAAGCATAAAGCACGCAGAAAACAGGAACTGACACTGGGCACTGGGTCAATTGGTTAGTGCTCAAAATTATTATAAATTGGTATATAAATGCCCAAAAAGTACCCTAGAATGATAATATATCAGCATGGAACTATCAAAAATTATAGATACGTTGGAGATGTATCAGCGACACATAGGGCTACGACGCGGTGTAGAACGTCTAATGCAAAGGGGGTCGGGCACCAAGGATACCGGGGGCAAGCACACGTGTGACCGGCATGGAATAAGCATGCACGACGCCGGTCCATGGATTCTGCCCGGCATACCACGGCGCCGACTTCTGATGCTGCGGAGGATGGGTCGTGCTTCCCTGAGTGTCGTTCGGCTGCTGCTGCTGTTGGAGAACACCGCGGTGATGGCTGTTGCCAAGTGGAGCCAGTTGCGGCTGCAGGAAGGGAGCCGGCACCGGCTGGAAAGCCGGTTGCTGCGTGGGACATGGCTAAGGGGTGGGTGGCGCCGGTTCACCACTGGTGGCGGTGGTGAGAGCCGTGTGCGTGGACCGGATCCGTGCCATCTTCATCTGCCTCTCCTCGAGCTTGAGGTATGCCACCACCTTAGCGAAGGTGGCCTCCGTAATGAGAGTAAGGTTGGAGGCGGCGTTCCCAAAATCGTCGTTGAGGCCGGCGGTGAGGGTGCTAATGAGGAGCACGTCACCGATCGTCTCGCCAAGATCATGGAGCTCATCGGCAAGCTTTTTGAGGCGCATGCAAAAATCATCGATAGATGAGTCTAGCTGCTGACACGCATAGAACTCGCCGTGAAGGAGGACCTTGCGATGGAGTTAATTGTCGGTGAAGAGGCCATTGAGCTTGGTCCACATGGCGTAACCATCATCATCATCATCGCACACCACCGTGTGGAAGAGATCCTTGGGGATGGTGGGGTAGAACCAACGGATGATGGTGGCGTCGAGGATCAGCTAGTCCTCGTCGTTCACCATGAGACGGGAGTCCACGATGACATCAACATGGTCGTGAAGGAGGTACTCGCGAAACACCAAGAAGTACCTCTTCCACGCAGAGTAGGAGGCGGTGGACTGGTTGAGGAACACTGGAATGGGGTCGAAGATGTGGAGGTCAAGAACAACGGTGACATCCGGGAAAGCGGCGGTGTCGGAAGGGACGGGTGAGGGTGGTGGAAGAGGTTGAGATGGGATGCGGCGACACACGGCGGTGACGAGGTTGAGAAGAGGGGCGATAGCGGTGGTGTGTGGTAGAGAGAGGATGCGGCGGTGATGGCGGTGCAAGGGAGGTGCAGCGGTGGTAGCGGCGGCGGTGCGAGAGAGGGTGTGGCGGCAGTGATGGTTGCACGAGATATGGCGTGGCGGCGGTGGCGGCTAGGTTAGGAATGTGGAGGAAATTGATACCATGTAGAGATTTAGGTTTGTGTTGTGCAACTCTCAATATAGGTATAAGATGGGCCTCAACCTCAACTATACAAAGAACTAGGAGGTGAGCCTATTAAACAATATACATGCACAAATATATACTCAAGAGTTGCCTTTTGGTGTTACAGATTAATTTTGCAGAATACCCAAAAATATACATGGGTCCTAAAATTTAGTACAAACGTATGAAAACCTTTCAGTTACTTGTATATAGCTTCACAATATATTTCTTTGAATTAGTTTGAGCAAAGTCATTAGATAACAAATGTAAGGATTGATCTTGGGAAAAAACTAATCCAATATTCAACTCTCTAATCCTTCCAGAATAAATTCGAATTATGGAAGGACCATTTCTAATGGACCTAAGTAGGCAATGATACAAATGGAAGATCATAGTTCAATTTGCACAAGGAAATGGGAGGTGAACAGCTCCGGCACAGGAGCTATCTACGAGATCAACTTTGTCATGTTGGATAGTCAGGTTATTACTCCATACTATGTATCACCAAAAAGAAAAAGGGAATTTGATTTCCAATTGTTGGCATATTCGTGCATTACCCACTTTGCATTCATCCATCAAGGGAGGCACAATGGAACGGTTGGTGCCATAAGAAAGGGTGTGGCGATTCAGAGATCGGCTTATAGAAGGAGGCATGTATACCATATTAATTGCTAGTATATGATTTATTGACATACCTTGCACCGAGGCATGTTTTCTTTTCCATCCCATCATCAACATCCCCATTCCATAGATTAGGGTGCGTGAAAGTAAGGAAACCAGTTCTATTGTTCTAACATTTCTAGCACTTGGTTTAATTCTCTCCCTCTTGTTAAACACATATATGGTTTGGTATATACTTGGCTAACCGAACCACCTTTTGTAAGAAGATAAAGATAGATTCTTTTGTTATTCAAACTACTTGTATCTCTATCCCTCCTCCTGTAAATCTCTTGTTCGGTTTCAACAGAACTGCCTTGTACTCCAAGCCCAATGATCAATATATACGCCGCGGCTCCCAAGTATGGGGGTAAAGACGCTTCAACCTATTCTCACATGGTAATCGGAGCCACCCTCTTCCCTAGCATCTAGCATCCATCCCATTCACCGAAAACCTTCCAAGCCATCATCTTCTCTACGCCATCTACCATGTCGTCCTAAAGCCAGATAGTCTCCACCAGCCTCAACAATACCACATCCGAGCCATTAACCCGAAGCAACTATATCCTTTGGCGAGACCAACCTCGCTCCTAGACCATGGGAGGGGGTCTATATGGGTATGTTTACCAATCTATCCTAGAGCCACCCAAAACCATCAACACCAAAACCGATGGGAAGGATCAGATCTCTCCCAATCCTGCATACTGTTGGAAATATGCCCAAGAGGCAATAAAAATTGGCTATTATTATATTTCCTTGTTCACGATAACTGTCTATTGTTCATGCTATAATTTTATTAACCGAAAACCATAATACATGTGTGAATACATAGACCACACCATGTCCCTAGTGAGCCTCTAGTTGACTGGCTTGTTGATCAATAGATGGTCATGGTTTCCTGACCATGGACATTGGATGTCGTTGATAATGGGATCACATCATTAGGAGAATGATGTGATGGACAAGACCCAATCCTAAGCATAGCACAAGATAGTGTAGTTCGTCTGCTAGAGCTTTTCTAATGTCAAATATCATTTCCTTAGACCATGAGATTGTGAAACTTCCGGATACCGTAGGAATGCTTTGGGTGTATCAAACGTCACAACGTAACTGGGTGACTCTAAAGGTGCACTATAGGTATCTCCGAACGTGTCTGTTGGGTTGGTACAAATCGAGACTGGGATTTGTCACTTCGTGTGACGGAGAGGTATCTCTGTGCCCACTCGGTAATACATCATCATAATGAGATCCATGTGACTAAGTAGTTAGTCATGGGATCATGTGTTATAGAACGAGTAAAGGGACTTGTCGGTAACGAGATTGAACAAGGTATAGGGATACCAACGAGCTAATCTCGGACAAGGAACATACCGATGGGCAAAGGGAATTGTATACGGGATTAATTGAATCCCCGACATCGTTGTTCATCCGATGAGATCACCGTGGAACATGTGGGAGCCAATATGGGTATCCAGATCTCGCTATTTGTTATTGGCCACAGAGGTGTCTCGGTCATGTCTGCATGGTTCCCGAACCCGTAGGTTCTACACACTTAAGGTTCCGTGACGCTGGAGTTGTAATGGGAATCGTATGTGGTTACTGAAAGTTGTTTGGTGTCCCAGATGAGATCCCATACGTCACGAGGAGTTCCGGGATGGTCCAGAGGTAAAGATTTATATATGGAAAGTCCTATTTTGGCCACCGGAAAATGTTCGGGATTTTTCGGTATTGTACCAGGAAGGTTCTAGAAGGTTCCGGAGTGGGGCCCACCTGCATTGGAGGACCCACATGAACATGGGTAGTGGGGGAAAGGCCCCACACCCCTGGTCAAGTCGCACCAAGACCCCCCCACCTTAGAAGGAATAAGATCATGTCCAATGGGGGGGAAGGGAAAGGATGTGATTTCTTTCCTCCCACCTTTGCCAATGCCGCAATGGACTTGGAAGGCAAGAAACCAGCCCCCTTCACACCTATATATAGTGGGGAGGCGCATGGGAGCCTCACTCCTTGCCCCTGGCACAACCCTTCCCCCTGCTATACCTCCTCCTCCGTAGTGGTTAGCAAAGCTGTGCCGGAGAACCACGAGCTCCACCGTCACCACGTCGTCGTGCTGCCGGAGCTCTCCCTTAACTTCTCCTCCCCCCTTGCTGGATCAAGAAGGATGGTAAGTCCCCAGGCTGTCTGTATGTTGAACGCTGAGGCGCCGTCCGTTCGGCGCTTGGATCGGATCTTCCGCGATTTGAATCGCCGCGAGTACGACTCCATCAACTGTGTTCTTTGCAATGCTTCCGCTTAGTGGTCTTCAAGGGTATGAAGATGCACTCCCTCTCTCTCTCTCATTGCTAGCATCTCCTAGATTGATCTTGGTGACACGTAGGAAATTTTTGAATTATTACTACGTTCCTCAACAGTGGTACCAGAGCCAGGTTTATGCGTAGATTCTATGCACGAGTAGAACACAAGTAGTTGTGGCCGATGATTTGGTCAATTTGCTTACTGTTACTAGTCTTATCTTGATTTAGCGGCATTGTGGGAAGCGGCCCGGACCGACTTTACACGAACTCTTACGTGAGACAGGTTCCACCGCCTGACATGCACTTGTTGCATAAGGGCAAATAGCAATTGGCAATATCACCGTTGTGGCTGTGACGTAGGTAACAAACATTCTTGCTAGAAACCCATAGCAGCCACGTAAAACTGGCAACAACAATTAGAGGACGTCTAACTTGTTTTTGCAAGGTATGCTATATGATGTGATATTGCCAAAAGGATGTGATGAAATATATGTGATGTATGAGATTGATCATGTTCTTGTAATAGGATTCACGACTTGCATGTCGATGAGTATGACAACCAGCAGGAGCCATAGGAGTTGTCTTAATTTATTGTATGACCTGCATGTCAATCAAAACGCCATAGGATTACTTTACTTTATTGATAACCGTTAACCATAGTAGTAGAAGTAATAGTTGTTGAGACAACTTCATGAAGACACGATGATGGAGATCATGGTGTCGAGCCGGTGACAATGGTGATCATGCTGCACCCCGAAGATGGAGATCAAAGGCGCAAGATGATATTGGCCATATCATGTCACTTTATGATTCCCATATGATGTTTTTCATGTTTTACATCTTATTTTCTTAGAACGACGGTAGTAAATAAGATGACCCCTCACTTAAATTTCAAGAAATGTGTCCCCCCTAAGTGTGCACCGTTGCGAAGGATCGTTGTTTCGAAGCACCACGTGATGATCGGGTGTGATAGATTCTAATGTTTGCATACAATGGGTGTATGCCATATTTACACACGCGAAACACTTAGGTTGACTTGACGATCCTAACATGTACAGACATGGCCTGAGAACACGAGAGACCGAAAGGTCGAACATGAGTCGTATGGTGGATAGGATCAACATGGAGATGTTCACCATTGATGACTAGTCCGTCTCACATGATGATCGGACACGGCCTAGTCGATATGGATCATGTATCACTCGAAAGACTAGAGGATGTCAATTTGAGTGGGAGCTCTTAAGTAGTATGATTAATTGAACTAATTATCATGAACATAGTCAAAAGGTCTTCGCAAATTATGTTGTCGCTTGCGCTGTAGCTCTGATGTCTTTAATATGTTCGTAGAGAAAATTTAGTTGAAAGATGATAGTAGCAATTATGCGGACTAGGCCTGTAAACTGAGGATTGTCCTCATTGCTGCACAAAAGGCTTATGTCCTTAATGCACTGCTCGATGTGCTAAACCCCGAGCATCGACTGTAGATGTTGCGAACATCTAACATACACGTTTTTTATGACTACATGCTAGTTCAGTGCATAATGCTTAAACGACTTAGAATTGAGGCGCTAAAGACGTTTCGAACGTCACGAGACATACGAGATGTTCCAAGGGATGAAATTGGGATCTCAGGCGCGTGCCTTGTTGAGAGGTATGAGACCTCCAACAAGATTCTTTGCGTACAAAGTAAGGGAGAAAAGCTCAATCATTAAGCATGTGCTCAGATTGTCTGAGTACTACAATCGCTTGAATCGAGTGGGAGTTAGTCTTCCAGATGAGATAGTGATGATTCTCCAAAGTCACTGCCACCAAGCTACTATAGCTTCGTGATGAACTATAACATATCAGGAATAGATATGATGATCCTTGAGCTATTCAGGATGTTTGACACCGCGAAAGTAGAAATAAAAAGGGAGCATCAGTTGTTGATGGTTAGTAAAACCACTAGTCTCAAGAAGGGAAAGGGCAAGAAGGGATACTTCATGAAACAGCAAACCAGTTGCTGCTCTAGTGAACAAACCCAAGGTTGAACCCGAACCCGAGACTAAGTGCTTCTGTAATGAGGGGAACAGTCACTGAAGAGGAACTACGCTAGATACTTGGTAGATGAGAAGGCTGGCAAAGTCAACAAAAGTATATTGGATATACATGATATTGACACGTACTTTCCTAGCACTCCTAGTAGCACCAGGGTATTAGATACCGGTTCGGTTGCTACGTGGTAGTAACTCAAAATAAAAGCTACAGAATAAACGGAGACTGGCTAAAGGCGAGGTGACGATATGTGTTGGAAGTGTTTCCAAGGTTGATGTGATCACCATCGCATGCTCCCTCTACTTTCGAGATTAGTGTCGAACCTAAATGTTGTTTGATATTTTGCGTTGAGCATGAACTTGATGGTATTATGTTTATTGCAATACGGTTATTCATTTAAAGAGAATAATGGTTATTTTTTTTACTTGAATAATGCCTTCAATGGCCTTGCACCCAAAATGAATGGTTTATTGAATCTCGATCGTAGTGATACACATGTTCATAATATTGATGCCAAAAGATATAAAGTAGTAAAGATAGTACCACTTACTTGTGGCACTGCCACTTGAGTCATATTGGTATAAAACGCATGAAGAAGCTCCATGCTGATGGATCTTTGGACTCACTCGTTTTTTTGAAAAGTTTGAGACTTCCGAACCATGTCTATTGGTATAAACGCATGAAGAAACTCCATGCATATGGATCGTTTGGACTCACTTGATTTTGAATCACTTGAGACATGCAAATCATACCACATGGGCAAGATGATTGAAGGCCTCGTTTTCCATAACTTGTTGAAAGTAATACATTTTGATGTGTGCAGTCCAATGAGTGCTGAGGCACACAATGGATATCGTTATGTTCTTACTTCACAGATGATTTGAGTAGATACTAGTATATTCAATTGATGAAAAACAAGTCTGAATTATTGTAAGGTTCAAGTAATTTCAGAGTGAAGTTGAAGATCGTCGTGACAAGAGGATAAAATGTCTAAGATATGATCATAGAGATGAATATCTGAGTTGCAAGTTTGGTACACAATTGATACATTATGGAAATTGTTTCAAAACTAATGCCATCTGGAGCACCATAGTGTGGTGGTGTGTCCGAACGTCATAGCCGTGCCCTATAGGATGTGGTGCATACTACGATGTCTCTTATCGAATTACCACTGTGGTTTTTTGGGTTAGGCATTAGAGACAACCACATTCACATTATTTAGGGCATCACGTAATTCCATTGAGATGACACCGTATGAATATGGTTTGGAGAAACCTAAGTTGTCGTTTCTTACAAGTTTGGGGTTGCGACGCTTATGTGAAATAGTTTCATCCTGATAAACTTGAACCCAAAGCGGATAAATGTATCTTCCTAGGACACCCAAAACAGTTGGGTATACCTCCTATCTCATATACGGAAGCAAAGTGTTTGTTTCTAGAAACGGGTCCTTTCTCGAGGAGAAGTTTCTCGCGAAATAATTGAGTGGGAGGATGGTGCAAACTTGATGAGGTTATTGAACCATCACTTCAACCAGTGTATAGCAGGGCATAGAAAGTTGTTCATGTGGCGCCTACACCAATTGAGGTGGAAGAAGATGATAGTGATCATGAAGCTTCGGATCAAGTTAATACCAAACCTCGTAGGTCGACAAGGACGCGTACTACTCCAGAGTGGTCCGGTAATCCTGTCTTGGAGGTCATGTTGCTAGACAACAATGGACCTACTAGCTATGGAGAACCGATGGTGGGCCCGGATTCCGACAAATGGCTGGAGGCCATAAAATCCGGGAGAGGATTCTTGTATGAAAACAAAGTGTAGAGTTTGGAAGAACTACTTGATGGTCGTAACACTACTAGGAAAAGGCCTGCTAGTGGCGCACCTGTTTTGGCTACTAATGGCGCACTACATGTGCGCCATTAGCATCACGCCATTAGAATTTTTTACTAATGGCGCACCACAGGTGCGCCATTAGTATCTGGTATACTAATGGCGCACCAGGCAATGCGCCATTAGTATAGCCCATGGTGCTCCATTAGTATGCCTCCTAGGGGGCCATATTTACCCATGTGCTCTGGCTTACTAATGGCGCACTAGTTGACGATGCGCCACTAGTGTGCTTTTTGCAGTGCGCCACTAAAGTGCTGAGTGGTGCGCCACTAGTATGAAATCTTTGCTGAGAGCATAAAATCTTTGCTGAGAGACCCATGACATCAAAGATTCTGGCATATATATGTTTTGTTTCAAAACCACAAATTCAACAGCACATAACATATATATCAAATATATAATACATAATATGTGCCCAATAGTTTTACTGATCCACAACACATAACATATATGCGAAGTTGCATAACAAATTTCATGATCCATATATCAAAATTCCATAGCATCCATACATCCAAAATTCCATAGCATCCATATATACATATAGTTCCATAGCATCCATACATACATAGCTCCATTGCAAATAAAATACACAACGATACTTTGCGGCATTAGTAAGTAATATTTGGCACTAAAACAAATGCCTTCATGTCCATATCATAGTCCAAAGAGCATCCGCATGGCAACCTACAAGATGAAATCACCAACATGTCAAATTTAACACTCTAAATCATGAAGATCTTCAAGAATGGTCTCTAATTATAAATTTGATCTTCAAATGGGTCAAATGATCTCTACTTACATGTTTTGAGCAACAATGCTAGTGATGTAGAGGCGAAAAGAGAAACCTCTAGCAAATTACAACACTTGAAAAGCATAGAGATTTCTATTGATAAATAGATAGGAGTAGAGAAAGAAGCACCTCTGGGCGGTACACTCATTGCTTGTCTACTTCACATACATGCATGCAAGTGCCATTGTACATGCATGCATGCATGCATGCATTTCCTTTCACAAATTATTTGATGATGCTGGTGCTATTAGGTGATGGTGGAACATAGAGCAGTTGCATTGAATGTATTGACAAATATTAATTAGGGGCAATTTAGACAATTCTAGTACCATGTTGATCATTGTGCCGTCTATATTTGTGTTCAGAGCGAGTACATTGTAGCTTAATACCTTTCAACTCAAATATTTAAGTTAACATATCATGGAGAGATGTATCTATTTACTTTGCTAATTCTTTCACTAATGGAATCAATCAATCATGTTCCACTATAGGGCTCCCACGTATCAAATAGGAAATAGAAAAGACAAAAGTCTTAGTAAAACATAACATGGTTCTCTTACCTTTTTCTCCAAATCAAGAATTTGAGAAGCAAGTCTTTCAAGCCAAAGTACAATCGCAGACACAATTGTGCTATAAGATCTGTTGCAACATAGCAGCAAGCCTCCTGATGGGATGTAGTTGGTGAATGTCATAAAAAAAATACATCCTTCAGATAAATCCACATATACAAGCACAAAGTGTATACAGAGAGAAAAGACTTTAAGACATTCACGATTAGAAATTTAGTTTACCATGAATAGTCCTTCAAGAAGCTCTTCATTTGTTGCAATGTAACACATGGAATTTCATGCACGGTGTCGCAAACAATTTACTTACAAGAACGTTGTATCATAAGAGTTATTACCTTTCCCATAGAGGTACCAAAGAAGGGACCAAGAAGCAGCTTCATCCAGTAATAATTTTGCTTTTTGCTGCATAAGTTTATCCTCCACCATCCGAATGTTTCGTGTGGCAGCATACCTGAAAATTAAAAAGCATCCCCACATTAGCATCCAAGCTACAACACATGCATCTATTACCTTGAAAATAAAGGACTTGGAGCATAATAATTATTCATCTTCACGTGATGAAAAAATTATGATGGTAAGTGTAATGTGGAAAAAAGTTGCATCCAAGAATTGGTCAGCAATAGAATATGCCAATCATATGAAGTCATATAATGGAGCATTATTACTAGTGTAAGGCAATATAAAACCTTAGTGACTCTGAAGCGTTTCTACATGTCCTCTCAAATTATAAAATCACAAGGATATAGCTAGATAATATCTGTTCACAGATTTCTGGTAAGCAAACAAATGTACATGTTTCTCTATGCTATTAATCTAGTACTCCCTCAAGAAAAGAACTAGTACTCCCTCCATTCCATATTTTTTGTCGTGGTTTTACGCCAAGAGGAGTCCTCTGCTCTCAGAAAAAAAGGAAAAGGCACTTTTCACTGAAGTTGAGAGCATGACTCAATCACCTTTCACTTCACTATTCACTGCTACTGATGGTTTGTGCAGCTTAGTTTGTGGAAAGCCTTTTTCACAAACTTATTGGTTAGTGGAAACTAAAGAAAACTAAAGGGAACGCAATGGCATGTATCATATACAAACAACGGCTGATAATAATAATAACTACAATGTGTAAATACAAATATTCAAATTAAGAACTGTCAGCAACGGAAGATCATGCTAGATTATAAGCATCACTACCCATACAGCGTTGCTAAACTGACCTTGTATCGCTGAATCAAGAAGGGATGCAAACGTTGTAGAAGTTGTTTCTCCTTCTCGTGGCATATCGTCCTCCAGCTTGACCAGATTCAACGCTGATCTTGCCGCCCTCCTACCTGAACCACCATCCAGCGATGTCCTTTTTGCTGATCCAAACAGTTTCGGTCCATTCAAGCCATCAATGTCGGAATAATCAGCAGCCTCCTGCTTGACATCTTCAAGTAGTAGACCAGCATTGGGCCGCCTAGGTATGCTGCTTCCATCATGCAACGCCCTTGCTTCTGAGAATCTGGAGACTGAGGTCCCCAACATTAGGGAGTCATTTGAAGAAGATAGTCTCTTTCTGAGTAAACCACAAAGGGAAAACAACAAAATCAGCTAGCGTAGCAACTAGTCCCAGTAGAAACACTGAAGTGGCAGGTTCTCACATTTCACACAAGTAATAAATCAAGTGTATAATGGGCATTCGTGTCCACAAGCTGACATAGCTACGGACAAATGGACCTCCATTGCATTTGCACGTCGCAGAATATCAAACGCCCGGCTAAACAAGGGATGTAGTATGAAGGTTGCTGAGCCATCCTACTGATACTGTCTGAACAAAAATCAAACTAGTCTAGCAAACAATGGTTTAAGTGCAAGCAGCATCTTTCCCCCGGGTAGGCTGTGGGCATGGACGGGGTCAATTGAACCCCCGGAAACTTGGGAACGAACTTGTTGTTGCTGACACTAATGGGCGTTAAACACAACGTAGCACATCCTATCAATGGAAATGGGGTCGGCCAACCGAGATCAGACAAACAAACAAACGAGCAGAGGATTGCGTTAGTAGACACCGCGTCCATGCGGCACTTGATCGCTCACAGATATGGAATGCTGCAGATGAATCTGTTCGAGCGGGCTATAAGGTGATTCCTTACCGCAATTGGTGGGAGGACCGCGGGCGACGGGCGTGGGGAGGCGAGGGGGGCCGGATTCGCGCGGATCACTCGAATCTGGGACCGGGCGACGACAATGAACCCTTCGCTGGCGGCGCTGCCGGGCTTCCTCGTCCGGACGCCGGGGCTGGCCGGCGAGGAGTCAGGGCAAGGGTGAGGCCGGGACCCCCTAGCTGCGGAGGCAGGGTAGGGTGGTTGCGGGTCCGAAGGAGGGGCTGGACGGCACAACGACGGGGGCGGCTGCGGAGGGGGAGGTGGAGTCGGCCGGGGAAGAAGTAGAAATACCGACGCGGAATCGATCGAGAACCAGGGCGGATGCCTACCTTGGTCGCGGGATTCGGCGGATTGGACAAGGGTTTGCAAAACTACTAATGGCGCACCACCTACAAATGCGCCATTAGTAACCCTGGTTACTAATGGTGCACCAGCTGGTGGTGCGCCATTAGTAGTTTTGCAAAAAAAAATATAGTCATGGCGCACGGGGTGAGTGGTGCGCCATTACTAGTTAAACTAGTAATGGCGCACTCTGCCCCGGTGCACCATTAGTACATTTGGAGAAAAAAAGTTTGTTAGTAGTGGCGCACCGTGTGTGTGGTGCGCCATTAGTGTCCATCACACTACTGGCGCACCTGCACATGGTGCGCCACTCCTATATAGTAGTGGCGCACCACTTGTGTGGTGCGCCATTAGTGTCTATATTATCTATAGCCCCTTTCCTAATAGTGTAAGACTGTTAACTACAGATGGATCTTTAAAAGGAAAACAAACGGTGATTGTGAAAAGTCTCCATTAAGAAAGCTCGACTTGTTGCATGGATGTTTCTGACAAGTTCAAAGAGTTGACTACGATGATACTTTCTCACTCGTAGCGATGTTGAATGTCTGTTGGAATTATGTTAGTAGTTGCTGCATCATTTATGAAATCTTGCAGATAGGATGTCAAAATATTGTTTCCTCGACGGTTTCCTTGAGTAAAGGTTGTATGTGATACAACCTGAAGGTTGTGTCGATCCTAAAGGATGCTAACAAGTATGCAAAACTCCAGTGATCCTTCTATGGACTAGAGCAAGCATCTTGGTGTTGGAATATACGCTTTGATGAGATGATCAAAGATTTTGGTTTTATACAAAGTTTATGAGAAACTTGTATTTCCAAGGAAGTGAATAGGAGCACTATAGAATTTCTATGAGTAGATCAGAAATGATGTAGAATTTATGGAAAGCATAAAGGGTTGTTCAAAAAGTGTTTTTTCAAAGGAAAACCTGGATTAAGCTACCTAAACATTGAGCATCAAGATCTAAAAAGATAGTTCAAAACGCGTAATTGTACTTTCAAATGAATATATACCATGACACGATTTTGAGGGAGTTCAAAATAGATCGGCAAAGAAGGAGTTCTTGGATGTGTTATAAGGTGTGAGTATTGAGTAAGACTCAAAACCTGACCACAACAAAAGAGAGAGAAAGGACGAAGATCGTCCCCTATGCATTAGCCGTAGGCTCTATAGTATATTATGTTGTGTACCGCACCTGAAGTGTGCCTTGCCATGAGTCAGTCAAGGGTACAAGAGTGATCCAGGAATGGATCACTGGAAAATGGTCAAAGTTATCCTTATTCACTACAAGAAATATGCTAACTTGCGACCTTCAATATTGGTCACCGAATGGTCATTGATTTCCATTTGCGACCTTTTGACGACCAAAAACATACGGTCAAAAGCTGATGGTCTCTAATGATCTATAACGACCTTTTTCGTGGAATGGTCGAAGACATTTACGACCAAACGAAAGCATTGAAATTATTTTGGTTGGTGGTTGTCTGCCCAAGCCACATCGGATCCAACGTGGCAAGCTGACGTGGCAAAATTTTGACCAAATGAATTGGTCGTAGTTTAGAATCACCTCGGTCCAGTTTGACGTTTTAGATGGGCCGAGCCTATTAATTCAGCCTTTTTAATATATATTTTTTCTATTGATTTTGGTTAGCTACATGGGTCTAACCGAGCAATTTAGCCTCTTATTTTCTAGGATTCAGCCTTTTACATTCTACTTATTTTTTATTTTCAGCCATTTTTTTGCAGCTGATCCCACCAATTAGACTGGTCCCACTTATCATGCTTATCTCAAATTGGTCCCACACATCAAAAATTTAGAAATTTGTCAAACAACCATTATAACTTAGACCCCCTTGTTAAGTTTCCCTTTCACGGGTATTCAAATCACATACAGAATCATTATTTCAAACAATCCAGAGAGCAAATGAAATTCATCCAAAACAAGACTACATTAGTCTATTACAATCGTTACAATATACTACAACCCAGAAAAGCCTACTACTCCCTACAATTACAACACATAATATGCTACTCTTTGCTGATATGTTTCACAGCTTCGGATTTGGATTCACACTTCACCTGTGCAAAAAATATGAATGAACATATAAGAATAAGAATGTGTAAAGAACATCAAACTGTGGCCAATGAGGGATCCAATAACTTATAAGCAAGAATCGACAGCAAATGAAATGTACATAAATAGTATAATCAAACAAAACCTACACAAATAAACATCACGACACATCAAGCCACGGGCGCAGCAGCGCTAGCATGTGAATCAACACAACATCAAAATTAGAGCGCTGCGAGGAGGTTGTCTTTCATCGTCATGTGAGAGGCTGCCATATTATGAATCTACACCATATTTTAGCCAAGTTTTATAAACGAAGCATTTGCAAAGGAGGCTTGTAACAACAAGTATACATGAGCAAAGTGCAATGTTTTATTCGGTTATGACCATCTACATCATGATGCACTTTTCAAACAACAATACAAACATGCTGACAGATTTAACATGGTTGTAAATGACACCAACAGATATCCCACGCGATGTAGCACATAATTAGTTAAGACCACAAACCCATATGATGCTTTGAATAAAAGATATGACAATCTAAAATATGCTAGATGTTGTAAAACAAACACTAGAGGGGACTAGGGGATCGAACTGCGGTCTACCCGACACTATGCTGGGGCTCTAGCAACTTAGGAACCACAGGGGATCGACTCAAAATGACAGCCGCCTCTGGAGAGAAATATGCAGGAAAAAAATTATGCACCCTCGGCAATCGATCCCTGGATATATGACTAACATACATGAACACATCACCGTATCTAGCAGATTTCGAACAGATCTAATAGGTACAAGACAAGACATTTCAAACAAACGAGTGTTTTCCAATCGGTGATACTTGAAACATAATAATAAAGGATCTATGTCATGTGAGCGTCGAATGTGACAAGTACTAATAGATTAAATAGGTTATGTCCTTCTACAACATACATCACTATCTATCTATTTCACAACGATGAGTTCAATTTAGAAAACAGTACTGGATACAACTATTAAAAAATCAAAAAAATGGAAACAACACATTGCCTTTTCAGATTTAGTGCATAGATAGTATTTCCTTTATGTTAATCACATATGCATGTATGTATGAAGGTTTCATGAAAAGAGCAACATCTAATTAACTTGATTGCCTTGTAGATGACACACAAGATGAAGAGCACTTGGACAGAAGCTACTATACTTGTGGATGTAATTAACCTAATCTAATCTAATGGGAACAACATCACAATTCACAAGCAAACACCCATACTCTCAAATTCTGTATACTATTGGTAACTAAAATTATTTTAGTTCAAAGTAGAGTAGAGAACAAGAAACAGAGCTGCTTCATGGCACTGCTACCGTTTTTCCGCATGTGAGTTAGGCTTCCGAACGACACCTGTAACTAGTAAGTAAAGAAATCAATTCAACAAACAGACAAGGGGTTGATGCATTCAGTCAGTCTGTCTAGAATAGGAGATGGAAACATCCTTGTCAAGGCAAGTCAACCTGGGTCTAGTAAGTAAACAAATAAATTCAACCAACAGCAAAGGAGGTGATGCATTCATTTGGTGTAGAATATTAAATGGAAATGGAGTACTTGTTAAGGCAAGTCAACCTGAGCCAATCAAGTAAATAGATGAATCCAACCAACATACAAGGGGGTCGATACATCCATCCATCCATTCATTCAGATTCAGTCTAGAACATGAAATGTAAACAGAGTAGTTGCTAGCAACTCAAACAACATTGTATTCATCACATGTGTCTTTGCAGTCGGGCAACATTTCCTGCTTCTTGATCCACAGTCCGTGGAGGACGCTGATGTTGGTGCTGACATCATCAATCGGGAGGTGGTTCCTCACTGGAGCTAAGCCACACACAGACACAGACACAGACACAAACACAAACACATGGTGAGCACATAGAGGAAGGAACAGAAGTGGGCGGAAGCCAGGAGGAAGAAGCAGAGGGGCGAGTAGCAGCATAGCATATGTGGCCTCGGCACGGCCAGGACCGGGGTGAGGACATGGATGAGCTTGAAGGAGGGAGGGGCGGCATCGTCACTGGCGAAGTTGGCGAGCGCCCACTAGAGGACGTAGGTGCTGGATTTGGAGCCGCCGAGTGCCAGCCCTACGACGCTGGGCTCCGCGCTCGCTCCAGTCGCCTCTTCCTCTTTGGCAGCCATCGGTGGACCTCTTAAATGCCCTGGTTCATCAGCAAGAAGACAAGCGCCCGAAACCCTAGCACGCGGCGCACTGGATTGGATTGGACCAGATCTCCCCCGCGAGGATGGATTTGAATCGGATCGCGATGGCACATCCGGTGGGAAAGAAGGAGAAGGTGGGGGCGCTGACGGTGGTGGGGTGGAGGAGAGGGTGGGGGTCTCCGGCGATCTCGGAGGAGGTGAGGATAGGGAGGGCAGGGGAGCAGAGGGGAGAGAGGGAGGAGAAGAGAGCGAGGGGAGAAAGAAAGGAGGCGGGGGTGGATGGAAAATATCCACGAGGAGAGCTAGGTTTTCGGCTTAGGTAGGCTTGGGGTGAGGACTGTCGTTGGATCCGCGAGCATCCGACGGTGTTCCATCCACGATCCGCGTGAAATGCCTATGGACCAATCAAAATATAGTACACGCGTATGATGTCATGACCATCTAAATTGGTCATAGTTGACTAAAAATACATTTTCCAATTTTCAAGCGCTCAAAATGAGTTTTTTGTGAAGGACCTACAATATATTTGTTGCAAAATTGGATCAAATCAATTTTCTAAAATATTAGTCCATATTCAATGCACAATTGACCAAATGGTTGGGTGCCAAAAGATTTTGATCCACCTCTAGTGAAAAAGACAAATTACCGCCGATTCAGCAGGAAGCGGGTCAAATTTGAACTAGAGGTGCCTCATAGTTTTCTCATGATTTTTTTCCAAAAATAATTTTTAGGTAAAGAAGTATCTATTTAATAAGAGATCCAACAAAATTTGGCAAGATTCAACCCCTAGCTATGAACGGTCATGCCCGCTGTTTTGACCGCATTTTAAAACGGGCATAACAAATTAAAAAATCATAAAAATGCAAAACCTTCGCATTGTGTCATAACATGTTACCAAATTACCATGAAAAATAATAAACTTTTAATATGGTAATTATTTAAAAAAGTGTTCTCAGAAATGAGTTATCATGTGTGAAGATTCATGGCTTTCAAGCCAAATGATCAATCTCGTGGCCACATTCATGCCATAGTTTGTTCAAATGATCTCATATTTTGCACAAGGGTGCATGTTGAAATGAAAAACAATGTTGTCTAAGGGAGTTTTCATTTTCCTTGCACAAAAAAATCATTTTCTTTTTTCCGAGTGCCCAAAATGAGTTTTTTTGTGAAGGACCTACCAAATATTTGTTGGAAAATTGGACCAAATAATTTTTTTAAAATATTAGTCCATATTAAATGCACAATTTACCAAATGGTTGGGTGCCAAAAGTTTCGATCTACCTCTCATGAAAAAGACAATTTTTTGCCGATTTAGTAAGAAGTGGGTCAAATTTGAACTAGACATGCCTCATAGTTTGCTCTTTATTTTTTCCAAAAATCATTTTGAGGTACAAAAGTATCTATTTAATAAGAGAAACACCAAAAGTTTTCCAAATTTCAACCACTAGCTAGGAACGGTCATACCCGCCGTTTTGACCGCATTTTGAAATGGGCCTGAAAATTCCAAAACAAAATTCAAAAAATTGGAAAACCTTCGCATTGTGTCATTATATGTGACCAGATTACTAGGTAAAATAAAAAAATTGTAATACGGTAATTATTTTTAAAAAGTGTTCTCATAAATGACCAATCATATGTGAAGATTTATGGCTTTCACGCCAAATGATCAATCTTATGGCCGCATTCATGTCATATTTTGTTGAAATGATCTCATATTGTGCACAAGGGTGCATATTGGAATGCAAACAATGTTGCTTAAGGAAGTTTTCATTTTCTTTGGACGGAAAATTCATTTTCCATTTTTCGAGTGTCCAAAATGAGTTTTTTGTGAAGGACCTACCATATATTTGTTGCAAAATTGGACCAAATCATTTTTCTAAAATGCTAGGACATATTTAATCCACAAATGACCAAATGTTTGGGTGTCAAAAGCTTTGATCCACCTCTCGTGAAAAAGACAATTTTTTGCCGATTCTTGGAAGCGGATCAAATTTGAAGTGCAACTACATTATAGTTTGCTATTTCATTTTCCAAAAAATAATTTCTAGGTACACAAGTATCTATTTAATCAGAGAAACACCAAAATATTTCCAAGATTCAATCACTAGGTAGGAACGGTCATACCCGTTGTTTTGACCGCATTTTGAAATGGCCATAAAAAAAATGGAAAACTTTGCATTGTGTCATTATATGTTAGAGAGTTACCAGGAAAAATAATAAACTTGTAATACGGCAATTGTTTTTAAAAAGTGTTCTTAGAAATGGGCGATCATGTGCGAAGATTCCTGGCTTTTAAGCCAAATGATCGATCTTATGGGCACATTCATGACATAGTTTGTTGAAATGATATAATATTATGCACAAGGGTGCATATTAGAATGGAAAATAATGTTGATTAAGGAATTTTTCATTTTCCTTGTATGTAAAAATCATATTCCATTTTTCAAGTGCCCAGAATGATTTTTTATGAAGGACCTACCATATATTTGTTTCAAAATTGGACCAAATCATTTTTCTAAAACACTAGGCCATATTTAATGTACAATTGACAAAATGGTTGGGTGTTAAAAGCTTTTATCCACCTCTCGTGAAAAAGACAAATTTATGTCGATTCAGTTGGAAGCGGGTTAAATTTGAACTGCAGCTACATTATAGTTTGCTCTTTATTTTTCCCAAAAATCATTTAAACGTACATATGTATATATTTAATCAGAAATACATGGTCTGGTGGCTTGACGTCCAGGTTTGGATGGTGGTTGAGGGCCCCGACTCCAGAGCGCGTGAACTTGCATGCCACCCGCATGGTGACCGCTTGACCGTTGCGTTGCCACGCGTTCCGGGTGGAATAAGCATGTCTCGTGGGTTGGACAATCCCTCGATAGGTGTTAGGAATAAGAATACAATAGAAGAATCTCACGAGGAGACTGAACAAAGCTCAAACATGAATTAGCACCCAAGTGTTTGATTAGCGGTGCGGGTAATGCATATAGACAATGGGTCTAAACTTTGGCTGAGGATGATCATATACTAAGGAGACTCGCTTGGATTTTTTTTAGCTCAAATGGATGAACCTAGGTGGCACTTGCTATGCAAAGTAACACATTGTGCACAAATATGAATATTGAAGCTGGGATCAAATGATTAAATGGATTGAGCTGAAATTTGGTGTAGGATGTTAATTTGGGCATATGAAGGCAATGTAAAAAAATTATACCATGTGGACTTGCCAAAGTGACACTTCCTTCACAATATGCCAATCTGGACAGAAAATGGTAATTGAAACTGGGCTCACATCGATGATTGGATTGAGCTGAAATTTGGAGGAGGATGATAATTTGGGCACATTAAGGTAGTGTAAAAATTTCATAAAATTTGGATGAAAAAAATTGTACTTCCTTCACAATGCTCTCTATTGAAGAGAATAATGGGAAAAATATTGAGTGAAACTAGCTAAATTAAATGAGCTAAAATTTGGTGGAGTGAGGTTATATGGTCAGTTTAATTCCATGGTAAATTTTGTGGAGAGCTATGTTTTGGGCACATAGAAGATGTGGAAAAAATTCAACTCATCGGGATATTCCTATCTAGTACTTCCTTCACAAAGCTGTTAGCTGAACACAAACTTTGGAAATTTGCTAAGAAAGATTTACTAGGAAAATAATTATGAAAGTTTTCATGAGTTAATGATTTGGATAGGAAAGAGTGCCCAAAAAATTTGAGGGTCATCAAAGAAACAGAAATAGCACTTCCTTCAGAAAGTGCTATTGTGAACATAATAGGAAAATGAATATTGCTGAATTAATTTCCAACTACGGAAGGAAGGGTTTTCACATATTTGAGGAATATATGATCCAAAGTATTTATGAGAATTTTTCGAGAATTTTTGGAATGACAGAATAGTTGGTTGCTTCACACACTAGGCAAAAATTCACACATGGACATGACACGTAGTCAAAACTGATGATGTGGCAACAAGTCATAGCTATGACCATCTATATTGGTCGTAATTAGCTAAAAATTAGGCAATGGAACAGGGCTATCCGCTTTACGACCATTTCCAGTAAGGAAATAACGACCTTTCTGAAGAAAATGGTCGTTATTTTTTGGGGTTAGGACCCCTCCGGACATCTTACGACCAATTGGTCTCAAATGGTCGTAGATTTACGACCAATTCTGCGAGTGTCACTGACAGAAGGTCATTAGTTGACATATTTCTTGTAGTGAGTAACTAGTGGACTAAGGAATTTTTGTCGACTATGGAGGTGGTAAAAGAGTTTGTCGTAAAGGGTTACGTTGATGCAAGGTTTGACACTAATTTGCATAACTCTCGGTAATAAGCCGGAATCGTATAGTGGAGAAGTCATTTGAAATAGATCCAAATGACACGTGGTACCTGCATCTACAGGATGACATAAAGATTTGTAAAGAACACACGGATCTGAAAGGTTCAGACCCGTTGACTAAAAACCTCTCTCACAAGCAAGATATGATGAGACCCCATGGGTGTTAGATTCATTACAATCACATAGTGATGTGAACTAGATTATTGACTCTAGTGCAAGTGGATGACTGTTGGAAATATGCCCTAGAGGCAATAATAAATTGGTTATTATTATATTTCCTTGTTCATGATATAATTGTATTAACCGGAAACCGTAATACATGTGTGAATACATAGACCACACCATGTCCCTAGTGAGCCTCTAGTTGACTGGCTCGTTGATCAATAGATGATCATGGTTTCTTGACCATGGACATTGGTTGTCCTTGATAACGAGATCACATCATTAGGAAAATAATGTGATGGACAAGACCCAATCCTAAGCATAGCACAAGATTGTGTAGTTCGTCTGCTAGAGCTTTTCTAATGTGAGGTATCATTTCCTTAGACCATGAAATTGTGCAACTCCCAGATACTGTAGAAATGCTTTGGGTGTATCAAACATCACAACGTAACTGGGTGACTATAAAGGTGCACTACAGGTATCTCTGAAAGTGCTTGTTGGGTTGGTACGAATCAAGACTGGGATTTGTCACTCCGTGTGACGGAAAGGTATCTCTGGGCCCACTCGGTAACACATCATCATAATGAGATCAATGTGACTAAGGAGTTACTCACGGGATCATGCGTTATGGAACGAGTAAAGAGACTTGCCGGTAACGAGATTGAACAATGTATAGGGCTATTGACAATCGAATCTCGGGCAAGTAACATACCGATTGACAAAGGGAATTGTATACTTGATTAATTGAATCCCCGACATCGTAGTTCATCCGATGAGATTATCGTGGAACATGGGGGAGCCAGTATGGGTATCTAGATCCAGCTATTGGTTATCGGCCAGAGAGGTGTCTCGATCATGTCTGCATGGTTCGCGAGCCCGTAGGGTCTACATACTTAAGGTTTGGTGACGCTAGAGTTGTAATGGGAATTGTATGTGGTTACTGAAAGTTGTTCGGAGTCCCGGATGAGATCCCGGACGTCACGAGGAGTTCCGGAATGGTCCGGAGGTAAATATTTATATATGGGAAGTCCTATTTTGGCCACGAGAACATGTCTGGGATTTTTTGGTATTGTACCGGGAAGGTTCTAGAAGGTTCCAGAGTGGGGCCCGCGTGCATGGGGGGACCCACATGAACGTGGGTAATGGGGGCAAGGCCCAACACCCGTGGTCAAGGCGCACCAAGACCCCCTAGAAGGAATATGATCATATCCCGAAGGGATAAGATCAAGATTCCTAAAAAGGGGGGATAACAATTAGTGGGGAAGGGAAAACATGGCATTCCTTTCCTCCCACCTTTGCCAATGCCCCAATAGACATGGAAGTCAAGAAACCAGCCCCTCCACCCCTATATATAGGGGGAGGCGCATGGGTGCCTCACCCCTTGCCCCGGGCACAGCCCTTCCCCCTCTTACACCTCCTTCTCCATTGTAGTGCTTAGCGAAGCTATGCCGGAGAACCACGAGCTCCACCGCCACCACGCCGTCGTGCTGCCAGAGCTCGCCCTGAACTTATCCTCCCCCTTACTGGATCAAGAAGGATGAGACGTCCCCGGGCTGTATGTGTGTTGAACGCGGAGGCGTCGTTCGTTCAACGCTTGGATCGTATCTTCCGCGATTTGAATCACCGCGAGTACGACTCCATCAACCACGTTCTTTGCAACGCTTCCGCTTACCGAACTTCAAGGGTATGAAGATGCACTCCCTGTCTCTCGTTGCTAGCATATCCTAGATTGATCTTGGTGAGACCTAGGATTTTTTTGAATTATTACTACGTTCCCCAACACATACATCCCATGGTTATTCCAGGATCAGCAAATTGTAGCATATCTCACTATTGGAATCAGAGAATTTGCCGTCAGCCTCTTCTTTGCCGTCTGCTAGCTGATGGCAAATACCCTATTTGTCGTTAGTCACAAAAAACGGACGGCAAAGAGCAGACTGGTGGCAAAGATACTCTTTGTCATCAGTCTGGTCTTTGTCGTGCGCCAGCAGACGGCAAAGAGAAGGACGGCAGACGGCAAAGAGCACGGGACGGCTCACCACGCACCCCCTCTCTCCCATAACGGCCGCTCTCTTTGCCGTCTGCCTTATACCTCTTTGTCGTTGGGCGCAGACGGCAAAGAGAGGGCACCCCTAACGGTCGTCTCCCCCACCCCACATCCCCCTCTCTCCGACAGATCTCTCTCTATATCACCCACTCTCTCCGCGAGCGCCGCCTCCCTCGCCGTCCTCCTCCGCTCGCGCCCTTGCCCTCGCCGTCCTCCCTCCGCCCACGCCCTCGCCCTCGCAGTCCTCCCTCCGCCCGCGCCCTCGCCCTCGCCCTCCTTGCCGTCCTCCCTCCTCCCCCGCCCTCGCCCTCGCCCTCCCTCGTCGCCCCCTACGCCCGTGCCCTTGCCCTCTCCCTCCTCCCTCGCCGCCTCCCTCTCCCTCACCCTCGCCATCCTCCCTCGCCGCCCTCTGCAAGCAGCTCCCTCCTCCCGCATCAGCGCCCCCTTCACCCACGCCCGGCTGCCTGCTTCAACCTCGTGCTCGCCGTCGAACAGCGCACGGTCTGCCTCGTCGACGCGCACTTTCGGTGCGACGCGGCGGGGCGGGGCCCGGGACCGGAGCCCGCTGACCTCCCTGGCCGACGCGAGGTGATTCCCCCTCCGCGAGATGTACTATGATAATGCTGAAAATGTTTTAGAATTTGACCTATTTTAGAATTTGTGTATATGCTGAAATGCAGAATCTGTATGGGGGAAGTGCTTGCAATGTTTTTTTGGTATTTTTTCCTTGGTGTCTTGTGAGTTATGCAAAGAGGAGGTTCATATTCGTAGTAGATTATTGGGGTGTTGAACCGGAGAGGTTACATAAATCTTGCGGAGAAGATTTTTGCCATGACCGGGAAAACATTTAGGAAGAAACAATTTGAAAGCTTGGGACTTATTGAAGAAAGAGTATACGCAATTCATGGTGTTAGTTACTCGAAAAATCCATGAACAAAATGAACTTGCCCGACGCCCGACGCCCGTCGCCCGACACCCGACGCCCGACCCCCGGCACTGACACTCGACCCCCGACTCCCGACACCCCGGCATTGACCCTCGTCCCCTGACCCTGACGAGGAAGAAGAAAGAAGAGGAAAAAGGAACCCCGGCTCCCCGACACTGACCCTCGACCCCCGACCCCCGACGCTCGACGCCACTGACCCTCGACCCTTGACCCCCGACGCCACAGACCGTCGACCCCCGACCCCCGACACCACTGACCCCCGACCCCCGATCCCGGACGCCTGACACCCGACACCACTGACCCTCGACCCTCGACCCCCGACGCCAATGACCCCCGACCCCGACCCCGACCACTGGCACCCGGCCCCCGACGGCCGACGCCACCGACCCCGACCACCGACCCCCAACGCCACTGACACCCGACCCCGACTCCCGAGCCCAGACAGCACTGTCTCCCGACCCTCGACCCCGACGCCACTGACCCTAAGCCCCCGATGCCACTGACCCTCGACCGCCGACCCCCGACCCTCGACGCCACTGACCCTCGACCCCCCGACCCCCAACGCCATCAACCCCCAACCCCCGACCCCCGACACCTCTTCGACCTCTTGTTAACCGAAAAGACCCCCGATCCCCGACGCCACTGACCCTCGACTCCCGACGACACTGATCCCCGACCACCGACGCCAGTAACCCCCAACCCTCGACGCCACCCGACCCTCGACGCCACTGACCCTCGACCCCCGATGCCACATACCCTCGACCCACGTCCCCCAACCCCCGACGTCACTGACCCTCGATCCCCGACCACCGACCCCCGACGCCACTAACCCTCGACCCCCGACCCCCGACGCCACTAACCCCCAACCCCCGACCCCCGACACCTCTTCGGCCTCTTGTTAACTGAAAAGACCCCCGACCCCCGACGCCACTGACCCAGGACCCCCGACGACTCTGGCCCCCGACCACCGACGCCACTAACCCCAACCCCTGTTGCCACCAACACCCGACACTGCCGACTCTCGACGGCACTCACTCCCGACGCCACTAAGCCCCAACGAGGTCATAGTTCTGTAAATTATGAGTTAGGTCACATATTTTCTGATCATGTTAATTATAAAAACATCATATTTGTGTTGACTGTGTGAATTTCAATGTGCAGTTGTTCGATGACCTCCACGTGCGTTGGACGAGCTCTGCCCCTGCGTTTGTTGGTGAGCACAAATGACTTGTCCTCCTACCCCCTTAATTTGCTCTGTTTCGGTCTTCGTGCTGATGAAACTTGCTAGCTATAGGTTTCTTCAATCACGAGTATGCGTGACTAGTATGTGTCTCCCGTTTGAAAGGGCGACATCTATAGATATGCATGTCTTTGCATATTTATAACCGCCATCCTTTCGAATAGTCCAATGTTATCCATGGATAGCCCGAGTATGTGTAGATTGAGTTCGTTTTCCCGTATGCTGTGCTCCGGATCCGATGCGGAATTTCATAAGTGCCTCCCTGTTGTTCTCCGGCTACACATCCTCTCTGCTTATTACCGAGACGTGTATCAAGAGAACAATGGGGAGGTGCTGCCAAAATTCTGCGTCGGATCTGGAGCAGAGCATGGGAAAACGAACCCAATCTACACATACTCGGGTGGGATTAGGACCTATCTTTACCTATTAGTGTGTAGGTTGCATGTACGTAATAAAACTGACAAACTTGATTAGCGGATGAATATAGATGATGAATCATATATTTATTTCTTGTGTGCCCATAGGTAGCTAGGCAAGATGAGTGATCGTGCTTGGATGTACACTTGTCACCCTAGTCACAAAGACATGACCCATGAATGGTTAAAAAACTAGGGGGTTGTAAGAGCCGCATTCGCAAATGGCCAGCAAAAAACATGGTGCCCCTGTCCCAACTACGAGAACTGGAAAAAGTAGATAGCGTTTGAAATGGGTAAACACCTGCAGAAGTGGGGTTTTACACCTAATTATACGGTGTGGACTTTTCATGGTGAGTCTGACCAACGTGTCAGAGCTGAGGTGATTCGTCGTCGCACCGACGAGCATGGTACCGTGATCGAAGACATGGTGCAAGACTTTGATGATGCTCGGGATTCGGATGCTGAGATGGAGGAATCTGCAAAGGCCTTCTATGAAATGTTGGTGTCTTCAAAACGTCCTCTCCACGAGCAGACTGAGCTTTGTCAGCTGGATGCCATCGCGCAAGTAATGGCTCTGAAGGCTCAATTCAACCTAGGCAGAGAATGTTATGACGCGTTGATGACGATATTTGGATGCTTTCTACCCAAAGGCCATGTACTGCATGCAAACCTGTACCAGTCAGAGAAAATCCTCCGTGTACTTAAGATGCCCTATGAGAAGATACATGCCTGTGAGAATGGATGTGCCTTATTTAGGCTTGAGTATGCGACCTTGAACTATTGCCCCATTTGCAATTCTTTCAGGTATATTGTGGTAGACAACGGTATGGGTGAGAAGAATCAGACCAAAATCCCCAGTAGTGTTCTTCGGTATCTGCCAATCGTACCAAGACTTCAACGTCTTTTCATGGTCGAAGAGACGGCCAGACAAATGACATGGCACAAATTTGGCAAAAGAACCGAACTAGATGCGGATGGGAACAAGATGCTGGTACACACTTCAGATGGTTTTGCATGGAAGCACTTCGATGCATTACATAAGGACAAATCGGTAGATCCAAGGCATCCTAGAGTTGCCATCAGCACGGATGGGTTCAATGTGTATGGTAGGACGGCAACAAAATTAGTTGTTGGCATGTATTTGTCATTCCACCCAATCTCCCACCTGGAGAGATTATGAAAATAAAGAACATTTTCCTGACGTTGATAATTCCAGGGCCCAACTATCCGGGGAAGAATATGAATGTGTATATGCAGCCGCTTAAGGATGAGTTGCAAGAAGCCTGGGATAATGGGATCAAGACATACGCCACTGCTACCAAAACAAATTTCAAAATGCATGTGTGGTACATGTACTCGATGCATGATTATCCGGCATTTTGCTATTTGCTGGCTGGTGTGTGCATGGAAGGTTCCCGTGCATCACATGTAAGGCCGCTCTTCAGTTCCGTTGGCTGCAGGCTGGTCGCAAGTTTTCTTGCTTAGACATGCATAGACAGTTCCGGGATCCTGACCATAAGTTCAGAAAAGACAAGAAGAATTTCATCATAGGTAGAGTTGTCAAAAACACTACACCAGCTGCGTTGACAAGCCAACAGACGCTTGATCAGTTAAACGCTCTCGAGCCCAATCCTTTGCGTCCGGGGTACTTCAAAGGGTATAATACGAAACACGCCTGGATTCACAAGTCATGCTTATGGGATCTGCCTTACTTCAAAGACCTCCTTTGCCCACACAACAACGATGTGATGCACACTGAAAAGAATATTGCAGAGGCCATTTTTGGTACATTGTTCGGCATAGAGGGGAAGTCAAAAGATAATCCTAAGGCTAGAATGGACCTGGAGTCTATTGTGATAGACCGTTACAAAACTTGCGACAAAGGAAAGCAAAGCAAAGCATAGCGGAGCCAAAGGCATGGTTCAATCTTGAAAAGCCAACTATGAGGGAAATGCTATTGTGGGTGAAAAAGCGGTTGATGTTCCTCGTGGGTATGCTACGAATCTAAAGAGGGGAGCGAGTCTTGAGAAATTGAAAATATTTGGTCTCAAGAGTCATGATTGGCACATATGGATTGAGCGGGTAATGTCGGTGATGTTGCGTGGCTTTATCCCTGAGGATGAATAGCTAGTACTGGCAGAGCTGAGCTATTTGTTCCGTTCTCTTTGTGCAAAAGAACTATCGCCTAGCATGCTAGTTGAAATGGAAGAGTTAGCGGCGGAGTTAATCTGCAAATTAGAAAAGATCTTTCCACCGGGCTTCTTTAATCCAATGCAGCATTCGATTTTGCATCTCCCGACCGAGGCAAAATTGAGGGGGGGGCATTCAAAATTGATGGTGCTACTCAACTGAGAGGATGTAGAAGACGCTTCGAGCTAAATGTAAAAAATAAACATAGAATTTAAGCATCGATGGTCGAGGTATTCATTATTGAGGAGGCAGCAAACTTCGTGACAACACACTACATTCCAAAAATCATCATTTGCATAACCCGAAGCCTCGGTACAATGAGGGCGATCCTAAAAAAGGTCGATCCAACCTCAGCCTATTCAAAGGTGAAGCTCGCACCATCCGGTGCTTCGAAACGGAAATCATTGGATGTCGAAGAATCGCGGACCATTTCATTATATATCTTCACCAACCTAACGGAAGTGCGGTCGTACATCAAGTTAGTTCTCGGTAAATTATTGTTCGGCAACTTCTATGTCCTTTGAACTACTCTTATTCCCAGATATTTGATATAGTCGATACGTCGCCGAATTCTCGGATGGGGCGGTCATCGAAAAGGATTCCGTCGAAGAGTATGAGCTTCTCGCTAAGCATGGAGGCGACTATCCCGGTTTCATCTCTTGGTTCAAACAAAGGGTAATTAGTTACCATTGATGGGCCATTTGATTTCTTGGTCTAATTTGCGGCTAATGCATCCATTCTTTCGTATTAAACTTGTAGGCTGATGCAGAGTCTATGGACGCCGAGTTGAGACAAGTCACTAATGGTTTTGACTATAAGGTCCGTTCATTTGACAAATACAACATCAACGGGTATCACTTTCGTACCTTTGTTAAAGAGCTATCTATGCCCGACCTAAAGACTACAAATTGTTCTGTCTCTGCTATCGGCGAAGGAGGCACCGAGTATTATGGAAGAGTTGAAGCAATTTATGAACTTCTATTCTATGGTGAAAACCCACCGACCGTCATAGTCTTCAAATGTTATTGGTTTGAGCCAAGGGAGACTAGAAGGACTCATTAACATATAGGACTAGTCGAAATCAACCAGAACACCCACTTAGATGTTCCCGATGTCTATATTACGGCTCAACAGGAGACACAAGTTTTCTATCTACCGTGGGCCTACCAAACTGATCCAAATATGAAAGGTTGCGATGTCGTTTATGAAGTGCCGCCACATTTTAGACCACCTACCCTCAATGAAGAGGATTACAAAGCTCACATTAACCTAGATACATATGAAGGATAATTCTTCCAAGAAACACGTATGTCCAAGAAACGTTTCAAGAACCGCTCTACTTCACCATAGAACATTGAAGTAGGCAACGACAGTGAATCCATCTTAACCCCTGAGCCCGAACAGGAAGAGCCGGAAGAAGAAAAGGTTACTGCTGCGGATGACCTTTCACTTCTTGACCGATTACATAATGGTGGCCTTCCACATGTTCTTCCTGATAGTGATGATCATGATGCATTTATTGATGATAGTGATGATCATGATGCATTTATTGACCCCGAAGCATATATAGACGAGCACGATTGTTATTAGTTCATGTGAGGTATTCAACTATTACTATATATAAATTTTGAGTTCATGTTAGGTATTCAATTTTTATTAGTCATGTTGGTATTGATGATGATGATACACTTAAATTATATACATTTTATTACTCATGTTGGTATTTATGTTGTAGTAATTTCATTTACTCTTTGTCATGACAGGTGTTAAAGATGGTGGGAAAGGGTCGAAAGCACTCCACGGCTCCTTCTTCGTCGGCGGGTGGTGGGATGGGTACTTCCATTCCTGCCTTGCCTCTTCGGAGAGCGTTGCTCTCTACTCTGCATGGAGTGACCGCTTCCTCGACTCTCACGACCCCCGTGAGAGGAGGTCGACCCCCTGCGAAGTCGAGAGGTACTAAAGGTACATGTGGCTGCGGGAGGAGGTCGACCCCCCGCGAAATCGAATGTCGCCGCGTGCTTCAAAACTTTCGGCACGAGGCTCACGTGCAGGCTGTTCGAGACTACTATGTCTCGCGGCATATTAGGAAGGACAAGGCTAAGTGCCGCGATTCTAAGATGGAGATGGAGCATTACATGAAGGTAATTACATATTATTAAGGCCTTGTAGTTAGTTTCCTTGATTTGATTCTTACGCGTTGCGCTCAAAATTCTCTTTATTAACTTAGGTGCCCCCGAGATGGTGTGTGGATAAGATGGATTGTTGGGAGGCCTTGGTGGATCAGTGGTGCTCCAAAACGTGGGAGGCCAGCCACAACAACGGCAAGGAGAGGCGTGGCAAAATGGTTGGTGTGCCACACCATCAAGGGAGCGTCAACTTAATCCAATTTGGCGAGAACTGGGTATGTCATTTGCTTCATGCCTCATGCAATTCATTCTTATAATGCTATCTTGAGCCCTTTACTAATACACATTCCTCTCTCTCTCTTTCTTTTAGGCGCGTCATAATAAGACGGAGGTGCCACAGATGTACGACCTGTATGCGATGGCCCATACTGCCTCTTACAAGAAGGTCAAGGCGTTCTCTGAGTCTGACCTCGAGCATCCAGAAAACTTCACCAACATCTCCTCCCACCACAAGCTCGTGAAGTACAGAGATCACGGGAAGGCGAGGAAAGGGGAGCACTTTAACACAAGCGAGGGGCCTATTGATCTAGAGCTGGTGATGCTAGCTCGCAAGGGGAGGCCCCATGGCTCGATTGCCATTGGAGACGGCCTTATATGTTGTCCTAGCACTCTCCGGCAGATAAAGGCACGCCAAACGGGCTCCTGTCCTGAGATAACACCTCGTCCACGGCGAGTCGAGCTCGCCATCGAGGTTAGTTTAATGGGCTCAACTATCTTTCCTCATTATGTTGTGCGTGGGAACCAATATGATTACAATTCTAACAATGAGTTGTGTTGCAGGCTGCTATTCTGAAAGAGAGAGAGGCAAAGTTGGCGCTTTTGGCGGAGAAGGATAAGGAGATGAAGGAGTTGGAAGAGAGGACGACTGCGTTGGTGGAGGCGGAGAGGGCACAGAATGATGCGTCTAACAGGGCCATGTACGAGCTCTTCGTGGTAAGTTTCTTCTTCATATTTTTTCAAATCTTGCATTTTAATGTTCGTTTCATTAATAACTAAAAAGTTTGACTTGTCGAAACCAAATGTACAGTCTATGTGTGAGAAGACCGGCCACGTCCCTCCGGCGATGCCAGTCATTAACATGGCGGGGACGGCGAGTTTCATTTCAATGAAGTGATCTCAAGAGTGTCATCATGCTAACGACACATTGCAAATGATGTTTGGTGCAGAATATCTCCCAAAACACATCGCACGACCCTTCGAGAGTGGAGCCTTCTCCAGGGCAGCCTTCTCCAGGTGAAACAAGCCAAAGTCACCGTGCTTCACCGCCGTGATGACGATAATGGTATGTTATTTCTAGTGTTTTGCCTAACAACCGCATAATGGTCTTTGCTTACCTTACCCAATATGGCTTAATAAGCATACTTAGCTCCAAAATGACATATTTAACCCAAGTTAGCTCCAAAACGACATATAGTTAGCTTGTCTTCCACCTAAATGACATAATTAGCTTAGTTATCTCCAAAATGGCCTATTTAATAAAAAAAATGACCTATACTTAGCTAAGTTCTCTCCTAAATGACATAATAAGTCTTACGTAGCTCCAAGATGACCTATTCCCCCTAACTTAGCTATTAAATAGCCTATAATTAGCTTAGCTAGCTCCAAAATGGCTTAATAAGCATAGTTAGATCCAAAATGACCCATTTTACCCAAGTAAACTCCGAAATGACCTATAGTTAGCTATGCTTCCACCAAAATGACATAATTAGCTTAGTTAGCTCTAAAATGGTCTATTTAATAATAAATGACCTATACTTAGCTAATTATCCTCCAAAATGACATAATTAGCTCCAAAAAGGCATACTTAGCTAATTTAGCTCGAAGAAGAGGACAAGAGGAGAAGAAAGAGGAAAAATTAAAAGAAGGAAGAAGAAGAAGAAGAGAAGAAGGAGAAGAAGAAGGAGAAGGAGGAGGAGAGAAGAAGAAGGAGAAGAAGGAGGGCTCCTTCTCCTTCTCCTCCTCCTCCTTCTTCTTCTCCTTCTTCTTCTCTTCTTCTTTTCTTCTTCTTCTCCTCCTCCTTCTCCTACTCCTTCTCCTCCTCCTCCTTCTTCTTCTTGTTTTTCTTCTCTTTCTTCTTCTCTTCTTCCTTCTTCTCTTTCTTCTTCTACGTAGCTTATTTTGCCCAACAAAGACATACTTAGCTAATTATCCTCCAAAATGACATAATTAGCTCAGTTAGCTCCAAAATGGCCTGTTTAATAAAAAATGACCTATACTTAGCTAATTATCCTCCAAAATGACATAATTAGCTCCAAAAAGGAATATTTATCTAATTTAGCTCGAAGAAGAGGACAAGAGGAGAAGAAAGAGGAAAAATGAAAAGAATGAAGAAGAAGAAGAAGAGAAAGAGAAGGAGAAGGAGGATAAGAAGGAGAAGGAGCCCTCCTTCTCCATCTGCTTATCCTTCTTCTTCTCTCCTCCTTCTTCTCCTTCTTATTATCTTCTTCTTTTCTTCTTCTTCTCCTCATCCTTCTCCTTCTCCTTCTCCTCCTCCTGCTCCTCCTCCTCCTCCTTCTTGTTCTTCTTCTTCTTTTTATTCTCCTTCTTCTTCTCTTCTTGCTTCTTCTCTTTCTTCTTCTATGTAGCTTATTTTCCCCAACAAAGACATACTTAGCTAATTATCCTCCAAAATGACATAGTTAGCTTAGTTAGCTCCAAAATGGTCTATTTAATAAAAAATGACCTATACTTAGCTAATTATCCTCCAAAATGACATAATTAGCTCCAAAAAGGCATACTTAGCTAATTTAGCTCGAAGAAGAAGACAAGAGGAGAAGAAAGATGAAAAATGAAAAGAAGAAGAGAAGAAGAAGAAGAGAAGAAGAAGGAGAAGGAGCCCTCCTCCTTCTCCTTCTTCTTCTCCTTCTTCTTCTCTCCTCATTCTTCTCCTTCTTCTTCTCCTTCTTCTCTTCTTATTTTCTTATTCTTCTCCTCCTCCTTCTCCTTCTCCTTCTCCTCCTCCTCCTTCTTCTTCTTCTTTTTATTCTCCTTGTTCTTCTCTTCTTGCTTCTTATCTTTCTTCTTCTACGTAGCTTATTTTCCCCAACAAAGTCATACTTAGCTAATTATCCTCCAAAATGACATAATTAGCTTACTTAGCTCCAAAATGGTCTATTTAATAAAAAATGACCTATACTTAGCTAATTATCCTACAAAATGACATAATTAGCTCCAAAAAGGCATACTTAGCTAATTTAGCTCGAAGAAGAGAACAGGAGGAGAAGAAAGAGGAAAAATGAAAAGAAGGAAGAAGAAGAAGAAGAAGAGAAGAAGAAGAGAAGAAGAAGAAGAAGGAGAAGGAGGAGGAGAAGGTCCTTCTTCTTTTCTCCTCCTTCTTCTCCTTCTTCTTCTCCTTCTTCTTCTCTTCTTCTTTTCTTCTTCTTCTCCTCCTCCTTCTCCTTCTCCTTCTCGTTGTCCTCCTCCTTCTTCTTCTTTTTCTTCTCCTTCTTCTTCGCTTCTTACTTCTTCTCTTTCTTCTGCTATGTAGCTTATTTTCCCCCAACAAAGACATACTTAGCTAATTATCCTCCAAAATGACATAATTAGCTTAGTTAGGTAAAAACATCATAAGAACCTTGGTCAACTCATTAAAATGACTAATTTAGCTCCAAAATTACATGATAAGCTCAAAACGGCATAAGAACCTTGGTTAGCTCATGAATATTATATACTTAGCTTGTTTTCCTCTAAAATGACATAATTACCCATTTAGCTCCAAAATACATACTTCGATAATTTAGCTCCAAGAAGAGGAGAAATGAAAAGAAGGTTAGAAGAAGAAGAGGAGAAGGAGAAGGAGAAGAAGGAGAAGGAGTCCTACTTCTTCTCCTTCTTCTTCTCCTTCTTCTTCTCCTTCTTCTTCTTCTTCTCTTCTGGTCTTCTTCTTCTTCTTCTTCCTTCCTTTTATTTCTCCTCTTCTCCTCTTCTTGGAGCTAAATTATCTAAGTATCTATTTTTGGAGCTAAATGGAATTGAAACTTACTTATGTCTTCTCCTCTTCATCTAGTCTTCTTCTTCTAACTTACTTATTTCCCATTTTATATATTACATTCACTCACTACAAGGAATATGCTAATACATGACGCTATTTTTTCGTCGCTACATCGTCACGGTTTTTAACTTACGACGATCTCATCACGAAAAATCAAGCGTCGAAAACGGAGCGTCACAAATGAACAACAGCGACGTTTTGATCAAAATCGTCGTAACTTTTACGACGATTCCAGGATTGTCGTAACCTTTACGACGATCCTAAAACGTCGCTGGCAATCAAACCCAGTCTTACATGGCAGTCCTACGTGGAAAAATTACGACGAAATCAAAATGTCATGGTTGAAATCAGCCCAACCCATTTCATTTGATCACATGGGCTGGTTTTAATATTTTTGGGCCTTTTCTTATTGGGCTTCTTTTGGGGCCTTATCATATTTACAGCCACTTTTAATATTCTTTTTCGAATTTTGGTTTGTGGCCTTTTACTTTCTATTGATTTTCTTTTTTGGCCATTTTATTTTTGTACTGGTCCCATGCTACTTCTCAAACAACAGTGCCAGAAATTGACACGTTGACGGAGATTGGGCTTGCGTTGGTTTTTTCCCTTGAAGAGGAAAGGGTGATGCAGCACAGGAGCAGTAATTATTTCCCTCAGTTTGAGAACCAAGGTATCGATCCAGAAGGAGGATCTCGTCAAGTCCAGAGTACCTGCGCAAACACAAAAGAGGTTGCACCCAACGCTTCAAAGGGGTTGTCAATCCCTTCAAGATTGTTTGCAAAGTGATATCTGAAGGCGGAAAGTGCAACGAAGTAAAAAGTGTAAGGCTGAAAATATGGTGTGGAGTAGACCCGGGGGCCATAGTGTTCACTAGAGGCTTCTCTCAAAATAGCAAATATCACGGTGGGTAAAAAATTACTGTCGAGTAATTGATAGAACCGCGCAAAGTCATGACGATATCTAAGGCAATGATCATACATATAGGCATCACGTTCGAGACAAGTAGACCGATACTTTCTACATCTACTACTATTACTCCACACATCGATCGCTATCCAGCATGCATCTAGTGTATTGAGTTCATGACGAACAGAGTAACGCCTTAAGCAGGATGACATGATGTAGAGGGATAATCTCAAACCAATGATGAAAAACCCATCTTTTTACCCTTGATGGCAACAACACGATGCATGCCTCGCTACCCCTTCTGTCACTGGGTGAGGTCACAGCACGGTATGAACCCAAAACCAAGCACTTCTCCCATTGCAAGAATCATAGATCTAGTTGGCCAGACAAAACCCACAACTCGAAGAGAATTACAAGGATATGAAATCATGCATAAGAGAGATCAAAAGAAACTCAAATAAGATTCATAGATAATCTGATCATAAATCCACATTTCATCGGATCTCGACAAAAACATCGCAAAAGAAGATTACATCGGATAGGTCTCCATGAAGATCATGGAGAACTTTGTATTGAAGATCCAAGAGAGAGAAGAAGCCATCTAGTTACTAGCTATGGACCCGTAGGTCTATGGTGAACTACTCACGCATCATCGGAGAGGTCATGGTGTTGATGAAGAAGCCCTCCGTGTCCGAATCCCCCCTCCGACAGGGCACCAGAACGTGCCCCGGATGGGATCTTGCGGAGAAAGAAGCTTGCGGCAGCAGAAAAGTGATTTCGATGTTCTCCTGATTTTTTTGGGATTTTTAGGGAATATATAGGCGCAACGCCTAGGGCAGAGGGCGCCCAGGGGGCCCACAAGCCTGTGGGTCGCGGCCTACCCCCTTGGCCACGGGGTGGGGGCTTGTGGGGCCCCTGAGGATCCCCTGCCTTGGCTCTCAAGCTTCCCGATCTTCTTCCGGTACGGAAAAAATCTTTTCGGGGATTTTCTTCCGTTTGGACTCTGTTTCAAAATCTCCTATGAAAGGGGTCAAAAACATGGAAAAAACAAGAACTGGCACTTGGCACTGTGTCAATAAGTTAGTCCCAAAAAATATATAAAAGGCATGCAAAACGTCCAAAGTTTGACAAGATAATAGCATGAAACCATCAAAAATTATAGATACGTTGGAGACATATCATCCCACATGTCATGCTGATCTCAAAATTAGTCCCACACGTCAGAAATTTCACAATTTGTCAAATAAATATCATAACTTGGTCCCCTTGTCAAGTTGCCATTTCATAGATATTCAAATCACATTCAGAATCAATATTTCAAGCAGGCTAGGGAGCAAATGAAATTCGTCAAAACCAACATTAAATTTGTCTATTACAATATTTACACTACACCACAACCCAGATATACCTACTACTGCCTACTATTACAATACATATGCTACTATTTGTTAATATGCTTCATAGCTTCACACTTGGCTTTGTACTTCACCTGTGCAAAAAATAAGAATAAGATGTGAACTAACAATGCAGGTATTTAAATAACAGCATTTACAAAAGAAGTGTGAACTAACACTGCAGGTTGTCATACACAAGAATAGTAGATTGTTCAAGTGCAGATGAGGTCGACTTCAAAAGCTAAAATTGCATCGACTACTATTTGTGACATTTAAAATATACAAGAGATTTATTCATATACAAGAATAGTAGGTTGTCTGCTTCCAGTGGCACCAAGTATAAACTTACAAACTACAGAGCTACTATCAATGTAACTACAGGATATGAAACCAGTGAATATCTAAAAACTACTCACATAAGCGCACCACTTGCTACTCTAAGAACTAATAATAGCTAACATAAGCTTATGCACACGTGTCTCGGTACTAGAATAACAATCACACTTAGGAATGGTAAATTTGAAATTCGTTTTGCTGCGGCGTACAGACATAGAACATGCCTAGGGGGAGTAACTGTAGATGGAGAAATCTTGGTGCTGAGGATGTACTAACCGATATTTTTTCCGAGAGGACCAAGGTTTGTTTATATTTTATGATAAAGCAACAATAATATCACCACCAGCTTTACATCTTAACATAATACAAGATCCATTGGGGCTGGGGTAGCGAAAATTACCTTTGAAATGAGTTCAGAAGGCCTAAGCTTTGTACTCGCTAACATGCAGCTACTTGGTTGATGACCACTTGTTCCCTTTGATAACAGGACAGTCCCCTACAAGAATAACATGACATAAAGAAACCAGTCGCCACATTGCTCAAGAATATATGCATATAAGCAGAGTTTCAAGTCTAACAGCAGGTAGCTTCCTGGAGGAAAATGGAACAAGTGTTCTAGAAGTGAAAGGTCAAATATAAATTAGGTCTCATATTCTACTTTCTGCAACAAAAAAAGTGTAACTAACAAGGGCAGCGAGCATGCCACTAAACTAACTAACCGTGCAAACTTAGTGGATCTGTGTTGAGAGACAGGGGAGGGGAGTACCAATATTGAGCGAAAGGCCCATCTGTGTTGGGCGTAAGCTCTGGTAGTAGCCGCTCCAACACTCCAATCCTTCACCAATGTTTCCTCTGTGACCAAAAGTGGTCGAGAAGAATGATCTGGACATTGTGACATAGCTGCAATGTAAAGGCATTGCCAACACTAGTGTTGAGGCTCAAGAAAACTAGCAAGTATGATCAAGTAAATCTGATAGCAATAAATTTCTTGAATGTGGATGTCGTACTTCCAGGATGGTGACTCCCTGAGGACAACATCAAGCACTTGTATGGTTTCTTGAGGCCTATCCCTCTGCCTTCCTTTGAGGAACTGCTGGAGGTGGTACAGATTTGTCCTCCCAGCAATTCTAATGGTGATCTTGTATTCCCTTTCAGCCATGCAAATGAAGAGGGAGAGCAAGTTAGCAGCTACAAACACAATGCATAAGCAAGTTAGCAGAATGCAGATCTGACCTTTCTTTTCATTCTTTTCCAGATCAACCAGTGTAACAGAGAACTCCTCTGACTCGAATGGAAGTGAGCCTGTAGTGTAAAGGCTCTTTCTTCCATCATAGGCAAGCAATTTGCCGCCAAGGGATGTCTTGCCGTGCACCTTGATTAGCTCACTGAGTACCTCCCTGTTGACAGCTCTTGATTTTGACTCCGGGTTAATGGAAACATGCAGCAACACGTTTCAACCTCTTATTATGGATGCGAAAACTGCACCGGCAACAAACTGGAATCGTTGAAGTAACACTGAACTAACGCTCGACTGGAATATGCCTTGGTCACCAAATATTAAAACACACTAGCAGGCGGAAGGCGCGGTGGCACGCCGCACTCGTGTTTGAGTGATTTGGTAAGGGATGATTTTTAGTTGCATCTAGAGTGGATTTCATGAAAGAGATTACATTGTAAACATGTACTTTTGATTTGTCATAGCATGAATACATGTCCATCATCTAACATCAACTCTTGGCCTCTTTTATGAAGCAATGGGCCTCAAAAACCCATTGCCTCAATGTAGGAAAGCCACTTTGAGTAACACATGGACATTGACCTCTTCACACTAAATTAATCAAGTGTGTATTCTTATGCATGCGTGGAAGTCTAAAAGCATATGGATCTTGTGCTTTTAAAAATATTTGGGTACAACTAAGATTTCCCCCTCCCAATGGCTTCTGTTATGCGCAATAATTAATGAAGTTTATACGCTCACTTTACAGCTTCTTATACAACAGAAATATACCTCTCCTCCTCTGTCCTACAACTTTACCAATTTAGTTTGACCATTCATACCGCCATTGGCTTCGTCTTCATTGTTTTTCTTGGGTGTCGATTACATTTGGGCCACTGCCCGCATTGGAACTTATGTAGATGTCAGCATCCATGGAAGTAAAACAAAACATAGAGGTTTGCCTTGTGCTGGTGGATCTTTCACCCCAGAGGCCTCAAACTATTATACATGGTTGCTTGGGCCAGTGAATCAGCACCGTTTGTACTATGGAGAAAAAAATGGTGGTGAGATTACTTAGTTACTTCGTTAATGGCTATCTATGAAGAAGTGGTTCTCGGTTGTTGTCTTGGGGTGGAGAATTTGGTGGAAATAGGATTCTTCATAGAAGCATGATGATCCCAAATAAGAATTCTCTTATCATGATTTACAACAGATCTTGCAGCAGGAACAAAAGGAGTAGCAGCAGTGGGGTGAGTAAAGGACTAAAAACAAGAGTAAAAAAGTGGCAGCAATGACAATGTTACTTTGTTATCTCCATACGGTTAAAGTTTGAGAAAATCCTGTTTACTGATAACTCAGGGGATACTTTTGCAGAGATAAACACATCAGAAAGTAAATGGACACCATTGTTCTTACTCCAAAAACCAAATAATAGCAGTCATAGGCGTCTTGGTTATTCTTGGTTTAGTGAACTTCCGAAAAGATTGAAACAAAATAAGCGAGCCTTTATTGCAGGCAAGCAACGATCTACAATTATTGACGTATTGTTATTCTCATCAGTAACTCAATATTCTGATGTATTACAATAGCTATCTTTAAGAAATAAATACCTTGAAACTGTTACTGTGACATGACATCTAGGATAGTAATGTGTGTCACCTTATGGTCGTCCCTTTTTCCAGCAATCCTTGCAGCTCATGTAGCACCAATCTCTTGTGGAGATAAATTCAGAAATCTGAATCGCGAGCTTATACTCTGTGCCCTATAACAATGAAAAACATGCATAATGGACTGTAAATATTGCAGATGCAAAACATGCATAATGGACTTTAAATATTGGAGATGAAAAACATTATCATTTTATAAGACAATAATACATTATCATTGTGGGCTTTGCATGACAATGATATACTAATAGGGCTGAAGATGATTAATTTTTTCTGAAGACACTGAGCCATAATCATTAATTTAATAACATTTGCAAATTTCTATATAAGTTGTTTATTTGTTCACTTAATGGGGCAGCAATGGACATTATTAGATGCTAAAAATAAATTATACATTGGCTGACTTGAGAGCATGGTATCTCGATCAATGCACTCCTCTAAGACTGAAGTAGATCAAATTGTGAGAAGGGGAATTCTCCAGCTGAGGAGCCACTGGCTTTGTGAATGTCCGTTCGGTGATTCACTGATTTGTATTTCTGTTTCGCACCATAGAGATCGAAACGCTCACCCCCTATACACTGATTCTTCTTTTAGTTGATGCCTGAATTAGTTGATTCTTCTGAGCATCTAAAAGAGCCACCTCCAAACTTATGAGACATCTCTAAACCTAGGCAAGTGACAGGTTGGCGGCTACACTACAAGAAATAAGCTCGTTTATGACAAAAAATATCGACGACGGTTTTATTGGTCATAGATCTATGACTAAAATCTGCAAAAAGGTCATGAGGCGTCTAAGAGGGTCCAAACCATAGAAATTTTTGACCATCTCTATCAAGAAGGTCATAATCCCATTGCCCAAAAAGGTCACTGGCATGTGTAGCCCTATTTATGCCCCCATTGTAGGTCCTCCATGAAAAAATTAAGAAGGTCATAGGCTTAAACAAAGGTGACTGGGCAGAAAACTCAACAATTTCGCCTATGTGTCTTGTATAGGTGTCGACAAGGCCACAAATGGAAAATGAATTTTACGTCCAAAGAAAATGAAAACTCCCTTTAGCAACATTGTTTGCCATTCCAAGATGCACCCTTGTGCAAAATTGTTTGACTGATTTCCTTCCGATTCCATCTGATTTCTTTCTGATTCGGCAGAAAACTCTTTAAATGGCAAAAATAGCTTTAGACGCCCGCCACGTGGCTCCAGAGTGTGACCCCCTTCATGAACGGCACCGTCGTCTTCACTTGAGGGTGGAAACAGCCACACAATAGGTTACTTCTCATTCGTGGAAACATTTATGCCTTAGATCGATGACATGCTACACATCCACCCAATATTCATGTGTGGTAGCAGTCGGGCGGGTTCACGTGGTCCTAGATGAGGCCGCCGGATCCTTCACCGATGTGGATGCAGTTAGTACTTGCCCTCCTTCGTCGGTCAAGAGGGTAGAAAAAAATAGAAGAAAAATAAAAAGAAGAACACAATTGCCTGAGCTTGATTCCTATTGGTGGAAACATTTGTTGCACGGATCGATGACTTGGCGCATATCCATCCATCTATCCATCTAGCTCTCCACCCCCACATCCCTCCCTCCATCCATAGAGAAAAGGAAAAAAATAGGAGCCCATGAGAGAGAGAGAGAGCCCACCTAACTCCAGCGTCATCCCCCCTCTCTGTCTCGTAACCTCGCTCCTCTCTCTCCACGATCCCCTATCCCTCGCCGCCGCCGCCACCCACACCGGCCTATTCTGGTGAGCTCCGACAATGGGGAGCACTCCCCTGAGCTCCCCAAGCTCCACGCCTCCTTCCACTTCGTCCAGAATCCGCGCTCCCGCCCTCCATTGTTCCCCGTGGTTAGCTAGGGTTTCGGCCACCACCTCATCTCCGGCGACGGCGAGTCCAGCAACCTGCGGATCCGGCACCGGACTATCCGAGGTTGGTACTTCCACTCATTCCTTGCATAGATTCTCCCTCCCCACCTCACCTCACTATCTCCTCGTTTCGTTCCCTTTTCTATAGCATGGCACAGATGAGACGACGGCGGCATCAGGAGGGCGCGTTCCATCTACCAGCACCGCCGCCGCCGCGCGCACGCTTCATCCTGCACGCTCCACGGCCGAAACATGGCATCTCCCTCCTTTTTTAGGGTTTTGCGCATCACTCTCTCTCCCCGCCCCGACCCCATCCACTCGTTTGTAGGGTTAGGGTTCCGGCTAGCAGCTCTTGCCTCCAGCTGGCGGCGGCGATGGGTGTCCCGGCGTTCTACCGCTGGCTGGCGAAGAAGTACCCGATGGTGGTGGTGGACGTGGTGGAGGAGGAGCCCGTCGAGATCGAGGGAGTCAAGGTCCCCGTCGACACCTCCAAGCCCAACCCCAACAGCCTCGAGTTCGACAACCTCTACCTCGACATGAACGGGATTATTCACCCCTGCTTCCACCCCGAGGACAGGGTACGTACGCTCGCCCCCTACCCCGCGTCAATGTCGAGATGTGTTATTATTTTTAGATGATTGGGTTGTTCGATTCGGTGCTTCCGGGCGAGGAAGACCGCGAGTGGCTGGGCTTGGGATGGCCTGGCTACGTAGATACGTGGTAGATTTGTGGGAGCTATGCACTTACCTCGGGGGGAATTAAATTACTTGCAGAATGGCAGTTGGGATTGAAGGGAGCTCCTAAATTGTCCCCGAACCATCCTGAGGTGTCAGGAAGATGATGTAGTTCAACTATTCCAATTTGATGCTGCACTTCTATGACGAAGTCCGAGACTTTTGTTTTTCTGTCAAACGATGCTGAAAATTAATTTCTGGGCAAGTGAATCTGCCAAGAAGATTCAAGTTAATTTTTGTTAGGAGGCTCTGCAGTTTGTGGACTCCACACTGCTGCTTTATAAGCAGTTCTACTAGAAGCATTTTATTTTCCCCCTAATATGAGTGTTCTAACATTTTCTTATTGCTCAATTGTTATCAATATCAACTTCTACGTTGACCGTGGTTCTCTATTCTATTGTATTTTCTGCCACAGGCCTCGCCCACAACATTCGCTGAGGTTTTCCACTGCATGTTTGATTACATAGATAGACTCTTTGTCATGGTTCGCCCTCAGAAGCTTTTGTACATGGCCATTGGTACGTATTTCATCCCTTTGTTATCTTTTCTGTTTGGCTGTTCTAATGTTGATCAAACTGATGCAGTCATACTCTTCCTTTAGAATGAATAGGCATCCTCTTCCCTGAACAGTGGCAAAACATGTTAAGCTTTCCTTTGAACAACTTACTATTGTCTGTACTTGCATTTGACACATTTTCTCCATTTGTATTATCCTACAATGGCTTAAAGATGGTGTGGCTCCTCGTGCTAAGATGAACCAACAGCGCTCTAAATGATTCAGAGCTGCAAAAGATGTTGCTGATGCGGTCAGTATTCTAGTGGAATTATCTTCTTATATTAATATTCAGTATAATCGTACAATTGTATCTAAATAATCTCACAGTATATATACCAGTGATAATAATAATAGTCAAAGTTGGAGCAGTTTCATGGTCCAGTTTCTAAAAACACCGCGTATGTTTTTTGCCAGAGTTAGGAGCTGCTCCATTGATGGAACGCACGGTCACTCACCATCACTGCAACAATAACCGTCCTCTTCCTCCCAGTTTGAGAAGGTTCCAGATCTGCGACGGTCACTGCAGTGCTCCTGGCGAGGAGAGGGGGCGGCCATGCTTCGACTCGACACCATGGAAGGTCTCTCACCCATCTCTCTCTCTCTTTGGTTCAGTTATTTTCTCTTTCTTAGAGTTAAACATGAGTAGATTTCAGTACTCAGCATGCAAGGTTCTCCATGAAAAATGTATGGATTATCTTAGATTAATCATATCTCCAAGGCTATAGTAGTCTGGTTAATTGGTCTTTGAGGTAGCTTAGTATTCTTGGATGGGTGGATGGTAAGAAAAGCTTGTATTGGAGTCGGTTCAGTTGGTTACATTTGGTTTGGTCTGGATCATAAACAACAAAACCCTGTCGTCCTGACCGAATATTTGTGCTAGTATCATTCAATTAGTTTGCCGGGAGAAATCGATGCATACTATAGTTGGTCTCTCTATGTGCATTGCTCACGTGCTCCTCGTATTATTTGACTCTGTATGGCTCAGATTGTATGCATGGTGGAGAAGAAGCTCGGTGTCGATAGGAGCATCAGCCGACCGACCGACCAAAGGAACCAAGACATCATCGATGTAATGGACTCATGGGCGAGCTAGCGAGATGGTGGTGGAGATTCAGAATGCTAAGTGAGTCATTTGTTGGTTGGGGAGCAAAGTTTTTCATCCCAAGTGTACATCCAGCAGCCGAGTCACACGTGCACGCCGAGCTTGGGTTAGTTTCCTGATGGAGTTTCTTGCAACCTGACACTTGAACCATTGGTATATACTCCCTCTATACCTAAACAATTGTAGTTGGGGAGAACTAGACTAGTTCTCCCAACTACAATTATTTAGGTACAGAGGAAGTAGCTGATATGCACTAATGTGGACATGTATATATGTTGTTGCAAAACCAACCTGATCTCTGCTTATCTACTTAGTCAACATCTATTTAAGAATATAGTGTGGTTCGATCCGTACTACTAAGCGAAGCAAAGCAATCCAACCTTGCTTTGTTTCATTTTTAAATCTTGGGTGAAATAGATTGCTGCAGAGACTAGATACTTTATTTGTGTAGCAATATGATTGAAAATAAACCTGCTTATGTACGAGACAACCACTTCACATTTCAACATCTTTGGTTCGTCGACTCTTTACTGTTTGTGTAAGTCATGGTTGCTTCGATGTTCAATTTTTTTGCATGAATAAATATGATTTGATCTCAAGAAAAACTTGATGATCTCTGCTTACTTAATCAGTCCCTTCTTTTGTTTAAGGAAAAATAAGTTACTAGTTGCGTTCGTAGTACTACTCAGAAGTAGGGCAATCCCATCTTGCTTGTTCTTTTTTCCAATTCTTAGTGAAATAGATGGGTACAGAAACATGGCACTTTATTGATTCAGAAATATGATTGACAATAAATCTGCTCATGTTTTGGACTGACTTGCTATCTTGCTCCGAATCCATTCTCCATCTTTGTGGATGTCCTGTTTGCACTTGGGAAAAGCACAACAATACTGCTTGATTGATTGATTATCTGATTACCGGTTATCCATCCATTTTGACTGATTGATTGACTGATTATCTGATTACCGGTTACTAGTTGCCTTGGTGTGAAAGCCTTACCATCGTTTTCTTCTTGCAGGCGGCAATGACAAGAGCATATTGTGCAGAGGAAGAGGATGAGAAGAAACTTGTGGTTCTCATCCAATCTTTGTGGAACTCTCTTTATGTGCGATTGTGCATTTGTTGGGTCCTTTTTCTGTGCGCTTGCTCTTGTAGAAGTATTCTGTTGTGCACATGTAAAATTATTTTAATGTGCCCTTGTTAGGCGTTGAACCTTAATGCATGGAGTCGGTGGATGATGTATTGTATTTGATGTGATATGCTACTGAAATGAAATATATATTTTATTTGCAATCTTTTATTCTGTTGTACTTATTTTTAATGGGCCTATCCTGAGATATGCGTGTTTCTAGCAAAAAAATGCTTCAACCCAAACAAATCAGACATTTTCAATAGTAAAATAGGTATTAGGCCAGGCCCATGTAGGCTAGATTAGTGGACAGGGATCTGAAATTTATGATTATTTCATTTGGTCACTAGCAATGCCACGTCAGCTTGGCCACGTCAGATCCTACGTGGCTCACACAAATGGCTAATGACCAAACCAAAATTTTGGTCGACAGAGACCTATGACCAAAATTTTAGAAAGGTCAAGTTTGTTCATTCTTGACGGCCAACTGTTGACGTTGTAAATTTGGTCAAAAAAAGGTCAATAAACGACAGCAATGACGAATCAATGACCAATATAGGGAGTCATAATTGACCTTATTTCTTGTACAGAAAGATGCTACTACGTATGTCTGTTTGGTGGGTGGGTTTGACTGAAGGTGAGAGGAAACACTCCCTTGTTGTGGCACTATGAAGAAGTCGTCGTCGGCATTGTAGAAGGTGCAGCCGTCCATGGACTTGTTGGTGGCGTACCTGCAAGTTGGAACAGGACATGAGCATGAGCAGACAACAGTGTCAATCGGAGGCGTGGAATGCGAATCCGTGGCGGAGGAAGGAGCTGCGGGCGCCGCAGACGGTGTATAGGCCGTCGACAAATTTGATGCCCGGCATGGCGGTGGGAAGGTCGGGGGGGTCCATCGGAGCTGGGTGGGGGTGGCAACGACGGAGTGGAAGTCGGCGAGGTGGTGGGGGTTGGGCGGGTCCCGGGGGTGGAAGGGGTCGTCGGTCACCGACGGCTTGATCCGGTACATCCACCTGCATCCACAGAAAAGGGCGGATCTTGAGCCTCAAGAGGGGAGAGAGGAGAGGAAGAAGACGAAGCGTAATAGGCAGGTACGTTCGTTGGTTCTGGTGGCACGGGGTGGTGAAGGAGGTGTCGGAGAGCTGCTTGGCGTAGAGCCCCAGCAGGTTGTTTTGTCCGTTGGCCGGGAGCGACCCCGGGATGGCCTCCTACGAGAAGCTGTTGCCCAGCCCCGACAGGGCGGCGAGGAGATGGGGACGAGGGAGAACTGGATCGAGAGGGGGGCGGGGACGGGAAGGAGGTGGAGGAGGCGAGGAGATGGGGACGAGGGAGGAAGGGTGCGATGAGGGGAGGGGTCGATCTGATCTGAACAAGGGTTTGGCTGCGGGTGGGGTATTTTTTTCATTTTTTTCCTCTCAGATGGTGAGATAGATGGATGGATGGATGAGCGCCATGTCATCGATCCATGGGAAGAGTTCTGATTGGTTTAAAATATCAGTGATTTAAAATAGTTTCCAAGTACTAAAAATAAAGAATTTTTCTGAAGCATCTATCAAAAATATTCTGTAAAAGGGCATCACATAAATTTTCACTAGAGTTAGACCAAATTTTATGGATGAGGACCAATTTGTATATGGAAGGAAGGGTTTTCACATATTTGAGGAATATATGATCCAAAATATTTATGATAATTTTTGGAATGGTAGAATAGTAGGTTGCTTCACAAACTAGGATGGGGTGGGATAGAATGGACCCACGAGTGAAATGTCAACATAGTTAGAACATGTTACGACATTTTTATAATTGTCGTAGAAGTTATGACGATCTCATCTTATGCGGTTACGACATTTTTGACTCACATCGTCGTAATTTATATGTAGATTTGATCCCCTCAAACGGCTTACGACGATCTCGGATGAAATCGTCATAGATTTATGACGAATTCATCAACGACATCTTAAAGAACGTCATGTATGAGCATATTTCTTGTAGTGACTTCACGGAAGTTTGGATTATATTGATGGAGTGCTTCAATATGGTTTCTTCTAAAATGGCTTCACGGAAGCTTGCACTACTAGGGAAAAGCCTATACACACGACCTGAGTAGTAGCGCTGGAAAAAATAACACGCTGCTGCTAATTAGCAGTAGCGCTGATCCACTTGAGCGCTACTCCTAAGAGCTTAGCAGTAGCGCTACTTGTCAGGAAAGCGCTACTACTATGTAGGACCAGACGATGCCACCGACGGTATCTGTAGTAGCAGCGTTGTCCATAAGCCAGCGCTACTGCTAAGTGTTTAGCGGTAGCGCTTTGTTTTGCACCACCGCTACTTCTAGTGGGCCCCAATTAGTAGTAGCGCGTCTGTAACAAGCGCTACTACTACAATAATAGCAGCAACACGTTCTGGTATGCAACGCTACTGCTAGTTGCGGCTGGTGCCACCTTTCTACCCCTCTCCCCCTCCTCTCCCCCACTTTGACCTACCTCCCCCTCCTTTCCCCTCTCCACACCATTGTTGCCCTTCTTCTCTCTTCCTCCTACCTCTATTCTCTCCTCATTAATGTCCCCCTCCACCATAACTCTCCTTCATAAATGGCCTCTCTCACATCTCTCTTGGTCCTAGCTAGCTACCTCTCTTCCTCTCCCCATTAATGCCCCCCTCCACCATAACTCCCTCTCCATTAGTTAGATAACTAGATTCACCTCTCCTCCCCAACAACTAGATCTAGCTACCTATTTCGCCATCCACACGTGCTCTTTCGATCGGTCACTCTCTCATCATCTCTCTCGGGCGGGAGATATATAGGTGAGTAAAAAAAGTTATTCATTTGAAGAATGGGAATATTTGTGTGAATGAGAATATGTGTGTTTGGGATATATATATATATATATATATATATATATATATATATATGGAGAGATTTGTGCGAGTGTGACATGCCCTCGAGTTGCTTATGTTTTGCCGTAATGTTGATTTATTTCCGTTTCGGTGAATTTCGAGCAAACTCAATATGTCCTATTTTTAGGCAAGGTCATGCCAAAATTTTATATGACTTTGAAGCATGCATGCATGCATTATTTATTTTATAACCCTTTTTCTTGTTATATACCGTGCAGTCGGTCATGAAGGTGAGTGGATGGAAGGTGGAGCAGTACATGAAGGTGGAGCGGTACTGGTAGGCTTTTCCCTAGTAGTGTTGGATTGAAACTATTGTAGTAAATGGATATGAAACTTTGTATGTATGGATGAAACTAGTGTAATATATGGTTTGGTGCGGATGAAACTTGCATAATATGTATGTATTATGGATGAAGACTTATTTTAATATGGTTATGAGTATGGGGCAGTTTGTGTGATATATATTATGGATTATGGATTATGGATGAAACTGTCAAATATATATTATGTATTATGGATGAAATTGTCAAACATATATATATATATATTCCTGATTTGTGTGAAAATTACTGGATATTATTAAAAATAAAATAAATAGTGGCAATTTGGACCCTTTGTTGTCCGCCCACTGACGGCAAAGGAGCTACAGCAGACGACAAAGGGTCCAAACTGGCCGTTTGAATCAAACTGGGTGCCCCCTTTGCCGTGTGCCATGCTTGTGGGCAGAAGGCAAAGGGGCAAAGGGCAGACGACAAAGGGGAAAACGAGAGGGGCTTTGGTGGCACCTTTGCCATCAGCCCACTAGCATGGCACACGACAAAGGGGTGTAGGGCAGACGGCAAACTATATGTGGGCCCAGCAGGGTGCCGTAACACTTGACGGAGGTGCCCGTATATGTGTCGTCCCACATTCTTTGCCGTCTGCCCCCTCACGACAAAGATACTTTCCCGTCAGCTGTCCCAATGCAAACGACAAAGAGGCCCTTCACCGGATTTTTGTTTGTCGTCCAGTTTGCTGTCTGCTGACGGACGACAAAGGCATTTGCCGTTCGGGGTGTCCCCTTTGCCGTCTGCCATGGCAGACGGCAAAGTATCTGATCCGTGTAGTGTCTCCTCCGGAATCTCTCCAAAGAGGTTCTTGTCCAAGTTGCTTCTCTAGAAAAATCCCATGCCATATGGTCTGCCCTCTCCAATATGTTTGCAGCTTAGTCCCGATCTCGAGTGAACAACTTCCGCATTGCCCTATCCAATGCCCAGAAAGGATTTCAATCCGCAGCCGCCCTCATGTGAGCCTTGGCAGATGAGCTTGCTGCCTCAGACAAACCAATCTCCGAGGAGGAGCTTGTCTCCTTCATCATAGCAGGTCTTGACATGGACCACCAGCCGATTATTTCGGCTCTTGATGTCCGCACTGAACCGGTCTCCACCGACGTCTTTGGTATGGTGTCGAACTTCGACTAAAGTGTCGAGCTGTTCCAAGGAACACGGGCAAGTGCGTTCAAATCCTATGCTAACTCTGCTTCAAGGGGGCGCAATGGCCCTCCCAAGGGCTACCGAAACTCTCCCAAGGGATGCGGCAGAAGCGGATCCCGTGGCGTCCAGAACGGAGGTGGTGGTGGCAACTACCACAACTCCGGCGACGGGCACTACAACAACAACTAGAACTCTGGCCGCTCCAGCAACTACCACAACTCCGGCGGCAACAATCGCAATCGGTGCCCCTTCTACAACAACAACAACACGGGACGTCAAGACACTTTCCAAGGTTATGAAAATAAATGTCAAATCTGCAAGATAATCACACCGCGAAAGATTGCGATTGGCGTTATGACGAGGACAATTCTCAATGCAAGAAAGTTGCAGCTACGACGGATACCTCCTATGGTTTTGATACAAACTGGTATGCTCACACCGGTGCCATCGATCACATCACCCATGAATTGTAGAAGGTGACTATGCACGAGAAGTGCCATGGTTACAATCAAGTTCACAATGCGAATAGTGAAGGTATGGATATAGATCATGTTGATTATTCAATTATCAAAACCCCATGTTGTGATATTCATCTTAAAAATATTTTGCATGTCCCTAGTACCTCAAAAAACCTCCTTTCCGTTCATCGTATTGCCATCGACAACAAAGTGTTCCTTGAATTTCACCCTTACTTCTTTTTTATCAAGGATCATGTCATGAGTAGAACTCTTTACCAAGGTAGATGTGTGCACGATCTCTATCCGTTGATTTCCCAATTTATAAGATTCAATAAACAAGTGTGTGGTCTCATCAAACTATCTTCGGCACGGTGGCATGCACGTCTAGGACATCCATCTTTTTTATTGTTGAACAAGTGCTTAGAAATAATCAGCTCCCATGTGTTGGTGAGCGCAGACTTGAAACTATTCGTGATTCATGTCAAAAAGAAAAGTCTCATAAACTACCATATCCTATTTCCACTAGTATTTCTACCAAAGCATTGCAACTCATTTTTTCTGATGTGTGGGGTCCTGCCCCTACCTCTGTTGGTAGACATACTTACTACGCTAGGTTCATTGTTGACTATAGCAAATTCACTTGGATATGTCTTCTCAAAAAATGTGCCGATGTTTTTCAAGTTTTTAAGAATTTTCAAGCACTTGTTGAACGCCAATTTCATAGAAAAAATCTTGTTGTCCAATCTGATTGGGGTGGTGAATATGAGAAACTAGGGTCATTCTTCCAAACCCTTGGCATGTCTCATCATGTATCATGCCCACATGATCACCAACAAAACGGTTTTCCCGATCGCAAGCATAGACATATTGTTGACGTAGGACTCGTTCTCCTTGCAGGTGCCTCCATGCCTCTTAAATTTTGGGATGAGGCCTTCCTTACTACCATCCATCTTATCAACATGCTCCCTAGTCATGTCATTAACAATGAAACTCCCATGCAATGACTACTTCACACTCGACCCAACTACAATGCTCTTTGTGTTTTTGGTTGTGCATGTTGGTCCAACCTTCGTCCATACAATAAACGCAAGCTTGAGAACTGTGCGCTTTTCTTGGCTATAGTGCTCAACACAAGGGTGTCAAGTGTCTTGATGTTCCTACTGGTCGTGTTTACATATCTCGTGATGTTGTTTTTTTATGATACCGTCTTTCCTTTGATCATCTTAATCCTAATATCGGTGCCTTCCTTTGTAAAAAAATCCTCCTACTTGTTGGAATTATGCCCTAGAGGCAATAATAAATATAGTTATTATTATAATTCCTATATCAAGATAATCGTTTATTATCCATGCTATAATTGTATTGAATGAAGACTCATTTACATGTGTGGATACATAGAAAAAACACTGTCCCTAGCAAGCCTCTAGTTGGCTGGTCAGTTGATCAAAGATAGTCAGTGTCTTCTGATTATGAACAAGGTGTTGTTGCTTGATAACTGGATCACGTCATTAGGAGAATCACATGATGGACTAGACCCAAACTAATAGACGTAGCATGTTGATCGTGTCATTTTGTTGCTACTGTTTTCTGCGTGTCAAGTATTTGTTCCTATGACCATGAGATCATATAACTCACTAACACCGGAGGAATACTTTGTGTGTATCAAACGTCGCAACGTAACTGGGTGACTATAAAGATGCTCTACAGGTATCTCCGAAGGTGTTCGTTGAGTTAGTATGGATCAAGACTGGGATTTGTCACTCTGTGTGACGGAGAGGTATCTCGGGGCCCACTCGGTAATACAACATCACACACAAGCCTTGCAAGCAATGTAACTTAGTGTAAGTTGCGGGATCTTGTTTACGGAACGAGTAAAGAGACTTGCCGGTAAACGAGACTGAAATAGGTATGCGGATACTGACGATCGAATCTCGGGCAAGTAACATACCGAAGGACAAAGGGAATGACATATGGGATTATATGAATCCTTGGCACTGAGGTTCAAACGATAAGATTTCGTAGAATATGTAGGATCCAATATGGGCATCCAGGTCCCGCTATTGGATATCGACCGAGGAGTCTCTCGGGTCATGTCTACATAGTTCTCGAACCTGCAGGGTCTGCACACTTAAGGTTCGACGTTGTTTTATGCGTATTTGAGTTATATGGTTGGTTACCGAATGTTGTTCAGAGTCCCGGATGAGATCACGGACGTCACGAGGGTTTCCGGAATGGTCCGGAAACGAAGATTGATATATAGGATGACCTCATTTGATTACCGGAAGGTTTTCGGAGTTACCGGGAATGTACCGGGAATGACGAATGGGTTCCGGGAGTTCACCGGGGGGGCAACCCACCCCGGGGAAGCCCATAGGCCTTGAGGGTGGCGCACCAGCCCATAGTGGGTTGGTGGGACAGCCCAAAAGGACCCTATGTGCATTGGAAGAAAAATCAAAGAGAAAAAGGAAAAAAAGGAGGAGGTGGGAAAGGAAAGAAGGACTCCTCCCACCAAACCAAGTAGGACTCGGTTTGGGGGGGAGACCTTCCCCCCTTGGCTCGGCCGACCCCCTTGGGGCTCCTTGAGCCCCAAGGCAAGGCCCCCCCCTCTCCCACCTATATATATGGAGGTTTTAGGGCTGATTTGAGACGACTTTTCCACGGCAGCCCGACCACATACCTCCACGGTTTTTCCTCTAGATCGTGTTTCTGCGGAGCTCGGGCGGAGCCCTGCTGAGACGAGATCATCACCAACCTCCGGAGCGCTGTCACGCTGCTGGAGAACTCTTCTACCTCTCCGTCTCTCTTGCTGGATCAAGAAGGCCGAGATCATCGCCGAGCTGTACGTGTGCTGAACGCGGAGGTGTCGTCCGTTCGGCACTAGATCGTGGAACTGATCGCGGGACGGTTCGCGGGGCGGATCGAGGGACGTGAGGACGTTCCACTACATCAACCGCATTCACTAACGCTTCTGCTGTACGGTCTACAAGGGTACGTAGATCACACATCCCCTCTCGTAGATGGACATCACCATGATAGGTATTCGTGTGCGTAGGAAAATTTTTGTTTCCCGTGCGACGTTCCCCAACAGTGGCATCATGAGCTAGGTTCATGCGTAGATGTATTCTCGAGTAGAACATAAAAGTTTTTGTGGGCGGTGATGTGCGTTTTGCTGCCCTCCTTAGTCTTTTGTTGATTCCGCGGTATTGTTGGATTGAAGCGGCTTGGACCGACATTACTCGTACGCTTACGAGAGACTGGTTTCATCGCTACGAGTAACCCCGTTGCTCAAAGATGACTGGAAAGTGTCAGTTTCTCCAACTTTAGTTGAATCGGATTTGACCGAGGAGGTCCTAGGATGAGGTTAAATAGCAACTCATATATCTTCGTTGTGGTGTTTGCGTAAGTAAGATGCGATCCTACTAGATACCCATGGTCACCACGTAAAACATGCAACAACAAAATTAGAGGACGTCTAACTTGTTTTTGCAGGGTATGCGTGTGATGTGATATGGCCAACGATGTGATGTGATATATTGGATGTATGAGATGATCATGTTGTAATAGATAATATCGACTTGCACGTCGATGGTACGGCAACTGGCAGGAGCCATAGGGTTGTCTTTATACTAATGTTTGTGCTTGCAGATGCGTTTACTATTTTGCTAGGATGTAGCTTTAGTAGTAATAGCATGAGTAGCACGACAACCCCGATGGCGACACGTTGATGGAGATCATGGTGTGGCGCCGGTGACAAGAAGATCGTGCCGGTGCTTTGGTGATGGAGATCAAGGAGCACGTGATGATGGCCATATCATGTCACTTATGAATTGCATGTGATGTTAATCCTTTTATGCACCTTATTTTTCTTAGAACGACGGTAGCATTATGAGGTGATCTCTCACTAAAATTTCAAGACGAAATTGTGTTCTCCCCGACTGTGCACCGTTGCTACAGTTCGTCGTTTCGAGACACCACGTGATGATCGGGTGTGATAGACTCAACGTTGACATACAACGGGTGCAAAACAGTTGCGCACGCGGAACACTTGGGTTAAGCTTGACGAGCCTAGCATGTGCAGACATGGCCTCGGAACACATGAGACCGAAAGGTCGATCATGAATCATATAGATGATATGATTAGCATAGGGATGCTTACCACTGAAACTATGCTCAACTCACGTGATGATCGGACTTGAGCTAGTGTAGGTGGATCATGAACCACTCAAATGACTAGAGAGATGTACTTTTTGAGTGGGAGTTTAGCAAATAATTTGATTAAGTTAAACTCTAATTATCTTGAACATAGTCTAAGTCCACTTTGAATATATTTGTGTTGTAGATCATGGCTCACGCGACAGTCACCCTGAATTTTAATACGTTCCTAGAGAAAGCTAAGTTGAAAGATGATGGAAGCAACTTTGTAGACTGGGCTCGTAATCTTAAGCTAATCTTACAAGCTGGGAAGAAGGATTATGTCCTTAATGCTGCGCTAGGAGATGAACCACCCGCTACGGCTGATCAGGATGTTAAGAACGCTGGGTTAGCACGTAAGGAGGACTACTCAGTAGTTCAATGTGCAGTCTTGTATGGCTTAGAACCGAGACTTCAACGTCGCTTTGAGCGTCATGGAGCATTTGAGATGTTCCAGGAGTTGAAGTTTATCTTTCAGAAGAACGCCCGGATCGAGAGGTATGAGACCTCCGATAAATTCTATGCTTGCAAGATGGAGGAGAACTCGTCTGTTAGTGAACATGTGCTCAAAATGTCTGGGTACTCAAACCGTCTAGCTGAGCTGTGGATTGAACTCCCGCAAGAGGCTTGTTGGGAACGTCGCATGGGAAACAAAAATTTTCCTACGCGCACGAAGACCTATCATGGTGATGTCCATCTACGAGAGGGGATGAGTGATCTACGTACCCTTGTAGATCGTACAGCAGAAGCGTTAGAGAACGCGGTTGATGTAGTGGAACGTCCTCACGTCCCTCGATCCGCCCCGTGAACAATCCCGCGATCAGTCCCACGATCTAGTACCGAACGGACGGCACCTCCGCGTTCAGCACACGTACAGCTCGACAATGATCTCGGCCTTCTTGATCCAGCAAGAGAGACGGAGAGGTAGAAGAGTTCTCTGGCAGCATGACGGCGCTCCGGAGGTTGGTGATGACCTTGTCTCAGCAGGGCTCCGCCCAAGCTCCGCAGAAACGCGATCTAGAGGAAAAACCGTGGAGGTATGTGGTCGGGCAGCCGTGAGAAAGTCGTCTCAAATCAGCCCTAATTGCTCCATATATATAGGAGGAGGGAGGGGGGCCTTGCCTTGGGGTCCAAGGACCCCCAAGGAGTCGGCCGAGCCAAGGGGGGGGAGGACTCCCCCCCCCCCCCCAAACCGAGTTGGACTTGGTTTGGTGGGAGGAGTCCCCCTCCCTTCCCACCTCCTTCCCTTTTTTTCTTTCCTCTTGATTTTTCTTCTCTTGGCGCATTGGGCACTTGTGGGCTGTCCCACCAGCCCACTAAAGGCTGGTGTGGCTCCCCCAATGCCTATGGGCTTTCCCCGGGGTGGGTTGCCCCCCCCCCCCGGTGAACTCCCGGAACCCATTCGTCATTCCCGGTACATTCCCGGTAACTCCGAAAACCTTCCGGTAATCAAATGAGGTCATCCTATATATCAATCTTCGTTTCCGGACCATTCCGGAAACCCTCGTGACGTCCGTGATCTCATCCGGGACTCCGAACAACATTCGGTAACCAACCATATAACTCAAATACGCATAAAACAACGTCGAACCTTAAGTGTGCAGACCCTGCGGGTTCGAGAACTATGTAGACATGACCCGAGAGACTCCTCGGTCAATATCCAATAGCGGGACCTGGATGCCCATATTGGATCCTACATATTCTACGAAGATCTTATCGTTTGAACCTCAGTGCCAAGGATTCGTATAATCCCATATGTCATTCCCTTTGTCCTTCGGTATGTTACTTGCCCGAGATTCGATCGTCAGTATCCGCATACCTATTTCAATCTCGTTTACCGGCAAGTCTCTTTACTCGTTCCGTAATACAAGATCCCGCAACTTACACTAAGTTACATTGCTTGCAAGGCTTGTGTGTGATGTTGTATTACCGAGTGGGCCCCGAGATACCTCTCCGTCATACGGAGTGACAAATCCCAGTCTTGATCCATACTAACTCAACTAACACCTTCGGAAATACCTGTAGAGCATCTTTATAGTCACCAGCTACGTTGCGACGTTTGATACACACAAAGCATTCCTCCGGTGTCAGTGAGTTATATGATCTCATGGTCATAGGAATAAATACTTGACACGCAGAAAACAGTAGCAACAAAATGACACGATCAACATGCTACGTCTATCAGTTTGGGTCTAGTCCATCACGTGATTCTCCCAATGACGTGATTTATCAAGCAACAACACCTTGTTCATAATCAGAAGACACTGACTATCATTGATCAACTGGCTAGCCAACTAGAGGCCTGCTAGGGACGATGTTTTGTCTATGTATCCACACATGTAAATGAGTCTTCATTCAATACAATTATAGCATGGATAATAAACTATTATCTTGATAAAGGAATTATAATAATAACTACACATGTATTATTGCGTCTAGGGCATAATTCCAACAAGGCTACCACTGATTGAATCCTTCAATCACTGCCGCCAAGATATAAAGGCTTTGTGTTGAACTACAACATGCAAGGGATGAACAAGTCACCCGGCGAGTTGTTTGCGATGCTGAAAGTCGCAGAGTCTGAACTTCGTAAAGAGCATCAAGTGTTGATGGTGAATAAGACCACTAGTTTCAAGAGAAACGACAAAGGCAAGAAGGGTAATTCAAAGTAGAGCGGCAAGCCTGTTGCCAATCCGACGAAGAAACCCAAAGCTGGACCTAAGCCTGAAACAGAGTGTTAATATTGCAAGGGTATGGGTCACTGGAAGCGCAATTGCCCCAAGTATCTGGCAGATAAGAAGGCGGCCAAAGAAAAATCTGGTATATTTGATATACATGTTATTGATGTGTACTTAACCGGCTCTCGTAGTAGTGCCTGGGTATTCGATACCGGTTCTGTTGCTCATATTTGCAACTCGAAACAGGAACTGCGGAATAGACGAAGGCTGGCGAAAGATGAAGTGACGATGCGCGTAGGAAATGGTTCCAAGGTTGATGCAATCGACGTCGGCACAGTTTCACTTCAGTTACCATCAGGATTAGTTATGAACTTGAATCATTGTTATTTAGTGCCTGCGTTGAGCATGAACATTATATCTGGATCTTGTTTATTGCGAGACGGTTACTCTTTTAAGTCAGAGAATAATGGTTGTTCTATTTCTATGAGTAACATCTTTTATGGTCATGCACCCAATGTGAGAGGATTGTTCATATTGAATTTTGATAGCAATACACACATACATAACATTGAGACCAAAAGAGTTAGAGTTAACAATGATAGCGCCATATTTTTGTGGCACTGTCGCTTAGGTCATATTGGTGTAAAGCGCATGAAGAAACTCCATGCCGATGGACTTTTGGAGTCACTTGACTTTGATTCACTTGACACGTGCGAACCATGCCTCATGGGCAAGATGACTAAAACTCCGTTCTCCGGAACAATGGAGCGTGCAAGTGACTTGTTGGAAATCATACATACCGATGTGTGTGGTCCGGTGAGCGTAGAGGCACGCGGCGGATATCGTTATTTTATCACCTTCACTGACGATTTGAGTAGATATGGTTATGTCTACGTAATGAAGCACAAGTCTGAAACATTTGAAAAGTTCAAGCAATTTCAGAGTGAAGTTGAAAATCATCATAACAAGAAGGTCAAGTTCCTACGGTCTGATCGTGGGGGTGAATATCTGAGTTTCGAGTTTGGTGCTCACTTAAGACAATGTGGAATTGTTTCACAGTTGACACCGCCTGGAACACCACAGCGTAATGGTGTGTCCGAACATCGTAATCGTACTTTATTAGAGATGGTGTGATCTATGATGTCTCTTACTGATTTGCCGTTATCGTTTTGGGGTTATGCATTAGAAACAGCTGCATTCACTTTAAATAGGGCACCATCAAAATCCGTTGAGACGACACCATACGAACTGTGGTATGGCAAAAGGCCAAAGTTGTCGTTTCTTAAATTTTGGGGATGTGATGCTTATGTCAAAAAGCTTCAGCCTGAAAAGCTGGAACCCAAAGTGGAAAAGTGCGTCTTCATAGGTTACCCAAAAGAGACAGTTGGGTACACATTCTATCTCAAATCCGAGGGCAAAGTGTTTGTTGCTAAAAACGGAGCTTTTCTCGAGAAGGAGTTTCTCTCGAGAGAATTGAGTGGGAGGAAGATAGAACTTGACGAGGTTGTCGAACCTCTCATCCCTCTGGATGGTGACGCAGGGCAAGGGGAAACCTCTGTCGTTGCGACGCCGGTTGAGGAGGAAGTTAATGATGATGATCATGAAACTCCGGTTCAAGGTTCTGTCGAACAACGCAGGTCGACGAGACCACGTGCTGCTCCAGAGTGGTACGGTAATCCGGGCTTATCAATCATGTTGTTGGACAACAATGAACCTGCAAATTATGAAGAAGCAATGGTGGGCCCAGATTCCAACAAATGGCTAGAAGCCATGAAGTCCGAGATAGGATCCATGTATGAGAACAAAGTGTGGACTTTGGAGGTACTGCCTGAGGGCCGCAAGGCTATTCAGAACAAATGGATCTTTAAGAGGAAGACGGACGCTGACGACAATGTGACCGTTTATAAAGCTCGACTTGTGGCAAAGGGTTTTTCACAAGTTCAAGGAGTTGACTACGATGAGACATTCTCACCCGTGGCGATGCTTAAGTCCGTCAGAATCATGTTAGCAATAGTTGCATTTTTCGATTATGAAATCTGGCAGATGGATGTCAAAACGGCGTTCCTTAACAGTTTCCTTAAGGAAGAATTGTATATGATGCAACCCGAAGGTTTTGTCGATCCTAAGAATGCTAACAAGGTGTGCAAGCTCCAGCGATCCATTTATGGACTGGTGCAAGCATCTCGGAGTTGGAACAAATGCTTTGATGAGGTGATCAAAGCATTCGGGTTTATACAAGTGGTTGGAGAATCTTGTATTTACAAGAAAGTGAGTGGGAGTTGTGTGGCGTTTCTAATATTATATGTGGATGACATATTGTTGATTGGAAACAACGTAGAGTTTTTGGAGAGCATAAAGGATTACTTGAATAAAAGTTTCTCTATGAAGGACCTAGGAGAAGCTGCTTACATTCTAGGCATTAAGATCTATAGGGATAGATCAAAACGCCTGATAGGACTTTCACAAAGCACATACCTTGATAAAGTTTTGAAGAGGTTCAAAATGGAACAATCCAAGAAGGGGTTCTTGCCAGTTTTACAAGGTACGAGATTGAGTAAGACTCAGTGCCCAGCAACTGATGAGGATAGAGAGGATATGCGCTCCGTCCACTATGCTTCAGCCATAGGTTCTATCATGTATGCAATGTTGTGCACTAGACCGAACGTTAGCCTGGCCATAAGTATGGCAGGTAGGTTCCAGAGTAATCCAGGAGTGGATCACTGGACAGCGATCAAGAATATCCTGAAGTACCTGAAAAGGACTAAGGAGATGTTTCTCGTGTATGGAGGTGACGAAGAGCTCGCCGTAAAAGGTTACGTCGATGCAAGCTTTGACACAGATCCGGACGACTCTAAGTCGCAAACCGGATACGTATTTATTCTTAATGGGGATGCGGTAAGCTGGTGCAGTTCCAAGCAAAGCGTCGTAGCAGATTCTACATGTGAAGCGGAGTACATGGCTGCCTCGGAGGCGGCTAAGGAGGGTGTCTGGATGAAGCAATTCATGACGGATCTTGGAGTGGTGCCAAGCGCACTGAATCCAATAACCTTGTTCTGTGACAACACGGGTGCCATTGCCTTAGCAAAGGAACCACGGTTTCACAAGAAGTCCAGACACATCAAACGACGCTTCAACCTCATCCACGACTACGTCGAAGGGGAGGACGTAAATATATGCAAAGTGCACACGGATCTGAATGTAGCAGACCCGCTGACTAAACCTCTTCCACGGGCAAAGCATGATCAACACCAGAACTGTATGGGTGTTAGATTTATTACAATGTAATTCGCATGATGATGTGAGGGCTGGATTATTAACTCTAGTGCAAGTGGGAGACTGTTGGAATTATGCCCTAGAGGCAATAATAAATATAGTTATTGTTATAATTCATGTATAAAGATAATCGTTTATTATCCATGCTATAATTGTATTGAATGAAGACTCATTTACATGTGTGGATACATAGACAAAACACTGTCCCTAGCAAGCCTCTAGTTGGCTGGTCAGTTGATCAAAGATAGTCAGTGTCTTCTGATTATGAACAAGGTGTTGTTTCTTGATAACTGGATCATGTCATTAGGAGAATCACGTGATGGACTAGACACAAACTAATAGACGTAGCATGTTGATCGTGTCATTTTGTTGCTACTATTTTCTGCGTGTCAAGTATTTGTTCCTATGACCATGAGATCATATAACTCACTAACACCGGAGGAATACTTTGTGTGTATCAAACGTCGCAACGTAACTGGGTGACGATAAAGATGCTCTACGGGTATCTCTGGAGGTGTTCGTTGAGTTAGTATGGATCAAGACTGGAATTTGTCACTCCGTGTGACGGAGAGGTATCTCGGAGCCCACTCGGTAATACAACATCACACACAAGCCTTGCAAGCAATGTAACTTAGTGTAAGTTGCGGGATCTTGTATTACGGAACGAGTAAAGAGACTTGCCGGTAAACGAGACTGAAATAGGTATGCGGATACTGACGATCGAATCTCGGGCAAGTAACATACCGAAGGACAAAGGGAATGACATACGGGATTATATGAATCCTTGGCACTGAGGTTCAAACATTAAGATCTTCGTAGAATATGTAGGATCCAATATGGGCATCCAGGTCCCGCTATTGGATATTGACCGAGGAGTCTCTCGGGTCTTGTCTACATAGTTCTCGAACCCGCAGGGTGTGCACACTTAAGGTTCGACGTTGTTTTATGCGTATTTGAGTTATATGGTTGGTTACCGAATGTTGTTTGGAGTCCCGGATGAGATCACGGACGTCACGAGGGTTTCCGGAATGGTCCGGAAACGAAGATTGATATATAGGATGACCTCATTTGATTACCGGAAGGTTTTCGGAGTTACCGGGAATGTACCGGGAATGACGAATGGGTTCCGGGAGTTCACCGGGGGGGCAACCCACCCCGGGGAAGCCCATAGGCCTTGAGGGTGGCGCACCAGCCCTTAGTGGGCTGGTGGGACAGCCCAAAAGGACCCTATGCGCATTGGAAGAAAAATCAAAGAGAAAAAGGAAAAAAAGTAGGAGGTGGGAAAGGAAAGAAGGACTCCTCCCACCAAACCAAGTAGGACTCGGTTTGGGGGGGAGACCTTCCCCCCTTGGCTCGGCCGACCCCCTTGGGGCTCCTTGAGCCCCAAGGCAAGGCCTCCCTCTCCCACCTATATATACAGAGGTTTTAGGGCTGATTTGAGACGACTTTTCCACGGCAGCCTGACCACATACCTCCACGGTTTTTCCTCTAGATCGCGTTTCTGCGGAGCTCAGGCGGAGCCCTGCTGAGACGAGATCATCACCAACCTCCGGAGCGCCGTCACGCTGCCGGAGAACTCTTCTACCTCTCCGTCTCTCTTGCTGGATCAAGAAGGCCGAGATCATCGTCGAGCTGTACGTGTGCTGAACGCGGAGGTGCCGTCCGTTCGGCACTAGATCGTGGGACTGATCGCGGGACGGTTCGCGGGGCGGACCGAGGGACGTGAGGACGTTCCACTACATCAACCGCGTTCACTAACGCTTCTGCTGTACGGTCTACAAGGGTACGTAGATCACACATCCCCTCTCGTAGATGGACATCACCATGATAGGTCTTCGTGCGCGTAGGAAATTTTTTGTTTCCCATGCGACGTTCCCCAACACTACTTCCTCCACACTTATCCGGTATTCATCACGAGGACGATAATTTGGATGATCACATGTCTAATCCTTCTAACCGTGTGCTTGAGAACTGTGCTACATGAACCACTGATGGTGCAGCGTCGAAAAAACATGGTCAAAATAATCAGAATAGGGGAGATTTTATGTGTCCCCTGATCCGTAGCTAATCTGCTCTGGGATTTGGGTCGTCAGACCTGCAAGAGCTGGTCGAATCCGCTCCTGGATCAGCGCTCTGCCACGTGGGTAGTGGCTGGTCTCCTCGGGGCATGGCGATCCAATCATCGCCTGCCACACCACACCAGCCAACCAAGCCAATAGTGCACCAGCCGACCACGCGGTTTCCTGAGGAACCCCGCGTCTATGCCAGGCGGACCCCACACGTGTCGGTCACTGTGGGAGCGGACGTAGGATCACCACCCGTTTCTCCTGCAATACCCGCATCGGATGCGTTCGGATCTTCTGTGTCGAGCCCGTGTCATCGTGTGCGCCTCTGTCACCAGAACCTGCCAAAACGGATCCGGCCAGCGCGCTGATGCAGCTGCAGGAGAGAGATTTGTCTCGGGATCCCTGGAAAGGGTCTATGGATCTACGGGTAATTCAGCCTATAAACTATGAAGTTAAGTTTGGTCTTGTTTGCACAACAGGAGAGCCAAGCTCATTTCAAGAAGCATATGATGATCCCAAGTGTAAGAAGGCAATGGAATAAGAATTTCAAGCTCTTCTAGCAAAATAATACTTGGCATCTAGTTCCGCCACGTCATGGTAAAAATTTAATTGATTGCAAGTGGGTCTTCATATTTTGAAGAAATTCAGATGAAACCATAAATCGCTATAAAGCTAGACTTGTGGCAAAGGGATTCAAGCAAAGGTATGGCATTGACTATGAGGATACTTTTAGCCCTGTTGTCAAAGTTGCTACTATTCGTCTTGTTTTATCCATTGTATGTCTCGATGATGGAGTCTTAAATAACTAGATGTACAGAATGTGTATATGAAACAACCTCCCGGTTTTCAAGATAAGCACAAACCCTATCATGTTTGGAGACTTGACAAATCTTTGCATGGATTAAAACAAGCTCCCAGGGCATGGTATTCTCGTCTAAGCCTAAAGCTACAAACACTTGGTTTTGCTCCCTCTATGTCTGGTACATCACTCTTTATCTACAATAAGTCAAACACCTCAATATTTGTGCTTATTTACGTGGATGATATTATAGTCACAAGTTCCTCCGATAATGCAATCACTGTTGTGCTCAAAGATCTCAAGTCAGAATTTTCTCTTAAAGATTTAGGAGACTTGCATTATTTTCTTGGTACTAAGGTTAAGAAAAATAAGGAGGGAAGTCTTCATCTTTTCCAAGAAAAATATGCCACTGATCTTTTGCACATAGTTGGATTACACGGGTGTAAGCCATCACCAACTTCGTTGTCCAGTACAGAAAAATTGTCTCTTACAACAAGGACACCCTTGAGTTAGGAAGATGGCACCAAATATAGGAGTTTGGTAGGTGCGCTACTGTAATTGACACTTACTAGACCTAATTTTTCTTTTGCGGTGAATAAGGTTTGTGAGTTTCTTCATGCACCAACCTCAGATCACTTGACTGATGCAAAACGCATATTGAGATATGCGAAAAATACCTTGAGTTTTGGTCTTCAGTTTAACAAATCTGCATCCACACTTGTGAGTGCTTTTTCTGATTCTGACTCGGCAGGTTGTTTGGATGATAGAAGGTCAACACGTGGTTTTGCAGTATTTTATGGTCCTAATCTGATATCCTTGTGTGCAAAGAAACAACCCACAATTTCAAGATCAAGTACTGAAGCAGAATATAAAGCATTGGCAAATGCAATAGCAGAAATGATTTGGGTAAAATCCATATTGAGGGAACTTGGAATTCATCATACTCAAACTCCGTGCCTTTGGTGTGATAATCTTGGTGCTACTTACCTATCTGGAAATCATGTGTTTCATGCCAGAACTAAGCATATTGAGATTGATTATCATTTTGTTAGAGAAAGAGTTGTCAGTAAAGAGCTAGAAATTCGTTTTGTTCATTCCAAGGATCAAGTGGCAGATGGGTTTACAAAGGCATTATCCACAAGACCAGTTGAAGAGTTTCGGTGTAATCTTAACTTAGGAAAGTTATGATTAAGGGAGGATGTTAAACACATGTATGGTTCGGTATATACTTTGCTAATCGAACCACTTTTTGTAATAGGATAGAGATAGATTCTTTTGTTGTTCAAACTACTTTTATCTCTATCCCTCCTCTTGTAAATCTCTTGTTCGGTTTCAACCGAACTGCCTTGTACTCCAAGCCCAATGATCAATATATACACTGCGGCTCCCATGTATGGTGGTAGAGACACTTCAACCTATTCTCACACCTCTCTCCCTCCCTCCCTCCCTCAACTTCTTTTTCAAAAGAAAGGAAGGACGCTTGCAATATTCAGACATTCTTTGTAGCTATAAGCATTTGAATTTCGACTCTATTGTGCTCTTCTATTTGCATTTCACAAGTTGAAGCTATAAGGCAGTCAACCCAAATGGCTGAAGCGGGAGTACTCCGTCATGTCGGCCAGTCGACATGGAGCTGCTGCTACTACTATCGCTGCTGAAAATGGCGGTGCTAACATCAGGACGCTGAGGCACTCTTCGGTGGCTCAGCGTGCATTGGTTGTTCAGGAAATGTGCATCTTTGTAGTCTGAGATTGTTGTTATACACATCCAAGTTCCAATAGCCTCTAGTATTTGATTCAAGTTTTGGGCTAAAATAGGAGTGTTTAGTTTTGTATCTCACTCTATAAGATTAGATTGAAATAGTTGCGTGGAATAATCTGATGTGTTAGGAAACAAGGAAATATATTTCTTAATGGAAAACAGAGGCAACATTTTTCTCAATTACTTTTATTATATTATAAGCAAGAATTATTCTGCAATATGGCGCTCTTAGTGAAAAAGAAATGTCAAGGTAATTTGGTATTTACATTGACTTATGTTTTGTGAAATCTGCCATTGAATTAATAGTTTTCTATGTTGTCCCTTTGTTTTTTTAACTGAAGTGGAATCATTAATTATGTTGTATGTATGGCCGCATTATCACAATACTTTGGATAATTCTTACGCGCAGCACCATGTCACTAGCACAAAGGTATCACATGTATGTATAGGTATCACTCGACTTGGTATTTGTACTAGATGCACATGCACATAGAATGATGGTTGCATATGTTTTATGTATTAAAAATTATTGTATTAAGAATGCTCAGTTTGGATTTTGTTCCTTTTTATCTGACCTTCTCTATTTTTTGTTCTCATATGGGTACATGACCATGATTATTTGTCCGTGTTGTGTGATTTTGTTCAATACTATGACAACATAATAATAGATGGTTTGTAATAATGTATCATCAGATAAACCAGCTGATATGTATAGGCTGGCGGGATTATTTTTTGGGAAACGTTTCCCTTCGGCGTGCCGGCGGAAGCAACGCGACGGTCTCTCGCTGCCCATGCGTCTCGCGCGTGACCCGCGCGTATGACCATGCATCATTTTTCCCTGTGGTGATCGTTTAAATTTGCTACAACCGGTGTCCAAATTTGCTACATTTGTCCACTAAATAAGCTGCATATACGTTTGGTTGCAACCTCAGTTCGTCGGATTTTTTGCTACAACCGGTGTTTTTTTGCTACAACCGTGTCAATTTTTGCTACAACCGGTATCATTTTTTACTGCAACCGTTCATTAAAAAAGTTGCATACACGTTTGTCAGAGTTGCAACCCGAGTTCACTGGATTTTTTGCTACAACCCTTATTTTGTTTTGCTACCACGCATCATCAGCTTCTTTTTTGTTACGACCAAATTGATTTTTTTTGCTACAACTATATTTTTATTGCAACCGTGGACGGAAATTGCTGCATCATGGACGAAATTTATTGCATCGAATTTTTTTACTGCATGGAGATCTAACGGTGCGGCACGCGTGCTGCTAGCGGATCGGGCAGCCCGCGCGTAGCCGACCGAAAGTTTTGATCGGCGCCGGCGCAGAGCACTGCCCTTATTTGTTTGGCTTTGATGATCAGTCCAAAAGTATTTGGTACTTAACATGATCAAAATTCACCCTTATGGTTGCTACACTCTGCATCATGTTTTTGGGGTTGTTTGGATAGTAGCCCAGAGTTGTCCTGCCAATTTTTTTGGTAGTTGACCGATGGATTAGTAGGTGTTTGAGTCGCGGCCAATTTTCCAGACACCTATCAATTATTTGATCACCCCTTAGATTCTGAAGCAACCAGTGGCAAGTCCATGGTCGCAAAATCCTGCACCGAAATTTTGGCAAGTCCTCGTTTTGATAGTGCTAGCATGGGCACCAACCAAACAGCCCTTTGGTCTGTGTGCTCCTTTGGTCATGGGTTATCTGTTGAAGCAGTAATTGTGCAACCAAACCATAGTAAATCATTTGAGTTTTTCTTCCATTGGTTACTTAGAAGAATTGGGGCATCTTGACATTTTTCTTCAACATTTTCCCGATCTCCCAGTTTCAATGTATCTAATGGTTTTCCTTTGTTTAACTCTCCTTCTTTCCATATCCTCTACCATGACAATTTTTTCAAATTGATTACCATCCTGAAACTCTTTTGTCCAAAGTTTTTTTGGTTACATAGCCTTCCATTAATGCTATATTTAAAATTTGTACTACAGTACTAAATTCAAGGGAGCACAAGTGATAATTAACATTACAGGAAACCAGACGTATGTTAGTAAACAATCTTTGCTTTATAATGCTAGATAGTTTGCAATCTTTGCTTTGTAATGTTCAAGCTAAGTTTCTTACGCTAGATAGTTCACATCCGACAGAATCTAGCAACAATTGGTGTAGTGGCAGATAAAGGAACCAAAGCTGGTTTCATTAACAGATTCTTATTTCAAAGGTACGTGCTTGCCACTATCCTTGCTTATACAAGCTAATCAAGACAGGCACTATCCTTGCTTATACAAGCTAATCAAGACGGGCCGTGCCTTAGTAATGCAGCGGAAGCTGAATCAGCGAATTGGCTGTAGCAATAATCATTAAAATTAATTGACTTATCACAAAATACCAAACTTTTTGTCCATAGATGCAACCAATATGTATTGTCATTAAATGAGAAATCATAACACTTCAGACATACTAGCAAAATGGCCCGTGCGTTGCCACGGAAGAAAAAAAAAACATAATCTCCAATGATGGTGACCACATTATGTTCACATATCATCACTTAATTTAGAAATTTTGTGCACAAATGTAAGAAAATGTTTCTTCTTCTAAATTTATTCACAAGTTGAAGCACTCTTTACATTTTCAAAAAATATATATCATGGTTGTCAAAAATCTTGGTAACTCAAAGATTTATTCTGAATTTCAAGATTTTTTCTTAGAAACATACAATAATAATCCGATCCATCCAACAGTTAATTCTTCAAAATTCACACATGTATATTGTCACAAAGACTTAGAAGCATTAATGTTTAACTACATACATTAGATCTTTCGTGAACAATTTTACAAATATGGGAACAATTTTAAAACTGAGAACATTTTTTACAATTTACAAACATTTAGTAAAAATCGTGAATATCTTTTATATTTTGAACGGGTTTAAATATTTTCTTTCGAATTGGGGACCAATTCAAGAAAAGACGAACATAATTTTTGATGTTGGAGGATTTTATTTTAAATTCACAAACATTTTTTGAAACGCATGAAGTTTTTCTGAATAAACAAACATTTTTATAAATCAGTAATATATTTATTAAATTCATGGACATTGTTGTGGAATTTGCAAAAAAAATATAAAAATCCGACGCTTTTTTTGAACCCTATTTTTAATTCAAAATAAAAATTCGTCAGCATTTTAATTCAAAATTCCTATTTTTTAATATGCAAAAGTTTTTGTAATTCTAAAATATTTAAATTATAAATAAACAAAAATGGAACGGAAAATTTTAAATAAAAAAAGAAACTATCAAAACAGGCATTAGCTATTTTTAAATTTTTAGTTCATTTTTTAAATGCATTAACATTTTGAATTAGAAATCATTTTGTTAAATGCCTTTAATAATTTTTAATACATGGAATTGTATTTGAGATCATGGACTATTCTTATTGTACAAACATTTTTCTAAAATTGCAAACATTTTATTGTATATGCGAGCATTTTTCACAAAACTCCGAGCAGTTTTTGAAGTCACAAACATTTTAATTTTTTAAATATGTTGATTTATAATTTTCAGTTTATTAAAATATTAAATATTATTTGAAGTTCTAAATTATTTAAAATAAAAAAATAAAACGAAACTGAAAATAAATAAATAAAGGGAACTAAAAGCAGGCGCCTGTGCATGGCCGGTCCATATGGTGTGTTGGAAATTCTCCCAGCATGCAGAGCGTAATATAGGACGTTTTTACATGGATCGGCCCAATTCAAGATTTTTCGCTTTGTGAAACGTTTTTAATTACTTACCGGTGACATTGTGGGTAATTTATGCAAACTTTAGAGGTAATTTTCAAGACGGACGATAAAAACCGTATTTGCTTTATTATTAGAGAGAGATTAAACTTGTACAAGAGGGTAAACTCGCCCAGACACCAGTTAAGTCCTTCTAGAACGACTTGATAAGGAACCAGGTTACAGTGACCTCAATCTCACATGTACCAACATGAAGTGCACATTTGAGTCTACCGCGTTCCTGAGGTGTAAAAAATAGAGTGTCATCAAATCGTTGCCCACCAACACCATATGCACCGACAGAAACTTCCAGATACTCCCCGTTTCTAATTTCAGCACAAACAACATTGCGTTGTAGCTTGATCGTGCCATCATCAGCAAGACGCAACCCATTATCACCGATCACAAGCAACCCAATTGTCAGGTCATTTATACTGGCAGTTCTTGCAACAAAACAACCACAGAAACCATCTGGCCATGATCCATGGACGACTCTCATACTGACTGCAGCCTCTACTGACCTACGAATCAGGCCAAATGTCAACTCAACCGTGCTGATCTTGCCCGTGTAGACCCATTTAAAAACGGCTGAATCAAGAGGCTGAGTATTACTGAACGGACTAGCTACGTAGATTAGATCTTGATCCTCAGATTGCCCGATTCCTTTCACTTTGAGGTCAATTTCAAAGTACACAGGATCAATCAGCACAACAGCACGTGTAGGACCAGTCAGTGCTAGGTATGGAAAGTTGGAAACTGCATGGAAAATTAACCAAGTAAATACAACCGTTCTAATACACCTTAACAGGACTAAAGTGGAATGTAACAGGTATATTATATTCTGAAATAAAATGTCAAGAAAATACGTGATGCATTTTTAATTACAATAACTTAAGTTGACATCAATGGCTTGAAAAAACAAGTAACTTCTGATTTAGCAGTCCAAACAAGGTTCAATTTTACAAGAGACACAACTGTCAAATACTCCCTCCGTCCCAATAATCTTGTCTTAGGTTTGTTTAGAAATAAATGTAGCTAAATACTAAAACGTGACTAGATACATTCATACCTAGACAAATCTAAGACAAGAATTTTGGAACGGAGGGAGTAGAAAAATAAGAGCATGTCTCAAAGAACAAGGGATGCACTAGACTCAAAAGTGACTTGCCAAGAGAGGACTCAAGAATCAGGTAACCAAGTTGACATAAAGAAGAATGGAGACTATATATATACCTAGATAAAAAATTTCTAGAACAGAAGACATAGGCACCATAAACTTTTAGAACTTGGTAATTTCCACAAACCAAAAGTAAGTATTACATGTACTTCTCCAACTGAGATCATCAACTTATAGATATGGGTTTGATTCTTATTTGGTTACCATTTTTTTTCTTTTAATTCTAGTTGGATATACTTAGGGCTAGTTTGGTTCGAGACCTGGCAAAAATTAGCCTTGCCTGAACCTTCCCTGAGACCTGCCTGAGAATTGTTTGGTTGGTGCTTGGAGAGTGAAACACTAACCTGGCCTGGAGCTCCGGCTATATAGTCATTAGCCTGACTAAAACACCAGGCACGTTCGTTAGCCTGGACCAGGCGTTCTGCACCAGTCGCCTGGCACATGCCTGGGTTTCTAATCCAACTTTTTTCTTGTGGGCCAGCAGCTATTTATAGTCTGGCACAGAAATAATTGATACACAGGCACAGGACATGAACCAAACACATAGCGCTCAGGCTGGCCTGGCCAAGGCAATGATTTTCGTGTCTACAGGCTATACTCAGGCTCCATTTTCTCCCAGGCATGAAGTCCAGGCCTCAAACCAAACTAGCTCTTAACCTCTACACCCTCTAATCTAATTTAACAATTTAAGTTAGAGCTAACCAAAATTCAATTTAAGTACATAGTTAATCAGCATAATTGCCAATTAATCTAATACCTTAACGGCTAAAATTCAGGTTTATTGTCAGTTGTACTTTGCCTAAATTCGAAATGCAAGCTCAAAATGATTTAGGTATTTGAAATACTGATGATGGCAGGCACATATGCTTTTCATATTATATAGCTCAGTTATGAGCTATTGTCATTATTCACTCCTCTCTCCATTTGCCAGAGTTGTTCCTACCGTGCAATTTCCTTGCATACCTTATAAGAGGTATAAGATGTTTGAAGCAAGCCAAACCCAGAGATGGCATCAGGCTTACAAGTTTTGTTCTTGAGAAATACAGATGAAATGTGTACCTTTATTATTTTGCAAGTAAATATGCCTGGGTTGTTATATGCATGGATTGCTACTTCTACAGTTCTACTAGGGTTCAAGTAAACGAAGGTATATATTAAAATCTCTAATCAACTACATACTACTAGCAATAAATTATGCAAGGCTTAGCTGAAAACCAGATCAAAGAGTAGACATGTAACTATATGTAAGTATAGACAAGGGGCTAGCAAGCCAAAGACACGAACCCCCTCCATGATGATTTGGCATTCATCCTCTTCACGCTCAAAGATGATGATGCGCTTGTTATCCACCAAATCACGCGCGGCGACATAGCCATAAACATGCAATGGCCAGGTTAAACCTGAGTTTTGTTTGAGTGAGATTCTGACTTCGAAGGGCTGCAGAGTGGTGGCGGTGTCGACGGAGGAATTGCCAGAAGCAACATCCGTGAACCGCACGCTGGGGATAGTAGCTGCATCACATGTAGTTATGCATATGAGATTTCGATTCCTGCATCATAAGTACTAAGAAGAAGGAGGAAATGGAGAAGTGTATACTTACTTTTTTGCTCCATCGAACCGATGTCATCGCCCCATACTCGCATCCACCATCTGCTGAACTCGTAGCGATCATCTTCAAAGACAGCCAATGTCGCCTCGTATACTGGCGGCGCCCGGTGACGCGTTTCCTTGACCGTCTTCCTCACCCTCGGTTCCTCTGCTTTCTTTCCAATCCTAGGTACCCTTTTCTTCCTCTTCCCGGCCGCCGCATCCTTGCTCGCCCCCGCATCCATCTGCATCTCGGACTTCCCCTCCTTCGAATCCATCTCAATCTCAATCTAAATATGACACGCAACTTGGAAACCCTAGCCTCCTCTCCTCGCCGCCGCTTTTTTCCCGCGAGGAAACCCTAGCCTCCTCTCCTCTGCTATGCGTGGGCAGTCGGATTCGCAGACCCAAAGGCGCTTAAGAACCCTCCATCGCCCCAAATATGATAGATAGACCGTGACTAGGGTCTAATTCTCTGCTTGCCATGGAAGGGTCCTCCAGGTGCACGCGGGTTCCTGACTGCCGGAAGGGAGCGGGTCCTCATTGAGCGCGCGTGTTCCCCGCTGCCCCCAAATCACTAGTTAGAGTATCTTCAAGTTCATACCATTTTATTCTTTTTTTTATTATTATTATATGTCATATGTTAGGTCTAGTCCATCACGTGATTCTCCCAATGACGTGATCCAGTTATCAAGCAACAACACCTTGTTCATAATCAGAAGACACTGACTATCATCGATCAACTGGCTAGCCAACTAGAGGCATGCTAGGGACGGTGTTTTGTCTATGTATCCACACATGTAAATGAGTCTTCATTTAATACAATTATAGCATGGATAATAAACTATTATCTTGATACAGGAATTATAATAATAACTATACATTTATTATTGCCTCTAGGGCATAATTCCAACATCATATGCCATCAAAATTGTCTATGTGGTAATTCTACCAACGATAATGATACGATTATTGGAGATGCAATTCAAGTACATCTTCCAACGATTACTCTCACTTCCACACTTTGCGACAACTGGCGCACTGCATGCGTGCCACTTGTCGCAACCTCGGAGTTTTTCCTTTTTCATAGATCCGTGTTTTCAAAACGTTTTATCTCGTAAACCGTGCGTCCAAATTTCGAACCGTTTCCACCGTTTCCTTTCTCGCGTCGAGATCTTCAAAACAAGACCCCATGTCGATAGGTTTTGACGAACTTTTTTTCACGAAAAAACCGGAAGAAAAATACCGGACGAAAAAACGTGCCTCACGCGATAGAAAAAAACAGAAAATGCATTTTTTTTTCTTTCCGAGAGGCACGGGTCGTGCCTCTCGCGAAGGCAAAACCGTGCCTCTCGCGGAAGCAAAACCGTGCCTCTCGCGAAAAAAAATAGAGCAGAAAACGCATTTTCCCCCTTTTTGGGAGAGGGAAGGGCGTCCCTCTCGCGAAGGCAAAATTGTGCCTTTCGCGGAAGCAAAACCGTGCCTCTCGCAAAAAAAAACAGAAAACACATTTTTTCCTTTCGAGAGAGGCACGGGCGTGCCTCTCGCGAAAGCAAAATCGTGCCTTTCGTGGAAGCAAAATCGTGCCTCTCGCAAAAAAACAGAAAACGTGTTTTCCCCCCTTTCCGAGAGGCACGGGCGTGCCTCTCGTGAATGCAAAACCGTGCCTTTCGCGGAAGCAAAACCGTACCTCTCGCAAAAAAACAGAAAACGCGTTTTTTTCTCTTTCCAAGAGGCACGATCGTGCCTTTCGCGAAGGCAAAACCATGTCTCTCGCGAAAGCAAAACCATGCCTTTCGCCAAAAAATAGAAAACAGGATTTTCCGTAAAAAACAGAAAACACGATTTTTTCGTTATTTTTTTTCCAAAATTTACGAAAAACCGGTGAAAACCCGGAACACCAAAAAACCCAGAAAAAATCCACCATAAAAAGCGAAAACACATGCGAAAAATAAGAAAAGCAAAATACAAAGGAAACGTTCAGAGCGCGACACGTTGCGGCGGCTAAGAACGAGCCAAGTGGCGACGCGCAAGAGTGATCGTTGGGAGGCTCCCGAAGGAGTGCTCGCTAGCTAGTTGCTCTCTCGGCTGCCGGAAGGGGGCGGGTGAGTGAGTTTCTTCGTTTTGGCCCGCCCGCTGGCCACTGCTAGTGATGGGTCGATTATACCATTACCCAGATTTCCGAACCCACGTGATATCCGTGATCTCATCCGGGACTCCGAACAACCTTCGGTCACCAACACATATAACTCAACTATACTAAAACATCATCGAACCATAAGTGTGCAGACCCTGAGGGTTCGAGAACTATGTAGACATGACCCGAGACATTTCTCGGTCAATATCCAATAGGGGGACCTGGATGCCCATATTGGATCCTACATATTCTACGAAGATCTTATCGGTTGAACCTATGTGCCAAGGATTCATATAATCCCGTATGTCATTCCCTTTGTCCTTTGGTATGTTACTTGCCCGAGATTTGATCGTCGGTATCCCTATAGCCATTTCAATCTCGCTACCGACAAGTCTCTTTACTCGTTCCGTAATACAAGATCCCGTGACTTACACTTAGTCACATTTCTTGCAAGGCTTGTTTGTGATGTTGTATTACCGAGTGGGCCCCGAGATACCTCTCCGTCACACGGAGTGACAAATCTCAGTCTTGATCCATACTAACTCAACGGACACCTTCGGAGATACCTGTAGAGCACCTTTATAGTCACTCAGTTACGTTACGACGTTTGATACACACAAGGTATTCCTCCAGTGACAGTGAGTTATATGATCTCATGGTCATAGGAATAAATACTTGACATGCAGAAAACAATAGCAAAAAAATAACACGATCACATGCTACGTTTATAATTTGGGTCTTGTCCATCACATGATTTTTCTAATGATGTGATCCCATAATCAAGTGACAACACTTGCCTATGGCCAGGAAACCTTGACCATCTTTGATCAACGAACTAGTCAACTAGAGGCTCACTAGGGACAGTGTGTTGTCTATGTATCCACACATGTATTTGAGTTTCCAATCAATACAATTCTAGCATGGATAATAAACAATTATTATGAAAAAGGAAATATAATAATAACTAATTTAGTATTGCCTCTAGGGCATATTTCCAACAGTCTCCCACTTGCACTAGAGTCAATAATCTAGTTCACATCACCATGTGATTTTAACGAATCCTACATCCATACAGTTCTGGGGTTTGATCATGTATTGCTCGTGAGAGAGGTTTTAGTCAACGGTTCTGAATCTTTCAGATCCGTGTGTGCTTTACAAATCTTTATGTCATCTTATAGATGCTGCTACTACGTGCTATTCGGAAGTACTCCAAATATCTACTCTACTATACGAATCCGTTTTACTACTCAGAGTTATTCGGATTAGTGTCAAAGCTTGCATCGTCATAACACTTTATGACAGACTCTTTAACCACCTCCATAATCGAGAAAAAATTCCTTAGTCCTCTAGTTACTAAGGATAACTTTGAACGATGTTTTAGTGATTCAATCCTGGATCACTCCTTGTACCCCTTGACAGACTCATGGCAAGGCACACATTAGGTGCGGCACACAGCACGGCATACTTTAGAGTCTACGGCTAAGGCATAGGGGACGACCTTCGTCCTTTCTCTTTCTTCTGTCGTGGTAGGGCTTTTGAGTCTTACTCAAATTCACGCCTTACAACACAGCCAAGAACCCCTTCTTTGCTGATCTATTTTGAACTCCTTCAAAAACTTGTCAAGGCATGCATTTCATTTGAAAGTTCTGTTTAGCATTTTGATCTATCTCCATAGATCTTGATGCTCAATGTTCAAGTAGCTCTATCCAGGTCTTCCTTTGAAAAGCCCCTTTCAAACAACCTTTATGCTTTACAGAAATTCTACATTACTTCCCATCAACAATATGTCAACCACATATACTTATCAGAAATTCTATAGTGCTTCCACTCACTTCTTTGGAAATACAAGTTCCTCATAAACCTTGTACAAACCCAAAAGCTTTGATCATCTCATAAAAGCGTATATTCCAACTCCGAGATGCTTGCACCAGTCCATAGAAGGATCGTTGGAGCTTGCATACTTGTTAGCATCCTTAGGATCGAAAAAATCTTCTGGTTGTATCACATACAACCTTTCCTCAAGGAAACCGTCAGGGAAACAATGTTTTGACATCCTATGTGCAATATTTCATAAATAATGCAGCGACTACTAACCTAATTCCAACAAACTTTTATCATCGCTACGATTGAGAAAGTCTCATCATAGTCAACTCTTTGTCGGAAACATCTTTGCGACAAATCGAGCTTTTCTTAATGGTGATTTTTCACCATCATCGTCTGTCTTTATTTTAAAGATCCATCTTTACTTAATAGTCCTAGGACCATCAAGTAATTCTTCCAAAGTCTACACTTTGTCTTCATACATGGATCCTCTCTCAGATTTCATGGCCTCCAGCCATTTGTCAGAATCCGGGGCCACCATCGCTTCTCCATAGCTCGTAGGTTCATTGTTGTTCAACAACATGACCTCCAAGATAGGGTTATCGTACCACTCTGTAGTAGTACGCGACCTTGTCGACCTACGAGGTTTGTAGTAACTTGATCCGAAGCTTAATGATCACCATCATCAGTTTCCACTTCAATTGGTGTAGGCGCCACAGGAACATCTTCCTGCGCCCTGCTACACACTGGTTGAAGTGACGGTTCACTAACCTCATCAAGTTCCACCACCCTCCCACTCAATTCTTTCGAGGGAAACCTTTCCTCGAGAAACGACCCGTTTCTAGAAACAAACACTTTGCTTCTGGATCTGAGATAGGAGATGTATCCAACTATTTTGGATATCCTATGAAGATGCATTTATCGCTTTGGGTTCGAGCTTATCAGACTGAAACTTTTTCACATAAGCGTTGCAGCCCCAAACTTTCAAGAAACGACAGCTTAGGTTTCTCCAAACCATAGTCTATATTGTGTCATCTCTGTTGGGGTAACGTAGTAAATTCAAAATTTTCCTACGCAATACAAGGATCTATCTATGGAGAGACCAGCAACGAGAGAGGTTGTAGAGCATCTTCATACCTTTGAAGATCGCTAAGCGGAAGCGTTACTATGAACGTGGTCGATGGAGTCATACTCGCAGCGATTCAGATCGCGGACGGTTCCGATCTATGTGTCGAATCACGACACCTCCGCGTTCAACACACGTACAGCCCGGTGACGTCTCTCACGCTTTGATCCAGCAAGGAGGAGGGAGAGGTTGAGAGAGAGGTCCGGCATCACGACGACATGGTGGTGGTGGAGCTACGAGGTCTCCCGGCAGGGCTTCTCCAAGCACCGTGGGAGAGGAGAAAGATGAGAAGCACGCTGCGCCGAGAGAGAGATTTCGCGTGTCTCAAATCAGCCAAAACCTCCACTATATATAGGGGGAGAGGGAGGGGGCGCCCCCTTTAGGGTTCCCACCCCCAAAGGGTGCGGCAACCCCATCTAGGGCTGGTGGTGGCGGCCGGGACAGGAGAGAGGAGGTGGCGCACCCCAGATGGGCCTTAGGCCCATCTGCACTAGGGTTTCCCCCCTTCCCACTCTTGTGGCGCCTTGGGCTTAGGTGGGAGGCGCACCAACCCACTCTGGGCTGGTTCCCTTCCACCTTTTGTCCCATGCTAGCCTTTGGGGCTGGGGCCCCTCCCGGTGGACCCCCGAAACGCTTTCGGTGGTCCCGGTACATTACCAGTGTCGCCCGAAACAATTCCGGCGACCAAATCCTCACTTCCTATATATGATTCTTTACCTCCGGACTATTCCAGAGCTCCCCGTGACGTCCGGGATCTCATCCGAGACTCCGAACAACCTTCGGTAACCTCGTATAACAATTCCCTATAACCCTAGCGTCATCAAACCTTAAGTGTGTAGACCCTACGGGTTCGGGAGACATGTAGACATGACTGAGACACCTCTCCGGCCAATAACCATCAGCGGGGTCTGGATACCCATGGTGGCTCCCGCATGTTTCACGATGATCTCATCGGATGAACCACGATGTCAAGGATTCAATCAATCCCGTATACAGTTCCCTTTGTCTACCGGTATAGAACTTGCCCGAGATTCAATCGTCGGTATCCCCATACCTTGTTCAATCTCATTGCCGGCAAGTCTCTTTACTCGTTCCGTAGCACATCATCCCATGAATAACTCCTTAGTCACATTGAGCTCATTATGATGATGTTCTACCGAATGGGCCCAGAGATACCTCTCCGTCACACGGAGTGACAAATCCCGATCTCGATTCGTACCAACCCAACAGAAACTTTCGGAGATACCCGTAGTGCACCTTTATAGTCACCCAGTTACGTCATGACGTTTGATACACCCAAAGCACTCCTACGGTATCCGGAGTTGCACAATCTCACGGTCGAAGGAAAAGATACTTGACATTAGAAAAGCTTTAGCATACGAACAACACGATCTAGTGCTATGCTTAGGACTGGGTCTTGTCCATCACATCATTCTCCTAATGATGTGATCCCATGATCAATGACATCCAATGTCCATCACATCATTCTCCTAAGGATTGGGCATATTTCCAACAGTCTCCCACTTGCACTAGAGTCAATAATCTAGTTCACATCACTATGTGATTGCAATGAATTCATCACCCATACAGTTCCGGGGTTCGATCATGTCTTGCTTGTGAGAGAGGTTTATAGTCAACGGGTCTGAACCTTTCAGATCCGTGTGTGCTTTACAAATCTCTACGTCATCCTATAGATGCTACTACGCCCATCTGGAACCATTCCAAATGATTGCTCCACTGTACGTATCCGGTTTACTACTCATAGTCCTCCGGATTAGTGACAAAGCTTGCATCGACGTAACTCTTTCACGACGAGCTCTTTAATCACCTCCATAATTGAGAAAAATTCTTTAGTCCATTGGTTACTAAGGATAACTTCGACCGCTATCCAGTGATCCATTCATGGATCACTCTTGCACCCCACGACTGACTCATGGCAAGGCACGCTTTAGGTGTGGTACTCAGCATAGCATACTTGTAGAGCCTACGGCTGATGCATAGGGGACGGCATTCGTCCTTTCTCTTTCTTCTGCCGTGGTCGGGCTTTGAGTCGTACTCAAATTTACACCTTACAACATAGCCAAGAACTCCTTATTTGCTGATCTATTTTGAACTCCTTCAAAAACTTGTCAAGGCATGCATTTCGTTGAAAGTTCCATTAAGCACTTTGATCTATCTTTATAGATCTTGATGCTCAACTCTCAAGAAGCTACATCTAGGTTTTCCTTTAAAAAAACTCCTTTCAAACAACCCTTTATGCTTTGCAGAAATTCTACATTATTTCCGATCAACAGTATGTCAACCACATATATTCATCAGAAATTCTATAGTGCTCCCACTCACTTTTTAGAAATACAAGTTTCTCACAAACTTTGTATAGAACCAAAAACTTTGATCATCTCATCAAAGTGTATATTCCAACTGTGAGATTCTTCCTCAGTCCATAGAAGGGTCGCTGGAGCTTTGCATACTTGTTAGCACCCTTTAGGATCAACAAAATCTTCTAGTTGTATCACATACAACCTTTCCTCAAGGAAACCATCGAGGAAACAATATTTTGACATCCTATCTGCAATATTTCATAAATGATGCAGCAACTGCTAACATACTTTCAACAGACTTTCAGCATCGCTACGAGTGAGAAAGTCTCATCGTAGTCAACTCTTTGAACTTTGTCGAAAACACCTTTGCGACAAGTCGAGCTTTCTTAATGTTGACTTTTCACCATCATCATCTATCTTCCTTTCAAAGATCCATTCACGGTTAATAGTCTTATGACCATCAAGTGGTTCCTCCAAAAGTCTATACTTTGTTTTTCATACATGGATCCTCTCTGGGATTTCATGGCCTCGAGCCATTTGTCGGAGTCTGGGCCCACCATCGCTTCTCCATATCTCGTAGGTTCATTGTTGTCCAACAAGATGACCTCTAAGACAGGATTACCATACCACTCTGTAGTAGTACGCATCCTTGTCCGCCTACGAGGGTTTTGGCAGTGACTTGATCCAAAACTTCATGATCACCATCATAAGCTTCCACTTCAATTGGTGTAGGCGCCACAGGAACAACTTCTTGCGCCCTGCCATACACTGGTTGAAGTGATGGTTCAATAACCTCATCGAGTATCCACCATACTCCCACTCAACTCTTTCGAGAGAAACCTTTCCTCGAGAAAGGACCCGTTTCTAGAAGCAAACACTTTTGCTTCCGGATCTGAGATAGGAGGTATACCCAACTGTTTTGGGTGTTCTATGAAGATGCATTTATCCGCTTTGGGTTCGAGCTTATCCGGCTGAAACTCTTTCACATAAGCATCGCAGCCCCAAACTCTTAAGAAATGGCAGCTAAGGTTTCTCTAAACCATAGTTCATACGGTGTCGTCTCAACGGAATTAAGTGGTGCCCTATTTAAAGTGAATGCGGTTGTCTCTAATGCCTAACCCATAAACGATAGTGGTAATTTGATAAGAAATATCATAGTATGCACTATATCTAATAGTGCACGATTATGACATATGGACACACCATCAGACTATGGTGTTCTAGGTGGCATGAGTTGTGAAACATTTTTCACGTGAAACAATTTTCACCTTGTCTTAAACGTTTAGCAAACTCGTAACTCAGATATATATGATTACCTCCACGATCACATCGTAGACATATTATCCTCTTGTCACGATGATCTTCAACTTCACTCTGAAATTACTTGAACCTTTTTCAATAATTTAGACATGTGTTTCATCAAGTAAATACACTAGTATCTACTCAAATCATTTGTGAAGTATGAACATAATGATATCCACTGCGTTCCGCAGTACTCATCGGACTGCACACATCAAAATGTATTACTTCCAACAAGTTACATTCTTGTTCCATCTCACTGGAAAAAGAGGTCTTCAGTCATCTTGCCCATGTGGTATGATTTGCATGGCTCAAGTGATTCAAAAATCAAGTGAGTCAAATGATCCATCCGCATGGAGTTTCTTCATGCGTTTATACCAACAGGCATGGTTTTCATGTCTCAAACGTTTCAAAAATGAGTGAGTACGAAGATCCATCAGCATGGAGCTTCTTCATGCATTTTATACCAATATGACTCAAGAAGTAGTGTGATGACTGCTACAGCAACAAAATACCTTCCAATGGCACCAGAAATAGGCACGTCGACGGGAGAATACTTGGCTTGATCTTTCTACTGCGGCTACGCCTTAAGGGACTTCCTAGGCAAGTATGCAAAGGATTTCCCGCGTGGCATTGGAGCCTTGCGTTGGTGTTCCCTCAAAGCGGAAAGGGTGATGTAGCGTAGCGGTGGTAAGTATTTCCCTCAGTTTGAGAACCAAGGTATCAATCCAGTGGAGGAGTATCTAAAGATCCTGCACAAACACAAAAGCTTGCTCCCAACGCTATGAAGGGGTTGTCAATCCCTTATAGATTGTTTGCCAAGTGAGAACTGAAAGCAACAAAGTAACAAAGCAAAGTAACAGCGGAGGTGTAAATGATGGATGTGAATAGACCCGGGGGCCGTAGTGTTTACTAGTGGCTTCTCTCATGAAAGCAAGTAGACGGTGGGTGAACAAATTACTGTCGAGCAATTGATAGAACCGCGCAAAGTCGTGACGATATCTATGCAATGATTATATCTATAGGCATCACGTCCAAAACAAGTAGACTGATACTTTCTGCATCTACTACTATTACTCCACACGTCGACCACTATCCAGCATGCATCTAGTGTATTAAGTCCATAAGAACAGAGTAACGCCTTAAGCAAGATGACATGATGTAGAGTGATAATCTCAAAACAATGATAAAAACCCAATATTTTTACCCTTGATGGCAACTACTTGATGTGTGCCTTGCTGCCCCTACTGTCACTAGGAAAGGTCACCACATGGTAGAACCCAAAACCAAGCACTTCTCCCATTGCAAGAATCATAGATCTAGTTGGCCAAACAAAACCCAAGACTCGGAGAGACGTACAAGGATATAAAATCATGCATATAAGAAATCAGCAAAGACTCAAATATATATCATAGATAATCTGATCACAAATCCACAATTCATCGGATCTCGACAAACACACCGCCAAAGAAGATTACATCGGATAGATCTCCACGAAGATCATGGAGAACTTTGTATTGAAGATCCAAGAGAGAGAAGAAGCCATCTAGCTACTAACTACGGACCAGTAGGTCTGAAGTAAACTACTCACGAGTCATTGGAGGGGCGATGATGATGATGAATAAGCCCTCCAACTCCAAAGTCCCCTCCGACAGGGTGCCGGGAAGGGTCTCTAGATGAGATCTCGCGGAAACGGAAGCTTGCGGCGGCGGAAAAGTATTTTCGAGGCTCCCCTCATTTTTTGCTGAATATTTGGGAATATATAGGCCAAGGATCTAGGTCAGGGGGCGGCCAGGGAGGCCACAAGCCCTGCCACTGCCGCCTCCCCCTGGTGGCAGAGTGGGGGCTTGTGGGCTCCCTGGAGCCCACCTGGCTTGGCCCAAAGGCCCCCCTGATCTTCTTCCGTTCGGGAAAAAATCATTTCGGGGTTTTTCTTCCATTTGGACTCCGTTCCAAAATCAGATCTGAAAAGAGTCAAAAACACAGAAAAAACAGGAACTGGCACTTGGCACTGAATTAATAAGTTAGTCCCAAAAAAGATATAAAAGGTACATAAAACATCCAAAAAAGACAAGATAGCAACGTGAAACCATCAAAAATTATAGATACGTTTGAGACGTATCAAGCATCCCCAAGCTTAACTCCTGCTCGTCCTCGAGTAGGGAAGTGATAAAGAATGAATTTTTGATGCTTTCATGCTACCTAGCATAGGTGTCCTTTGTAATTCCTCTTATGTGATGTGAATGTTCAGATCCATTAGATTCAAAACAATAGTTTGCTATTGACGTGGAAATAATAATGATTCAAGCAAACTAGCAAGGTAATCATGAACTTTCAAAATAACAAGGCCAAAAGAAAGTTATCCCTAAAAAAGCATATAGTCTAGCTATGCTCTATCATCATTGCACAACAAATTTAAATCATGCACAACCCCGGTATTGGCCAGGTAATTGTTTCACACCTTTACTTTCTCAAACCTTTTCAACTGTCACGCAGTACATGAGCGTGAGCCATGATTATAGCACTATAGATGGTGTGGAGTGTGGTGGATGTTGCAAGACAAAAAGGAGAAGGTAGTCACATTAACTAGGCATATCAATGAGTTGTGGAGATGCTCATCAATAGATATCAATGTGAATGAGTAGGGATTGCCATAAAAATGATGCACTAGAGCTACGAGTATGTGAAAGCTCTTAAAGAAAACTAGTGGGTGTGCATCCAACTTGCTTGCTCAAGAAGACCTAAGGCAATTTTGAGGAAGCCTATCATTGGAATATACAAGCCAAGTTATATTATTAAAATTTCCCACTAGCTATATGGTGGTGACAAAACGAGAGACTCTCAATCATGAAGATCATGGTGCTTAATATGCACAAGTGTGGAAAAAGTGGTAGCATTGTCCCTTCTCTCTTTTTCTCTTTTTTTTTTATTTGGTGGGCTCTTTGGCCTCTCTTTTTTTATTTTGGTGGGATTCTTTGGCCTCTTTTATTTCCTCACATGGGACAATGCTCCATTAATGATGATCGTCACACTTTCAACTCAAAACTTAGAGCAATTATGACTCTATATGGAATGCCTTTGGTAGTGTACCGTGGCAATGATCTAGCATGGAATAAACATCAATGGAAACATCATGCTAGCTATCTTACGATCATGCAATGTCAATGTAGACGTGGTGGCACATATCATGGTCGTGGTTGCATGGCAATATATCTCGGAATGACCTTGAAAAAACCATAGTAGGTAGGTATGGTGGCTGTTTTGAGGGAGGCTAATGGTGGGTTTTGTGCACCGGCGAAAGTTGCACGGCACTAAGAAGATAGTGATGGTGGAAGGTGAAAGCGCATCTAAACAATGGACTAAACATTAGTCATGAAGAACTCATATACTTATTAAATGGCCTATAATTAGCCTAGCTAGATCCAAAATGGCTTAATAAGCATAGTTTGCTCCAGAATGACCTATTTTACCCAAGTTACCTCCGAAATGACCTATAGTTAGCTAGGCTTCCACCTAAATGACATAATTAGCTTAGTTAGCTCCAAAATGGTCTATTTAGTAAAACATGACCTATATTTAGCTAATTATCCTTGAAATGACATAATTAGCTCCAAAAAGGCATTCTTAGCTAATTTAGCCCGAAGAAGGGGACAAGAGGAGAAGAAAGAGGAAAAATGAAAGGAAGGAAGAAGAAGAAGAAGATAAGAAGAAGGAGAAGAAGAAGGAGAAGGAGGATAAGAAGGAGAAGGAGCTCCTCCTTCTCCTTCTTCTTCCTCCTTCTTCCTCCTTCTCCTTCTCCTTCTTCTTTTCTTCTTCTTCTCCTCTTCCTTCTCCTTCTCCTCCTTCTTCTTTTACTTCTTCTTCTCTTCTTGCTTCTTCTCTTTCTCTTCTTCTACGTAGCTTAGACTCATCCAAGAAAGACTAAATTGGCTAATTATCCTACAAAATGACATAATTAGCTTAGTTAGCTCCTAAATGACCTATTTAATAAAAAATTGACCTATAGTTAGCTAAGTTCTCTCCTAAATGACATAATAAGGCTTACGTAGCTGCAAGATGACCTATTCCCCCTAACTTAGGTATTAAATGGCCTATAATTAGCCTAGCTAGATCCAAAATGGCTTAATAAGCATAGTTTGCTCCGGAATGACCTATTTTACCGAAGTTAGCTCCGAAACGACCTATAGTTAGCTAGGCTTCCACCTAAATGACATAATTAGCTTAGTTTGCTCCGAAATGGTCTATTCAATAAAACATGACCTACACTTAGCTAATTATCCTCGAAATGACATAATTAGCTCCAAAAAGGCATTCTTAGCTAATTTAGCCCGAAGAAGGGGACAAGAGGAGAAGAAAGAGGAAAAATGAAAGGAAGGAAGAAGAAGAAGAAGAGAAGAAGAAGAAGAGAAGAAGAAGAAGAGAAGAAGAAGAAGAGAAGAAGAACGATAAGAAGAAGGAGAAGAAGGAGAAGGAGCTCCTCCTTCTCCTTCTTCTTCCTCCTTCTTCCTCCTTCTCCTTCTTTTCTTTTTCTTCTCCTCTTCCTTCTCCTTCTCCTCCTCCTCCTCCTCCTCCTTCTTTTTTTACTTCTTCTTCTCTTCTTGCCTCTTCTCTTTCTCTTCTTCTACGTAGCTTAGACTCATCCAAGAAAGACTAAATTGGCTAATTATCCTACAAAATGGCATAGTTAGCTTAGTTAGCTCCTAAATGACCTATTTAATAAAAAATGACCTATAGTTAGCTAAGTTCTCTCGTAAATGACATAATAAGGCTTAGGTAGCTACAAGATGACCTATTCCCCCTAACTTAGGTATTAAATGGCCTATAATTAGCGTAGCTAGAACCAAAATGGCTTAATAAGCATAGTTTGCTCTGGAATGACCTATTTTACCCAAGTTAGCTCCGAAACGACCTATAGTTAGCTAGGCTTCCACCTAAATGACTGATACGTCCATTTTTCATCATGCTTTCATGTTGATATTTATTGCTTTATGGGATGTTATATTACTTTGTGGTACCATATTTATGCCTTTTCTCTCTTATTTTGCAAGGTTTATTTGAAGAGGGAGAATTCAGGCAGCTGGAATTCTGGACTGGAAAAGGAGCAAATCTTAGTCCACTATTCTGAACATCTCCAAATGCCCTGAAAAGTTATGTGGATTTTTTGGGATTATATAAAAAATACAGGGCGAAAGAAGTACCGAAGGGGGGCCACAAGGCGCCACAAGCCGTGGCACCGCCACCCCTCTGGTGGCGGACGACAAGCTTGTGGGTTCCCTGACGGCCCACTATCCCCCCTCTTTTGCTATGTGAAGGGTTTTGGTCCGGAAAAAATCATTCGGGAGCTTTTTCGTCGTTTCGCCGCCGCCACCAGGCGGAACTTGAGCAGATCCAATCTAGAGCTCTGGCAGGACGATCCTGCTGGGGAAACTTCCCTCCTGGAGGGGGAAATAGTCGCCATCGTCATGACCAACACTCCTCTCGTCGGAGGGGAGGCATATTCATCAACATCTTCATCAGCACCATCTCCTCTCCAATCCCTAGTTCATCTCTTGTAACCAATCTTCGTCTCGCAACCTCGATTTGTACTTGTAAGGTTGCTAGTAGTGTTGATTACTCTTTGTAGTTGATGCTAGTTGGATTACTTGGTGGAAGAGTTTATGTTCATATCCTTGATGCTATTCATTACACCTCTGATCATGATTATGATTATGCTTTGTGAGTAGTTACTTTTTTTCCTGAGGACATGGGATAAGTCATGCTGATAATAGCCATGTGAGTTTGATATTTGTTCGGTATTTTGATATGTTGTATGTTGTTTTTCCTCTAGTGGTGTTATGTGAACGTCGACTATATAACACTTCACCATACTTGGGCCTAGAGGAAGGCATTGGGGAGTAGTAAGTAGATGATGGGTTGCTGGAGTGACAGAATCTTAAACCCCAGTCTATGCGTTGCTTCGTAAGGGGCTGATTTGGATCCACTAGTTCAATGTTATGGTTAGAGTTGTCTTAATTCTTCTTTTTTAGTTCCGGATGCTTGCGAGAAAGGTTAATCATAAGTGGGATGCTTGTCCAAGTAAGGGCAGTACCCAAGCGCCGGTCCACCCACATATCAAACTATCAAAGTAACGAACGTGAATCATATGAACATGATGAAACTAGCATGACAGAAATTCCTGTGTGTCCTCGGGAGCGTTTTTCCTCCTATAAGATTTTGTTCAGGCTTGTCCCTTGCTACAAAAGGGATTGGGCCACTTGCTTCAACGTTTCTACTACTTGTTACTTTTTGCTTGGTACGTTTCACCTCGCTACACAATCACTTGTTACCGCTACTTTCAGTGCTTGCAGTTATTGCCTTGCTGAAATCCGTTTATGAGAGCCTTCTGCTCCTCGTTGGGTTCGACACTCTTACTTATCGAAAGGACTATGATTGATCCCCTATACTTGTGGGTCATCAACACTCTTTCCTGGCGCCGTTGCCGGGGAGTGAAGCGCCTTTGGTAAGTGGAAATTGGTAAGGAAACATCTATATATTGTGCTGAAATTTATTGTCACTTGTCACTATGGAAACTGTTCCTTTGAGGAGTTTGTTCGGGGTATCTTCACCACGAACGGAAGCACGAGGAGTTGTTCCTCAACCTGAGGTACCTGCTGAAAATATCTTTTATGAAATTCCTTCGGGTATACTTGAGAAACTGTTGGCTAATCCTTTTACACGAGATGGGTCTTCACATCCAGACTTGCATCTAAACTATGTAGATGAAGTTTGTGGTTTATTTAAGCTTGCAGGTTTGCCCGAGGATGAGGTAACACTAGTGGAAAACGGGCCTTTGGCCGGGACCATTTAGTCCCGGCCTGCCTCTGGGCCGGGACTAAAGGCCCGGCCACGTCGCCCCAATTCTCAATGCCTCCCTCGAGGCTTTAGTCCCGGCCCGTAAGGAGCCTTTAGTACCGGTTCGTGTCCCAAACCGGGACTAAAGGGCTACGCGGTGGGCAGTGGTGGTGGCAACCGTTCGTATCCCCCTTTAGTCCTGGTTGGTGGCTCAACCCGGAACTAAAGGACTAACACGTGGCCTGCCGTAGTGGTGGCGACGGTTTGTATACCTCTTTAGTCCCGGTTGGTGGCTCAACCCGGGACTAAAGACCCAAGCGGTTTGCATCCCGCGTCGTTTCGGGCGATGAAAAGCACGAACCAAAGCGTACAGTCGCCATTTCTCTGTTTCTTCTTCTCTCTCGCGTCGCCCTCTCTGTTCTTCTCCTCTCTTCTTCCCTTCTCTTCTTCCACCATGCCAACTAGCTTTCATGAGGTGCTCGCACATGGCACGACAAAGCTCCGTGTCGTGTACACGAACCTGAGCAGGGAGGTGCCTTTTTTTCTTCAACAATTGAAGGAACGATGGTTTGACCACGCAGCGGATCATGAGAAGTTCTTGGGGCTTGATCTGGAGTACACGGCCGATCAACGCGGTGTTGCCGTCATCCAACTATGCTTCGCACGCCATGTCTTGATCTTCCAATGGGCGAGGTAAGTTTTGAGGCTTTCTTTGATCCAAGATAATGACATTGTAAGTTTATTTGTTTCAATCATAGTTGGTTCCCTTCAAATAGTTGTAGTGAAACAATTTTAATTAGTTGAAGGGGAGCAGAATCTAATTGGAATAGTGTTCCATAATCTGAAAAATCGTATTAGAATCAACTAGTGTTTAATATGTTCCATTGGAATCATAGTTGGTTCCCTTCAAATAGTTGTAGTGAAACAATTTTGATTAGTTGAAGGGGAGCACAATCTAATTGGAATATTGTTCCATAATCTGAAAAATCGTATTAGAATCAACTAGCGTTTAATATGTTCCATTGGAATCATAGTTGGTTCCCTTCAAATAGTTGTAGTGAAACAATTTTGATTAGTTGAAGGGGAACACAATGTGATTGGAATAGTGTTCCACAATCTGAAAAATCGTACTAGAATCAAGTAGTGTTTAATATGTTCCATTGGAATCATAGTTGGTTCGTTCAAATAGTTGTAGTGAAACAATTTTGATTAGTTGAAGGGAACACAATCTGATTGGAATAGTGTTCCACAATCTGAAAAATCTGATTGGTTCAATAGTTCCATTGAAATCATAGTTGTAGTGATACAATTTTATGCGGTGTTCTTTGATCCAAGGTTATGAAAATTGAATATAGCTAGTGATCTCTCTAGGTTCCATTGGATAGCATTATGATATGTCATAGTCATGAAAATTGCATATAGCTAGTGATCTCTCTAGGTCCCATTGGATAGCTATAGTGATCTCTCTAGGTTCCATTGCATATGTTCTATTTGAATCCTAAAGATAATTTTCTCTTTAGTTGTAGTGAAACATGTTTCCTTATTGCAGCAGTATGTAACATTTGTTCCATTTTAATTTGTTTCTGTTGCAGGAGTGACAAGCATTGTCCAGAACTCATGGAGTTCCTTCGCAGCGGCATCACTTTTGCTTCCGTTGACATAAGGAATGACAAGATGAAGATGAGGCACAACTTCGGTATTGAGATACCAGCTGGTTGCCTCGTTGATCTCCAAACGATATTCAGGCTTCGACATGACAGGACTTCGATGGCTCATATGGCAGTTGCCTTGATCGACGAGTCATATGGTGATATGAAGACCAGTTTCCCAAAGTCTCAGCACAAACTTTGGGAGAAGGGCCCACTTGATGATATCAACATTGAGTATGCAGCAAAAGATGCATACGTTTCATACGAGTTGTACCGCAAGATCCGAGTCGTCCACTATGGCCAGCGTCACCTCGAGGAAGGTGGACATTCTGATTTAGATGATTCAGACGAGTAGTGTTCTGAACATCGAACACTTGTATATATATCTATGGTAGCTATTATTATGTACTGTTTGGACTAGTATCATGTACTTCTTGGACCAATTTATATATGTCTAGTTTCTGTTTGTGCCATTATAGTTTCCAAATTTGAATGGTTTAGCCCTTTCTAACTTCATTTGCTACTTTTGAATGGTTTAGCCCTTTCTAACTTCATGGTATCTTGCATTTTGACCACATATATATACAAAAAGTCTTCAGTTCAAATAAGTTCAAAAAATGAAATCCCTTTTGTAAGAGATGAGTTCTCGTTCGAAACACTCCTACTTCGAGAGAGATTGTCCAGTTTGTACACGAACTGCATCCAGTTTTTGTCGTAGTCCTCTCAACTTTTTAACACATGCTATGTGGGTGAAATGATGATATCATGCCAACTTTCAAAATTTTCAGAGTTCATTTGTAGTGCTTTTCAATTTCAGGGTCAACTAGCTCAAAAAAAATAAGTAAATGCACGAAATATACCAAATGAAGTCAGAAATTGTTGAAATTTTGTGATGTGCCTTAGAATGGTGCATTGTTAACACACAAAAAGTATGGAGTTCAAAAAAATGAAATCCCTTTGTAAGAGATGAGTTCTCGTTCGAAACGCTCCTACTTCGAGAGAGATTGTCCGTTTTGTACACGAACTGCATCCAGTTTTTGTCGTAGCCCTCTCAACTTTTTAACACATGCTATGTGGGTGAAATGATGATAGCGTGCCAACTTTAAACATTTTCAGAGTTCATTTGTAGTGCTTTTCAATTTCAGGGTCAACTAGCTCAAAAAAAAAAAGTAAATGCACGAAATATACCAAATGAAGTCAGAAATTGTTGAAATTTTGTGATGTGCCTTTGAATGGTGCATTTTGAACACACAAAAAGTATGGAGTTCAAATAAGTTCAAAAAAATGAAATCCCTTTGTAAGAGATGAGTTCTCGTTCGAAACGCTGCTACTTCGAGAGAGATTGTCCGTTTTGTACACGAACTGCATCCAGTTTTTGTCGTAGCCCTCTCAAATTTTTAACACATGCTATGTGGGTGAAATGATGATAGCATGCCAACTTTCAACATTTTTAGAGTTCATTTGTAGTGCTTTTCAATTTCAGGGTCAACTAGCTCAAAAAAAATAAGTAAATGCACGAAATATACCAAATGAAGTCAGAAATTGTTGAAATTTTGTGATGTGCCTTAGAATGGTGCATTTTGAACACACAAAAAGTATGGAGTTCAAATAAGTTCAAAAAAATGAAATCCCTTTGTAAGAGATGAGTTCTCGTTCGAAATGCTCCTACTTCGAGGGAGATTGTCTGTTTTGTACACGAACTGCATCCAGTTTTTGTCGTAGCCCTCTCAACTTTTTAACACATGCTATGTGGGTGAAATGATGATAGCATGTCAACTTTCAACATTTTCAGAGTTCATTTGTAGTGCTTTTCAATTTCAGGGTCAACTAGCTCAAAACCAATAAGTAAATGCACGAAATATACCAAATGAAGTCAGAAATTGTTGAAATTTTGTGATGTGCCTTTGAATGGTGCATTATTTATTCAATTTGAAACACTTTTCAATATCATACTTTTGTCAAATTCTCAAATATGCAAAAAGAATTTTTAATAAACATAGTTTTTAATGAAAAATACCAAAATAGATAATAGTTTGGATAGTCAAAATTATTAATTATGAAAATAAAAAATAGTTTTGCATTATTTATTCAATTTGAAACACTTTTCATTATCATAGTTTTGTCAAATTCTCAAATATGCAAAAAGATTTTTTAATAAACATAGTTTTTAATTGAAAATAACAAAATAGATAATAGTTTGGATAGTCAAAATTATTAATTATGAAAATAAAAAATAGTTTTGCATTATTTATTCAATTTGAAACACTTTTCATTATCATAGTTTTGTCAAATTCTCAAATATGCAAAAAGATTTTTTAATAAACATAGTTTTTAATTGACAATAACAAAATAGATAATAGTTTGGATAGTCAAAATTATTAATTATGAAAATAACAAATAGTTTTGCATTATTTATTCAATTTGAAACACTTTTCATTATCATAGTTTTGTCAAATTCTCAAATATGCAAAAAGAATTTTTAATAAACATAGTTTTTAATTGAAAATAACAAAATAGATAATAGTTTGGATAGTCAAAATTATTAATTATGAAAATAGAAAATAGTTTTGAATTATTTATTCAATTTCAAACACTTTTCATTATCATAGTTTTGTCAAATTCTCAAATATGCAAAAAGAATTTTTAATAAACATAGTTTTTAATTGAAAATAACAAAATAAGTTAATAGTTTGGATAGTCAAAATAATTAATTTTGAAAATAGAAAAAAATTGAAACTATATGAGAAATCATAGAAAAAATTCAACTTTAATTCAACTCACTTTGAATTCAGATTGAATTTTCTCCACAATTTCGAATATAGTTTCAATTTTTAGTAAGTTTAGGCCCGTAAGCCTGCTTTAGAGAGGAGCTCGATGGACAAGCTGCGACGGGGCTTATAAACAAGTGTTAGTCCCCCTCGCTGGGCGAGGTGGGACTAAACTTATCGTGCAGCCGAGGAGGGGCTTTAGTCCCGGGTTGTGGCTCCACCCGGGACTAAAGACACCCTTTAGTCCCGGCTGGAGCCAAGCACCGGTACTAAAGACCCCCTGCTTCCCGCCTCTTGGTCTGCCCGAAAAGAGGCCTTTAGTCCCGGGGCGTGGCTCCTGTTGGGGAACGTCGCATGGGAAACAAAATTTTTCCTACGCGCACGAAGACCTATCATGGTGATGTCCATCTACGAGAGGGGATGAGTGATCTACATACCCTTGTAGATCGTACAGCAGAAGCGATTAGAGATCGCGGTTGATGTAGTGGAACGTCCTCACGTCCCTCGATCCGCCCCGCGAACAATCCCGCGATCAGTCCCACGATCTAGTACCGAACGGACGGCACCTCCGCGTTCAGCACACGTACAGCTCGACGATGATCTCGGCCTTCTTGATCCAGCAAGAGAGACGGAGAGGTAGAAGAGTTCTCCGGCAGCGTGACGGCGCTCCGGAGGTTGGTGATGATCTCGTCTCAGCAGGGCTCCGCCCGAGCTCCGCAGAAACGCGATCTAGAGGAAAAACTATGGAGGTATGTGGTCGGGCAGCCGTGAGAAAGTCGTCTCAAATCTGCCCTAAAAGCCCCATATATATAGGAGGAGGGAGGGGGACCTTGCCTTGGGGTCCAAGGGAACCCCAAGGGGTCGGCCGAGCCAGGGGGGAGGACTCTCCCCCCCCCAAACCGAGTCCTACTTGGTTTGGTGGGAGGGAGTCCTTCCCCCTTCCCACTTCTTCCTCTCTTTTTTTTTCTTCCTTTGATTTTTCTTCCTTGGCGCATAGGATTTGGTGGGCTGTCCCACCAGCCCACTAAGGGCTGGTGTGACCCCCACAAATACCTATGGGCTTCCCCGGAGTGGGTTGCCCCCCTCCGGTGAACTCCCGGAACCCATTCGTCATTCCCGGTACATTCCCGGCAACTCCGAAAACCTTCCGGTAATCAAACGAGGTCATCCTATATGTCAATCTTCGTTTCCGGACCATTCCGGAAACCCTCGTGACGTCCGTGATCTCATCCGGGACTCCGAACAACATTCGGTAACCAACCATATAACTCAAATACGCATAAAACAACGTCGAACCTTAAGTGTGCAGACCCTGCGGGTTCGAGAACTATGTAGACATGACCCGAGAGACTCCTCGGTCAATATCCAATAGCGGGACCTGGATGCCCATATTGGATCCTACATATTCTACGAAGATCTTATCGTTTGAACCTCAGTGCCAAGGATTCGTATAATCCCGTATGTCATTCCCTTTGTCCTTCGGTATGTTACTTGCCCGAGATTCGATCGTCAGTATCCGCATACCTATTTCAATCTCGTTTACTGGCAAGTCTCTTTACTCGTTCCGTAATACAAGATCCCGCAACTTACACTAAGTTACATTGCTTGCAAGGCTTATGTGTGATGTTGTATTACCGAGTGGGCCCCGAGATACCTCTCCGTCACACGGAGTGACAAATCCCAGTCTTGATCCATACTAACTCAACTAACACCTTTGGAGATACCTGTAGAGCATCTTTATAGTCACCCAGTTACGTTGCGACGTTTGATACACACAAAGCATTCCTCCGGTGTCAGTGAGTTATATGATCTCATGGTCATAGGAATAAATACTTGACACGCAGAAAACAGTAGCAACAAAATGACACGATCAACATGCTACGTCTATTAGTTTGGGTCTAGTCCATCACGTGATTCTCCCAATGACGTGATCCAGTTATCAAGCAACAACACCATGTTCATAATCAGAAGACACTGACTATCATCGATCAACTGGCTAGCCAACTAGAGGCATGCTAGGGACGGTGTTTTGTCTATGTATCCACACATGTAAATGAGTCTTCATTCAATACAATTATAGCATGGATAATAAACTATTATCTTGATACAGGAATTATAATAATAACTATACATTTATTATTGCCTCTAGGGCATAATTCCAACAGTCTCCCACTTGCACTAGAGTCAATAATCTAGCCCTCACATCACCATGTGAATTACATTGTAATAAATATAACACCCATACAGTTCTGGTGTCGATCATGTTTTGGCCGCGGAAGAGGCTTAGTCAGCGGGTCTGCTACATTCAGATCCGTGTGCACTTTGCATATATTTACGTCCTCCTCCTCGACGTAGTCGCGGATGAGGTTGAAGCGTCGTTTGATGTGTCTGGTCTTCTTGTGAAACCTTGGTTCCTTTGCTAAGGCAATGGCACCAGTGTTGTCACAGAACAAGGTTATTGGATCCAGTGCACTTGGCACCACTCCAAGATCCGTCATGAACTGCTTCATCCAGACACCCTCCTTAGCCGCCTCCGAGGCAGCCATGTATTCCGCTTCACATGTAGAATCTGCTACGACGCTTTGCTTGGAACTGCACCAGCTTACCGCACCCCCATTAAGAACAAATACGTATCCGGTTTGCGACTTAGAGTCGTCCGGATCTGTGTCAAAGCTTGCATCGACGTAACCTTTTACGGCGAGCTCTTCGTCACCTCCATACACGAGAAACATCTCCTTAGTCCTTTTCAGGTACTTTAGGATATTCTTGACCGCTGTCCAGTGATCCACTCCTGGATTACTCTGGAACCTGCCTGCCATACTTATGGCCAGGCTAACATCCGGTCTAGTGCACAACATCGCATACATGATAGAGCCTATGGCTGAAGCATAGGGGACGGAGCGCATATGCTCTCTATCTTCATCAGTTGCTGGGCACTGAGTCTTACTCAATCTCGTACCTTGTAACACTGGCAAGAACCCTTTCTTGGACTGTTCCATTTTGAACCTCTTCAAAACTTTATCAAGGTATGTGCTTTGTGAAAGTCCTATCAGGCGTTTTGATCTATCCCTATAGATCTTAATGCCTAGAATGTAAGCAGCTTCTCCTAGGTCCTTCATAGAGAAACTTTTATTCAAGTAACCTTTTATGCTCTCCAAAAGCTCTACGTTGTTTCCAATCAGTAATATGTCATCCACATATAATATTAGAAACGCCACAGAGCTCCCACTCACTTTCTTGTAAATACAAGATTCTCCAACCACTTGTATAAACCCAAATGCTTTGATCACCTCATCAAAGCGTTTGTTCCAACTCCGAGATGCTTGCACCAGTCCATAAATGGATCGCTGGAGCTTGCACACCTTGTCAGCATTTTTAGGATCGACAAAACCTTCGGGTTGCATCATATACAACTCTTCCTTAAGGAAACCGTTAAGGAACGCCGTTTTGACATCCATCTGCCAAATTTCATAATCGAAAAATGCAGCTATTGCTAACATGATTCTGACGGACTTAAGCATCGCTACGGGAGAGAAAGTCTCATCGTAGTCAATTCCTGGAACTTGTGAAAAACCCTTTGCCACAAGTCGAGCTTTATAAACGGTCACATTACCGTCAGCGTCCGTCTTCTTCTTAAAGATCCATTTGTTCTGAATAGCCTTGCGGCCCTCAGGTAGTATCTCCAAAGTCCATACTTTGTTCTCATACATGGATCCTATCTCGGATTTCATGGCTTCTAGCCATTTGTTGGAATCTGGGCCCACCATTGCTTCTTCATAATTTGCAGGTTCATTGTTGTCTAACAACATGATTGTCAAGACGGGATTACCGTACCACTCTGGAGCAGCGCGTGATCTCGTCGACCTGCGTGGTTCAACAGAAACTTGAACTGGAGTTTCATGATCATCATCATTAACTTCCTCCTCAACCGGCGTCGCAATCACAGGGGTTTCCCCTTGCCCTGCGCCACCATCCAGAGGGATGAGAGGTTCGACAACCTCGTCAAGTTCTATCTTCCTCCCACTCAATTCTCTCGAGAGAAACTCCTTCTCGAGAAAAGTTCCGTTCTTAGCAACAAACACTTTGCCCTCGGATTTGAGATAGAAGGTGTACCCAACTGTCTCTTTTGGGTAGCCTATGAAGACGCACTTTTCCGCTTTGGGTTCCAGCTTTTCAGGCTGAAGCTTTTTGACATAAGCATCACATCCCCAAACTTTAAGAAACGACAACTTTGGCCTTTTGCCATACCACAATTCGTATGGTGTCGTCTCAACGGACTTCGATGGTGCCCTATTTAAAGTGAATGCAGCTGTTTCTAATGCATAACCCCAAAACGATAACGGCAAATCAGTAAGAGACATCATAGATCGCACCATTTCTAACAAAGTACGATTACGACGTTCGGACACACCATTACGCTGTGGTGTTCCAGGCGGTGTTATCTGCGAAACAATTCCACATTGTCTTAAGTGAGTACCAAACTCGAAACTCAGATATTCACCCCCACGATCAGACCGTAGGAACTTGATCTTCTTGTTACGATGATTTTCTACTTCACTCTGAAATTGCTTGAACTTTTCAAATGTTTCAGACTTGTGCTTCATTAAGTAGACATAACCATATCTACTCAAATCATCAGTGAAGGTGAGAAAATAACGATATCCGCCGCGTGCCTCCACGCTCATCGGACCACACACATCGGTATGTATGATTTCCAACAAGTCACTTGCACGCTCCATTGTTCCGGAGAACGGAGTTTTAGTCATCTTGCCCATGAGGCATGGTTCGCACGTGTCAAGTGAATCAAAGTCAAGTGACTCCAAAAGTCCATCAGCATGGAGTTTCTTCATGCGCTTTACACCAATATGACCCAAGCGGCAGTGCCACAAAAATATGGCGCTATCATTGTTTACTCTAACTCTTTTGGTCTCAATGTTATGTATATGCGTATCGCTATCGAGATTCAATATGAAAAATCCTCTCACATTCGGTGCATGACCATAAAAGATGTTACTCATAGAAATAGAAGAACCATTATTCTCAGACTTAAAAGAGTAACCGTCTCGCAATAAACAAGATCCAGATATAATGTTCATGCTCAACGCAGGCACTAAATAACAATGATTTAAGTTCATCACTAATCCCGATGGTAGTTGAAGTGACACGGTGCCGACGGCGATTGCATCAACCTTGGAACCGTTTCCTACGCGCATCGTCACTTCGTCTTTCGCCAGCCTCCGTCTATTCCGCAGTTCGTGCTTCGAGTTGCAAATGTGAGCAACAGAACCGGTATCGAATACCCAGGCACTACTACGAGAGCTGGTTAAGTACACATCAATAACATGTATATCAAATATACCTGATTTTTCTTTGCCCGCCTTCTTATCTGCCAGATACTTGGGGCAATTGCGCTTCCAGTGACCCATACCCTTGCAATAGAAGCACTCTGTTTCAGGCTTAGGTCCAGCCTTGGGTTTCTTCGGCGGATTGGCAACGGGCTTGCCGCTCTTCTTCGAATTGCCCTTCTTGCCTTTGCCGTTTCTCTTGAAACTAGTGGTCTTGCTCACCATCAACACTTGATGTTCTTTACGGAGTTCAGACTCTGCGACTTTCAGCATCGCAAACAACTCGCCGGGAGACTTGTTCATCCCTTGCATGTTGTAGTTCAACACAAAGCTTTTATAGCTTGGCGGCAGTGATTGGAGGATTCTGTCAGTGATAGCTTCTTGCGGGAGTTCAATCCCCAGTTCAGCTAGACGGTTTGAGTACCCAGACATTTTGAGCACATGTTCACTGACAGACGAGTTTTCCTCCATCTTGCAAGCATAGAATTTATCGGAGGTCTCATACCTCTCGATCCGGGCGTTCTTCTGAAAGATGAACTTCAACTCCTGGAACATCTCAAATGCTCCATGACGCTCAAAGCGACGTTGAAGTCCCGGTTCTAAGCCATACAAGACTGCACATTGAACTATTGAGTAGTCCTCCTTACGCGCTAACCAAGCGTTCTTAACATCCTGATCAGCCGTAGCGGGTGGTTCATCTCCTAGCGCAGCATTAAGGACATAATCCTTCTTTCCAGCTTGTAAGATTAGCTTAAGATTACGAGCCCAGTCTACAAAGTTGCTTCCATCATCTTTCAACTTAGCTTTCTCTAGGAACGTATTAAAATTGAGGATGACACTTGCGTGAGCCATGATCTACAACACAAATATATTCAAAGTGGACTTAGACTATGTTCAAGATAATTAGAGTTCAACTTAATCAAATTACATGCTAAACTCCCACTCAAAAAGTACATCTCTCTAGTCATTTGAGTGGTTCATGATCCACCTACACTATCCCAAGTCCGATCATCACGTGAGTCGGGAGTAGTTTCAGTGGTAAGCATCCCTATGCTAATCATATCATCTATATGATTCATGATCGACCTTTCGGTCTCATGTGTTCCGAGGCCATGTCTGCACATGCTAGGCTCGTCAAGCTTAACCCGAGTGTTCTGCGTGCGCAACTGTTTTGCACCCGTTGTATGTGAACGTTGAGTCTATCACACCCGATCATCACGTGGTGTCTCGAAACGACGAACTGTAGCAACGGTGCACAGTCGGGGAGAACACAATTTCATCTTGAAATTTTAGTGAGAGATCACCTCATAATGCTACCGTCGTTCTAAGCAAAATAAGGTGCATAAAAGGATTAACATCACATGCAATTCATAAGTGACATGATATGGCCATCATCACGTGCTTCTTGATCTCCATCACCAAAGCACCGGCACGATCTTCTTGTCACCGGCGCCACACCATGATCTCCATCATCATGATCTCCATCAACGTGTCGCCATCGGGGTTGTCGTGCTACTTATGCTATCACTACTAAAACTACATCCTAGCAAAATAGTAAACGCATCTGCAAGCACATATGTTAGTATAAAGACAACCCTATGGCTCCTGCCGGTTGCCGTACCATCGACGTGCAAGTCGATATTTCTATTACAACATGATCATCTCATACATCCAATATATCACATCACATCATTGGCCATATCACATCACAATCATACCCTGCAAAAACAAGTTAGACGTCCTCTAATTTTGTTGTTGCATGTTTTACGTGGTGACCAAGGGTATCTAGTAGGATCGCATCTTACTTACGCAAACACCACAACGGAGATATATGAGTTGCTATTTAACCTCATCCAAGGACCTCCTCGGTCAAATCCGATTCAACTAAAGTTCGAGAAACCGTCACTTGCCAGTCATCTTTGAGCAAAGGGGGTTACTCGTAACGATGAAACCAGTCTCTCGTAAGCGTACGAGTAATGTCGGTCCAAGCCGCTTCAATCCAACAATACCGCGGAATCAAGAAAAGACTAAGGAGGGCAGCAAAACGCACATCACCGCCCACAAAACCTTTTGTGTTCTACTCGAGAAGACATCTACGCATAAACCTAGCTCATGATGCCACTGTTGGGGAACGTCGCATGGGAAACAAATTTTTTCCTACGTGCACGAAGACCTATCATGGTGATGTCCATCTACGAGAGGGGATGAGTGATCTACATACCCTTGTAGATCGTACAGCAGAAGCGATTAGAGATCGCGGTTGATGTAGTGGAACGTCCTCACGTCCCTCGATCCGCCCCGCGAACAATCCCGCGATCAGTCCCACGATCTAGTACCGAACGGACGGCACCTCCGCGTTCAGCACACGTACAGCTCGACGATGATCTCGGCCTTCTTGATCCAGCAAGAGAGACGGAGAGGTAGAAGAGTTCTCCGGCAGCGTGACGGCGCTCCGGAGGTTGGTGATGATCTCGTCTCAGCAGGGCTCCGCCCGAGCTCCGCAGAAACGCGATCTAGAGGAAAAACTATGGAGGTATGTGGTCGGGCAGCCGTGAGAAAGTCGTCTCAAATCTGCCCTAAAAGCCCCATATATATAGGAGGAGGGAGGGGGACCTTGCCTTGGGGTCCAAGGGAACCCCAAGGGGTCGGCCGAGCCAGGGGGGAGGACTCTCCCCCCCCCAAACCGAGTCCTACTTGGTTTGGTGGGAGGGAGTCCTTCCCCCTTCCCACTTCTTCCTCTCTTTTTTTTCTTCCTTTTATTTTTCTTCCTTGGCGCATAGGATTTGGTGGGCTGTCCCACCAGCCCACTAAGGGCTGGTGTGACCCCCACAAATACCTATGGGCTTCCCCGGAGTGGGTTGCCCCCCTCCGGTGAACTCCCGGAACCCATTCGTCATTCCCGGTACATTCCCGGCAACTCCGAAAACCTTCCGGTAATCAAACGAGGTCATCCTATATGTCAATCTTCGTTTCCGGACCATTCCGGAAACCCTCGTGACGTCCGTGATCTCATCCGGGACTCCGAACAACATTCGGTAACCAACCATATAACTCAAATACGCATAAAACAACGTCGAACCTTAAGTGTGCAGACCCTGCGGGTTCGAGAACTATGTAGACATGACCCGAGAGACTCCTCGGTCAATATCCAATAGCGGGACCTGGATGCCCATATTGGATCCTACATATTCTACGAAGATCTTATCGTTTGAACCTCAGTGCCAAGGATTCGTATAATCCCGTATGTCATTCCCTTTGTCCTTCGGTATGTTACTTGCCCGAGATTCGATCGTCAGTATCCGCATACCTATTTCAATCTCGTTTACTAGCAAGTCTCTTTACTCGTTCCGTAATACAAGATCCCGCAACTTACACTAAGTTACATTGCTTGCAAGGCTTATGTGTGATGTTGTATTACCGAGTGGGCCCCGAGATACATCTCCGTCACACGGAGTGACAAATCCCAGTCTTGATCCATACTAACTCAACTAACACCTTTGGAGATACCTGTAGAGCATCTTTATAGTCACCCAGTTACGTTGCGACGTTTGATACACACAAAGCATTCCTCCGGTGTCAGTGAGTTATATGATCTCATGGTCATAGGAATAAATACTTGACACGCAGAAAACAGTAGCAACAAAATGACACGATCAACATGCTACGTCTATTAGTTTGGGTCTAGTCCATCACGTGATTCTCCCAATGACGTGATCCAGTTATCAACCAACAACACCTTGTTCATAATCAGAAGACACTGACTATCATCGATCAACTGGCTAGCCAACTAGAGGCATGCTAGGGACGGTGTTTTGTCTATGTATCCACACATGTAAATGAGTCTTCATTCAATACAATTATAGCATGGATAATAAACTATTATCTTGATACATGAATTATAATAATAACTATACATTTATTATTGCCTCTAGGGCATAATTCCAACAGCTCCACCCAGGACTAAAGGGGGTCTTTAGTCCCGGCTTGTGCCACGCACCGGGACTATAGATCCACCTATTTAAGCGGGACTTCGAAAATTTCCAAACCAAATCGTGCATTTCTCTTCTTCTTCCTCTCGTTCTCCTGCCCGGCGCGGCACCGCGACGAACTCGACGACGCCGTCAGGCTGCCCGCCGTCCTGCTCGCCGCCGCCTGCCGTCCTCCTCGCCGCCGCGCCGTCCTCCTCGCCACCGCTCCGTCCTCCTTGCCATCGGGTAAGCCCCCCGCCCCCTCCTCCCCAACACTCCGGCCAGTAGAAGAAAAGAAGAAAAAGGAGAAGAGAAGAAGAAAAAGGAGAAGAAAGGAAGAAAAAGGAGAAGAAAAGAAGAAAAAGAAAAAGATTTTTTTTGTCATTTAATTCCTATTGTTATTAGGTTTGTGCTAGATTATTAGGGTTAGTAATATTTAGAATTAGGTTCGGGTTACAAGAAGAAGAAATATGAACAAAAATAAGAAAATAAGATTAGGAAAAATGAAAATAAGAAGAGGAGGAGAAGAAAAGAAGAAAAAGGAGAATAAGAAGAGGAGGAGAGGAGAAGAAGAGGAAAAATAGAAGAAGAGGAGAAGTAGAAGAAGAGAAGAAATTAGAAGAGGAGGAGAGGAGAAATAGAAGAAGAGAAGAGGAGAATAGTGTTTCTTAGATTATTGCTTAATTTTGCTATTGTATATGCTTAAGTGTTAATAGTTTAATTTTGCTATTGTATATGCTTAAGTGTTAATAGTTTATTTTTAGCAAGAAAATTAATAGAACTAGTTTATTTTTTTAGTTCATTTTACGATGCCTATCCCGCATCCTTGTCGTCGACTCGGCGGAGGACACCTGCTTGATCAGAGGGGCCCTGTCCGGGACTGGGCTCCGCCCGGCTGGTATTGGGAGGTGCTACCTTCCGGGGGGCGTAGGTTGGTGAGGAGCCAGCCCGTCGTTGACCCGATCCTTGTTTGGTGGCGGTCGCGTGGGCCAGTGAGGGTGCCGAGGCTTCCAGACACCGCGGAGGTGGTACGTCACCGTGTCAGCGAGGAGGATGAGCACGTCCGTCGCTACATGGTTGCGTTGGAGGGCAGGTTCGAGCATACCTGGCAGGTTCTTCGGGGATCTCACTGGAGCTATGATCCTATGATGGTTCCTTCTCTTTGGGTGTCCACCGCCCGCGCCGATACCCGTCGGGCGCTACGGTTCTAGATGTATCAGTGATGCTATATGTATGATAGTATTCGAGGAGTATTAGTGATAATATTCGACGATGTACGTACAAAAGTGATGATGTATTAGCTTATAATTGAATGCATGCTAATTTGAATACTACTTTATTTTTCGATTTGGTTTTGCTTATTGAATGCTCAAATTGGAAAAGTACTCCTACTTTGAATACTATGCAGAAATCTAGGAGTCCCGGGTGGAGCCACGACCCGGGACTTAAGTTGTTTTGGAACGGAGTTCCTGATAGAATAATTCTTTTTTGGTACAAAGGTTAAGAGAATCCGTTTTTTGTAGAACTATGGATCCACATATCAGGAACCTCGAAGAGGAAGAACTTCTCGAAGATATAATCAAAGACGGCCCCGACGTTGAACCAGCTGAATCTCCGTCGCCATATCTAAACCAGGACGTTGGAATGGAGGTCGAGCGACACGAAGATGAAGCCGATGGGGCAGGAGATAGGTCCAATGACGGAGAAGGTGATAGCTCCACTGATGGAGAAGCCGGTGAAGAGGAGAAGTCCGGCGAGGTATACATATGATGTTCGACAATCACTTGTAATATGTGAAAAATATTGGAGATAGCTCTATATTGTATACATATACATTCATTTGACGAATGTTTCTCCCTCTTAGGCCTCCACATCGAGCAAAACTACGAAACGAGGCCCGACTAGAAAGTTGGATGCACGGACGCATTACACATTTGAGGTGATATTTCCTACGGGCGAACCCAAGCTTCCTAAGAATGTTGCTGACACATTCAAGAAGCAATGCGGAGTTCTCGTTAGGGATCACGTCCCGATCAGCGTTCGGGAGTGGAACAAGTGCAAAGGGGCAGCCGATAGTGACTATGTCGCCGAAAGGTACAAAGATAATCTTTGCAATGATCTCATGTCACATTTCAACCTGCCAGAATGTGAGAATGAAGACGCCGCAGACAAACTGAGGGCCAAAGTCAAGCAGTGGACTCTGAAGAAGATGGCCGAACTGTTCGTAGCTGGAAGAAGAAGCTATGGAAAAACTATCTGAAGACAAAGAAAGTGCCAGTATTCGAGGGGTATCTAGCCAAGCAGGCGAATCACTAGAAGGCATTTCAAGAGTACAAGGAGTCAGAAGATGCCCAGGCATTATCAGAAAAGAACAAGATAAATGCCGACAAGAAGAAATATCACCACAAGCTGGGGCCAGGGGGCTATGAGACTGCCATCCCAAAGTGGGATAAGAAAGAGCAAGATCTGATAGATAAAGGCATCGTACCTGAACCACTCCATGATGAGTGGGAATTGAGAGCAAGAAATTGGTTCCTTGCGCATGGTGGGTCGTACGACGAAACAACAGGGGACCTCATCTGCAATGACGAGCTTAGGATACCCAGGGAGAATTGGAAAAGGATAGTGAAAGAAATTAAGGAGGGACAAAGAAAGTTCACTGCAGATAGAGATAAAGATTTGCTCACACTGGTCCTCGGCAATGACGAACATGGAGAACGAACGCGAGGCTTCGGTCCTTCTTACCCGTGGTGGCTTGGGTTTGCCAGAGACCAAGACACTTACATAAGCCGAGAGAGAGCAAAGAAGCGGCAGCAGGATGAGGAGAATGACAAGTTCAACCAGTTGCTTGCCAGGATTAACGAGCAACAGAAGCAGATTGATGAGCTTAGAGGAGTACCGCGCGAGGAAGATCCTGCACTTGATATTACCGGCGCCCCATCTAAGAGGAAAAGTAGCGTGGCTGAATCTGAGGCCCCGCCCGACGATGAACGAAGAATGATAGAGGGCGGTCCCGGCTACCCCGTGGATGGAATCAAGGAGTCAACATCATGTGAACTCCATCAGAAATTCAAGAACATATCCATGAAGGTGGCCGTCGGACAAGCTTTACCTTCTGGCCCTGATGCACGCTGGCATGGCCGTGAGATTCCGGCTGGCTTTGCTAAAGTCGGGGTGGATGAAATCATGACGGGGTTTAATGATATGGAGCTCGACATAGCTGGATCCGAAGATGAGAGGACACTCGGAGAAGTACTGGGTGTAGTCATCCTATGGGACAAGAACTACATCAAGCTTCCAGGCTCGGCCCCAAGGACAACACCGCCTCCGAGTCGTCGCAGGTCACCTACACCTCCATTACCTCCAAGCCCTCCACATGACGTCGTCCAGCACAACACGAGTCCATCTCGATCACCGCCACCGGACTTGGGTCGTCAGTCTCCGCCGCCGCCCGCACATGATACTAAGCGGAAGCGTGCCAGCAAGAACGCTCCGTCGAAGATTTCTAAGCGACGGAGCTCCCCAAAGCGCAAACTATCGCCCCTCCCAAAGGTACCTCATGCTAATCTTCCTATCAGACCTTATGATCGTACCCCCGAGGAAAACGCCACGATAGCAAAGGAACAGCATGATGCGCAGATGAAAAGGAAGGAACCCGAGCCCCGCCCGGAATACACCGAGAAGCAAATAGCATGGGCAAAAGACTTGATAACCCTTCCATCACAGTATGACTTACACTATAAGCCTGATGACTATACACGCACATTGCAGAAGGAAGTGAAAAAGAGCAGCTCACGTGCAAGTGCAAGTGGGAGCAAATCAAGTTCAACTACAAGCAAGAAAAAATCAGACGTTCCTCAGCTTGGACAACAAGCCAAACAATCGATCCCACCCCTCAAGGTGTTAACCGAGAATGTTCCCCCTCCGGTGCAGGGGCAAGCTTTTGAAAGAGCAAAGGAGTTGGCGGATGAATGTGGTATCTCGGTTGAAGATTTGCTGGCTTCCCAAGACGACAGGATACCCAAGGCTGTGGTAGCCCCTATGCCACAGTTTGTCATGGGAGAGCCTTTGGTCAGCAAAGATGATCTCCCAACAAATATGCGTTACTTGCATAAATGGTACTTAAGTGAATCAAAGAATGGGAGAACGATGATCGTGCTGAGTGTCCCACGGGAGTACTATGGCCGCTTCGAAGAAATACATATCAACTTTGATGAACTCTTCCAGATGTACAATGGCGACGCCCTCGACAAATCTCTTATGAGTTGCTATTGTCTGTAAGTTTTTCAATTCGTTGTCTACATATAACTTGTTTAGTTATTTCAATTCATTGTCTATATATAACTTGTACTCTATTATGCAGAATGAAGATTCTGGAGTGTAAAAGTAAGAGCATCCTAAATATTGGGTTTATTGACCCAGATAAAATACATATAGCGACGCTAACTGACAAACCCAAGGTTTCTAATAGATCAAAATTTCTGTGACCACATACTTTTTCCATACAACTTCAGGTGAGGGTCTTTACTCTGTTGTGTCCATTCACTTGTAAGTGTAATTGATAAGTTACTGACACACACACATATATATACATGTGCAGCTTCCATTGGATTCTGTTGGACATTCAAATTGATAAGGGAAGAGTTGATGCCTTCGACCCATTATCGAGACCCTTGGAACAGTTCCATAGCCTGCAGGACATGCTCCAAGGGTAATTTTAATCATTCTTGCACTCTATCGGTCTCTTTCGATGATTTTCTGATATATCAATTAATGAAAAACTTAGCAAATCATTATCCTTGTCGGGCAGGGTTTGGAAGCGGTTCAAGTGCGTGACTCCCGGTATCGAGCCTGAGAAGCTGACCTTTAGAGCGGCTCAGGTAAGTAGTAGTATGATATACTTCTATTTTCAATACATTTATGATGCTAGATTATTATTTTGATTATATATATTCTATTCTCGTAAAGTGAGACCAGCAGCCACGGGGAACGCATCTATGCGGATACTATGTTTGCGAGACCATTCGCACGTTTACCTCTGAGTTCAAGGATCACAGATTTGACGTAAGCAATGAACATTCACACCTCTATTTTTACCCGTCATTCTTTGTTATCATGATTGATATTCATATTCATCTCCTCTTCTTATATAGCACACGGCCATGAGGACGAAGGTCCTACCAGAGCAACGCGTGATTGTGTTGCAGAGGAGCTTGCGGGCTTTCTGAGGACGGAAGCTATAGAAGACAAAGGACGATTTAGTGTAGCTAAGGGCCATTACTGATGTTCGTCCATGTAATCGAATAGACGGGCTCTAGTCCCAATAATTCAGATCTCCATATAATTGTATATATATGATCGCTTGTAAGATAAGTTAATCTTATATATATATGCATAATTATTTCTATTTAAATTATATGAAAACTAATTCCCGAACACCAAACGAGGCATCACGTTAATCTCCCGAACACCTAAACCCTAAAACCCTAAAACCCAAAAATAATTTCATTCAAAAAAAAAAACCCAAAAACCAGCAAAATCTGAAAATCTTTAGTCCCGGTCCGTGTAACGAGCCAGGACTAAAGGGCCTGCCCCTGGGGCGCTACGAGGCGCCCACGTGGAGCACCTTTAGTCCCGGCTTGTAAGAGGGCCGGGATGAAAGGTTAGGCCTTTAGTCCCGCCCCTTTAGTCCCGGTTGGTGAACCGGGACTAAAGCCCCTTACGGGCCGGGACTAAAGGCCCCGTCCCCACTAGTGTAAATAAGAAAGTCTTTCCTTTATCTTTGAAGGATAAGGCGTTCACATGGTATAGGCTATGTGATGATACTGGATCATGGGACTACAATCGGTTGAAATTGGAATTTCATCAAAAGTTTTATCCTATGCATTTAGTACATCGTGATCGGAACTTTATTTATAACTTTTGGCCTCGTGACAGGGAAAGCATAGCTCAACCCTGGGGGAGGCTTAAATCAATGCTATATTCATGCCCCAATCGTGAGCTCTCGAGAGAAATCATCACTCAAAACTTTTATGCTCGGCTTTCTCATGAAGATCGTACCATGCTTGACACTTCTTATACCAGTTCTTTTATGAAGAAGGATATTGATCACAAGTGGAATTTATTGGAGAGAATCAAACACAACTCTGAAGATTGGGAGCTGGAGGAAGGTAAGGAGTCAGGCATGAATTTCAAGTTTGATTGTGTTAAATCTTTTGTTGAGACAAACACTTTTAGAGATTTTAGCGCTAAGTATGGACTTGACTCTGAGATAGTAGCTTGTCTATGTGAATCTTTTGCTGCTCATGTTGATCTTCCCAAAGAGAAGTGGTTTAAATATCATCCTCCTGTAGGAAGAAACATAGCCAAAACCAATCTAGTTGAGGAGAAAGTCATTGCTTTTAGTGATCCTGTTGTTCCTTGTGCTTACACTGAGAAACCACCATACCCTGCTAGGATAAAGGATTATTCTAAAGGTCCAACTGTGATACGTAGGGGTTACATTAGACCACTTGCACCCCCTGAGGAGATTAGAGTTGAACCTAGTGTTGCTATTATCAAAGACCTCTTAGCCGAAGACGTAGACGGGCATGTTATCAAATTCTGTGAGGACTCCGCTAGAATTGCTAAACCTCACGCGAAAGACAAATACAGACCTGTAGTTGGCCTGCCCGTTGTTTCTGTCAAGATAGGAGATCACTGTTACCATGGTTTATGTGATATGGGAGCTAGTGTTAGTGCAATACCCCGTTCTTTATATGATGAAATCAAAGATGAGATTGCACCTGCTAAGTTAGAACCCATTGAGGTCACTATTACGCTAGCTAATAGAGACACTATCTTCCCTCTGGGAATTGTGAGAGACGTAGAAGTCCTGTGTGGTAAGATGAAGTATCCTACTGATTTCCTCGTCCTTGGTACTGCGCAAGATAGCTTTTGTCTCATCATATTTGGTAGACCCTTCCTCAACACTGTCAATGCTCACATTGATTGCATTAAGCAGACTGTCACAGTTAGTTTCGAGGGTGTGTCTCATGAATTTAACTTCTCTAAGTTTGGAAGACAACCCCATGAAAGAGAGTCGTCTGGCAGAGATGAAATTATTGCTCTTGCCTCTATTGGGTACCTCCTACGGATCCTTTAGAGCAATATCTGCTTGAGCATAAAAATGATATGCATATGGAGGAGAGAGATGAGATAGATAAAATTGTCTTAGAACAATATCCTATTCTCAAGACACTACTGGAATTGATAAATTTGCCGTCTGCCGTGCCTTTGTCGTCTGCTGACGCATGGCAAAGATGCTCTTTGCCGTCAGTTGGTACAAAGCGGACGGCAAACAGGTTGCTGATGGCAAAGGTTTTATTTGCCGTCTGCCACCTCTTTGCCGTCTGCTGACGCATGGCAAAGGCCCTACAGGCGGACGACAAAGAGCATGCAGACGGCAAAGGGGTGCCACCCTAATGGCCAACTCCCGCCCCACCCCACCCACGCCTTTGTCGTCTGCCTCCCAGCCTTTGCAGACGGCAAAGGGGAGCTCCCCCTAACTGCGCTCCCCTAACGGCACACTCCACCCCAGCCGCTCCCCTCGACCTCCTGCCTCTCGCGCGCGCCCCTTTCCCACTCCAGCACCGCCGCCACCACCACCGGAGCTCGCCGCACCCCTCCTTCCCGCGCCCCTCCTCCTCACGCACTGCCCACCCCAGCGCCTCCGCCACCACCACCGGAGTCGCTCCGGCCCACCACCACTGCGCGGCCGGAGCTCGCCCTCCCCTCCTCCCCGCGCAACTCCTCCCCGCGCCCGTCCTCCACGCGCCCCTCCTTACCGCGCCCCTCCTCCCCGCGCCCTGCCCACCCGAGTGCCGCCGCCACCACCGGAGCCGCTCCGGCCCACAACCGCCGTGCGGCCGGAGCTCGCCCTCCCCTCCTCCCCCCGCACCTCCTCCCCGCCGCCCAGGGCCGGAGCTGGCCCTCCCCTCCTACCACTACCCTCCGCCCCGGCCGCCCACTGCCCCTACGCAGGTAAGTTTTTTTTTTCTTTTTCGCTTTATTTCTTGTTTTTTCTTTTAAATTAGATAGTAAATTTAGATAGTTAGTTTATTTTGTGTTTTTTCTGTTAAATTGGATAGTTAGTTTTTTTTCTGTTTTTTATGTTAAATTAGATAGTTAGTTTATTAAGTAGAAAAAGTAGACAGAAAAGAAAAAAAATAGATAGAAAAAAACTTAGAAGAAAATAAGAGAATAATAAACTAGAAGAAGAAAGAAGAAGAAGAAGAAGAAGAAAGAGGAGAGGAGGAGAAAGGTAAAATAAAGAAGAAGAAGAAGAAGAAGAAGAAGAAGAAAGAGGAGAGGAGGAGAAAGATAAAAGAAAGAAGAAGAAGAAGAAGAAGAAGAAGAGGAGGAGGAGGATAAAAAAGAAGAAGAAGAAGAAGAATAAGATGATCAAGAAGAAGAAGAAGAAGAAGAAAAAGAGGAGAGAGGAGAAGAAGAAAGAAGAGGACCCCGACCCCTGACCCCCGGCCCACGACGACCGACGCCACCAACCCCTGACCTTCTTTTCTTCTTCTTCTCCTCTTCCTTCTCCTTCTCCTCCTCCTCCTTCTATTACTTCTTCTTCTCTTTCTCTTCTTCTACGTAGCTTAGACTCATCCAAGAAAGGCTAAATTGGCTAATTATCCTACGAAATGACATGATTAGCTTAGTTAGCTCCAAAATGACCTATTTAACAAAAAATGACCTATAGTTAGCTAAGTTCTCTCCCGAATGACATAGTAAGGCTTAGGTGGCTGCAAGATGACCTATTCCCCCTAACTTAGGTATTAAATGGCCTATAATTACCCTAGCTAGATCCAAAATGGCTTAATAAGCATAGTTTGCTCCGGAATGACCTATTTTGCCCAAGTTAGCTCCAAAACGACCTATAGTTAGCTAGGGTTCCACCTAAATGACATAATTAGCTTAGTTAGCTCCTAAATGGTCTATTTAATAAAACATGACTAATACTTAGCTAATTATCCTCGAAATGACATAATTAGCTCCAAAAAGGCATTCTTAGCTAATTTAGCCCGAAGAAGGGGACAAGAGGAGAAGAAAGAGGAAAAATGAAAGGAAGGAAGAAGAAGAAGAAGAGAAGAAGAAGAAGAAGAGAAGGAGGAGGATGAGAAGAAGGAGAAGAAGGAGGAGAAGCACGAAAAGGAGCTCCTCCTTCTCCTTCTTCTTCCTCCTTCTTCCTCCTTCTCCTTCTCCTTCTTCTTTTCTTCTTCTTCTCCTCTTCCTTCTCCTTCTCCTCCTCCTCCTCCTTATTTTACTTCATCTTCTCTTTCTCTTCTTCTACGTAGCTTAGACTCATCCAAGAAAGGCTAAATTGGCTAATTATCCTACGAAATGACATAATTAGCTTATTTTGCTCCAAAATGACCTATTTAATAAAAAATGACCTATATTTAGCTAAGTTCTCTCCTAAATGACATAATAAGGCATACGTAGCTGCAACATGGCCTATTCCCCCTAAATTAGGTATTAAATGGCATATAATTAGCCGAGCTAGATCCAAAATGGCTTAATAAGCATAGTTTGCTCCGAAATGACCTATTTTACCCAAGTTAGCTCCGAAACGACCTATAGTTAGCTAGGGTTCCACCTAAATGACATAATTAGCTTAGTTAGCTCCAAAATGGTCTATTTAATAAAACATGACCTATACTTAGATAATTATCCTCGAAATGACATAATTAGATCCAAAAAGGCATTCTTAGCCAATTTAGCGTGAAGAAGGGGACAAGAGGAGAAGAAAGAGGAAAAATGAAAGGAAGGAAGATGAAGAAGAAGAGAAGAAGAAGAAGAGAAGGAGGAGGATAAGAAGAAGGAGAAGAAGGTGGAGAAGAAGGAGAAGAAGGAGAAGAAGCTCCTTCTTCTCCTTCTTCTTCCTCCTTCTTCCTTCTTCCTCCTTCTCCTTCACCTTATTCTTTTCTTCTTCTTCTCCTCTTCCTTCTCCTTCTCCTCCTCCTCCTCCTTCTTTTACTTCTTCTTCTCTTTCTCTTCTTCTACGTAGCTTAGACTCATCCAAGAAAGGCTAAATTGGCTAATTATCCTACGAAATGAGCTTAGTTAGCTCCAAAATGACCTATTTAATAAAAAATGACCTATAATTAGCTAAGTTCTCTCCTAAATGACATAATAAGGCTTACGTAGCTGCAAGATGACCTATTCCCCCTAACTTAGGTATTAAATGGCCTATAGTTAGCCTAGCTAGATCCAAAATGGCTTAATAAGCATAGTTTGCTCCGGAATGACCTATTTTACCAAGTTAGCTCCGAAACGACCTATAGTTAGCTAGGATTCAACCTAAATGACATAATTAGCTTAGTTAGATCCAAAATTGTCTATTTAATAAAACATGACCTATACTTAGCTAATTATCCTCGAAATGACATAATTAGCTCCAAAAAGGCATTCCTAGCCAATTTAGCCCGAAGAAGGGGACAAGAGGAGAAGAAAGAGGAAAAATGAAAGGAAGGAAGAAGAAGAAGAAGAGAAGAAGAAGAAGGAGAAGGCGGAGGATAAGAAGGAGAAGAAGGAGGAGAAGAAGGAGAAGGAGCTCCTCCTTCTCCTTCTTCTTCCTCCTTCTTCCTCCTTCTCCTTCTCCTTCTTCTTTTCTTCTTCTTCTACTCTTCCTTCTCCTTCTCCTCCTCCTCCTCCTCCTCCTCCTTCTTTTACTTCTTCTTCTCTTTCTCTTCTTCTACATAGCTTAGACTCATCCAAGAAAGGCTAAATTGGCTAATTATCCTACGAAATGACATAATTAGCTTAGTTAGCTCCAAAATGACCTATTTAATAAAAAATGACCTATAGTTAGCTAAGTTCTCTCCTAAATGACATAATAAGGCTTACGTAGCTGCAAGATGACCTATTCCCCCTAACTTAGGTATGAAATGGCCTATAATTAGCCTAGCTAGATCCAAAATGGCTTAGTAAGCATAGTTTGCTCCGGAATGACCTATTTTACCCAAGTTAGCTCCGAAACGACCTATAGTTAGCTAGGGTTCCACCTAAATGACATAATTAGCTTAGTTAGCTCCTAAATGGCCTATACTTAGCTAATTTCTCTCCGAAATAACCTATATACAGTTCTTCATCTAGTATTATTCTTCTAACTTTTTATTTGTCATTTTGCAGATTACATTCACTTCACGGGAAGCTTGGATTATATTGATGGAATGCTTGAAGATGATTTCTTGTACCATGGCTTGTATTGAAACTATTGTAGTATATGGATATATATGAAACTTTGTATGCATGTGGATGAAACTGGTGTAATATATGGTTTGGTACGGATGCAACTTGCATAATATGTATGCACTATGGATGAGAGTTATTTTAATATGGTTATGAGTACGGAAATAAATTTATTTATGTCAAATATATATATATATCCTGATTATTGTTAAAAATGCTGGATATAATAAAAAATAAATTAAAAAGGGGCTGGTTCCCCCCTTTGCCGTGTGCCCCCACATGGCAAAGGTGGGATGGCAGACGGCAAAGAGGGGAATCAGCCCCCTATCTCTCCCCTCTTTGCCGTATGCCCCCACATGGCAAAGGGGGGATGGCAGACGGCAAAGAGGGGAATCAGCCCCCTCTCTCTCCCCTCTTTTCCGTCTACCCCCACATGGCAAAGGGGGGATGGCAGACGGCAAAGGGGGGAATCAGCCCCCTCTCTCTCCCCTCTTTGTCGTCTGCCCCCACATGGCAAAGGGGCGATGGCAGATGGCAAAGAGAGGAGGCCTGCCGTTAACACTTAACGGGGCCGTTGCAGTATGTGCCGTCCCATTTAATTTGCCGTCTGCCCCCTCATGGCAAATATTCTTTGTCGTCCGCTTTAAAAAAGCAGACGGCAAGGAACCTCTTCACCGGATTTTTTTTTGCCGTCTAATTTGCCATCTGCTGACCGACGGCAAAGGCTTTGCCGTCCGTGGTCCCCCCCTTTGCCGTCAGCCATGGCAGACGGCAAAGTTCTGAATTTCAGTAGTGAGAATAATATGCCTGTTGAACTGCTTGGGGATCCTCCCCCACCAAAGGGTGATCCTGTTTTCGAGCTTAAACAGTTGCCTGATACTCTTGAGTATGCATATCTTGATGAGAAGGAGATATATCGTTTCATTATTAGTGCTCTCCTCTCAGAGCGCGAAGAGAATAAGTTACTAAAAACTCTTAAGTATGCCTATCTTGATGAGAAGGAGATATATCCTATTATTATTAGTGCTCTCCTCTCAGAGAATGAAGAGAAGAAGTTACTAAGAACTCTGAGGAAGCACCGTGCTGCTATTGGATATACTCTTGATGATCTTAAGGGTATTAGTCCCACTCTATGTCAAATAAAGATTAAAACTGATCCTGACTTCAAACCAGTTGCTGATCATCAAAGGATATTGAATCCTAAGATGAAAGAGGTCGTTAGAAAAGAAATATTAAAGCTTCTGGAAGCAGGAATCATTTATCCTATTGCTCACAGTGATTGGGTAAGTCTAGTACATTGCGTACCTAAGAAGGGAGGTATCATCGTCGTTCCCAATGATAAGGATGAACTAATCCCACAAAGGATTATTACCGGCTCTAGGATGGTGATAGACTTCCGGAAACTGAACAAGGCAACCAGGAAAGATCATTATCCTTTGCCGTTTATCGACCAAATGCTAGAAAGGCTATCAAAACACACACACTTCTGCTTTCTAGATGGTTATTCAGGTTTCTCACAAATACCTGTTGCACAATCTGATCAGGAGAAAACCACTTTCACCTGCCCCTTCGGTACCTTTGCTTATAGACGTATGCCTTTTGGCTTATGCAATGCACATGCCACCTTCCAAAGATGTATGATGGCTATATTCTCTGACTTCTGTGAAAAGATTGTCGAGGTTTTCATGGATGACTTCTCCGTTTACGGGTCTTCCTTTGATGATTGCCTCAGCAACCTTGATCGAGTCTTACAGAGATGCGAAGATACCAACCTCGTCTTGAATTGGGAGAAGTGCCACTTTATGGTTAATGAAGGCATCGTCTTAGGACACAAAATCTCTGAAAGAGGCATTGAAGTTGATAAGGCTAAGGTTGATGCAATTGAGAAAATGCCTTGCCCCACAGATATCAGAGGTATACGAAGTTTCCTAGGTCATGCTGGTTTCTATAGAAGATTCATTAAAGACTTCTCTAAGATTTCTAGGCCTCTTACCAACCTCTTGCGGAAGGATGTTCCTTTTGTTTTTGATGAGGATTGTGAGGAAGCTTTCGAAATACTTAAGAAGGCTTTGATAACCGCACCTATTGTTCAACCACCTGACTGGAACTTGCCCGTTGAAATCATGTGCGATGCTAGTGATTATGTTGTTGGTGCTTTTCTAGGACAAAGAGTTGATAAGAAGTTGAATGTTATTCACTACGCTAGTAAAACTCTAGACAGTGCCCAAAGAAACTATGCCACTACGGAAAAGGAATTTTTAGCAGTCGTGTTTGCATGTGAAAAGTTCAGATCTTATATAGTTGACTCCCAAGTCACTATTCACTCTGATCATGCTGCTATTAAGTACCTCATGGAGAAGAAGGACGCTAAGCCTAGGCTGATCAGATGGGTCCTCTTGCTACAGGAATTTGATTTGCATGTCGTTGACCGAAAGGGTGCTGATAACCCTGTAGCAGATAACTTGTCTAGGCTAGAGAATGTCCTTGATGACCCACTACCTATTGATGACAGCTTTCTTGATGAGAAACTGAATGTCATCCGCACTTCACATAGTGCACCGTGGTATGCCGATTATGCAAATTATATCGTAGCCAAATACATACCACCCAGTTTCACCTATGAGCAAAAGAAGAAATTCTTCTTTGATTTGAGACACTACTTTTGGGATGATCCTCACCTTTATAAGGAAGGAGTAGATGGTGTTACTAGACGTTGTGTGCCTGAACATGAACAGGGACAGATCTTGCAGAAGTGTCATTCCGAAGCCTACGGAGGACACCACGCTGGAGATAGAACTGCCCACAAGGTATTGCAATCAGGTTTCTATTGGCCCACTCTCTTCAAGGATGCCCGTAAGTTTGTCTTGTCTTGTGACGAATGCCAAAGAATAGGGAACATGAGTAAGCGTGAGGAAATGCCTATGAACTATTCACTTGTCATTGAACCATTTGATGTCTGGGGCTTTGATTATATGGGACCCTTCCCGAGTCCCAATGGGTACACTTACATCTTAGTTGCTGTGGATTACGTTACTAAGTGGGTAGAAGCTATCCCCACTAAAAATGCTGATCACCACACCTCTATTAAGATGCTTAAAGAAGTCATTTTCCCAAGATTTGGAGTCCCTAGATATTTGATGACTGATGGTGGTTCACACTTCATTCATGGTGTTTTCCGCAAGATGCTCGCTAAGTATGATGTCAACCATAGAGTTGCATCTCCTTATCATCCTCAGTCTAGTGGTCAAGTGGAGTTGAGTAATAGGGAGATCAAATTGATCTTACAAAAGACCGTCAATAGATCTCGAAAGAACTGGTCTAGCAAACTTGACGATGCAATATGGGCTTATAGGACTGCTTATAAGAATCCCATGGGCATGTCACCGTATAAAATGGTTTACGATAAGGCCTGTCATTTACCTCTTGAGCTGGAACACAAAGCTCATTGGGCAATCAAAGAGCTCAACTTTGATTTCAAACTTGCCAGTGAGAAGCGGTTGTTTGATATCAACTCGTTAGATGAATGGAGGGCCCAGGCATATGAGAGTGCCAAGTTGTTCAAGGAAAAGGTTAAGAGATGGCACGACAAACGAATACAGAAACGAGAGTTCAATGTAGGTGATTATGTCTTGCTATACAATTCTCGTTTGAGATTCTTTGCAGGCAAGCTTCTCTCTAAATGGGAAGGTCCCTATGTTATCGAGGAAGTATATCGTTCCGGTGCCATCAAAATCAATAACACGGAAGGAAATTTTCCTAGAGTGGTAAATGGGCAAAGAATCAAGCATTACATCTCTGGTACTCCCATAAATGTTGAGACCAATATCATCAATGTCATAACTCCAGGGGAGTACATAAGGGATGTTTATCAGCCTGTTTCAGACCGTGAAAACGAAGAGGTATCTGTTTCGGTAAGAAATTGGACTCCGACGCTTTCCCAATAGAAATTTCCTCCGTTTTGGAATTTTTGGAAAATTATAAAAATAAAAAGCAGTCCGAAGAGCGCACGAGGCGGCCACAAGCTTGGACACCGCCCCCTACCCCCCTGGCGGCGGAGGGAGGGCTTGTGGGCACCTCGTGTGCCTCTCGGACTCCGTTTTCTTGCGGAGCACTCCTTCTGGTCCAGAAAAAATCAATATATACTCGCCCGAAGGTTTTGATCTCCGTATCTTGCAGTTTTCCTCTGTTTTCGTTTCGAGCCTCTTTGTGTGACAGATCTATATCATCATGACTTCCCCAAACGCTCCTAAGGACAAGATCTTCGAGAAGGTCATCAATCCCTACCTCACGGAAGTGTTGAAACACCCTCAATCTATCAAGATGAGCGAGGGGATGTTGCACATCCGTGATGTTGAAGGGCGTAAGAAGACCGGAAGCATGGAGACGAGGCTCGAAGCAATGGAGCAACAAGTCTTCAAGTGCCAAGGGATGGTGGAGCGTGGACTCAACGCCAACCACATGATGATCATGGAGTTCACTAGCAATCACAAGATTGATGCCATTGACATTGGGAAACACCTCTCCAAGCTCTATGACAGAGTTGATCAACTTCAGGGCCAGATCTATGACCTGTAGAACCAAAACTGTGAGTATGAGTATAGATTTAAATCAATAAGGTTGGCTGTAGATTTGAGGATTCCGGCGACTCGTTCATCCTGCCATGATGGAGCACCTATGCCTTGGAAGACGGAGGATCAGACTACTCCAACAACTCCACCACCATCACCACCGAAGGAAGACAACTAAGCATTGGTACGGCAATCCCCTTGGCTTCTTCCAAGCTTGGGGGAGTTTCCCTGGTATCGTATCACCTTTATATCTTTTGCTTTTACCTTTGTTTTAGTTCTTTCCTTTTCAGTTTTTATTTCTTCTCTTAGACGAATAAGTCTTTAGTGTTTAGTTTAAGTCTTTTGCTTTTGTCTCTCCCCCGATGTATTCGAGCTTATGGGCTATATAATAAAGAGTATCTTAGTCAAGGGCTTTGCTTTGTGCCATGATCAAAAGTATGAAAAGAACGATAGCATGAAAGTTCATGAGACGATCTTATGGAAAGTGATAACTTCACTTATGACACGTATGATGATTGAAACTTGTTGAGAATAAATCAACATAGACCCCAGTTATTGTTGCAATTAATAAGAAGTAATAAGGAAAGAGAGGTTCACATATAAATATATCATCTTAGACACTTTTTACAATTGTGAGCACTCACCAAACTATTACATGCTTAGGAGTAGATGTTGGACAAGGAAGACAACATAATGAATTGTGTTTGCTTGATTCCAAACAATTTTATATGATTAGAGATCCCTTAGCATGTGACGATTGCTTCCACCTCATATTAGCCAAAACTCCCGCACCAAGTAAAGATACTACTTGTGCATCCATAAACTTTCAACCCAGTTTTGCCATGAGAGTCCACCGTACCTACCTATGGATTGAATAAGATCCTTCAAGTAAGTTGTCATCAGTGCAAGCAATAAAAGTTGCTCTCTAATATGTATGATCTATTAGTGTGTGGAAAATAAGCTTTGTACGAATCTGTGATGAGGAAGACATAAAAGCGACAGACTGCATAATAAAGTTCTTTATCACAGGAGGCAATATAAAGTGACGTTCCTCCGCACTAAGAGCAGACACATTCAAACCTCAAAAGCGCATGGCAACCTCTGCTTCCCTCTGCGAAGGGTCTGCCTTGTACCTTTACTTTTTGCCCTTGTAAGAGTCATGGTGATCTACACCAATTCCCTATTTTGCCTTTGTCTTGGCTACCGTCACATGCTTGGGAAAGATCTATATTCATATATCAACTTGGAGTTGAGTACTCATGCTTTATTATTGTTGACTTTACCCTTAAGGTAAATCGTTGGGAGGCAAAACTATAAGCCCCTATCTTCCTCTGTGTCCATCTTAAACTTTGACACCATGAGTACCACGTGAGTTGTAACAATTGTGGAAAACAAAAGAGATGATTGAGTATGTGGATTTGCCTTACAAGCTCTTATTTGACTCTTTCTGATGTTGTGATAAATTGCAATTGCTTCAATGACTCTGGATTATTGTTGGTTACTTCTCGGTAAGGTTTTTGCTTCATGCTTTGCTTTGTGAAGGAACTATTACTTTCCCATAAGAATCTTTATGATGTATTGCTGTTCTATGTGTGATCATGATGCCCTCATGTCCGTATTATGTTTTATCGACACCTTCGTCCCTAAACATGTGGACATGTTTATGGAACTTGGTTTTCGCTTGAGGACAAGCGAGGTCTAAGCTTGGGGGAGTTGATACGTCCATTTTGCATCATACTTTCATGTTGATGTTTATTGCTTTATGGGCTGTTATATTACTTTGTGGTACCATATTTATGCCTTTTCTCTCTTATTTTGCAAGGTTTATTTGAAGAGGGAGAATTCAGGCAGCTGGAATTCTGGACTGGAAAAGGAGCAAATCTTAGTCCACTATTCTGCACATCTCCAAATGCCGTGAAAAGTACGTGGATTTTTTTGGGATTATATAAAAAATGTTGGGTGAAAGAAATACCGGAGGGGGGCCACCAGGGCGCCACAAGCCCTGCCACCGCCACCCCCCTGGTGGCGGAGGGCAAGCTTGTGGGCTCCCTGATGGCCCACTAGCCCCCCTCTTTTGCTATATGAAGGGTTTTGGTCCAGAAAAAATCATTCGGGAGCTTTTTCGTGGTTTCGCCACCGCCACGAGGCGGAACTTGAGCAGATCCAATCTAGATCTCCGGCAGGACGATCCTGCCGGGGAAACTTCCCTCCCGGAGGGGGAAATCATCGCCATCGTCATCAGCACCATCTCCTCTCCAATCCCTAGTTCATCTCTTGTAACCAATCTTCGTCTCGCAACTCCGATTGGTACTTGTAAGGTTGCTAGTAGTGTTGATTACTCTTTGTAGTTGATGCTAGTTGGATTACTTGGTGGAAGAGTTTATGTTCATATCCTTGATGCTATTCATTACACCTCTGATCATGATTATGATTATGCTTTGTGAGTAGTTACTTTTGTTCCTGAGGACATGTGATAAATCATGCTGATAATAGTCATGTGAGTTTGATATTCGTTCGGTATTTTGATATGTTGTATGTTGTTTTTCCTCTAGTGGTGTTATGTGAATGTCGACTACATAACACTTTTCACCATACTTGGGCCTAGAGGAAGGCATTGGGGAGTAGTAAGTAGATGATGGGTTGCTGGAGTGACAGAAGCTTAAACCCCAGTCTATGCGTTGCTTCGTAAGGGGCTGATTTGGATCCAGTAGTTTAATGCTATGGTTAGACGTTGTCTTAATTCTTCTTTTGTAGTTGCGGATGCTTGCGAGAGAGGTTAATCATAAGTGGGATGCTTGTCCAAGTAAGGGCAGTACCCAAGCGCCGGTCCACCCACATATCAAACTATCAAAGTAACGAACATGAATCATATGAACATGATGAAACTAGCATGACAGAAATTCCCATGTGTCCTCGGGAGCGTTTTTCCTCCTATAAGACTTTGTTCAGGCTTGTCCCTTTCTACAAAAGGGATTGGGCCACTTGCTGCACTGTTGCTACTACTTGTTACTTTTTTCTTGCTACGTTTCACCTCGCTACACAATCACTTGTTACCGCTACTTTCAGTGCTTGCAGTTATTGCCTTGCTGAAATTCGTTTATCACAGCCTTCTGCTCCTTGTTGGGTTCGACACTCTTACTTATCGAAAGGACTACGATTGATCCCCTATACTTGTGGGTCATCAATGACATAATTAGCTTAGTTAGCTCCAAAATGGTCTATTTAATAAAACATGACCTATACTTAGCTAATTATCCTCGAAATGACATAATTAGCTCCAAAAAGGCATTCTTAGCTAATTTAGCCCGAAGGAGGGGACAAGAAGAAAACAAAGAGGAAAAATGAAAGGAAGGAAGTAGAAGAAGAAGAGAAGTAGAAGGAGAAGGAGGAAGAAGAAGGAGAAGGAGAAGGAGGAGAGAAGCTCCTTCTCCTTCTTCTCCTCCTTCTTCTCCTTCTTCTTGTCCTTCTTCTTTTCTTCTTCTTCTCCTTCTCCTCCTCCTTATCCTCCTCCTTCTCCTCCTCCTCCTTCTTCTTCTTCTTTTTCTTCTCCTTATTATTCTCTTCTTGCTTCTTCTCTTCTTTCTTCTTCTCTTCTTGCTTCTTCTCTTTCTTCTTCTACGTAGGTTATTTTCCCCAACAAAGACATACTTAGCTAATTATCCTCCAAAATGACATAGTTAGCATAGTTAGGTAAAAACATCATAAGAACCTTGGTTAGCTCATTAAAATGAATAATTTAGCTCCAAAATGACATAATAAGGTCAAAATGGATTAATAATCATAGTTGGCTACAAAATGACATATTTTATCCAAGTTAGCTCTAGAATGACCTATACTTAGCTAAGTTCTCTCCTAAATGACATAATAAGGCTATGTAGCTCCAAGATGACCTATTCCACCTAACTTAGCTATGAAATGGCCTATACTTAGCTTATTTCTCTCCGAAATTACCTATATACTTCTTCATCTAGTATTATTCTTCTAACTTTCTTATTTGTCATTTTGCAGATTACATTCACTTCACGGGAAGCTTGGATTATATTGATGGAATGCTTGATGATGATTTCTTGTACCATGGCTTCACGGAAGCTTGTATTGAAATTATTGTAGTATATGGATATATACGAAACTTTGTATGCATGTAGATGAAACTGATGTAATATATGGTTTGGTACGGATGGAACTTGCATAATATGTATGTACTATGGATGAAAGTTATTTTAATATGGTTATGAGTACGGAAAGAAATTTATTTATGTAATATATATATATATATATATATATATATTCTGATTATTGTGAAAAATGCTGGATATAATAATAAATAAAATAAAAAGGGGCTGGTTCCCCCCTTTGCCGTCTGCCCCCACATGGCAAAGGGGAGATGGCAAACGACAAAGAGGGGAGAGAGAGGGGGCTGGTTCCCCCCTTTGCCGTCTGCCCCCACACGGAAAAGGGGGGAACCAGCCCCCTCTCTCTCCCCTCTTTGCCGTCTGCTCCCACATGGCAAAGGGGGGATGGCAGACGGCAAAGAGGGGAGAGAGAGGGGGCTGGTTCCCCCCTTTGCCGTTTGCCCCCACATGGCAAAGGGGGGATGGCAGACGGCAAAGACAGGAGGCCTGCCGTTAACACTTAACGGGGCCATTGGTGTATGTGTCGTCCCATTTAATTTGCTGTTTGCCCCCTCATGGCAAAGATTCTTTGCTGTCCGCTTTAAAAAAGCAGACGACAAAGAACCTCTTTGTTGGGGAACGTCGCAAGGGAAACAAAAATTTTCCTACGCGCACGAAGACCTATCATGGTGATGTCCATCTACGAGAGGGGATGAGTGATCTACGTACCCTTGTAGATCGTACAGCAGAAGCGATTAGAGATCGCGGTTGATGTAGTGGAACGTCCTCACGTCCCTCGATCCGCCCCGCGAACAATCCCGCGATCAGTCCCAGGATCTAGTACCGAACGGACGACACCTCCGCGTTCAGCACACGTACAGCTCGACGATGATCTCGGCCTTCTTGATCCAGCAAGAGAGACGGAGAGGTAGAAGAGTTCTCCAGCAGCGTGACGGCGCTCCGGAGGTTGGTGATGATCTTGTCTCAGCAGGGCTCCGCCCGAGCTCTGCAGAAACACGATCTAGAGGAAAAACTATGGAGGTATGTGGTCGGGCAGCCGTGAGAAAGTCGTCTCAAATCAGCCCTAAAACCTCCGTATATATAGGTGGGAGGGAGGGGAGGAGGCAGCCTCAAAACCTAAAGGTTTGGCCGAAATTGGAGGTGGAGGAGTCCTACTCCAATCCTACTTGGAGTAGGATTCCACCTTCCCACTTGGAAACTCTTTCCACCTTGTGTTTTTTCCTTCTCAAACCTTATGGGCCTTAGTGGAAACTTATTCCAGCCCACTAGGGGCTGGTTTATCTCTTCCCATAGCCCATGAGACCCCTTGGGGCGTGACACCCCTCCCGATGGTCCCCGGCACCCCTCCCGGCACTCTCGGTACACTACCGATGAGCCCGAAACTTTTCCGGTAATGCACGAAAACCTTCCGGTAACCAAATGAGGTCATCCTATATATCAATCTTCGTTTCCGGACCATTCCGGAAACCCTCGTGACGTCCGTGATCTCATCCGGGACTCCGAACAACATTCGGTAACCAACCATATAACTCAAATACGCATAAAACAACGTCGAACCTTAAGTGTGCAGACCCTGCGGGTTCGAGAACTATGTAGACATGACCCGAGAGACTCCTCGGTCAATATCCAATAGCGGGACCTGGATGCCCATATTGGATCCTACATATTCTACGAAGATCTTATCGTTTGAACCTCAGTGCCAAGGATTCATATAATCCCGTATGTCATTCCCTTTGTCCTTCGGTATGTTACTTGCCCGAGATTCGATCGTCAGTATCCGTATACCTATTTCAATCTCGTTTACTGGCAAGTCTCTTTACTCGTTCCGTAATACAAGATCCCGCAACTTACACTAAGTTACATTGCTTGCAAGGCTTGTGTGTGATGTTGTATTACCGAGTGGGCCCCGAGATACCTCTCCGTTCACACGGAGTGACAAATCCCAGTCTTGATCCATACTAACTCAACTAACACCTTCGGAGATACCTGTAGAGCATCTTTATAGTCACCCAGTTACGTTGCGACGTTTGATACACACAAAGCATTCCTCCGGTGTCAGTGAGTTATATGATCTCATGGTCATAGGAATAAATACTTGACACGCAGAAAACAGTAGCAACAAAATGACACGATCAACATGCTACGTCTATTAGTTTGGGTCTAGTCCATCACATGATTCTCCTAATGATGTGATCCCGTTATCAAGTGACAACACTTGCCCATGGCCAGGAAACCTTGACCATCTTTTGAACAACGAGCTAGTCAACTAGAGGCTTACTAGGGACAGTGTTTTGTCTATGTATCCACACAAGTATTGTGTTTCCAATCAATACAATTATAGCATGGATAATAAACGATTATCATGAACTAAGAAATATAATAATAACTAATTTATTATTGCCTCTAGGGCATATTTCCAACAGTCTCCCACTTGCACTAGAGTCAATAATCTAGTTCACATCACCATGTGATTCCAACGAATCCAACACCCATATAGTTATGGGGTCTGATCACGTCTTGCTCGTGAGAGAGGTTTTAGTCAACGGTTCTGAAACTTTCAGATTCGTGCGTTCTTTACAAATCTTTATGTCATCTTATAGATGCTGCTACTACGTGCTATTCGGAAATGCTCCAAATATCTACTCTACTATATGAATCCGTTTCACTACTCATAGTTATCCGGATTAGTGTCAAAGCTTGCATTGACGTAACCCTTTACGACAAACTCTTTAACCACCTCCATAATCGAGAAAAATTCCTTAGTCCATTAGTTACTAAGGATAAATTTCGACCGCTGCTAGTGATTCAATCATGGATCACTCTCTGTACCTCTCAACATACTTTGAGTCAAGGCACACTTCAGGTGCGGTACACAGCATGGCATACTTTAGATTCTATGGCTAAGGCATAGAAGACGACCTTCGTCTATTCTCTTTATTCTGCCGTGGTCGGGTTTTGAGTCTTACTCAAATTCACACCTCACAACGCAACCAAGAACTCCTTCTTTGCTGGTCTATTTTGAACTCTTTCAAAAACTTGTCAAGGCATGCATCTTGTTGAAACTTCTATTAAGCGCTTTCGATCTATCTCCATAGATCTTTGATGCTCAACGTTCAAGTAGCGTAATCCAGGTACTCCTTTGAAAACTTCTTTCAAACAACCTTGTATGCTTTACAGAAATTCTACATTACTTCTGATCCACAATATGTCAACCACATATACCTATCAGAAATTCTATAGTGCTCCCACTCACTTCTTTGGAAATACAAGTTTCTCATAAACCTTGTACAAACCCAAAATCTTTGATCATCTCATCAAAGTGTATATTCCAACTCCGAGATGCTTGCACCAGTCCATTGAAGGATTACTGGAGCTTGCATACTTGCTAGTATCTTTAGGATCGACAAAACCTTCTGGTTGTATCACATACAATGTTTGCTCAAGGAAACCGTCGAGAAAACAATGTTTTGACATCCTACGTGCAATATTTCATAAATAATGCATCAACAACTAACATAATTCTAACAGACTTTTAGCATCGCTACGAGTGAGAAAGTCTCATCATAGTCAACTGTTTGATCTTATCGAAAACATCTTTGCGACAAGTCGAGCTTTTCTTAATAGTGACTTATCACCATCATCGTCTGTCTTCTTTTAAAGATCCATCTTTACTCAATAGTCTTATGACCATCAAGTAGTTCTTTTAAAGTCTACACTTTGTTTTCATACATGGATCCTCTCTCGGATTTCATGGCTTCCAGCCATTTGTCGGAATCTGGGCCCACCATCGCTTTCTCCATAACTCGTAGGTTCACTGTTGCTCAACAACATGACCTCCAAGACAGGGTTACCGTACTACTCTGCAGCAGTACGCGACCTTGTCGACCTACGAGGTTTGTAGTGACTTGATTCGAAGCTCAATGATCACCATCATCAGCTTCCACTTCAATTGGTGTAGGCGCCACAGGAACAACTTCCTGCGCCCTGCTACACACTGGTTGAAGTGATGGTTCAATAACCTCATCAAGTTCTACTACCCTCCCACTCAATTCTTTCGAGAGAAACCTTTCCTCGAGAAAGGATCCGTTTCTAGAAACAAACACTTTGCTTTTGGATCTGAGATAGGAGATGTATCCAACTGTTTTGGATATCCTATGAAGATACATTTGTCCGCTTTGGGTTCGAGCTTATCATACTGAAACTTTTTCACATAAGTGTCGAAGCCCCAAACTTTCAAGAAACGACAGTTTAGATTTCTCTAAACCTCAGTCTATACTGTGTCATCTCAACGGAAATACGCGGTGCCCTATTTAAAGTGAGTGTGGTTGTCTCTAATGCATAACCCATAAACGATAGTGGTAATTCGATAAAAGATATCATAGTATGCACCATATCAAATAGTGCGTGGCTATGACGTTCAGACACATCATCACACTATGATGTTCCAGGTGGCATGAACCGCGAAACAATTTCCACATTGTCTTAACTGCGTACCAAAACTCGTAACTCAGATATTCATTTCTTATGATCATATCGTAGACAGTTTGTCCTCTTGTTACGACGATCTTCACTCTGAAACGGATTTGAACTTTTCAACATTTCAGACTTGTGATTCATTAAGTAAATATTCCTGTATCTACTCAAATCATCAGTGAAGTAAGAACATAATGATATCTACTGCGTGCCTCAGTACCTATTGGACTGCATACATCAAAATGTATCACTTCCAACAAGTTACTATCTTATTTCATCTCAATGAAAACAAGGCCTTGCTCATGTGGTATGATTTGCATGTCACTAGTGATTCGAAATCAGGTGAGTACAAAGATCCATCAGCATGGAGCCTCTTCATGCAATTTATACTAACATGACTCAAGCGGCAGTGCCACAAGTAAGTGGTACTATCATCATTAACTCGTATCTTTTGGCACTAATACTATGAACATGTGTAATACTACGATCGAGATTCAATAAACCATTGAAGGTGAATATTCAAGAAAATAGAGTAACCATTATTCTCTTTAAATGAATAATCGTATTGCAACAAACACGATCCAATCATGTTCATGCTTAACGCAAGCACCAAATAACAATTAGTTAGGTTTAACACCAATCCCGATGGTAGAGCGGGCGCGCGACGTTTGATCATATCAACCTTGGAAACACTTCCAACACGTATCGTCACCTCGCCTTTAGCTAGTCTCCGTTTATGCCGTAGCTTTCATTTCGTGTTACTAATCACTTAGCAACCGAACCGGTATCCAATACCCTCATGCTACTAGGAGTACTAGTAAAGTACACATCAACATCATGTATATCAAATACACTTCTTTTGAATTTTGCCAGCCTTCTTTATCTACCAAGTATCTAGAGTTGCTCCGCCTCAGTGACTGTTCCCCTCATTACAGAAGCACTTAGTCTCGGGTTTGGGTTTAATCTTGGGTCTCTTCATTAGTGCAGCAACTGTTTTGCCGTTTCACGAAGTATCCCTTCTAGCCCTTGCCTTTCTTGAAACTTTAGTGGTTTTACAAACCATCAACTATTGATGCTCCTTCTTGATTTCTACTTTCGCAGTGTCAAACATCACGAATCGCTCAAGGATCATTGTATCTATCCTTGATATGTATAGTTCATCACGAAGCTCTCTCAGCTTGGTGGCAGTGTCTTTGGAGAACCATCACTATCTCATCTGGAAGATTAGCTCACACTTGATTCAAGTGATTGTTGTACTCAGACAATCTCAGCACACGCTCAACGATTGAGCTTTTCTCCTCCACTTTGTGGTCAAAGAATCTTGTTGGAGGTCTTGTACCTCTTAACAAGGGCACAAGCATGAAATCACAATTTCATCTCTTTAGAACATCACTTATGTTCCGTGACGTTTTAAAACGTTTTCGGTGCCTTGCTTCTAAGCCATTAAGTACTTTGCACTGAACTATCGCGTAGTCATCAGAAACGTATATGTCGGATGTTCACAGCATCCACAGACGACGCTCGAGGTGCAGCACACCGAGTGGTGCATTAAGGACATAAGCTTTCTGCGTAGCAACGAGGACAATCCTCGGTTTTACAGACTCAGTCTGCAAAGTTTGCTACTATCAATTTTCAACTAAATTTTCTCTAGGAACATATAAAAACAGTAGAGCTATAGCGCAAGCTACATCGTAATTCGCAAAGACCATTAGACTATATTCATGACAATTAGTTCAATTAATCATATTACTTAAGAACTCCCACTCAAAAAGTACATCTCTCTAGTCATTTGAGTGGTACATGATCCAAATCCGCTATCTCAAGTCCGATCATCACGTGAGTCGAGAATAGTTTCAGTGGTAAGCATCCCTATGCTAATCATATCAACTATACGATTCATGCTCGACCTTTCGGTCTCATGTGTTCCGAGGCCATGTCTGCACATGCTAGGCTCGTCAAGCTTAACCCGAGTGTTCCGCGTGTGCAACTGTTTTGCACCCGTTGTATGTGAACGTTGAGTCTATCACACCCGATCATCACGTGGTGTCTCGAAACGAAGAACTGTCGCAACGGTGCACAGTCGGGGAGAACACAATTTCGTCTTGAAATTTCAGTGAGAGATCACCTCATAATGCTACCGTCGTTCTAAGCAAAATAAGGTGCATAAAAGGATTAACATCACATGCAATTCATAAGTGACATGATATGGCCATCATCACGTGCTTCTTGATCTCCATCACCAAAGCACCGGCACGATCTTCTTGTCACCGGCGCCACACCATGATCATCCATCAACGTGTTGCCATCGGGGTTGTCGTGCTACTTATGCTATTACTACTAAAGCTACATCCTAGCAAAATAGTAAACGCATCTGCAAGCACAAATGTTAGTATAAAGACAACCCTATGGCTCCTGCCGGTTGCCGTACCATCGACGTGCAAGTCGATATTTCTATTACAACATGATCATCTCATACATCCAATATATCACATCACATCGTTGGCCATATCACATCACAATCATACCCTGCAAAAACAAGTTAGACGTCCTCTAATTTTGTTGTTGCATGTTTTACGTGGTGACCGAGGGTATCTAGTAGGATCGCATCTTACTTACGCAAACACCACAACGGAGATATATGAGTTGCTATTTAACCTCATCCAAGGACATCCTCGGTCAAATCCGATTCAACTAAAGTTGGAGAAACAGTCACTTGCCAGTCATCTTTGAGCAAAGGGGGTTACTCGTAACGATGAAACCAGTCTCTCGTAAGCGTACGAGTAATGTCGGTCCAAGCCGCTTCAATCCAACAATACCGCGGAATCAAGAGAAGACTAAGGAGGGCAGCAAAACGCACATCACCGCCCACAAAACCTTTTGTGTTCTACTCGAGAAGACATCTACGCATGAACCTAGCTCATGATGCCACTGTTGGGGAACGTCGCAAGGGAAACAAAAATTTTCCTACGCGCACGAAGACCTATCATGGTGATGTCCATCTACGAGAGGGGATGAGTGATCTACGTACCCTTGTAGATCGTACAGCAGAAGCGATTAGAGATCGCGGTTGATGTAGTGGAACGTCCTCACGTCCCTCGATCCGCCCCGCGAACAATCCCGCGATCAGTCCCACGATCTAGTACCGAACGGACGGCACCTCCGCGTTCAGCACACGTACAGCTCGACGATGATCTCGGCCTTCTTGATCCAGCAAGAGAGACGGAGAGGTAGAAGAGTTCTCCAGCAGCGTGACGGCGCTCCGGAGGTTGGTGATGATCTTGTCTCAGCAGGGCTCCGCCCGAGCTCCGCAGAAACACGATCTAGAGGAAAAACTATGGAGGTATGTGGTCGGGCAGCCGTGAGAAAGTCGTCTCAAATCAGCCCTAAAACCTCCGTATATATAGGTGGGAGGGAGGGGAGGAGGCAGCCTCAAAACCTAAAGGTTTGGCCGAAATTGGAGGTGGAGGAGTCCTACTCCAATCCTACTTGGAGTAGGATTCCACCTTCCCACTTGGAAACTCTTTCCACCTTGTAATTTTTTCCTTCTCAAACCTTATGGGCCTTAGTGGAAACTTATTCCAGCCCACTAGGGGCTGGTTTATCTCTTCCCATAGCCCATGAGACCCCTTGGGGCGTGACACCCCTCCCGATGGTCCCCGGCACCCCTCACGGCACTCCCGGTACACTACCGATGAGCCCGAAACTTTTCCGGTAATGCACGAAAACCTTCCGGTAACCAAATGAGGTCATCCTATATATCAATCTTCGTTTCCGGACCATTCCGGAAACCCTCGTGACGTCCGTGATCTCATCCGGGACTCCGAACAACATTCGGTAACCAACCATATAACTCAAATACGCATAAAACAACGTCGAACCTTAAGTGTGCAGACCCTGCGGGTTCGAGAACTATGTAGACATGACCCGAGAGACTCCTCGGTCAATATCCAATAGCGGGACCTGGATGCCCATATTGGATCCTACATATTCTACGAAGATCTTATCGTTTGAACCTCAGTGCCAAGGATTCATATAATCCCGTATGTCATTCCCTTTGTCCTTCGGTATGTTACTTGCCCGAGATTCGATCGTCAGTATCCGTATACCTATTTCAATCTCGTTTACTGGCAAGTCTCTTTACTCGTTCCGTAATACAAGATCCCGCAACTTACACTAAGTTACATTGCTTGCAAGGCTTGTGTGTGATGTTGTATTACCGAGTGGGCCCCGAGATACCTCTCCGTTCACACGGAGTGACAAATCCCAGTCTTGATCCATACTAACTCAACTAACACCTTCGGAGATACCTGTAGAGCATCTTTATAGTCACCCAGTTACGTTGCGACGTTTGATACACACAAAGCATTCCTCCGGTGTCAGTGAGTTATATGATCTCATGGTCATAGGAATAAATACTTAACACGCAGAAAACAGTAGCAACAAAATGACACGATCAACATGCTACGTCTATTAGTTTGGGTCTAGTCCATCACATGATTCTCCTAATGATGTGATCCCGTTATCAAGTGACAACACTTGCCTATGGCCAGGAAACCTTGACCATCTTTTGAACAACGAGCTAGTCAACTAGAGGCTTACTAGGGACAGTGTTTTGTCTATGTATCCACACAAGTATTGTGTTTCCAATCAATACAATTATAGCATGGATAATAAACGATTATCATGAACTAAGAAATATAATAATAACTAATTTATTATTGCCTCTAGGGCATATTTCCAACACTCTTCACCGGATTTTTTTTTGCCGTCTGATGACCGACGACAAAGCCTTTGCCGTCAGTGGTTCCCCCCTTTGCCGTCTGCCATGGCAGACGACAAATTTCAGAATTTCAGTAGTGTGATGCTCCTTTTCGATTTCTACTTCCGCGGTGTCAAACATCGCGAATAGCTCAAGGATCATTGTATCCATCCTTGATATGTTATAGTTCATCACGAAGCTCTAGTAGCTTGGTGTCAATGACTTTGGAGAACTATCACTGTCTCATCTGGAAGATCAATTCCCACTCGATTCAAGCTATTGTAGTACTCAGACAATCTGAGCACATGCTCAATGATTGAGCTCTTGTCCTGTACTTTTGCAGACAAAGAATCTTGTCGGAGGTCTCATACCTCTCAACAAGGGCACGGGCATGAAATCCCAATTTCATCTCTTGGATCATCACATATGTCCTGCGATGTTCGAAACGTCTTTAACGCCTTAATTCTAAGTCGTTCAAGCAATTGCACTGAACTATCATGTAGTTATCAAAAACATGTATGTGGGATGTTCGCAACATCCATAGATCACGCTTGGGGTTCAGCACACCAAGCCGTGCATTAAGGACATAAGCCTTCTGTTTAGCAATGAGGACAATCCTTAGTTAATGGACCGAGTCCGCATAATTGCTACTTCTATCTTTCAACCATATTTTCTCTAGGAACGTATCAAATACCGTAGAGCTATAGCGTAAGTTACAACATAATTTGCAAATACATATTTGACTATGTTCATGATAATTAAGCTCATTTGATGAACTCCCACTTAGATCGACATCCCTCTAGTCATCCAAGTGTTACACGATCCACGTCGACTTGCCCATGTTCGATCATCACGTGAGACGGACTAGGCATCAATGGTGAGCATCTCCATGCTGATTGTATCAATCATACGACTCATGTTCGACCTTTCGGTCTCCTGTATTCGAGGCCATGTCTGTACATGCTAGGCTCATCGAGTCAACCTAAGTGTTCTGCGTGTGTAAACTGGCTTACACCCGTTGTATGTGAACGTTAGAGTCTATCACACCCAATCATCACGTGGTGCTTCGAGACAACGATCCTTCGCAACGGTGCACACTTAGGGGAATACTTTCTCGAAATTTTCATGAGGGATCATCTTATCTTTGCCACCGTCGTTCTAAGCAATAAGATGTAAAAAACATGATAAACATCACATGCAATCATATAGTGACATGATATGGCCATTATCATCTTGCTCCTTTGATCACCATCTTCAGGGCACCATGATCATCATCGTCACCGACATGACACCATGATCTCCATCATCATGATCTCCATCATTGTGTCTCTTTGAAGTCGTCACGCCAATCTATTACATCTACTACTATAGCTAACGTTTAGCAATAAAGTAAAGTAACCAACCTGGCGTTGCATCTCATACAGTAAATTAAGACAACTCTTATGGCTCCTGCCGGTTGTCATACTCATTGATAACCCACAAGTATAGGGGATCACAACAGTTTCGAGGGTAGAGTATTCGACCCAAATTTATTGATTCGACTCAAGGGGAAGCCAAAGAATATTCTCAAGTATTAGCAGTTGAGTTGTCAATTCAACCACACCTGAAAGATTTAGTATCTGCAGCAAAGTATCAGTAGCAAGGTAATATGATAGCAGCAGTAGCAACAGTAACCAGTAGCAGCAAAGTGACAGTAGTAGCAGCAAAGTAACAAGAGTAGCAACAGAGTAACAGTAGCAGCAGTGACAGCAGTAGCGGCAAAGTAACATAGCAAGGACCAGTAGGAAAAACTCGTAGGCATTGGATCGGTGATGGATGATTCTGCCGGATTCTATTCATCATGCAACAATTATAACACGAAGAGATATGTAACTAGCTCCAGTTCGTCAATGTAATGTAGGCATGTATTCCGTATATAGTCATACGTGCTTAGGGAAAAGAACCTGCATGACATCTATTGTCCATCCCTCCCGTGGTAGCGGGGTCCTAATGGAAACTACGGGATATTAAGGTTCTCCTTTTAATAAAGAACCGGACCAACGCATTAACACTTGGTGAATACATGAACTCCTCATACTATGGTCATCTTCGGGAGTGGTTCCGGCTATTGTCACTTCCGGGTTGTCGGGTCATAACACATAGTAGGTGACTACAACTTGCAAGATAGGATCAAGAACACACATATATTGGCGACAACATAATAGGTTCAGATCTGAAATCATGGCACTCGGGCCCTAGTGACAAGCATTAAGCATGGCAAAGTAGTAGCAACATCAATCTCAGAAC